>NC_135172.1:18711455-20149788 GCF_041146795.1 Maylandia zebra | reverse complement strand
AGACCCAGCGTTTAGAGCTTTTGTTGGCTTGTGGGGATTTATGTTCAGCTGCTTTCTTGTTTATTGTTTACTGTTTATAACGTAATTTCATATTCCCCCAGGCTTTTCAGTCTCTTTATTTATGTCTTTAGTTGGTGAGAAGTCTTTTTGTATTTCTGCATCAAGTTCATACGTTTGAATAATTGTCCCTCGTTAGAAGCTTGCTTTCTCTTCTCCTCCTGTGCTGTGAGTCCTACGTCTGGGTCTGAAACCTGACGGATGGATAAGCTGTGGCATCTGCAGTTACCCACATTTTTATTGATTTTTCTTTTTTTATATCAGCAACTTAACATAGACCATGAATCAGGTGACATTTGTGTAACCTCGCTTTTTCTCTCCTCCTCTGATTTGCTGCTTTGTCAGTGGGTCAAAAGTACTGAATGTCATTTGCAGTGAGGCAGCAGCAATATTAGCATGATATTCAACCTGTGTGTGTGAAATGTATTTATACAGTCATTTATAATTTATAGCAATAATGCCTCTGGTCAGACCTGGCTGATAAAACTTTTAAGGCATCTCTGTAACATTCATGAATTACTTTAAAGTAAATCCCGTTCGTATCAAATGTTTGCAAAAATAAAATAACTTTTTTTTATTGCAATCTGCAATAAATTCTACTAAAAACCTGATTGGCATTCAGAGACCGCAGCCCTCTAGTAAAGCCAGTGCTCTATATTACATTTTTTGTTTTAAAGAAGTGATTCAAATCTTCACACAAAATTTATAGTTGACTTTTGCCCCCCCTCGTATTCCTGCTGACAAACAGAGCAACACATTTTATTCCCTCCAACTCCAGGAATAAAGCGTATTGTTCCAGGAGCTGAGGGGCTTTCCTGAGAAGTCTCAAGCAGTGTTTAACTACTTGCTGTTGTCTATTTGAACCAATTCAAAGCATTCTGTTTACACTGGGGGTTTCCTGTTCCCTCGCACAGCTCTGATGGGCGTCTCTCGAACGCAGCCCTTTGGGACCGTGTGGGGACAGATTGGAGACTGGTAATGAGACTGATACAGACAGACTGGCAGCTATGCGTGAATGTCTGAACACACCCTTAAGTTTGAAAAAAAAAGCACAGCATAAAAAATAAGACTACACACTACTGAACTGTTTTGTGCAGCTGTTACATAGTTATAGTGGTTATAGATCGTGCAATGAAAAAAATCTGCAACTATACGCATGGAAGCAAAAAAGCATCTTAATTAAAAGCTGGCCACTTATTCCTTCAAGGTCATTTTCTTTGTGGGCTCTGCACCATTTCCAGTGCTTCCACAATTTTTATAAAGAAGACCCGTCCATCACGTCTGACTACTTGCCCTTGCGCATTTGCAGTTTTGCAGCAACTTCCATGCCAGAATGACCCAACCTTCATGTCTAGAATCATTACTTATGATGAGAGCTGGGCCTGGCTCAGCTCAGCGACCCAGATGCTAAACAGCAGTCCAAGAGCTCTAGTGTCCAAACTTAAAGGCAGAGCTTCAAGATCAAGAGCGTGACAAGTGAACAGTGCTTGTCTTTATTTTTTACACTGAATTTTCTCCTTGTGTCAGAGTGTCGACGCAGCTTCGCCTTGACATCACAGAGCACTGAAAAGGCTAGGACTTTTTGGCTAAACTAGAAGAATCTTTTTAGCTAACTACTAGGGGTGCAACAATACTCGTATCGATATTGAACCGTTCGATACAGTGCTTTCGGTTTGGTACGCATTTGTATCGAACAATACAAAATTTTTAATTTATTTTATCAACTTTTCTTCTGACCATGCTGTCTGTGTTGAGCGCTCAGTGGATCTGCGTTCGTCTACTCCGCCTAGGCTGCACTGTTGAGCGCAGATCCACTGAGCGCAGCGCAAGCTAGCAAGACAGGAGCTAAGCTCGTTGCAACATGGCAACTGCCTCAACGCTACCCGAAATTGAACCTCCCCCCAGATCTGGCGTTTGGAACTATTTTGGTTTTCATGTGAAGCATGACCCTGATGGTAAGCGCCTCATGGACAAAAGTAAAACAGTATGTCGGATGTGCCATGCAATGCTCAATTGGTGGGAACTAGTGCGTTAGCACAGTTAGCTTGTTAACGTGTTGATGCCGTCCAGCCCCACGCACGGGGCGATCCGCGGTAACTTGTTAACGGAGATTTTCCGCGTTATGGCGTTAATGTCCTTTCAACGAGATTAACGCGCTGACAGCACTAGTGGGAACACAACGAATATGACTGCACATTTATACCGACATCATCCTAGTGCAAAGACAAGTGGAAGCAGACAAAAACAGCAAGCACGCATGCTACAAACTTTACCCGAGTCATTTAGACAGCCGTTAGCACATGATTCTCCTTATGGGGACCTGATATGTTTAATATGCTGCTGAGAATATAGCCCAGAAGAAGCGTATAGTATAGCTTTTATTTGATTTCTCGATCAGATAAATTTATTTATTTTTTATTATTTTGTTGTTTCAGCAACATTAAATTTAAAAACTGTACTTTTGAGTTATTTTAATAAATGACAAATTAAAAAGGCATGAACATTTTTTTGTATCAAAAAAACATCGAACCGTGACACCAAAGTATCGAACCGAACCATGAATTTTGTGTATCGTTGCACCCCTACTAACTACCCACCCTGTGCTGCCAGATATGCTTCCCTTCAACTGTCCTCTCCCCCAAAATCAAACTGCAGTCGAAGGGTGAGCATTTTAACATTATGGATGAGATACAGTGTGCATCACTGATATGAGACAGGCACAGCGTGCAGAGGAAGACTTCAAGAGAATAATCCAAATGAAGCAAAATCAGTGGAAGCCGCAAAAGGAGGCAGCTATGGAGTGGATAGCTCACAAATTAAATTAGGTTTATGCTTTTTTTTTTTTTTTGATCACAGCACGTACCATCAAAATATGATTTCCTGGCAAGCGGATAAATTATAACAGCGATTTATTGCACAGACCTTATTACAAGGAGGTTGGTGGGTGCAAGGCCGCTAGAAGATGAAAAGAGTTACTTCAGCACTTTGACATACCACAGATTTTTTTAAATAGGCAATATTTCAAAAGCAGTTAATTATGTCAGTTTATAGTGTATAGAGAGAGGAAAACGAAGCAGAGAATGAAGGGTATGATATGAACAAAGGCCCTCAAACCAAGTAATCAAACCACAGGTGTTGTGGTTAAATACTCTGCTGAGATTCTTCTGCCGCGTGTGTTCAGGTGTTTTCATCCATCACCTAAACACGATAGTTTGTTATTTCTTCGGAATGAGTTTTTAAAAAAAGTCAACATTGAATGAATGCTTCATCTGCTTTTCTGTAGCTCTGCTGAGATTGACACATCAGCCGAAGAGCCTTAGACAATCCAGGGTTTTCGGAGCTCGGAGAGCCAGACTCTGAAGTCTCCCTAAAAACAGCAGTGCGCTTAACACACAAGGACAGAATTATGTGTTTAACTGCACGCTCACACACATACACACAGACAGAACGCACAAAAACCACCTCCTCACCACACCACTAACCCCGCTGATCCTTCAGAAATCTACGCCGGGCTGACAGAGGGGAAATAAAACAAGTCTATTGCTTCTGATTTCATGTCTCTAGACGCGGTAATATTAGTCTTGACGCCTGGTGCCATTTTGCCACCCAGCCATGAAGCTGTGTGGTTTGTGTACACCGACGCTCTAAACACACAGCCTGATTGAGCACAGTAGGTACACACGCAGTGGAATCAATGCACTGCTTTGAGCCCAGAGCAAATGGGGATCTTATCTGTACTATACACTGACAAAAAGACAGACTTGACCATTATACTCGAGAATGTGCAGGTACACAGACATAATCCGTTACACCTCCCTCTCTGGCACGCTGAATATGCCTCATTCAGACTTACCAGCATGCTTGGCAGCCTCGGCTACAGCTGAATCTTCTTAGAGCTGCTGATGGGCTGAGATGAGCTAAAGTGGTAATGCTGTCTCCATTTACACAAAGAAGTGAGCCAGGCTGTCATACAAGTGGTCAACATATGCTATGGGAGACAGCTGGCCCTCTCTTGTCTTTTTGTCAGTCTGGGTTGCAAATCTCTGTGGAATAACCAATTTAGGCCATTAAGAGGGTGTGTGTGTGTTTGTGTGCGATTGGGCAGAGGGGGAAGTGCAAGTACTCTGGGTCGAGTTTCCTTGACCATTCATAATTACATATACACAGAGAGAGTAGACTTTTGGACTTGTTCCAGGCAGGGGTTCTTTGCTTGACTAGCCTGACATCAAAGGCTGTTTTATCCCCTGCCTTTGCATGACGTCAAATCCCCTCAAGTACCACCACTTCTGGACCCATTGCCCATGTTTAAGGAAAGGGATTTTCCTACACAGAAGTATTAGGGATTGGCAGAAAATGCAACTTTTTCCATCCCAATTTCTGTCTCTTGTGTCAGGCTCAGCACAGAGAAAGCATGCACATGTGGAAAACAAAGGACTTACAATTTCTACAAAAAGGACATCTCCTTTCTCTGAACATTTGGTAAAATACCAGATGGCATTTTTCTGTGTCTGTATGTGTGTGTTGGTAGCTTCAAATACAATGTGACCAAAAACCTTTTTTTCAGCATTTAAGCTGTCACTTGTCGCTTTTCTGTTTTACCAACCGCAGGTTAAGCTGCAGTATCCGCACTGAGACATAAATCTGCTTATGGAGACAAAATGAGTCAAGTTAAAATACAGAGTCCCGGTTCTGTACTACAACCCCAGTTACAAAAATGTTGGGATGTAAATAAAACAATGCAATCCACTTGAGCCCACTTTTTGTCTTCCTATTGTTTCAGGTTGCAATGTTTTTGTTCTTTTTGTGACTTTGTCTCTTTAAGTTATATACAGTGTTGGGAGTAATGAGATACAAAGTCACGTGTTACTGTAAACACACTGCATTTTTTCAGCAGTAACTGCATTACAGTTACAAATATGTCATTACTTACAAAGGTGCACCAAACAAACATGCACTAAAAAAGACATGAGTGCGACGGTAAAGTGGAAACTGCATGCAGGACAGACAGAAGCCGCATTATGCTGCTAACACAACTTCGCCTCTTTGCAAGCATCTGCACCAGCATGATAACGCTAAGCTAGCCAAGAACCCAGAGTAACGTTCAAGCTGAGTGAATGCTGACCCCAGACCATCGGACAGCCTGATCTTCAACAGGTAACAAAAGCAGTAATGAGCAGTCAGGTTGGGGCCTCCATTTACACCTGTTCATGTTTCTAAAGAAGACTCACTGTGGCGATCGCTTTAAAGTCTTTTTGTGCTGGTTTTAATCTTTGCTTTGTGTTCATACTTAAAAACTAAATGAAAAAATCGTATGCATGTCATCATTAGGATAGGGATTTGTGTTGGTGTGTGGGAATGTATCCTGTAAGTTTATATAGTTAAATGCTAATTATGAGACAATGGGTTTCAGGTGAATTTATAGAGTAACAAGAAAGTAATGTAGTGACTAGTGTAACAAATGACCTCTCTGGCAAGTAATTAAGTAATGTGCTGCATTCTTTTTAAGAAACATGAGTAATGTAATCCATTACTTTTCTTGAGTAGTAATCCCAACAACGGCTCCAAAGAGCTCTTAAAAACACCTGGAATTGTTCCTCTTGTGTTTTGCGAGTCCCTGTTCTTACTTCCTCTGAAACATGTGAGTGGTGAGACATAAAGAGTGATCATATAGCTTTCATAAAACAAAGAACATTTTCCCCCTGACCTGAGCACGATTGACGGGCGGGACCAGAGAGGCTTTGTAGCACCTGGCATGCTCTATCATTTATCTTCTAAATGAAATCTTTCTATCACATACAGCATGATAGCACACATATTGCACGAGCAAGACTTCACACAGCCAGCCAGGCCCGGCGCTCGCAAAGCCGACAGCAGCTGTTGAGAGAAAGCATCCTGGGAATGTGACAACAGTGAAAACACAAGTGCTGTCTTCAAATAATACACATAGAGTAAGCTCCCCGGGGCCTGCACGCCTGCACACACACACACACACACACACACACACACACACACACACACACACACACACACACACACACAAACACACACACACACACACACACACACACACACACACACACACGTCTGCCTTTGGTCATACAAGTTAATAAACATTTGTTTCTGTATTAAGTGTGAAAGCCTACAGGCAAGAATCCCTTGCTCCATTAAAACTTCAATCAAAGATTATTTCAACAAGACATATTCTCTTCTCAGTTTGGCTTCAAGTCTGAGTCCAAATAACACTAATATTGGTTTTCTGATTGATCCGGTTTCTGGGGGGAAATGCTAAATACACTGGTTTATGTAACAGAAGAAATGTTCACTTTTATGACACAATCCAGACTAATAAAGTGAATATACGGACAGCAAATCTACCAGACTCTCTGTAAGGGTGCAAACCTCTCTTTTAAAACACACTCATTAAATCACAATGAATGGGTACGTACCCTTTTTTTTGTGTGAAGACAAAAGCAGTTCATATCCTCAGATCATACTCCAAATCCTTAACATTACAGCCATGAAATCAAAACTCCAGCAGCCTTCAGAGTGTCTGCAGAGCTGGCTGAGCCAGCATACAGTGTCCTACCACATCCTGTCTTTCCACTCACACATGCACAAACACACATACTCTGCTGCTCCCTTGACTGAGGGGAAAAGCAGTTGAAATCAGTCTTTGAAAGAGACGGTTATGCTAATTTAGCTTTACTGGATTAGGAGGGAAATAGTGTCTCCTTTCTATGCGCCTGGAAACTTTGCCCTCATATGAGGAAGGAGAAGAGAAAAAAAGGACTGTGTGTGTGTGTTGGCCTCTGCACATGTGTGTAGGTGGGTGTTCCAAAGTGGGACGGGGGCAGCTGTTGCTGCCCAGAAAACACTCATGTGGCTGCTGTCTCAGCAACAACACTGTCACGGTGGAAGTAAAAGAAGAAGAATTTAAAGAGGTCAAAGAGCGCAAAACACTCTCACTGTTTTACCCACACACAATTAAACCCACAAACGCATACTGTATATGTACTGTAAATGCATGATTGACACACAACACAGTCACTCATGTGAATGTCTGGACTCAGCTGTCACTAGAAATAGAAGGTTAGGGCTCATTGTCTGTTCCAGTTCAGTGAGTCAGATGGAAAAGCAAGGTTGATAGAAAGGAGGGCAGACAGCGATGGAGAGAATACCAACGGAGACTTGGTGACCCAGAGATACGGCAAAACAACAAACATCATAGGCCGGAGACAAGCAAGAGGATGGTGCGTGTGCGTGTGATGCCTTACCTCAACTATCTCTGTGCAGGCGTGAGACACGAGGTGCTGCTTGTGGGGATCTATGACAGCCACCTGGACCAAAGCATTGGGCTTCCTGTCTCTGCCTGAGGCCACCAGATCATTACAGGCTACACAGAGGAAGATAGGGAGGAAGGGAGAGCCGACAGGGAGCATAGAGGATGGAGAGAAACAGGAGACGAGAGGATAGAAGGGAGGAGAAGGGGATGAAAGATGAGAGGGGAAGATTTTCCTTTAGGATATAAAGTGAAGTGACACAAATCACATGACAGTGGGTCAAAACATGACATTAGACTGTAGAAAATACTAACAGTACAAGGCAACAATAATATAATATAAATAAACTATATTGTATTATAATAATAATAACATAACAACAATAAACTATACAAGAAGAAAGGAAAAAACAGCCAAGGTAGCTTTATATATTAAAATTCATATGTGAAAGTGCAAAACAACATCACAAAAGACCCAAGCAGCTACACGTGCTGCATGTTAGGACTAATTCAGTGAGTTTTAGCTTCCAGTGATTCTAAAAACACACACATAACTTAGATTAAACAAATATGTCACATTCGTTATGATAAAGATAACATGATATTTGAAAGCTCAATCGATGTGTTGTCATGTTTATTGTTTCAATATATTTCCAAAATACTCTTAAATATTAAACCTTAATCAAGAAGTCTTACTTTATGCATCAAGACCTCAAACCCCCAAAACAAACTCATCTATGAGAAAGGACATCTGACTCAAGGAACGAACCAGTGTCGTGTCGAGACATAACAGACATCTTTTAAATTATATTTTTAAGTGCCTGCAGCCTGTTACTAAAACACTTTGTTCCCATTTCTTTAGTTGAATCTGCAAAACATAAATTGCCAGGAATAAATTGTATTTTCGCACCAACAAGGTGAGTCACATAGATCTATTAGCTGAAAATCGGGCATATCTTGGCATGCTGTGCAGTGTGTCCTAAAATAATTTGAAGAAACTGGACAAGTGGAGGATAAAAGAAGAAGTGGCAGGTCAAAAAAAAAAAAAAAAACCTGAAAATGATATATATATAACTGATGTCTTTCAGTCATCTGAAATGCATGTCCTTAAGACATAGGAAAATAAATCCAGCAAAGACCTGACACAGGACCTTAAAGATTCATTAGGCCCTTCAGGAGATCCATCTACCGTTCACTGAAGCCTCATCAAAAATGGTGTCAGTAGAAGGGTGTCTGTCAAGAAACCATTAAGGAAGGGAAGCAGGGAGAAAAGCCTGAAGTGTGTTAAATCACAAGATCAAGAATGAAAATCAGTGGAAACAGGTCTTATGGAGTAATGAATCCAAATTTAAAATTGTCCAAATTGTCGTCAATATGTATGAAGGAGGTAAGGAGAGCGGTGTCGTTAGCCACGTGGAAAACAGAGTGGAGCCTCTGTTAGGATTTAGGGCTGCATTTCAGCCAGTGGTGTTAAATTATGAACACAGAAAAGTTCTGTCATTTTTTTGATCTAACATGCAATAGAAAAACCCAACAGTCATGGACTGGCCTCCCCAGAGTCCGAGCTACACACAGCCAACATCCCAAGGAGAGCTTTGAATGTCCTTCAAGCAGACTGGAGAGTTATTCCTGACGAAACAAGAAAGTTTTCCTAAGAGAGTTCAGGCTGTGTTGAAGAATAAAAGTGGTCATAACCAAACAGAAGAAGAATTTTCAGGTATCTTTGCTTGAGTAGTTATTTTTTGGGAACTTTTTACTTTTATTTTAAAAAGAACTACTTTTTTTATTTTCCTTTTTTTCTCTGCTAGTGTTCCACGTACCTGATGTAAGCTGGGTACATTTATTAGAATTAAACTTTATTATTATTTTATTATTATATAAATATTGGACAAGGCTCAGGTTTTGCTGCACAAAAATAGCAGGTAGAAACGTCCTCCAAAGAAGTACTTTTTGGTTTCTGTACTTTGAGTACATTTCACAGCCTATATGTTTACTTTCACTTGAGTAAACGTATAGGCTTCAACTTCAACTTATACAACTTTTACTAGTATCTGTACTTATACTTAAGTACAGAATGTCTGTACTTTTGCCACCTCTGCCCATTTTCCTTGCAGAATAAACAATGAGGGTTGGTTCAGGACTTTTACACAGCACTGTACTAAAATTGCTGCCTCAGCAGTCAATTAAAATGGCAGCAAGGCGAGACAAACTCCCCCCCGGCAGTGAGATATCAGCTTTATGATGGCTTTCATTTCTGGCATCAAAAGCAGCCTGTCACTCAGCACTCATTTCTTTCAAGGACAGGAAGAATTTTTATCTCACAACTTCTGTACAGCAAATCAGGTTGAATGAATGGTTCCGAACAGCAGCTCTCTCTAGCATACTATAAGATGCACTAAGAACACTCGCTGATGCCAGCGATAATCACAACTAAAATGATAAACACGAATCCACTAAGACAACCTTGTGATCTCCTTGGTAGAGTCAGATGCACAGCAGTGAAGTCAAACAGCAACAAAGCTTCTTGGTTTTTCCTGAATATTTCAAAGCATGTTATGTGAGGTCTGGAGATGGAAGAATGCTAACGTCTGCTGTTATAGTTTTTCAGCACATTGAACAAAAACACAAAGGATGTGACTCTAATGTTCACAGCTGCTTCACATGAAAGCTCAAAACCATCCAGCTCGGTAAATTACACCATATGGCTCTGAAATTATGTATTAATTAGCATTTGTATGCACTCAAGAACAGTAATGACAAAAGTTTGTGAACCTCCCTGGATGAGATCCAAAAGCTGCATTTTATCTGTGCAGCACAATTCGGGCATGCAATGAGTGGTCACCTTACATCAGTGTGCAAAAGAACAAAACAAAAAATATAACCTAAGACGTATGGACAATATGATTCAGTGGGTGAAACTTTATGAAAAAGGCATATCTTCATGCGGTATCTACATCAGCCTGAATATAATGTTTAGGCCAGTGTTTCCCAACCTTTTGGAGCCACGGCACATATTTCACATTAGAAAAATCACACGGCACACCACCAAACTAGGGTCTTCATGTGGGTCGGAATTTTCTCCAGGACAGATTGACTACTTTTTCTTTTCAAATATTTAATGCCCTATAACGCCCTGCCACTTCTCAGAACATGGCTAGCGTGTAATTTCTTCTTCGTCTGTTTTACTGGCAGTTGGCGACCCATTTAATTAGAGCTGGTAGGCAGTGTTGCCAACTCCTCAGTAACGAAAATCGCTATTGGCTGTCCTAAAAGTCGCTAGAAGTCGCTAAATGACATCATCGCCTAATTTGCATAATTGGTCATGCCAATCTAATTGTAACCTATGTTGTTGGAGAGAGAAATAACATCGTGGAAGAGACATAAAGTGAGTAAAAAACGTCCTAAATGCATTTAGAGTTTATTTAGAACTACAAATTAAATTTCTTTTAGCAATTATTGTTTTTTTTTATGTCACAATTCCAACCCTGCTCCTTTACCCGGGCTTGGACCGGCAAAAGTGACCCGAAATAGGCACTCTGGTGGAGTTACTTTGTGTGTGTGTTTATAAGTAGTTTTAAACCTTGTGATCCACAAAACAGCATAAGAGTAAAAGAGTAAAAGAATAACTGACTGCATTACAGCACCCGCTGCTTGTTGAGAGTAAAAGCGATACGCGCTTTCACGACTTTTTTTTCTAAAAAAAAGTCGCTAAGGGGTCTGAAAACTCGCTAAATATAGCAACAAAGTCGCTAAGTTGGCAACACTGCTGGTAGGTGTACTGCCCTCTAGTGGAAGAGAATGTAAGTGTTCTGCCCGGTTCTCACACCGATCGCTTAGAGTACTAATCGCTTTGATCTTATGTGGGCCGGAACAGTAAAACGACATGATAAATTTGTAAAATTGGAGAAAAAAGTTCTGGTAGTTCAAAATATACAGTTTTTGTTAATTTACAAAAAAACTTCTGCTTTTTTCTCCCATTTTTTAAACAGAAATTTCTATAGCAGATTAAAAAAAAGGGAACTTTTCTGTCATTTATTTGTTTATCTGTTATATTATTATTTTGTTGTACCATAAATAGCAATTGGGCTGCGCTGTTTATCAAAAGGAAAAGCTATAACAATAGGGTCACATTCACATTTTCCAAGGTGGGATGGGACTGTTTGCAGAGTCTGCCCCCCAAGCATTAAGTTTGACACCCCTGGTTTAGATGTACTTCTAACATAGTGAAGTGAAAAAGGATGACTAAGTGTTTTTGTGTGTAACTGGTATTTTTATGCTGTAAAACACCTTCTAATATATTACAGGGGGGCATCCAGGATATAGTAAACCTCAATTTATAAAGACAAATTTACAGACACTGTGATTACCACCCACTGAAAACAAATTCAAAACCAGGCATTTTCCAACAACACTGGAGAGGCAATGGTGCTGTCAAGGTGACTGTCGCTGGCATTTTAAAGAGCAGCATAAAAAAAAAAAAAAAAAAAAGACAGGTTTTAATGAGCATTTGTCACAAACTCATCTGCAAGAAAGCAGGGAGAGAAAGAAAAGAATGCTTTCACCATAAAAAATGTAAGCTTTTTGTGATCTGCGCCTTTACTATTCCTTTTCAACCTATCTTGATCAAATAAAGCAGAGAAATATTTTCTTCAAGGTCGACTAAGAGCATGAAATTTTAAAAGGGCTTCAGTTAAAGGTAGGGTTTGGATGGTAATTCACAAAACAAAGTGACAGCGTGAAAGTCTGTCGTGTTTCACTATTATTAAAGAAAATCTTACAAAAACCTGCACCCAGTTCTCAGTTAACATTTAACATCTATACAGTAAAAAAACAATATACAGAAAAAAATGTGTATTTCATACATTATACAACAGTCACCATAACAGTTGGTGACTTTAACCATAATACATGATGAGAGGCCAGAAATCACACAATAGTTAGATTTATGAAGAAAACTTGCCTCTTATTTGAAATGAAGTATGTGTAGCAAACAATAAACATTAAAGTACATGTTGGTGTGTTCGCCGTAGATTTCTCTGTTTAAACTATGACACCTCTGACAGGCCTTATCACTGCCTGCTAAAAAGCTAAACTGTCATAGTTTAAATGATCAGAAATAAAAGTCATGTTGTTTGGACTTCCATAACACTGGCAACCCCTGGCCTTTAAAGATGGAGACTCCCCAATGTAAAGAACCTGGGAATGATCTTTGAAGGTACTTTAACCTTTATAAACAAGTAAAACTAACTTTTTTTGAGTTTTGGATACTTGTGAAGGTCAAGCTGTTTCTTTCCTAGAAGAATGTGAAAAGCTTATTCATGCCGTCATGTCGCTTCATTGAGCCAGTTTTAACAGTCTTTATTTAGATGGCAGGCTGTTGTTGCTTGGTTGACTGCAGTTGGTCCAAAAATGCAGTTACCCAACTTATCTGGCATATGCAAGCAGGCCCACGTATCGCCTATATTGACTTCCTTACACTGAATTCCAGTCAGGCTTAAGATTGATATTAAGATTTTATTGCATGGGCTTGTACTTCCTTACCTCTCTGATGTTTTAAGTTTCCACATTCCCACTTCATCCTAGTTGTCCCGAGGTCCAGATTAAAACAAAGAGGATTTAAGAGCTTAACAGTACTGTTATTAAATTATACCACCTGTCCTTCCATTTTTAATTCACTGGCCTTTACTTTGGACCAGCTGCAATCTATAATCAATCTGTTTTAAAGTAACGCATTACTGTAATCACATTACATTTTTTAGCAATGCAGTAATATAACAAAAAATACTAAATTCTACAATTAAACTGCAGTTACAATTATGTACTTCTGTTACAAAGGTTCTTCAGTTGTCTGCACACCGGGGGGGAAAAAATTAAATAAACATGCTTTTTTCTTCCCTCATAACACAATCAGCTCATTTCAGTTTGTGTGTGGGTGGGTGGGAGATATAAACATTACTTTTATTTTTATTTTCAAAAAGGATGAGAGCATGATAGTAAAGTGCAGCAAGGGCTTGAACTTCATGCAAAAGTAGAATTACTGTGCCAGTTACTTTTTAGTCTCTTTGGGCTGGTTCTCAACTCTGTGTTGTCGAGTTTCTGTTAACTTGAAAAAAACCTGAGGTTTATACAGCTAATTATGAGACTGCATTTCACGTCATTTTACTGAGTAACAGGGAAGTAACATATCAAGTGGTGTAATGAATTCCTTACTCTGGTTAAGTGATGAAGAAAAGCAATGAGCAATGTGTGATACATTACTGTTTTTGAGTAAGAAACACTGTTTACAAGCATTTGTCAAAGAATGGGTCATTCTAAACAGCTCACCGAACTCTAGCATGGCACTGTAATAGGATGCCACTGTTGCAACAATTCAGTTTGTGAAATTTCTTCATCTGCAGTTATTACTCCTGTAACAGCTGCTCACCCACAAAGTGTTCAGACCATGTAAAGTTGCAGAGCTGCCTCGGTGAGTGTAAAGTTTCAAACCTTCTCTAGAGTTGACATCAGCATAAAAACCGTGTGGTGGGAGCTTCACAGATGTAACTGAATTAAAACAAACTGAATTACCAAGAAAAGAAAAAAATATGTCTGTGTTTAACTGGGTCGATACAAATGATATAATTTTTTTTTTTAAATATCTAAGTTCTGTAGTAACTAAGTATGGGATACAGTACTTTAAAAAGCCTCAGCTGCACTTGTGGATATAGGATTCAAAGTTAAAGCTCGTACATTACTTAAGCAACTCGTTCTGTCAAACGATTCAAACACAGCAAACTACCTCACACAATGTGAAAAAAATATTCTATATAGTTTGATTAAGGAGCTCAAATACCTGATTGATCATAGAGAGGAACAATATTTATGATGACAATGTTGTTTGTTGTTTTGCACAGTACTTTAGTATACGCTTATTTGTTGTTTTCATTTTAAAATTGTTGATCAAAGAAAGGGAATCTGGTATATCAGAAGGAATAAACTCTTAAACCATCACTCATCATGTTGTGGTTCTTCCAAAAGAGATCCACGAGTGGTTAAATCAAAGAAATGGATGTACACCGGAATCTCACACAGCCACAGAAAGAAGGAACAGACACAGGAATATTTGCTTTAGCTCTTGATAACAACAAAAAAAAATTACAATAGGTTAAGTAAAACATATTTTGGCCCGAATAAACATTCAGAAAAACAACATCAAGACACCAAAAGTTTTTTAAATGTAAATGAGTGCTTTTCAAAAGAGTCAAATGTGCTGCATTGTACATTGCTCTGGATCCAGAATCTGAAGAGCCTGTGTCAGAGGTACTGATAAAAATAGCCCATCTATTACATCCAAACCCTGTGACATCAATTCTGAAATTGACTTTTGATTCCATTAGACTAAATCAAATTTGCTAATTCCTCCACTTCTCCAGGGTATGTCTCATCACGAGACTCACTTAAGAGTATTCAAAATACAGCATTTCATTCTGTGATATTACAGTTAAAAGTTTTTTGCTGAAACCATAAACAACCCTGTCTCCTTTTTCTTTAGATGAATCACTCTGTCTGTATTTACTATAGAGCTGCTAAATTAGTCTGTGAGTGCTGTGCCACAGCAGGGGACCATAGAGTGAATTATGAAAGGAAATAACTCAGTTTACAGTAAATGGACAACATGCAGCCATTACAAGGCTACAGATATAAAAGCAGCAGAAACAAGAAACCTCTTTGTTTACCAGACTTCAGTTAGAGCTTTGCATGTTCATGGATTTTTGGATGTACTTTATTCCGTGTTAGTACTGTTTTAAAATTGAAAAATAGTATCATAAACTAAATAGACTGGTGCCTTTAAAATGTTTTTCTATTCTACCTGAGCACTCAAAACACTTTATGCCTCATGCAACCATTCGTACCTTTTCCTCAAGTAAATGTGGTATTAGTATACCAAATATGGTAGTAGATGACCTTATCTACATCCTGCCCATAGATATAAACTAGTAAGAATATTAGAGATGTAACCATGTCAGTGAAGAAGATAAAAAAAAAGTTTTAGTTAAAAAAAAAAGAAAGATTAAAAAAAAAAAGCCCGTGCACACAGGTTTTGCCTCTGAAGATTCACTGCAAGATAGAAATCCCAGAAAGTTGGCTTTCAAAAATATACTCAAAAGAGAGCCCACCGAACGAAAAGTTCTACAGACTGATTAAAGAAAAATAAAACTTCAAAATGATGGAAAGAAGAAAGTGTGGAGAAAGAAGAAAAGCTCATGATATTTCACAACTCAGGGATAATTATCCAAGAGAAACAGCAAAAGCAACCAAGGGTCTAGAGGTGAGAAGTTCTCCACTGGTCAAATTAAGCACTTGAACTCAGTTCAGCTGAGCAGCTAAACTAAAAGGCAAGCAAGACCCCAAAGTAAGAGATGACTGTTATGTGGTAACAGTGAAAGCCTGGTAAAGGGCATGTGTTATTAACTGTGTTTTGTCTGTTTTCTTTTCCACAAAATATTAAGATGACAGCTTAGTTTGAGTAACCTGTTGAATTTGACAGCTAAAGTTTCATCACTATGTGTTAAAAAGAGTGTATTAAACGATTCAATCAAAGCTGGTTAGGTTTTTTGTAGTAATCACTGTTTTTTTGCATTCGTACCAAAATACAGATCATTAAATATAAAGATGTGTAATTACCCAAACATGTGTGGTCTGGACTGCAGTTATAGCAGCAGTTTGACAACTGAGGAATTTTATTATGCTTTTATGTTTAATATTCAGTTGACTATTATTTTAAAATGTCTTACTATGGCTTTATGGATACTTAAGTAAGCAGCTGGGTCTAATATCCTAGCTCATAATCATCTATTGAAGAGCCTAAATCCTAATGCATACTGTAATAGTATGCACTTTGCACACTCTTGGGTTCTTACCAAGATTTCCAACATCTCTCATATTGTTATAGCCTACTAAGGGATTTCAGATGCGGCCTTGGTTAGCAACCATCATTGTACTCTACTGTAATTTAAGACACATAAACTATACTGATATTTGATTTGTGGAATTTAGAAAAGAAAGAATAGCACTTTTAATCCTCCTCAATTGTCTCTGAACCAGTTGATTAATAGTGGCTTTCCAAACCCAGAGCAACACCACTAGACTGAGGTTTAACTGAACTCACTGTCACTACAGACGACTTATTCAGCTGTTTGGAATACTTGGATAAAAGCTGAGTAAGATGTGATGGTGCACTTGCACTGCCAGCTGGGCTGAAGCAGCCCTTTCATCGCAATCTACCTTTCTGCATTTCATTTGATAGCTTAAGACAAAATTATAGATAAAGCTTTTTGAACAAAATTACAAGACATAATCTGACTTTTGCTGTCAAATTTTGCCTTAAAAAGTCACCGATTCAACATATTTTTCCAGGTATATTAGAACTTGTTTCCGTTTTATGGTGCCATGGATGTATGTAGAAATGTTCTCTGGAATAAAGGGCAGAATAGCTGCTTGTCCCAGCCACAAAAACCAACAACAGCGATAAAAAAGACCAGCACAGAGTAAAACAAGCAACTAATTAACGCATTAGATAATAACAGAACAGGGGCCATACTTAAGATGGAAGACGGTATACTTTGTCATGCTGACAGCTAAGCAAAACCACACAGCAACAGAAGGCTAAACTACACTAACTGGCCACTAAATGAAGTGGTATATAGTATATGTTCAACTGCTCATTAAACACATGTACAGTTAACCAATAACATGGCAGCACAATCACTTGTTTAGACATAGAGATGGCCTGCTGAAGTTCAAACTGAGCAACAAAATAAGGAAGAAAGTAGATTTCAGTGATTTTGAATCTGGCATGGTTGTTGGTGTCTAGTCTGACTATTTCAGAAACTGTGGATCTACTGGCATTTTCCCCACAAATCCATCTTTAGAGTTTACACTGAGAAAAAAAGAAGAAAATATTGCAGTTCTCTGAGGAAAATGCCTTGTTGATACCAGAGGTGAAAGGAAAAATGGCCAGAATATACAGGAAGCAGTAGCTCTGATAACCAAATGATATGACCAAAGGTGGCAGAAGAGCGTCTCTGAATGCACAACATAGATAGATAAAAATAGATAAGCTACAGCAGCAGAAGACCACACTGGGTGCTACTTCTGTGAGCTAAATCATCACAATGGAGCTCGGTGCTAGATTTAATGAGTTTTTGAGTTTTCCAAGTCCCTCAAAATTACTTCCTGTTTCATGGTGAATCGCCATACCACCAGAGTGTGCCGTTCAATATAAACTCACAATTTTCACACTGAAGCATCATAATGTCCTGATGGTTATTCTCACCACTTTTGAGGTGGATGTGCTCAACCTGTGAAGAGCAGCACATGCAAGTATAAGACATGACATTTCGTGTTGACTCTAGGTGGCGCTATCAGTGTGTTCAGGGTGGGACTCTTATCATGTCTGCGAAGTTTGGCAGCGGTTGGACAGGATTTCTTTGAGTTACAGCAGTTTTGTTCTTCATGGTGGAACATTGAAATTCATCGTCCTGCCAGCAACAGACAGTTTTGTGTTACAGTTTTCAATGTAACACAAGACCAACTCCTTCAGGCTTTCCTGGACAAATTTGAGGTTGCTGGGGTCATCCACCTCAACGCTGTATCCCAAAGTGTAAAACATGACATTTCCTGTTCCCACTAGGTGGCGCTGTCACCAGTGTCAAATATGGCAGTTAAAATGTGTTTGGGGCAGAGAAGTTTGGTCCAGATTGAACCAAACATCTGTGGGAATGAGAGCAAATGTAAATGATCAAAATTCGCTGTGGCGTCACGGCCACGCCCTCTCATGAAAACTCAAAAGCTGCACAATTTAATATGGCTCAGGAAATGGCTTCATTTAACAACTCATAGGTGGCTCTCCAGAGCAATTTTGCCCCACATGTGTGACACAATTAAAATATGTAATTTTTCATCAGACCTGACGAATGTAAATAATTTTATGAATTTTTGAGCTTGTCTAGGCTAAAAAAAAACAACAGCTAATAAATAAAACAATTCCAGTAGGGCTTCTTTAAATGCTGATGTGAAATTATTCTTCTTTTGTTAATTGAAGGACACAACAGAATAGAAAGTCTAAGAGTGACACTTCAAGGGTATTGTGGTAACAACCAAAAACCATGGGGTTTATTCAAGCAGCTGACTGTGGATCTAAAAAAAGAAATAAAACTAATTGGCAGCTACAAAACAAGAGAAGGTTAGATCAAAGTGCTTCCAGTGAGAAGTTTCCATTGTCTGAAATGTCATTAAGAAATGGCAGTTAAATTAAACTGTAAAACTCAAGATAAACCAAACAAGAAAAAGACAACTTTCTGTTACAATTACATATCTGTTTGGTAGGCAGAGAGAAAGCACCACATGAATGCAGAGAACCTGCAGGAAGGTTTAGCTGACAGAGGTGCCGGTGCACCGTTCCACTGTGCTTATATCAATCAATCAACTTGTCATGATGTGGGCGCTCACACTGAATATAGAACCTTGGATTAATGTTAACTATTTGCCATTGCAACCTGGTTTCCAAAAAGGCAAAGAAGCTGTGGATGCTGCAGAATGTAAACATAGTAGAAGAAAAAACATCAAATATTCAAACTGAGAAACAAACATTCTCTCATTTTAAGTTTTAAGCCAAGAAGAAATTAGATTTAATGTGTTAAGGTTCAATGCAGGGAACTCAAACGTGGGACTCCTGAATCAGCTGAACACAAGGATTTATTTACAGAGTTCCCCAGGTGTATATACAGAGAGTGATGGGCAGTGCTATATACAACAATGTGAGGGACGGGGCTCCAGGGAAATCCAAGGGGGAATCACTCGCTCTCCAACTCTCCACATACACGACTGCAGTTCCCTTCTTCACATTTGACACACAGATTCACACGGGAAAGGTTATCCAGGGGGTCTGTAGATGAGGAACCAGGAATAAGTGCGATATTCACAAAAGACACTTGACTTATCTTGAGCTGTAGCTTGACTCTCACTGACGCGTGGTAGACAACGATCCAGCGAAGACCAGCAGTCACCTCCTGGCTTAAATGCCGTTCACCTTGATGGGCATCAGGTGTGTTCTTTTCCGTGGGTGTGGGCCGAGGGCGTGAACCCACAATGAGTTCCGCCCCGGCGACAGAGAGGAGGAGAGAGAGAGCGCGAGAGAGAGAAAAGAAAGAAAAAGGCCGATCAGCGTCTCGCCGATCCCCCAGGCCGTGACATAATGTTACTACTACTTCTACTATTAATAATAAAAGTAGCCCTCCCAGTCCACCAAATACTGCAGGCTACGCCCGGCACTTGACGTCCATGATCCGAGAGACAGTGAAAGCCGGGTGGCCATCGATGACCCAGGCGGGTTGCGGGGGCCTGGAAGGAGGGCACAAAGGACTGGACAGGCAGGGTTTCACTTGAGACACATGAAACACGCTATGGATCCGCATATTTCGGGGCAATCTGAGACTGACAGAAACCGGGTTAACCAGAGAGTCTATAACAAACGGACCAATGAAGGTGGGAGACAGTTTCTTTGACTCAGCCCGGAGCGGAACAAATCTGGTAGATAGCCAAACCTTTTGTCCTGGGGTGTAGGCAGGTGCGGGGGTCCGGTGACGGTCCGCCAGGCGCTTATTGCGATCAGCTGTGCAAAGAAGGGCGGCCCGGTGGCTGAGGAGGTAAGACTGTTGTGGGCATACTTAACCCACGGGAGTTGCTCACTCCAAGTTGTCTGATTGGTGGATGCCAAGCACCGGAGGGCCGCCTCGAGTTCCTGATTGGCCCGTTCTGTCTGGCCGTTAGTCCGAGGGTGGAAACCAGAGGAGAGACTGACCTGCGCTCCGAGGGCATTGCAGAATTCTTTCCAGACCCGTGAAGTGAACTGTGGCCCCCTGTCAGAGACAATGTCCGTGGGGATCCCATGAAGGCGAAACACATGGTTAGTCAGGAGTCGAGCTGTCTCTAAAGCAGTGGGGAGCTTGGGAAGGGCGACAAAGTGAGCAGCTTTCAAAAAACGATCAATGATAGTAAGGAGGGGAGGCCTGTGATGAAGTCCATTGCAATGTGTGACCATGGGCGGCCAGGGGTTGGTAGAGGTTGGAGTAGGCCGGAGGCTGGCTGACTGACGTGGTCCTTAGCTAAAGACGGCCACCAGGCGAACCGTTGGAGGAAGGCAATGGTGCAGTGGACCCCAGGGTGGCAGGTGAACTTGGCCGTGTGAGTCCAATGCAAAACTCGTGATCTGACAGTAGAGGGAACAAAGAGTAGGCCTGGGGGACCTGTACCAGGGTCCAGTTCCGTTCGTTGGGCCTCTCGAATAGCTGACTCAATCTCCCAGGCTAGGGCCCCGGCAACACACCTGGAAGGAAGAATGGGGGCGTCCTGGGCAGCGTCTTCGGAGGCGGCAAATTCACGTGAGAGGGCATCGGGTTTGACATTACGAGAGCCGGGTCTGTAGGTGATTGTGAATTGGAATCTGGTGAGAAACAGAGCCCACCTGGCTTGCCTGGCGTTGAGTCGTTTCGCGGACCGGATGTATTCCAAGTTTTTGTGGTTCGTCCAAACCACGAACGGTTGGGCAGTTCCCTCCAACCAGTGATGCCACTCCTCTAGGGCCAGCTTGATGGCCAATCGCTCTTGGTTCCCCACATCATAATTTTTCTCTGCAGGAGAGAGACGATGAGAGAATTAAGCACAAGGATAAAGCTTACCGCCTTGTCGCTGGGAGAACACCGCCCCCACTCCTGCGTCCGAGGCGTCCACCTCTATGATGAAGGGTTGACTGAGATCGGGTTGGATGAGGATGGGTGCAGAGGCAAAGTGCTCCTTCAGGCAAGAGAAAGCCTGGTGAGCCGGTTCATCACAGCGGAAGGGAACCTTGGGTGAGGTGAGATGAGTCAGGGGTAGAGCGAGCTGGCTATAGTTGCGGATGAAACGGCGATAAAAATTAGATAAACAAAGACGAAGTGGTTAATGAAGTCCCGGAGTATGTCGTTTACCAGGGCCTGAAAAATAGCTGGGGCATTGGTGAGACCAAACAGCATGACCAAGGTCAAAATGACCAAGGTGAGTGTTAAAGGCTGTTTTCCATTCATCCCCCTCCCTTATTCTTACCAGATGGTAGGCGTTGCGCAGGTCCAGCTTAGTGAAGATGGTGGCCCCCTGAAGGAGCTCGAAGGCAGAATTTAACAGAGGGAGTGGATATTTATTCTTCACTGTGATGTTGTTAAGGCCCCGATAATCAATACAAGGTCATAAGTTCTTGTCTTTCTTGGCAACGAAGAAGAAGCCAGCGGCCACAGGAGATGACGAGGGGCGAATGAGACCTGCGGTGGGTGATTCGTTGATGTATTTTTCCATACTTTCACGTTCGGGCTGAGACAGACTGTATAGGCGGCTGGTAGGGAGAGGTGCGCCTGAAAGAAGATCAATGCCGCAGTCATACGGCCGATGCGGAGGAAGCGAGCGTGCTCTATCCTTGAAAAACACTTGTTTGAGATCATGGTAAACGGGTGGCACGGAGGAGAGGTCCGGCGGCTCGGAGAGAGAAGAATAGGTTAGCGGTTCGGAAGAGGGGGTGGCAGCTTTAAGACAGGACATGTGACAATCTTCCCCCCACCCCACAATGCTCTCCTTTTTCCAATCGATAACAGGGTTATGTTGATGCAACCAAGGGTAACCCAGAACTAGCGGCGTGAGAGGAGCTTGAAACACATACAGCTGTATAGTCTCGGAATGATTGTCAGAGAGAGTCAGTAAAACGGGCTCAGTGATATGAGTGATGTTAGGAAGCCGCTGGCCACTGAGGGCGGTGACTTGGAGAGACTGTGGCTCGGAGTTCAGATTTAATCATCGGGCCAGCGAAGCGTCAATAAAGTTTTGTTCCGCCCCTGAATCGATTAGAGCCTTAAGAGGGTGGACCTGAAGCTGCACCGTTAATTTAGCTGCTAGCATGAGCCGTGGAGGAGACTGTGAACTAGAGACCTTGCCCACCCGTATTCTCCTCTCTACTGGTGGGCACGGCCTTTTGGCAGAGACGGGCAAGCATTGGCAACAATAAAAACACTCACGGGCCCTCGACCGATGGTGCCGTTCCTCGGGTGAAAGGCGAGAACGGCCCAGCTGCATAGGTTGCTCACTCTCCATGTTGTGCGACTCCGAATCTCTTCCGCCACTCGTGGCGTTTCCACCCGATGATGCTTCGCCGCGCCTAGTGCGCCCGTTAACTCATCACACACGTTCAACAAAGTACTTATCAATGCTGGCTGCCCCCACCCGGTCTCTTCGGCCAACGTTCAGAACTCAATGGAGTATTCCGCCATACTTCGTCTTCCATGCTTAAGATTTAGTAAACAGTGAGCAGCTGCATCGGCGCCAGTACCTCTCTCAAACACCTGGTACGAGATGCTGGCGTCAGTTCTCAAAACAGCTTGAGCCCAGTTTAAAGCTGGTCCGCGTAAGAACTGGACAAAAAAGGCAATCTTAGCCTCGTCAGTTTCATATGTCCTCCGCAACTGTCTAAACTAAATTGTTATTTGGGTCAACGTTCCAAAACCTCCTCGGCCGTGAGGACGCGTTGCTGGGCGGCAGAGTCCGCTGAGTCCATATTCTGGCTGGATCGTTATGTTAAGGTTCAATGCAGGGGACTCAAACACGGGAGTCCTGAATCTGCTGAACACAAGGATTTATTTACAGAGTTCCCCAGGTGTATATACAGAGAGTGCTGGGTAGTGCTATATACAACAATGTGAGGGACGGGGCTCCAGGGAAATCCAAGGGGGGAATCACTCGCTCTCCAACTCTCCACATACACGACTGCAGTTCCTTTCTTCACGTTTGACACACAGATTCACACGGGAAAGGTTATCCAGGGGGTCTGTAGATGAGGAACCAGGAATGAGTGCGTTATTCACAAAAGACACTTGACTTATCTTGAGCTGTAGCTTGACTCTCACTGACGCGTGGTAGACAACGATCCAGCGAAGACCAGCAGTCACCTCCTGGCTTAAATGCCGTTCACCTTGATGGGCATCAGGTGTGTTCTTTTCCGTGGGTGTGGGCCGAGGGCGTGAACCCACAATGAGTTCCGCCCCGGCGACAGAGAGGAGGAGAGAGAGAGCGCGAGAGAGAGAAAAGAAAGAAAAAGGCCGATCAGCGTCTCGCCGATCCCCCAGGCCGTGACATAATGTTACTACTACTTCTACTATTAATAATAAAAGTAGAACATATTTATCCCAAATTGGCTTCTCTTCATCGGCACCCTGTTAAATTCGAAGTTGAATTCATGCTGCCATAGGCCTAGGCTGCTGGGGGCTTCCCATGATGCACTGCTTCCCCTTCACTCACCTCTTTTCAATCACTATTTGTTTATACAGCACTCTTGCATTCAATCATTAGTTATTATTAATCTCTGGCTCTCCTTCACAGCTTATCTTTTGTCCTATCTTCCTCACCTCCAGGTTTCTTCCTGTTAAAAGGGAGTTTTTACTTCCCACTGTTGTCAAGTGGTTGCTTATAGGGGTGATATGTGGCTATATAAAAATAACTGAATTGAAACTGAATTGAAAATTGACAGAGATAAACTAGCATTCAAAGATAAAACCATAAAAACGCATTTGTGATGTTTTGACAAATAAATATCAGATTGAAGAAAAAATGTAAAATTTGAAACATGCCAGACATTGATCGTGCAAAGAGTGTCATGTTGAGCAGATAATGAAGGAGTTGTGACTCCAAAGAGTACTTTAGATAATAACATTCAGCAACATTTATACCCTCTGATTTCTTTAGTGGTAGTATTTTAGAAAGGGCTGCGAGAAGGTGGTAGGATATCTTTTAGCAGCAGAGCATGTGTATGCGTTATCTCCTAGGGGTTATTTTAATTTCACATTTCCCTTTACTCTTCGAGATTTCGGTGCCAGGGCTTTTGGACTCACATTAAAGAGGGTCTTGCATCTGCTTTAGCAGGAAGAAAGCTCAAGCTGAGGAGTTTGTGTGCCATGTAGGAAATTAGTTTATATATACATATACATGGGTACTCATGCAAAGTGGCTTCTGTGTTCCTTGATTTGGGCTCTGTTGTGTCTAAAGAGATGTTTGGGGGTTTTTTTTACTTTGAAACACGATAAAAGAAGGAAAGCTCCCTTCTAAAGCGATTGTACGCACGAGCCCTGTGAAGGGACACTGCAGATAAGTTGCTGACTGTCCCTATCAGTCATCTCAGGAGACATATATTTGACTGGCCAGACATATCTTCCCTACCCCGCCGCACAGTTAACCCCAGCCAGTTTGGTGATTGAAATGGGAATAGGTGCCCAACCATGCATCACCAGGCTGGCTCTCTTACAGGGATATGACACTTCAAGTGACCCTCTAAGGTCAGCGCCATTATGATGCTGGGCAGGGGCAGGAAAGGGAAATAGAGCGAATGGCAGAGGGAAAGGACAAGAGATTCCCTCAGAGACACATTTAGAGTTTGAGGAAGGAAGCCTGAGTGAGAGGGGAGATAATGAAGGACATGGATGGAGGAAAGAGGAGTATGGTCTATTAAAGTGGTTCAAATAATGAATTGCAAAGCAGAGGGGGGAAAAGAGTGAGTGCTTTCCAGCACATCACATTCAAAGACTTTTTTTTTGTGGTCATTTATTAGTGAATTGCCTGCCTTAGCTTAGGTGAAAATTAATTCAACAATTTTAGTCAAGCAACTCAACTGCCAAAGTATACTGGGACTGATTCTTAAATCACCATAACAATTGAGCAATTGGAGTAATAATGTTTGCCCATCCTCGGAGGCTTCAATTACTATGCTGTATTTATTTTGTGTGATTGGAATATGCTGAGCTCTTTCAAGATGAATTTGCTGGAAATGAGTTTTAATGCAGCAAGCCTCTGTGACCCCACAACGAATCTAAATTCCATTTAATCGAGAGGGGAGCCCTGGGAGTTGCCGCATGAGACAAATATATGCTCATCTTCAGAAGACTCTTACTCATCGTCGTGATAATTATTTCAACGCTTCAATTAATTTGACAACGTTATTTGCACGTGCCACGGCTTCGCACACCTGTTTGCGACTCGATCTAGGAGAAATGAAGGGAAGATAAAGGCCGTCGAGTTGTGATAAAAGTCCTTAACCTGCTGCGTAGGGATGCTTATCGCTCGTGTGAATCTATAGAACCGCGATAAGCACACGATATTAAATCAGACTTGAGTATTATGCCTCTAATTTGAAATTTGAAATGGGAATAAACCCTTCAGTTTTAATTCAATTATGTATAATTCAAAGTGCATTTGTCAAGGTGCCATTCACAAGAAATAGGTACCTGCTGCTTGTGGATATTTATATAAAATGCTATTTGCATGCAAAACGTCTAGTTTGAATAATGATGCAGATGTATTTTAGGCACTCTGTCTGGTAAATGTTTCAGATCAAACACTGTTAAGAGGATCACAAATTCAATTTAAGAAGAAAAATTGCATTACTTGCAAAATAAGAGAAGAATTCACATGAATCTTAGGGGCAACAAACTGCCTACTTGGACACAGAGCAGACAGCATGTTTGAAATCATAACACAGCGATCTCTCATGTAGAGAGTATCAAAGAGCTGCTGCCTCTAATTTAAAATGTAAGTGCAGTCAGTGTACAAATGAGGGACTAACGTTCCTAAAAAGAGACCTCTGTTCCCCTGATAGCAATCTAGGTTTCTGAGGTGGAGCGGAGGTTCTGGCTTCACAACAAGCTAAATAATTAACCATTCATAAAACAGAAATAAATGGAATAAAAATGTGGTTCACTCTCTTTGTACTAAACCACAGAAGTCAGAGTTTTAAATTTGCTTGCACTTCTAGAGACAGAAATAGGCACACCTTACAATTTTTTCTGCGAGCTTGTTTGTTTACAGTAGAAAGGATTCTTCACGCTGGATGTTACGGCATGATGTCAAAACCAAGGCAAACACCAATGAATGTCCTTCCTATATTAGGTTGGAAAAATCTGCTCAAAGCTGAGATGGTAAAATCTTGACATACACCACTGTGGAAAAGTACGTTGCTTTTTCCCACAAGGAGCAAGACTTTACTGTCATTTTTGAAGAGTTTATGAGTAATTGTTCCCAGGCTTTCTGAAAGTCAAAGGTTTTCTTCAGACACTGGCTGCTTCTTCAACCTTTGTTCGTGTGCCTGACCATTTTTATAAGAATGCTTTTTTATGGATTCATTAAGCCACTTAACCCTGACCTATGAATCACTCAAGCATAAAAAGGCTCCTAACTCAAGGTATGAATCAGTGTGGTTGGCCACACATAAGGACAGTTTAACAAAGAACCAATTTTGTATCGTTACATTCTTTGTTACTGTCACAAAAGCGCATATTTTTTTCCTGTTCTTAAGAAAGAGGACAAAGCAAAGGCTCCACAGAAGAGCTGAGAGATGCATCTGGCCTGTCAGCCCGTCCATCCACTGCTTACCAAAGCCTCACCAGAAATGAGCTCAGGTGAAGGGTACCAACTGAAGCCATTCTTAAGGAAGGAAAACTGGGAGAAAAATGTGTTTTAGTGTTGTAGTTTTAACAGGGACTAACAAAACAGAGATACTTAGGTCTTCACTCAAGTCCCAAGCCCAAGTAGATAAAATATCACAAATATAAATATTTATTTACGCAGTTTTTAAACCGGAAATGACCATTTAATCATTACTATGACCTTATTCATATTAACACCACACTAAGTAACTGGGACAATTTAGTGCTGCTCACAGATCCATTTATAAATTATTCTACTAAATATATGGTTCATTTACAGAATTTAGTCCCAGTTTAAAAGGGATGATCCACTCTCATATCACTGCATTGAAGTTTTCTTGCTTCACAAAGTGTTCCCAACAAGCCTGAAAGCTATGATCAATCAAAACACTTGAGTGATCTAGTGTTGGTCTGCACTGATCATTTAAAATCTGAAGAATTTACCTTTTATTTTGTACTCGTGGTTACAGAAACAGCCTTCCCTGGAACTCGAGATGTGCTCTGTCTTCCTTTGATGTGTTTTCATTTACCTTTCATTTCTTTTGCTTTTCGGTAAATATTTTAGGATCTTAGCCGTTGATTAGTTCACTGTCAGATTCTGAGTCCTTGTCAGCTGTTTTGATGAAGCTGTTTTTGAATACTTCTTTGTTTCTGTGTCATAAATATTTTGCACAACCAGGTCCACTGTATTTAAAATACGCTGCACGGTTAGCTAGGGCCCACATTCCCTTTCTGGCGTGTTAGATGTACTGTTCGAATGTGCAAAGCCTCTGGGGGTAAAAACAGAAACAAATGGTATTTTTACAAACACACTGCAGCCCTGAGCTTTTTTTTTTTTTTTTTTAACATTGCCAGAAAGAGCAGTATGTGAGAACACAAATGTCTAAATCATTTAGATCAGACATAAAACTCTCTTTTTACCCTGCTTTAGGTCTTGAAGCCCATAAGTGAATAGCACAGAGAATTTACAGTAAGCTTGTGTGTGCCATGAGTCCTGCCTCCTACATCTAAACCTAAAACTAACTGATTCAGGAATAAGAAGACATCTGTCCCAGACCATCAACTGCTCTGTGCATTGTTCAACACTCAGGGCACAGAACTGGCAACCTGGTAGGTTTTAGCAACATAACTACATGGTGTGTCCATGTCTCCCTATGCTCCTTTTTCTCTTCAGTTCTTCCTTCCCACTCTCACCAAGTGCTTCCTCATAGGAAATTGCCAGATTGTTCTGGATTCTCTTCTTGTGTCTTGAGATGACTCCTCTTGTGTATTAGTGCTATTTCTTGAGTTGAGCCTATCAAACCTGAAGGTTGTTATTGTGATGTCATCATGTTGCCTGACAAAAACCTACCAAATGGCTAAATAGATCTGGTTGTAGCCTTTATACCCTTACAATAGCTTTCAATTTCACAGCAATGAGTTCAACACAAAACTGTTATTATGCATGTTATATTATTACATCATCACTATGCCTAGTAACTGCATAACAACAGACTAAAATCACAGACCAAGCAATACTGAAGCGTTGGAATTTACTAGAAACTGAATGTCGTAGACCGTGAAGCTGTGATTAGGGTTACAAAAAACCCCCAAACTTTTGTTTTCACAATGTTAGCGAAATATTTCAAAAGAAATTTCTCGCACAACAGACACTTTACTAGTAGAGCAGACTGAGAGACTAATATCTTGTACTATCCTGCACAAGTTGTGACATCAACGGGTCCTCATCAAACAACTTAGGCAAGGCAAGGCAAGGCAAGTTTATTTGTATAGCACAATTCAACAACAAGGTGATTCAAAGTGCTTTACAGAGACATTAGAAACAAGAACAAATAAAAAGCATGATTTAAAATTGATTAAAACAAGCAAATAAACTAACTAACTAATTAACAAACAAACAACAAACAACAGTATATAAAATCAAAACAGATAAAATCAGAACAGTAGATAAAATCAGTAGTTAAATGTAAGTTTTGAAATTTAAGCTTAAAGTGTGGATTTGGTGCTTTATTCAAATGCAGCTGAGAACAGGTGAGTCTTCAACCTGGATTTAAATAAACTGAGTGTTTCAGCTGATCTGAGGCTTTCTGGGAGTTTGTTCCAGATATAAGGAGCATAAAAGCTGAATGCAGCTTCTCCGTGTCTGGTTCTGACTCTGGGAACTGATAAAAGACCGGATCCAGATGACCTGAGGGATCTGGATGGTTCATACTGGGTCAGGAGGTCATTGATGTATTTTGGTCCTAAACCATTCAGAGCTTTATAGGCCAGCATCAGAACTTTAAAGTCTATCCTCTGACGGACAGGCAGCCAGTGTAAGGACCTCAGAGCTGGACTGCTGTGGTCCACTTTTTTGGTCTTAGTGAGGACTCGAGCAGCAGAGTTCTGAATGAGCTGTAGTTGTCTGACTGATTTTTTAGGTAGACCTGTAAAGATGCTGTTACAGTAATCAAGCCTACTAAAGATGAATGCATGGACTAGTTTTTCCAGGTCCTGTTGAGACATCAGATCTTTTATCCTTGATATATTCTTGAGGTGATAGTAAGCTGACTTTGTTATTGACTTAATGTGTTTTTCTAAGTTTAGGTCTGCATCCATCACTACACCCAAATTTCTCGCCTGGTTTGTGGTTTTTAGATGTATAGATTGAAGTTCTCTGGTGACCTGTAATCGTTTTTCTTTGGCGCCAAAGACTATTACCTCAGTTTTGTTTTTGTTTAGCTGGAGAAAATTGTGGCACAACCAGTCATTGATTTCCTCAATGCATTTACCAAGAGCCTGTACAGGGCCTCGGTCTCCTGGTGACATTGTGATATATATTTGTGTGTCATCTGCATAGCTGTGATAGTTTATTTTGTTGTTGTTTATAATCTGTGCCAGTGGGAGCATGTAAATGTTAAACAGAAGGGGTCCCAAAGGCCTTAAACTTAAAGGCCGGACGACTGCTTGTTTACTATCCTCAGTGTGGTTAAAAATATGTTTTCCTGAAATTCAATAAGCATTTTAAACAAAACTATTACAACCTGTCACTTCTTTCGAGAGCTTAAAAATAATTTGTTGAAACAAATATTGGAAATAAAACACGTCATGTAATATGTCATTAAATACTGCCATTATGGGTTTGACAGGTACAGATTAGATAGGTGTACTGTACATGGGGCGCACAATCAGGCCATTTAAAAATGGACATGGTACTGTGTCAGCTGTCAGCTGTATTTTCTAATTTTCCACCACGGCAGACAATTTACATTTAAATTGTTTTTCTTTCACAGCGCAAGGCCCCAACATAATGTTCGAGTATCAAATGGACATTTAGACATCAAAGCAAGCAGTACAAATGTTTTGTTTGACTTTGTTTGCTTTATGTGGTTTGAATTGTATGTGCGCCCAGTTTTGTGTCTCTACATCTTTACATATTTTTACACATTACCTGATGACAATCGGACTGCCAGCAACAAAAAAATTATGATGCATCAATGTGTATTTGCTGTTAAAACACAGTAGAAGGTATCAAGTAACACTTGAGAGTGTATGTGTGTTAAAATGTTAACTTTTACTATTGTGACCCCTGTAACAGAAACTTCACATCCCTGGATCATATATATCATCCATCATCTCATCTGTAGCGTGGCTTTGATCAAAGGATAGAAACAACAAAGTCAAGATGCTTGTCAGATATAATCAATCCTGAATGTCAAAAAATGTTATTACCAGTTTAGGAAACATGATTTGAGCCACAATGAATTATCTGTGGCTCAGATAATTCTGAGCCACAGAAGCCACCATTTCCCCAGATTGAATGGTGAAAGTTCACCATTCAATGCTTTCTCTCTGCTGTGCTTCTGTTGTCCTTTCTATCCTTACTTGTGTGTCAGAATTTATTGCAGATATGCCACTGATCCTCACTGACATCTGCATTAATGGAAATGTCAGCATGTGTGTGTTTAACAAGAGTTACTGTAAGTTTGGATGTATGTTAGCAAAAAGGGATGATTGCCATTGACTTTTATTGCATTTCCATGGCGGGAAAGAGGCAACAAACGTCATCTAATATGTGTGCGAACGAGCCAAAACAGTGGTATGTCTCCATTTTCATTGCTTCCCCTTGAAATAAAATGACCCTTGAATTACGGCGTTAACAGGACTTACCGAGGCTGAACTCCACCTGAGGCAGCTTGGGTGTTAGAATAACACCTGCAAGACAGAGACAGCAAAAAGACAGAGTGGAGTTGAGATAAAAACAGAGCGAGAGGGAGATAAAGATAAGGAAGAGGGGAACATTAGAACAATGAAAAAGGAGGAAACAGACGTAAAACATTAACGGCTGCAGTTTAATTTTGTGGAAGTTTAAAAGGTGTAGAGCTCCAACCATTGTTTTTCAATGACTTTTCATGAATTTCAGTCTTTGATTTGCCATCTTATTAAATTAATCATATCAATGTTAGATAATAGGGAAATATGCTCATTGCAATTTCAAAGAGCATAAGTGCAAAACAAGCCGACTACTTTTAATCTAAAATAATCTGAATCAAAAACCTGCGAACCCTCACATATTTACTAAAAGCAAGGCATAAATATTTAGCTTAGTTTCCTGGTTATTTATCAAAATTGTTGAGTCAGTTGTAGTCACTTTGCACAGATGCAATATAATTACGCTAAGGGGGTTGAACTCCTGGCAACAAACTATTTTAATCAGAAATAAAAGGCTTTATAGAGAGTTTGAACATGGTAGGAGCACAACAGGCTCCCCAAATGCCACACTGATTAATGTAACTGTTCATCTAGATTATGCAAACAACTCAGCGATCGTTGAGAACGTCAGAACTAGAGTTTCTGGGTATCCATTGTCCTTGAGGCTTTACGCCAATAACGATGACTGACTGCTTCAGTCATCTGTCACTAAAGCTTTCTCTCATTCATCACTTTCCCAGTTTGACATGACCATTCAAAAACCAAACCGATGAAACGCCTGTAAGATGGTGCAACAAGTCTAGAGGGGGACTAAACTGCTAAATTCCTCCTCTTGGGGTGCTTGGACACAATTGGCCTCTCTAAGGCTCATCAACTCCACTAATGGGCCGTGGATACTCGATGTTCACTGATGTATGGGAGCCATGCGACTTAGGTAATCTTATGTAATGAGGATTCTTTGCAAAGAAAAAACGATTTACTTAATAAGGCAGAATGCCTTATTGACAATTTTGAATGCATAGATAATGCTGTCCAAAAGTCTCAGACCAACTCTCATTTCTACATATTTTGCTTGGGAAATTGGAATTAGGCGCAGCAGTATTGAAGTATTGAAGTGCGCATGCGCCAACCAGCGTGCAGCCTGTTACAGTCGCTCCTGCTTTTCTCTTAGTTTAGCTCTTTTTTCTTACGTATTCTTTTTTTTTTCTGACTTGTATTTTCCTCCGTTTTCTATCTCTTACTCAATCATGTGGATTGAGAGAGTTTTTGTTCTTCTGGTGGCCGTGGAACTGTTACTTTTATCATGGAACGGGACCGCGGCACATCTCCTACACGCACGGACTGTTTACTCCAGAGATCAGCTGATCGCCCTGATGCCGGCCGGCTCGCTGGCCAGGCCCGCAGAAGTGCCCGCAGAAGTACCAGCTGAAATTTGGAGGAAAACACATCGGGGATGCAGAGGTCAAGGACAGAAGAGAAGAAAAAAGGTGACGGTGAGACAGCGGAGGCTCGAAGCGAGGAGGAGGTTTAAACCGTGTCTGCCGTCTATCGTGATGGGAAATGTGCGATCGTTGGCAAGTAAAATCGACGAGCTCTCAGCACTGGTACGGAGTCAGAGGGAATACCGAGAGTGTAGCCTGATGTGTTTCACCGAATCATGGCTGCACCAGGTCATTCCCGATGAGAATGCTTCCGTGGAAGGCTTCCACACTGTTCGGGCGGACAGGGACAGCATCGCTAGCGGTAAGCGTAAAGGAGGTGGGCTTGCTGTTTTAGTTAACAACTGGTGGTGTAACCCTGCCAACATAACAATCAAAGAAAGGATTTGTTGCCCGGACACTGAACTGTGTGCTGTTGGACTCAGGCCGTATTATTTACCCAGGGAATTCTCTCACGTCATCTTGGTGGCTGTTTATGTTCCCCCCTCTGCTAACCCCACAGCTGCATGTGACACTATCCACTCTGCCATAGCTCGGCTACAGACTCAGCACCCGAGTGCCTTTATTGTGATCTCGGGTGACTTCAACCATGTATCACTGGACAATACACTACCAACATTCAAACAATATGTGGACTGTCCCACCAGGGGAGAGAAAACTTTAGACTTACTGTATGCTAACGTCAAGGATGCATACAGCTCCTCCTCCCTCCCCCCACTTGGTAGGTCAGATCATAACCTGATTCACCTCACCCCCCGCTATGTGCCAATTGTGAGGAGGGAACCTGTGACCACCAGGACTGTTAGGAGGTGGTCAGAGGAGGCAATAGCGGAACTACAGGGCTGTTTCGAGGTGACCGACTGGGAAACACTCTGTGAGCCTCACGCCGAGGACATCAATGGGCTTACTGAGTGTATCACAGACTACATAACTTTCTGCACCGACTCCATTGTTCCAGCTCAGACTGTTCATTGTTACCCAAATAACAAGCCGTGGGTGACTAAGGACATCAAAGCCCTCCTCAACAACAAGAAGAGGGCTTTCAGAGGGGGCAACAAAGAGGAGGTGAGGAAGGTCCAGGTGTTACTAAAGGACAAGATCAGAGAGGCTAAGGACAATTACAGGAGGAAGCTGGAGTGGAAACTCCAGCAGAACAGCATGAGAGAGGTGTGGAGGGGCATGAAGACCATCACTGGATTCAGGCCAACCAACAGCAGGGGAGCTGAGGGAGGTGAGAATAGAGCCGACGAGTTGAATCTGTTTTTCAATAGATTCGACACCACAGTGTCTGCTCCCACCCCCACAACCTCACCTGCAGTCAGCCTGGAATCCAGAGCCACACCACTGTGCCAGCCTCTCTCTTCACATGTTGCCTCCTGTGAGATTCCTGACACCCCTCCCCCACCCATCACCTTCACTCAATACCAGGTTGAGATGCAAATGAGGAGACTTCACTCAGGCAAGTCTGCTGGACCAGACGGAGTGAGTCCCCTTGTCCTCAAGGCCTGTGCCCCCCAGCTGTGTGGAGTCTTTCATAAACTGTTTATGCTGAGTCTGAGTCTGCAGAGGGTCCCGGTGATGTGGAAGACATCATGCCTCGTCCCTGTACCAAAGACGCCTCGTCCCAGTGGCCCCCAGGATTACAGGCCCGTGGCACTGACCTCCCACATCATGAAGACCCTGGAAAGGCTCATCCTGGACCAGCTGCGACCCATAGTAAGACCACATCTGGATCCCCTTCAGTTCGCTTATCAGCCTCGTCTCGGAACAGAGGACGCCATCATCTACCTGCTCAATCGTGTCTACACCCATCTGGACCAGCCGGCGAGCACTGTGAGGGTCATGTTTTTTGACTTTTCCAGTGCTTTCAACACCATCAGGCCGACCCTCCTGGGTGATAAGTTAGCAGCGATGCAGGTGGATGCTTCTCTGGTGTCCTGGATTGTTGATTACCTGACAGGAAGACCACAATATGTACGTCTCCCACAGTGTGTGTCTGACAAGGTGATTAGCAACACAGGGGCACCACAGGGGACTGTCCTCTCCCCCTTCCTCTTCACCCTCTACACCACAGACTTCAGCCACTGCACAGAGACCTGCCATCTTCAGAAGTTTTCTGATGACTCTGCGGTGGTTGGATGCATCAGCAGGGATGATGAGACAGAGTACCGGGCTGTGGTCGACTCCTTTGTCACGTGGTGTGAGCAGAATCATCTGCAGCTCAACGTGGCAAAGACCAAGGAACTGATCGTGGACTTCAGGAAGACCAGGAAACACTTGACCCCTGTTTCAATCCAGGGGGTCAGTGTTGACATTGTGGAGGACTATAAATACCTTGGAGTACACATTGACAATAAACTGGACTGGGCTAAAAACACCACAGCACTTTACAGGAAGGGCCAGAGTCGTCTCTATTTTTTGAGGCGACTGAGGTCCTTCAACATCTGCCAGAAAATGCTGAGGATTTTCTATGAGTCTGTGGTGGCCAGTGCGATCCTCTATGCTGTTGCATGCTGGGGGAGCAGGCTGAGGGTCACAGATGCCAACAGACTTAATAAACTGATCCGTAAGGCCAGCAATGTTGTGGGGATGGAGCTGGACTCCCTCAAGGTGGTGTCGGAGAGGCGGATGCTGTCCAAGATAAAGACAATGTTGGATAACACCTCCCACCCACTCCATGACATGTTGGTCAGTCACAGGAGCTCGTTCAGTGAGAGACTGAGATTACCGAAAAGCACCACTGAACGACACAGGAAATCATTCCTGCCTGTGGCCATCTCCCTGTACAACACATCCACTTAACACACTGTTTGCTGCTACAACTACACATGTTTCTTTTCCAAATATTTATTTATAAGTGACTTATGTATGTATGTATGTATATATATGTATATATTGTACTATTCTTAGTTAGCGTATTGTCTGTCTTGTCTTAATGTTGGTTTAAAATGGAGCACTGTAACAAAAAATAATTTCCCCCAGGGATCAATAAAGTATTCTGATTCTGATTCTGATTCTGATTCTGAAATGTGCAAACACACATTAAAAGTCTATACAGTGTATATAAGCCAAAAACACAGGTGGTGCAATTCTTGGTTAAAAGCTTGAAAGTCAGTATTCAGCATGATCGCCTCTGTTCTTTAATACAGCCTGAACTCTCTTAAGCAGCTTTATTGTAATCTCTATAAGTACAGTAGTCTTCACGAATCGTTCTCCAGGCTTCTTGAAGGACATTCAGAACTCTTCTTTGGATGTTGGCTGCCTTTTGTTCTGTTCTCTGTCAAGATGATCCCACATTGTTAGGATCCAGGCTCTGATCCGTGAATGATCATGTTCCCTTGTGTGTTTTTATATCCAGATATCCCTTTTTAAGGGGTTTGTAGTGTGTTTGGGATCATTGCCATGCTGAAAAATGAAGCCATTGCCAGCCAGCCCCTTTCTTGATAGTATTTCTTAATGGATCAAAATCTGATCAAGATAAAAGTCTTTTCTGTGTTCGTATACTTCCATCAACCTTGACAAGATCTCCAAGACCACTAGGTGAAATGCAGGGCCAAACCATGTGAGCCTCCACCATGTTTTGCTCACTGTTTTACCTCTCTCTGATCTCCATCAAAAATACTGCCAGTACTTTGAACCAAAGTCGGATCCATCCATCTCTCCATGCAAGACCTGTTGCCACTGATTTTCAGTCCAATTCTCGTGTAATTTGGCAAACCTCAGCCTTTTCTCCCTGTTTTCCTTCCTTAAGAATTGCTTCTTGGCAGCCACCCTTCATCAGAAATGACCCTTCAGCGAACAGCAGATGGACCAGCATCTCTCAGTCAAGTCTTTGCTATTTCTTAAGCACGTGACCTTTAGATTCAAACAAACAAGCCAAAAAGAAAGAAAAAACAAACATTGCTCAAAACTGGTTTCTTGAAAGCAAATTATAAAGAAACAAGTTCTGGCGCAAGACTATTGCATCGTACTGTATGTATGGTTGTTTGTTGGGACTGTTGATTAAAAAGCATGTCCAATAAAGGCTCAAATATTCTCTTAGTAACAGTGCAGGTTTACTGTAATATTTCTTCTTGCGTTTGTTTCTGGAGATAAATCTAAAAAATGCCCCAGCTCACAGAGATGCAGTGAATTATGTCAAATGTTGATGAATCGTTTAAATGCTGTTTTTTAATCTTTGAACCATATTCTTTGAAATGAATGAGTCCAAAGATTGAAAATTATGGAAATCATAAGCATTATCTGGCACCGTGTTGAGAGTCATTTGCCTACTGAGGCCAAGACAGCTTCAAGCACAGTAACTTGATAAAAAAAAAAGAAAAAAAGATTACCAGCAATTTGAAGTGCATTTCTAAATTCAATAAATATGCTAACAAACTTGTAAATAAACCTTCAGTTTGCTAGCATTTATGCTCAGTGAAATAAACTGAGCTCTGTCAGATGTAATACATGTCAGAAAAGGCTGTAGAAGCTTACGCAAACCCGGTCCAATATCTGTTACAACTGCAGTAAATATCTAATTAATCAAGTGGACAAGTATTTGTAGCACACGGGGCAAGGAAACACACACCACCAACACAGGTCAATTATGCTTGTAAATAAACTTTCATCATCTGGTTCTCACATTACTTTCTCATCTTCATCATCCCATTCCTCAGGGGTCATGTCTCCTCATGTTGTCACCATTAAGACTTCCTTATGAGTGCTGATGGAACTTTAATAAGCCAGGATGACATGCTGCGTAGCTGAAATAGAAAGCCCTTTAGCTAGGTAAGCTGACACTGTGCCAGCTGTTGGGTCCAGTCTCCGGTGTAGCATTATCATAAGGGACTGACACATGGACAGCCCGGCTACTTTGTAGGACTTATCTTGAGTGGTAAGAAGCAGTGGAAAATGCTTGTCGTTGCAGAAATAATTAAAGATAAGGAGCAAAGCTGAGTCTAGGTCTGATAGAGGTTCAGGATACAGATCATGAGACACATGTGGCAAAGCAAGTCAAAGTGTTTGATAATGAAGCAGGAGGAAGACTGGAATTCAGAGCTGTCAGAATTTTAAAGCATGGCTTATAGGCAGAGTGTCGAGTATTTTTAGAAGGATCATGCCAGATGCTTTGATTTTATGACAGGCAACACATGTTAAGTTGCATTTTCCTTTTTTTGTTTTTTCAGTATAAAGTCTGAATAAATAACGTGTAAAACTATGTTTTAGTGCAGCTCTGAAAGCTTTCACATGGTCACATCACCCCAATATCCACATGATCTAAGATATAACGGACAAATTATGCAACCTGAGGACACAACTCCTGTTATGTACACGGTGACCTCATTCTCGTCCCGCAGCACTAAACATGCCGCATGTCATTACCCTCTGGGGGAGAATCAGCCTGACCAAAACAAATACACAAACAAGGTCTAATCGCAATAATTAGCCATTACATGGAGAGAGATAAGCCACCTGCACTGCCCATATCTATTGTAACTCCTGCAGCATACATGGCTCACGACTCTAAGTTGCAGATACATACGTGGGGGAAAGTGGCACAGGTGTGGTATTTATAATCGATATCCGCTGGCATTATGAATATGGTAATAAGCTCAGCAAGGCAGCAGGCAGGCAGCACATGCAGATGTAACTCCCAGAGGGGCCCAAAGCAAATGAGGTGTGCCCGCCCGCTATACTGCAGTTTCATCTGGCTCTAGAAATAACAGCACAGCCCCACTGTACCTCCAATCTATCAGCCCCCCTGTCTGTGGAAGGTATCAGTAGGGAAAAAGGCACGCTGAAGGCAGAGGAGAGGGTAATTTATAAGGATGTGAGCAGACTAGGTGAATCCTCAGGAATGACAAAGTTAATTAATGTTCAGGGACTTAAATGGTCTGTCTTACAGATGATCATTTAACTCGCTTCCCTTCTCATTGCCCTGCTTTCTCGCATGCTGCATTGTATGATAACCGCTAACACGCAAGGGGGACAAGGGTGAATGTGGGAAATAGTTGGTGGTTTAGGTGGGTGGGGGTGGGGGATTCAGATGATTCTGCTGTTTATTTCTAAGTCTGCAAAAGATGGAAGTAGAAAATATCACCAGACACCGCTCCAATTCCCAAGTATGGTTTCAACGAAGAAAATCAAACAATTTTTCCGAAGAGAGTTTTGATAAACTGCCCTGCAGAGGCTATAGTACACATTCACAGTCACTTCTGCTTATCCTCTTCATGAATAGATATTACATATAAAAGCCCACGCCTATGAATAAATCCTGTTCATATTTTTGAATATTATCTTCTTTTGAATTTTGAGGTTAGATTAATAATTCACTTATGTGGCTGGCTCAGCATGGGCTTTGATATTTCAGGGATATAACTCTCTCAACAAATGATTCCAACCCAACAAGCAGCTCTGCTCACCCTTCCTACACGTTCACCCACACTAATTGCAATGTTTCCTTCTCCTAACTCCTTTTTGTCCGACCTCGCGTTTCTCTGTCCTGTAGTTTAAATTGCCTAAACAGAACCTGCACATCCACTGCGATGATTCAGTCACCAGCCAGGCTTACATACCTGTAACTCAATTGATGTTTGCACAGACAGGCATCCCATTAGGACAAGTGGTGCTGAATGGGAGAGTGAGTTATCGTCACATTACTGCTTTGGGAGATTGAGGAGGGGGGGGACAGATGGTTTTGTTGCCAGCGTTTAATGAAGTGTTGTGAATCAGTTGGATGCGCTGAGGAGGTCTTGACTGTCAAGCTGATAAGAGACGTAGTCTGGGGGGGTTAACAAGAGTGGGACCTTTCGCTCCGCGACAGCTTGGTCACGGCACGCGTCTCACAAAGACAGTTCAATCAATTAAATGTTGCGGCTTTCATTACCGATACTGTTTCCTGTATGCAAATTCTGTTATGAATAGTTAATAGCTAAAATAACATAATTTCACCCTTTGTGATTGGGAGTTTGTAAAACGCCAATTCAGCCCCACCTTAATTAGCACCGAGCAGCACCCGGTTTGGTTTCGCTTTTATCTGCTGTCAAGAAAGAGGAGATAAACTGTGTCACCTTGCGACTGATAATGCACGGTTGTCAACCTGCTGTTCGGCCCAAACACTGTAATTATGTGCTTCGCTCTTGTCTTCCAGGATGCCCAGGGGAAACAAAGCAAAGGTAGAGTGAGGCGTTACACTCCTGCATCTGTCAGATGCCATCTATAAAATTGTGCAGAGGATTTTATGGTAGGTGCCTATCTTGGGTTTGCCATCAGGTCATAGCTATTGAGAGTGTGGCCCTGTGTGTGTCTCTGCATAACTGTGCAACGTCAGAGCATGCCTGCATATGTCCGTGTGAATGGGCAATCGGACACATAAGATGCTTCACCAGTGTGTCAGTGTAGGTTTAAAGCAAAGAAGGCAAGGCGTCGTGAACTGCGCTTTCATCCTTCTTTGTACAGTTCCATCTGCTTATTCCCATTGGGACGATGATGGTTCTTAGCTTGCATGCCAATGCAAATGCTTAGCAGCAACCGCATGCAGTGTCTGTCCTTTTAGTAAGCAAAGGTATTAAATGTGGAGAGGAGGCTTTGTGGCATCACTGATATGGATAATCTCTTCAGCATTCTCCTGTAGTGATGGGCACTAAGACATCTAGTTTGCCTCTGCCAGTGCATATTAGTGACAGCACATTCAGCCTACATGGAATATGACTGCAGTAAAAATGCAAATTCACACACACATACACGTGCATGCATGAACACCAGTGCACAGAGACAGAGACACGACACGCAAGCAAACATGTGACGTTTTACCCCCCGACTCCCACCAAGAAAACATGTGAACAAACAGCTTTTCAAACTTTCTCTCTGCAGAGTCACTCAATCAAAATTCCATTTTGCTCAAAACTAGATAAGGCAGACTTTTGTATTATTTACTACACGCATGCATTCTGAAGCTCAAAAGAACTGAGAAACATTTTTGAGATTTCAATTCAACCACACAACAAGAATACTTAAATGGAAACCTGCAGCAAGGCAGGCAGTTTTTAAAAAGTCTACAGTTTTAAATTGTGGAGACACGACTGACAGGCCCGAAGATCAATCGTGGCTTAACAACATTTTAAATATCTGACAACAAAAGACATCACTTGATAGCACTTAGTGTCATTTCTATCTACCAATAATGATCTGTCATAACAAGTGCATCTATATATCATCAGGTATTGAGTTGTAATTATTCTGCATAGGAGTCAGTTACTTGTCTACTGAAGACTGGGGTTTTAAAAATCTCTCACACTTTTGCTGGTACCTCCACCCTAGCTCTCTCCCTGAAACACACACAAACACACACACACACACACACACACACACACACACACACACACACACGCACACACGCACACAGACTTTCATTCTTTGTGTGTGGCAGCACGAGAACAAACACTTGCACAGGGAAAATACTCAAAAGCAAGACATCATCTAGAGAAGCATTTGCAGTAACAGTAGAGAAAACCAATGCTTAGAACTGACGAGCAGTTATGGAGTTAGACTGTAGAACAAGAAAGGACAGAGGAAAGAGGAGACAGATTCAAACAGTCACAAAACACAGTGGAGTCAGCTCACCAGCAGCGCTCAGTCCTTCAGGACTCGCACTCAGCTCCTTCATGTCAACCATGCAGTGTCCCAGGTGCTGCGTGCCGTCCTCCATCTGTCCAGCTTGCCCCACAGTTCTCCCTCGTGCTCCTCCACCTCTTCTCCCACCTCCTCCACGAAACACCACAGTCCAGTCCAGTTCCCCGGCTCACACGCAGCCTTCCAAGCAGAGAAGCTGTCACAAAGATAGCAATCCTCTCACCCCGCTTTCTTGCTGCCTCACGGTGCGCTCTCTGTCAGCATTAAGGATGCCTCATGGAAACTAATACGGAAGAGAGGGACCGGCGACGGACCTGGAGCAGCAGCGGGAGGGAGGAGGAGAGGGAGGGGGAAGAGAGGGGAGCAGGAGAGAAAAAGACAGGGGAAGGGAGGAGTGATGAGGGAGTGAGATTCCAAATGAAAGAGAAAGCAGGACAGAATTGATGTTATGTGCAATACAAAGCTCTATCCATCAATCTTGGGCTGTCAGTCGGGGACCTAGACCCGACTGCACAGAGCACCGCAGCCAGAAAGACACGGCTCTGTCCTCCCCCTCTCTCTCTCCCTCCCTCCTTTTCTCTTCTCACTGCGCAGCCACTGCTGCAACCAGACATGGCAGCAGGGTCCCTTTGATTTCTGACGTCCGTCTCACTCCCCTTCTCCAACCTGCCCTCACCTCTACATCACTCTTTTCCTTTTCTCAGCAGTGTAACAATTGCCAAACTCCCAAGCGTGATATGTTGAAGCCAGAATCATGCAGCATGATTTGGGGACTTATACAGCTGAGGGATTTGCAGAGTATAAGGACAGTTTTTATTGCATAAAGAGCTGAGTATAACCCAACATGGCAACTTCACCACAATTTCAAATCAACAGGTTAAACACAGAATGTGATACAGATAGTAGTTGTTTCTGGGTTTTAGAGGTTTGTAGGGGTTGTTTATGTTTCGCAGCGTAGATCTAGACTGGACATTTTGAAAAAGGAATTAGGATGAGGAGTTATATATAAAGATTTTCAAGGTAAAATAATGACTGCCTCCTCTTATGCTCCTAAGGGAAGCATTATTGTTTTTTGGTCACCAAGGTCATGATGCTACAGTAAGCGTACATCTACAATGTAGTTAATTAAAATCCAGCTGAATGGAGGAGGAGCTGTGTTGTCTGTTAAACTCATTCAATCTAAGTCAGGGCTGCCCAATCCCGGTCCTCGAGAGCTACCGTCCTGCAGCTTTTAGATGCATCCTTGTTCCCACACACCTGAATCAAATGAATGGCTTGTTATCAGGCCTTTGCCAAACATGATGGCATGCTGAAGAGGTAATCAAACCATTTGATTCAGCTGTGTTGGAGTAGGGATGCATCTAAAAGCTGCAGGACGGTAGCTCTCGAGGACCGGGATTGGGCAGCCCTGATCTAAGTGAAGGCTACTGTGAAGGTGCTTGATTTTATACACCTGTGGCTATGGAAGTGATTTTAAGTGAAGTTTCACCTACGACTAGCTGGAGATACAGCTTCTCTCACCAGTGATGATCCTTGATACGCAAAGTTGGGTTCAGTTTGGCATGAAACCAGATGATGTTTGCCCTCGACATAACTTTGAGGACTGTGAACTCAAACATAAGCTCCTGCAAGTGGTCAGAACCAGGTTTCCAGAGCGCAATCTAAAAATATACTGCGCAAAAGGCAAGAGCCACTCTTAATTTTTCTTTTTATTTTGCTTCCCAGGAGCCAGTCATTTCTTGTAATTTTTTAAAGTGGTCTTGAGCAATAGTTCTCCAGGCTTTCTGAAAGCATTTCAAGGTTTTTCTTTGGACATTGGCTGCTTTTTCACTCATTTTCAGTCCAGTCCTTGTACCTGACCATTTATCAAAAGAAAGGTTTTCTTCTGAGAACATGAATCATTGAAGCATAAAAAAGGCACCTAACTTAACGCATCTCTTGGCATGGTGTGCAGTGTGTCCTCAAATAATTAATGAAACTGGACAAGTGGAGGTCAAAAGAAGATTTGGCAGGTCTAAAAAGACACTATGTACAGCAGATGAACAGTACTTGAAAGTCATGTCCTTAAGAAGTAGAAAATAAATCCAACAAAGACCTGACAGAGAACCCAAGAGATGCATCTGTTTGCTGAAGCCTCATCAAACAGTGTCAATGGAAGCGTGACTGTCAAACAACCATTTTAAAGAAAATGAAACAGGGAGAAAATGTTGAGGTATGGCTAATTAAAAATCAGACTATGTGGAGTGAGGAGGTGGGCCCAAGTGCAGACAATGCCGTTTAGTGGAGGATGATAAAAACGTTTCAAAAACAAAGGCAAAGCAACACTAAAAAATAACCTAAACTGGGAGAACTAAGTCTAAGCATAAAAAAAACCCTGGAACATGAAAAGGAGCATGAACATGGAAACCTGACATGAGAAACCTAAAACATAAAGACTTGCCGTGAACTCATAAACCTGGAAACATGGCATGACATAGTAGACAAGCAGGCAAAACAGATGAACGGACAAGGAATGACAGGAACTCTGAGATTAAATACACACAGGAGGTGATCAGGGGAAGTGGAAACACATGGAGAAACAGCTGATTCGAATGAACATAATGACGCCACGGGGGAAGTGAAACTAAACATACTGAACATGGGACAACCAGACCTCTTCAAAATAAAACAGGAAACATAACAGAATGCAAACATGACAACACGAGCCTGAAAACATAGAACACGCAGACATTAAACACGTGTCAGACTAAGACAGCGGTCCCCAACCTTTTTTGTGCCGTGGACCGGTTTAATGTCAGACAATATTTTCACGCTCTAGTAACAGATAAATATTTCTTTCAAAATAAGACACAACTACAACACAGGAAAAGACCCAGGAAAACGAGTTAACGATAAAAACCCTGAAAACTATGTATTTCCAACACATTCTCAATTCCAGAGTGTAATATTTTAGGAAATTTCACACCAGAGCCAAAACTCTCGCAGCCTGGTACCAAAGGACTCATGGACCGGTACCGGTCCTTGGCCCAGGGGTTGGACTAAGACACACAGACTTACCACGACAAACCGATGAGGAACAAGCACACTATAGATACACACAGAACCCAATGACAAATGAAACGGATCACAAGGGGAAAACGTAAACAAGAGAAGGAGGCGGGAGACAAAGACATCACAGAAACACATGAAGGGCGAGGAAGACTTAAACATAAGGGGTGATGACACAAAGGAGATCTAAAAAACACTGAACTTACACAGCAGCCTAGGCAAAATAGAATGAGCTGAACTTAAACATAAACCATCAAAATATAAGACAAGTCAAAACGCTGGGTCACATGACCCAGGGTCATGACAAGAGCTGCCAGTTTAAATCAGGTATAGTTTTTTTTTTTATGAAGTATTGAAACATTTTCATTGAAACTTGTTAAAAGGAAAAAGTATAAAGGTTCACCATCCTATCACTCAAATGTTGTTTTATAACATCAACAGCAGAAGAAATGTTTTTAAAACCTTGACTGTAATCATAAGAAAAACAGGACAGGTCAGATAATGTGGGCTGTAAGAAGATTATTCCTTTGTATACAGTTCTGAGAAGAACGCTTTGTTCTCTGCATATTCTTCACTTATTGTACTCGTACATAATCAAGTGGCTGGAATAAAACCTTTCAAATCAAAGACACACGCCGCAAAGACTAAAGAGCCATGTGGAGTTCATGTGCACTCTTAGGGCACCTGGTCTGGGTTGTGGCTGGTGCCAAAAACCTAAATGAAGATAAATTGGTCCCTGCTGGAGCAATAAGATAGAAGATGAATCCACTCGGCATGAGGAGGTTGCTTTTTTCACTTTCCACAACTCTCTCCATCCTTACGCGTTCATCCCTTTATTGCCACATTCTCCTTGTTCTCCATCCTCTTTAATCCATAAAACCCATCAAGATAAATGTTATCTTCTTCTGTTTTAATGAAAATGTGCTGGTGCACATTTATACATAAGCACAATTGTGTGTGTGTGTGTGTGTGTGTGTGTGTGTGTGTGTGTGTGTGTGTGTGTGTGTGTGTGTGTGTGTGCTTGTGTGCTTGTGTGCATGCAAACTCAACGTGGCAGAGTCAAACAGGTCTGCAGAGTGGTCCATTAACATTCTAATACGTTTCTTTTAAAGGCGACATGTGTTGTCTTATTAAAGCCTGACTGATAGAGGGGGCTGGAGAAAATCAATAGACAATGCACTAGAGATGGTGAATAGTACAAGTACACAGAGGAGAGGAGAAGAAAATAAACATGCCCTTTTTAGCTATTCCTCCCCAAAGCCTGAAGCATAGATCCTCACATTTACCCATTCCAATAGCACTTGAAACCCATTACAATTTGAGATACACTCCCTCGCAGTATTAACTTAGAAAAGCCAACAGCTTGATTCACAGCTGAGTTTGGGATGCATATTGCCACAGCTAGGGTTACGCAGCTGTACTGCTTTAAAGGCTGCAGTGGGAGACATCCAATTGCAAAGGTATAAGTCAACGCTGTTGCTAAAAGGAGGAGTACAAATAATTACTCGAGGTGCTCTCTCTCTGGCCTCATTTAAAGCCTTATCTTAAATCTCACAACACTGACTGAGATGCAATACATTGCAGCAAGTTATTTTATATTTACAACATTCATTATGAATGAATGTTTAATTTTCAGTTATAGAAATCAGCACCCTGACTGTGGCAACCGCAGGAACTCAAACAAGAACATTAAAGTAATCACTGTCTAGACAGCCACCCCTGCTGCGTGCCCTTTCTTTGATTTGAAAATGGTTGTGCCATAAATGTTTTGACATGGCAAGCAAATGACTTCCTGTACGAATCAGGTGACCACACCAAAAGACTAAGAGCCGGTGAAAACCTCCTAGCTTTCTCAGGTGAAGCTGGCAGTTTGAGCAGTCAAATAAAAGCCTGTGCATAGTGGTTTGAGCTCTTTGTTGTGGTAAATGGTAAATAATGAAACAGTGAAGCTCTCCCACACACATGCATGCAATGCTCCACTTCCTGCTAAAAACACAGTCTGTTGGGCAACCACTATCAATTGAACAAAACAGGAAAAGTGATTAAGTTCATATATATATATATCAACTACATCAAAACAACAAACAGGCAGAATGAATGAGTGCTCTCAATCTCTTAACATTTCAAAACAATCAATAAAAAGCTTTTTTGTTCTGTCTGTCATGACACAGTAGTGACTTACCTACATGTACACTGTTCAGATTTATAGTAGCTGTAATTATTCTAACCAATTTTAAAGCAATTTAAATTAATGTTCAAGCTACCGATTCCTCGCTCTTTCATAAAATTATAACAGAATAACAATGAGAATGAACCACAAACCTGTTAACGCACACATAGATGTGACGGCATAATACTAAAATAGGCAACACATATTCATCTCTTCTTTATCAAGTTCAACATGTTGATCAGCCGAGACAAACTGAACTAGCACTTGCAGAGTATATTCCACAAGATGCTAAAAATAGGACGTATAAAATATACAGCATGTATATATAATGCAGTGTTTTCTTCCATCAGAGTATCCCTATTCAGCAGTGTCATCTCGTCTAATCGGATCGCGTGAATCCTCTCCACATTAAACATGTACAGTCACTCCTTCTCCTTTCAAATAATGTGACGAAATGAAGCTATTGATTTCTCATCACGTGTTGTCATGTCAGATTACAGGAGGCTCTTTTACAGCACCGCAACTGACATCCCAGCCATCAATTTTCAATATTGTCTCGCTGCTCAAAGGTTTCTGATTGCCTTTGTTTTCTTACAGGATGGTGGAAATGACAGCTATTGAAATCTAGAAATCAAGTATCCATTACTCCAACCCATTGACCAAATCTCACAGTGATATTTGAAAGACATTAATTTAGAGTAAAGCATGCATTCTCACATACACTTCTAGTATTGGAACACACAAGGCTGTGATTTCTTTCAAGTGTAAATGTAAGTGATGTATATGACAGGGGACAATTTGTATGCCAAATGAAATGAATATGTTCAAAAAATAGCACTTTTTGGATTCTGAAATTCACTCCTTGTTCTCTTTCAAATCGCAATCAGTATCTCACTATGTGAAGCACCACTGCAACGACATCTGGCTAAGACGGACAAAGCTCTTCAAGGACGCAGGGTCCCCTGATCCCCGCGGCAACCAGGACTCTATGAAAATCATGTTTTTATAGAGAACCTGAGTTACCCTAGTAACGAAACATTTTTCTTTACACTTGTTTTAAGATGAAAATTGATTTAAATTTACTAAATGACTTTAACTTGTTTAACCCACGTGATTTAACTGGCACTGATTTTGAGCACAACTTACTGCATTTTTGCACAAAGCAGTTGCTGATAATAGCTTTTTATTTTTTGGCTAATGTGTACCTTGCCGTGACAAGTCATGATAATTTCCAAACGTACTGCAAATTTTTTTCAGGAAATTGGAAAATAAAATATTATTATTTCCAATTAGTAAAAACAAGTACCGTGCCAGGTTAGGTCAGAAATTTCAGCCTTGACAATTTGTTCCATATAATCTCACCACAATCGGTGATACGTGAAATAAATGCATAGAGGGTCCAATTTAATTTCTATATACAGTGCAGCAGCACCCACACATAAGCTGGCATAAGACACATATTTTCCTCAAAACAGCAGTGCCAACAGCAAACACTGCCAGGTGAATGTTGGTGAACAGTTGTGTGCAAAATAACAAGGCCACTGATCTCACACACACACTGAAAGACATTTTCACTTCCTCACAAGAGAGCGGGACTGCTAGGCTGTCCAGCTTGCTCTGTTAAGTCCCACTCCCTATGGTTACTGTTACTAGGCCTGTGAAGCTTACTAAACGGTCGATACCAAAGGAAATATTAGCAAATTCCTGGAATGTTAGAATAGAATAAACCTTTATTATCCCACGGATGAGAAATTTCGGTTACAGAGCTCTTACAGCAAGGAAAAATACCATATAAAAGCAAGACACAAGGTGGTCCTATAAGCAACCGAAGTTCATATATACAGGTATATACAGGTAACAATGTACAGAATATGTATAGAAAAATTGAAAAATTGTACACGGATATGTATCAAATCTACAGAGTTGTGTATAAAATGTAGAGCAAATAAACAAGGTGGTGAGTAACATGACCAAAAGAGTGTTAAGCTGCATTATAGAGTCTGACAGCTGCTGGTAAGAATAACCTGCAGCAGCGCTCTAAAATAATAATAAGATAAGATAACTCTTTATTGTCATTGCACAGTCATACATAGTACAGTAGTACAATGAAATTGGAAAAACTGTCCTACGTCGGCACTACATATAACACAACACGACACGATATGACACATCACAACGTAACAAACAACACAACACAGTATATTAACTTAGTATAAAAAAGAAGAATAAGTGTATGTGTATTGCACACTGTTATTATTGCACATTAATTATTATTGCACCTTGTTATAAATATAAATATTATTGTTATCGTTTTAAACATTGTTACCTCCCCCTAAAAAGTCCAGGGAGGTATCCAGTCAGGTCAGCTATTTACATTGATCAGGGCTATTGCCCTGTTGTAAAAGCTGTCCTTGAGTCTATTTGTTCGGGACCTCAGCAGCCTGAACCTCCTGCCAGACGGCAGCAGCTTAAACACCCGGTGTCCTGGGTGTGTGCAGTCCCGTAGGATGCTGCGTGCCCTCTTGAGACAGCGAGTGCTGTATAGGTCCTTCAGGGAGGGAAGAGGATGTCCAATGATTTTTTGGGCCATGTTGATGACCCTCTGGAGTGCCTTTCTGTGTGCTGTGGTGCAGCTGGAGAACCACACACCGATGCAATATGTCAGCACACTTTCAATGGAGCAGCGGTAGAAGACGGTCAGCAGCTCCTTCTTCAGGTCCATTTTTCTGAGGATTCTCAGAAAGTGGAGACGCTGTTGGGCCTTCTTTAAGACCGCAGAGGTGTTAGAGCTCCATTGGAGGTCTGTGTCTATGTGCACACCCAGAAACTTGAAACTGGAGACCCTTTCCACGCACTCCCCGTTGATGCTGACAGGCTGCAGCTCAGACTTCCTCCTTCTGAAGTCAACTACCAGTTCTTTTGTTTTGGTGGTATTGGTGGTATAATAGAGAAAACTGGACAGAAAAGAGTAGAATATGCTTTTCAGAGCTGTACTCCCAAATCAAACTGATAAGAGTTCTGTTAATAAAGAGAAAATCAAAATAGAAAGGCTCACTACTGGTCCAATTAAAAGTGCTGCAGACACACACACGCACACACACACACACACACACACACACACACACACACAGACAGACAGACAGACAGACAGACAGACAGACAGACAGACAGACAGACAGACAGACAGACAGACAGACAGACAGACAGACAGACAGACAGATAGATAGATAGATAGATAGATAGATAGATAGATAGACAGACAGACAGACAGACAGACAGACAGACAGACAGACAGACAGACAGACAGACAGACAGACAGACAGACAGACAGACAGACAGACAGACAGACAGACAGACAGATAGATAGATAGATAGATAGATAGATAGATAGATAGATAGATAGATAGATAGATAGATAGATAGATAGATAGATAGATAGATAGACAGACAGACAGACAGACAGACAGACAGATAGATAGATAGATAGATAGATAGATAGATAGATAGATAGATAGAGCTGGAGAGAGAAACACACATACCTTTTAAGCTACTAATAGGATATTATTTCCAAAGCTTTCATTATCTACACTCAAAAAACAGATTCAGGTCCTCCTTTCAAAGAACACATGCAAATTATGTTAGTTGTTCACAAATGCAATTAAAAAATACCAAATTAATTTGATTTTCTTTGTGTAAACCTAAAATTATTCAAAACCAGCAGAGGCTGATTCTGAACACAAAATGAATGAGTTTGTTGGGGCACTGGGGGTAGGAGGAGTGCATTTTTGCACTTAAGTATTTGTAAACTCAAAGAAATAAATTCAAGCCCCTCTTTAAGCTTAAACATTATTTTTAATCTCATTCAACGCAAATGTAGCACTCCAGCATTACTGCAATTATTATTCGTGTGGTGAACCTAAATTATTTTCTCTCAAAGCAGTCTTTGTCACAAGAACACAAAGTTACTGAGTTACACAACGGTCCGCCTTCTTTGAAAATTTTGCGCTCTTTCAGGATCACCTAAATGAATCCAGCTGCTCTTGGCCTCTCTGTACTTTTTGGTGGTGCTACCATTCTCTTCTCTGCTTGAATACTATTTTTTTTGACAATATAGCCAGGTCTTTTCAAAAGTGCCTTGTTTTAGAGGAGAAATTGTGTAGCTGCCAACTTTTAAGTCGGAGCATGTGCTAGCTTATTAGCAGCTAGCCATTGTGCTCAATGAAAGATGATCGTGGCTCAAGAGTTGGGCGTTTGCCTTGTAATCGGAAGGTTGCCGGTTCGAACCCCGGCTTGGACAGTCTCGGTCGTTGTGTCCTTGGGCAAGACACTTCACCCGTTGCCTACTGGTGGTGGTCAGAGGGCCCGGTGGCGCCAGTGTCCAGCAGCCTCGCCTCTGTCAGTGCGCCCCAGGGTGGCTGTGGCTACAATCAGTGGCGTGTCTAGAAAATTTTTGTTGGGGGGGCCAGGTAGGGGCACAGATTTGGAGAAGGGTGGCAGATTTAATTGGCAGATAATGTTTAAAAAAAAAATTCTACCAACCCTTAACCATAATTCAATAATCCTATAAACCTAATAACCAAATGCACTTTTAACTCTTATTAGAATGAGATTTTAACCACTACGGTGCAAAGTTTTTAGATACTGCGTTGATAAAGTACAAGAGATACAATCAGTGCTTTGTCAGTGCTTACTCAGCATTCAAGGACATCAATATTTGCATAGTATTTTTACTGACATATAGTGCACATATGTTTTGGGCAAAAACATTTTTGAAAATTAAAATACGAACATTTGTAACAAACAATTGACAAATTAGCCAATGCCAATGCAAAACTTTATCTGCCTGTTAAAAAAAGAAGATAATCTTCTCACAAACTGGTGTTTGATTTTGAAACAGGAAAAAAGTGGGGAAACAACTGAAAAGACTAACATTTGAATAAAACCTGAAAGCAAGTAAATACTTTCTATGCTGCCTTATGGTAAACTTTGGTAATATTGATAAAGAACAACACTGGCTGATGATAAAATACAGTCAGCTGGCATGGTGACTAGAGATGGACCGATCCGATATTACGTATCGGTATCGGTCCGATACTGACCTAAATTACTGGATCGGATATCGGAGAAAAATAAAAAATGTAATCCGATCCATTAAATATCACGAAAGCACCTCACAAAACTTGCAACACGCCGTAACTCACCTCAGAACGTTAGCAGTCGGAGCAGTATGCCTCACGTGATAGAGCGGCTGTGGCATGCGGGACCTGTCGGTGGTCTGGATAGCATGTGGAGCTTCGCTAGCAACCCGGCATTTCATCTCCGACAAAGTTATCCCCGAGAGAAGTAAAGCAAGTGTGTAAGTCCATCTCTGAATGTTTGTAAAGCATTCCTGCGTTAAGCTTAACAAACGATATATGGAGCGACTGCCTCTCCTGCTGCTACTTCAATCATGAAACTGCTTAACGATCAGCTGGTCGGCTTTTCTGTCGCGAGTCCCTGTCTCTAGTTTGCTTTTGGCCCACTTTGCACCAGAAAGAGGAAACCAGTGGATAAACAACAGCAGCACGTTTAAGCTTGATCAGCTGTTGTTAGAATGTATTTAATATTACTTTCTACTCGAGGATCTTTTTCTACGTAGCTTACGGCTGTAACTGTGCAGGGGCGGATCTAGCAAAGTTTAGCCAGGGGGGCCGATAGGGCATTAACTGGGAAAAGGGGGCACAAAGACATACTTTTCTTTCTTATTCTCATTTAAAATGTCTAGCTTTTAATAAATAATTATCTGACACCCAAAGTTTTAATTTGATGTAAAATGAATAGAAGTCAATTACTGTATATAGTGACTATTAAGTCTAATATATATACCCTAGTAAGCTATAGTACTTTTTACTTTGGGAAGGTGCCATCTGTGCAGTCTGCAATTTTGTTGAAGAAAGATGTTGAATCTATTTAATATTTCTTGAAAAATAATTGATTTCTGTGCATTTTTTTTCACACTGCATCAAATTAAGGTTGATTACGTCGATTAAGCATCATGAGGTGGAGCGTGAGGGGTGGTTCCCTATTTTTTATTTTTTTATTTTTGTTGCTGGGAGTTGGAACCCTATTAGTTAGGTTGCTTAATATTTACGCTAAGTACTCTTTAAAATACCAGAATAGGGAGGATGGTGTAGGTTTAAGTTTATTAGATTGATCAGTATTGCTGAACTATGAAATATTTTTTTTGTATACAGGTATAACAGAATAGCTTTAGTGTAGTTGTTGTTTTAAACTTGAGTATGAACTTGCAGACTTGCAAAATGCAGCAAGATATTTTAAAAAACAGTTTTGTTGATTAAAAAACACTATATCGGATTCATATCGGTATCGGCAGATATCCAAATTTATGATATCGGTATCGGTATCGGACATAAAAAAGTGGTATCGTGCCATCTCTAATGGTGACACTGCCAGTATTAACCTGCAGGGCTGGACTGGGACAAAAAAATTGGGCATTTTTACTACAGACCGACCCACCAGGTATTAACCCTTTAAGACCTACCATAGAACCAAGTCCGCCAGAGCTTATATTATATTTTTACATGCTGTGGAGCCATTTTTGGGAGCATTTCAAGTTGCTATACATCAATACAACCATTATAGCCCAGATTTTAATAATATGTATTCATTAAGTGCATAGTAATTACATAAATTGCAAAAAAGTGCAATAAACTACAAAAAAATTGAAAATCATTTTTGATTTTTTAACATATATTTGTAGTTAGAGAAATTTAAGAGGCTTATCCCTCAAAACTGTAAATACAAAAAAGTTGCACAAAATAGTTTCCCACCACAGGAAATTTATTTTGAGTGTCTTCATAGTTTTATTTTTGAAATACACCAATTTTTATACACTGCAGGAAAAACGAAAATAAATATTATACTGCAAATTTGCAAAAAAGCAGCATATGCATCAAAATAAACTATTTCCAGCAGTGCAATATGAGTCCTAAGCATCCCAGAAACGACACAGAAAGTCATAAAGTCAAAGATAACTTTTAAAAAGAGCAGTATAGGCCCTGAGGCCCTGATCGCAAAAAAGACTACATTTCCGCGAAAATGACGTCACTTCCGGTTTCGGCCAGGTAATGGCGGAAATGCAAAAGTTCGCGCTGACGTCTATTCCAACGTAGGAAGTGTTTTGAACAGCTGATCGGACCGGCAAAGCGTGTTTCTGGAATATTATGTTTTTGTTCCTGCAAGCGCTTTTTATGCAGTTTTTGCAAAGCTTTATGTGGAAGGAAACCGTGACCTAGGACAAGCTGATGGCACAATATGTAAGTACAACTCCTCCGGTTTCATATGCAAAAAAATTTTTTGCGCTAGCTTACGTGGTTGCAGTGCTACCGGGATTTAAAAATAGTTACGCATAACAGAGCGTTCCCGCTCCGATCGGCTCTAAAGGGTTAAAGCCATAAAGCCTTTGAATGAAAACAAATGCTGTTGTGACAGTGATGTACAGTCTTGTTGGTATATGTATGATTTCTATACATTTTACGTCAGATAAAAACTTTGGTTGTAAGATTTAGATAATTATTTAATAAAAACTAGGTATTTTAAATGAGAATGAGAAAGAAAAGTATTTCTTTGTGCCCACCTTTCCCTGTTAATGCCCTACCTGGCCCCCTGGCAAAACTTTGCTAGACCCGCCCCTGCACAGTTACCAGCTGTCAGCTACATAAAAAAGGATCCTGGTGTTATTTATCTCTCAGAAACAGTTGATAACTTCAACTCATTCATGTCACCTAAAAGGTAAACCTGTTTCTCCATCACCTGTTCAGCTCTGATGATTCAGTAAGGACATCTCCTGGTTTCATCTTCATGTTTCCCTCTCACCACATATCTAAACAGACATCATGACCAGCAGCTTTACAGCTGTGGCTCCAGCAAACATCAGCTGATACTAGAAATTAATATTAAATACATTCTAACAACAGCTGATCAAGCTTAAACGTGCTGCTGTTGTTTAGCGCAATATCCGCTGGTTTCCTCTTTCTGGCGCAAAGTGGGCGATAAACAAACAAGAGAGAAAAGCCGATCAGCTGATCATTGATCAGTTTCATGATTGAAGTAGCAACAGGAGAGGGAGGGGGAGAGAATGAGAGAAGAGGCAGCTGTGCAGCATAAAGACAGAATAAATCCAGCTTTGTGTCTTTTTTCCATTCTAGCTAAAGTCCGGGATAAACTGCGTCTCTTCTCAGCTCAATACGAAACGCGTAATATTTTCTCTGAATGAGGGACCATTCCATTTTTTTAAGGAGCCGTTGGCAACTCTACTAACCTTATGAATAAAATAAAGTTCACTATCAGTAACATCATAGCACCCACCCAGCTGTATAAAAACTCCGTCAAACTGGCTAGAACGCAGTACGAGTTATTGCAACTGAAAGTCAGCAACATGAAAATAAACTCCACCTAAACTTGGTTTATATCTGACCCAGATAGACTGCAGGTCATAACTTCTTACCTGAAGTTCAGTTCACCTGACACTCGGACTGGCGGCTGCTTCGGGTCTCTCCTCCTGCCTCCCCTTCCCTCATCCACCTGTTGCCTCTGTGGAAGCCCCGTCATAGCCACCACCAAACAACGGAGTTATTTCTACACATCGACCTGCATCTGGCCAATCCACCACCTCTCATTGTTCATGCCATTACAAAAAAAATAAAAAAATAAGTCACTGGGGATATGCCCGGTATGCCCGATGGCCAGTCCAGCTATGTTAACCTGCAACCAAATCTGCAGCTCCATACAGCAATGTTACGACTTAGATTATATCTTATAACTCATAACTCTTATGTTAGCTGCCCTCAGTAGCATACTGTCTGAAATATTCCACAGCTGCAATAATTCTTTAAGTGTTATTTTTTTCCTTGGGATTCTAATTACACCGAAGTTTACTAAACTCAACAAACTTGATATTACTTACCGGGACATTTATTCTGTCCTCATTTTCTTTCACCGAAAAATTGTTTCCTGCAGTGCCATCTTTCGCGCTTGGCTCTCCTACCTTTGCTAACGTGATGCGCATAGCGCAGAAGCGATGCTGCATTCACTTACACTCGGATATCTGAGCGTCACCGTGAAAACATAATCGGACATTTGATATTTGATTGAATTTTATTGTTTTGCCTTTGGGGTGGCACCTGGGGTGGCCAGTCTGGTTTGGGGGGTGGCCTGTGCCCCCCCAGGCCACCCCGCTGGACACGCCATTGGCTACAATGTAGCTTACCATCACCAGTGTGTGAATGTGTGCGTGAATGGGTGGATGACTGGATATGTAAAGCGCTTTGGGGTCCTTAGGGACTAGAAAAGCGCTATATAAATACAGGCCATTTACCATTTACCATGATGTCCTATAGCTAACTTCTTTCTTACTGTTTTCTTTTTATAATCTAAAAATTATGTATTCTGTGTTTATTATTATATGCCATTTTCTAGTAGAAAGTATCGTTTTGAGGTGTCTTTAAAAGCACTACATAGTTTACTGAGGGTGCTACCAAAAGCGAACCATGTGGCCGGAAGAGTAACTGCAGGCAGCACAATGCGCACTCCCATGACGTTCAAACCTATTTATTATTATAAAAGATTTCGGCTACGTCCACACTTACACAGGTATTTTTGAAAACGGAGATTTTCCGTTTTCGTTTTAAAAAATAATCCCGTCCACAGGTAAACGCGAAAATGAAGGAAAACGCTGCTAGGAACATGCCAAAGCAACAGGTGGCGATATATTCCTAAACTCAGCTAAAAACAGTTTAGGTCTTGACAAACTTCACTGATGGTTCAAATGTTTAGCAACTTTCAGTGTGTTGATTCAGCAGTCTGTATTTAAACTTCTAGTTTATTATATTTATGTATGTTTTATTTCCAGGTGAATGCAGAGTTCCTGCAGATCACTACAAAACCCCTGCAGGCGAAGTTCTTGGCTCAGCTGGACTATTTAACAGACAAGCTGATGCAAATTTTTCAGGGGAGCAAAGGAGCAAAGGGCCAAAAGATCAAGGATATCATGGCGATCAGTAGTTTGGTTGGTACTAATGATAAACCCATCAATTAAATGCAATCAATCAATTCCATTTTTTTCACCCTTTTTTTTCCACCCTTGCATTAGTATGATGACATCGACATAAAGAGGGAGCATACTCTTAAAAGCCTGGTGATCTACTTTAATGAAGATCCAGACCTACTGTTCAAGGAGTATCTGGTACGCTTATCACACTTTCTTTTCTAGATTCAATTTGAGTTAGGTTCATCGCACACAAAATCCTCATATATTCAAAAGAGACAATATAATTGTGAAATATGTATTATTCTTAATAGTCATTGTTAAAACTTGCACTGGAGAGCACTTTTTAAGGGGACAGTTTCAGCAAAAATTCAATTGTTCATTCTTTTGGTGCTGCCATGTAGGTATCTACTGCCTCTATAAACACAGTAAATGTGGACAAAACATTCATCCATTTTCTGTCAGTGTTTCAATTCAGTTTATTTATATAGCGGTATATCACAACAACAGTCATCTCAAGGCACTTCAGAAAGTAAACACTCCAATGGAGTTCAGTTTATTATGCCAATTAGTAAAAAGTCTTCATTATAAGGAACACAGCAGATTGCATCAAGACACTAACTAGTGTCACTGCCATTACAGCAATCTCCTGGTTTCAGGAATAATGTGCATAAAACAAGCTGTTTCAAAAGGTTCCCAATTGTGATGAAATAAGGGAAATTGACCCAGCCCACACACACACACACACACACACACACACACTGATAGACACTGAAGGAGCTGCTGCTCTATATCAAGCCCCTCCCTAAGGCAGGTACATAATACCTGAACCCAAACTATTGATAGGAAACAGATTGACGGGTTTTATTTATGTTTGGAGTGTTTATAGAGGCGGTAGAGACCCATGTTTCAGCACAAAAGGATACAAAAGCTGAGTTTTGCATAATATGTCCCCTTCCAAGTGACAGAGCCCTTAAACCTGAAACAACCTGTTTTTCAGACCTCCTCCACTGAGGATGAACGGTTGAGGTCCACTGCAGCAACTGTCATGGGTATTTACACCATCAGAAGAGAAGGGATTCAGGAGCCAGAGGATGTTGGAGTTGTCATTGAAGGTACTACAGTTATGAACAACCTCGGTAGTGTCATCGTGGCATTCATCGTCCTCTTTGGACTGATTTATGCACTTGATCTGAGCTATCCAAATGACCACAAGTACACTTTTGAGTTCTGTCAGAAGATTTTGATGAATCTGGATGGACAAAGGCTCAGTACAAAGATGCAGCAAATGAAAATGAAGATGTTTGCTTAGGCAAACAAGACCCAGCACAAAAGTTGATTTTGGCCTTTTTAGATTAGATTAGATTAGATTAGATAGAACTTTATTAATCCCTCGGGTGGGTTCCTCTGGGAAATTCGATTTCCAAAAAAAGCACAGCACCGACAGAAGTTACAGAGTTATACACACACACATATATATAAATACAGAGACAATATAAATAAAATATACGAAGGGGATAAATAGAATAAATAGGAATAAAAATAAAAATACAAGTGAATTGCACATTTCAAGTATTTTATATCTTTTGTTCAAACTGTGACCTTTTTTTCTTTCTTTTTTTTGGCCAAATGGAAGTTGTGTATTTTTGTCTGCTGTTCTGTTGTGAGTGATGTGACTTTTAATCTGTACTACTATAGATGGATGAAAGGACTGGGGATTTAGCTCAGAAAAAGTTTCATGGTTGTAACCACCATTTTCTTTTTGATTGCTTTTGGGATTTGCAAAGGTAATAGAAAAATGTTGACAAGTTTTGTGTCTTCCAGTGTTTTAAAGTTGGTCTTCCCGTTCTTATAAGCTTGTAAATGTTTACATGTAATTGGTTTTGGAGAAGTAAAGTTGAAAGATTTTTTTTTATTAAAATACCTCCCCCTTGGTAACAGAAAAATGTTCGTCATGAAAACACACACACACACACACACACACACACACACACACACACACACACACACACACACACACACACACACATATATATGTATATATGTGTGTATTTATGTATTGTTGGGTTGTTTCAAATCTTCAGTGACTGCCATACTATGGTGTGAATTGAAATGTTTAGTAGGTTATCATTGTGAATTTGCAAGTGTCAAATAAATAAATAAATTCAAATAAATAAAATAAATTCAAATAAATAAATTCAAATTTTATTTGTCACGTACACAGTCACTATAAATATATACAATGATTCTGAAGTGAAATCTGATTTTACAGATTCCAGTTTGTTTTCAGTATTGCCTAGTAGTACAGAGGTGTGTGCTATTCAGATTTGACATTCATTACAAATGTACGTCAGCACTTTTTTGTGAGCACTTTGATTTTTGTTAAGGTTGATTTGACCATGTGACATGTATGTTTATTTACAAAATATTCTGTTTCTGCTTTTAATTCAAGTGAATAAACCCGAGTTGTAAAAACAAATTCATTTTGTCATTATTTTAATAATTAAATTAGTTTTCTGGTAATGAAAATTATGATTTAGTTGAACTCAAAATAATGATTTCAATGCAATGAAAATCTAGCTCAAGTGAATGACATTGTATTGAGTTGGACCAACCAAAACCTTTCACATCATTTTAATGTACTTTTTTTCATTTTAGCAGTATTTACGAAATTGTGTTCTACTGACTCAATTTAATTGAATTGTCATGATGTATGTAGATTAGGTTGGACCAAAATAGATGTATTACGTGGAAAACCTGCCATCAGTCCAATTGAGTTCATCCAATGACTTATTTTTTTGAGTGTACCATATTTCCAGTAAACTTACACCATCCCCTATTTCCATTTGTTTAAAATGAGTCATGATAATGCTCCCACACACCAACTGCACCTGAAAATGGCTCTGATCTGGTTTGGATCCATCAAGTTTGTAGATTATGCTTTTGAAGCCTCAAAACCCACATTTCTGTCCCTGTGAGGGTTTTATGAATCCATATTTGGTGGCCCTATTTGGACAAAAGTTTTGGTTAGAGATTGGTGAATCTGTTTTTCACTGTGAAATTACGTGAACGCTATTAAATTATTGGCTAGTTTTTATAGGTTGGTCTTATCACACAGCTCTGGAAGCCTTGTGGACAGTCTTGTGCCATTTAGCACTTGTGACATCTCTACTGTTTGTCGTAGCATAACTTAGGTGTAGCCAAGATGAGGGAGCTCAAAGCATGCAGAATTTATCATTCCGTGTGAATGGGCATCTGATAAGTTAGCCTTCCTAATCTGCATTATCTCGTCTGCCATGGCAGTGGCAGTCAGCGTCGTGCTGTAAGTTCTACATTCTCCCCACAGTAGCCCTCACATCACGCCTCATCTCATCCTCAACGTGCCTACTGCCATTGCCTTTGGCTGCTAGTGCTGAACAAGGTCCTACTTCAAACATGTCAGTGATTTTCCCACATTTGGCAAAAAGTTACTAATATCTGAAAGGTCATTCTTTTTTGGCCTGCAATTTCTTTTTTTCTCTCTTGCATGTTGTCTCACCCAAGTTTGGAGCCTTTTTTATTTTGCAGACTTTTTTTTTAATGTGTACTGTTTAATGAAGGGGTGGAGCGGTTTAAAGATATGACTCAGACAGTCCAGAGTCAAACAAACAAAAAAACCCAAGCCCATAAGCACCCTCAGCCAACCAGGAAAGTGCTCAGCATGGTGGACGACCTGTTTTTTCCTAATGCCTGCCCCTCTCCTCCTCTGTCCAGAGTGTTGAGTAATTGAATCTCCAAAGTTTCAGTGGATGATTTAACTCATGTGCTTCATTTACACAGTGGTTATGTTTTTAGCATTTCAGTCAGGTGTTTTTCTCACACTTTGTCAGGCTGGACTGTCATTGCAGAAGCTTCTATGTCACTAAATCTAAATAATCTTACTAATTGGCAATGTGGTTTGACTAAAAATATATACTTACTTAAACGTTGTGTTGGAGGAAAGGCTACAGAATACACACATAGACTTGAGAGTTCTTTTTTAAAGTGTCTGTTGTTGATGACTAAGATCATAAACTTGACAGGCGCTCTCGAATTATTCTGAAATGGTGACTTTCAGTTGCTTTACAGCTGCTTTGGTGCATACAACAAAACCGAAATGTTACTGAAAACCCTTTAGCTTCACTTTATCATTTTAAATGGAAAACAAAACTGCAAGTTTATCAAGAGCCATCTTGATACAAGGAATGACTGTACCCCTTGCAATGCAAAATTATACAGATGAAAGCAGCAGCTGATGTAATATTGCATGATCAATCTTATTTGATGCATGTGTAAGAAAGATTTTCATATTTTTAGGTTCTTCAGATGAAAACTGCAATTTCATGGGGTAATGCACTTTGAACACCAGCGCACTTTGTTTTAAAAATTTACAATACTCTGTCTGACAAAAAAGGAAAGATAAGGACACCAGTTATGATAGCAGCAGCTCTGACACAGTGGAAACAAAATCACTTTGGCCACTTTGGGACCAGCAATGTTGAAAGTACAGGATAGATATGCGTTAGCTGTTTCTGAATTACTTGGCTGCCAGAGACACACATGCTGCTCAGCCAATGTCTGTGCATCAGTCTCAGTATTTTCATTACCCATGGCTGATTATCCAGAGATTCCTTTATCAGGGTTGCTCCTCTGTAAGGTAACATTATGTCCATCATTAGTGGCCAATATTGAACTAAGCCTCCCCAAGTGCTGCACTACTCAATGTAAAACAGACAGTACACAAGTTAACCATCAGAGATGCTGCTCCTCTGGTCTAAACGACTTGTGCTGTGGACAAACCCTCTCAAGTCGATTAGTAATGGGTTGATATATTACCAGAGACACTATAAGGGAGCAACATGGTTCTCAAAGAATCCTCATTAGAAATGTAAGAGAGAGTTTCCCAGCCCTGACAGCCAGTCATCTGCTTTAAAACAACCAAAACTGCAAGCATATGGGGCAGGGATAGCTCAGTAGGTAAAGTGGTCGACCCATGATCGGAAGGTCGGCGGTTCGAATCCACTTAACGGCTACCCTGAGGTACCCCTGAGCAAGGTACCGTCCCTACACACTGCTCCCCGGGCGCCTGCTTAGTGGGCTGCCCACTGCTTCACTGAGTGAATGGGTCAAATGCAGAGAAAAACAAGTAATTTCCCCATGGGGATCAATAAAGTATCCATTATTATTATTATTATTATTATTATATAATACACTTTGATTACTGTGGTGATGCATAGGCACACATGAGCTTAACAAACAGCGTGGCAGAAAGCATATCTACCCACCCGTCTTAGTAAAGAGCTAATGGTTGTCTTGTCTTACTACACCCATGGGTTGCTGTATCCTAAAGTAAGTTGAGTTGATGAGAAACATTGCAAATGTGTAAGTAGAAGAATCAAAAGCTTTTTAACCTTATTTTTTATGTTTGTCATCAAAGTGTTTTATTTGATTTGATTTGCAATTTAATGTATGCTAGCTTGGCTAGACTCCCTGTTGGCTGTACGGTGAGAGTTAGAACTGCTCATTAATAAACTACTGAAATTATGTAAAAGATCTGGATATTCTATGTATGTCTAACTTTATGAAGCTGTGTTCCCCAGCAGTGAATGACAGTACAGGGATATATGGGGTTTAAAAGAACTGCAGACTGTGTAGAGAGAGTACACCTATATCACCTATATCACCTATACAGGGGTATACACCTACAGTATATATGTTTCCTGGGGTTAACAAGTTTGCTGTTTTGAAAGCGGGAGAAAAGTAATGAATAACTTGCAGTAATGAAAATATGAAATGATCCGTCTAGGTACTTGTTTCATCAAAAGAAAACAGATGAGTGAAGAGAGAAAAAGCCTTATTAAATTTCTGAGATGTCTGCTGCATATCTAAAACAGTAATTTGTTCTTAAAATGATTAAGCTTCCAGTTACGTCCACAGATTGTTGAACAAAGACACCATTTTTGTACTTGTGCTTCTGCACAACTCTACACTGGAACAACCAATATGTTATTGTTACTGAATAATTTAAGCTCTAATTCAAATGATTTCACAAAAATATCAGCTGTTTTGTGAGGTTTTATAAGTAACGTGACAAACAAATATAATTTTAGATTTAATGATTATTTATAATATTTGGATGAATGAAGTCAATGACTGCATAAAGTCTAGAACCCATGGACATCAACAAATGCTGTGTTTACCCCCTTGAGATGCTCTGATAGGCCTTTAGTGCAGTAACCTTCAGCTTCTGCTTGTTTGTGGGACCTACTGCAGTCACTTTTGCATTTATCAACTGAAAAGCTGCTCTGATGGACTGAGATCAGATGAAGATCTTGGCCACTAAAGAATATCCTATTTCCTTGCATACCACTTGGGTTTCTTTTGCTATATGCTTTGAGTCTCTATTCAATAGCAATGTAAAGCAATGTGCAATCACCTTTGGAACATTTGGCCAAATCTGAGCAAAGAGCACAGCCCTAAACTTTTGAATTCATTCTGCTACTTATGGCACTGGTGGCTCATTTCTGTGGCAAGCCACACATGCCCTGTATTTTTCTTTTAAACTGTGCAGGCTCTTTTAGATGTTTTGTGACAAACTAATCATTTTCCTCTTCAGTGTAACCAGCGGTTTGCACCTTGTAAGAAGGATCTTAAAAGAAGACTCTATAGAGGCACCTTTATGAATGCATTTATACTCATGAAGATGTCTCTTGACTCTGATTGTAGAAGTTTTTTCTCTCTCCCTCTGGTAGGTTTGTTTTGGCTTTTCATTTGCCACTTGCAATGACATCTCTTTGGGCCTCATGTTAAAAAATTAATGTCAAAGGCTGTAAAATACAAACTGAACACTGAAGTGCCTTCAGATATTAAATATGGTTCGTCCTAAAATAACAACTAAGCAGGCCTTGCCTGGCTATGAACGGCCTTGTCACTGAAATATCGAATTAATTTCGGGTCTGTGTATAAAGATAGCTTAGATAGATAGATAAGATAGATCATTCCTATAAATCTAGGAAAATTTTCAAAAATAAAACATCAGCCATAATATTGATGACATGATGGCATCTTCTTTAAATAGAGATTAATGATTATAAAAGGCAGGTGAGTGAATGTACTAAGGATTTGTGCTAAGGTCATTCTCAAGGTAATCTTTATTATCCCCGAAGGCCAGTTTGTTGCACAGACAGAAGTGAATACAATCAGCATCAGCAGTGAGCACGTGTCAAATAAATACATAAATAAATGTATAAATAAAATTGCACCACGCATTTATTTTACCCTTATAGATTTAGAAACTGTCTATAGAGTTCAGAGGGCCTGGAAAATAAGTCAGGATCGAGAATCCAGAAGATTAAATCTTAAGAGTAATGCCATTATCAAATCTCTCAGTGGACTACTGCAGTATAAATCACATGTTTTACAACACTTATACTGTCACCTGGTAATGTGCACAGTGTAAAGCCAGCCACTAATCATAAATCACAAACCTGCTCCCTGAAATCGACTGCCTCCTCATTCTGCACAACACATGCTCGTGTGTCAAAGGAGCCAAAGTAAGTTTAAAGAGCCAAATCTCAGGGTTTTTGGGGTTTTTTTTTTTTTTTTTCTACACCCCAAATATAACCTAACCTAAACCAATGTGTGTCAAACCAGCACCAGTACAGAGATATGGGATGGATTTTTCCATTAATCCTTTATTCCTAATCTAAACAATCCAGCTAAGGAGAGAAGTTTTGGGGAAACGCCTCTCCCTATAAATACAGACTTGCAACGTATGAACACACTAACTTGGAAAAGATTCTAAAATCATTTCTGTGTTTGTTCATTCACAAGAAAAAACTCTATAAAGTTTTATTAATATCTTTAAAATGATAGCAGACTGGGGCAGACTGACAGAAGAGAGGCTGCCATATCGCGCCATCGGCTCTTCTGGCCAACACCAGTAGGCGGTAGGTGTCTTGCCCAAGGACACAATGACCGAGACTGTCCAAGTCGGGGCTCGAACCGGCAACCTTCCGATTACAAGGCGAACTCCCAACTCCTGAGCCACGGTCGCCCAAAGCATGGTGGAGGGAGCATCATGGTTTGTGACTACAGTGGTCACCCTATAGACTTTATTGAGGCAACCTCCTCAGATATGTTGATGGGATACCGTGAGATGACATGTCTATTTTGTGTGAGTCATTCCTCCTGCACCTGGTTCCAGTGCAGTCATCAGGCAGAGAGTGTATCATGGAGAGGTGCTGCCACTGTTCCTCCCCAGACTGTCCCTGTCTACATGGTGACATGTGGGCCACATTTATTTGAAATCTGTTTTTGTAAATATTAGTTTACTTACTTTGTGTCTTGGTGCTTCCTGCAGTAAACAACCTAGAAACTTTGCCTACACCCTGTTTCCTTGGGAACCCACTGATCTGATCTGGTGACAGCTCCAACAATTTAACTACCTTTTTGTACAACCTCAGTAGCCAGAGGAACAGCTGACCTGTACTTCACCTTCACTTTCACCATGCTCTCCAGCTGCATGAAAGTCACCGGCTAACCCAGCTCTCCACCCACGCTCTGCCTCCCCGTCAATTCAAAGCACCTGTGAGCCTCACTATGCCTTCCCCCCTTGACCCATTACTGTAGAATAAAGTTCACTTAACTAATTACTGACCTCTGAGTCTGCTTCTTGGGTCCTGCAAGTACATGACCGTGATACTGACATGGCGTGTTTAAGGAAGCAGCTATCAGAACATGGGTACACTGTGGTGATAAAGGGACATGATCAGCAACAACACTTAGGCTGTGACATTTAGAAGATGCTCAAAGTGTACCAAGATTCCTGTTCTTAGCTGATGTGAGTGGCACCCACTGTGGTCATTTGCTGCTGTAGCTCATCTACTTCAAGGCTTGACATGTTGTGCATTCAGAGATGCTCTTCTGCATCCCCTGGTTGTAACCAGTGGTTATTTAAGTTACTGTTTCCTGAAGCAGCCTGTCCATTCTTCTGTGACCGCTGACATCATCAAAGTAATTTTGTTTACAGATCTGCCACTCACTGGATATTTTCTCTATTCTCAGTAAGCCCTACATGTGACACTGTGGGAAAATCGCAGCAGATCAACAGTCTCTGAAATACTCAGACCAGCCTGCCTGGCAACATGAACCACGGCACATTCAGAGTCATTTCTATTTTCCTGTCTTACTGTCTCTATTCTGTTGCTCAGTTTGAACTTCAGCAGGTCATCTTGATCATGTATGCATGCCTAAATGCACTGTTGCTGTCATGTGATTAGCTGATTAGATGCTGACTTTAACAAGAAATTAAGTTTAATAAGAAGGCGTACCTAATGAACTGGTAGGTTAGTGTACAATGTAGCTTTGTGTGGTGGCTTTGCCATCTCTGGGCCTAGATGTTGTGCTATGTCCAAGGAAATGATGATTCAAAATCATATTGAATAACTTTACAGGAGGATGTCCCAGCAGTAGTTCACGACCTGAGGTTTAGGCGAGGTTGTTGAAGCAAAAAGACCGCAGATGCAAGCACAGAAGTAAAATCAATAGAAAGCTTGACACAGAATAAATTTCATTTTTTGGAATGGCTCCATCGGAGACCTGACCATAGCCCAAATGACCTGATGAGGAATTCCTATAAATACTGATGATCATTGATGATAATTCCTGCTAATTGCTTTCCCAATCTCATTAGCAGCTACAAGAAACATCTAATGGAAATAAAGGAGGTTTGATTACTTTTGTTCAGCTTGCACTGTTGAGCGATTGTTTAATGCATCAAACAAAACAAAACTGTGCATTATTATGTAGCCTGGCTAAATTAACCAGCCCAGAACACAGATTATCTTTGGGGTTCTTTTAATCTGAATGATAAAGTAAGTGCTCAGAAGAAAATAACAAGGTTGTAAAAATAAAGAAATAAAATTGTTACAGACAGCTCCTATCCAGTAACAGCTTTGTGCTCTGGTAACCCACTGCTACTGCAGGTTATTTCCCCAACTTTATCAGCATCTGGAACTCAAGGACATCTAGCGTCATTTCGTGTCTGATATAAACCCAAACATAAATAAAACAAAACTTAGCAGTGCAAAAATAACTGTAGTGGCTTCTCCTGCATAGATACAGAGCCAAGATTAAACAGTTAACACGGTACATTTCCCTCTTACCCACAGAGATAGTATAATACAAGTGTGAACTCAAATACATACAGTGCATTAATCCAGCAGAAAACGGAATATGGATCCCTCTGAGACGAACGGCGAAGTTGGTGGCAGCTACTCCTGGTGCCTTAACTGTTGCACACTTTGCGTTCAAAACAGATCACGCAGCGAAAAAAGGCATTGCACACCCACATAACACCAATGCAAGCTAGCACTCGTGCATGTCTCCGTAGATCCCCATGATCCCTTCCGCTCTCAGAGGTACCCCAAAAGAAAAACAGTGCCATCCAGTGGCATGTCCCATAATATCGAACTTCCACCCGGCTACATACTCCCCTGCTTAAGAGTCAACGTCCCCGGTGACTCAATTGGTATATCTCAACTCATGCACTGCTTCCTTAAAGAGAGCAGTACCCAAATTAGTCAACAACTGAGACAGTACCTCAGGGCTCAAGGTGATGGCATGACATGCTGATACAGGGACATGGTAAGGGTTTGAATGCACTCCAGCATTAGCTCTTTTACTCCGACGGGGCACTGGTGTTGGTGGAATGACCCCAATATCCCTGTTAGTTTCAGTAGCAACTGTCTCTGGTGTGGACACCTGCTCAGAGTCAGATGGTACAGTAACACGAGCATCATCAGTGTTTACAGACTCAGAAATGTCGCTGCTTTGAACTGCTTCATCAGACCCCTGCTCTGCACTTGGGTATGAGGTTTCTCCAAACAACACATACTCAGGATCTGGATCTGAACAGCCTGTTTTCTCTTCTGTCCTAGGACTCACTACCACAGGGGATTCATTATTTTTCTTTTTCCTGGGTGCAGGAATTGGGCCAATACAAGGTCTAAGGTTAGCTCTGTGAACCCGTTTTACTGGCCCACCCTCCACCGGCTCCACTGCATGTGTGCTGCCCTGGACTTCGACAACCCTATAAACCACAGGGCTCCAGGCGTCCTGAATTTTGTTCCTGCCTTGGGGCCAGTGTCGCAGATAAACTAACTGACCTACTTCAACAGGGGGGCAATAGACTCGGGTTTTGTCCAGCTCAAGCCTTTCCGCTGCTTTCTGCTCCGTGTACTGCCTTGCTCTGTTATGTGCTTCATTTAAGCGCTGCTGATGCACAACCAGCCAGTCATGTCTCTTATCAAGCACCTGCTCCTGCCCCAGTAAAGCATCTACAGGAAGGTGGGGGTGCACTCCAAACATGAGGTAATACGGCGAGTGCCCTGTGGTGGCATGGGGAGTCACATTGTACGCATAGACCAATTCTGGCAAACACTCAGGCCAACGGCGTTTCTTGTCAGGTGGGAGGGTACGCAATAGGTCATGAAGTGTCCTATTGAAACGTTCACATTGTGCATTACCTTGGGGATGATGTGGTGTAGTACGGCTTTTTTTAACCCCATATAACTTGCACAGTTCCTGAATCACATCACTTTCAAAATTTCTGCCCTGATCAGAATGTAACCTCTCTGGTACGCCATACCTCATGAACCACTCTCTAAGCAAAATCTTAGCAGTTGTATCAGCTTTCTGGTCGCGTGTGGGGAAAGCTTGTGTGAACTTGGTGAAAACATCTGTAACCACCAACACATTTTCCCGTCCATCTGAGGCTGGCTCCAACATGCTAAAATCTACTGCAACCACTTCAAGAGGTCTAGTGGCCAAAAAAGGCTTGACAGGGGCATGAATCTTGGGCTGTGGCAACTTAGTAAGCACACATCTGTAGCATTTCTTAATCCACTGGTCCACTTCTTCATACATACCAACCCAAAAACATCTCTGTCTTAACAGATTCTGGGTCCGCTCCACCCCCTGATGCCCCATCTGATCATGCACACTCCCCAGTACAGCTTCCTTTAAACAAGCTGGCAAAAGGAGCTGCTGACACCTCCCCAAATGTCCATCCTCAATGACCCGATACAACAATCCCTCCAACTCCATGATACGTGACCACTGCCGGAGCAGAGAAATCACAGACTTAGCCAAACCTCTCCTCTGCTGGTGTGTGGGTTTCTTCTTTTTGTCCCAAAACTGCCTAAAGGACTTGATAGTAGGGTCAGAGCACTGAAACTGTCGCAACTCTTCCTTAGAATACCCTGGCAGAGTGGGTGTATTCCCTTGGGAATCAGTAAAATGGGTGTCTTGCTCAACTGCTGTGACCCGGGCCTGCCTCACCTGACAACATTTTACACCTGCACTTACTAAGTCCAGGCCTAGCGTTGTCCCTCTGCTGACAAGGTTACAGATGGATATGCATCCATCAAACTCCTCCTCATCTCCTGCAGGCTGGGGCTCCCCTGCTAATGGCTGTCTAGAGAGGGTATCGGCTGCTGTGTTACACCGACCAGGACGATACTGCACCTCAAAGTCAAATGGCGCTAACTGGGCAACCCAGCGCTGTTCAATGGCTCCCAGCTTTGCTGAGTTCAGGTGGCAGAGGGGGTTGTTATCTGTCACAACTGTGAATTTGGAGCCTAAGAGATACCCCCTAAACTTCTCAGACACAGCCCATTTAAGGGCGAGGAGCTCTAATTTCATGCTGCTATAGTTTCTGTCATTTCTCTCTGCATTTCTCAACCTTCGGCTGGCGTATGCTATAACACGTTTCCTGCCACCCTGCACCTGATAAAGAACTGCTCCCAGTCCTAAACTGCTGGCATCCGTCTCAACAACAAATGGCAGTGAGAAATCAGCATAAGCAAGTAGGGGGGCACTCGTGAGCTTCTCTTTCAGCTGTTCAAATGACTCTGGACAAGATGGCGTCCACACACTTTCCAGCAAGTTTTTATATTTAGCTGGACTGTCCTCCTTGCCCCATGCATTAATCAGATCATGCAAAGGACCTGCCAGCTGCGAAAATCCATGGAGAAATCTCCTGTAATAACTGCAAAAACCCAGGAAGGATCTCAGCTCTTTAACTGTGGTGGGTACTGGCCACTGCCTCACTGCAGCTATCTTGTCTGGGTCCGTACCTATCCCTTCAGCTGAGATCTGGTGACCCAAAAAGCGTACACTAGATTGGAGAAAATGACATTTCTCCACCTTAACCTTCAGCCCAGTTTCCCTGAGTCTCTGCAACACTGTCTGAAGACGTGTCAAATGGTCTTCAAAAGTTGATGAGTAGACTAATATGTCATCTAGGTACACGAGCATGATCTGAAGGATTAAGTCACTCATAGTGGCCTGCATGAGTCTTTGGAAAGTGGCTGGACCGTTACACACACCAAAGGGCAATCTAGTATATTCAAACAACCCAAATGGGGTTGTAAAAGCAGTCTTGTGCCTGTCTCTTTCGTGAACTGCCACTTGATGATAGCCACTTGCCAGGTCGATAGTCGAGAAAAACCTTGCACCACGTAATGCATCAAAGGATTCATCTATACGGGGCAAAGGAAAGGCATCACGTCTGGTCTTGGCATTTAGCCGCCTGTAATCGACACATAACCTCAAGCTGTTGTCTGTCTTCCTCACCAGCACAATGGGCGATGCATAGGCACTAGTGCTTTCTTTGATCACACCCTTTTTCAGAAGCTGGGTTATGTGTTCTCGCACCTCTTTGTACTGTGTTGGAGGTATCCGTCGGTAGGCCTGAGTGACCGGGACATCATCGACTAGGTGTATCTCATGACTGATCTTCTCTGTATAACCTAGATCTTCATCCTTGAAAGCAAAAACATCTGCATACTGAGCCAAAAGTGCAGCTAATTTGGTCTGTTCCTCTTGGGAGCCACTAATGCTCAGCTGCTCTATCAGCAATTTCAGTTCACCATCAGATTCTTTAGCCCCTTCCTTATTCAGTGACACTTCCTCGTGGTCAGCAGAGATACGATTAAACTGCACCTCAGCTGCATTTTCAACACACTCCACTACAGTAAGCATACCAAGTCTGGTCCGGGGAGCCAACCACACATCTTCCTGAGAGAAGTTCACAACTTGAACTGGAAACACGTGCCTGTCAGTTTCAACAAGAGTAGGAACAACAACCAAACCACTGGGAACGAGCGTGTTGGTTGGCTCAAGTAACATTAAGGTCTGGTCATCTGAAACTTTCCCAAGCCCTCTAGCAAATACTGTGGCCACGGATGATGCTGGCACGTGTACAGTATTTTTACCAGCTAACCGGGCGATGGATGACCTCTCTAATACTTCGCAGGCTTGCACCCTCTGAAAAGCTTCTCCCCAAGCAGCATTTAACTCTCCTCCGAGAGTTGAATCAAAACTAGCAATGGCTAGCTCCTTACATCTCTTTATTATGTTCATTCCAACAAGAACAGGGGGGGATCCCTCTAGTCTGCTGGCACCTTTTCCCACCTGCTGTTCCACATCATTTTCCTGCACCTTAACTTTAGCTGACATTAGCTCTTGGTCCTGTGGCCCTCCTGGTTCTGGGGCGGGGTCCCTGACTACCAAAAACCCACACTCCTGCGCTGTTAACCCCATGACCTGCACATCCAGCTCAATGTAACCTATATAAGGAATTGGCAATGAGTTAGCTGCAGTCAATTTAAGCCATTTAGCTGTAGGGGTTACATCATCATCTTCACCCATTAGGTGTTGTCGGAAAAATGCCTCTGAGATGGTGCTAACCTGGCTCCCTGTATCCAAAAGGGTTCTAGCCTTAATCCCTCCCACCTCAGTTTCAACTTCAGGACATTTACCAACTGCTCTGTCAAAAAATCTCTCACGAGTTAGGGTCTTTGAGCCAGTAGTCTCCCCTCGAATTGCCCGGCTCTTGGCAACCGAGGTGGCTAGTTTCCCTGACCAGGTGCAGGAACAGAAACTGGAGAGGCTCCTTGCTTAAGGGTTTTGCACTCCCTAGCAATGTGTCCAACTCCCTTACACTTGAAACAGATGGGCTTCCCATCATCAGTGAACTGGAACTTTGATCTGGGAATCCCACGTTTAGGGGCCCTTTCTCCGGATGTAACACTCTCCCTAACCACACTGAGTAACTCCCCAATAGCCTTGCCCTGCTCAGAAACCACCTTAAGGATTTCATCTAGAGTTGCAGATGACCTATCTGGAGCTTCACGGGTACTCTGATCCCTTGCAACCGCACTGTCACTTAATATGGGCCTGCTCTTGGCAACTCTGGTGCCACTAGGTTTTTCTTCCATCGACCAAGCAATTGCTTCCTGACGTACATCAAAAAGCGTAGACTCTGGCTTTTCCCTCACCATCTTGCGAAGCTCCCTTCGCAGAGTGGAGTCTCTTACTCCCTCCACAAACTGGTCTCTAACTGCCATCTTTGTGTCTCGTACTGCATCAGGCCTTTGTTTAAGGGCTAAGCGGAGGATCTGGGACAGAGCGTGTGAGTACTCAAAGAAATCTTCACCTTCTAGCTGGAAACGGCTAAAAAAGGTTTGCAGTAACTGTGCTACACTGCGCCTCTCACCATAAGCTTCTCTGAGAAAACAAAATATTTCTTCGGGTTCAATTTGCTCTCCCCCAGTACATAACTTGATCTCTTCAAGTGCAGAACCCCTGAGGAGGGAAAAAATGAAGTCAACCTGATCATCATTACCCAAGCCTCTAGTTCTGATACCCCTCTGTACTTCATCAATAAACTCCTCTACAGAACGTCCATCTACGGTTGCATCCCCACTAAAGGGTTGAATAGGTCGCTCTCGCGGCAGATATACATATGACCTACTTGCCCCGTCACTCAAAGCAGTTATCCTGGCCATAGCCTGGTCATGTTTGTTACTCAGTTCTGACAATTTTGCCTGAAGCTCAGTGACAGGGTCCCTTGCGGTGGCCCCCGCCAAACCCTGGTCATCGTCACTGTTTGTGTCTGACATAATGAAATGTCTGTGTCCAGATTAGTCTTTGGTCAGGATGCAGAAATTGCCTTAGCAGTCTATTCAGCTAGGTGCCACTGATGTCCTCTTCTCCTCTGGAAAGAATCCTTCCCTCGATCGAAATCACCCTCTTCTGGAAAGACTGGCCACTGCTCCTCTGCACACCTCTGGTATGGCCTCAATCGTCCGATCCTTTCCAATCCCTCGCGTCGCAGGTGACCACCACTACAGTTATTTCTTGCACCGTAAAATAACCTACTTAAACGGAAACCCATAAAAAACAAAATCGCTGAGCTGCCACTTTTGCAGATACCCCACTCCTGGTACCAAATTGTGTAGCCTGGCTAAATTAACCATCCCAGAACACAGATTATCTTTGGGGTTCTTTTAATCTGAATGATAAAGTAAGTGCTCAGAAGAAAATAACAAGGTTGTAAAAATAAAGAAATAAAATTGTTACAGACAGCTCCTATCCAGTAACAGCTTTGTGCTCTGGTAACCCACTGCTACTGCAGGTTATTTCCCCAACTTTATCAGCATCTGGAACTCAAGGACATCTAGCGTCATTTCGTGTCTGATATAAACCCAAACATAAATAAAACAAAACTTAGCAGTGCAAAAATAACTGTAGTGGCTTCTCCTGCATAGATACAGAGCCAAGATTAAACAGTTAACATGGTACATTTCCCTCTTACCCACAGAGATAGTATAATACAAGTGTGAACTCAAATACATACAGTGCATTAATCCAGCAGAAAACGGAATATGGATCCCTCTGAGACGAACGGCGAAGTTGGTGGCAGCTACTCCTGGTGCCTTAACTGTTGCACACTTTGCGTTCAAAACAGATCACGCAGCGAAAAAAGGCATTGCACACCCACATAACACCAATGCAAGCTAGCACTCGTGCATGTCTCCGTAGATCCCCATGATCCCTTCCGCTCTCAGAGGTACCCCAAAAGAAAAACAGTGCCATCCAGTGGCATGTCCCATAATATCGAACTTCCACCCGGCTACAATTAGTTTAGACAGATTGTGTGTGACTTTAATTATAACTTTGCTGAAGGTTAAACCACACCTTACGAGTGGTCATTGCAAAAATCTACCTAAAACAAAATTGTTAACACACTTTAGAAACTCTATGTGAAGGGATCAGGCCAGAAAAAGCAAGGCCTGAGGAGGAAGATGAGGATAAGATGGGGAGCAAGGAAAATCACAGGTATATTCAAATTTATAGCTGTCATTTGGCACAGTGATGATATGAGGGCCACAAGCCAGACCAGCGGGATGTCTTCCAAAGATACAAAAGTGTAAATACAAAAAAAGCATGTGTCAGTGGAGTCTATTTTCACTACATTCCTTCATATTTTTGTTAAAAATAAGACAAAAACTGTTCTTAATTTAAATGCATGGCACCAATTCACATGGGACGTGCCAACTCTTAGCTCATGCCAGCCTGGTGCTTAGGATAGGGCACAGAGACAGCTGAGAAGAGTAGCCTGGTACTCTGTCAGCTGTGTGAGCCTGCTGTCATTCCCTGACAGCAGGCTCACACAGCTCCATGTGATCCTGTTTGTTTGTTTGGCCCATTCTCAGGGTAGGGCATGTCTCTCACAGCAGCTAGCCCACAGAAGCATTACACACTGCAATCCAGATTAGTTAGGCCATTGATGGGTAATTACAGACTGGCAGCGTGCAGGTTTGCTCCTGCTCTGGCTACATGAGGGTGAAACTATTAATTCAGTTTTTTTAGTTTCCCATAAAATAGACTGAATTGTGACCAGCAGTTCTGGTGGCAGAGGGACTGCTGATGCAGGTCAGCGTTTTCCTCTTATTCACACTGGCAAAGGGGCACAAACAGCCAGACAAATACACCTGGAAACATCTCTATGATCAAGTTTAAAGACCTAAGAAAAAATATTTGTGGTTTTTAATATTTAATGATAAGTTTACAAAACTATTGTTTAAAAAGAGACTGTGATGAAAAGAAAAGTGCAAGATTTTACTTAAAGATAGAGAGACACAGTGATTGAATCTTAGGATCTCTTGCCAGAGCTGGCCGGGGTATGCATTGCACTGCGCATTTCATTTCATTTGCGCTCATCTGCGTGTAATTAGCATCTGATTTAAAAAAAAGCTGCAGCTAATTATGCTATCACTGATTCTGACAGCCATGTGGGATTTGCCCAAATTAAGGAGATCAGAAAGTGAAATCAAACTGAGTGCAGCTACGCAGAAAAAATATATTCATTAAATTCAGCAAGACAATTTAAAATATTTGTCGAGGTTGTAATTAAACTGTAATTGGCTAAATAAATGTGCGGGTGTCTAAATTGAAGCTACTTTATGAAGAGGGGTTTGTATAATCAATTAATCAATTAAACAAGAGAAAAACAACAAACAAGAGATACATCCCACTACTTCACTATATCTTTGGTATTTTAAGGTGCCTTTTAGCTATCATTTTTGGGGATTTTGAGCTCATCCTAACCAGTTTGCACACTATGTTTGGTCTAACCTCCAAAAGAAATAATAATCCTCTTGAAATATGCATCTACCTTTAAGATGAAGACAACTTCCCGTGCAAATTAAGGCACAATTTAAAAAAAATGGATGTAACATATGTAAAGTAAATCTCCCACTGTTTGGGCTATCATTTTGAAATGAATATTATTTCACAACTCTGCTCAGTGAAAGATATTCTCTGTTGGGCTACACATATACCATGCCAAAATCCCTTCTCTGTAGTTTGTTGTTATGCATGACATTATACAGCATCTGAAAAAGAAAGTTTTCTGTCACGGTCCTCCAGTCCTCCTGGGCAGATTCACCTTTCTGTCTGTCTGCCTGTGTGTGTGTGATTAACCACGCTTCTATTGAACACCTGGAGGTCACGATGCCTTTAAACAGAGGCAGCATCATCCCAACCTGCTGCCTGTATTTGGACCGAAGGAAGACCTTCAGGAGATCCCGCTGTTTTGCTCCGTGTCGAGTACGTTCCCATTTCTCCTTCTGCCTTCTGGCGTGTTTCTGGGAGACAAACTAACCAAATTAACCACACTATTAAATAGCTTATGGAGGAATCATTGTGGAGGATATTGGCCCACTCTTCTTTACAACATTGAGGCCTCCACACATTTGTTTATGCACAGCTACACTACAGACGACACTACAGTGGTGGGTCTTATCACCAACGGTGATGAGACAGCCTACAGGGAGGAGGTCAGCGCCCTGACCCACTGGTGTCAAGCCAACCATCTCACACTCAACGTCGCAAAGACAAAGGAGTTGATAGTGGACTTCCGGAGGTGTAGAGAAGTACACACCCCCATCACCATCAACGGCGCTGCTGTGGAGAGAGTGAGCAGCTTCCGGTTCCTTGGTGTACATCTGGCTGAGGATCTTACATGGTCAGTACACATGAACAAAACAGTGAAGAAGGTGCAACAGCGCCTCTTCTTTCTCAGGAGACTGAAAAGATTTGGCATGAACCCCTCCATCCTCAGGACCTTCTATCACTGTGCCATTGAGAGCATCCTCACTGGATGCATCACCACCTGGTATGGCAACAGCACCGCCTACAACTGCAAAGCTCTCCAGAGAGTAGTGCGGTGCTCTGAACGAATAATTGGAGGTGAGCTTCCCTCCCTCCAAGACATCTACAGGAAGCGGTGCCTGAGGAAAGCGGGGAGGATCATCAAGGACTCCAGTCACCCCAGCCATAAACTGTTCAGACTGCTTCCATCAGGAAGGAGGTTCTGCAGCATCCGGTCCCGTACCAGCAGACTGAGAGACAGCTTCTTCCACCAGGCCATCAGACTGCTGAACACGTCATAGACACCTCAGCTTCACTACTGGAACTTCAACATTATGCACTACACACTGTACAGTAATGCCACTGTTTTGCACATGTCTCAACTCTGTATATTTTTATATATTTTATTTATTGTTTACTCTATTTAATCTGTAAAATATGTGTACACACACACACACACACACACACACACACACACACACACACACACACACACACACACACACACACACACACACACATAGAAAAACATTTAGTATACACATCCAGAAATTTTTTTTTGCATATACTATTATATATTGTACATATATTTATTAGTTTCAGATGTAGCCATTCTTATATTTTGCTTGTTTACATTATTGTATTTTGCACAACTCTGTTGCTTGTGAAGCTCGCACACAAGAATTTCACTCACATGCACTGTACCAATGTACCTGCACATGTGATGTGACAATAAAAGTGATTTGATTTGAGCTCTCTTAAGGTCTCGCCACAGCCGAGACTCGTTTAGTGCAAGACTTGATTCTTTCACCGTGCTGTGCTTGAGATGGTGTTGCCCATGACCCAATTTAAACCAAATTTTAACTCTCAGACAGATGTCTTCCCATTTGACTCTAGAACACTTTGGTGTACAAATGAGTTCAGGGTCAACAGGGTTGACTCAGTGACTGTAAGGTGCCCAGGCCCTATAGCTACAAAAAAGTCCAAATCATCACTCATTCTTTAATCAGTGACATTTGGTATGAGGTGTTATAGATTATGGACAAACATATCCACCTGGACTTTATGTGCCCAAAGGACATTTGTTCCAGAAGTCTTATGAAACTTTGCAAAGTTAAGCCATCCTGCCATGCATACTGTACTTAATAGAATTTTCATATATCTAAACTTTACTTGAGTACTTATTTTTCTGACAACTTTTTACTTTTACTCCCTCCATTTTTAAATAAATATATGTACTTTCCACACCTTGCATTTTCAAAGAAGGCTCATTATTGGTTCAGCTGTATCATTTATAGCTTTTTTACTCGGGGGTTAAAGTGGGCCAGAAAGAGTGCAGGTGTGTAAACTGTGTTGGTGACTTCAGCATTTAGCTAGCACTAGTATGCTTAAGCATGAAGCATGAAGCATGAAGCGAGGGCCATTTTTTAAGTGCCAGGTAATTTCAAATTCAACAAACATCAGCAATCACACAAATTGTTTGTGTGCAGTTTGTCACACAGTGTGTTCCCAGCTAAAGTTCCAGCTGCTGTATTTCACAGGGAGGAAAAAAGAAAGAGGGCTAACTTCACTCAGAGGTGGAGAAAGACCAAGGGGGGAAGAAGAGAGGTTATATTTAAAGGTAAGGACAGACAATGACACTTGATAAACTAAATTTGTCATGGTCCTGAGTCTGCCGACTCAGTGTTTTGTGTTTCCTTACGCTTTTGTTTATTCTGAGTATGTATTCTGTTATGATTTGCCATTTGTTAGGTTTCTGTTCTGTGCCTGCCCTGGTCCCACTTCTGTGTTCTGTCTGTCTATGGTGTCACACTGTCTGTATGTGAATCTGTCTGTTTAGTTCAGTGTCTTGTCTGGTTCTGTGTCTGTGAGTTTCCTGTTTTATTCTGAAGGTCTCTGTCTCATGTGAGTGTGTTCAGTTTACGTTCCCCTGTCCCGTCAGCTTTGATTTCTCCCAGGTGAGTTCCCCTCCTGTTGCTCATCCCCTGATTACTGGTGTGTGTATTTAAACCCTGTGTGTTCTCCTGCCTGTTGCTGGTTTGTCTGTGTTCCACGGTGTCCTGTTGCATGTTTGTGTAGTGCTGCTGGCTGGCTGGCTGGCTGGCTGGCTGCTGCTGCTGCTGCTGCTGCTGCTGCTGCTGCTGCTGCTGCTGCTGCTGCTGCTCATCTCTTTTGGTATCATCCCAGGTTTGTCATTTAGTTTTCCCAGTTTAGGTTTCTTTAGTTTATTGTCCTCCCTCTTTGCCTCTTTTGCCACCACCCCTCTTTGTAAATAAACTTCACTAGCATTCTCATCCACTGCTTGCATTTTGGGTCCTTTCTCCCTCCAACACCACATGGCTCGCCTCGGCAGCCATGACAAAATTAAAGTGTCTAATGTCGTCATTTTAATCACATATTGTATTTGTATATGGTGTGCTTTAATAAACATCCTGTGTACATCTTGTTGAATTCAGTTGTGTAAATCTTCAAAGACCAGTGGGTCAGCTGATATCAGCCTGTACAATAAGAAAATCTACTGAAGCTCTAATTAGAAATTATTGTGAGTTGATTCTTTCCTCCACGCTGAGCCGCTATACAGATCTTAGGGTTCCCCCACCTGCTGATTGCACTGTAACACTTGATTGTTCTCATTTTACTGTTTAGGTGTGGAGGCAGACACCTCCTACGATGTAGGCAACAGAACTTTTTTTTTTCATTTTGTTTCACTACAGACGTCCTCAATAACAGATTCAAGCTGAGTACATTCCTTAGAGTAAGAATTTACATTTGAATAACACTCATATTCTCTCGTACTAATATTATTTTATTATTATATTAATATAGCAAAACCTTCAGTTATCTTTGTACAGGAACAGTTAGTAGAATTGCCTTTCAAGGAGCTACTTTTTATGTTCTTACTTTGAGTACATTTCAGAGCCTGTACTTTTTCATTTTTACTTGAGTAAAGAAGTTGCTTCAGTCTCCTAAGTACATTTAATCAATATAAATTTTTTTACTGTTGTTTAAGTACTTCTAGTGTGAAGCAAATGGTAGGTTGCGTACTTATACTTTTAAATAGGAAAGCTGGGATATACTCTAAACACTAAAAATACTTTAAGAGTGATAACCTTTTATTATAATTGTCTCATTAGACCAGAGTCGTAAACTCTGATGGTTTGAACAAAGTGGTAAACGCCGACTAGACAGTCTGATCTTGTTTCATCCTCAATTGGACTCAGCGCACAGATTAGCAGAATGTGGAATAACATGATAAGAAGTACTTTATGTATTCCATATATAGGAAACTCATTTGTTAATGCAGTGGAAATAACCATGTGTGCAAAGCAAAATGGCTTTCCTATTTGTTCCATGTAATCATCATTTACTAAATATAACACAAGTCATTAGACTCCAATGCCGTATAGCAGAGTGCATTTAAACATGCTCACTGTAAATCTAATTTTATGATCCCTGCTGAGCTCTCCGGGGTTTCACATCTAGCACATTGCAGTAAATGGACAAATGGACTTCTGCCTTTTTTCTTTCTGTTTCTCCTTAGGTACACAGAATACAGACTGGTCCTAATTTGGAATGTTCAGCTCTGATTGGATGGAGGAGAATTTGTAAGGACCAACCAGGATTGAGGACTCTCCTATAAAGGAAACTTACCTGTGGCTGGACTCTCACTCTTTCCTCCTCAGTGCTATGACTGTCCTGTGCTGCTCTGGAGAGATTCTTTTGTTTGCTTAAGGTTTGTGGTGGGAGTTAGAGGACTAGATAAGTTTGGGGTACCCTGTACATTAGACACACTAAGTAAGAAGGTTGGTGCCACCCATGTAATGGTTTTGGTGAGCCTTTTTGTTAGATAAGGATATTAGGGTTTACTCCCTCTTCCCAACCAGGGGTCGTAACAGTCTCTTTCTGAGACCAACTGTATTGTTCAAATATTCAGGCTTACATTGAGCTCCTTTGACATAGATCTCAAAGTAAGAAAAGCATTAAAAATATAACCATAACCATATATGCCAGTTATTTTGCAAGAGGTTGGGTCACAGCCTTGTATGAATATTAAAAAACCCCAAACCCCACACTTGATGTAGTAAAATTTTTGTATTATTCTATTTTATGATTCAAAGAGAAAAATCCTTCCAAAGGCAGCGCTTTACGGGAATGTAAGATGGAATTCTCTTTACATAAGATTCAAAAGACTGAGCAGCAAATGAGTTTGGCTGACTCCCTACAAGCTGCATGTTACTATGAATTGCTTTAATGGCCATTAAATTCTTCATCCCATTTACTGCAGTTAATCTCCACTCTTTACATCACTGTCACTGAGACTGACAACACTGGTGGCTGTCAGACTGTTGATAATTACCTGCTAACATTGAGGATTCATTTATTCTGTTCTTATTGTGTAACCTGATCTTTGCAGGGAAACGATATACACAGCATGCACCTTCACACATTTTAAAACTTAATCAGAGTGGCTTCTCATTACTCTTACTTAAGTGTGATGGAAAGACTGATCATGCATCCTAAGCTGCTTTTTTATTTTCAGAGACTGATTTTGGAACATTGTTGGCTTCATCAGGCTGTTTTTACATTAACTCAGGCCTCACTCAGACCCATAAGAGAAACAGAATGAACCATAGCTGTAGCACGCTACCATATGGTATGCACAAGATTTGATAGGACATTAATCGATCACCAACTTTGTTAGGTACACACATTCAGCTGTTTGTTAATGCCAATTCCTAATCAGCAAATCACATGGAACCAACTCTTTACATTTTGGCATGTGGACCTGGTCAAGATGACCTGCTGAAGTTCAAACTGAGCAACAAAATGTTGATCATCTGGGATTTTCTCACACAACCATCTCTAGCATTTATGGAGAAATGATAATGGAGGTCCGAGGAGACTGGCCAGACTTCCTATCAGCTCCCAGCTGGCCACAGTCCCTTAAATGATCACTCATTACAACCAAGGCATGAAGAGGAGCATTGTTTGAGCGCACAGCACGTTGAACCTTGAAGTAGATGGGCTAAAGCAGTAAAAGATCACACCAGGTGCCACTACAGCCAACTAAGAATAGGAATTGAAGGCTAAAATGTAGGCCTTATGAAAATTGGACAATATGAGATAACAAAAATGTTGTGTGGTTTGATGGATCTCAATTTGTGCTCAGACATTCAGATAGTGGGGTGAGAATTTTATGTAAATCTCCAAAACTTGATTCTGTTCATCTGGATGTAGCGTTTTCAGTGGGAGAAACGTTTCTCCCACTGAGATTTACCTACCTAGATGATTGAGAATGCATCAAAAAAGTTTATGTAAACAACGTAAAAGAATCGATAGCAATTGATAATCGTGACAGCACATCCATGTGAAGTAAAGCAACCAATGTTGTGCTAGATCCTGATCAATCACGTCAGTGTTGGGGATAATTTACGTTGATTAATTAAGCAAAAATTACATTTTAAATGAAGCCAAAGTAACAGAATTCCAGAAAAAGTTGGACGCGACAAACAATTTGCCAAAGCCAGATTATAGGCATTACTGGCGAGTATCTTCAATCTAAAATCTGAAAGCCTTTACCTTGAAATGTATATGTTAGTGCATACTTTAATTTAATTCAGTTTTATTTATAAAGTAGTAGTATAAAATATACTGGAAGGTAAAGATCCTACAATAAACTCAACAACCAGATGACCCCCCTAAGAAATTACTTGCTGATAGTGGTAAGGAAAAACTCCCTTTCAAGACGAAGAAACCTCTGGCAGAACCAGGCTCAGGGAGGGGTAACCATCTGTCACAACCAACTTAGGCTGAGGGGTGGGAGACGAGACAAAAACCACCCTGTGGAAAAGAGCCAGAGATTAATAATAACTCTAGGCAACTAAAAGCATACTAAATGTTTCCCTTTTCACCATCTGTGCATGCACAGTGTTGGTGTTGAAATGTAGGGAAAAGTCTTTTTGCAGCAAAAAGACCTGTTTGACATATGTAACTGTTTTTCCACAACGGGATTTGGCTTCCTCTTATTTGGCAAGTGATTAGTTTGGTCTATGTAAGGGCTGTGAGAGAGTGATGGAAGGCAGGTGTCTAGTCAGAAGCATTAGACTTGGCAGCCCTGTTTTGTCACGTTATTGCTGTTTAGAGGATTCTCCAAAACAGCTAAGCTACTCACAAAGATGCAGTAGAAATGTATGCAGTTGTAATACTTTGCATGCCTGTCTGTAAATATGAGAATATCAATTCTGACTTCTACCACACTGAAAAAGATGCAGCTACAATCCTCGAAGATTTGGTGAATGGTGACACATTCACACGGCCCAATGCTAAAAAGGAGAGTAAATGAGGCACACAGGGCATTAGTATCAAGGGCACTGAATTAGGTGGACCAAGGCTCAACTGGCCTCGCCTACACTACACACCTGCCCCACTTTCTTGTTAACTGCATCACATTCAGTGTTATACTTGCTGACCTAATTACCTGCATATTCATCTGCACACACTGGTTTGGTTACTTGTGTGATTACCCCCAGGACCATTATGAGGACAGTCACAAGTTATTTTAGTTTTTATTTAATAGAACCAGGATCCACAGGCAATGAGGATCCATCAAGTGGAAGGCAAGACTCAGTGAGTGGAGTCCAAGCAAGAAAGATAGCAGCATGTTCTTAAAGGCAACGAATTGACAGCTGGCAAGTCTGCAAGGTTGTGACCACTACAAATGGATCATTCTTTGACAAAATCAAAGTTTGAAGGACAAAATCATTAAACTAAAATCATTATTCCTACTTTGCCAATATCCAGACTTTTTATTCTGTTTACTAAAAGTGTTTTTCTGGTTGACCCAAAACTTTTCTAAGAAATATAAAAATGAAATGTAGACTCACATCTAATTAAACTAGTTCTTTTGAAACGGTCAGACAATGAATGGATTAATAAAGAGGCATTCTTCTAATTATATGGGGTGCTGCAGGACACAATGACCACTTATTGAAAACACTCTGACTATGCAGGCAGTTTAGGGATTTATTTCAGTGTTTTAATAATCACAAAATGACATATTGTTCCTGAGTTCAGGTTTTCTAGCTGTTGGAGACCTTGGGGGTAGGTCTGGAGCATGCTGTTAGAGATTAAAGGTATATCTCATTGGGCCCTGGAATCCCTTGAGATCTCCCAGGAGGGGCTGAAAACATTGCCAGGAAAAGAGACATATCGGACTGTCTGGCTTAGCATGCTGCTCCTGTGATGCCTCTCCCAGGCAGAACATGAAATGGATGTTCTTTAAAAATAGTATTTAAAAAGTAGACACTGTTACTGGCTTTGAGTTCTATCCATCATTAAAATAAATTTTGAACAAACGCACAAAATGTGCAGAACAAAACATGCAGTAATCCTCTTATAAATCACAAGCAGCTATTTTCTTTTAAGGTTTTGGGGCTACAAAGCATTTTTAGCATTCATGTAAAGATAAAGTAAAATTTCTAAATTACCAGAACAAGAAGATATCTGGTACACAGCTGCTTCGAATTGAAGGTTAAGAGAAATGTTGGCGCTTGCAGTGTGTTTACTGTTTTTATTCAAATCTACAGACATGTTGGTGACATCCTGGGAAGCTATTCACTTGCAAAAACTCTGTTTTCCCAGACGAGCTAGAGTGGTTGCTGGAAGTTGGTGGTAGCTGCCAGTAGAAATTGGTCAAAAAGGCAGTCCAGCACCAAAAATCTCTGTGATGGATTTGGTCTCTAGCTCATAGCAGTGGTCGCCCGTAATTTGCATGGAAGGCTACGACTGTTACGACTACTGCTTGGCGAGCATCCAGTGAGTGTTTCCAGACAAGTCAGCATATTTTGTGTAAGTTACAGGAAACCATTGCAATGTCAAGGTCTCTGGTGCAGCATTGTATACCTACACCTAACAACCTTTCTCAAACCCTTGGCAACTGGTCAGGGAACACACATTTTTCCCTAGAAAATGCTGGTTGCCTACCAGTTGCTATTCCTGTGACTGGGAGGTTAGTCATCCAGAAATTATTTCATGAAAATGAGAAAAAAGCAACACAAAAAATGACAAAGCCAAATTTCCTTCTGAAGATTAATGAACAGTGTATACGAACAATTCATTCTCCTCATGCAGTAACTAAATTCAACTCAGTGCATCCTGCTTTTTACTCTTCGACACCATTATGCTGGGTCTTTCTGAAGTGAACATTTGGCCCATTGCTAGACAAGAGTGCTGAGATGCACAGTGTGCTTCTCTCCACTGTCATTCCTTCCTCTGCATTGCCAGCTCCGGCTCTGAACCTTTGGCTCTCTCTGATAAAATATTTAAGATCTGCCATGATTAAAGTGCATCCTGCTCACCTTGGCAGCAAAATCCATTAACCTCAAGAGAATCAATCCCATTGATTTCAATGATAGGTGCTGGAAATGTGCATGTGAGTATGAGGTCAAAGTAGAGGGTGTTGGGAGGTGAAAGAAACGGCATGTTGTTGAGAAGAGGAAAGGAAAAAAAACTTTTTACTCACTGCAGGCACAGTCAAGTTGCGATATGAAAAATGCATGGGACATCAGTCAGGTACACAATTATTTGCATGGCTCAGAGAATTGAAGCAGTGTGTGCAAGCATCCTAGACACAGGCACTCAAGATGCTCCAGCAGTACAATACAGCTTAAAGCACCGTGGTTTAATACAACAGAAAAGAAGACAAGCAAGAAGAGGGTAAGGAGGAAAAAAAGGGACAAATTCAGAGAAAGGGCATGGGTGGCTGTATGCCAAATAATTTATGTCAACCGTCATCTTCAGCATTGTCACAATCATCACTTTAATGTATAAAATGAAACTCCACACAAAGTGCTGCAGAAAAAAGGTGACGGAAAGCATCCTCTAACCCGATGTTTACCTGCAGAGCTCATAATTTCTATCGCAGCCAATAATTTTTCCTTTAATGTACTTGATAACATGCAGGAAGGCATTTTTGTCCGTGGTGAGTGGGGATAATTACATTGGCAAACCCAGTGAGTGTTTTCAACAATGACAGCTCTGTGTACCGTGAACGTTAAAACAGATAAAGCAGTCTGGGCATGCTGCTAAATTGCCATTGCCTTACTCAGAGGCAGAGGGTTGAAACTTTTGAAATACGTTTTAATCCAGAGCTGTCAAACCAAATAATAAGAGCCAGGTCCACGTGGACTTTCGTGGCTCCTTTTTAATTAGCCTAGAAGTAACTGAGGGCAGATCATCAAGTCGAATTTAGTTTTATAGGCACATGACTCAGAGACAGTTAAACTACATGCATGTGTTAACTTAAGGCACTATATAAAAAAATAATAATTCCCCGCTCGCCTCTGTGGGCGGTCTTCATGCTTCATGCTCGGTCCTCTACCAGAGGCCTGGGAGATTGAGGGTCCTGCACAGTATCTTTGCTGTGCACAGGACTATGCTCTTCTGGACAGAGATCTCAGATGTTGTTCCTGGGATCTGTTGGATACAGTTGCCTAGCTTCGGGGTCCCTGCACCAAACGCTTCGATTACCACTGTGAACACTGTTGCGTTCACCCTCCACGTCTTCTTGAATTCTTCTCTCAGCACTTGGTACTTCTCGAGCTTCTCGTGTTCTTCTTCCTGATGTTGCTATCGCTATGGCCGTCTTCCTCTGCTTGTCCACCACTACTACGTACAGTTGGTTAGCCATCACCAGTTTGTCGGGCTGGATCTGTCTCACAGGATCTTAGTTCGATCATTGTCGACCACCCTGGGGGGGCGTGTCCTATTCTGACCACAGCACTTCCAGGCACAGATGTTTCTGTATAGTATGCTGGCCATTTGGTTAAGATGTTCCAGGTAGAGATGGACCGATCCGATATTACGTATCGGTCCGATATTGACCTAAATTACTGGATCGGATATTGGAGAGAAATAAAAAATATAATCCGATCCATTAAATATCAAAAAAGCACCTCACAAAACTTGCGCCATGGCGTAACTCGCCTCATAACCGTAGCACATTACAGCAGTATGCATCACGTGATAGAGCGGCTGTGGCGTGCACCTGTCAGCGGTCTGGTTGAGCATTTGGAGCCTCACCAAACTGGCACAAAGTTATCCCAGAGAGAAGTAAAGCAAGTGTGTAAGTTCATCTCTGAATGTTTGTAAAGCATTCCAGCGTTAAGCTTAACAACTGATATATGGAGCGACTGCCTCTTCTTGCTGCTACTTCAATCATGAAACTGCTTAATGATCAGCTGATCGGCTTTTCTGTCGCGAGTCCGTCTCTCTTGTTTGTTTTTGGCCCACTTCGCGCCAGAAAGAGGAAACCAGCGGCTGAACAACAGCAGCACGTTTAAGCTTGATAAGCTGTTGTTAGAATTTATTTAATATTACTTTCTACACCAGGATCTTTTTCTATGTAGCTGACGGCTGGTAACTGTGCAGGGGCGGAAGTTTAGCCAAGGGGGCCGATAGGGCAAGAACAGGGAAAAGAGGGCACAAAGACATACTTTTCTTTCTTATTCTCATTTAAAATGTCTTGTTTTTAATAATTAATTATCTGAATCTTACACCCAAAGTTTTAATCTGATGTAAACTGTATAGAAGTCCATTACTGTATATAGTACCTATTAAGTGTAATATTTTCCTTTGGGAAGGTACCATCTGTGCAGTCTGCAATTCTGTTGAAGAAAGATGTTGAATCTATTTAACTATTCTTGAAAAATAATTGATTTTTGTGCATTTTGTTTCACACTGCATCAAATTAAAGTTGATTACGTCGATTAAGCATCATGAGGTGGAGGGTGGTTCCCTATTTTTTTTTTTTTTTTTTGCTGGGAGTTTTAGAACCCTATTAGTTAGTTTGCTTACTCTTTAAAATACCAGAATAGGGAGGATGGAGTAGGTTTAACTTTATTAGATTGATCAGTATTGCTGAACTATGAAATATTTTGGGTGCAGTGTATTTTTTGCATACAGGTATAACAGAATAGCTTTAGTGTTTTGTTTTGTTTTTTAACTTGAGTTTGAACTTATACAAAATGCAGCAAGATATTTAAAAAAAACAGTTTTATTTATTAAAAAACACACTATATCGGATTCATATCGGTATCGGCCAATATCAAAATTTATGATATCGGTATCGGACATAAAAAAAAGTGTTATCGTGCCATCTCTAGTTACAGGTATGCCCGGCCTGCTAGCATCTTGAACCCTGCTATTATCTGCTGGACTGTTTCAGAGCTATCTTTGCACAGCCTGCACCTGGGGTCTTGCCTGGTGTGATAGACCCCAGCCTCTATCGATCTTGTGCTTATGGCTGCACAGGAATAAGCTGTGATTAGTACCTCTGTGCTGTCTTTCAGTCCAGCTTTGTCCAGCTGCTGGTTTCTTCACTGCTTCTTCCTCTATCTGCCAATGGTAGATACCCTGCAGGGGCCTGTCCTTTCATGATGGTTCTTCTGCTTGCTCCTCTTCTGTCTTGGGTTTCTGCTGCCTGAGGTATTCACTAAACACACGGTCAGTATTGTACTATTAAGAAAAAGGTTAATAACTGTAGTTTTCTTACAAGGATCCAGACTTTCTTGGAATTTTTTAAAGTGATTTTGAGGAACAGTTCACCAGGCTTTCTGAATTTTTCTTTTCCAGACATTGAAAATTGTCACATACAAGTGGGACAGAGGTGAAAAAACACACAGTTTTTGGTTTGTTTGTTAAACCACTTGACACTGACTGTTCCAAAAGGCATAAAAAAGCCCCTAAATTAAGGGAAGAACCAGTATTGTAAATAAATTATATTTTAAGACTCTTTGTTACTAGCAGGTTGTCACAAAAACAAATAATTTGCTCCTATGACTTTATTTAAATCTATGAAAATGTCAACGTTAACAGTTTAACAACAATGAAATTTTATTTTTGCACCAACAACTTGATTTCCAAAGAGCTATTAACTGAAAATTGGTATACCCCAGCACCTTGTGCAGTATGTCCTTAAAAATGTGAGAAAACTGCACAGGTGGGGGGACAAAAGAAGTGTCAGGCCTAAAAATATTGACGCATGATGAACATTATCTAAAAGTCATGTCCTTTAGACAAAAGAGAAAATCCAGTGAAAACCTGACACGGGACCTCAGCATTACATCTGAACCTTCAGTTGATCCATCTACTGTGCACTGAAGCATCACCAGAAATTCTGTCAGTCTAAGGGTTGATGTCAAGAAGCCATTCTTAAGGAAGGGAAACAGGGAGAAAAGGCTGGGATTTACCAAATTACACAAGAACGGTACTGAAAATAGGTGGCAACAAGACTCAACAAGACTCATGGAGTCTAAATCCAAATTTGAGATTTTTGGCTATCATCAATATGTACACAGGAGATCAGGAGAGAGCTACAACACTGAGCGTTTACATCAATCTGTAAAACATGAAGGAGGCTCTGTCATGGTTTGGTGACAGAACTAGTGGTAAATGGCCTGCATTTGTATAGCGCTTTACTTAGTCCCTAAGGACCCCAAAGCACTTTACACTACATTCAGTCATTCACCCAATCACACACTAGTGATGGCAAGCTACATTGTAGCCACAGCTGCCCTGGGGCGCACTGACAGAGGCTAGTGGTGTTTGAGATCTTGTTAACATTGATGGAAAAATGAACACAGATGAGTGCCATCTGATTAAATTTGCTTGTTATAAGAGCAGTAAATAGATGATTTTGTTAAATAGATGACCAAGGAAGTAAAGAAGCAACTTCGGCAAGAGGTTGTGGTCAAGAAAACATAATTTATTACTGCACATTGAGTTTATCTGTACTTGTTAATTTAGCCTGAAGCTCACATGAGAAAATATTTCTGTAGTGCACTGACGAATTACTTCAACTGTCTCACTTGCATAAGTATAAATACCAAGTAACCAAGCAAATTGCATTAATTTCTAACATCATTGGTTGTCTCACACTAACCAGCTTGGTCAAAATCTATGACAAGAGGGTGCATTGTGGAGCAGCTGGAGCAACTCCCATTGCAAGAAAAGGCTTCAAGGACAAGACTGAGACAAGAGAGGTTTGATGAGCTACACTAAAAAATTTATATTATCATATGTGGGGGGAAAAAACTTGGTTGACAAAAAGTATTGAATCAACTAAGTTCTTTTGCTGGCATTTTGTTCTCAATCAATAAAAAATCCAGAAACTGAATAGTTCAAACTGACCTTGCACAGAGCCACGCAAAACATGGGACTAACTATCAAGAGCACTCATGTGGCTCAGGAAACAAAACATCACAAATAACAGAGAAGTGCTTTGGAAGGTTATTGATCTGGTAATATTTTGGGAAGTGCACTTGGTGGGCATCTTGAGGGAAAAGCATTCTTCAATTTAAAAAAAAAAATAGGTGAAAAGTATTCGGTACCATTTAAACACAATGTTCAGTTGAAAATGCTAATCAGATCAAAGGCCATGAAACTCAGTTGTTTTTTTAAACATATCTTCATTTTGAAATGAGTAACATGTTTTTAAAAACACTGCAACAGAGACATGTTTATCACTGTTTCTGAAAAGAAATTTCCATTTTAATTGATGAAGTTTTCCACTTCAGGGTGAAGTATATTTCACCTTAAACGAGCTCAGGTGTTGTTTCTGGGTTATGTATATAATTTGCACAATACAGTTTAAACTTGTGGATGAGGCATAGTTTGACGGTGGCTTTCTGTTAGTGATGGCTTTGAATCATGTTTAATCTACAGCACTGTGTGAGTGCATTCACCTTTAATTTACATTTTGCATAGCAATCACAACTTTGGTAATGGTGTTGACCAGATATCTGGATGTATTATGTTTTTTCTTGTTTGCCTAGTCATGTCCATATTGACGTAATCAATATCCTTAATATGATATTGCAGGTTGAACTCAGACTTGAAGGGTTAGGGTTTCATCTGTCATCTTTTAACCATTCATGTTTGTGGTGTCAGGTAAACAGACATGTTAAGCGCTCCCTAACTGTGCTGCAGTACATTTCTCATGAAGGATGGCAGAGCAGCTCTTTGTGGGTTTTTCTGACAGGAGCTCGAAATGGATTGCTGCTGCGCTGTCTCGTGTCTCTTTGATTTTGTTGATTAACTTGACTGCAGTTCACAGTTATCATAGGAATGTAGTTAGTATGTCTGGAGATGTGAATGACCTACAGATCAAGGTAAACACAGGGATTGTGCACATGTTCACGTGTATTCCTCTTACTTGGCTGAACATGAATAAATACTCAGAACTTTCTTTTCCAACTGGAACTAAGTTGAATCGTTTTTCGTTGCATCTGCCAGACAAACAAGGCCATCAGATGACATAGTGAAAGGAAGATTTCCCATGGCTGCGCAGAGGAAGTGAAACTATAATATGAGCTGGTTAGTATGGCAAAAAAGACACTACAGATCCCAGATGGAGCTTTCAAGTGAGGTCAGAAATGACACTCAATACTGTGGTGGCAATTTTGTGCTTCTGTCAAAATTCAGGTTCCTCTTGAACGTTGTTGCAGACCTGTTTCACACACAGGATCACTTGTAGAGTCATAGAGTTCATGCAGTAGAGTGGGTCATCTACCAATCGACAGCTCTGACAGCCGAAGTATCCCTGGGCAAGCTACTGAAACGTGAGTTGCCCCATCACTTTAATCGGAGGGTGTCTGACTGTTGTCTAAAGTCCTATAGATTTACCAGACCATTTAGCATTTCAAAAGATGATTTCTTGAATTAATGAATCAACTTTCAAACCACGGGAAAGCCTTTTCTGAAGCTTCCTCTGCATCACTAAAAGACGCATATGTGCATTTCTTTGGTGTTCGGGTGTTGGCAGTGAGTTTGTAAGTATATATCTGGCTTGCAGTACTGTCCTCACATCAGCCGCTCCGCATGTTCTCTCCTCCTTCTGTAGCACTGGTCCAACCTCAGCATAGCATAAATCAGAGCTAATTTGTTATTTACACTTAACTCATTCACTGCCATTGACGTCTATAGCCGTCAATGGCAGTGAATGAGTCAATGGGTTTAACTCATTCACTGCCAATGGCTGGCAGTGAATGAGTTAAGTGATGTTTAATAGTTATTTAATTTACACATTTATATTTAACCACTTAACATAAACTGAAACCTTGAATTTTGCTCAGTTTTTAGTTACTGCATGATCTTAGATTTCAGTTATATATGGTAAATAACTAGCAATAAGTATAATATATGATTCAATAAACTATATTGAATTAAATGCATGGCCCTAAGTGTAGTTGAATTTGGGAAGTGGTTCGTTGACTCTGTTTGCCTTTTTGTTATAGATGTTGCGCCATGTAGCGTCATATAAGTAATATTTAAATGAACGTTAGTACATGTATGTGCCTTGGCCTTCCTTGTTGCACTGTTATCTAGATGTATAAGAGGGGAAAGGTAAAAATGTCCAGGCAGGTTACTTTGAGAATGGTCCCTTTTTCCAAGGTGTAAACCCTATTGCCAGTTGAGTGGCAGCTCTAATGAAAGGTGGCACAGTGTTTTCTAACTAATGAGAGGCAGTGGTTCTTCTTCTATGAGGGATCACATCTGTAGCTTATCAGACATCAACACCTTAGTATGGTTGATTAATATAAGCTGTGTCCCAATTCAGGGGCACCATATGAGCACCAGTGTTGATCATACTTCATGTGTTTTCAGTCTCGTTGTCACAGGTGAATAAAACCAAACACCCAGCCATGCAGCAAAAAAGTGTGGGCTGTTGTAGAACTTACTGAATTCACGTTTGTGAAATTTTTTCCCTTTTAAATATTCCACAATTAACTGTTATTAATTATTATTGCAAACTGCAGTGTTGCATCGCGGAAAAACAGTGATGAGCATGCTGTGAAAGTCACCAACGCTAACTACAGAGTTTCAGACTTTTGGCATTAACATCAACACAAACACCGTGTGCTTTGAGCTTTATGACATTTTTCTGTGGGTGTAACGTGTAGGTGCCCCAGCACTTTAGTCCATGCAATGTATTCGATGTTTTTCCATCAATCCATCTTCTTTCACTTCCTTGTTTTCACAATTAAAAACTAAAATGAAAACAAAAATCAAAGCAAAGAGGGAATCTCTAGTGTGTCTAAAATGAAAATTATTCATCATCCTGGGGTGAAGTAAATATTACAGCAGTTTGTTGATGATATTGTTTTTTTAAGTAATTGTAGCTTGATGTCTACAGTGACAGTCAGAAAAACAGTTATTATAGGTACCGAGTTTGAATAAATATGAGTCTAAGAGGATTTAGTTAGGAGGATTAATCTAAGTTTTTACAAATAATCACAGGTTTATGAATTTATTTAATAATTAGTTTATGCTAATTGTTCGTGGCAGGTTGACAGAAGGTTATAAAAGTTTCCTGCTTCAGTATATACAGTATTATCATATTAGACTGTCTCACTGTTGGCAAGTTAAAAAAAATAAAATAAAATTGTTTTTTGAAACATGAATGAATGAAACATGCAAACAGTGCAACTTCTTATATATGAAAAATGAAATTTCTTCCTCTCGTTGTAAAGTAGATTCACAGCATTCTTGAACCTTAGATTTGTATAAAGTCTGAAAATGCAGAAGTGAGAAAATATAAATGTTCATTCTTAAATCACAGCAGAGTCATGTGTGCTCAGTACAGAATACCTTTGAGTCATTTTGACATTAAGAGACCAAGTTGTAGTTACAGTTGATAATCTATTACCCTGAACATGATGGTCTACTTTAATGATCGACAATAACGTGGTGTTATAGAAAAATACCCAAAATCCTGTTGAATCAACATGATTTAGTTATGCAGTCCTGTGTAAATGAAATACTTCAGTTGGACAAGAAACAATTCAGTGTTGGGAAAAAGAGAATTTATACTGTTTGACCAATCGTGTGGGAGTGGTGTACACAATAAAATTAAGTAAATTCAGATATTTTTTTTCAGTGTACTTGTGCACATAAGCAAAAGCTGTGGTATATTATTGACAGACCAAGTTACATTAGCATCTGTTAGGACATGCCAAGCTCCAATCAAGCATAGTGTCTGTATAGAGTACCAATTAGGGCTATAATTAGTTATAATTAGTCAACTTGTTCCACGGAAGTTATTTTTAATTCAGGTTTTAATTCATGAAACTTCATATAAATAAAATAAACACCACTCACCACTCGCTAGTAGCAGGTGTAATTGCACTGCATTATAACATATTACGGTTCTAAAATTGGTGATTTGATTACATTAACTAAGCAAACAATTATGTAATTACTTGAGTTAATTAAGTTCTACAATTATCTGCATGATGGGCTGATAGAGGATATGAAATGTGCTTTTCCATTGTAGCGATATGGACTTCATTGTTATTATGTGATGGTCTACACTTTACTTCATGTTCTTGGAAAAGAACATGAAGTAAAGTGTAAACTCTAAAAGGTCAGAGGTCAAAATAGGAGACTTTACCGCCTCTACGCTCCCTGTAACAAGTAATTATGAGAAAGTTTCCCAAACTATCAACAATTTTTAAAACAAGTAAACAAGTAATCTTGCGGCATTATTAATACAGCTTCCTGAAGTCAAAATTTATACTGCTCTATGTGTTTTTAATCAGGGCTTTAACAAAAAAAACACTCACAGAAATCCATCACTACTTCAGCCTTTACCCCTTAATTGTCTGCTAAGCAACAACAATGAAGAATCAAAGCCTTTGAAGATAAAGAGAAGCCATTAAGCTTATACTGCTGCACAAATCATTATCAGCCAAATCCCAGAGACAAGGCTCATCGCAGGGGTAAAATAAAGAGTAGATAAGACGGAAGCTAATGATGATTTTTCTCCCAGCGTCCAGAATGAAAGGCAACAAATGGGCAATAAAGATCCCAAAGAGGTGTCACTGAAAGATTTGAGAGAGCCGACAGAGGCTAATCACCGAGGTTAAAAGCTATCGGAAAAGACACGACTGCAACAGCCTCATCACTTTTATGACTTGTTCAGAATGCCGGCATATGGATTGTATTTTTCTCATGGTTGAAACTGTTGACAAATGTTTAGTATATTGGCCTACATGCTAAAAAATTAACATACTGATATTATTAAAAAACAGAAAGAGGTGGTGCAAATGAAAAACAATGTTTCCTCCAAATGTTTTGCGTACATCCATCTATCCATCTTCAATCCGAGGCAGCTTACAAAAGATCGTCCTTTCAAAGGAGTTGAAATCTCATGACATTTTATAACCTTGATTTAATTAACTAAATTGTTTCATTAAGCTGTCAGAGTCCACCACGACAGATGCATTTGTGCGATATACAACACAGTGCTCATTCATCAGACCCATTTAGAGTCCTTTTGAGTTTTCCCTGCCTATTGTCTTTATTTGTATTAAATTCAGTCCGCTGACTCAAAGTGAATTTAATATAAAGCTTTGGGACTCCCTTAATGGGGCTAACATGCACAAGACATAATTACACTTTAACAAAGGATCCATTGTCAAACATTTACTATACAATCAGGCAAGTCAAGCAACCGAGTTCAAACAATATGCCAATATACATACGCAGTATGTCATGCTAGACACTGATAATCTGGAACATGCAGAATGTTACATTTCCCCCTTTTTTTAAAAAAATTGCATCTTTAGTTACTGGATGACTTTTTTTTTTCTTTACCTTATTGGTGTTTTGTTATAGCAGTGGAGCACTGAGCCCTGCTGGGTTGAGCCTTATGCTGCTAAAGCTTTGATCAGGAGGTTCACAAGCGACAAGCTATGCACCTAACAAGGGAAGTGCTGTAGTGCTTCCACAGCAGGTGGGGCTCAGTGCAGGGACTTTTAATGGCAGAAAAACTATGCAGCTTGAGAAAAATAGCATTACCTCATAAGATTGACATCTGGCTGAGGATGTCTGTTTTACTGTTGTACACAGGTTTAGACATGATTTAAAATCTCAGAAATGCTACGTTTATTATTTTTTAAATAAGAATAAATCTAAAGGCCACAGCTTTAACTACTTAATTTTAAACATGAAAGCTCTAAATGCAAATTAGGCTGAAATTTAGTGCGGCGTGAACTAAAAGAGAGTGAATATTAAATAATTTCCACTGGAGAAAAACAGCAGGGGTTCGAAATTTGCCAGTTAAATCAGATTCAGTTGTTTACTACAACGACCTGAATATTCGTTCCTTTTTCTAACATGCGCATTTGTTGAAATTATGAGCCAGATACAACACATTATTCCAGTTAACAATTATTTCCTCCAATTTAGCCTCACTCTACAGAATATGTAAAAACCGATGAACGTAAACAAATGAAAGCTTGAAATAAAATCGACAACAGTGACAGATAACTGATACCCACACGCTGTAAAAGGGAAACAGCCAAGAAGTGTTTGTTTTTTTTGTTTTTTTAACTTTGACTGTTTTAGATTTACATGTTTAGATAAAAGTTCTTGCAACCTGAATTTTCTCCTTTTCTGTTAGGTTAATAATAAAATTCTTGATTCAACTGCATCTATTTCTACCTTCAAAACACAGAATTTCCTTTTGACTAAACCACAAAAAATACACTCCTTGTTGGAAACTGGTGACTGTCTACATGTCAGGTAAATCCACTACTTGTGAGAGCACATACAAGTTTTCCCTGACAATTCAAGAATATTCATGTTGCTATAGCTGTATACTGAAGCACTATAGCAGATAGGAGAATAAAGTAACGAGGACAAAGCTGAAAATGAGCTGAGACATTGTTTATTCTATGAAACAACACGGTTATGAAAGTATCTACTGTCTGGCCTCAAGTACATCACACCTAAATTAAACAAATATGTGCTTAGCAGTATTGTTGAATGGATCCGTGACTGCACTTTAACTCCCACATGCACATTTCCACTCATGCACTGTAAATTTGCACAAGGACAATCACATAGACAGACCAGCGGCGACTGAATTTCAGAAAAAAGGATTCACTGTTATGTCTTTGACATTCAAGTTCGCTTAGCCTTTAAAATAATTCTGAATCTTTACTTCAAAGTAACAGTTGTCAGTTCACAAGGGGTGCATGTGATGTTGGCTTGTAGGAACTGTGAAGCCGAAATGTCTGCAATATATACTTAAATCTTCCCATACAGTGACACCCATGTGGAGCTGTTAATGAGTAGTTAAAGCAGGCTAGTCTGAACGCTGTAATCTTTGCAGATTTCCAGTAAACTGGAAAAACTTCTGAATAATAGAGTTTATTTTTTGTTCATGAACCAATCATGACCAAGCGATCATGCCTGTCAAAAAAAAAGTTTTCTTCCCTGGTTTTTTTTAACAAAATATTGATAAAATAACAAGAAGCTTTTCAATTCAGCTCTCTGTCTAGGCAAGATTCACTTTTAAGGGAATAGTAATGTATTTTGGACATAATAATCTTGGTCTCTTTCTTCTTTTTAAACATATTTTAAGAGGTTAGTAGTGCAGTAAAAACCAGATAAGTGTGGCACGATGCTTTTGACTACAAAAACATTATGTAGGAGTACGTACTAGGTAATAGGTATTGATTTGTAAATACTGGGCATGATTCATTTGAGCTTATTATATATAATATTATACTACAGTATCTGTCTAACTAACTAGGTGACTTGTTCTCTTTTTCCAGACCATACTTTCTTTACAGACACATTTTGGTGTCAACTTGAAAGAAAGGCAGATGTCAAATGTAAAAGTGAGGTCAGAGGTCAAACGTGACATGATATTTGGATGCAAACTATAATGGGATATTTTAAATCCCCATATACCAGTATCATTTCATAAATGTTGCGAATACAACATGGGCCGAACATTTGCATTATTTATTAACTGTAGTATTGTAGGGTCTTACAGTATACAGCACTTCAAAGTGACTGTTGTGATTTGGTGTTATATAGATAAAATTAACTTTAAAAGATTAGCCCTTGAAGAAGAGGTCAGAAGTTCAGCATAGGTTTAAATAACTTTATATAGCATCATTATCACTTTGACCTTCAGATAAATGTGTTTGACCTTGTAAGAGAAGTCAGAAGGCAGGGGTGACATTATAAATATGACCCCACTCTATACACCTAAAAAATTGTTGAATTCATTGAGAACTTTAAGCTATTCTTGTTATGTATGTATGTGTATGTGTATGTGTTATTATATTCTACTGAAATAATAACACATACAGTATGCACACAAACATAAAAAATGTCTTTGTTGTCATGCAAATGTGCAGCAAGATTTGATGCACTTCTGACAGTGCAAACATCTGGATAAAGGCTTCACCAGCGTTTAGTGTGGCTATGTCTTGTGGATAAAAAAAAAACCCTTTTTAAAATCAGTTTGTCTTTGTTTCCAATGTCCTGAAACGCCTGCCTGAGGGCAGCTGTTCAGAAAGAAACAAACTGTGGTCCAAAACAATCAAGGTATTAACTTAACCGTGGTTTGGGGGAATTGTAACACTAATACCCATTGTTTGAACCATTCAGGTACATTTTCAGTGATTAAGTGAATCTCCAGTGTTGTACAAATAAATACCATAGATTTCTTTCTCAAAAGCCAGAGAGAGCATGCATAGCAACAACTACAGAGTGTGTGTGAAGTGTGGGTGCCATGAACTTCACTTTTATATGGAAACTAACCAGCAGTGAACAAGACCAGTTAAAACATGCATATCCACTCATGTTTTACTAACAATCAATATGGCTGGGTGCTTCTCAGACAAGTGTAAAGCACATGTGCATACACATGCATGATGGTGTACTCTTCACTGTTTCCTCAAGGGAAAACTAGTCTTCTGCAGCTGCAGCTCAGAAATCCTTGTCATACAGCTTTGAATAAAACAAATTAGGGCAACTACAGAGTGAAGTTTTTCAGAATTGGCATGCTTTTCGCTGGTTGCCAATGGCAAATCTTTCCTTCTGAGTCAGATAAAGTTGAAAACTTTGCTGAGATCAACACTTGCTAGCTCTTGCATTTCAAGTGGGCTAGTTAGCCATAGCCTTTGATCTTGAAAGATATAATAGTCCTCGCAGAGTTTGTCTCTCATGTTTTTAAGGTTCTTCAAAAGTTAAAACTGCTGCTGTGGGTTTTTTCTACTCCAGCTTGGCTTGTTAGCTGGTATCGTTTGAACCATCTCTCCAGTGACAAGCTGCATCCTAGCATTGCATGAACCAAGCCTTTGTTTTCTTTTTCACAGGGCAGCGAACACAATGAAACAGAACAGCTGTTACAATGAGCTTGTTCATGTCTACACTATCAGGTTTGTTCCAGTACCTAAATCCTAGCTGCAGCTACTTCTCACAAACTTCCCACATCACATACGGCCTTTTTAAAGAAGACTCGACCGTTAGCTGGTGTCAACCTCAGACGGTTAATTATAAACATTTATGTGGGTAAAAAGAATGCTTGAATTTGATAATTTTAGACAAACTGGTTATCTTTGACTGATGCTTTTAAAAGGACAGCCCTAGAACAATTTCTTGCTAACAAGCGCTCCGTGTCAATATTGTGTTCAGCGCTTTTCTCTGCTGCCATCAAGAATCCAATACAATCAGTAACTGGAGCTCTAAATGTGGAAGTCACAAATAGGAATTTAATGTAATTTCCTGAATGCTGAAGAAGCATGAAATTGTTTTGCGTGCTCTATTTATTGTGTGCAGGATGACACCAACATGACCAGTGAGTACTATATGGCGCTAAAGTGTATTCTTTAGCTCCAACTTCGACATTACTGGGTAACCATCTCTTATTAATAAAACATCCAGTTCAAATGAATCACTAGTCCCTCAGCAGTGATGTAAAGCCACAAAACTGTCACCTGCTGCTCTTAACACCAAATCTAATTGATTCTAAGTGATATTCTCAACAACATTAAACCGACACTCTCACAGGGCTGTCACAGTAGACTGCATTCATTGAATAATAATGACTTGTGCTGTTGTTTGGGTGTTGTTAACCTTCATGACTTCAGAAGGCAGCAGTGGGTTATGCGAGGGTGGAAAAGCAGTCTCCTATTTCTCTTTCTGCTTCACTGCATGCAGTACCCCCAAAAAGCACTAGCTCCCTACATAATTGATGAAGCACTTGGGAGGTGGGACCCTGCTCTCAAAGTTTCTGTTTTTTGTTTTGTTTTTATGCGGACATTTTCACCTACTTGAACATCAATACGTGGCTGATCAATGGCGGTTTGAGTGCATCCCGTTTCCAAATTTTACAAAAGCAATTGCTTGAATATAGCTCTTAGAAGATTAACTTCAAACTCTGTACCGACAAGAGTAACAAGAGTCAGCCAGGATCATTCAACACCAGAAAAGTACTGTTAACATGGGCCAACAGTGATATAACACTTACACAAGGGGGCTGCTGACATTTCTCTGCCGTTGCAAAGGTACAAAGCTGCTTTAGAGTGAAATCTCCACAAACTCAATTTTCTCCTTGAAGTTCAAACCAATGCATTAGGCTGTAATTTGACTCTGCATGTGTCTTGATATCTGGAAGCATTGATAGAGTGTGCATTTGCAAATGCATTATGATATCTGCATAAAATACATTCTTTGAACAGCAGTAGGTTTCGGGCCTGTCTTTGACAGGCGAGTGCAAATGACTAGATGAAAGCACACGGAGGAAGAAATTTCTGCCAACAGGCATCAAAACATTTTCACTAACTAACTCTTTAAAAAAAAGTAACTAAAGGGATACAGCGCCTTGGTGCTTCACACAGTACTTAAAGCATTAAGTTTTAGGGGGCTGTTAGAAGAGAAGCATTTATTACCCTGCAATAATCAGAATACAATGTCCCAATTGAATTGATTGCTATAACAAGCACTTGCTCTACACTATGTGATGTGGATCATTGCAGCTGTTCTCCATCATTTCCTCCCGTCGGCGCCTTTTGACGGCACATTTACAACTCAACTTTCAAACTGTCTGAGGGGAATTTCTAACCTGACGTGCCAGATGGTTTGTTGCTTGGAACCATCTGGGTAGCTGTCCTTGGAAACTGTTTGAAAACTTAGCAGGTGATTGGATGAACCATCTGTCTATCACTATGTTATCACGGGGGAACTTCAACCAACCAAATAAACAAGCCGCTTCTAACAGAGCAGATGGGTGACTCAAACTGCTCCAGTCATTCAGAAGAAAAACAAAAAGTCTTCAATATTGTATTTATCATCTTATTTTAATAAGGAATGAAACACTTTAGGAGATTTGAAACTCAAAGAGTGAACTGCACACATGAACAAACTCACTTCAGTCTGTCTTTAGTGAACTGTAAATTTGCATAACCCTTGGTTGGCGTAAGCTGGACAAAAGAATACTGCATGCTTAGATATCGTTTTTGAACGGAGCCTCATTTGCAACCATAATGCTGCTTGGCCAATGGTCCCTTTTGGTCCAATAATTCTGAGTCTTTTTAGAGTTAATCAGCGCTAAAATTGTTTAGTTAGCCCAGTTTAACCTGCAGGAAATTGTGAACGCCCCTGTAATGTGTTTTACTGCCACAGAGGAAATAAATTCATGATGAGTAGGGAGAAAATCGGCTGTCACAGATGATGAGCTCAAAATGACAGTCTTAAAATGCTAATGCATATGCGGCTCTAAAGACCTCCAGAAACCTTGGGAAAACACTGCAAAAATGAATTTGCTACACTGGCATATGAAAGGAATAAGGCTATTCAATAAATCGATCGAACTAACAACCATTACCTGTGAGCATTTGATGCTGTCAGATTAATGAGAATGAGTGCATTTCTGAAAGGTGCTGAGGAAAATACAAAACAGTGCCACTCTTATTCTTTAGTTGAGGCAGATTTCAGTTTCAGGGGACAACAAAAATGCCACGCTGTTAGTCAGAACAAAATCTGAACTTTTTTTGGTCTACTTATTCAAAAACAAAAAAATGTTCTGTGCCTTCAAAAGACTGTTTCATCTTCATACCGCCAGTCATCAGAGTATGCATGCTGTTACTTTTTTGCTACTTTAATTAACTCTGTTTTTATTAAAAAATGTGAGTTATTTTAGAGTGAATGTTTGTGATCTGCCTGTGAAGAAAGCTCAATGATATGGTTGATATGGATCTTTATTCATTAGCAAAGTCTGGTATTTTCAGCTGCTCCCCTATTTCCCAAGGAGTCACCACAGCAGATGATCATGTTTGATTTGGCAAGTCGGTTGGGCTTCCTGATGCACCCCGTCCATTTATCTGGGCTTGGGACTGGCACTGGGAGTAAACTAGTTTGAGAACCCCCTGAGGCTGGATTTCAGTCTCCTCCCAATCTCAAACCAAGGATCTTTTCTATTTGTTTACCTTTCTGTGTAAGGTAAGTAAGGTAAATGTGTTGACCACTACACTACGGAGCAAATTTAAAAGCAGAATACGAGCAAAGGTTTCCCTCCTTACTTTTTTTAGACCAACAGTAGCTTTACAGTGTCAGCATTGGCTAGCACTTTAGCACCACACACACATTTTCTTTGTCTTTCATAAACAAAGTGTGAAGTATTTCAGCTCTTGTCACTAGCATGACAGTGATCCTTTGGACCTCTCATAACTTGCTCTTGTTTCCGCCTCTGTTAAAGTAATTAGAGCTAATTAAAGTAAACCATGCAAGGACGGAGTCGTAGTCTACAGAATTAACATCTGGGTCATCAGGGCTTCCAGTGCATCCATGATATCTGGGCCCAGATGTTCACTAATGCCAACTGATCATTGCAGATAGGTTTTTTTTTCCTTCGAAACTATTGTTATCTAATGCATTTTGGCTCATGACATTCCTCTTTGCCCTCCAGATGCAAATGCAACCAAAGTCTGTACCCAGTACCAGAAATCCGGACTCTTCACTGGACATTCATCTGTTTACAAAGGTTAGCAAAACAGCAAAAAACAGACAAAAGATCTAAAATTAGTAGTTGGCCAATTAGCCGTAAAAGCTATTGGGTGGTATGATAGAGATTTTTGGACAAAGACTAAAAGCAAAATCAATATGTGTAAAAGTGTAAGTAGAACAGTGCTGAGGAAAACTACCAGTCAGTCACATTCAGTGCTGCAAGCCCTACGTCGAAAGGTCATGAACCTTCAAAAAGCACTGTGCTGTGAGCAGAGATTTTGATTGGTTGAAATAACCTTCTCAGAGGTTGATTTAACAGTGGAAAGGCAGGTAGAGAACTGTGGAAAATTCCTGCAATGGTAATGCAGCTACTGACGCGTATTTTCCCAAGAGCTCCATAAGAAATGTCTGTTAACCTAACCTTGTCGGGTATCATAAGACTGACTCCTGAAAGCCGCAAGAGGATAGACTTTTCGTCTGTCAGCTACAAAGCAGTGAACTGTGTTGATACAATCTCACATAACAGCATAACAAATCCAGCAACATCGACCAAATCTTTCAGTTCCAGTTCAAAATAAAATCCAGGGATAACATTTACGTTCTAAGTGTGTGTGTGTGTGTGTGTGTGTGTGTGTGTGGGGGGGGGGGGGGGGGGGGGGGGTCATTTTTAAGTCACTCAAGGGCTTAATCTTATGGTCCTAACTTTAATATGGCTTTTATTTAGCTTTTTCCATATAGCTACCTACAAATAGTGTATTTGTTTTTTGAACAAGCTCAATATTCCCACATGTAAAGTTTTAGCCTCATAAAGAGCTTTTTCATTAGTCCTGTAACTGAAGATAGCTTTCACAGTTTCTCCCTACTTTACTGTTTTTACGTTCCTGCCTGTGTAACACTTTGCACAATAATTCTGGTAATGTCTCCAATAAATCCCCAAAATAATTTTATTAGATAGAAACAGCAGGGAACTCCCTAGAATCAGCTGATATAAACATCAGTGAACATCTGTCACACTTTACATCACACTAAACAAGCAGACATTAAATAATCATTTGAGACACGTTAGCCTTCCAAAAACATCACACCTGCATCGCAGAATGAGTGTTGTGTTTGTAACATGTCAATAATGTATCAGTTTTTTCTTTCTACCTTCACACCTGAGGAACATAAACCAAGTGGCAAGACTCCTGTTGTGTTGATTTGGTAAAGAGTTCATGCTGGATCTTCTTCTTGATGCAATCCTCCATATATTAGGAATGGCCAAAAGCCAGTGCACTAAGAGTACACTGGCTTGTGGCCCCCTGCGGGGCAGATAGAGATGGACAGATTGATCCAAATGTCGATGCCAAAGCTGATGCTGGTATCAGATCGAAACTAGGTAATAATAGGGTAGATACTTTGTTTCTATATTTTAAGTTCAGTATGTAACACACTAATTTGTGTCAAAAAAATATTGTTTTGAAAATGAAAAAATATATCTGCATGCATCCATAAATCGTGACACACTGCTCTCCTCTACATCAGCTGCCTTTATAAGTATTGGTATCGGCAGCACTTCCCTGTATTCACTTGGTATCGGTTTGATACCAAAATCAGCTGTGTCGCACAGCAGTAGATGTAGAGCTGAAGATTTTGTTGTGAGTGAGCAGAATGCACAGAAATGATTATATCTTATTTGTTACAGCTGAGGATTTTAGATTTGGAGAGGAAGACCACAGAAGGAGGACCTGCAGAGGTTGGTGTAACAGAAAAGGAAGCTAAGGATAAATAAAATGAGATGGAGTCAGGTGATCTGCTGTGGTGACCCCTAAAGGGAGCAGCCAAAAAAAGAAGAATAAGGATAAGACTATCATATCCATCACTGTATTCTTCCGAAAGATAATAAACGTTGTTTACTGCTAATGTAAGCAATATTAAAATAATGCATTTTCTTTTTGTACAAGGAAAAGAACACTTCATCATCAGTGAATCAGCACTGAATCACAGTGCTTTGTATCGCTTTGTACAAGTACTCTATAATTATTGTAAAAAAAAAATCTGAATAATAACAATTTGCTGTGCATACAAACTAAATCAATGCCAAATTAAGACAATGTGTTTACAATCCTGCAGTGTTATGACTTTTCCTCCCAGGACGCTGTTGGAGACTTGCAGACACACATGCTATGAGCATTTGTAAGTTGTGCTCAGCTACATTTAAAAAAGTTCAGTATACAGTATTTGTGAGCTGAATATAAATTGTGGAACCAGTGTGTTAAGTGAGGGAGGGATTGAATTCCAATTGAAAGCTTAAGGCATTGGCTTAGGCTTCATTAAGAATGGCTGGCTCTTCAAAAACAACCGTTCAAATCAGCATGTAATTATTAGGCAAGTGAGAAGAATTCCTAATCCGGGAAGCTGCAGGGCTTCCAGCGCCTATGGCCAAAAAAGGCACAGCAGTCCAGCTACACACTATGGCTCACTTATACATGATCCAGCAGCCTGCATAACAGGGTGCACCCACATCCTATAGTATTCTGCAGGTGTTTGGTGAGGAAGCTCAGGAGAAAGTCCAAAAAGGAAAACAAGAACAAAAAGAAAAAATCATATTATGTACACTATATACTGCAGTAAATGTATTAAACAGCATAACTAAACTAAATACAGTATGAAAGTTATTATGCAATCTTCCAGTTTATCGTGCGAAGCTAAAATTACCATGAATGGCTCCTTGCCAGGCTGCCAAGCACAGCCTAGTGAAGGAGGTGTTTGTCAAAGCAGAGATCTACAGTCAGTCCATGCAACTCAGATGTCAAATACTCTATGTTTAAAGCTCAAACTGGCATCCGCTCTCCACTTCCCTAACCTCGGGCTCGCTGCATTATTCATAAAACTTCCAGATACGAGTGAATGGGAGAGAGATTTTCTCTTTTCCTGTTTTGTTTTGTAACCAGCAGCAGTAGTTTTTCCTGCTTGTGTTGCATAATGCTGACTGTTTGGATTTGTATTCAAACTGAGAGGTGCAAGAGTATAACAAATACCACAAAACATCCTCACCACAATCTGCATACATCAGACTTAAAAATGAAGCACTTATTCCAGGATTTGCTTCTACGGAGGAGCTGGTCCTGTTGCTAGCAGAGCGTGGCCAATAGTACACCCAGAGTATGAAATAAGGAGCACTTACTTCCTTTTCTTTCTGAAATCCTGGCAAAAGATGTAAGTGCACTAGTAACAATTAGTGTAGTGGTATTACATCCCATTTAGGTATTTTTTTCTCTTATCTGTGCAGGCACAGTATGATTAGTCCCATCTGATTAGTGCTGTAACATCCATCCAGAGCCATAAAGGAGCTACTCTATCCTGTACCTGAGAGAAATAAAGCAGTTTTGAATTAGATGGGGTTTTTTCACTTCACCTTCTATGGTCTGTGGTCTGATTAATAAAATCTACTCATGGGATTGTTTTTTAAAGCCATCCACATTTTAGATTTAGTGCCTAAAACCTACTTACTAGTGGGCGTTCGGGCACCAAAATATAAACCTGTAACATGCTGAAAAGATTTATCACAAGGTTTGTTGAATGGAAAATTATATTCTTAATAAGTAATATCATAAATAATATATTAGAGTTGTAATAAATTTGCAAATCACCAAAGTGGAATTATCGGCACAGTCCTCTTTCTCTTGCATAATACAGTCAATCCTTTTTTTGCTTACAGTTTTATTTCTGATATTTAAAAAATTATTGATTTAATCTTTTAATCTTTAGAGTTGCAAAAATAGCAAATAAACCCACTCTGGGCTTAACATCAGACTTTATTTACTGACATTAACTGAAAATGTATCAGTTTTGTATCATTTATCAATGTGTTTTCAGTCAAGGTTAAGGATAAGACAATGCAATTTAAATTCATAGAGTGATGCTGTTGCACATAAACCGTTTCTTGTATCTCTCCTCTCTCAGTTTACATGCAAACCTGTCACTACTCTTCTTCTACATCAGCAAAGACAGCTCCACTCACTCTCCTCCTCGAGTTCTCACAGACGCCAACTTATTTAGCAGCTTTTTGGATCCTTTGGCCACATTTTGAACAAACTTTGGCTACGTTCTGCAAAAAAGTCATCATACTGCTGCTAAACCCAGACGGCTTAAATCAAATTTTGAATGATTAATTTATGTTATGTAATGAAAAACTTTAGTCGCGGCCTGTTGTTTGTTTGAAATGGCCCCTGCTCCATCAGCCCAACCTGCTGGCTCAGTGTGCAGCAGGGGTCAGGGGTTTTATCTCCCTATAGATTTAGTTAAAGTAGGGCATTAACTCTATATTGTAGTCGGGATAGAAAACCTGTTACTTCAACTGAAGTGCCTCACAAACTTCTGCATCCAGGTTTTTCTCTGATTTTATTCTGTTTCGAGGTTTTTAGACCTGAGTTTTCCCAAAGTAACAACACTGTGGAAATCAGATGCAAATCATACCATTTCTCTCCAATATCTATATGCAGGAGGCTCGTGATTGCGCGACCTTGAAGAAAAACAATTTGAAACATTTCAAAACACCAGCTCTCAAGATAATGAATATGACATCATTGAAAGGTGCAGAGCCACCAATCTGAAGGCGTTTTTGTAAACGGAGTTGCTTCTTTCACAGCTGAACATGGAAAACATTGAGGTAGGTAAGTGTTTGTCTAGTCTGTACGAAAGTCTCAAAACCAATCAAAAAGTAATGATTAAATTAAAATGGTATTATGATGCATTCCTCTCATGAGATGGTAGTTACTTTTCTTAGATTCTTTTCAATGCAGCCCCAAACTTGCCAACTCAAGCTCTTCGGATGTCTCCCGCATCCAGGTTTTTATACCTGCTTCTGCAACCACCCAAAACAACTGCATTTGAAGAACACAAAAAAAGCAGCACAAAAAAATAAAAGCTATGTTGGTGATGGTGACGATGCCATTTCTCTCTTTCATTTACCAAAACCTTTCAGACTAGGCGGTAGCAGATTAAAAGGAGATATTATCAGGGCTCGCTCAATATTGCTTGTGTGTGTGTGTGAGAAAGACCGAGAGAGAGGTTGATGGTCAGATCCCAACACAATCCTAGATAGAGCAGCCCTGACACAACAGAAGGGCATCCAGAATGTGGCTGGTGTTTTATGTGGACAACACAGATGGTCAAATGAAAGAGATGCCCGGTGCTGGTGTTAAAAAAAAAACATTTTTACCAAAACTGTAGATGACCAGTTATCCTGTGGACAGTGAGTTTGGTGTCCATAACACATGACTAATGGATCCTTAATGGTAAAGACATCATATTATATACATTAGAAATGTTTTTGACTTATCTGAGTGCCAGGTTGATAGAAAGGGTGACGAAACTTCTAACAAAATGTTACACCACTCCAGGACAACTTGGTGTAAACAGCAGAACCGAGTTTATTTGGGTACTTCAGAACCGTGGCTTTCACATACAGAGCCCAAAAATACACTCTTCTTCTTTTCCTTTTTCGAACATAGTTTTTCTTTTTTCGTGACTGCCCCCTACTGGTGGAAAAACATGTAGCAGCCAAAAATCCAAACATATAGTTGAATAACACAAATACCAACAGATTTATGCAATGTTTTGGACATATTTTAGCTTTACACTTTACCAAGTGCTACATTCCTCCCCTGCTAAATAAATGTTGTCCCAACATTGAGGAAACATGACAATAAGAAACAAAAATAAACAACTATACTTCTCTTTTCCTTGTGACAACGTAGAGATGGCGTAAGTCGGAATAGGATTTAGCAGTGCTTTAAGATCACTTTCATGATGCACTATTGGACCTCAGGTGACAGAATCACATGTTACTCTCTTACCAGATAAGCATCGGCTTATAACAATGCTGAGTTGTTTCCAACAGTCCACATACAATTATTACCCTCTAAGACATTACTATCACTTTATCACGTGCTCCGGAGCTTATCAACTTAGATAGTAACCATTTAATCACAATTAACCTCATCAAACATAACGATCCAATGTCTTACACTACCATCCCAAAAGTATCAAATACTTGTGTCACCATATTGGTAAGGCCTTGTAAGTCCCCATACATTTTTGAAAAGTAACATCATTTAAATTCAAAAAAACTCTTTCACAGTTCAATAATAACTAACTGGCACATAAGCTGCATAGTAAGGCATCTGTAGAGCTGCCCAAGGTACTCCAAACTGGTCATAGAATGGCGGTGCTGCTGCACTGGCATACAATGGGTTAACACTGTGACCAATTGCTCTTTGAACTGGTTGGCCAAACGCATCATAAGTCAATATTTTCCGTGGACATCTCTCCCTCTGAGATCTTCTCGGCTGCGGTTCCGACAGTTCTGGGTTCATTTCACTGGGCTGACCTGGCGAAGCAACAGTGTCTGATGATGCTGAGGTGTCATGTTCAGCGTTACCTTGTCCATTCACCATTTCTACTTGAAACTCTTCAGCATCCACTCTAAGCTCCGTGCTCTTTCGCTGAAGGTCCTGGTCCAGTTCAGTAGCAGGTGCAGACACCATTAAATCCCCTTGAGGCTGACAGTGGTGGTGCCTCACTCTCTGAGACCAATACTGTTCTTCATCATCTGAGCTCTCTATATGGTTCGATGCGTCTTGTAGGTCTCTTTGTTTTTGTGTCTGTGTAGTGTGGCTTCGTTCAGTTCTTGTTATTGTGGGAAGCGGTAATGCATTACAGGGCATTAACATGTTGCGGTGGAGGATACGGCCTCGCCCAGCACCACGCTCCGGCTTAACCTCATAAACAGGGCTGTTTTCCCCCTTTTGAGAGATCACTATGTGAACTTGATCCTCCCAATAGGAGCGTAACTTTCCCGGGCCTCCCCTCTCTGACATGTTCCTGACAAGTACCCTGTCCCCAGGTGAGAGTACAGCACTTTGTCTCTTCAGGTCATAATGTGATTTCCCTCTTGCCAGAGTCTTTTTAATGTTTCTGGATGCAATGTCATATGCTTCTTTCATTTGTTGTTGCCATTTGTGAGCATAATCCTCATATGATTTGCATTTGTTCGTCTCACTCAGTCCAAAAATTACATCAATAGGGAGACGTGGATGTCTACCAAAGAGTAAATAAAAGGGCGAGTACCCTGTCGAGTCACTAGTTGTGCAATTATAGGCATGCACAACTTTGTTTACATAGTCACTCCAGTTTCCTTTCTTTTCCTCATCCAGGGTCCGGAGCATTGACAGCAAGGTGCGATTAAACCTTTCCACTGGGTTCCCCTGTGGATGGTAGGGTGTGGTCTTTGAATTGGCTATTCCTGTGTACTTCTGCAGCTGTTTGAATAAATGGTTTTCAAATTCTCTGCCTTGATCGTGATGTAATTTACCAGGAAAACCAAATTTCAAGGAAAAGTCATTAAAAATTTTGTCTGCTGCTGTTTTGCCAGATTTGTTGCGTGTAGGGTAGGCTTGAGCAAACTTGGTGAAGTTGTCCTGTAACACTAAAATATACTCATACCCTCCCCTGCTCTTTTCGAGATGGACATAGTCTATTGAAACCATTTCAAAGGGTGCAGTAGCCGGCACGTGACACATGGGGGCCCTACACTGAACTGTAGGTTTTTTCTGAATATTACATTTGCACACCTGTGTGATGAAAAACTCAATATCTTTGTACATATTCGGCCAATAAAACCTACTCCTTGCCAAATTCATCACACGGTCCACCCCCAAGTGACCCATTTCGCAGTGAAGGTGTTTGTACACCAGTTCTTTGTGCGATTCCGGAATCACAATCTGAGTGTAAGTCACAGTCTTTCGTATCAGCAACCCGTCATCTGAGATAAACAGCTTTTTCCACTCGTGTAGTAGCTGTTTTCCTGTAGGGGTTTTGAGCGCTGATGTCTTGTCAAGACTCGCACCAGTACTCTTTAAGTTAAGAACATAAGCTATGGCAGGGTCCTGCTTTTGAGCTTGCAATAGCTCCTGCGTTGTGATCCTCACATCTGGCAGATTTTCTGTAAGTATTTTGTTTACTTCTGGATTGCATGTTATGGCTGATATCCAATCCAGTTGTTTGTCTTCCTGTGTTTCAATGGCATTCAGTACTGCGCTTAACACTTCAGGCGAACACAGCTCAGTACATTCTGACATGTATGAATCCATACTAGAAGGTGTTCTGGACAAAAAGTCTGCATCAACGTTACTTTTTCCGGGTCGGTATTTCAGTGTTATGTTAAAATCAGCCAGCTCGGAAACCCATCTGTGCCCTGTTGCATTCAGTTTAGCTGTGCCTAAAACATAGGTTAAAGGGTTGTTATCACTGTACACTGTCACTGAGGGAGCATAGAACAAATAGTCTCTAAAGCGCTCAGTCACAGCCCATTTTAGTGCCAAAAACTCAAGTTTCCCTGAGTGCCACCTGTAGTTCCTCTCAGCTTGTGTTAATGTTCTTGACCCATATCCAATGACTCTTAATTTACTGTCCTGCCTCTGATACAAAACTGCACCAAGGCCTTCTTCTGAAGCATCGATGTGCAGAATGAAGGGTTCCTCAAACTTAGGATAAGCCATCACAGGTGGATTAGTCAAAACATCCACCAAATAGTCTAGTGCTTTTTGGTGGCTGTCACTCCATATGATTTTTTGGGTGGGTGCAGCATGCCCCGCCTTGGCTGACCGCGCTGGTGTTTGGGTGTGGTCAACTGAGAGTAAATCATATAGGCACTTTGCATGTCTTGAAAAATCTTGTACATAGCTTCGGTAGTATCCTAAAAATCCTAAAAGCTTTCTCAGCTCTTTAATGTTTGTTGGTGGGTTGTCCTTCAAAGCTCGTACTGCTTGTACCTCTTTGTCATCCATTTTGTAGCCGTCTGCTGAAATGATTTTGCCCACATAGCGGACCTCATTTTTAAACAAGTCACATTTATCAGGTCTTAGTTTTACTCCCCAAGCCCGCTGACGTTTGAGAACTGATCTCAAATCTTCAATATGCTGTTCAAATGTTTGACTGTACACCAAAACATCATCTAAATATGGAGTGCATATTTTGTCCCTCAAGCCTTCCAAACTTTCCTCCATGCTCCGCTGGAAAGCTGCAGGTGCATTGGTGAGTCCAAATGGGATTCTATTCCATTCATACAGCCCCCAGGGTGTTGTGAAGGCGGTATATTTTTTTGAGTCTTCGCTGATTTCACCTTGATAGTACGCTTTGCCTTGGTCAAGCACACTAAACCACCTATTGCCGCCAAGTCCATCAAGGATTTCCTGTATTCGTGGAATAGGGTGTCTGTCTGGAATGGTCTTTTTATTGAGGCCCCTATAATCAACACACAGTCTCAGGCCTCCATCCCGCCTCCTCACACACACTATTGGAGAGGCATATGGTGAGGTTGATTTGTGAATAAAGTCTTTTTTTAACAAGTCCTGAATGTGACTTTTTACTTCATCATAGAGAGCACGTGGGACCGCATTATAGGATTTGGCTACAGGAATCTGATCAGTGAGTTTGATATCCATTTTTAAATTTTTTATGTAACCAACTTCCTCTTTGTGTTTAGCAAATGCGCCTGACTCCTCCCTTAACATTTCCAAGACAACTGCCTGTTGTTCTGTGTTAAGGTGGCCCAAATTGACAGGTGGTTCCCAAGGCTCTTCTGCTGAGCTAGGTGGGTTCTGATTGTCTTTTTCTACAATCGAGCCTATCTGAGCTTCTTTGAGATTTACAGGATAACTATGTGTTACCCTCTCTATGTTACCTAGAAGGGTTTTAGGTGGCAGCACAATGTCATGTTTGGTAGCATTAGTAACATAGATATTGACTTTGCGGGTACTGCCTGATATAGACAGCAACTGGCAGTTAGATTTCAGACCCTCATCTAAAGACAAGTTTTCATCTGGCTCAAAAAGCATTTCACTTTTTACCTTTAGGTCTGTTTTGATGGAACAACTAACGCCGTACATTTGTCCACTCGGTACGACAATAGCTTTGCGTCCTGATCTGATAGGATAAGTAACTATCTCGCTACTGGTGGTGTGGATAAGGTTCAACAGTGCTTCTGCTTTGCTTGATCCTACTCTTAGAGAGTTTCTGAGTAAAGACAAGCTTTCACTGGACTGAGTAGTGTCTTTTTTTATCAGTTCCTCAATAGCATTAAACCCTATTATTGGTTTTTGCATCACATCCTGACTTACTAGGATTGGAACCCGAACCTCATTCTGAGCTACAGCTTTTCCTCTCGAATCACAAAGGCTAAGGCTAACTTCTACCCAACCCTGGAAAGGGACTTCAGATCCATTTACAGCTCTCAAGTCTAAAAGTTCATCCTTACTTAGTAAATCGCTGATGGGGTGAACTTCTAAGTGAGGTAAATTGTCTGATTTCCAGCATGCACTCATTATTGAAACTTGGGCTCCCGTGTCCCACAGTGCCTGTGTTTTGCAGTTATTCATTCTACACCATACTAGACACTTTCTGCCCACGAGCTGTGCTACTTTTCTTTTTTTGGTACTTAAATTTAACACGTTTGGGGGTTGGTTCCTAATTTTAGGATTTCCTGAGTCAGTTGGTGATGCTAGGGATAAGCTTTGGGCCTTGGGAATGTTATCACATTGGGACATTGGTGGTAAAGCTGTGGCTTGTCCCGCAGTCACAGCCCCGCCCAGTTTTCCTGCTTCTGAGCTCCCCTTACTTTACATCCCTTTGCCCAGTGAGAGTCACTGCCACATTTGAAACAATGGTCACAGTCCCTGTTTTCTTGTTGACATGCAGAGCATCGCCTTTTTGGTCTCTGAGCTGCCTTTCTGTACGCCCTGACTTGTCTACCACCATCACCACTTCTATCTCGTTGGACAGTTTGCACTAGTGAAGCTACCTGTCCTGTGAGTTCCCTAATTGCTGAGTTACTTTCCTCAATTTTTGCAAATAAGGAGTTATCTTTGAGGGTTTTAGCCGGTTTTGTGTCAGGCTGGCTTGTGCGGGGATCAGTAAGCACTACATTCTGCTCAACTACATTTAGTCCTGTTCTAAATGACCTGTGGGCTTTTGCCTTTAACGCTCTCTCGCTTTCATTGTACTGGGCTGTTTGCATTTTCATTAATAAGAGTTCATCGCTACAGTTTTCATCCTGCAAATATGCTCTCATTTCTGCTCTGACATTGTCATTTAGAAGACCCGTTCTAATGGACTGAAAACATTGACTTTGAACAAGTTCTTTGTTATACTTTAGGCTAGACTGGGTGCGCTCAGATGCGAAAAGGATTTTTTGACGCAAATCCAGCACTCTAATCAGGAACTCAAGTGGTGTTTCATTTGCCCCCTGTGTAGCTTTGGTTAATTGCTGGTACAGTACTGTTGCATCCGTTTCTGCATAATGGGCTTTTAGAACTTGTCTCAGGCTGGTCAATGTGAGATCTTCTTTCCCTTCCAAATAGCTCCTTAGTTTTAACCCAGGACTGATGGCACGTATGACAGCCTCCACAATCTCAGCTTCAGAGTAGCCCGTTTTTAAGCCGCTTTCCATCTGGTGCTCTAAGCTACTGAAACTCAGCGTGTCTTTAGCTGTAGACTCACCCACATGTCCACTTATCCTGAAGTCTTTTCTGAATCCACCTGATGAAACATTACAGCAGCTGTTGCCAATACAGTCTCTCCCCTTGCGCTGTGTTTCGCCGTCCAGCGACGTCCTCATGGCCACCTGCTGCTCCGCTGATGTCCCTTGAGCCGCCTGATGCTCTAGCGATGTCATCGGCCCTGTCCGCTGCTCCGGAGGTGCCCGCGCCGCTGCCAGTTGCTCCTCGTGCACAGCCTCCACCGTCATCTCCGCTCTGTCTGAAGATGAAGACCGGACCACCGCTCCTGCGCCGACAGCCGCTGACCGCGCCTCCACCAGCAAAACCAGCACATCATTTAGCTCCAGAAGCACCGGCATGCCTTCATCCTCTCGCTGTAAAAGCTCTTCTCGTTCACAAAACTGGCTAATAAGCTTAACGAGAGCTCTGCGAGATTTGCTTTGTATTTCTTTGCTGCCCTTTTCTGTAATATTACATAGTTCACATACTCTGAGCAGTTCTTCCAAAGAAAGTCCACATAACTTCTGCTCCAATTCCAACAAAAAATCTTCACGGTTCACAGACATGCTTGAAAGATAACTAAGACGAGTAAAACTCTCTCAGTGTATCCGACCGGAGAAAACACAGTTTCCGTGGCATTAGCTAGACTGTCGCAATCCGTTAGCATTAGCTCCTTTGCTCTGTCACGCTCCTTTACTGTGTTCCTCTGTGTGAAGTAGTCCCAAAAACTATCTCGGTGGAACCTCCAAAATGTTACACCACTCCAGGACAACTTGGTGTAAACAGCAGAACCGAGTTTATTTGGGTACTTCAGAACCGTGGCTTTCACATACAGAGCCCAAAAATACACTCTTCTTCTTTTCCTTTTTCGAACATAGTTTTTCTTTTTTCGTGACTGCCCCCTACTGGTGGAAAAACATGTAGCAGCCAAAAATCCAAACATATAGTTGAATAACACAAATACCAACAGATTTATGCAATGTTTTGGACATATTTTAGCTTTACACTTTACCAAGTGCTACAAAAACATTTCTTTCTTACGCTACAGACAGCTGATTTCAGTTTGTGTGCATGGAAGAGAAAAATGGTGGCGTGGTCTACAGTGGCGGTATGGGTATTGCACAAAAGGACAGAGAGCAATAGACAGAAACAACTGCAATATGTTGCTAACACAACTATTAGCAACTATTACCAAGCATCTGCACAGACAGCATGTTACATCTATGCTAACTGAAATCTCAACATGATGCTAAAGCTACCAGACCCCGATCTTCAACAGGTGACAAAACCAGCAACGAGAAGTCAGGATTGAAGCCTCCATTTCTACCTGTTCAAGTTTCTACAGTAGAATCACCGTGGCGATCGCTTTCAAATCTCTTTGGGCTGATTTTTTAACTTTGCTTTGTGTTCTCATGCAAATACTAAAAAAAGATGTGTGTGTCCTCATTATGATAGGTGTTTGTGTGGGCCTGAAAGCTTTATATTGTTAACTGGTAATAAATTGACAATGTATTCAGTCAGGTTAAATGTAACATAGAAGTGTAATTAATTACTTTCTCCAGCGAGTAATAAAGTAACATACTGCATTACTTTTAAGAAAACTAACAAGCACAGTAAAGAACAGTAAAACGAATACCACCAGGATCAGTTGTGTTACCATGACAATTGCTCGTTTATTTAAAAAACCTGACAATATTGCGACTGCACAGGAACACGTGGCCGCACACACAAATGTCAGTTTGTGAGTTATAACACATTCAGGGCGCTTCCTTATTTTTGAGGACAGACGCGTATTCCTCTCATACAAAGTCCTGTTAGTGGAAATCTATCCGGCGTGACCCAACTAGGTTTATCGGCTTATGCATCAAATAGGAATCAACGTCGCAACACAGAAAAGGTGAATGTCATGAAAAGTTGTAAATGAATTTAATGAAGACAATGCGTTTACGGCATTTATCATTTAAATTAAAAAAGGGTACCATTAACTCCAGCAGCTCTTTCCCCCCTCTCCGCATTGATTTTATGACACAGGGGACACAGTGCTTTGAGTAATTTCACTCAAGGATTTAGTGCATGTTACACTGTAGCTCAAATAAATGTTATTTAATCAATAGGGAAATATAGTGCCACAATAAAAATCTTGAAGTCCTCACATATATGGAGTCTTAAATCATTTTTTCTATTTGCTGTGTTCATCAGTGTTATCTGCCAGTAGAAAATGCAGCATTATAAGTGTGTGGTTCAAGTTTGAGTGAATCTGCTGAGGGCTCTGGCTGTTCCCATCTAACTTTTAGCGGTTTTCTTCTACATCAAGCCATTTGTTTAATTGGTTCATTGTGAATGTTGACTTTGGGCTAAAAGGATAGACCAAGTCTCAGAAGAAAAGTCCAAATAGGAAATAAATGTGTAAAACAGCTGGAGTCTGATTTCATAGCAGGACTTTAATTAATGGTCAGCTTTGACTATTAAAAAAAAAAAAGATTTCACCCTGACAGTCCCTTAGCTCACAGTCTGACGCTGTGCTTTGATTTGGTGCAGCCCAGGTCCACTGCTGTCTAGGCTTGCCAAGTCTGCTGTCTTCCCTGAAGATTTAGTCAATACAATCGGTTTGATACTTTCCACATGAAAACATGCACAACCTCTAAGGATGGTGGTATTCTTAGAGATTTGAATTATGAGGCTTACTGAAACACAGCACCCTGGGACACAGTTGCCAAAAGCATTTGCATTATTTCTCATCACACCACAGCGGGAAGACAACATACACTCTACGTATCGCCGTTCCCACAATATGAGCGCATTCCCTATGAGGAACGCTGCCTGCTGGCAGCAATCTCGCTTGTTATTATCCCTGTCCAACCTGAAGATCGGCAGGACCAGCTGCAACCAAGTCACCTGATTACGCATTATTTTCACTGCTCTGCTTTTTCCACCGACAGAAGCCGTGCAGTCCAGTAGCAAATGCAAAGCGTCCCTATATTAAGACAGGCGAGGGATTATCCTCGCATAGACTGGGTACCCTTGCAGCCTGCCACCCTCTCTAGACTGCTATTTCAAGCCAAGTTAGAAGATGATGCATTCTTCTCCTCAGCGTGTCTCAACCTGAATACGCTGAGCAAACAGAGGTGAGACTGGCCAAAGTTAAAACAAGTATAGTTTTTGAGTTTTATAGATGGGCCGGATGGTGCAGAAGCTTTTGTAACTTCCACATCGATAAAACCTTCCTGAGATATTTCACTTGTTCAAAAACCTCAAATTGTCAAACATTTAAAAGGCAAAAAAAAGCAAATCCATAGAGACGGTGAGTAAGCGAGAATGCACAGCAGGTGTTCTCGTGTTGAGACTAAGGAAAGCAAGCAGCCATTTCAAATATTCAGTGTCTTTATGTATTGACAAATCTGTACTTTTAAATTTGAGACGATATTAACAGCAGCACTTCTTCCTCCTTTTGAAGTTACCTGTGTAAATGTAAATAGAAATGTCCAGTATCTTAATACTGCTAGTTTTTTCAATTCAATAAAATGTTATTTATATTGTCACCTACAGTTGCCTCAGTGCACTTTAAATTGTACGGTAAAGACAATACAATAATAAAGAGAGGCTGAGAAAACCCTAGCAATCAGATGATCCCCTATGAACAAGCACTTAGCAACAGTGGAAAGGAAAAACTTCCCTTTAACAGGAAGAAACCTCCCACAGAACCAGCTCAGAGAGGGGCAGCCATCTGCTGTGATTCGTTGGGGGTTGGAGGAGGAGAAGGTGGGTAACGTTTTTTTAACATTTGAAAAAACTCCAAGTGCTTCTCCCAAATACAAATCTTGTAAAACACACACCAATGAAATGGAAAAAATGACTAAATGGTAAATGGCCTGTATTTGTATAGCGCTTTTACTAGTCCCGCCAAAGCGCTTTACACACCCAGTCATCCACACACCGGTGGAGGCAAGCTACAGTTGTAGCCACAGCTGCCCTGGGGCAGACTGACAGAAGCGAGGCTACCATATCGCGCCATCGGCCCTTCTGGCCAACACCAGTAGGAGGTAGGTGAAGTGTCTTGCCCAAGGACACAACAACCAAGACTGTCCGAGCCGGGGCTCGAACCGGCAACCTTCTGATTACAAGGTGAACTCCCAGCTGTTGAGCCACGACCGCACTATGAGAGTCTTATCACCCTGTCAGCATTTTTATGTTCTTTTTGTTACAGCACTGTTGATTTGATGGTGCCAGTTTGTCAGACTGGCATCGCACATGTGGCTGGTGAAGAGCTGCACATCTCGTAGGTGAGCACTCAATCTGCAGCACCGATGTAGTGAGTTTGTTGTTTATACAGTCTGACACTGCTTTGACACCCGTTTTATGAGAAATATCGTGATTTTATTTTAACTAATCGCACACTGTTGGGGCATAGCTAATGTGCTAAATCGAGTCATCACTAAAAGCCTGCAGGTAGTTAGCAAAGGTTAACTGAATTTACAAAGAATATTCTCAGCTGCAACAGCCAAGAAAATGTTTGTTTACAAAAAAAGCAAAACCAGTATAATAATTGAGCTGGCTGGCCATTTACACCACAAGCATCACATTTCCCAGTTTTAATTGGGAATGCTACAACCCAGTGAGGCAAATACATGATGATTCAACGGACACAGCAATAGAAACAGACAAGAAAAGCCACAAACTCACCAATGCAGAACACTTTCACCACATGTCAGATCAAAGTCATATTCATATTTTTAAGGAGGTACATAGTAGTGTTTTTCCTTAAAAGAAGGCAAGGCAAGGCAAGTTTATTTGTATAGCACAATTCAACAACAAGGTGATTCAAAGTGCTTTACAGAGACATTAGAAACAAAAACAAATAAAAAGCATGATTTAAAGAAGATGAAATATATATATTAGAGAGAAGGCAAAACAGAAATAGCAGAAATTATTGAAATGCCTTTTTTTCCTTGTTGTTGTTTTCAAAAGCAATGGGGGAAAAACTCCAAATAAATATGCCTAAAGATATAAAATTTCAAAATTTCCTCCAAAACTTCCAGATTCTGGAAGCATGAAATTGTGCAAAATGTCCACTTATGCAGTCGGATTAATAGTTCTTTCCACTAGAAATAAGGGGCCAAGTCCAACTCCTGTAAAAATATCCATACCATAATCTCCCTCCACCAAACTTTACACTTGGCACAATGCAGTCAGACAAGTACCGTTGTCCTGGAAACCACCAAAACCAGACTCATCCATCATTTTCCAGACAGAGAAACATGATTACTCGCTCCAGAGAACATTTCTCCACTGCTCATGAAGAGTCCAGTGGTTAACCCTAACCCTGCATCCGACGCTTAACATTGCGCTTGGTGATGTAAGGCTTGGATGCAGCTGCTCAGCCATTCCACAAAGCTCTCTACACGCTGTTCCTGAGCTAATCTGAAAGCCACATGAAGTTTGGAGGTCCGTAGAGATTGTCTCTGCAGAAAGTTGGTGACCTCTGTGCATTATGCACCTCAGCATCTGCTGACCCTCTGGGATTTTACATGGCCTGCCACTTTGTGGCGGAGTTGGTGTTGTTCCCAATCGCTTCCAATTTGTTAAAATATCACAAACTGTGGAATATTTAGTAGCGCGCAAACGTCACAACTGGACTTGTTGCACAGGTGGCATCCTGTCATGGTACCACGCTGGAATTCATTCTCAGAAATGTTTCTAGAAGCAGTCTGCATGCCTGCATGCTTGATTTCATACACTTGTGACCATGAAAGTGATTGGAACACCTGAATCCAGTGATTTAGATGGCGGAGTGAATACTTTCAGCAGTTTAATGAAGAAGGAAGAAGGAATGTTTTATGAAATAATGACCTGGAGCTAAAGTTTGGAGCTGAGATGCATCTAGGCCAGGACTTGAATTTATACTTTTTCAGAGATAGATGGAAGACATAATTATTCATTATTCTATGATCTGCTTTTCTATGATCTGCTTGTCCTCACAGATCTGGACTTTATTGAAAATGGGAATGTCAGATTGCAGTGTAACACGTGGTCTCATCACTGCAACATTGGTGAGTGTTATAAATTGAAAATAAAATGGCAGGATTTGAAAGACATTAAACAAACAATTGGTTATACTAAGAGAAGGAAGAGAGCTGAGCTGCTCTGTAAGTCATGGTGACATGAAAATATAAGGAGTGCCAACAGTGTGGGCAAGCAGAAAATGTATGAGCCTGGAAATCTATGGAAAACAGGAGCAAAGACAAGTTGGTACAAATTCACCATGAAGAGAAAACATAAGCAAATAAGTGCTTAAAAATGTTAAATAATTCAGCACTTGTATGGTTTAGTATGCTCAAAGGTGTAAATGATGAGGAACATGGCAGGTGCATGTTTGAGGGTCAAGGTAACCAAGTTACATTGCTAATGTGTGAACAGCTGGCAACAATAACAACATGGACACACACACACTCAAGTGCACGGAGAGACGAGACACACACTTTCAAGGGTGATTTATGAGGGTCTGAAGAACAATTGAAAATGAGGCACTGAACCATGTACGACAGGTCTATGGGGATGAGTCTGTGACTGCTCCGGAAGGCACCGTGTAGCTACCATAACTCTGAGTGATGGAGAGTATGGCTATGGGACACTGTGCATGCCTGTGCTTTCGTGTGTGTGCGTCGATGTAAAGCAAGTAGAGGCCAAAAATGCCCTAAATTTAAAAACTCACCCAAACAAAAATGCAGATTAGTTAGGTGTAGCAAGGTGAAAAGGTTTACTGCGAAGAAGCTTGGGACTAATGTAGCTTTGATTGTCTATAAGAAAATACATAAAATCCTGGCTTACAGCACGAATAATAATAGTCATTAACAGAACTTCCGTCGGAGGGGAGGTGCTGGAATCACAGCTATTGTGTTTAAATGGATTTACGAAAAACTCAAAATGCTGAGTTGCTCAGTAGTGCGGTTTTGGGCGCTTTAATTCAGCCACAGAGGAAATTCAGGGTTTTTTTTTTCTTTTTCGTTTAGTCATGACCAACAAGTAGGCGGTTTTCATTCCCAGGAGAGAAAATAAAGCAGTTCTGTCAAAGCCACAGGCATGTCTCATTTATGCAAGAGGTGTCCTTTAACAATGGTGCGTGACATAACAGGTTATGGCATTAGTGAGGGCTGTCTCTCTCCCAACTGTGATGCAGAAAGGCTGCTGGTGTGAAGGAGAAAACACATGAACAGGTTTCTTGAATCTAACTTAATACTTTTAGATTCTAAACTGAATCAGCAGATAAAGGCAGTGATGAAAAGCCAAACCGAGGGCAAAACACAAAGTTTGTAATCACATGGCAGCCAGTATTACCACAGGTATGTCAAGGCAACAACCACAAAAGAAACCTCGTGAGACACACAATGGCATTGTGCGTCAGAATGTGTTGGCAGCCTTTCTGAGTCTCTCCTCCACTCACTCATCACCAGCTCAGTTAATGTTTTGGCTTTGACACGTATCAACTTTTAGACAAATGCTCAAATTTGTCTCAAATTTCCCACATAACCATCTCTACGATTTAGAAAGAATGATTTAAACAAGAGAAATTATCGAGTGAGCAACATCTTTCTGGGCAAAAATGATCTCGGCACATTTTGGATCCCTTGGTACCAACTGAGCATCATTCAAAGGCCACATCGTGTCACAAAGCTCAGATCCTCATCATCTGGTTTCTCAACAGAGTGTGTTTGGGATGTGGTCAAACGGGAGATTCACTTCATGGATGTGTGATCTGCAGTAACTGTATGCAGTGTTGGGGAGTAACGGAATACATGTACCGCCATTACGTATTTAAAATACAAAATACACTGAACAAAAATATAAACGCAACACTTTTGTTTTTGCTCCCATTCCCCATGGGATGGACGTAGAGACCTAAAATTCATTCCAGATACACAATATAACCATCCCTCCCAAACAGTGGTCACAAATCAGTCCAAATGTGTGGTAGTGGGCACATCTGCTATATTGAGATAATCCATCCCACCTCACAGGTGTGCCACATCAGGATGCTGATCTGACATCATGAGTAGTGCACAGGTGTACCTCAGACTGCCCACAACAAAAGGCCACCCTGGAATGTGCAGTTTTGTCTCACAGCAAAATGCCACAAGCAACGAGGGAGCGTGCAATTGGCATGCTGACAGCAGGAATGTCAACCAGATCTGTCGCCCGTGCATTGAATGTTCATTTCTCAACCATAAGCCGTCTCCACAGGCATTTCAGAGAATATGGCAGCACATCCAACCGGCCTCACAACCGCAGACCTCGTGTAACCACACCAGCCCAGGACCTCCACATCCAGCAGGTTCACCTCCAAGATCGTCTGAGACCAGCCACCCAGACAGCTGCTGGAACAATTGGTTTGCACAACCAAACAATTTCTGCACAAACTGTCAGAAACCGTCTCAGGGACGCTCAACTGCATGCCCGTGAAGTGGAGCGGACCAACATTCCACAGGCCACAATTGACAATCTGATAGACTCCATGCGACGATGTGTTGCACTGCATGAGGCAAATGGTGGTCACACCAGATACTGACCGGTTCTGGGTCCCCAGACCCCCAATAGTGCAAAAAACTGCACATTCCAGGGTGGCCTTTTGTTGTGGGCAGTCTGAGGTACACCTGTGCACTACTCATGATGTCAGATCAGCATCCTGATGTGGCACACCTGTGAGGTGGGATGGATTATCTCAATATAGCAGATGTGCCCACTACCACACATTTGGACTGATTTGTGACCACTGTTTGGGAGGGATGGTTATATTGTGTATCTGGAATGAATTTTAGGTCTCTACGTCCATCCCATGGGGAATGGGAGCAAAAACAAAAGTGTTGCGTTTATATTTTTGTTCAGTGTATGAGTAACTGTATTCCATTACAGTTACCGTTTAAAAAGGTGGTATTCAGAATACAGTTACTTTAATGAAATAAATGGATTACACAGCGGTCTTTTCCTGTTTCATATGTTAGGCTATGCCCTCTCTATTTTTGGTAATTCCAAAAAATTTAAGTCTTATGTCATTAGCCGTGTCTGGGCCCAAACTCTGCGGCAGGTCCATAAGGCAAACAATCGCTGCAGCATCACTGAGAGTTAAAAACTGTCTAAATTCTATCATCTGTAATAAAATGACCAGTGTGGCTGCTCTACCAGGTGTAACAATTAAGTTAAACATCCGAGCATCCATGAAAATGGAATTTTTTTAACTTAACGGAGTTAGAAGTTAGTAAGGAGTTAGCTCGCTAGTTTCCATCTAAATATAATATAGCCTGTCCTGACTGAGGGATTTCTAAAACAAATTAAGACGTACAGCTCTGCTATCACTTCCGACGAAAACAGGCAAGTAAACAATCCGAGGTTAGTCATTAATATACTGCTGCATGGGCTGGGCTGTAGTTGCATCGTAAGGCTTTAAAAACTGAGCTTTAAAATGAATAGCAGTAATAAAAACCGAGAGAGGGCGGCAGTGATCACTGACTGTTTTTTGGGGCTTTTTGAGAATAAATAGAACCAGATAAAAAGCATTAAAACATGTTAAAAACACAAAAGCCTTATTAAACGCAGGGCAGTTTGGGCCCGGAAGCAGGATTCATCACGTCATCACTTAAAGACCTGATTAAGACTCGACTGTACACTGTGTTTGTCAATGTTCCCTCTAATTTTTCATGTGTCTGAGCGAACACACAAACTCCCTGAGCGGTCCCTTGGACCACTGTGAGCAACAGCAGACGTGTGCACTGTGGTCACGCCAGCATCGAATCCATCCAAGTTACATGGTTTATTAAAATAATCAAATTACAGCATTTACATTTATGTTAGACTACTTTTAATTAACTGCTTTAGCCCACTTACAATGAAAATTAAAAACAATGTTCATGACCTGTGTAGTATGTTAACATTATTGGAAGTAAAAATAACTTGAACTTCAATTTTGAAAACACAACTTTCTTTTTTTTTTTTTTATAAAGCTCTGACTTGTATTATTAGTATGAGTCTGTGGTCTGGGAGAGAGTCCTGTAACTCTCTGTCTGCAAAATACAGTATATAATGACCAATGTTCCTAAACAACTAAATGCCATGTTGCCATATCATTTTTTGATTGGTCGACATGGTACATTTTTCCACCAATAGGAAAGGGTGGGGTTTTTTGGGTTTTGTTTTTGCTCACTGGTGGACAGTACTTTCGAGCGTTTTCCTTATAAAACGCCGGTTTTACCGTTTCTTCCCGCAGTAAATATAAATAACGATGGTATTCAGGAAGAAAACCAAACATTGCAGATATTTTTTATCATAACTCTGGTTTTCGTGGCCCATCAACACAATTTAAAAACTGGTATAAAGTCCACACTTTTTCCGTCAATTGTTCCGTCTGTCCTGCTCACATCTCCAATGGTTGTACACGTTGTCATTAACGTGGCTTCACTCCACATCAGCCACGCTGCTTTGCTAGCTAAAACACCGGTGTCGGCGCATAAGGACGCTGTCATAGCCTGTGGACGACGTTGATTAGCTGCGTATATATGAATGTGAATCGCATTATTGGCTGGACTATGGGATAAGGTGGCATCGTTCTAATTCCATAGGGGAGCAGCCAGTCACTGACTAACACTGCAAAACAGAATTGTTAACTTATTTATTTTCATTTCAATTCAGGTTAGATTTGTTTTCTGTGCACAACACAGATTTTCAGTGCGCAGCGACCGTGCCAGCAGTGCGCAATTGCGCACGTGCGCAGCTTAGAGGGAACGTTGGTGTTCGTGTTTTCCTCCGAAACAATAAGTTCCGTTGGAGCAGCCTTTCAACTCCTCTCTCTGTCTCTCGCTAGCAAAGTTGACACAGACAACAAAGTAAAGCTAGTTTTTGGCTACGAGCCCAACACGGAACCCAACGTATTAGTCAGAGGTCCCTTTACTACGGTTCGGAACCGCGGACCTGTTTTATATATGCACGGAATAGTTTTCTATACGAGATCGCTGCAAAAAGTGCAGCCTTATCTAATGTCCACCTACTGTTACTCATTTATATTAAGATTTTAACATCTAGTTGGTATTGGTATGGCGAGTTTGTTAAGTAATCCAAAGTATTCAGAATACATTACTCTCATTGAGTAACATAACGGAATATGTTACAAAATACATTTTGGAGCATGTATTCTGTAATCTGTAGTGGAATACATTTTAAAAGTAACCTTCCCAACATTGACTGTATGACACTATCATGTCAACATGGACCAAAATATTTGAGGAATGTTTCCAGCTCCTAGTTGAATCTGTACCATAAAAAAAATATGATGCTGATTTTTAGGTGCAATTTTAATTTCATATGTTTGCTTATAGAACACCGTTACATGCCCCACTGCTCTCAATAGTCACAGTTGCCGAGGAAGCTGCTTTTAAGACACGTTTGTCTAGACCCGCTTATGCAGAGACTCATCTCTGCAGGCGCAGAAGAGAATATGAACGTACAGCTCCTGGGACTTCCACACAAATCACTCAAACACCACACCACTAGAGCACATCTGAATACACCAACACAAGAACTAAATCTTTTATTACAGATTAATTTTGAAGCAATAAAGCTATTCTTTGGCTTCAAGCACTTCCTTGTTCTCTAAGAGGCGGATGACGATTAAGGTGAAGCAGAGCAATCTCATTTTGTTTTGTTGTGTTGTGTTCAGATGAAGGGGAAACAGGGCCCATTACTTGTCCTGTTCATAATAAAGCGGTTTACATGTGTTTGCTGACACAAATGTTCTCTTGACACATCAAGTCACCCTGCAGCAACAAAAAGTTGTTTGCGACATGATGAAACAATTTTGTGATATGAGTCCTGAGTTGATCCATTACAACGGCTTCTCTCCAGAGGACACTAAAGTTCTTTTGCCAGAGGTGCAGAATCACAGCAAGTGACTCTCTGGCACCTTAGATTAAATTAGATTGGGAAAGAACACCTACACCAAATTTTACGACAATACTGGGACTTCCACTGTCCCGTGTAAGAAATGCTTTAGTATTATTAGGTAAAGAGTGCAACATAACCGGAATAGAGCACCACTGGGACAATTTGGCAGGTAGTCCTTGACATCTATAAAACATGTGGCTTGCATCCACAGTTATTGCTGTGTGCATTGCCGTGCATACTGATGGCTCTGTGTTGGCTGGCAACCATTCGTGCTCCTGATAAGTATGTATGTGACTACAGTGAATAACAGAGAAGTAATTTTGACGGTTGGAAGCATGTATGTGAACTCGAACCGAATGGGAACAAAGAAACAAGCAGATAAATTTAAAAAAAGAAAAGAAAAGGATGAAGAATTTTGGCAAACTTTGGTGTAGCTCCCTTCGTGGTTATTTATAAACCAAAAACTGGCCAGTGTCTCCGGGAGATTAACTGTGCAACACCCTCAATCTCTTGTTGACCAATTTTCATCGCTTGGCGATTGCAGAGGTCATCTGGTTGGAGGCAACCCATCTCTAAACAATCTTTGTCTGACTTGAACTGGCTGCATTCACTCTCAAAAAGGTTGCAAATAACTTGTCTAGTTTATAAATACAGACAGATTGTAAAAGCACTGCAATTAATCTGCACAGAGAGCATCAGGAGCTTGACCCAACCGCCTTAACAGTCACTTAAAAAATATGAAAAATAGATAAGTAAATAACTGTGTAAGAATGATAGATAATTAAAACGTAAACTAAAACACTACCTAGACCCCTGGGTACTGTACTGTAGTCAACAGTACAGTTCTTCCTGTGGGAGGAAGCTGTTGATCAGTCTGGAGGTGCTGCCTTTTATACTGCAAAACCGTTTTTGTGGAGAGGGTGTGAGTGGTCCTTAATGATGTTCAGTGCTCTGCTCCTGCAGCGGTTCTGGAGGAGGTCTTGGACCGAGGAGAGGGAAACTGCGATGGCACTCCCAGCTGCTCTACCTATCCTCTGCAGTGCTTTTTTTGTCTATCACACTGCAGCTGGATTATCGAGTTGATATTCAGTATGTCAAACACTTTCAAACATGCCTCTGTAAAAAGTCCTAAGGATGCTGGAGGGGACAGAGCCTCCGCAGGAACTGAAGTCTCTGCTGGGCCCGATTTGTGATCACTGAGATGTTCTTGTGCCAGCTCAGGTCCTTCGAGGTCTGCACACCTAGGAACCTGACTTCTTCAGCTCTCTCCACTGGGCGGCCGCTGATGCTGAGAGGAATGTGCTCGAGCCAAGGCTTCCGGAAGTCAACGATCATCTCCTTCATTTTAGCTACGTTTAGCACCAGAGTACCAGATTAAAGAAAAAAAATATAGAGGTACATTTTTATTTCAGTGACCACACAACATGCTATTCTGCATGCATCAGATACCATTCATTGCTGTTACAGCCACTCTTTTATTTATTGTTTACAATAATTACGGGTCAATCTAATAAATAAACTCTTATAGACACATCTGTGCATCGTAAACTGCCCATTCTCTATGCAGAAAATGCCTCAGGTGTGTGTCCTGTGTGCACATAAAGACCTTTTTAATCCGGGGGGTGGGGGCACATTATCAAGCACTGGTTACGCGTCGAGCTCCGTATCGATTTCATTATGTTGCTGTGTTTGTGACTGACAGTTAGGAGGGCTGTGTGTTTATTGTCGTAATTAAAAGGCTGTTTTTGTTGATGTGTAACCTTAATTAAAAGATAAAAGTTTATATCTGCACCCTTTTGACTTTTTGTGCCCGGCCTTTGCCACAGCTGACTCTGGGTGGAGGAGCAGTCAATGAGAAAGAGAGAAAGGAAGAGAACAAGAGGGAGGAGGGGGCAGAGTGTATGCTGCCAAAGATAAACAGCAGTTCTACCCATCCCACTTCTGATTCTCAGTGATTACTGTGAATGCCCCAATTATTAAATATTAATAGCTAATGTTTTCCTCAGGATGACAGTGTGTTTTTCCCCCAAAATTTTGTTTAGTTTTAACAGGTAGCACTGCGGATTGTCCAATGTGCTCCAGGCGCTGTGGATTTATTGATAAGTTGTGTGACTTTTCTTCCCCCCATCTGCATAATAGCTCAATCTCTGTGTTTTGGGACTTCCTGATTTATAAATTAAGCACACAACATCAATATAAGAAAGACAACAGATGCAATGTAACAATGTTGGAGACTTTCAACTGGGGCATAGAAATCTAGAGGAGGGAGAAAGTTTTTCATTGCAATAACACGTTTTTTTGCATGACCCATGAAAAATGTTTTTAAAAAACCTGACAAGAATATCATAGTCCACAAATCATGTTTTTAGGGTACTTCATCTTATTAGGAGAAGTGTTGCTCCCCGTTTGTGCCTCTGTAATAATTTGTAGTGTAGCTTTGGGGTGAAAGACTGATCTATTGTGCACTTCTCTTTTGCAAATTCTCCATGCAAATTCATCAAAGCACGCGCATAAATTTATCAGAAAGCACAAATAAAATGACCAAAATGTGGGAACAAATAAATCCAAACTTATGAATAATTCATCAAACGTGACAGTGAATGAACCACAACTCGTACACCAGGGGCGGAGCGTGGGGGTGGCTTACGGGGCTTAAGCCCAGGTTGTTTTGTCAGGTATTTTGGAGTGTAATTTTTTCATAGTTAGATGCCTGGCTGACAACTGTATAAAACAAAAAGTACACACAATATTCGAAGCACATAGTGCACACTGTGGGAATTTACGACTGTGCGTGAATCCCCCCCTGATATTGGTATGATCCAAGCTCAGGCACTAAGCGACTGAGCGAGGGGGCGGGGGGAGCTGCTGCCCGTGAGTGCGCTGTTGGAGAGACGGAGCCAGCCATACTAAGGAGAGCTTAAGTTTGAGCAGGTACCAAAGCAAATCATTCATACCGTACAAATAATGTAAATATGACGGTGCATCACGAAAGATTGATATCAAACTGATCACTTGACCAATATTATTTTACTTGCTCTTCAAGTGAATCAACAAATGGCGAAATGAAAAGCCGAACAAATGCTATTTTTTAGAGAGTCTTAGCTTACGTGTGTTTATTTCATATTTTCAGTTCTTACCCTCCCCGACTAATTCGGTTTCAGTTATGTGCTGAAATATAAGAATGGACATTAGAGGGTTCTTTCAAAGAAAAAACTCAGGTAAATGTTATTTTATATATTATGCTTTGTATGTTGTTCAGTATATTTCTATGCAAAACAAGAGGGATTTCAGTACACAGCAGGATATTCACATTTGTAACCAGATATTTACACTTTAGGGAGAAAACATAAAACATTTTTACTGTACAACATCAATTTAGAGTAAACTTTTGTTTTAGATAAATATTGAAATATATTTTGAATTAGTTAAATGTCAGAATAAAGAGAGAGAGATCTGTCTATTTTTTATCACTTTCATTAAATTTAGGAGTACATGTACACTAAGTTTATTGTTAATTAATAAGAAAACTCCAGACGATTCCATTCTGAGCTGAAGAAGCTTCTGATAGGTTAGTAGAGTCCATGTGAGTAAATTGGTGGCACAGCTGTGGATGCATATAAGGCAAAACACAGAGCCTGTTTCTTTGACATGGGAAAATCAAGAGATGTCAACCAAAACACCAGGAAAAGAACTGTGGAGCTCCATAAGTGTGGCTCAGTTTGAATACAATTTGGTGCCATTTGCAATTAAAAAACACAGACCGTTTCTCTCTTTACTCTTAAAGTTAACAAATATGTTTTTATATTTATCAATCTAAAAAAATAAACATTTAGTCTGATTTGATGTTACAATTAAAAAAGTGTTTGTGTTTTGATCTGAAGAGTTTGTAAATATCTGGTTTCAACTGTATATTTGATGATTGTCAGCACAAAGAGGGAGAGAGAGGAGCAGAGATTGAGATGGAGAATGAGGACAGAACAGAGATGAACAAGAGCAGGTGAGACACACATGTTAGTCAAATGGTTGCTTACTAAAAGTATCACCGTATCATAGGTACTCATGTATCTCGTACCTAGTGTTTCTTTTTAGGTTTGCTATTTTTCAAATTCTATATTTATTAAGTTCTGCAGGCTTGTTTGCACAACAAGGCTAAATAATTATATAAACCTTTCTCAATCTAAATATTGTACTTTGGTAGAATTAAATAAATAAGTGTAGTGCAGGTCTATGATGATTTTTAGTGCTACTATCATCTAGTTCTGATTGTGGTTATGTCTTGGTTAAGTCCTCAGTAATCCTGCTTTTGAACTGTTGTAGTCCTGTTTTAATTCTGGAACAGTTCTGGGTCTGGTTGAATTGGGGTTTAGTCCCTGTGTCTTGATACAGCCCCGACTTCGTTCTGTCTTGCTGCTCAATTAAAAAACTAGTTTAAGGTGTCCTGCATGTGTGATATATATATTTCCCTATATGAAGTCATTCTTTTTTGAACAAAACTCAAAACAGAGCCTATTAATCTTTCAGTCATTTCTACACCCCCCCCCCCCCCTTCAAAAAAAAAAAAAAAAAAAATCCCACATGCATACTACCCTTTAGGGCTAAGCCCCGGGTGTTTCAAATGTCTGGCTCCTCCTCTGTCGTACACAAATGACAAACGGTTTAAAAGTTTTCTCGAATTAATAATCAAAAGACTTGTTAATGGCTCAGGAAGGAAAATAACCCAAGAGGCGCGAGCAGAGAGGTCTGCACAAGGGCAAGGGGAAGTTAACAGTCAAGAAGACGCTGAGAAGATGTCTGGTTATGAGTAGTCACAGCCCATTTTGCCATCTGAGCGTGAAGAGATGGAAAGAGAAAAAAAGGGAGGGTAAGACAGAGAGAAAGAAACAGATATAAAAAAAAATAAGCTTGGTCCATGACTATGGCCAGGGTCTGCGGATCTCTGTGTGCTCAGATTTGTATATTTAATTTAAGGAAAGCTGCTTTTCTTCACTCCCACATAACATCAGTTTATATACATGGTTTCTTCAAGGTCTGAATCTTTTTTCTTATTTAAAATTGTAGCAACACATCTTCAGAGATTCTCACCGCACATAAGGCTTCAGCATATGTTGCACAGTCTGTTTGTTTACCTCTGTTTGTCTTTACTGTCAGTAACCTATGAGTCCTCTTTTCTTCCTCTTGTAAGTGAAAAAAACAACAACAACAAATCAATATTTCAAGACTGCATATCTAAGGACTTGAATGATGAATAGGTTGTTGATGTAACCCCGGCAAAATGAAGACAATAATGCATACGCACTAGCAGTTTTTCCACTGGCACCTCTAAGAACAGCTATTATTGTAAATAATAAGAGTCAGAGGGCCCGGTGGCGCCAGTGTCCGGCAGCCTCGCCTCTGTCAGTGCGCCCCAGGGTGGCTGTGGCTACAATGTAGCTTACCATCACCAGTGTGTGAATGTGTGCGTGAATGGGTGCATGACTGGTTGTGTAAAGCGCTTTGGGGTCCTTAGGGACTAGTAAAGCGCTATACAAATACAGACCAAGCCATTTATTGTAAATGTTATCGACACTTTGCCCTCCCCCATGGACATATTTATGTCAACTACATTCCTGTTGTCCATGTTCTGTGCTTTACCAAAACCTCTCAAGAGTTATTGTTGTTGCCCTAAGCTACTTTTAGGGAACAGCATCTGTGTTTATGACCGAAAGTTTCCACTGACCCATTACAGAAACTATAACAGATCATGCTGAGGAGAGTAAAAGAAATTCTCCTTCTGGTTTTCATTGCTATAAGAGTTCCTGAAAATGGCTCCAGAACGCCAGAGGAAGGATTTGATACATTGAACGGCTCCAGCATTACTAGACCTGGTGAACACACAGAGGCCAAATAAAATGTCCCTGTGCAACATGGCTGATGTCCAAATATTTAACATAGACGGTGCAAACAAACAAAAAACAGTTAATAATCATAATCGCGCACAACGCAAGAACAAGACTATTTACTATATCTGGCCATAAAGGTATAGAGATTGCTCATCACAGCTGTTCAATTTAGCTCCCTTGGATCCCATTAACATTACATGTTGACAAGTGCAAATGCAGAGAAAAAACAAAACAAAGAAGATATTCGCTCATTTGGTTTTTTGATCACAGCGGTGATGCAGTTTAACTTGTGCTAAAAAAACAGCCCATGTTCAGTTGGGCTGAGGTTTGTTTACTAACATTAGAGTCACATAATTTTGTCCCTTATAGTCAGGAGAAACACCAGGATACAGATGTTTAGGATAGGATAGAGATAGACAACCCGTTCTCACTCCCAAAGCGTAACATTTTACGCTAGGTGACAAATCGTCACCATATTACGTTTTCGGCTACCCACCACGTTCCTAAATGACGACCTCGGGAAAAAGAGGACATATGAGAACCGTCTGGACTGAATCTACACATGTTCGCTCTTTTTCTTCAAATCGCTTAGAAACAGGCTATTTAACATCATTAAAGACCTGGTTAAGGTCAGGAATAAGGTTATGGTTAGGGCTAGGGATAAGGTTAGGTTTAGGGCTGGAATACAGGGCTGGAACGTCTATTACCGCGGGAGTGTCATTCACTGGATTCCAGCCATAACCCGCCGCGTACCATAAGAACGCCGAAGGTCTCCTTTCGCGTTCCTCAGGAACGCCGCGGGACGTGACAAAACGTCGACATGTTACGCCTCGGGAGTGAGAACGCTCTGAGATAGAAGAGAATCACTTTAGGTAATTTTGTAGCAATTTGCAGAGAAACCTTCTACCAAGAAAATCTATCACACATTCATCTCAGCTTAGACTTGCTCTATGCATTTGTTTTACTTTAAAACCACACATATACACGGTAAACTCCAGTAAATCTGTACTTTTGAGAGCATATGATGCCACGACTAAATTGAATGATGATGATGTTCTTTCCCCTATATTCATCTATGGTGCTAAACCCAAATCATACAAAGTCATGTGAAACAAAGTTTTCACAGTCCTGTGACACAGTAATCACAATACTACTGCTTCCATAGAAATTAAGACTTTAAGTAGCAGCCAGGTGCTGCTAATCAAACGTGCTTGATAAAGCAATCATCATCAAGTATGTTCACCTCTATGAAAGCAGAAGTTTCAGCAGTTTGCTCTGGACCAGTAATGATAAAATTTAAAAAAAAAAAATAAAAAAAGCATTGCACTTCTTTTATGGCCCTTTTTATGGTAGTTGATGACACAAAAAATGTCATAAAAAATTTGATCGTATCATTTATATACAGCAGTTTACCAGATTATTGGTGTAATGAGTCACATGGCATTTCCTGATATCATTCATCTTCTACTCTTTTTTAAAAAGTACTACAATACTGACAGAGATTACAGTTGTTTTTTTTTTACAGAGTAAGCACTGCATAGTTGCTATATTTTATATACATTTGTTCAGAAGAATCATTTTAAACTAAACTTTCAGGTGTCATTGAGTGTTAGGCTCCAATATATCTCTCTCTGAGAAGGAAGCTTTGAGAGACTGCCCCATCTGGATGGAAGAGTTACACTTTTCAAGTCCAATGAAATTAAGAGTTTGGGGAGCCATGTTTGGTGTTGGCATCCTTCATGTTCCCCGTGCAATTGGTTGTTCTGTGTTGAAATTCAATTTAAGTTACACTGACTGCATTTTCCACATCCTCTGAGAATCAACGTATTCATTTATGTTCTCTGTAATGGACATTTGTGTATGATGTATTTGAGCTACCCTACTAAGCCCAGATGTAGAGGACATCCTGGGCTTTCCATTGATATCTCATGTGTTTGGGGGGCTTTTATTACCTCCAAAGAGGAAGAAAATAGAAAAAAGTTTAATGGGAAGATTCTCTTTTCCTCGGTTCTCAGGAGGATATCTTAAGCCAGGTATGTCAGGCATGTACAAGCTACACTGAACAAAAATATAAACGCAACACTTTTGTTACTGCTCCCATTCCCCATGGGATGGACGTAGAGACCTAAAATTCATTCCAGATACACAATATAACCATCCCTCCCAAACAGTGGTCACAAATCAGTCCAAATGTGTGGTAGTGGGCACATCTGCTATATTGAGATAATCCATCCCACCTCACAGGTATGCCACATCAGGATGCTGATCTGACATCATGAGTAGTGCACAGGTGTACCTCAGACTGCCCACAACAAAAGGCCACCCTGGAATGTGCAGTTTTGTCTCACAGCAAAATGCCACAGATGCCACAAGCAATGAGGGAGTGTGCAATTGGCATGCTGACAGCAGGAATGTCAACCAGATCTGTCGCCCGTGCATTGAATGTTCATTTCTCAACCATAAGCCGTCTCCACAGGCGTTTCAGAGAATATGGCAGCACATCCAACCGGCCTCACAACCGCAGACCTCGTGTAACCACACCAGCCCAGGACCTCCACATCCAGCAGGTTCACCTCCAAGATCGTCTGAGACCAGCTACCCAGACAGCTGCTGGAACAATTGGTTTGCACAACCAAACAATTTCTGCACAAACTGTCAGAAACCGTCTCAGGGACGCTCAACTGCATGCCCGTCGTCCTCATCGGGGTCTTGACCTGACTCCAGCTCGTCGCCGTAACAGACTTGTGTGGGCAAATGCTCACATTCGATGGCGTCTGGCACGTTGGAGAGGTGTGCGCTTCACGGATGAATCATGGTTCACATTGTTCAGGGCAGATGGCAGCTGAGAATGTCCCAGTTCTTGCATGGCCAGCACACTCACCGGACATGTCACCCATTGAGCATGTTCGGGATGTGCTTGACCGGCGTATACGACAGCGTGTACCAGTTCCCACGAATATCCAACAACCTCGCACAGCCATTGAAGTGGAGCGGACCAACATTCCACAGGCCACAATTGACAATCTGATAGACTCCATGCGACGATGTGTTGCACTGCATGAGGCAAATGGTGGTCACACCAGATACTGACCGGTTCTGGGTCCCCAGACCCCCAATAGCGCAAAAAACTGCACATTCCAGGGTGGCCTTTTGTTGTGGGCAGTCTGAGGTACACCTGTGCACTACTCATGATGTCAGATCAGCATCCTGATGTGGCACACCTGTGACGTGGGATGGATTATCTCAATATAGCAGATGTGCCCACTACCACACATTTGGACTGATTTGTGACCACTGTTTGGGAGGGATGGTTATATTGTGTATCTGGAATGAATTTTAGGTCTCTACGTCCATCCCATGGGGAATGGGAGCAGTAACAAAGGTGTTGCGTTTATATTTTTGTTGAGTACAAGGTTATTAAATGCTCTTTCTGGACTTCAGCTCAGCATTCAATCATATCATCCCGGAGATCCTGGTCCAGATACTGTCTCACCTGGGACTCTCCACCCCCATCTGCCTCTGGATCAAGGACTTCCTGACAAATAGACCACAGTCTGTCAGACTCGGCCCCCACCGGTCCAGCACCATCACACTCAGCACCGGGTCTCCACAAGGATGTGTTTTGAGTCCCCTCCTGTTTACGCTCTACACATCCGACTGCTCCCCTACCCATCTCTCAAACACCATCATAAAGTTCGTGGATGACACCACAGTGGTTGGACTCATCTCAAGGGGGGATGAGTCGGACTACAGAGATGAGGTCAACAGACTGACTGAGTGGTGTTCAGTTAACAACCTCCAACTGAACACCACGAAAACTAAAGAACTTATCTTGGACTTCAGGAAGGGCAGAGTAGACCCGGCCCCACTTTACATTCACGGGAACTGTGCAGAGAGGGTACACTCCATGAGGTTTCTGGGTGTGCAGATCTCTGATGACCTCTCCTGGACTGCAAATACCACGGCGGTGGTTAAAAAGGCCCAGCAGCGTCTCCACTTTCTGAGAGTGCTCAGGAGGAACAACCTGGAGGAGAGGCTGCTGGTGACATTTTACAGAGCCACCATAGAGAGCATCCTAACGTACGGCATAACAACATGGTATGCAGGGTGCTCAGCTGCGGACAGGAAAGTACTGCAGAGGGTCATCAACACAGCCCAGAAGATCACTGGCTGCTCTCTGCCCAGCCTGGAGGTCACTGCAAACTCTCGGTACCTCAGCAGAGCTGGCAATATCATCAAGGACCACTCTCCCCCCAGCAACCAACTGTTTGAACTATTACCGTCAGGCCGACGGTACAGGTCACATAAAACCAGGACAAACAGATTCAGGGATAGCTTCTTTCCCAGAGCTACCACCGTAGTAAATAAGCACAAAAACAATTGAACCTATTCCATACCGTCACTGTCATTATATTATGCTGCTATTCATACTGTCATTATATTAATGCTGCTATCCTGTATATATTGTACATACTATTGTCTGAGTACTTACGATTGTTTTTTTTGTACTTTTTATATTTTACATTTATATTTATTATTGAAACTTGCACCAAGGGAGTGGCACTCCAATTTCGTTGTACTCTGTACAATGACAATAAAGGCTATTCTATTACATATAGTCCTGGCTAACACAAAGGAGAGGTATTTTTGTGATTTTACTTACATTTCTGACAGTGGTTAAACTCAGTGGTAAAAGGCAGTTCAGAACCTGAAGATGTTAAAGCATGGTTGTAGGCTTTGTCGATTGTGGGAGGATGATAGTTCCTTACATGGAATCTGGATTTCATCTCTTCCAGCCAGAGGGTTCAATCTATCAAAGCTTCTGTCTCCAAGACAGATGTATTGGATTTCAACATTCAGCGCAATGACACCTGCTGAGCCAAACGATTAGTTTAAAATGTTTCCTCTGAACAAGTTGACATGAAATATACAAATACAGAATGCTTACTACAAAACTTGTAACCTCACATTACTGAATTATGCTGCTTTGTTTTTGATATTTGTGAAATTGTTTTAAAAAAGATACATATGGGACAAGGAATAGACGTGATTTGTGACTCTTTTAACAAATCAGGTGACAAACTCCAAAAGTGTGTTTGTTGACAAAGATAGAATAATCTTTTGAAACCTCAAATTATAAGTGAAAACTGTGAATTACCAATGCAATTTGGTGTCTTCCACAGAAACTACAGGGAAGCAATCTAGTCACAGTAAAGCAAAACACAAGAGGTTTTCAGTGTAGGCCCATATACCTCCTTCCAACCAGTTTCACCTTGTGATTGCCAGAAACCTCCAGGAACCACTCGCCAACTGGTTAAGATATAAACGTTTTTCTCTAACGAGCTTTAGTTCGATGGGGTCGCAGGCCAGTCTCTAGGTCTGTGTGACTGAGAGCTTCCCTCTTGTTTTTTTCTTCTTTGATGTTAGTCTTACTTTTAGGTACATTTCAACATTATATTACTGGCTCAGAAAGACTGATGGCTCCTTTTTGATGTGCCATCTTGGCATGTCCACCAACTTTCTGCCAACTTCCTGTCAGGAACAAAAGCAGATTTGAAAAAGAAAGGAACCCTTAAGACATCCACATTTAAGGTGTCAAGGTGCTCTCTCCTTGAAGTATTTGAACCTCTGATTTAGTCTGATGTCATCCCACTAAGGATAATTTCCAAACATCCCTCTGGTACAGGCACGATCAAAGAGAATTTCTTTGTCTTCAGTTCAGACAGATTTAACAGCATGTGGTTTCATTCTCGTCACCTCCTCAATAGCCCCCTGGGGGAGCCGTGATGTAGGATAATGTAAACTGTGCAATGGACCTAATCCAATGTTTTTTCAATTGGGCCAAGGGTTTGAAAAATAATAATGAACAGTGCTCTCGCCAGCCTGATGGTGCAGTGACCATGTCGTATTCAATCTGTCCAGCGGTAGAGTGAAACCTCATAAGCATACAGTATCTTCTCTAAAATCATGCAGATGGAGGGTAAGCTGACAGTAGGTGCATGTCTGGGTTTCTACATGTCCTGTCACAGAATGTGGTTAATATGTAAGCATGTCACTATGGTTAAAGTAAACTGATGGACCGCAGAGCTGTACTGATCCTTAACTGGTGTGCCTTAAAATTTTAAAGTTTGTTATGGTCCTAGGGTTTTGTGCTGTTCTTGAGTATTTAATTATTAGTTCATACATGAGTTCTGGGGTTTGTTTTGTTTCCACTTGGGGTCTTTTATGCTTAGGCTTCAGTTCATATGATATTTTTCACTTCCGGTTCTTCTAACAACAATTACAGTGACAAGTTCTCGGTTGTTGTTTTTTTTGTAAAATTAGTGATTTTTTTACCCTCTTTTTGTTATTGTAGCATCACCAGTGTCTCTTTAACATTTTTTTTCCATCCATCCATCCATCCTCTTCTGAATATCCAGTTGAGGGTCGTGGGGTGCTGGAGCCTATCCTAGCTACTAATTAATACAGTTAAAACAGTTAGTGCCTCAGGTGGAGGAGTTTAAGTATCCCTGGGTCTTGTTCACAAGTAAGTGGAAAGCATAACACAAGATTGGCAGATGGATTGGGGCGGGTGCTCTAAGATCTGTTGTGGTAAAGTGTATTGAAATGTGTATTAAAAGTAAAGCTGTCGATTTACTGGCCAATCATCGTTCCTACACTCTCCTATGGTCATGAGCTCTGAGTAGTGACAGAAAGAATGAGGTTGTGAAAGCGGCAGAAATGAGTTTCTTTCGAAGATTGGCTGAGACTTTCCTTAGAGATAGTGTGAGGATTCGGTCATTCGAGAGAGAATCAGAGTAGAGGAGATTTCTACTCCTCCACATCAAAAGGAGCCAGTCCAGGATGCCTGCTGGACGCCTCCTAGATAAGGTATTCTGGGTGTGTACCAGGAGGAAGCCCGAAGCAGATCCAGGAATCACTGGAGAGATTATGTCTCTCGGGATGAGCTGGAAGAAGTGGCTGGGGTGAGAGAAGTCTGGGCTTCTACGCTCTGTCTGTTGCCCCCTCGAACCAAACGTGGATGAATAGATGGATGGATGGATGATTGAAAATGATGCAAATGATGTGTAAAAATCTGTGATGTGTATGATTCAAAGCTGGGTTACTGGTGTGAATGGCGAACTGGCTCCAACCACCTAATGCAGACTTTTCTTACTTTTATAAAAGTGAAAAACATTCATGTTGTGTTGATGCGCATCAATTGGTACATATGAGAGTGGACTGATGAAAATAATGTTGGAAAACTCCAGTTGTGGAAGATCAAAAATTCAAATTGTCATCCAGAAACACACATCAGTACATTAAAGATCATGACTAAATCATGAGCTGCTGTAAGACTGGTTGTGTAGTCCTTCCCTTCCTTTGTCAAAGTGTCTGTTTTAGCTCCCTGTCTTGGTTTGCTCACCTTTTTTTTTGTTTACTGGGACATATTTTTATACTCGTGAAATATGTTTGTGTAACTTTCTGGACTTAATATGTGCAGAAATATTGAAAACAGCTATTAAAGCAAATTTTATTCAGCCTTTAGCCTCCTGCATTTCAGCCCTAACCTCTACCCTCCACACACTCTGACAAAGTTATCATCATAAACACTAATTCTTTGTCTGCCAATAATGAAAACAACTGCAGTTAATGAGCAAAAGCGACTCCTTAATTAAAGGAAAATCTTGTGCACAATTACAGAGACATACACTCTCATACTGTGTAAAGAAAGAGGAGGAGGGTTCAGCTCACACAATCTATTAAATGCTTACTCTCTTTTAATATTACATTATGCAAATGTGTGACAGTCCAACCCTAAAACATGCCGTTCTGTGTAATGAATTACATTTAAATGCTTTACTAATGAGCTTTAAAAACTGTTACAGCTACATTTCTGATGTCCCATGAGACATTCTCATTAGTTTCATTAAGCTTACTTTAGTGTATGCCAATAGCCTCCCAACAAAAGCTTGTTATCAGCCTGCAACACGCTATACAAATGAAACTGTGAATTTCCTGTGAGTAATGCCTGTTCTGTCTACTGCTAGCTCTGCTTAGAAATGACTGGGATGAAACGGGAAGCTCACTGGAGACTGTGATGATTATAATGAATGTAAATTGACACACCACCAGAGAAAATATGGTCTATGGAGAGGAAAACTCATTACAGTTTAGGACACATGGCATTACAAGAGCAAGTCATCAAATTTCACAATCCACTTATTCGTTATTGTTTTTCAAAGGACGGGCAGGCTATGAATCCAAGAGTTTAGTAGAGTGGACTCGGAAAAATAAAACCGAGCTGCAAAAGGTGCTTGTTTTTGTTCATGTGGGTTTGCTCATGGAGCATGAAACCGCTGAAGCATGAGGGGATTTGCAGGAGCTGTTACAATTGCAACACCACAGAGACCGTGGTATGTTGATGTTCCCATGGACAACCATGATGTGAATGCTTACACCTGGGATTTTGCAGCATTTCACATGTAATGATGGTGAGAAAAATGGAGAAATGGCAATTAATCACTATCCTTATCTTATGGGATCTCAAGTGTGAGAGTCTGGCTCCTGTTATAAACCTGAGTGAATCTTTAAAAGAGACCACAACAAGCTAGAAAGATAGGAATGACCTGACATACAGATTCAATAAAAAGCATCAGTGATTTGTCTTTGTCCTGTCTTCTTTCACGCCTTCATCTCCTGAAGCCTGCACTGTTATACCTACCATGCATTCAAGCGGAAAATTTAAAAGTCTGTCAATAGAGCAATGCTCAGCACTGGTGGGCTTATCCTTATATATCCATGAGTGTGGAGACAAAGTCAATAAAAAGATCTGAAACTTGCCAGCTATATTACCTATATTATCTGTTTGTTTCATTATGCAGTTCAGATTTGGGACTGGGAATACATTTGACCTTAAAGATGATTAGAGCTGCAAAGAATTATATTAATTCATCAGTTAATCTGAATAAATTATAAATACATAAATTCTTCTTTTACGATGGGAACAAGTTAAACCACCTAATTCCATTTTGAATTCAAAGAGTGAAACTTTGAAATGTACTTCAGTTCAGCTCATATAATGTAGAGTCTAGAACATTGCAGTGAAAACCAACAATCCTCTCAACACAGATGAGGTCACAGTATGTGTGCTGGAAGGGGGGTGCCTTTCAAACAGGAAGACACCACTCCCATGTGCAAGTGCAAAGACCAGTTGAGTTGTAGGGAGGGGAACACGAAGGAAGAAAAAAAAAACATACAGATATAAATGGGTTGGTCCAAGTACTTTATACATGTGCCTTATTCACCCATTTCTATCCAAGCACTTCTTTGCTTTCTATTTAACGTTCACACACCAATGATCACATCAGAGAGAAACTTAAAGTTCAGTATGTTGCCCAAGGATACTTTCGTATGTAGTTCGGAGCAGCTATTGACCACCAGCCTCTCAATTGGTATATTACCTGCTTGGCCTCCTGAGCTACAGCCACTCCAACAAAAAGTCAGACAACCCAACCACTTTGTGTGTTCAGTCCATTTAATGGACGCTTTTAGGTGAAATCAGCCAAATCAAGTGGACAACCACCACTGGCAGAGCATGTGCAGCACTGATCAGCGCTGACAACATAATTATGAATAAATCATATGAAAATACTATCGCTCTTTATAAACATATGTTCAGAGAAGCTGTTGCATGGCTAACTGAGGAATATCATTTGGTGCAAAACTTCAACCTGGACTCTAATTATTGGAAGGCAGATGCACTTTTAAAAACAAAACTAATTATGACATACGTTGCACTTCTCTTGCACACAAAGACTTCTAGTCTCTGATTGCTTTTTTTTCTTTTATGTGCGACATGTGAACAAATGGAACTTTTTTGCATTGTTTTAATTCCATATCACATTTACTGTCATTCTTCTACAAAGCAGGTTGAAGAATCTTCTCTTTGTTTCTTTATTTGATCAAACAGCATTTTGCTGTAGATTAGTTTTACTGTAGTGCGCCTTTTTTTCCCTCCAGCTTCTCTGTTTCCACAGCACTGGATGCAGATAAAGCACTCTTTTTTTTTTTAATCTTTAGGTTCCTTTGATTTGTTAATTGCAAGCCAGATGGCAAGTGCTGAAATCTCAGTTCATTGAATAGAAACAGACAGAGAATGAGGACTGAGCCTTTCATGGTATTTGAGATGTGAAAAGTGTAGGTAGGCTAAGCAAAGGCTGGCCAATAAGCTTACCGGCTTGTCTGATTCGGAGCATTTCTGCTTTTGATGGACATGTTTGCAATCCTTGAAGCAAGAGTAATACCATCTCTGGGCAGCTCTGCTTACCCCCTGTTCTCTCTGAGGCTTAGAAATCCATGAAGCTCCTTGACCAGCACAATAAAGACCCCTCCAGCATGTCATGGATATATTCCCCAGCATACCTCCCAGTGGGCTTCTTCACTAAGTGTCTTTCCAATTCAACCGGCTGCTGTCGATACAAGGGAGATTCTGACTTTTAGATTTAGAGTTCGGGACCAGTGAGCTGCTTCACAGAGAGTGAGTTCCATAACCCTGGGGACAATGTGATGTGGTCCTTACACCTACTGGTACATTTCACCAGCAGTCAATCATTCCTATTCACTGAGCACCACACATGAAAATCCACGAGCCATTCTGGGGGCAGCCCTGGCCAGTACTCTATAATTTTCCAGGCTACAACACACCATCCAGCAACCTCACGCTACTGGCTAAAAAAAAAACACTGACTGAGGATTTAGCTTATAACATATTGCACAACGAAAGCTTGGAAGTAACCTGGAAACTAATCATGAGATGAGATGCATCAGGATATATTTTAATCAAAGAATAAGAATGTTCAGACTGCTGATTTATTTTCCATCAACAACAAATCATAATGTTAGACATTAAAGAAAAAAGGAAAAGACCCCCCCCCCCCCCCCATTCAAACCCAAACGTCTTTAACTGCATTACAGTGTCTTATGCTCCAATATTCTGTTTGTTACGCTACACTATGCTGTGTTTGTCCTCTTCTTCTCTCTAAAGTGTTGATGTAAATTTGCAGAAATGCAGTAGGGTTTGTAACTATGAGAGAAATCCCCGGTAGCAAGTGCTGTGCCGAAAAAGCTTCAATTTCACTCTCTCTGTGCAGGTCGCATTCATCACCACATCACCCACTCTGATGTCCACACTTTTTTCTATTACATGCCTAACTGGTGCTTTGTGACAGAGCGGGCCTTCAGTTGTGCTGTAATTTTTCAGTTGCTGTCAGTTAGCCTGGCTTTTATCATACAGTACGGTATTAACAAATTGCATTTCCCCAAAGCTTGACTATGCAATTTACCTGACTTACGTAAGCCGAGAACACGTGGATCCACCTGTGAGGAGTGTGAATGCGTTTTCTGTTTTTTTAATGTTTTGGTTAATGGACACCTAGGATGAAACACTGTTAGGGAGTTCTTGCTTATTAAAAAACAAACAAACAAACAAGCGAAATGATACAAAGACATGACAGCACCTCTTACGCTCTGACCCTTGCTATTCTTACACTTCTTATCAACATAACAAAGAATGTCAACTGGACAAAATAAGGTTGACATGACAAAGAGAAGGGGGAAAAAAAATCAATAAAAAACTATTTTGGAAGTAAAACTGTGTTTCTGCCTAAGGGGAAACAATGAGTTTGTTTTCAATCAAGAGAAATCCCCACTCTGTCCTGCACTTGCTTTCCCTCTGCCTCTCCATTCTTCTTGGTCAAACACACACTGAAGGACCACTCTGTTTCTGGAGGGCAAGAAATCCTATTACTTTTGAAACCACCTCGGTGGCACCAAATAATAACCCAGCTGGGTGCTTGATTGCTCTGACAACTGGCACTGATACAGAGGTAACTAGTCATTCTACTGTATGTGTTGCTGAAACTTTCCCTTTAGGGCTGAAGAATATGTTTTTGCACTGCCCCATGCAGTTCCTATGATGCATTCACCGGTAGCTGTCGCTTACAAATGATTAGCATTCATATACTGTAGACCAAAGACAGCTTGAGTTGCGACTCAAAGTAAATGTAAAAATGGCATATTGTGATATAAAAAAATATCTATAATAGATGATTTATTAGAAGTGTGCAGTAAAGTAAAGCTTGTTTGTTTAAAGTTGACTGATGGATGTAAGTTAAAATAAGAGTGATAATTAGTTTCCAGTAGGCAACGCTTATCTGTTGTTAAGTTAAACAACAAAACAACAACCCAAGAGATGCACTCTATATCTTTTGCATTTCTTTTCTCATTACCGTTGTCTCCCATTACTGGTATCCTTTTCGTGTCTCAACTCTTCACTCGCTTTTCTGTGAAAGCAACACTATAAAAGGTCCTGCTCAGCCTGACTCAGCCTGAAGGCCAAGGGACTGTACGGCTCCCTTGACAAAGTGAGTCTGCTCACTTCCTAATGACTCCTCCACCACAGGCAGATCCAAGGTAAGAAATAATAGGAAGGGAATAGCCAGTGGAGGGGAAGCACCTGTAAGTTTTGTTAGACTGGACAGTGAATTTGGTGAACTATACAGCTGTTTCTATCCGAGTCGGTAAAAGCACCATATAATGAGTCTGTAAATAGAGTTAGATAATGTAGCTCTTTCCGCCCTTTTCAAGCTCTCTGGGGCTTGATGTCTTTCCCAATTTCTCTCAGAGTAACTCTCTCTTCCTGTCTCTTTCTCTCACACACAAACAATCAGCAATAAACATCAAGGACAGTACATAACTCTAATCAATAGAATTCCCCCATTAGTGCTGCTACCTACAGATGACCAGATCCTAATTTCATCATGAAGCTCACTCAGAGAGCTAACATCAAATTTTATGTCATCATAGCACAACCTTTATGTTAGACTTTGATGAACTACTGTAGCACATTGATTCTGTTATTATTCTGTTGTAGATTTGCTGCTCTGTTTGGGATCATTGTCCTGTTGCGTGACCTAGTTTAGGCCAGGTTTAAGCTGTTGGACAGACAGCCCACTATGAAAATAGTAACCACAGCCCTAATTACCAGATTTGGCACCCTGCAACTTTTGGAGATGTCATGGTGTGTGCTTTGGCAGGCAGGAGGTTGGACGCAAATGCAGGAATCGTATGCAGAATGAAAGTTAAAGCGGCAGCTTTTGTTGCTGAAAAAACTTTTAGAAGAAATAAACTTCACAAAAAACAAACTAAAACCTAAAACATGAAAACCAGAAACTAAACTGGACTAAAGAAACTAAATACTAACCATAAACTAGAAAAACAAACCAGTAACTAAAAACTTCATAATGCTGCCAAAGGGAGGAAAAATAGCACAGTGACGGTACAACACAACAACTAACAGAGAAAAACACAGGGCTTAAATGCACCAGGGAGTAACGAGGGAATGGAAATCAGGAGGGACGCACAGCTGGGGCTAATCGAGGCACAGGAAGCAAAGCATGATACACTGACATAGGACACAGATTGTCAAAGTAAAACAGGAAACACGATGCAAAGACAGACTCAGAGATACAGGCTTCACACTGAGATTGTCAGGATCTGACGGCGCCATGACCGGTCGACCTGCCAGTGTGTGTATATCTGTGTGCGTGTGTATGTGTCTCTCCTACCGCCCTGTCTTCCCCTCCGGCTCCGCTGTGATGTGTTAGGAGGTAACCTAGCAACAGGCTACCTCCGACCCGGAAGTGCTGTCGCCCGGAGCTGCCGCACCTGCAGTCAATCCACCAGCTGCTGCCAATCAACTACCATCTTCAGCAGGGCTACTTAATGGTGTGGCTGAGCGACAGACAGCGCTGGAGTATTGCACTAAGCCTGGTAGTATGTCTGTGAAGGTTCTCAGTCATCCAGGTCATCGTAGTCAAAGGAGCTTGCAAAGAAAAGCGTCTGGACTTCTTTAAGTTACTTGAAGACGTTTCACCTCTCATCCGAGAAGCTTCTTCAGTTCTAAGGTCAAATGGTGGAGAGTCCCAGATATAAACCTAGTGGGAGTATCCCCCCCCACAGAGGGACAAAAGGATCCCCTGATAATCTATAATCCATCTATAATCCAGTTTTGAGATCCCTTCCCAGACGCCTTAACGCCCACTCACATCCTGGGCCATCTGACCTCAGGAATTCGCATGATAAGGTGGGGCCAGGTTTCACAATGAACACACCCGAAACTCTGGCTGATTGGGACCCACACCCAGTTTCACACCTTGGCTCAGGCGATTAGAGGATCATCAGGGGGTCCTTTTGTCCCTCTGTGGGGGGTCACTCCCACTAGGTTTATATCTGGGACTCTCCACCATTTGACCTTAGAACTGAAGAAGCTTCTCGGATGAGAGGTGAAACGTCTTCAAGCAACTTAAAGAAGCCTGGTAGTGTTTTCGAGTCGCTAACGTTATTGAAGTGCTGTCTGATCTTCGTACTCATTCTGCTGTCGTGTGTGTGTGTTCACCCAGGGATTGACGGAGGATTTACGGACACTAAGGAAGCACTTGGAGGAGAGACGGGCACTCACTACCACGCACGGGCTTACACGGAAGGAGGGACGCACTATCACCATTGTTGCACATTTGAACTGTTGTCACCTTGCTGCACTGTAAATAAATGCACTGTCATTATTTCTGAGCTCCGCGCCTGAGTCCACTCTTTAACAACCGTGACAGAATACTCCAGCCAGCCATGAACTCAGCGGACTCAAACCCAGTTCAGCAAGAGCTCTCTGTTCAGGGCGAAGTTTTGGACCGCCATGAGAGCATGATGAAACACATCATGACGGAACAAACAGCGATGCGACAGGTGCTTGCAAACATTCAATGTATGTTACTCACCGCGCCCGGCACCTCAGCTAAAAATCCACAACCCACTCCATCAGTAAGTGTGGCTGCAGCTTGCCCACTACCCCCTTCGCCTCCACCACCTCCACCTAGGCGAGAACATACATTACCGGTTCCGGAGAAGTTTGATGGAGATATAACAAAGAGTCGAGGCTTTCTGATGCAGTGTTCATTGATTTTCAGACAACAGACACAGGCTTACGGCTCAGATTGTGTGAAGATCACGCTTATGGTGGAATTGATGACTGGCCGGGCGCTGCAATGGGCACAAGCCGTTTTAAATGTTCAACCGAATATCTCCTACCAGGATTTTCTGACCAAGTTCCGCTGTGTGTTTGATAAAGGAACGGATGTAGATGGCGCTGCTAATCGTTTGTTTACCCTAAAGCAGAGACGTAAGAGTGTCGCGGATTTCTCCATTGACTTTTGGATCCTGGCCGAGGAGACGGGCTGGGCAGAAAACGCACTCCGGGGAGCCTTCCTGAACTGCCTAAACGAAGAACTCAAACGTGAGTTAGCTACGAAAGAGCTACCTAAACCCCTTAGCGCTTTGATTAATATGTGCATTCAACTGGATAATCATATGAGAGAGTTTGTTAGACAGGCAGGTGAAGGACGACGGCTGGCAGGGGGCGCCGATGCGCCTACCGGGTTGCTTCCTTCTCACTGGCGAGAGGAAGAAGAAGACCCAGCGGAGGATGAGGAACAGCCGATGCAGCTGGGCCGGGCTCGGTTCGGTGCTTCGCATCGGAGGAGAAGACAGTGCACGGGTGAGTGCTTCGTGTGTGGGAAAAGGGGACACTGGGCTGATACCTGTCCGAAGCGAGTAAAAGACTCCGCCCGCCAGTAGCTGTGGGGATACTGGCGGGTGCTACGGCTAACTCTGTTCCCCATCTCAGTTGTCCGGCCAAGCTGATTTTTCATTCCCTTACTCACCCGTGTAGCGCGCTGATTGACTCTGGAGCTGAGCAGAGTTTTTTTGGATGAATCACTAGCTCATAAATTAGTCGTACCCATTGTTCCTCTCCCTGAACCTCTCCAGGTTTCAGCTCTTGACGGCAGCCCTCTGACTACGGTCACTCACCGCACTCGAACCATCACACTCACCCTCTCTGGCAATCACTCGGAGCAGCTCAGTTTGTTTCTTTTTAAATCTCCTGATGCTCCCCTTGTGTTGGGCTATCCCTGGCTGCAACAACATAATCCGCAGATCGACTGGGCCACGGGCCGTATTTCGGGGTGGAGCGGTCAGAGTCACGCTTTGTGCTTGCGCTCCGCGACTTTTGGTGCGACGGTCGCTGGCTCCGCGGAGCCTGTTGCGCCTCCTGATTTGTCTGGTGTTCCGCCTGAGTATCATGACCTGGCCCAGGTTTTTAGCAAAGACAAAGCCTCCTCGCTTCCGCCCCATCGCCCGTACGACTGTGGCATTGATTTGATTCCCGGCGCTCCCTTGCCCACCAGTCGGCTTTATAACATCTCCAAGCCCGAGCGGGAGTTGATGGAACGGTACATTAATGACTCCTTGGCGGCCGGCATCATTCGACCCTCCATTTCCCCTTTGGGCGCGGGATTTTTCTTTGTGGCGAAGAAGGACAAGTCGCTCCGGCCATGTATCGATTTCCGGGGTTTGAATAAGATCACGATCAAGAACAAGTACCCCTTGCCCTTGCTGGCATCCGCCTTTGAGCTCCTCCAGGGCGCCACGGTTTTTTCCAAATTGGACCTCCGCAATGCTTACCACCTGGTGCGGATTCGTGAAGGGGATGAATGGAAAACAGCGTTCAACACTCACCTTGGACATTTCGAGTACCTGGTGATGCCTTTTGGGCTCACCAATGCCCCTGCTGTTTTCCAGGCTATGATTAATGATGTGCTGCATGATCTCCTTAACCACTGTGTTTTGTCTACCTAGACGACATCCTTGTGTTTTCCCGGAGCCCAGCAGAACATGTGGAGCATGTGAGGCTCGTACTGCAGCGCTTATTGGAGAATCGCCTGTTTGTGAAGGCTGAGAAATGTGAGTTCCATGTTCCAACTGTGTCTTTCCTGGGCTTTGTGGTGGAACAGGGGCAGCTGCGTGCGGACCCAGCTAAGGTCAAGGCGGTGGTTGAGTGGCCAGTGCCCAAGAATGTTCATTGGCCCATTTCCTGTCCAAACTGTGTTGAATCCAGTGACGGTTCGGTTGAGCCTGCCTCGTAACATGCGAACTCACAATGTTTTTCATGTCTCGCAGGTGAGGCCTGTTCGGACTAGCCCGCTGTGCCCGCCTCCCGGGCCCCCGCCACCCGCCCGGATTATCGACGGCGCCCCGGCGTACTCCATCACCCGCATTATGGATGCCCGGCGCCGCGGTAGGGGCTTTCAGTTTTTGGTGGATTGGGACGGGTATGGTCTGGAAGAGCGTTCCTGGGTGCCGCGGTCTGCAATTCTCGATGACGCCATGGTGAGAGAATTCCGCCGCCGGCACCCTGACAAGTTTGGTAGGTCGCCGGGTGGCTCCCATTAGAGGGGGGATACTGTCAGGATCTGACGGCGCCCTGACCGGTCGATCTGCCAGTGTGTGTATATCTGTGTGCGTGTGTATGTGTCTCTCCTACCGCCCTGTCTTCCCCTCCGGCTCCGCTGTGATGTGTTAGGAGGTAACCTAGCAACAGGCTACCTCCGACCCGGAAGTGCTGTCGCCCGGAGCTGCCGCACCTGCAGTCAATCCACCAGCTGCTGCCAATCAACTACCATCTTCAGCAGGGCTACTTAATGGTGTGGCTGAGCGACAGACAGCGCTGGAGTATTGCACTAAGCCTGGTAGTGTTTTCGAGTCGCTAACGTTATTGAAGTGCTGTCTGATCTTCGTACTCATTCTGCTGTCGTGTGTGTGTGTGTTCACCCAGGGATTGACGGAGGATTTACGGACACTAAGGAAGCACTTGGAGGAGAGGCGGGCACTCACTACCACGCACGGGCTTACACGGAAGGAGGGACGCACTATCACCATTGTTGCACATTTGAACTGTTGTCACCTTGCTGCACTGTAAATAAATGCACTGTCATTATTTCTGAGCTCCGCGCCTGAGTCCACTCTTTAACAACCGTGACAGGGATATGTAACAGAGGGAACATATACAGACAAGGGAGACTAGACATGAGATGTGGAACCAGGTCATGTACATAGAAAACATGGGGACAGAGACTAAACACAGGCTAAGAAAAATACAAAAGGAGGAAGAACTAAGATCACGAAACACAAACAAACTATAACCAAAAACAGGAATAACAATCATCAAGGAATATTAAATCAAGATCCCAGTACCATGACAGGAGCATGTACCTTGCATCACATTAGTCCTTATCTGCACATGGTCAGAGCAGGACTTTTAGTAGCATGCAACAGGAGCACAATGATCCAAAAGGAAGTGACCTTAAAGGACTGGAAAGAGTTGAAGACACATTTCTAAGGCTTTGGGACTCCAGTGAACCACGGTGACAGGCATTAACCACAAATGGAGAAACTTGGATTAGTGGTAAATTTTCCCAGAAGTGTACATACACCACCAAAATTACTCCAAAAGGGCTGACAATTCATCCAGGTCACAAAAGAACCAAGAACATCATCTAAAGAACTGCAGGCTTCACTTGTCTCGGTTAAGGTCGAAGTTCATGATTCAAAATGAAAGAAGCTGGGCAAACATCCATGGTGTTCAAGGACAAAACCACTGCTGACCAAAAAGGACAAATTTGCAAATAAAACATCTGGATGATCCCCAAGACTTGTGGAAAAATATTCTGTGGACTTTTATTCTGGAAGAGACAAAAGAGTAACTCTTTGGAAGGTTTGAGTCCTGCTACATTTAGAGTGAAACTAACACAGCATTACATAAGAAGAACATCAACCAACAGTTAAAGATGGTGGTTGTAGTGGGATGGTCTGGGGCTTCTTTGCTGTATCAGGATTTTCATTCATGAATTAACATGAATTATGAATGAACTAGATTTAACTATCTACGAATCTAAAGAAACATGTACGTGTGACAAATGTGCAAAAATCAAAGAAATCAGGAAGATTCAAATCACCGCTTCTTATTTATTCCACTGCTTACTGTTACATTAATCAGGAATCAAGACTGCCCCAGTTTAAGCTTTTCTTTCTGTATAGCATGTGGACTTATAGCTGAGTCTCAAACATTTTGCCAATGCTTGTGGGTTCCCACACTTTATGAGAAGTTCTCTCTGCGCACAATCTCTCTGAGGATCAATTAGACGTCGGGCACAGAATGGCAGCTGACACATTCAGTGAATCCTGACAGGTCTATTAAAGACAGTGTGTGGCTGGTGATCTTATCATGATGGAGGCCAGTGAAAAAAGCTAGGGCTATTATTTCCCATTGGCTGGTTTTAATTATTCATAAGCCTCACACTAAGTACTGTAAATGCACACATACAGAATAGCACAGACACGCTCTGTCCCATATCTGCAGCAGCTGGAAAATTATTTTCCCAATTAAACTGCTGTTTGCTGAATAAACACTTCCCATCACACCAGCACCTCCTCAGCGCTGTTTGATATGCAAACTGGCCACCAATCTCTAATTTGCTACTGCTGTAATTGTAAACATTAGCTGAGAGGAGTTTATATATGGCAACACTCCTGATCCTCCCAGCTGCTGTAAGTCTCATCAATTCAATTCAATTCAATTCAATTTATATGCTTTATATTGTAAGGTAGACCCTAGAATAATACAAAGAAAAGAGAGAAAACACCAAAAATCATATTACCTCCTATACAGCACTTTGGCAACAGTGGGAAGGAGAAACTCCATTGTAACAGGAAGAAACAGCAGAACCAGGCGAGGAGCGCCCATCTGCCGTGACCAGTTGCCAGTTAATGGATAAAGACAGGACAAAGACATGCTGAGGGAGATATTAATAAAAAGTAATGGTTAAATGCAGAGAGGTGTATAAACATATAGTGAGTAAGAAAGGTGACTGAAGAAGAAACACTCACTGCATCATGGGAATCCCCTAGCAGCCTAGACCTATTGCAGTGTAGGCTCACCAAGGTGAGGTGTTCTCTCTTTCTCTACTATCTATCTCTATTAAAACATACTCCTTCTAGTGCTGCTCATCAGCTGTGCTAAAGCAAAAATAGTGAGTTTTTATACTTTTTCATATCTATAGCTGTGGGTTAATGAGCACTTCTGCGATTGTCAGGCTCATTTTCATGTTGTTTTTCTCAGGTTTGCTCTACTGTCTTTCTGACAAAGGTATACGGTGAAAGAGCTGGAATAGAAGTTAATTTCTTTTTCTCCTCACAATGTAAAGAAAAAGCAGACATTACTTTAAATATTATGCTGGAAATCCACCTTTAATTAAATAAAAGGCACTTTTAAAAGTGTCACTAGGGAATTACACCAGCACGTCTAAGTGAGCTTACATGAGTCACCACTGAGAGAAAGCAACAAAGTGAGTCAGGGGCTAAAGCTTTTGCTGCTTTCACTGGGCAGTGCAGTTTTCTAATAATAAACAGGCTTATCTGTGTTTCTTTATGTGCTAGCAGAAATCTGGGTGCCTGTGGTGCTATACTTAAAGCAGGAATCCAAACTCTAAAGCGCTACCACTACAGGGTTTGGTTCTATTTGTTTATACAAACATGTTAGCCTGGAGATAAGCACTAACTAATGAATTCACACCATCATTTGAAACTGCTGAAAGAGGCAACAAGAGAAAATAATGTAACTTGTGCTCATGCAAAACGATGATGTGCCAGCAGATGAAGAGCAACTTTTTGGCAAAAAAGACTAAATTACATAAAGAAACCCATTGAACCTAAAAATTTGGTGTTATGTTTTTTGCTTGTTTTTTCCACATCAAGTACATGCTCACTGCACTCTAAAACAGCAAAACAGCTGACAGCGAGTTGGACATTTACACTGAAAACGAAATGAGATGTTTGAGCTTTATTTGTGTTTCAGGTACCAATTCAAACCACTGACAGGGATCTCAGTCACTCCTTTAAAAGATTTGAGTCTCACAGTGATGACAAAAAGGCAGGAAGTGCAGTGCGGCCAGGGTAAAAGTACAAATCATGTCATCTGATTAAGCACCACTATTTTCAAAGATCAGTTCAGTCAAGGATCTCAACAAGGTTTGAATTCGCACAATGCAGACTTTACAGTCACGGCTATTCCCCGAGGAGGGCGGATTATGTGCTTCACACTGTATCACATACGTCGATTGTTCGCTGAGCGTGAACATTTAACTTGATATACAGTATAACACATAAGCTCCTTATTTCTCCCTGTCATTGTCTCACCGTAGCAACGGTACACAGACAATGTTTCGCTAATGCACAGCAGCTGGATCAACGTTTTCCACCGCACACAGTGACTTATTGTTCCACTGGGAAATAAAGTTGTAATTGATAATTACACAGAGAGTAGACGAGACTAGGAATAAGCCCACACTTTCTTTCACCACTACATAAAACATGCACAGCATGCTAAATATGGGTGTATATTGCAAAAGAAATGCCCAGTGTATCGTCTCATATTGCACTTCAATCGATGGCAGATGGAAAACAATATTGGCAAGATTTGCAAAACCATTACTGTGAGAGCACTTGTGGAAGATATGAATGCTGCATGGTAATAAGGAAATATTGCACTGCAGACTAAGAATAATGGGTTTTCACCCAGTGGGTGAGTTTCCAGGTTCACTGATCCTTTTTTGCCTTCATGAAGTGGCTGGCTAGTTTTTCATGGCACATTGCTGGCCACATGTTTTTACGTGATTGTTTGCAAGTCACCAGCTGCTTCGTTTAGATGTGGATGGCAGACTGCACACACCAAATTCAGATAACATAATATGAGGTTTTATCCACTAGATTACGGCGCACGCTGGTGAAACGCAATGGTGCTTTAAAACTACACTCCTCTGTTATTTCCTTAACAATTTTCTTATACTACGATTAATAGAAAAGAAAATATCTTCACATGTAACTCAATATCAGGACATCATTTATCATGATAACATGCACAAAAAGATGGCACTAATTAAGCCACACTGCATGAAAACATCCCAAGGATACGAGGATTCTAATCTAAAAGTTTCCCTTATCACACAAGAAATTTAAGCACAAATAAGGCAGTCTGTCGTGTGTTAAAGTTGGCACGATGGTAATAAAAAATAAAAGGAACCAAAGAGGTAGGAACAGAGAGATAATGGGAAAATTACCTTTCACTGAAATCCTAACGTGTGTGTTACTTTTGAGCCTTTATATCAGTTGAAATGCAAACCAAGCTACGGCGTGAGGTCGTGTTTAACGAACAGCACAAGCTGCTGCTACACCTTTTGTCCAGAAACATCACAGATGTGAAAAGTGAAACATTACAAGTGAATGTGACACGAATGAAGCTGATTTACAGACACTGTTTAAACCCAGAGAGGACCGACTGATGGAGTGTGTGTGTGGCTGCTGTGTCTTTAAACTTCCCTTTTTTTTCATCCAGCAGATTCAGAGTAACATTAACATCCAGCCAGAGGCTGATTTTCTTGCTTATTCAGTGCCAATCAAAAAAGATCAAATATGCAAGTGTGTTATTAACTGTTCCAATCCGGTGTGACAGTGTCCTTTTTTATGTTACCACTAGCATCTGCTGGGGTATGATCCCTGTTGCACTGGGTCGTGCTCTTTGCTGAGGGAGTTCAAGGAGCAGTGACGGATGAGGTGATTGGCATTAATGTCGTGTGATGCTGCAAATACAGTACTGCCAATACCGATTCGGATACTTTTAACTGGTAAAGGTAGCTAATCTAAAGGAGAGCAGTGTGTCATGATGAGTAGATTCTAATGAGCACTGAATCACTGAGATTTTTATTGTTCACAATAATTAGCATAACACAACAAAGCACAGCTTTCAGCTTTTCATGTATTTTCAAACTGTGTTTATTGGAGACCTGGCGTATAAATGTAAGAGGTATATTTTTTATTTAAAGAAAGAAAACATTAACACAATTCAGAGGATAGAAACAAAGTATACAGAGCTACAGTTTCCTATAGTGTCATTTTCATAGCTTTAACAGTGTTGGTGTCACTACCATCTATATCTGGATTGATCCGCCTATCACTAATTGGCACACCTGTCATGCACTGGTTAATGAGATTCTCGCTATTTCACATGCAGGAGACATGCACACACACACACACACACACGCAGAGAAAGACGCAGTGTCAGTGACACGTCTGTTGGCAAGAAGCCGGAGTGAGAGCTGAGAGAGAGAGCGCACCCTGAGCCAGCCAGAACAGCGGGGCGACGGGTGCCAGTGAATTACATGCGTGTGGTTGTAAATAAAGAAATGTGTGAACTTGAGAAGCTGTATCTGTGCTGAGAGAAACTCGCCGGTAACAGTTTTTTGCTGCACTCCCATAGCAAGATGCTCGCTGGGCTATTGGCGTATGTTTGTGTGTAAGTGAGCTTGGGGATTTATGAACCAAACTTAGTGTTCAAAGCAGTGGAAGGATCAAACAATGTAAAGCATCTTAAAGGTCAGGAAAAAATAACACAAATCTAAAATCAACACACTGGCTTTAATATTTCCTAAACCTTGATGTAGTGCGCTGGAGATGTCTGTGTGTATGATCAGTGGATTGCTGCTGAATGTTTAATTCTTGACAGCTGGGTCCAAGCGCTTTAATTCTTTTCTTTTCTTTAACCGACAGCTTCAGAAATTGATGTTGCTTTAAATAAACAACTGAATTTAATTTTACTGTTTCAGCAACACTTGAAGACGCCATCCTCATTCAAGAGCTAGCTAAAGAGCTGTTCTTCATCTTCAAGACAACACTATCTGTGCTGCGATGTTAAATGTGTCAATGTTTATGAATTGTCCAATCAAATACTTAAACAAGGCAGGTAATCCCTGCACATTGGTCAGGGATTGGATTTTCTTTTCTCTTGACGTTCAAACCCTCACCTGCTTTACTGCATTGCTTTTAAAATCTGTTTTTCTCAGCTGTAATTTTTGTGTTGCTTTGTTTTTCCTTTGCTTTCCTTTCTCTATGCTGCACAGTAGCTTTGGTAAAGCACTTGTGACCTTTGTCTCTGTGTGTATTAAATTCACTTACAGAGTTGCTTGCTTGCAGTGTTGGGGATTTTAAAGGATAGAAGGGATTTTGTGGAAAATGATACAAGTAAAAAAAAGTGCTCAATAATCAGGAATGACTCCCATTAGATCAATGTATGAACAGTCGCTGCTACAAACAACACAAACACCTCTCTTTTCAACCAATGACAGCTTGAACTGTTATAAATAATATAGCGCTGCAGGTGGTTTAACTGATCCAAAGTCTCCTGATTAGTTTTTACTCAAACAGTGCTTTCAGACTGTATAATGCATAATTCATATACAGATGGTCAACCAAGTTAGAAACAGCCCAAACCTGGGTCTATATGGACTTTCCTAAAAGACCTTTGCTTTACTGCAAGGAGACTGCACACATTAGGTTAACTGTGGTATGTATTTGTGTGTAGTGTGGTGTTTGCAGTGTGTTCTTCTTCGGACTTCAGTGGTCTTTGCAGTGTTGTATAAGCTGAGCTGTAGGTTTTATAAACATTATGTTATGGGAATTATTGCTCCATCGACACAAGTGGAAGAAAGGAGTGAGGTGATCAATGTGCTTAACGGGTGAAAAACAGAAGAGAGAAATGATTTCTGTATGGATGGCGTGGAATGACTTGTTAAGATAATGGACACTGTTTAAACCGCATCCTAAAAATTAAACTTTTACTTAGATACAAATTACTAGCAGAATTGATTGGCTGATTTTGATGAGATCATTAAATGATAAGAAGGTACAGTGAGAAATACTGGTGTTTTGTTGGAAATAATCTGGAGTTGAAGGTTGTGTGCTTTTATAGAGCCCTGCTGATCTGTAAGTATTAATCCACATATATTAATTTAGTTGCAATTATTTTATTCACAGTGTTACTGTATCAGTTTAGATACCAACAAACCTGGATGAGGCTTTAGACCAGAGGTCTCCAACTCCAGGCCTCGAGGGCCGGTGTCCTGCAGGTTTTAGATATAACTGTGGGTCAACACACCTGAGTCACATGATTAGTTCGTTACCAGGTCTCTGGAGAACTTCAGGACATGTTGAGGAGGTTGTTTAGCCATTTGAATCAGCTGTGTTGGGTTAGGACACATCTAAAACCTGCAGGACACCGACCCTCGAGGCCTGGAGTTGGAGACCCCTGCTTTAGACAGACAAAACCCTGGTCAATGAACGATGAGCCACGCTGACGTCATAACTGGCATCAGGTTGGAGATGATGTGAATATTTAAATGAGGATGAGAGCAACGAAATGACTTTAAGACTCCAGCTTTAGATATTATGGAAAATTAGAGTTAAATACAATAAATGCTGACTGAATGGACAGTAGTATAGTGCTGAATTTTGTCTGCACTGACACATACTGTTCATATTTCAGCTTCACTGGGTTGAAATAGAGGCTCAGCTCTTTATTTACCTGTTACTATGGTGAATCCTGGTATCAGAGCTCCATTGACAGTGGATTTCTTTCCCTACCCTTGCACACACTTAACTCCGGGTGAGCATAATTAGAGGGTTTTTTTTTTCTCAACTAACTCTGAAAACTCACACCATCTGAAAGTTCAGGGTTAGAGTAATTGTTAAGCCTGCTTTCTGGAGCAGGGCCTGGACATTAGCCATGCAGAAGCAGAATCTCTGCCTCTGCTCAGAAAGCTAAGTGTCTTGTTGAATTATGACAGAACTTGGAAGGATTGCAGAACACCCACAATAAGAAAGTTGAATAATGAGACTGAGATTTTATTGCAAGACACAAAATGAACCAAGAAAACTTCTTTTGGAGACTATTACCATGTGTAAGGCTGGACACTTCATGAACATGACACCCTCGTCTGTTGTTATGTCCAAAACATAAGGAGGTTAATATGAATGAATGAATACATTACCTCTTAAGTTACAACGTTTGTTTGTATTGTGTTCAGGAAGTGGGGACAGTAGAAGGAAGTCTTATTTTAAGCATCAGTAGGACCACACAAAGACAAATGTGTCCGACAGTTAGAGGTATAAGAACATGGAATTCTCTTCAAGAAAATCTCAAGAGTTGTACAAATACGCACCGTTTTAAATTGTGTTACATGCTTAAAACGATAAATCAATATGAAGAACACGAAAGTAATTTGGGCTAAATGTGGAAGGGACATTTTTTCTTTGCCATCCAGTAGTGCTGTCTATTGTTGATTGTACTGATTTGTTTTGTTTTGCATTGTTACATATTGATAAATGTTAGAGTGCTTTTTTGGGTTGTTGGCACCCTCTTGTAAGATTATTTGGAATTCAGATAGGCAGGTGCTAATAAGAATTTATTCTTCTTCCTGCTCCTTTTCACTCATGGGTGCAGTGTTATATAAATGGGAAAGAGGATTTATATGTAGGAAATGAAATACTGTTGAACCATGTGTGAAACAAATAAATGAAATGAAATGTAACAAAACAAATCCCATGGTTTTGAAGCTGAAGAGGATCTACTTCTAATGCTGAAATTTTGGGGAAACAATCTTAACACAGGTCATCTCGGGCCCTGCTTTCATGTGAGGGTGGTCAGTGTACTTTCAATGAAGCGAAGCACCAAGAACTCTCCAACTTTTTTTTTCTTTGAAGGTGAAAGCTCTGAGTGCTCCGAACCTTTGCTCTCCTTTACTCTCTGACTGACTGTCTTTGACACTTACAGGAGGATTTCTCATGAAAGAAAACTGAATCATCTCTAAGGGCTCTCTCAGCCCTTGAAGAATGATTTCCACTGACTTAGACATGTCAGCGCTGGAGACCACCTAGTGAGTTGAAAAAGAGGGTAAAAGCCCATTGGGCGCCATGCATCGAGGTGAGGACAGAGTCTGGGATGGACTGAGGCAACTGCAACAAATTCTGTCACATTCCCCTGGAAACAGGTCTCCTACGTATGTGCCCGAGGCTGCAGAGGGAAACAGAGAGTCAGCAGCTGAACAACAAAAGGCCTGGTGAAGGGTCTGGTGGAGCAGTGATGGGAGCAGAGAGGTGGCTCGCAGCAGTACCAGGGGAAAAAATTAATTAATCCTGGCTTTGAAAGTGAAATATGGGAGCTGCTGGAATAACATGTTTCAGATGCCTGTTTGTGATGACAGGTGGGCAAGTCTATGTAGGCGTTTTATGCCCCAGACATCAGAAAAAGAAAGAGCGAGTCGCGGAGAGTGACATGAAAAGAAAGAGAGGGAAAGCGAGACAGCCTGAGAGCTGAGGACATGGCATCGGGTGACACATGCTGCAGTCTAACCTTCATATTTGCTCCTGAAATAAGAGCCGAAAAGGAAGCTGAAGAAAAACAAAGTTAGTACAAAGAAAAACAATAAGAACTACTGAGAGCCTAACTTGACCTTTGAGGATTTGCATTTACATACAGGGAGTGCAGAATTATTAGGCAAGTTGTATTTTTGAGGAATAATGTTATTATTGAACAACAACCATGTTCTCAATGAACCCAAAAAACTCATTAATATCAAAGCTGAATGTTTTTGGAAGTAGTTTTTAGTTTGTTTTTAGTTTTATCTATTTTAGGGGGATATCTATGTGTGCAGGTGACTATTACTGTGCATAATTATTAGGCAACTTAACAAAAAACAAATATATACCCATTTCAATTATTTATTTTCACCAGTGAAACCAATATAACATCTCCACATTCACAAATATACATTTCTGACATTCAAAAACAAAACAAAAACAAATCAGCGACCAATATAGCCACCTTTCTTTGCAAGGACCCTCAAAAGCCTGCCACCCATGGATTCTGTCAGTGTTTTGATCTGTTCACCATCAACATTGCGTGCAGCAGCAACCACAGCCTCCCAGACACTGTTCAGAGAGGTGCACTGTTTTCCCTCCTTGTAAATCTCACATTTGATGATGGACCACAGGTTCTCAATGGGGTTCAGATCAGGTGAACAAGGAGGCCATGTCATTAGTTTTTCTTCTTTTATACCCTTTCTTGCCAGCCACGCTGTGGAGTACTTGGACGCGTGTGATGGAGCATTGTCCTGCATGAAAATCATGTTTTTCTTGAAGGATGCAGACTTCTTCCTGTACCACTGCTTGAAGAAGGTGTCTTCCAGAAACTGGCAGTAGGACTGGGAGTTGAGCTTGACTCCATCCTCAACCCGAAAAGGCCCCACAAGCTCATCTTTGATGATACCAGCCCAAACCAGTACTCCACCTCCACCTTGCTGGCGTCTGAGTCGGACTGGAGCTCTCTGCCCTTTACCAATCCAGCCACGGGCCCATCCATCTGGCCCATCAAGACTCACTCTCATTTCATCAGTCCAGAAAACCTTAGAGGTTGTTCGATGATCACGCTTCAGAAGCTTTGCAATTTTGAGACTGCTGCATCCCTCTGCAAGATATCTCACTATTTTTGACTTTTCTGAGCCTGTCAAGTCCTTCTTTGACCCATTTTGCCAAAGGAAAGGACGTTGCCTCATAATTATGCACACCTGATATAGGGTGTTGATGTCATTAGACCACACCCCTTCTCATTACAGAGATGCACATCACCTAATATGCTTAATTGGTAGTAGGCTTTCGAGCCTATACAGCTTGGAGTAAGACAACATGCATGAAGAGGATGATGTGGATACCCATTTGCCTAATAATTCTGCACTCCCTGTATAGCAACTGTACTAGTGCATCTCAAAAGGTGTATTTCTTTTTATGATTTAATTTAAAAAGAAAGGCTTTCACATGTTTTATATTCATTGGATGTGAAGTGAAATATTTCAGGGCTCATTTCATTTTATTTTATGATGATTATGGCTCATAGCGCATGAAAATTCAACATGTAAGATCTGAAATTATTAGAATATGTCATGTGTATATATATATATATATATATATATATATATATATATATATATATATATATATATATATACATATATATATTACAGCACATTTGAAAACCATGTTCATTTATACATTTGGTACTTGGTTGGGCCTCCTTTACTATGAATGACAAGGCAATCAGCATATTTTTGGAAATATAATAATAATTTTAGTGCACCATTTTCAGTGTCCACGAGAGTTCCTAATCTGCCTCCACATCCCAAAATCCAGCTGTTTTAGGGCACCTTTGCATGAGCAACTTTTACTGAGGTTTCCTATGTCTGAACGTACTGCACATTGAAAAGATCTACCAATATAAAGTGAATAGGACTCAATTCCAGTTCAAATAAAGTTCCAGTAAACACCTTTCCACTGAGCTTTCACCTAGATGTTACAAAGACAGATTCTATCATCAGCTACTGATTCCTGGTTGTCTTTGGTTATGTGAAAAAAAAAATTGTTCTGTTTTCTGTAAAGATGATCCCACATTGCTTCAGTAACATAGAGGCCTGGGGAGGCCAGTCCATGACCAATAGGTACAAGGACTGGCATGAAAATGAGGGAAAAAGCAGCCAACATAAAATATATAAAATTGAGGGGCGGCTAAAGACTTTTGCACAGTACTGTAGCTATAACCCTCCAATAAACAAGCATAGCGTTTCAGTCATTCATGCATACTGTCCTCTCTTTTTCATTCCCACATGATCTTTTACAGATACTGCATCTAGGGCTGAAGACACTGATGCTAAAATTATCTCCTTCAATTTTTTTTTAACCCAGCGAGCCTTTTTGTCAGCCCCAAACTGATGCTGCGTGGGCGGCAACTGTAATGTACAGCTGATGGCTTGCATTTCTCTTTCACATTTCAAGAGCCCACATCAAAATGAGCGAGTTTCTGAGACTATCACAGAAACAAGAGAGCAAAGTATATGGCTGTGAGCACAGACAGCAAGTAATATGGGCTTTTGCTCTGGACTGAACTTTAGCTTGCTAAATAAAGAGTAAAAAAAAACATCAGTTCACTTCAATCTTTGGCAGCCCACCCTCTTAAAACCTTACACGGTGAAGCAAAATGAAATATTTAAATGCTCAGTTTGAAACATTTATCTGGTCACATTTGTTTTGTATTTTTATATATTACCTTACAATAAAATCCACAGTACTACAAACATTAGACTGGACTTCTAGTATTCAGAGCTCTGCAGCTAAAAAGAAAACATAAGAAAAGCAATTAAATGAAAGTGTATGAGACAGAAATGTGTTTGTGTCTTATGTGCATGTCTGTGAAATCTCTACAAATCATAAGTTACAGGTGAAGTGCCAGATATTTAATGGGACAGTATGACAGCTCACTAACTTTACATGCGTGGTTTCAGCACAGCACAGACATGGGATAAATTACTTTTTGACGTCAAGGTGCCGAACGACCCACAAACTACACCCTTTTTGGCTCCTACCTCAAAGCACACTGTGTTCTGTTGATCTTATGTGCTGCACAATAATGTTTAACATTTAGTATTTACTGTCATATTCCCATATATCATTGTGATGTTGTTTATTCTATTACTCTTGTTCTCTTCTGCTTGCTTTCTTTTTTCTTTCTCAGCAGGTGATCCAGGTGATTGATATATGCATTTTTTTTTCTCTACCCGTTCTGTTGGTTTTTGTCTTTTGCCCTTCTCCCCCGTCCCTCTTCTCAGCTGTTTCTCTTTCCCTCTTTCTTTCTCCCCTTCTTTCCCCCAGTCAAGTCTGTCCCGTATTCAGTAAATGAAAATAAAATAAACAATAAAAGGTGAATCAAATGGACCATTACGGCAAGGCTGGGATGGTCAGTTTGGTAAAGTAAATCCGCTGGGCATCTTTCTTTGCCTTTAGACAACAATTCTGATGGCAAAAGAGCCAAACGGGACAGGCCAAAAAAAAAAAAAAAAAAAAGGTGCCGAACGACAAGTCCTCATAGCGGCAGTGATTCTCTGCAGAGGTTTATACAGTTCCTAACTTTAGGGTACACGCAGATATGGAGCCACGAAGCATTAACAGAAGATAACAGGAATGAGGAATGAAAACAATCACAGTCCAAACACTTAAGAACATCACACTTTAATCAGGCAGACTGTTTGTATTAAGTATAGTAAATATACGCTGCTCAAAGAAAATTAGGGGAGCACTTGGTCATCGCAGTCTAACACACAGTAAAGTGAACTTCGCGGATATCATTCTGTTCGGTTAGGAAGGATAAAGCATTGTGAATCAGCTTCACCTGCTTTGGTGCGAGGGTTTACGGGTGGTGGCCACAGACCATATCTCCTTTTTCCTCCAGACTTATTTTTTGTCTTGTTTTGCAGTTTTTTAGTGTTCTTGTCACTGTGAGCGCCATGAGAAGGTACCCGCAGGCCATTCAGGGTCCAACTACTCCAGGATGGCGCATCCGTAAGCAGCATTACAAGGTTTGCTACTATATGTGTCGCAGCACATACCAGACCACGGCAATTACAGGAATAGAGAGCATGCATGAACAGTATTTGTTCCTTTGTGTGAGGACGAACAGGATGGGCGCTGCCAGAGTCCTACAAAGCTTTCAAAATTATCACATTAAGACTCCGTGAGGGTGGCGTGAGGGTTCAGCATCCTTTAGTGGGACCCGTGTTCCCAAGCCAGCACCACGAAGCCAGAACTGGCAAGTCTGCCACTGGCACTCTCTTCACTGATGATGGTGCAGAAAGCATAATGTTCACCACAGTGACTAGTTTGCATCCGTCACATGTGCTCAGTGTGAACCTGTTGATGTCTGCCCTTTTTTTTTGTACTTTTTATTTTTATAGGATCCATGTCCTTGCTTGACTGTTTCTAGTCTAGTTTCCTTGGGAACAATAAAGTATCTGATCTTACAGCATATCTTGTTAGCAGTATATTTCTAAAACATACAGTAATAGGTGATATAATAAAATCTGCTGTGAAAGTTCACTCATAGCTAACCAGATGATGCCTTTACATTTTTCCATACTTTCCAGTTGCAGTTGTGGCGATCCCTGATGTCATTAAGCTGGTTCACCAGTGACATTAATCTCCATCATCCTGGACTGCAGCTGTTGGTGGTGATAGTCCCTGTTCTGGCCTCCAGAAGACGAGCTATGAGCAGGAGAGCCACTCTAACCAAGAGCTGTTATTGGTGCGTGTGCCAATTCACCAAACTCACTTCATTGCAAAAAAAAGTGCCATAACGTCCGATGATTGATCAGCCATTGATCAGTCGCAGTCTATGACTGTCCAACACTAACACCGCAGGACAAGAGACTCAACTGGCTCACAGCTGAATATATTGTTCAGTTATTTGTTTATTTAGTTAACGGATCTGTGGGAAGAGTGCATCTGTGCATTCGAACAATGACTTTTATGAAAGTAGAAAGAACACAAAGGTCACAGAGATCAAAGGAGACAGGACAGGCTATTTTTTCCCACATTACTGAAGCATCTCGGATACACACATGTCCACAGTTGACGTTTGGCTTTTTGTGATATAAAATGTTATCGCTTTATTTATATATATTTTATTCTGTGAGACATTCGAAGGTCACAAATGACAAAGTAAGTAATTTTGAAATAAAATTTTTTGATGGTGACTAAATAGAATTGGACAACTGAATGCAGGAGCAAATTGAAGATTGAAAATGGAAGCAGTGTCAGTCACTTCATTTTCAGATTATTGGGGAAATGTCTCTCTTTATGTAAAGGCAGAAACAAATAAATATAATACTGTATAATGCAATAAATAAACAAAATGCAGTCAGCCTCTAAGGAATTCTGTCTTGCTTTCCAAATATTTATTCTCTCGAAAGTCAACTTTTCTGATTTAATATCATCCCTGCTGAGTCAGCTCATACACAGGAACCATCCAGTCTTCTATTCTCGTTTGCATCTTTTATTTGGGTAAGCAGCCTCCTTAAGTTTGCTTGCTAATGAGTTAAACCATTTCTGATGTTTATAAGATGCATTTTTATGAATCATGTTGGACTTCTGTTATGTTACTCAAGCAGCATTTCAGTAAGTTTAGTTACCAAAGCAGCAAATAAACTCAAACAATGTCACCTGCTTTACAGCTCACTGGATGTTGAAAAGCTATCCAGAGGTGTGTGTGTGTGTGTGTGTGTGTGTGTGTGTGTGTGTGTGTGTGTGTGTGTGTGTGTGTGTGTGTGTGTGTGTGTGTTTAGAGGATAAATATGTAAAATATATACATTAATATATTAAACTCACGTGGATATTTTTGCATTAAAAAGACCTTTCCCTGTTATTCTACGTGAATGTCGATGCTTATTTTTAATGGGAGGACAAATGCACATATTCTCAGTAACGAATGTGGCAGATATTGTGTCCGCTATTTTTTCGTGGTGTAAGATGCTAAAAATAGCCTGCTGAGCTGTCTTCTTCAAGCCAGATCAATGACGCAGGCATCCGAAAGACGAGAGCGCAGCTTCTAAATGTGAATCCGCACATCAACTTGAAAGGTCACTTCAGTGGCAGATGACTGCACTTCTACTCACCTTTCCCCCTGGTTGGAAACTCTATTCTGTAATTGCAGGCAAAGTCACACACACAGAATACAAAACAACAAAATTTAGAAAGTTTAGGCCGTGCAGTACAGTAGACTCGAGAGATCAGGACAAGGACACTAAAACAAAACAAAGAACCTCACTGAAGAGCAGGTTTGTCAATGAAAATCAGTCACATGTATTATTGGAATGAAACTTTGCTGGGCTGAGGTTGAGCTGTTTGGAGACAAAGACAGAGAAGTAAGGTTGAGACGGTCTGGATAATGCAGGGGAGGGTTAGTGGATATGTTCAACAAAGGTTGTTGTAGAGGGAGCTGCGAGGCAGGAGGGGAAAAAGGAAGACTCGAGGACATGCAGAGGGTCGGTGTGATAGAGGACGATGCTAAGATTATGTAAAATGTTTTTCACAATAGAAATACAGATTTTTAAATTCTCCATTCTTATTGAGGACCAGATATTCATTGAACCCACTGAGCCTGACTTTACTGCTTTACACATTAACATTTTACATGTTAATTTCTTGTAAAAACAAAAACAAACAAAAGTACAGCAATCAAAAACAATTAAACAAAGTCAAATAAAGTCTTCCAAGAGCCCCGAATGTTGTCTGTTGTGTGCACAGCCCTGCTATGGTGTGGCTGACGTTTTAAAAGTAGCCAGTGGTAGACCCCTCCTGCCTGGCTGCTGTTTTTACGGCATGTTGTGATAAGACAGCAACATGTCAGCGTGTTATGAGCTGTCTCCTGTATCAGACACATCCTGCACTCATAGTTCAAACATCTTTCTATCAACCATGTGCTGCTCTACACATATAAATATATATATATATATATATATATCTGTGAGCTGCTGCTCTATATTTTAAGGACTTTTGGAGTGTTCAAAAATAATGAATGATGCAGCCACTGGGAACAAGCTATGAGCCATTATAAATAGCTTAAAATCGGCTATAATTGCATTCATTTCATTTGCCTCCTTGAAAACACTACAGATGGATACAGAGTACTGGCTCTACCCAAACTGGTCAGAAGTGTGGAACTAACAAGCCCCAAAGGATGTCGAATTTAAAGTCCATTCCTTTAAGATTCAGCATTTTTATCTGTGTTTTACTAATTACAGAGAGCTTCCTGGTCTCAGCAACGCACCATCATTGTCCTTACATACTCTAACACAGCTAAATGGATGGAAAAACATATGAGCAGTACATCATATACTTGTGGTGCTCTGAATATTTGGACAAAACATTCAGGATCTTTCTTTTTTTTTAAAAAAAAAAAAAAACAACAACTGAGGACTGTGTATGTTAATCTGCAGAGATTTATCCTCAAAATAACATCTTTAGCCCGTTTAACCAGTCTGTGGGCCTGAAGACGAGTCTCTGGGCCGAATGCAAAAGATTTCCTTTAAATCTGGTTTACCATGACCGCCACTGTGTATTCTGACATGTTTCTATCAGAACCAGCATCAACTTTTACAACTTGAGCTACAGTAGTTTGTCCATTGGATCAGACCACACGGGCCAGCCGTGGGCGCCCATGCCCACCTTCACTGGTTCACCGCTGTTCTTTCCTTGGACCACTTTTGATAGATACTGACCACTGCAGACTGGGAACACCTCACAAGATCTGCTGTTTAGGAGATGCTCTGACCAGTCGTCACAATTTTGTCACAGTTTGTCAAATTAACTCAAATTCTTGCTCTTTTCTGCTGCTAACACATCACCTCTGAAGACAAAATGTTCAACTTCTCCCTAATACGTCCCACTCAGTGTGTATCAGTACATTGGAAGAATCGAGGCGGAAATATCACTACAGTCTTCTGCAGCTTTTAGGGAATCTTTGAAGTTTTGATTTTAATGAATAATCATCACAACAAATGTGGCAAAACAGGATGCATGTGGCCAGCAATGATTACTTTTTCATAGTAATGATGAATGTGCTAAAAAGGTACAGTGATGTACAGCCATGCACCAGGAAATAATCATGCGTTAGGAAATTTGCCTGACGTGACACATCTAAGAAAATTCCAGCACGCTGACATCAAGCTTTTGCTTTGCTGAAGCTTCAGCTCCTGAGTTAATAATTTAAGCAACATCTTGTGCTTTCTCTAAATGAAAAAAAAAAAGAAAAACGCCTTGTGTTTATTGAAAGAAAAGCAATTATAAATTCTGCCTTTCATTCTCATTGCAAAGTGTTTCTGCGCAACAACGCATTATTGCAGAGACAAACCAGGCGTCTAGTAATAGGACTTGTGTTTATTATTCCATTAGAAGAGTATGAACTTATCCAGAGTCAGTTCGAATATTCTCCAAGTAGTAAACATTTTATTTAAACCGTCACAAGCTGTTCAAATAAACGCTGATAAAAGAGGGACAGTTTCCATTTATTGCTACAGCTGAACAGCACGCTAGAGCCATGATGTGAAACAGGGTTAAGTCATGTTGTTATATCAAAAAGCTTTATCATCTACTCGGTCGATATTTAAAGACACGTTTTATCAATTCAGTGGTGGATATAACACAACATGCTGTGTTGCCGACCATATCAAAAAGCGATCACTTACCTAATTTGGGCAAAATGGAAAATGGACTGGTACTTAGGCTACTGCTTTTCTACATTGAGGACTCAAAGCACTACAGAAAACAATCACCCATTTGCACACACATATTTAGCAGCACTTTTATTCTGTGCCTTTGAGACACACACAGATACATCTTGCCCAAGAACATGTCACGATGTGGACTGGGCCCTGGGGATTGAGCTATCAACCATCTGATTAGTAGTTGACCTACTCTACCTCCTAATCCCCAGTTGGGAATCTTGTTAATGTTGGGAATTGTGTAGCAGGGTGTGCATACACTGGTGTGTGTAGTTGAGTACCACCTGAATACCACTCAACCTGCAGCTGTTGGGCTGAACGTTGTGATCTGATGTACTTACACGGTCAGAAGACTTCCACTTTAGAAAATAATTTGAAAATATTAGAGGTTTTCTTTGGAATATTACTGAAAATATGAGCAGTGGTAGAGGAGAGCTCTCATACTTGTCAGTAACTACTACCATATTCTGCACTCTGAGCTTATCTGCTCACTTCAGGGCTGACTAAAGTTAAGCGACTAAAGGATTCACTCTTCTCTGGCTTTGGCAGCCGTTGCTACTTCTCTCACACATCAGACGACACTAACTTCTCACAAGTCACACAAAGTCACATATACAGGTGCATTTAGCCACTGGAGATTGGAGAACTGTTGAGGACCTAATTTAGCAACAATCTGCTGTCTCTCTTGTCATTTTTCCCTCCTTCTCTGCTGCTCCGTGCACAGACTCCTGCCGGCTGCACTGTTAACCTGGCTTACTGTGCCCTGCACTGTGACTCTCAGGTGCCTCTTTAGTTAGTGGCTGGTCTGTAAAATCGAGTCACTGCAGTGAGGTGATGGTTTTAGCTTTATTCTATTTTCTGAACAAGCTGACAAACATTGCATTTGTTTGTGATGGTTTAGCAAAGTACTTTTAGTAGTTTTTGCATTATCTAGTTTTACTTAATATGCCAGTGGATGCATGCCCAGCCATTTTCAAATGGGTTGTACCTCTTTTAAAACGGGGTGTATCGCTTTCATATTCCCTCTCCTGAGGGAAATGTGTCTTTTTCTCTGTCTTTTTTTCCCTCCCATATGTGCTCAGGTGTTTGGGAGTTTGTTTTGGATTTTTTAGGTTGATGTGAATACCGTTTCTTTGATCTGCTTGCGGTTTCTATTTACTGCACCATTTATTGGTCTCTTGAGACACCCATGCGTGTCTGCTCCTTTCAAAAGTCAAAGAGAAGAGCTGTTTCATACCATTACTCTCCCATGGCAATCGGGAACTCATTTGACCAGATTTTTCTGTTTTTCTGTCCTTAATATCACTTCGCTTTCAATCCATTTCCACTGTCACATCTGTGTCCCCCTGTGTGTCTGATTTAATATGAGCAGTGTCTCTATATTGACAGACACCTCTTAGTGTTTGTGTTTTTGCTCGAGAAAGTGCTTTGATAATTGCACTGTTTATGGGTTTGGAGCGCTTTTGCCTGCATCTGTTTTTTGTTCATAAAGCATGGTTGTTCTTCAAGGTGCCATTATTATATGCTGACATGCTGCTGGCTGTCACCTCTATTAAAGGCATTGCTTCATCACGTTTGCTTACAGGTTTGGTTGGTTTACTGAAATAAAATGACTATAATGAATGGATTTTTTTCAAAAAAAAAAGCTGAAGATTGCACTTCATACATGCAGTATATCTGATCATAATCAAATCCGAAGCCCAGGCTTATCTGTCATCTGGCATTTGATAACATGTATAACTGTGACAGATGTTAAGACAGTCAATAGTGAATTTTCTGAATATCTAGATACTGCTTTGTCATATCTCATTTTCTATTTATTAAAGGGCTTTGGAGGGACTAGGCTTGATGCGACAAGCACTGCAGCAGTCAAGACAAATCACATCACTCTTGTAGATTCACTCTTTGTATATTTAGATGGCTGACTCAGACTATGAGAGCATTTTTTTCTATACATAAAATTATGTGTAAAAGCAAGCTTTTGTCCTGTGAAAAACTGAGGACAACCCGTTAATCAGTAGCTTGTAGAACCATCTTTGGCAACAATAACTTGAATTAATCCTTTTGTCCATAACTTTATCATCTCTCATATGATTTTGGAGGAATTTTGGCCCATTCTTCTTTACCACTTTGCTTCAGTTCACTGAGGTTTCCATGCATTTGGTAATGCCCAGCTCTCCTAAGGTCCCACCAGAGCATTTCAAACAAGTTGAAGTCTGGACTTGGGCCACCGCAAAATATTGATTCTTTTCTTTTTCAGCCATTCTGTGGTCAACTCTCTGTTGTACTTATTGCCCTGTTGCATGACCCAGTTTGCACCAAGCTTTAGCTGTTGGGCAGATGGCCTCACATTTGACTATAAAATCCTTTAGTATACAAAGCCATTCACAGTTCACTCATGACTCAATAACAGGTCCCATGGCTGTTAATCAAGCAAAAATTACCACCCCTCTACCACCCGTATGACAGCCCGTATGAGGTGTTTGTGTTGATATGCTGTGTTTGATTTTCATCGAACGTACTGCTGTGCATTATGTTCAGATATCTTCACTTCAGTCTTGTCTTGTCCAAAATACATAGTTCAAGAAGTCTTGTAGTTTGGCCAGACTCACACTTAAGCTTTGTCATATTCTTTTTAGAGAGAAGATGCTTTCTTCTGCCAGTCCTTCCAAACAAACCATACTTGTTTAATCTTTTTCTGTATTGTCATGAACTTTAATATTTAACATACCAACTGAGGCCTGTAGAGTCTTAGCTGTAGCTCCTTGATTTTTTGCAGTTTATCTGAGCATTGCACAACCTCGTCTGACCTTGTGCTGAATTTGCTAACCCTCGATATGAATTTATATTACAAATCCAGAAACTTTTCTTTTCTTTTTCCTGAAGCAACTATTTGACTTAAATCAATATTTAACTTACTGTGTAAAATAAAAATGTAACTAACAAAGGTTGCTAAGATGTGAATAATTCATCATCTGGAGAACTTTTAGTCACATTTTAGTAAAGTTAGATGGTGTGGCTGTAGTAATGAGGAAGAAGACCTTAACAGCACCATCACTTTGATGCAGACAAAATCCCAAGTAAACAGTGGAATCTGTCATAAAGTGTGGTACGAGACTCAGATCTTATTGACAGGGTCAACATGTGTTATTATTTACCAAAAATATATCAATATTAAACAAAATAAAAATCTGGACCATTGTTGGATGCAGATGTCTATAGTGCACTAAGTTTTACAGTATAGGCAGAGAGGCGACACTCTTTCTATTTTAACATTATATTCCAGTGTAATGCACAATGTGATCCCTCATCATGAGCCTAAAACATTTTCTTTTTAAGAATTGTTAATGTCATTTTCATTATAGTCACCATTTACTGCTTAAAGATATAAAAGATTGTCTTTCAAGAGAGCAATTGAATGAAAGCCAAATTGAAAGCAGCCCCTCCAAAAAGCACTATTAAAGAAGATGTGTTAATCACTCTTTTTTGTTTTTAAGAGAGAGCTGATGAGGAGTATGTTTCCTCATAGGTTAATATATCTCATTTAGTAAAATGGCATTTTATGGGAGTGTGACAATACTGAATGCCTAGCCACAGGAGGAAAAACTTGCAAGACAGATATAGCCGAACAGTCAAGATCAAAGTAGCAATAGACTAAGACCATGTTATAATGAAGGGTATGCAGTTCTGAGCAGATGGGTATTTAGACATGATTTAAAAATAGAAATAGAATTTCTGGTCTTGTGATCTGGTGGAAGAACATTCAAAAGTCTTGGAGCAGAGCAACTAAAGGCTCATAGTAGTGGGGCGAGTAGATTGAATAGACCAAAAAAAAGCTGAAAATGGCCAAGACGGTGCCCTGGGCACACCGTAATTAACCGGAATGGATTGCTATCTGTGAGTATGGATAGTGTTTGCAATAACTGCCAATGAGTCTTTTACAGCGCTGTGGAGGAATTTTGGCCCACTCATCTTTGCAGAATTGAGGAGGGTTTTCGAGAATGAACGGCCTTTTTAAGGCCATGCCACAGCATCTCAATCGGATTCAGGTCAGGACTTTGACTAGACCATTCCAGAGACTTCTTTTTGTTTTTCTTAAGCCATTCAAAGTGGATTTGCTGGTGTGTTTTGGTTCACTGTCCTGCTGCAGAACCCAAGTGTTTTTCAGCTTGAGGTCAAGAACAGATGGCCAGATATTCTCCTTCAGGATGTTTTGGTAGATGGCAGAATTCATGGTTCCATTTATCCCAGCAAACCTCCAGGTACCAAGGCAGCACAGCAGTCCCAGACCATCACACTACCAACACCATATTTTACCTGTTGTTATGATGTCCATTTCTGAAACGCTGAGTTAGTTTTAAGCCAAATGTAATGGGACACACACCTTCCAAAACATTCAACTTTCATCTTGTCAGTCAACAGACTATTTTCCAAATATCTTGGGGATCACTTTTTCACAAACGGCCATAAAGGTTTTTTTCCCCTTAAAAATAAATACGTTAATTTAGAAACTGCATTTTGTGTTTACTTGTGTTATCTTTGTCTAATATTTAAATTAGCACACAGGGGCACACAATTGTTTCAAAACACTGTAGTTGCGCAAAATCTATGGAGGAGGATGTGATGGGAGATTATATCAATAGCTGCAGTAATCCTTTTCTGTTTGACATTTTTAGTAATTCACATGATTGTTGAGAATTTTTTGGGCTTAGGATCATTCAGGGGGCGTAATTTCCAAGGGGGGTTGGGGGTTATGACCAGTGTTGGGTAAGTTACTTTAAATTAGTAACTTAGTTACATTACTAGTTACTTCTATCAAAAGTAACTCAATTACTTCAAGTTACTCGTTACTTTCAAAGTAACTAGTTACTACATAGAATACGACTATGCAGCAAACTGGCGCGAAATGACATGCACCTGCACTACAGCGATGTTAAAGCGGCAGAGTTTACTTCTACGTTTAGAAGATAAATTATTGAAATTAAACAATGATATTCAGCGAGTTTAAATATTTTACAATGTAACGCAAGTACATTGTAAGTAACTGTAATTAAAATACCTAAAAATGAACAGTAATTAGTTACTCTACTTTTCCAGTGGAAAAGTAATTTAATTACAGTAACACTTTACACCCAACACTGACTGCAGGTCACAACTTCTTACCTGAAGTTCAGTTCACCTGACACTCAGACCGGCGGCCGCTACGGGTCTCTTCTCTTGCCTCCCCTTACCTGCTGCCCTCCACCACTTGCTATTGTCATTGAATCTGTGGAAGCTCTGCGATAGCCACCACACGAAGTAACGAATAACGACCCTATCTAAATCCCAGTAACGAGTAACGCGTTCCTGATTTTGGCATAATAACTAGTTACCGTGCTCGTTACCACAATAATGACGTAGTTACTGTAACGCGTTATTAAGTAACGCGTTACAGTAACTACGTTACTTATTATTATTAGTCCCAACACTGGTTATGACCCCCCCCCCCCCCAATAATCAGACCCAACCAATATAACCCTCCAAATAAAATTACGAATTATCTTGCAAAAATAGACTTGATTTTCTTTACTCATTTCAGGTATTACCAGCAAAATAGTTGCATGTTTAATCATCTGGGAATTTACCCAGATTTATTTATTTATTTAAACAGAGCTCTTGACCGCCCCAATGTTCAGCACAAAGTTACGCCGATGGGATCATTGACCTGTTCCATGACCTAATTTCAAACAGATAGCCTCCCACATCACCCTATAATCCTTTAGTATACAGAAAAGTTCATGGTCGACTCGATGAGTGCAAGGTGCCAAGATCCTGTGGCTGAAGAACAAGCCTGGTATCCGTTTAAAACAAGTCATACTTGTTCAGCCTTTTCCTAATTGTTCTGTCATGAACTTTAATATTTAACATGCCAACTGAGGTCAGTGGAGTCTGAGATGTAGTGCTTGGGGTTTCGTTCTGAGCACAGTCTGACCTTGAGGTGAATTTCCTGGGAAGACTGTGGTATTGTATTAACATACAGCTGAACGCTCGAGACAGGCAAACTGCCAAAACTTCTGCTTGTATTGAGACTCTCACACTTGCTAATGATCAGTTAATCAGCTGCACTTGATTAGCAGTACATGGCTGCTACTTACCCTCTCAGCTCCTATAGTGGCAGTAAGGATGTGATTAGTTTAGTTCATCCATTTCTATTGGAACAGTTTTGACTTGCGTACAAAAAGGGGGAAAAATAAAGACAGAATTATACTTGATGACACGCTGTGTAATCAAAAGGAGCAATTGCGCATGTATGGGGTTTAACACTTGTTAAAACAAAATGAACAATGACATGATTTAGCCTGCATGCTGTAGGTGTTTTCTTTCTTACTTTTGGTGACTCTCTTTGATGCCGCCATTCCTATTAAAAGTGTTCTGATTTACATTTTTTTGTGTTTTGTTGCCCGACAACTGAACAAGAATGAAATGGAGACTGACTCGTGGCTCATTAAAACTACATGTTAACCAGCAGCAATCTCAAGCTGTTTCTCTCCAGTGTTGCAATGCTGGTTTTACTATGACAACGACCATGCTCGGATTTGAGCTACATAAAATAATCAATAATCAGAGAAACTAAGAAGGAGCACGTCTTTCCATTGCTCGAGTCACATGCCATGGAAATGCCATATGGATGCATGAAGCCTAAATAAGAATACGTTGCGATCAGAGTAAAATTTACTCCATTCCCTGCTCCTACTGATTGTGATGCTTCAACTGTTACCTATTCAGAAATTCAGTGCAAGTTACCACACGTATACAGCACAAAATGAAATATTAAATCCAAACATATTAAATAGCCCCAAGAAAATTTAGTTTTTGCTATAAGTAATAAACAATTGTAGCACACAGGTGCAGCCGTGGGTCATTCTTTACAAGTAGAGTGGATGTGTGGGTCTCAGCTCACAAACAATGTGTCATGGTCGGCTGTGTGGCAGGCAGGCAGGAGTGGTGGACCCAAAATGCAGGATTCTCAGGACACGAGGTTTAAACAGAAAATGCAGCTTTATTGCTGGAGCAGAACATCAAGATAAAATAAAACTCACAAAAGCAAACAAAACTCTAAAAAGAGATGCAGGAGGACTGGAAATCCTAAACACGCAGCAAGTGAGGGTGAACAGACGTTAACGATGCGACACCGAGTAGGGGAAGACACAGACACTAAATACAAGAGGTGAACGGAGCAAAGAGGAAACAGCTGGGAGACACGGCTGACGTTGATTACACTGACGAGACAGGGAGAGCACAAAGCTGAACGCACTGACAAAGGGCACAGACCTACAAAATAAAACAGGAAGCACACGCCAGACAGAGACAGACTCGTAAACAGGCATAATGACGTCATGGACAAACAGAGGGACATACGGGCAGAGAAGACTAAGCACAGGCAACCTAAACCAAACATAAGGGCAAGATAACAAAACCTAAACCAGAAATAATCATCATCAACATCATCATCAGATAACTAAAGAATCAGAATATAATTGTAATCAAAACAGTATCACCAGAGAATAACTAATCCATAATGCAAAATAAACCAAAACATAAGAAACTCAAAATACTGGGTCGACCCGACCCAGGACCGTGACACAATGAGTCTTCCAATAACGTTTGGATGCACTGATCAATTATTAATGCGGCTTTGAGAATGGTGGCATTAAGCACCATTAGAGTACACTTTTTTTTTGTGAGAGGAACAAGCTCAGTTTAGTGGCTCAATTCTTATTCAGTACTTATGAATAAAAACATATAATTTATATGAAGTTCCACATGAATAGTCTTAAATTAAGGAGAATAATATTTTGAACTTTTAAAGTGATGGTCCCAAATAATTGCAGTTTGAAGTTTTAGTTGAGTTTAGTAAGTCCAGTCAAACCTTTCAGATAGTAACGAATGGGAGAGACACCCTTCAATTATACTCTGATTGTTGATGCTGCATAGTTGGCCCACCAGAGGGCGTTCTGCAACTTCCATGTTGGCAAATCCTGTTTGGAACGCCAAAAACACAGTCGGCGTACATAAGTAGGTAAATAAATACATAGCAAATGCCAGAGAACTCTGTTTGTGTTTTGTTTGTCTGAAAGAATATATCCACCAAAAATGTTGGATTTGTGCATCACCAAATATCTGTCAGGCTCTACTTAGGATGCTGTGTATAAACAGTAAAACTGTTCTGCCAACTTGCTGTGAAATTCTTGAGGCTTTGAGAGTGAACTGATATATTTCAATATATTTTGCAACAGCAGGCACATCCAGCAACAGCTGTGACGACTTCAGCGTCTGTCAGTACCAGCAGCTACGCTCAGACCAAGACAGATGTGAAGCCTCCACTCTTGTTAAAACCCAAAAATTATCTCACAGTGGGACTCAGCGTCATAGCTGAGGATTTGAGGCTTGTTACTGCTATTCCTCATTCGTTTTTGTGCTGGAATAACCAGCTGATGTAGCTCTATTTTCAGAAATCATAAATATTGTTGGTATAGGCCGTTCTGCTCTATGTAACAGCTGATCAATCAGTCAAAGAGTTTGATAAAGTGGTCAGCATATGTCAAATAATCCCTTTGAGCTGCCATTAATCAGGCATCAGTCTGCTCTGTATGATGTCTTTAAGTGGTCATCGTTTGGAAATGGTTTTGGTATCTGCATAACCCACACGGCATGCCAATTAAAACTTTAATTAAAAATGAAAACAGCCAATCAGAAAAAAGTTGTATTATAGCAGCTGCAACAGCTTGTTTCAGACAGTGGTTGATCAGAAGTACTGCACCAAGACTTAAGTAGCAGAATAGAAAGGTTTATTTGGAAGCATAAAGCATGTAAAGCTACTGTAGTAGAGTCTCAAGGATAAAATATATCAACAGAAAGTAAAATAGGTCCATCTTGGTATATTTTGGACCAGTTGAACTAATTAACCGATAACTATAATCATACCTACAAAAAATTGAGACACATTTGGCCGGTGTGCAATGCTGGTATTCTAAATACAAATTTCATTAGCATGAACAAATACTGTTACTATAGTCCCGTCATAGAAACAGTATTTGTTCACATGCACAGTGAGACTCTTGGCACTGAACTTCGAGGAGATAGAGTAATGCTGATTTTGACAGCGTATTTCTTGCAAAGGATTTGCAAACAATGGTTAGAAGAGAGATGAAATGCTTCATTCAGCCTCAAACTTCATGTGGCAGCGGGAAAGGCTGAGTGCACGCTAATCAAACCATCTTCATTTGAAGAGCATCCTGACTCTTGCAAAGCCTTAATCCATGACTTGTTCTGAACATTATCTAATAATTGGACCATTTCCCCTGGTGAGAATGGGCCTGCAATCTCTATCCCCACCATGACAGTGTAATGCATTGCTATGCACATTCCATATGGCTTTGAACTTATCTTTACCCCACCACCACCACCCCCAACCAAATTCTTAGTTGCCTCCCACCTCTCACTGAATTGAAATGCGGTACAAAACATTACTTCACCACAATCGCTTGTTCCTTTGAGCTATTTACAGCAATGTTAAAGATTAATTTTAGTTTTTGCTGTTTAAATGATGTTTACTCTGAAATAACACGATAAAATAAGGATCATTATCACATCAGTTGCTGCATAGATCTCATTAAGTATGGATTTGGTTTTAATTCCAGAACATGTTTCATTTGCCCTCGTGGTCCTCGTGGCAAACTACCGAACACGTTTGCAGTGACCTAGTACTCGCATGTCACTCAGGTATACACACTTTACTGAGGCTTACAGGCACATTGAAGAAAGACTTGTGCTCCCTTGATCTCCTAATCTCATATACTGGCCTGCACTACGAGCCAGCTGACCAGCAGACAGGCAGCTCTGTGTTTTTTTAGCTCGGTGGGGAAACAGTGGACACAGCAGGTTGCACGGAGCAGGGTTTGGGGGCAGCAAGAGTTAAACATCAGCCCCTTTTCCTGCTTAGTAAACTAACAGCTCTGAGTGTCAACACTGCCTCAGTAGCCTGTGTTTCAGACCTGCTGATTGCATCCACCACCACGGGCTCTGTTCAATAGATCATTTATTTTTTTATTTATTATATTTCCTACTTATGCTTTGAGCATTCAGTCAGTTCTATCACCCAGAGTTGAAAATCAGTTCAAGAAGAGAAATTAGGACATTTTTGTAAATAAATATGAAAAACAATTTTCTGGAAATAGCTTTATGAAGGCTGCACACTGAATGAGTAAGTGCTCGCCCAAAGTATGTGTGAACTTTGTCCACCGCTGAAAAATCAGCCTTTGGTTCGACTAGTTTCCACCTCCACACTATTAATATATGAATATCGCACTACATCCTGGCACATGACCAAACACAAAATATGTCTCTGAGTGTTGGATGAAGAGAGCAATGGCCGTGGACACGCTGTACTGCCATGTCATGTCCTTGGCATCACTACTGAAGTCAAAAATGGACCTGAATAAAAGAAAAACCATGTGATCGGTCACCTTACTTTCCCTCTTAGACTTTTTTTTTCTTTTACTGAAGATACTTTGGCACATCAAAGCAAAAATGACTGCTGAATTCTCTTCATTGCATCTCTTTCAGCTTCCTGTTATTGTGCATGCTGGTTCAATGTCACGGCTTGCTGGAATACTTAAATAACACAAAAATTAGTGTTAATATTGTTTGCAGCATAGCTTTTCCAGCTGGATGAATCAAAATGGCTGTTTGACAAAAAGTGCAACTGAACCATGAAAGCAATCCAAGAAACTGAACTCACTTCAGAGTGTCCAGATTCTCACCATCATGTGGTTAAATCAGATCCCACGATGGTGAGAATCCGGACACTTGTTTTTACTCTCACAGTTAAAGCCCTACTCACACAGGCCAAGAGACTAGTTGGCAACGGCCTGGCAAGTTGTTGGCGGTTGCTGACAGTCACTGTGAATCCAACTGCTAAAGCCCCAATCATGAAAGCCTGGAGAACAGTTGGGGGATTTAATCGTTTGAAGGCAGTTGGTGGAGGAATTCAGTGGCAATATGAGCTGGTACACGGGAACTCTGTTAGAGAGGAGGCAAGAGAGTAAGTCCAAAAGGAAGATCGGGAACATAAGAGTATGGGTTAACAGTTTTACTTGAATAAGCAGTGAGCAGTGCCGTGGGAGGAGTGAGAAGGCAACTGGCAAGTTGGCTGAGAAGGTGAGTCGAGAGCAGGCAGGTGAGCGGGCACGTTCTTCCTTTGAAGATTACAGAGAGCTGGCGAGTAGCACTGGAGGTTTACGGAGGGGAGCATAAGAAAGGAGCCATCCCAGTAATTTCACCTTAAGCTTCAAAACAAGGAAAATATTGACAAAAACAAAAAGAGGGTTTCAAGCCACCAGCTGCCTCACAACAACAGTCAGTGACACTCTGGTAATCACCGGTGGCTAGGTTAAAATGTATATTCTCTGGCCAGTTGGTGAGTGTTTGTGGGAGACTGCTTGCTGTCACTCAGAGATAGCGGTTGTACAGATGTGTATGATGTTGTGCTTAAAACCTCCTTGTGATTCCTTTGATCACCTTGATAGATTACTTGGTTGGATGGAAGACGCAAACACTCAACAAATACTCGGTAAGTGGCAGGAAACTGTGAAAAGAATAATGGAAACCGGGCACAGAGAACATCTGCATTTGACATTAAAGTTGCAGATTTTGAAATGTGTTGCTTTAAGCAGTTAGAGCCAACGTTTACTTTGAAGGCAAACCTCTTCCATTCTTCACCTGTGCTTTGCATGTAGTTTGTAACTTCCATGCAAAGTACAGGTGACTGCAGCAATCTTCTGGTGATTAAAGCAATCGCAAGGTTTTTAGGTTCAACACTTTTCTTTTTGATTGATTTCGCCTGGCAAAAGCCAGAAATCTCTGGCAACCATTAGCCAACCAGTTAGGGAATCCGCATTTTACTTGTGGATGGTCGCCCGCTGGTCTCTAGGCCTGTGTGACTGAGATAATCTAGTTTAGTCCCCAACCAGCCACAATGGCCAGAATAAATCTGAATATCACCAGACAGTGTTGTTTCACCAATCCGACACTGGCTGGAAAATTTGTCTGGCATGTATCACTCTGGATAAGGAGAAGTCCCAATCAGAGGATCAAGCCCAAGGGAGTCAAGGGTCCTAAAAGACATCAGCTAAGTTAAGATACAGCACTTATAATATCCCTAACTCCTCTGCTACATACCTTCTCCTTGCCTCTAAATCAAACACCGGGGTCTTTTATTAATAGCCTGTCAGGAGAGTTAACATTTATTTCATGTGTATTCATCTGAACAGGTTTTACAAATGGCCTCATGCTTGTGAACATGCTTATGAAAAATTAGGCTTGTTTCTTTTTACCCCTCACCTCATGAATTTCAATGAATAACTGAATGTACAGCTATGCATCTACCTAAATGCAGTTTTCTGCCTTGGGGTAAAAATGAAAAACTGCTTTATTTAGAAAAGCTCAGAAATTTTGCAGCTGGTGGTAGTTTGTTAAAGTCTGACAGACTATCATGGGACGTTGTGATGACAGTTCATAGTGTAGAAGGAAATGCTCACTGAACCCCAGGTGAAAAATGCAAATTATCAAAAGAAACTCAACTAGTAATGAAAGATAAATAAATAAAAAGACACTGTTTTTTTCCTGGGATTTTCTGTTGGGTTTTTGGGATTTTTTTTTTTTTTAAACAAACAGCTTCAAACAGCCTCCTAGTAATTGAAAGTGGTTGTTTACTCTTGACAACCAAGGCACTTGAAAACTGAGATGTGAGAGAAGGGGAGTCCCACGGGGCCACTGGTACCGGTACAGAAGATGTTATCAAGCGTTATCTGGTGGTGATCTCCCTAAACATAAGTGAAACAGACAGCGCCTTTCCACAGAATTTATGGTGGCCTGTTATTTCTTTTTGTGAATACCAAGCGTTCTCCCAGCACTGGCACTTTCAGAGAGAAACCTGGTACACTGACACAAATTGATTATGGGAGCGAGTAGACAATCTGTTTCTTCCTCTGAACTGATAGCAAAGAAGGACGGGATGAAAAACACGGGCATGGACATAGACGAAGAACGCGCGACTGAGAAAGAGGCTGAGGGAAAGAAATAATGGGATGGGAAATTAGAAGTGAGAGAAAGGATGCGGCGCAAAGTTTTGCAACAAATTCCCATTTTCAAAGACAAACATGCCAATGAAAGTGTTTTGCATTGCAGATCCATCCGGTGATAGTGCTGTACCTGACAGAATTTCAATGATAAACACATTTCCACACTTTGCTGTTTATAAAACTGATAGCGCAAGTATATTAACTCTACGGGCAAGGCCTATTCTGCTTTCTTGTTCTTACTGCAGCTGATCCGACAGCAGGAGTCACTTTTCATGGCTGTAAAATGAATCAATATTCACAACAAAATGAATGACACAATGTCATGAAAGTTTTATGATTGTATCATGCATAACCTACAAATGGCTTACAAGGAACCATAGTTAAGCATACAAAACATTTTCAGACCTCGTGTTTTCTCACCTAACAATAAAAGTCTAATGTATATGTAATATTCCAGTTGCTGCATAGTAGCATAGCTTGTGTGCCTCAGTAAATGGACTGGACTGGTTCTTATATAGCTTTTTTTCTGCTCATCACTCATTCACCCATTCATACAAGCATTTTTTTTTCTATCTAACATTCACACTCTGATGTGACACATCAGAGAGCAATATCTTGCCAAACTGTTACAAACTGGAGCAACCGACGATTGGACCACCAACCTTCCGATTACTGGATCACCCGCTCTACCTCCTGAGCTAAAGCCAGGTGGTAAAGCGACCTTTATCAGCGGGAGCTTAAGCCCATGGAAGATCTAATTAAGCTGAGAAGGGTAGAGTTCCAATGAAAATGACCCTGTCCCAAAACCATCAAGTTACAGAATCAACGAAAATAGTTCATGTATAATGCAGACGTTTCATGTTCTGACTATGTTCAAAACATCAGAAACATTGCAGATCGTCAGTGAGACATTTAGGTTTGGCTTTCGTGGAATTTGTGAACACCACTGACTCTGGATTTTAGTGGTTAGTGATGGATCAGTCATCCTGTCTTCTGGACATGAGAACCACGATGTTGCAGTGAAGTTGGGTAGAGACGAACTGGAGTCTATCCTGGCTGACATGAGGGTGAAAAGAGGTTTAAGTCCGGGACAGATTTCCAGTTTTGTAGTCTTAAAAATAAACATGTATCCACACAATCTCACACTCACATGCAACAGCCAATTTGGAAGAATATATCCAAGTAATGTTTATCAACAACAACCCTGCTCTGTCACATTTTGTGTGTCATATCTACACGATTTCATCTTTTAGCGTGCCATTTAATGGTTGGCATGAAGGTAAGGGACAAAGCTATGATGATAAAGAGTTCCATAAAATAGCACAAATACCAAGAAAATGTGTATTACCCATTATTTTTCATTATAATCCATTATGCATTATTTACCAGATACATATATTATACATTAGATTTTCTCTGGTCTGATTTAATGAAATAACCTTATTTTGTGTTCTGCAAAGTTTCTTTCCTTAAAGTTGTTAAATAACGTTGTTAAATAACATTTTTTGCACATGTGCCTCATATATCAGCACTTCAATAACCCCCCTCAAAAACATCTATACTGGCAGACTTCAGCAGAAAGCCAGCATCATCATCAAAGACCCCTCACACCCTGGACACTCACTTTTTTCCCCCCTTCCCTCTGGTAAACGTTACAGGTCCATCAGGTCAAAGACAAACAGACTCAGCAGAAGTTTTTACCCACAGGCTGTCAAACATGCCCTACCTCCACCCTGATTGGAGAATAACTGCACTGCCAACACTCATGGACATTACACCTTATTTATAAATTGTATTTCTATTATACTTCAATGCAACCAACACCCCTACCTCTTTAAACTGTATTTATTATAACCTTATTTATTATAACATGTATGTGTATGTATATAGATGTAAGCGTGTAAGTGGGAATGTGTGTGTGTGTGTGTGTGTGTGTGTGTGTGTGTGTGTGTGTGTGTGTGTACGTACGGATGCATATATGTATATATACATATATGTATGTATGTGCATGTATGTATGCAGGTGTATGTATAACTTGTACATATCTTTCTTGTGTAAATGTAAATTTGTCTGTTATTGTGTAAACACTTACGCTATTGTGTACTTCACACATGGAGAAATGCCAAACTGCCTTTCATTGTTCTTGTAGCAGTGACAATAAAAAGCTATTCTATTCTATATGCATTTGTACATTGCTGTGAAAAAACAATTGCCCGTTTCTTGATTTTTTGTGGGGCATATTTGTTACATTTACATGTTTCAGCTCATCGAACAATTTTTAGTACTAAATGGCCTGTATTTGTATAGTGCTTTTCTAGTCCCTAAGGACCCCAAAGCGCTTTACACAACCTGTCATCCACCCATTCACACACTGGTGATGGCGAGCTACATTATAGCCACAGCCACCCTGGGGCGCACTGACAGAGGCGAGGCTGCCGGACACTGGCGCCACCGGGCCCTCTGACCACCACCAGTAGGCAGCGGGTGAAGTGTCTTGCCCAAGGACACAACGACCGAAACTGTCCAAGCCGGGGCTCGAACCGGCAACCTTCCAATTACAAGGCGAATTGCCAACTCTTGAGCCACGATCGCCCCACAAAGACAAAGATATCTTGAGTAAATACAAATTGCAGTTTTTAGGCGATGATTTCATTTATTAGAGCAAAAAGATGTTCCGAACTACCTGGCTCTGCACTAAAAGTGCCTGAAGTTTCAAAGCTGCGAAAGCTTTGAGTGGGGATGAACACTGGCTGTTTATTCTGGGATCAAAGCACTGCAAGCTCATAACGGCATCCAGTAAGAAGCATGTGACATCACTGTCAAATGCAATTATTAAATTAATGCCAAAAGAGAATTAAAATCTCAGTTCATCACTTCGAGGTTTGCGAGCCAACTTGCTTTAAGAGCTACACAGACAGCACTAATCTCCACTCCTTACTTTATGTATATGACAGCACAGGTAAAGCTGCAGAGCTAATACATTTGTCCTTCAGTACATGACACCTTAGCCTTACTAATGAGCCATTTAACATCACAGTGAAGGGAACAGCAGTTTAACGAAAGGCCCCTTGTGGATTTGGTAAGAGCATGTCAAGACTGGAAGAGACAGTAATACTTCACTTTGACAGGTGGAAGAATGAATAATGAGAGGTTTTGCAGGTCTTTCAGTATGAAGCTAATCACTCTACATTTTCCATTCACTATCTATCTGTGGAGGTGTAACAGTACCTGCACAGCATGCCGCAAAACCAGCTCATAATATGCTTCGCATTGTCTTAACTTACCATTATATGGCTCCAAATTCATTTATTATCTGATCTTCTGTGAAGCCAACAGACTATAGTCTCAGAAAAATGTTTTTGCACTGTAGACACGGAATGACACTGAATATTTAAATACCCTCTAAAGCATATTTCCTCTTCATGTCTGAGCTATTTTAAAATATTCCTCCAAGATGCACTTGAGGGTCTAGGAACCAGAGAACTAGTTCTTGTGAGGGTTTTTTTTTTTTTTTTGCACTGAGGCCTCTTGTATTCATGAGCTGGAATAGGTAGTACTCTCCAATGGGATTGAAGTGTGTGATCAACAGAAACTGTCAGTCATTGTCAGTGTGAGCGGAGAACTCATGGGACATTGTTAACTTTTCATTACAACACAATACTTACAGTTAGACTCCAGCAGCTCGCCTCAAAAGAGCCAAAGCATGTGGAGAACAAACAGAAGAGGCTGGCAACCCGCAGATGTTCATGCATGTTGAAAGTTAAGACATCATTTTATCTCTAACAATTTCATGCAACTTTAGTTTTTTGTGAGGGCAAAAAGTAATACTCCAATTCCATCATCAATTTTCCCCTCAAGGTTAAAAAAAATGCAGTAACAGTGTTGTTATAACCCATTTTCTCATAATTTTTCCCAACCTCACCCACCGGAGCAGCTATTCTTTGCAGGAAATCTAAACCTCTTTCATATTTGTGTTAGGTAGCATATTGTGGAGGGTACCAAAATGAAACATATTGTTCTTATTTTATTTATGCTACATCATTGCTAGCCACTATCCAAGGATGGCTGCCTAAACTCTGTCTGGTAATGGATGTTGTAGATAGCCAAGAGGGAACCAGCAGCATGGTTCAGTACTTTGATTTTTAAAAATAAAAAGTTGCATTAGAAAAACATTTGAACTTAGCCAAGCAACCGAAAGCACAAGGATGTAAATGCTAGCTTGGAAAAAACCAAGACCATTGATGCAAACAGTGCTGAGGTTAGCTAAATTGCAAACTAATCCGACAATGTTTTTGCAATGTCGTATAGTTATTTCACATTTCAGCAACATTTACAAGGAACGTGATTAATCGTCTCATATAGCTAGAAAAATCCAAAAGTCTTCCTTCATCGAGTTTAACGCCTTCCTTTTATCATATGCTGTGTTTAAAATTTTTTTGAAGGATTGTCTGTTTCTTACTTTGATATTTAATATGAAGCAATCTCAAAATGTGCTGTTGATTACACCAGGGGCATAATCCCCCCGCCAATAATCAGACCCAACCAATATAACCCCCCAATAATATTATGAATTATCATGCATAAATAAGCTGTTGATTTTCTTTACTCATTTCAGTTATTACCAGCAAAGTAGTTGCATGTTCAATCATCTGGGAATTTACCCAGATTTATTTATTTATTCAGACAGAAATTTTGACCCCCATCCCCAGTGTTCAGCACAAAGTTATTGATGGATTATACTCTATGATATCCCTTAGAAAGCAATCTGCTTTGATGACAATTTTTTTTTCTGCTTTCATCTGCAGTGTGGTGCCCTTTTTTTTTTTACCCGTATTTGCAAATCTCCAAACTGGGAAAGAAGGCAACTCTGTTATATTTACCGAGATCAGCAGCAAACTTTTAAGCTTGAGTTGATAAATATGTGAAAATCACTCAGCTTTGTAGCATGCTTTACAACTTGATGGACTGTAGGTTCTAATTTGTGAATGATGTCGTACGGCCGTGTTGGGAGAGGGTAGTCACTTCTTCAGAGGCGCAACTCATATCTCCAGTAGATGGCAAATAGCAGTGCTGGTGCATGGCTGCAATTGAACAATCTGAAAGAAGGAGCTGTACAACATACCTTTGTAGGAAATTCTGACGTCAACAATTATGCAAGTGGTGTGTCTCCTGACGCTGTCAATCTGTTTCATTTTTTTATTTAGTTCATTGTAGTTTTTGCTCTGAAACAGCAGTGCTCATTGGCTTAAGGAAAAGTTGAAACTAATTAGGATCCAGTGTCGCTGGCAGTGTTTTATGGCATCGACTGCAAGACCTGAAAGTGAAAGTCAGTTTTCTGAAATGTATCCGATCCACCCGGGCAAATCACACAATGCTCATAATTGTAGTTGTCCAGTAAAATCCTCCGAAATTCATGTGTCACTAATAATGTTGGTCATTAATACTAGTTCTGTTTGTACGCTGATAATCTCGATTCTCATTTCTAGTAATTACTGCAACACTGAACATGATACAACATATTCAATTTCTGTCTGAACAAACCTCTGGCTTAACTGCCTGGAAAACCTAATACCGTGACCTGCTCATTAACCACAATCCATTGTTTTATTTGAATTGGCTACTTACCCTCTTACCACTCCACTTGCCATTTAGTGAAAAGTGAAAAAAAATTAAAGAACCACTGTCAATAAACTGTGGATAATACATTAGACATCACGGCATTTCTCTAACTACTAGTAATTTATGTACAGCTTCCTTTCAGAAAAAGGCAAAGGATGGAGAAAAGACTAAAAGAAATTAAGGAAGACGGAGGTCTTGCAGTGGTGGAAGTGACAGCCCAGCATGCAAATGTGCCCATCCATCTTACTGGGGAACACTCACTGTGCTTTATCTCATCTAGAAGGAGCAGTTCATCTCAGTTGGACAGCCATTTGGAAGCATTAGACTTAAAAAGCAGGGCTCTAAATCGGATAGCAATTGTAAAACTGCACATATCTGGGTTTGCCTATGCCTAGAAAGTCTCCTCTGCACAAAGCATGTCAGTGGTGACTCAGCCCTGAGCTGCATGCCATGTGAGCTTTAGTTAAGGCTACCTGACCCAATTTACATCAGCAGACCAAAGGAAATAAAACTGCATATGTGTGAGTAGGTTAATAGAATCTGTGTGCAGCATTTTTGTTGCCACTGTAAGAGGGGAACATGTGTATGTATATATGTATTCTTGAGAGCTTTTTGATATTGGCCACTACACAGCTAAATTAACCTAAACACTGACCTAAATTGTTTTGTTTTTTCCATCAAACAGCTTTTCTTAAATCTAGACTTTCATCCATTTAATAAAGATTAAAATGAAAATCATGGTTATCATTGTTATTCACAGATTTTAAAATTCAAAACAGAAAAGAATTGATCAAGCTAATCAATACATTAACTTGTGAGCTTTAATGAGTTTCTAGGCTATACGATCAAATACAAAAATATAAAAATGTAAAATATTTCTCAGCTGTGCTTCGTTATTTTTTCAGTTGTATCATAATTATATATGTGTGTTTAAATACATTTCCTTGTGTCTTTTGTAATACTAACTATGGTATAGAGTCTATAATATTGGCAGACAAAAGCTGCAACAGCATACGATTTGTAGGTAGAAAGGTGTCGTGACAAAGCCTTAGTCACGTCCGACAGCATCCGAGTCCATCTTCGATATTTGTCTGAAAAGGAAAATTCCTGAAAAGGGCCCAAAGGATACTGGACTCACAGGGTGGTAATACTGCAGTATGAAAAACAATTTGAGGGATTATTTTGATCTTACCTGCAAACCAAACTGATCAAATCAAATCAAATCACTTTTATTGTCACATCACATGTGCAGGCACACTGGCACAGCACATGCGAGTGAAATTCTTGTGTGCGAGCCCCACAAGATTAAAGGGTTAAAAGATAAAGACCAGTTTTGATTACTACTTGTATGTTTATAATATGTAAAAGCACTGCGGGAAATCTTTTTTCAATTGACTTATTGTTTAATGCAAAATGAGCCTAGATCATATTAGAATGTAATGGATACAACATGCTCAGAAAAGTAGTTCTGGGGACAAATACAGTTACATTTTTTTCCTGCTTTAATCATCCCTCTGATGTTCAAGATGAAATTATAGACTCAAACACAGAACCATACTGGAGGCTTAACACTGAGATTTCCCAGCACTGCCACTGCATTAAAACAAGTGTGGAGACAACACTGGCTATGCAAGACTACATAAATGTTAGCTAATTAACATTTATTGCTCTTAATACACTTTTAGCTAAAGATGCCAGACAAAAAACTGTAAAGTCTGTAGATTTAGTGTTATTACCAACAGCATACTTTATCACTTCATTGGTTTGCTTTTAGCTGACCAAGGTTAGCCATAGGTGGGTGACTCTTGCGTGCTTCACATAAGAGGAGTCATCTTATTCACGCCTTCAACACTAAGCCGGTCAGTTTTCCACTTTTCAGCAGTAGAAGCTGCAGCTGCCTTTGCTGTCTTATTTGCTGGGTAACGTAGGTGAAGGCCAAGCATTTGGGCGTCTTTGGTAATAGTTGGAGCTTTTCTAATAAGGGTACCATTCCATCACAGCAGCCAGTTTCAGCAGAGGTACAGGACTGTCTATCCTCTGCAAGATTACCTTCTTATATGATGTGAACAAGAGTGTTGTTTTTTGTCAGCATCACATGGGCATTTCTCATGGCATTTTGCCCTCGCCTCTATTACTCTATTAATTTCCACAAGCAAAATTTCAGGGTTATTAGATGCTGCTGGAGTCTGCATGATTTACAGATGTTTGGCAGCAAGGAGAAAAATAGCATTAACCAGGCATTGGGAAACAGCTGTGAGCATTTTAGTGTCACTCAGCTGCTTGTTATACTCTAAATGCATGCAGACGTTTAAAAAAGCCTGATAATGGAAAGTGGTGGGTTCTTTTAATAGGCAGCTCATTTTTGTTGATTTTTTTTCTAAATCAGAAATTATTTTTTGCTAAGATGTCAGTAAAGATAAAACCAGGGGGAAACATCAGCAGTTTACACAGTTATACACCACAAACCACATTTACTTCAACCACATTCAGTAACATATCATATAAAAGGGCATAATGAGCGCTGTACACCACACACTTTTTTTTTCCCAATAAGTTGTGTTCTGTTCTGTTTAATAAATTTGCAAGAACTTCAAGACTTTTTTCTCTTTGTTATTATGGAGTTTTGTGTGTAGAACTGTAAGATGAAAATGTAATTGAATCCATTTTGGAATAACGCTGTAACATGACAAAATGTGGAACAAGTGAAGCGCTGTGAATGCTTTCAGGATGTAGAGTAAAATGACAAATGTGGCTTTGAGCTGGAGCACTGTTTGGGTGAAGACACATTAGGTGATCATTGTGTGCAAGGACACCAACCAACACAAGGGTGGCCAATTAATTCTCCAAAGGGGCCACACCACTATGCTTAAAGAATTAGAATTAGTATAGAGTAGAACTGAATTCACCTTATTGGTGTTGCCCTTGACAACAATCACAATTTCTCATGTGCGACCTCGGGAAAATGATCTAACTATCCTTGCTGTGGGAGGAGAAACTATTCTCAAAAGACACCATGGCTTTGAGCTAAAACAAACAAAAAATTACATATAGTATATGGAAAAAAACACAACTGAAATATTGACTTTGCTCTAAGCGAGTGTTACCAATTTATGGTTAATCTTTTCACTTTCCCCTTTGCCCCTATTAGAAATGATTACTATAGCAGCATACATTAAGTGAATCGCACCAAACTCTAACATGGTTTAAAATGCAATTAGACTTTGCAAAGTTTGTCTTTTTGCGCTTTGGGAACAGTCTTTTTTTTTTTAAAAAAAGGTTACGTTTGAAACAAAACAATGGAGGCTAGCTTCTTGTTACTGGAGAATTTGCCTCTGCAGCAAATGAAAATCATAAAACACAATTAAGAAAAAAGGACAAAATACACTTTTCCTGAGACATCTGAATAAGGAGTAAATAACATTTAAATGTTAATGCAAACCCATTTTTCTAAAACTAAACTCCTGCAACACTACATTTAACCAAAGTTGATACAGCATTTAACAGAGGTGCTGAGCTGAGGAGAACAATACTGTATCCCTCAACTCTCTTAAATCTAGTGACAGCCTCCTTGTCAATCCCTGCTTTTATATCTTAATAATGATTTAATTTTATAAATAATTATTATATTGGCTGATTTAGAAGAATTGCACAATTATATGTTATGCGTTGTATTATCCACTCCGCATTACCGCAGATGCCACTGTGCTTTGGGCTCATGTCAACAGAGAAAAGCGAACCCTTGAGCATCATTTACCAAATGGAAAGCTTTCGAGAGAAACATATCCCGTGTCCTGCTTCTCTCCCCTCTGCTCATATAAATCAGCGTCATTGTCACTGACAACTGGACAGACTCCAGTTTTTAAAAGGCATCTCAGCGTGCCAACTCTGGGACACATAAAATGTATCCCTAAACATATTCCTGTCTTTATGCTTCACTGCTATTCATATTGGCCAAGTGTTAAACTGCTTTTGTTGTGAGAGCCTATAACTTCAGAGTGCAGCCAGTATTGTATGATGTAATTTATTTGCACACTATAAATGTATAATGTGGCCCTTTCGGCTTTTTTTCTGGACTTCAAATGGCTGGATGCAAGCCTGGATGAAATGCCCATGCAAATTGGCCTGCACACACGCAAATAAACTCATTTACAACCAAGCATAATAATAGCATCTTTTGACCTTGATTGCCTTCAATAAAGGCTTTCAGAGATTCTTGCAAACGTCTGACATCTGTCTTTGTGCAAAAGCTTCTGACTACCTAATATTTGCCTCCTGTGTTGTCATTGTTTTCTTTAAATGCCTCCAAGGATTTTCAATCCGTCAAATCTTGAGGGATCAGCAATAACAGGCATTCCAGAGGTAACGCCTAAATGATGAAGCTGAGGCAGAAGTCATAAAGTCAATTTTACAAATTAAAACTGATGCAGGCTCCCTAGGTAATGAAACTTGTCAATCACACATTGTTAGCTAATGGGCATTCCCTGATTTTCCCTTCTTTGTGACTATAAAGGAAAGCACATTTACAAAATCAACTTCATGTTCTATTAAATACAACTTGAAGCTAGTAATTAAGCCATGATCAAATCAGGAAAGGTGTTGAGTGACCTGCTTGCTGGGCACTTAAGAGAATGTGAGCTTAAGGCACTTCCACACTGCTACACTGTTTGAACAGGCAGCTATTTTGGTCTCTTATATACAACCTATTTCTCCATCACACCATTCATATAACAGGATTGACCAAACTCCGTACTCCATACTGTGAAATTACCCGCACTGATGTTGTTCTGTTGTCGTGATACAGGTACAAAACATATATGTATATGCAGCTACTGTTGTTACTGTTGTGCACATTTCAAATTCCAAGGCCACTTTTTGCATCTATCAGAATAAAATAAAAGCATGTGATGCATGAATGTTTTACCATATGAGTTTTATTACGGTATGGTGAATTCTTTGTGAGATTTTTTTAACCTCTTAAATCCCAACGGCGTTACCGTGATTCTATTGGGCGACCGTGGCTCAGGGGGTTGGGAAGCGCATCTGTAACCGGAAGGTCGCTGGTTCGATCCCCGTACTCTCTGTCCTGGTCGTTGTGTCCTTGGGCAAGACATTTCACCTACTGGTGTTGGCCAGAGGGGCCGATGGCACGATATGGCAGCCTCGCTTCTGTCAGTCTGCCCCAGGGCAGCTGTGGCTACAACTGTAGCTTGCCTCCACCAGTGTGTGAATGCGAGAGTGAATGAATAGTGGCATTGTAAAGCGCTTTGAGTGCCTTGAAAAGCGCTATATAAATCCAATCCATTATTATTATTGGTGCAAATAATTAAAAGGCAGGGTCAATCATGCAAATACACCAATAGAAGCTGAAGTTATTGCTCTGCAGAGAGAAGTTGCAGAGACTGATTTCACTGTGCAATAACAAGACCAATTGTGCATGTGCGTGGGTAATCCTTAAAAAGTATATTAAAAAAAACAACTATTTTTATGCATTTAAATAAAGTTAAATCAGTTCTGCTGTTCAACACCTAAGAAATGTCACCTCTCACAGGTTCTGCCGACATGTGCCAAATGCTCTTTCACTAAAACAGCTGTAACTTTGCTCTGGTGCACAAATAATGTCCATATGTTAATTAATAATTTTCTGGAGTTTATTGTCTCCCGCAGCATATTTTCAAGGTAGTTGAGGAAAAAATATTCTTATTTCTCTGTGTTCCATCCTCAGTTACTTTGACACAATAACATCTGCTGTAATATTTACACCTCTGATGAAATAGCTTTACTTTGATACCAAAATTGTTTACACAGAGTTTATAACCGCAGAAAAATACTCGTTTTGGGCATGTCATTTTCAAGCAGGAACCTCAGAAATGACCCTTGGGCTTCATTAAACATTGCGTGTGAATGCATGTTGACCACGAGAGACTTGTTCATATTGTGACGCTTTCACAGGTATTTTTGAGCATATTAAAGGTAACGGTTCAAGTGGGTGTGAAACTCTTTAACTTTCAGCTTCTGTGTACCTTTTCTTAACATGATATTCAAGAGGAAGAAAAAAATAAAATAGATTCATTGAAATCTAATCTAGTCTGAATTTTTTTTTATACCCTGTTAACAGGACATGAAATGTTCTTTGTTTCAGTTCTGTCATGGGAGAAAAATAACAAATTGCGTTTCTGGCAATGCGTGGAATTGCAAAAATTAGAGAGGGGATAGAGAGGATAGCCTAACATGTGAAAAAGGAAAAGACCGCTGTGTAATTTATTTCAACAAAGTAACTGTATTCTAATTATCACCTTTTTAAATGGTAACTGTAACAGAATACAGTTACTCATATTTGGTATTTTAATTATGTAACGCCGGCACATGTATTCTGTTATTTCCCAACACTGTGGTCTTTAAAGGACATTAATATGTGAGCACCATGTTAGTATCTCACACTATGTCAAATATCTCCCCCTCTTTTTTTTGGTGTTGTTCTTTTTAATTTTCGCTGTGTCTTCTGTATTTACTTATCCGTCTCCTTTTTTGACTGTGGGCTACTCTTGTGTCACCTCTAGTGAGTTCTTTAATCCAGACCTAATTACTTGTGCTTATGTTCTGTTAGTCTATTAGTGTATTTATAGTCCTCTCCAACCCTCAGTCTTCAGCTTGCCTTTTCTCCACATCTTCTTTTTACTTCCTTTAAATGTTTGGAACACCGTCAAGAGCTTTTGTGTTTTATTCTGGATCCACAAAATGCGTTCCCTTTGTTGTATTCATCTTCCTGTTAGTACCTTGTATCTTCCATTTGGGTGCTCATGTTGATGAAAACATAATAATTGCTTTTATACCTGGCCCTTTTTTGTGGAGAAATATCTTAGGTTGCAAAGCTCTTTTGAAAGAAAAACTATTGAGTCAGTTCATATATTATAATTTATTGTGTCAAAGTGTGGCATATCCAATCAGCATAGAGACTTTGCAGAGGGTTTAAGGTCAAACCTCTTTATTATCTGTAAAATATGCCACCAAGATCCGTACTGCAGCTGAAGGACCATTTATCATCAGACCATTAAGCCCCTATCACACATGTAGTGCTTTAATTTCACCGTGCTCTGACCTGCACTCTCTAGTTGACAGTTCAAAGTGCACAGCAGGAGATCCAATGCACCTATTAACTCAGGCCTGTATTTCTCAACAATAAATCCAACTGAAAGCCACAGTGTATTAGCTCTGTTTGCTTATCTGTGCTGAAAAGCTGGAAAGTGTGAAGTAAAAGAAGACATTTTAAACTTAGCTTGAATACAACATACAAAAGTGTTTTTTCTTACTTTGTCAAGGTTAGAAAAATCAATAGAGTCAATTACAGTTTGTTTTTTTAATGCATTTTACTGTGAATGTACATTCACCACACAACCGCTCATGTTATGACCTTAACAATTAACTTTCTGAGTGCTGCACTCTCGAAATGTACAAGAAAAAGTTTGTTTTCTGACAATATTTACAAAAAGCTTATTTTGTTAATATGCATTAGTTATGTTGGGGATGTAAAAGAGACGTTAAATTTTATATAATTTTTACTTACTGAAATTCAATAACAACACAAAGAAATGATGATAATAAAATAATGAATTTGAATAGAATTATAATTAAATTGTATTTTTGATAGTTTTATATTTTGACTAACTAAGATTGACAATAACTAGGTATAGTTATTTTAGCCTAACAAGGCTGCATTAGCCATTTCACATTTTCTATTGAGTATGGTGCCAGCTGTCTCTATAAAGGTCACATTTCATATTCATATGTGCATTTTGATAATATGTTAACATAAAGCTTCCCCTGTTGCTGACATCTGGACTTTCATTGGGCATTTGCAGCACCTGGGCTCTTTAATTTTTCAGCCATTCTGTTGTAAATTTGCTGCTGTGTTTTGGATCATTGATCTGTTGCTTGATCCAGTTTGGGCCAAACTTTAATTATCAGAGCGATGGCCTCATATTTGACTCTAGGATATTTTTGTATATCGATGAGTTTATGGTCATCTTAATGACTGCAAGGTGTACAGATCCTGTGGCTGCAAAACAAAACGAATTCACCTCTGTCCTTGAAAGTTGGTATGGGGTGTTGGCATGAGACATCTTGTGATTTCACCAAACGCAACTTTGTAAACTTAAGCTATGTTGTGTGTATTTGAACTGTAAAAGATAAAAGTCAGCCTAAATGTCAAATTAAATTCTACTTGATACTTGACATCATGGAGTACAGAGGAGTTGTGTGGTACTAACACTCATGGTCAGTATATCCAAAGATTTTAATAAATGAATCTAATACTATGTTGGATGTAGAATTTTTACTGTGTTGTTAGTTTCATTTAGCACTCATGTCTTAAATTTTAGCAGTGCGCACAACTGTACTGTCAGGTGCACACTGCACTGTGGAGTCACCTCAGTGCTACTCAATCTCTTCACCTTACCTACACATCTTTATTACCTGCATGTGGATTACTTAGTAAACTCTTGAAATAAAGCCAGTAACAGCTCTAGCAGCAAAAACACACTATATAATGTTATGAATCGAATCGAAATGTAAGCCAAGTTCATCATAACAAGACATATTACAAGAAATTTGATCGAGAAAAGAGTCCAAACTCCAAAAGTAAAAGGATTCCTCTAACCAATGTTCAGTATTCGAGCCTGTTGGAATAGCCACTAGTTTTCAAAAGGCACCATTCTGAATTGAACTTTGTATAAAACTTGTGAATGCGCATCGTAAGTGAAAAGCTACTTTGTCCAAATAAACCAATTAATGCTGTGTCAAAACAAAAAGGGTCAAATTAAAGCATTTGGTTTGATTTAAAAATATGTTGTTTTTTTTAAACAAAAATATCACTGTTGTCATAAAACAAATCACGATGTCACAACTCTGAAATTTGCTTTCACGCACGGGGCTGTTTGCTTCTCGAGCATTTCCAGGCACAAGCTCCAATTACCAAGAACAATCATCTCTATTCAAGCCATTAAACTTGCATTTTCCAGTTTCCATTGCCTTACAAACTGAAGACTGTCCAAGATGTCAGACATAAACTTCTTCTCTGCTGGTAAAACAGTCTGAAAGATTAGTAGCAGCACAGCTGATATTAGTCCACGTTAGCTAAATTATTTATTGCTTCATATGAACTAGCAGTGAACTTGTAAAGATCAGAGTTCAGCTTGTTCCAAACACAACACACCCATAAAGAGGCATGAAAAAAAAATTTGACCAATCTGAGCTGAATTTATGACAGCTTAATACATTTTGAGGCGTTTTATAAATAGACGCGTGTTAGACAATTTTCAAGAATTCAAAGGCGGCCGCTACAGCAGCAGCATCATGAAGGAAAATATGTCATTTTCAGAAGTACCAAGTACACCGTTACTGCTCCCACAGGATTATTAGGAAGGCAGGTAGCAGCCAGGTGCTCTAATCAAATATACTTGATTTAGTGCTCATCAGTGTGTGAGCACCTCTATAAAAGCAGAAATTTTGTCAGATGCTAGTCTGGTGCGTTCAGGTGTGTGTTTAAAAAAAAGCCACAATTTGCCAAAAGTGGACATTCTGGCAAAGTCACCCCAAGGTCAGAGCGTGCAATGTTCAGAGAAACTACTAGAACCCAAGAGGTACATCTCAGACTCTACAGCTCTCAGTTAGCATGCTAATGTTAAGATTAAACGTTAAAATTCATAACAGTAAAATTAGAAAAAGACTGGCTTGTTGCATGGCTTGTTTAGAAGGGTTAGCAGGAGAAAGTCTTATCTCTCTAAAATAAACATGTCAGCACAGCCCAGCCTTGCAAAGCAGCATTTGACCAAACCACGAGACGTCTGGAACAATGTCCTTTGGACAGACAAGACCAAAGTTTACATGCTTGCCCATAATGTACAGTACCAATTAGGAGAAAACCAAACACAGCATATCAACACATGGATCTCATACAGTGACTCAAGAGGCCATCTGTCCTACAGCTAAAGCGTGGCCAAAAGCGTGTCATGCAACAGCACCATGATCTCAAACAGTAAATCTGCAACAGAAAGCCTGAAAAACTAAAATAATCAAGGTGCTGCAATAGCCTGCTGCAACAATCAGTCCAGACTTCAACCTGGTTGAAATTTAATGTAACCAGTCCTGGTGTTTGTGATCAGCAAGGTCCTGTTTTGTGTTTCATGTTAAAAACTCTCTTAGCCTTGTTTCCGTAGGGTTGAAAGTGAATAAAAGAAGAAAGAAGAGATCCAGCTTAATGCACTTTTAGCAAATATTAACTAAATAAATCAACTGAGTAAATAATTATCAAACTTTCTGCTGTGTACTAAAGAGGCCTACCTTACACGATGTAATGAAAAACCTTCAGAGTGCTACATTACACATTTCTTCTTATCCATAATGGACGGTGGGTGCTGTCATTTTGTCCCAGCTCAGGCTCATCAAAAGCTGGTCTAGCCTCCTCTGAGCTTTCACCTTCCTGCTCCTCTAATGTCTGGCCGCCCTCCACATAATCCCCTGATAGCAATAAGTCTGACGCCACCTTGGACAATTCTGCATATTCCAGAGGGCATTATCCTTCTCCCCTTACCAGAGACAAGATCAAGATCATTTGTTTCTTTGATAGACTGCCTAGTATTGAAGTATCTCTCTCAGCTTATTGAATTAAGCACCCAGTACATCTGGATCCCCGTGTATCCGAGTCATGCCATGTACACAAATGTACTGAAAAAAGTTTCAGTTTTAAGCACGTCTTCAGAGACGAGCACCTCCCTGTGGTCCGTATGCTTTGACATTTTCAAAAACACGGTTGCCTAATTAATGTTTTAATGTTGCCCGCTTTCGTGTTTCATGTCAAAAACTCTTTCAACCAAAATTGCAATTATTTGAAAAGGCCCTTATTTCTCCCTCTGCACACTGTAATGCCTAACCCTAGGTTACACCTTTTTTTTTTACCCATAATGGACAGTCGAAAGCTGGTATGTCCTCCTCTGAGCTCTCGCGTCTGTCCTTCCTCCACCTCATCCCCTGACAGATAAAGTCTGACTCCCCTTCTACAATTTGGAGTAAAATCCTTTTTGCCTCATTCGGCCCTCTGCTTTCTGAAGTGGAGCCACTGGTTGAAAAAGGGAGTTAGCAAGTCCTGCCATCCACTACGAAGGACACTGAATGAAACTTTTGTTTTTAAAAGGGTTAAAACTGTAAAATCATAATAAGATTAATTTAAGAATGTCATATTAAAGAAATAATTTGATTTTTAGCTTCCTTGTGGACATTGCATTGGCCATGAAAAGAAAAGAAAGCTATAAAGCCCAGGATGTCCTCTTGACTGTACAGTAGGGCTCAGATAGTAGTCTATCTACTATCTAACTAATACGTTAGCTAAGGTGATGTTCAAGTGTATAAAGGAGTGTTTGTTTTATATACAAAGGGTCTGGATCTACAGGAGGAAATCGAATCTACTCCAAAATTGATCTTAAGTGTTACTCTTAATAAAACAGTGGATTATGTTGGTGCTAGTATAAATGCAAGAGAAAGCTGAAATTCTGTGAATATCTTGGCAACTCAGCTGTGAACAAGATCAATATCTGATTATAATAATAATACTCTTATGGGGGGCAAAATAATGACTGAAACTGGATACGTGAAGCTGCTCAATGAGGTAGCAACTTATTTCGACTGTGAGCAGAGGCGAGCTAATAATTAAGCTATTACTGCATCTCTGACTTGTAAATATCAAATAAGGCGCTTACAAAGAAGAATGTGCACTGATGCCACACAAACAGTGCACAGTGAAGGATTTAAAGGCTTTACAATGGAAGGTGAATGAGAAGAGGACAGCAACTGCCAAGATATCACACGGCATCAAAGCCTGCTCACTGCTTCAATGGGCTTTTACAGCTTATCAGAGTCGCCTTCCATGGCAAATGCAGGATGGTCTCAAAGTGAATTGCTGATTCTCGGTAAACTTTTGACAAGGCCTATTACACAGATGGATAGCTGTTTTCAGCAGGAAAACAGAGGCCAGGCGCACTGAGCTGTGTTTCCTGTCTCAGTGTCCCTCACCAGCACAGCCCTGTTAAAAACACTCCGGGCGACACATATCTGATAAGGCGCCCGCTTTTCAACAGGACCTGCTATGATACAAAATGCTGTTACCTAATCACAGCACTGATGGTTCAATGTATGAAATAAAAAAGTGGTGGGATGCTGCCACACAGCACAGCATCCAGCCCATTACAGATCACATCTTTCAAGGAGCTAAGCTTCTTACAGCCTTCTCACAATAACTGATATTACCTGCATAAGTAGGATAAAAGGTATTAAGACATAACAGTGTCCTCAGCGGTGATGGATCGCATTATGTTTCCCAAAAAATAAAAAGAGTTAGGGCACATCAAGGTTGGAGTGTCATTCACAACAAGGTTTTACGATGCTTCGAGTTAAAATATATTTCGGAAACGGCTTTTCACTTAATATATCCCCCCAACTTAGATATTTCCTGACAATTGTGGGAAACAAACCCCGCTGACACCCTGTCAGACTGGCGAGCTCCAAGATGCTGTGTAAGACAACCACCCCGCAGATGAACAGCTGACACACCACAAAACAAAAAGTGAAGACAGAGACAGAAACATGACCAGATATTTCCAAGACCAGACTCAGGGAGCCGATCTATATTTGAGTCAATGCAACTCCAACAGCAAGTCCTCTGCAGGCAAAAAAATAAATAAATAAAAAATGCCATCATCAGTCATCTGTGTAATCAAAGATTGATATTTTGGTATGCAGAGCTGAATACCCTTTTACGGGAGTTGGAGGGGAATGGTAACAAAATCTTTTTCATAAATCACTCAACTGTTGGGCAACAGTCAGTCCTGTGGTGCTGGAGGGAGGGTTGTTAGCCTCAGCACAACAGTACATTATCAGAAGGGATAAATTTAGCATCGTCTTCAGGCAAACTCCTTAAGCTATTAAAAATTAATAGTACCTCATTATGCAGCGCAAAGTTAGTATGTGGAAAATAGAAATGTGCAGTTATATCCTTGCTAATATAATAATCATCAGCTTAGTTAATGGAGCACTGCCAATGTGCAATAAATGAAGTGAAACACAAATCACACGCAAAACTATGACTCCCCATCAAATACTGCTCCCTAAATACAATTATCACTCTTTCCAATACTGTAATAGCCTTACCGCTCCACATCTGTGCTGATGACATTGCAGACAAACACAAAAACTCCAATCCTCAAGCCTTTGCTAAATCTGATTAGAGCCAGCTTTGGCGAGAGTGAGAGAGCAAGGAGAAAAAAAAGAGAGCGTTAGAAAAAACAAAAGCGAAGAAAATCACTCAATTTTTCTTTTTCTTTTTTTTAATCTTCTGGCCTCTGACCAGGAAGTAGGATCCAGAGTATAATGCCAAAGACGGGGCACGGGTAGGCAGGTGAGGCCAAGTTGTTGCTGAGTGATTGGAACTCGACAGGGGAGGAGAGGGCTGCTTTGATCTGGAGAAATAAAGAGGACATAAATAGAAAACATGCTTCCTTCTACATGTGCAGTGCAATCTTTATACGCACTAACGAGGCTGCAGCACCAAGCTGAAGGCAGATGTACAAAAAAAATAACCTCTACTAAACTTTCTTTTTTTTTTTATGTAGGTTTCAGTCTGTCTTGCTCTTTATTTTGTTAAACCGCTGGTGTTTTTTTATAGCACCTATCCGCCTCTATAAATTCTACAATGGTGCTTTTGGAAAGGAAGTGTCAAGAGGATATTGCTGGATGGCTGACTTAAGAGTTGGACAAGGAGAAGAAATTGATTTTGTCTGGGCATAACACAAAAGAGTAGTGTAGCTGGGCTCGGCGAGCACTGATGGTATGTTGTGGCTTGTTTTAGATTCACTCCAGCATTGGCTCGAGCCATAATGTGATTAGAGGTTTGAATCGGAGACAAAAGAGGAAAAGCTGGGGAGACACTGAGACAAAGAAAAGTGGACAAATAGATGTGGAGGGAGCGGGCTGAGGGTAAGGGGAAAGACGGATCGGCTGCCAGGACTGGAAGATGAGGGAGTATGACACGTGTGATAAGCAGAGCTATAGATGGCTAAATACAGGCCTGCCAGGAAGCACTGTAATGAGATGCATTTAATTAAAAGTACATCCAAGATTCGGGATTTTCATTCTGGGAGACAGGTAAGCTGGAGTTGAGTTCACCCAACAGTCACACAGAAATACTGGCAGAGTAGAAAGTGAAGTAAACAAACTGCCAACGGTGTAAAATTTGCCAAAAGAAATGAAAACCATGTTGAGAACATGCCTACTGTTACTAAGAGGGATGCGCTGATCCAACATTTGGTTTTGTTTGGGTTTTTTTTGCTTTTGTTCGCAATACCAGCACAGATATGATGGTTTTGGGTAACGGCCAACACAGAGCCACCACAATCTGATACCAGAGACTGGGAATCAGTCATTTATTTGCAACATCAGGTTTGAGCTCAGCATTAATTTCCTAACTTTGTAAAGCAAAAAAATCTAACAAAATGTAGACACACACACACACACACAAAAAAAGCTTATCAACGGTGGATAATGAATAATAATGAATCTTTTGACTCTATTAAGTGGAAAGTTTTATTTGCAGAACTGTCTTCATTATGACGTCTACCCAAGACTTAATTGCTGACTTTGACAGTGATACAGCTGCTGCCTTGAGAGTGTTCTTGACTTGGTCAGACGTTGTGAACTGTGGAAATAATTGTGTCATCGTGAACTTCAGTTGTCTTCTGTGGTCTTTCTAACTGTTTGGTGTTGCTGAGCTGGTCAGTGCATTCATTATTTAGCAGGTTGTTGTTTTGGCCACTTGTAAAGCTTTTGTTGTCTCTCTGAGCTTTATAATCACCTCCCTCACTTGCACTAACGTCTCATATTCAAAACTACTTTAAAATGACAGTGGAAAAGATATAAAATACAAATTCAACACGCTACGTTTGATAACAAAGCGAGCAGGCCTCACCTGAAATTAAAACTGGATGTGAGTCAGCTGTCCCATTAATTTTGAAGCTCTGAAAATGAGGAAAGTGCATAAAAATCGTAATACTGCATTCGAATCACATATTGAAGGTTTGATTTATAATGCACTATAACTGTGGGCAGTTACTATGTTCTCTTAGACATGTTAGCAATGCTGGGAGGTAGTATGAGAAGTATAAGTATTTTTAAGTATAAGATATTTTCATATCCAACTTAAAAATAAAATATAATAAACTGTGCAGGTTACCAGATTTACATTTAGCACGTTAAGGTCAAATGAATGATCTTTGAAAGCAACTTTTCCTGCACTATGGATAAGTAAATACAATAAGGATGAGGGGAAGCTGAAGTTTGTTCTTATGGTCTCATGTGATCGTCTTCATACGCTCCTGTATTCTCTTTTATGTCACTGTTATTTCAGCTGTCTGCTTGGAGTTCAGCAGAGATGCATTCATAGGTCATCGTACGTTTTTTTGAGTAATATCTAGCAATTTTATCATCCCTTCAAATTCACGCTATATTTTCATTCGTGTGAATAATTCTATGCAAGGAGACAAAACCTGCATTTCTCAGGATAAAGTGCGACTTTGTTTTCTTTGCGGTAGTTTCCATCATGTTCACCAAAATCTGCAAAGCCTGTAACTTCCTGGTGACTTCTTTCCTTGTTGGCTACAGCATTAGAAAGGATAACCTCCACTTGAATAGAGCAAAAAGCCTTCCCTGTTTTCTTCACATGAGGTTGACTTTAGAAAAGCGCACATCCTGCTGAGCCAGTCAAAATGTGGGACATTGTCTCAATATGTGGGACAGACCGACAGACTATCATGTGGTCATAATACTTAGGCATGCATTTCAAAACAAATCATGAATTGTCATGCTTCTCACTACAAATGACGGACTGGGAAGATGTGCAGTTGGGGATGGTGAGGGTGGTGCACGAGTCCTGGATTTTCGGAGCTCCTTCAAAGGCATGAGGACACCTCATCGCTGGTTCCAAGAAATGTAAACAAGGACGACGAAAGACTCCCCCTGCCTGCAGCAAAGGCTTTGTTCCTGTAGCCGCAGAGGTAGGGTAGGCTTGGAGGCTCCTGCTCTCTGATCTGCGGGGCCCCCACAGAGCCACAACCTGCGACAAAAACCTTTTTCCTCCTCCACAGTAGACCAGCTGGAGCAGAGGGCAACTGCCTTTGAGCTCGTCTTTTATCCAGCCGTGCTTCACAAAACCCCAGGGCGTCATGATTAGGTTGAGATAAAATTAATGGTTGATTCAGTCTTTTCAGATTGCATTTATAAGTGGTGTTTTGATTGAATTTTTACTTCTTATTGCTTCTGCAAGCATTAAAGAAAGCATATATCCTGTTGAGTAAAGCCTTAAAATCCTTAAAATGACAGTAGCCTCTTCTCAGCGATTTAAAACTTCAGATAATGAGCACCTACATCAGATCCTTAATCGAAGTCTTTAACCTGCTGTCTGTAAATGGAGGAATTAAAATTTCCTCAGTATGAAAGCATACTTCTAGTTTAAAAACTATCCAGCAACTAAGAGCTGTTACAATAATAAGGAAGCTGCTGTGAACCAAAGCGTTTTCATAGGTATTCCTGGGGTGGGCCAGCAGGGGTGCTTATGAAAAGGTAGCAGGGGATGCTTTGGGGAGAAGACAGTTAGCAGCTGGATGAATCTCCTTAGCCTCATCCATTCAGTAAATTGATCTTGTTGATGAGTCAAATAAGCTACGCTCACTATAACATGAAAGTTGTACTGGGGTGTCAGGGTAACACCATGTTATTTGCCTTATTTATTGAATTGCAGCTGCCATTCAGTTACATATTTAATGTGGGAATTAAATTGAGAAGATTGACACATTGTAACACAGACCTGATCCAGCTGTGTGAGCCAGTATAAGGCCAATACAATTACTGGTCATGGAATACAGACTAGTAAATTGCAGACTGGTTAAATCTAATGCAGTATAATAGCTTACGACATTTGTGTAATTGTAAGTTGCAGGCCATGACTTTATCAGCTTGTGGGCAGAAACCGCTGTGGATGCCATGTATGAGCAGTTGTCCCCGTTATTCTGCTTTTTTAGCTCCAATTATTGTCTGCAAGAAGGATGCATGTGTAGTTGGTGCAGTGTGTCTGATGTCCTGCATCACCATTTTCAGAGTGACTTCTGAATCATTCTAACATAAAAAAGGCTCCTTACTCAAGGGGTGAACCTGTGCTGTCTAGTATATGCATAACAGGCAACTTAGGAAAGAACTGATTTTAAATTGTCTCCCAGCACTTTCTTACTAGCATCCTTTCACTAAAACACATCATGTGTTCAAATTTCTTTAGTTGAGTCTATGAAGAATACTAAAGATAACACAGTTCGACAAGCATAGCATTGTATTTCTTTCTTTCTTTTTTTTTTTTTTTTACCAACAATGTGATTCCCAAGGAGCTATTAGCTGGAATCTTGGCACATGTCAGCATAGTGTGCAGTGGGAAACTGGACAAGTGGAGGACAAACATGGCAGGCTTAAAAATCTGCAGCTGATGAACAGTATTTGAAAGTCATGATCTTAAGAAATAGAAAAACAGCAAAGATCTGACACAGGAGCTGAGACATAGCCCTTAAATTGATCTACTGTTCACTGAAGCCTCATCAGAAATGTTCTCAGTGGAAGGGTGGCTGTCAAGAAGCCACTCTTAAGGACTGGAAAGAGAGAGAAAAGGCTGAGTTTTGCCAAAATAACAAGAACCTCACTGAAAATCAGTGGCAGCAGGTCTTGTAAAGTGATTAATCCAAACTTCAGGATGGAGTTATGAACACGAAAAAGTACCAACAGATTTTGATCCACCATCACATACTATCTGCTAAGCATGTGATTGGCAGTTGCTTCATTTTTCAGCAAGACAATGCAGTAAAAGCATACCTGGACAGAAAAACATGTAATGGAACACCATAAGTCATGGATCAGCGTCCCCAGAGCTGGGACTTCAACATAATGGAAGGGGTGTGGGATCATCTTGAGAAAACAGAACGAAAGACAGCCAACATCCAAAGAAGAGCTTTGAATGTCCTTCAAGAAGCCTGGAGAACTATTCCTGAAGACTACTTAAAGAATTAAGAAGAAAGTAAGCCTAAAAGAGTTCAGGCTGTATTGAAGAATAAAGTTGGTCATACCAATTTCCCATTTTCCAAGCAACATATAAAGAAATAAATAGTGGCTCAAGACATTTGCACAATACCTCGTGATCTATAGCATCTGTGTCTCTCCTGCATTCCTTGCACAGTTCTGGTAATGGCTGCTCTCTAGCTCCATGATTAACCAGCAGAGGACATGTGCAGCTGCCACTGTGCCATCAGTTAATTGCACTGCAGCCCAATAACAGCTACTAGGTTAAACATGTCTCTAGAGGAATGTTTATTTTCAAGGCTTGCAGTGTGTTCCCCATTAATATGACCTGCATCTGCATAATCTACTGAAGTCTCGAGTGCTGACTTTTCACTCATACTAATGGTGTTAATTAGCCACGCGAGTTGTTTGGTTTTTGTTGACAAGAGCATCACCGCACTTTCTCATTAAAATCTCCACCCTTACGGCATGTTCACAAGCAACTACACAGTTCCCCGGATTGGTCTGGAAATGATCGTGTTACTCTGCCATCGCTCTCACCCACGTTTAGACCAAAAACACACCGCAGCTGTCCCTGCGTACCTCTGTAACAAGCCCCACGAGGCGGCACCTCAGGCCACCTCAGAGACTGCTCACATCAGTTCAGGCAGAGGTCCAAGTCAACAGGCCCGACCCAATAAAGCTCACAGAGCTCCCCGCTGCCTGGGAGCAGCCTCTCAGCTCGCCTCATAATTATTCTTTGGGCCCCGTTAAGAAGCCAGAGACTCTTTCCTTGCCCCATTACTCACACAGAGAGCCAAAGATGCTGCATAGAGGCTCCCCAGGCTGCACTATCACAAAGCCACAGCGGTGTAGGTAGGTAGAGGCATACGTGCAAACAAACGCTCGGGCTCAAGTTGTATTTTAATGTTAAACATTCCGTCACTATCACCCACACAAAGTGATTAAGATGCTTTTCTCACAGAGAAACAGCTTGAAGCTTTTAGCTGGATAAAGGATAAAAATCCTCGATGCGCTCTCAGATTCAATCACTCCTGTGTTTGTTTAACGAGATCTAAGTTGTTGTTTTGGGGGGGAGGGGAATGCTGATATGGTTTTTGGGTTTAGACATGCCACTTTGCTGCCTGGGATTTCATTCATTACCACAGACCGGGAGAGCAGCCTTATTACCTGCACGTGTGCAATGGTTGGTTCAGAAGGAGAAGAAGTGACAAAGCAACAAATTACAGCTTTTAAATAGGTAATTTGTGTGCTTGTGGGGAATCTCGGAGGGTGTGGGGTTTTTTCCCAGGTCCCTGCGACCGAGCATGAGGTGAAAATAATAAACTTGAGCCTAGATGATGACATTATCGGTAATCTAGTTCTCACTCATCAAGCATGTGAGCCAACCACTCACACGAGCACTGAAAAAGTAGCAATCATTAAAGAGAAAATGAGCCAGAAACCTGTCAAATGTTATACGCTAACCCGTCATCCCACGAGCCGCATCTGACAGCGTGACGTGGAAATTCAGGATGGGAAGAAAAAAATTCCACCGTGTGTGACGCTACCTGATGGCAACATTAGACAATCTGCTGCATGTCTTACAAACATTTATAATATATGCCAACGTGACAGTGACATTTGCTTTAATTGGGTTATTTGCACAGTGATTAAAACGGATCATGAAGGACAGATTTCTATACGATGAATTCTATTTCACAATGTCTACTACAGATTTATGGGATTAGGCGTGACCATGATGCCAATCAGCCCATATGCTGGATTTTAATAAACTGGAGCCCTGCACTGAATCTATAAATCTAAACAATTAGCCAACAGAAGTAGTTGTCAGAGCTGGTACATGTCTTATTAAGTAGAGGGAGAAAACAGGTACATACATCAGTATCAAAGTTAACATGGGGCTGATCTCACGCACACCTGCTCTGATGCAAACGAGCTGTTTGCTTTTTTTTTTTTTGTAATTTATGATCACATCGCTCTTGTTGATTTAGTAAGCTGCCTTAATTCAAGGCGCTGTTGCTACCCACATTTATTCCACAAATAAAAGAAAAAGGAGGGAACAATACCTGAAATCAACAGGAATCTGTGATTGTCTCTGGACCTTTTATGAGAGCCTACATTTCAAAGCCTAATCACCCCTCTTTTTATTCATTTTAAGGATTGTAGCTGCTGCACACAGTTTAGTGGAAATGTAGTGCTTCAAATCTTGGTTACTACAATAAATGACAAGGTAAAAAGGTTTATTTTTATGTTTTTGAAATCCTGCTAAAGATGCACCTCAGTAGGCAGAACATTTTGGGTAAACAACATTGAATTTGCTCTGTATATACACTGTAGTGTATATTTAAAATGATCATTGTTATTACATGGGGTCTGTTGGGGGCCTCTGTAGGAGCACAGGGGAGCAGCAGCACAGCCTGTGAAGCTCACGGTGAAGCAGCTGTTTATGTAATTTTGGCTGCCACAGCACTGCAGAGCCTCAAACAGGAGATCAGGGGAAGAGACTGCACTGGAGGGGTGTGGACTGAGGGAAAGGCATGAAGGCAAAGAAGAGCCGCCATGTAGTCTTTCAAACAACAGCTCCATCTAGTGGTCAGCACAGATAAAATAAAAACAGGGGTATTCCTTAAATTTTGGTTGAGCAGTGACTCTTGCTAAGAATTACGTACCGCTCCCTTTGTAGGAGCTTGTGTAAGAACTTGATTTGAGGCTATATCTTATAATACTGTCAAAGCTCTGTGGCTTAAAAACACTGCAGTGAAAAGTGAGAATAGTAAGAACGAGAGTGCAAATGGACTTAATTATCCTTTAAAGCAGATTATAAAACCTGGATTACAATTAGGATGCCGGTTCCCTGTCTTAGTTAAACATCTTTATGAGTTTTAAACCAAGGTTTGCCATGAATAAACAGAATCTCTCAGTTGTGGTTTAAATGTTTTAGCAGTCCACAAATCAAAGATGCACAAGTGATATGAAACTTGACTCTGTCATACAATTATTATATCTATATATAGTTTAGGTCATTTAAGGATGCCACAGATGTTGGTGTCAGACAGATTTTCCCCACACAACCATGTTTTTGGTTTAAAGAGAATGGTCTGAAAAGGAGACAATACCCAGTGAGCTGCAGTTCTCGGAAACGCCTTGTTGGTCACAAGAAGCGTCACAACTGGTTCTTGAAGACGACAGCGAGCTCTCTGTACTCAAACGGCCTCCACAGTCATCAGATGTCAATCCAGTAGAGCACCTCGTGGTGGAACGGGAGATTGACATCATGGACGTGCAGGAACTGTGTGATGATGTCACAAAAATCACTGAGGAGTGATTCTAGCACTTTGTTGGATTTATGCCACAAAGAATTAAGGAAGTTGTAGTGCTCTGCTCTGAATGTAATTTTTATTAGTCCAAATGTTTTACAGCTGCCATGTACGATTAGCTTTACTTATGTTTTAAAGTAGTTCAAAAGTCTTCAACTGTCACAACTGGATAGAAAATGTTTTGACAGTTTTGAGATGTGTCCGTTTCAGATGACCGAGGACTGCCTTGATGTTATTTCCTTATCAGAAATCCCAATGATTAAACATACTTGGAGGGCATAGCTGGAGAATATATGTAGGTCCCAGGTTAAGTGTAAAAGAAATGATTTCTTTAATTATTCTACGACTGGAAAAATTACAGAAAGAAGTGCAAAGAACATAAAAAGAAACTTGTAGATGGGTTTGAGGCTGGATTTTATTTAGTCCACTTTTAAAATGTACATTTCTCTTGAGATTCATTAAAAAAGATAAAGCATTATCAGCTTTGCAGTCCATTTCACGAAGAGACTGCAATAAAGGAAAGAGTGAAGTAGGAGGAAGATGACTTAGTAGGCACATCTTTCAAACGATACATGTTAAATCTAATTGATGGCAAAATATGTACAGCTATGAGTTGTTTTTTTGTTTTTGTTTTTTAAATCACGTGGTAGCACATGCTTGGGATTTCTGCGGGAGAGCCGACAGTCAAGTCAAGTAAAGCAGGGATGTATGTAGGCAAAGACTTTCCGTCTCTAAAATATGCATCAAGTTGACTGCACGAGGCAGTCAATTTCCCAAAACTGTATGCCAGTTCAATTTAAAATAAATTAAACCTAAGTGGAGAGAGAAATGAGGAAGAGAAAGGAGAAATGAACCTGTGAAGCTAATTGACCGCTTGTCAAACGAAGCATTTTAGCAGACTTTAGCAAATGTTCCTCCATATCAATCAATACTGAGCTACCAAAAAAAAAAAAAAAAGAGAAAAATGGACAAGACCTGATACAATAACTCGAGAAATAAATTAGAAATGGAAAGTTGCATTAATATGCATTCATAAAGAGTACCTGATTTTTCTCTCTCTCTTTCTCTCTCTCTCTCGCTTTGATACCTTTGCATAACTTAGAGAAAACCTGTCACGTTCTTTTAAAAACTCACAGTAATTCATTCATTTATCACAAGTGCTGATACCATCGAGTCAGGTACGGGATTCTACCCTGCAGAATCCATATACCTTAGAGTCAAACATGCTGGATATTCCATACAAATAAAGGACACTTTTCCTGTTTATATACATAACACTATTGTACAGTCTTTGCACTTCCATTACAACAGATCGAAGCATCTCCACTTACTGAATAAATGGAAATCGAATCATGTTCAGTGGATTAAAAACCTCAAGTGAATCCGAAGCTTGAATTTTAGTACAGGTGCCTACGCAAGTGGAAGAAAAATCTAAAGTAATGCTTCTCTGAAATTTTGTCATACTGGCTTTCCAGTTTGAAGTTCGCCTTAGACACAGTTCGGGGTCAGTTTCCTGAGCTGCTAACAGTGTCCATAGTAACTTCACCCTGCTCAAACAGCAGGAAAACAAAAACGTAAAACAAAAACACAACACCGTTAACGTGCTATGCTAACGTTTAGTGTTGCGCTGACAGAGCTGTGATCATGTTATAAAGTGTTCTCACTTGCACTTCAAAACGACATCAAACAGCATTACAATTTTTAGGAAATGTTAACTCTGGATCAGCCCACAGGCCGCTGAAAGGTGAACGACGACATAACTAATCCAGAAAGAAGGCAGTGAATGTTCAAAGTTGGTGAGTCTGCTCAGGTCAAATCCTGCAAACAAGTCCAGTCTTTCCTCATGCTCTCAAACTGCATACAGCTTATTCCTGGACCACGCCCCTTTCTACAGCTGTACACACAGCGCTCCTTTAAGCCCGACAGCAGTGTAAACTAAACAACGTTGAGTGGCTATGACGCTCCACTGGCTCTTACACACTAGGGATCTTGTTAGGTTGGAACGAGACAGCTGGATCGTTCCAAAGCGAAAACCAGAACCAGCATTAGTGTGGAAGCTGTGGCGTTTTGGTAGTTTAGAGTGGGTTGGGTGGTGGGGTTGTGTTGTTGGGACAACAGGGTCACTTGGGTCCTTTGGAAGGGGTGTCTGTCTCTGTCAATTGGCGGCCATCGCTCCAGGCCTCCCGGGTGCTCTTAAGGGCCTGTGTTCGTTGCTGGTCCACAACTACATAGTCGACACGCTCGTCTGATGCTGTGATGCCAGTTCCGTTGCTTTTCATCTGAGGAGAGATGAGGTCAGTCTTAAAAGTTTGGCCATAAATTTCCTCTAAGTTAGAACGTGTGGTTTGGAGTATGGGCGCTGGTAAATTCCTACCTTCCTAGGTGGGGTAGACTTGCCGGAATCGAGATCCAAGTCCAGGTATTCTACCTGCTTGTCTCCCTTTGGTTTTACCACAGGGCTACTCCCACCGTCAGCATTCATGGGCGGAGCGAGCTTCGTGATCTGCTTAAGTCAGAAAAGGGATTTGTTTTTTATTTTATTTTTTAATTGATAGCAGAGTCACAGAGAAACACAGCTCATACTCAAATGCACCAATGTGTTGTCACAATGTCTAAAATATTCATGCAAATGGGTTCAGGTCTGGGAGCCCTAATCTATCTTTAGAGGGTTTTTGTGCACGTAGGGTTACAAAAACTCGTCATAAAAAGTGCAACTGTTGGGCACCAGTTTACCCCACTGGGTGAGCAAGTGCTCATATGCCTTGCGGCCACTCACTCTCCCTCAATTTACCATTTACTCTTTCCTGCAAGGCTGTCAAAATAGAGGCAAAAAAGCCCCCAAAATATATGTATTTTTTGAAAAGACTGCAATTGTAGAGGAATGAACATATTCAATCAGTGACCATCTTTTCACGTAATTTGTCCCATTACTAATAATAGCTTCAAACCTTTAAAACAAAGAAAATTTCTACTTTAGGCATAGTGACAACAACTTGGGCCTGTAATTAGTGTTAATTATGAAATACAGGTACGATGGAGAGATTAATTCGAATTAGGATGGTGACACAAAACTAAGAAATTCTAACTGTAAGGAAAGTGATGGTAGATAACGTCTGAAAATTCACTGCAACCTTTATATTCAAGCCACAGCTTGTAGGTGGTTTTTGCACAGCAAAGTCTTCGTACTTTCTCATCTCACAATAGCACCCAAAAATGACAGGGCGGGCTATGCACGTCTAACCTGGCAACCCTGCTCACCTCCTCTATGGTGTCAAGTTCCTCCACCTCCCTCTTTACAGGGGTGATGGGGACTGTGCAGTAGAAGGACTCCTCTCTACACAGTAAGAAGAAAGTTGCAAAGGATGAAAGAAAAAAGGAGGAGAAAACAGCAGGTGGTTAAGAACAAAATGCAGGAATAAGGATGACGATGGTAGAGAAATGAGAAACTAGGGAGAAAGCAAGAAATTAAAAAAGACTGATAAAAGTTCAGGAGGTCAGCAGACGATAGCAAAGCAAACGTTGGAAGAAAGTAAAAAAAAAAAATTAACAGCAAAAAAAAGAAAGGAAAAAAAAAAAAAAGGAAAACTGTGAATCGATTACCCAAAGTGTAAGAGAAAGTATCCCCGTAGGTAGAAAAGTCAGCTCATATAATAGTATCATTCTTCAGAAAGAGCAGTCAATTTTAAATGAGACACGTTAACTTCATTTCTTAATAGCCAATATTCCGATTTAAGACAACACCTGAAAAGTAAATGAAGAGAAAGAAGGAGCATAAGTAAAGCAGAGCAGCAGGGCAAAAGCAGAACTGCAAAGAAACGGGTTGAAGTGGCGAGGAGTCCATCTGCAGCAGCCAGTAATTTGTCCGCACTAATGTGTGGCTTAGGGAGAAGAGCACTGGAAATGGGATTTCTTAATAGTTTCAGTAAGCAATTACAGCTCAAAATTGCAAGTTGCATGGTGTATGATCCTCCAAACTGTCTGCCTTAAACTAAAGCTTCTGCTGTGTTTATTTGTGTGTTTGCAGATTTAATTTAAACGAGATGAAACTGATTGCAGACACCACAAAAAAAAGAAGACATTTATCAGATTATCAGCTTTGATTATCTGTGAATAGAAAAAGAAAGGAGAAAAGTAATCTCTGTATCAGAGTATAGTTGTGTGTTACATACTGCTTCATCTGTGGACATATTAGGGTTCATGGCTACGTAATTCGGTTCAGTAGAGTCCTCGGAGTCAGTGCTGGAGGCCGTGCTATGCACTGACGGGGGTCTCGTTGGCATTGGAAACCTAGAAGGACTAAGCAGCATTCACAATGTTTACACACTGACTTCCCAGAAATTGCAGTCTCTGGTGAGCACAAAATATAATATAGACATAACAGCCCAAACCCACTGCAGCCAGAAGAGTCCCTACAGCACGAAAGCACACAAATTACCTCGTCTCAGATAAGCCAACAGACTTCCTTCAGTATAATACAGAATCCTGTTTTATGAGCAGTACTACTTTGGTCACAGAGTGACTACAGTAAAGCATGAAGTATTAGTGCCTACATCTTTAGTTAACTGGATCTATTACAAAAGGGCACGTTCACACCAAAAGAAAAATATACTTTCACTGCATGTTGTGGCAGAGAGTAAAAAAAACAGGACAATCCAGACTTAACATTAGCTGCTATACACATGCAGTATGTTTAAGGTTCTTAACAGGGAGCGAGGGACGGTGTGTCTTCTGGGACAATGATCTTGCTGCAAAGAGCTGTGTGAACATGCCCTTATTTGTTAGCCAAACACTGAACTATAGAAAAGCTGAGGAACGTCTTAGGTACTTACTCTCGAGCGAACGACCGTGTCACTGGTGAGCGTACAGGTGTGCTTGGCTCATCCCATTCTGGCACTGGTTTGATCTCTAGTGGAGCAGGTTTTACTGCAGGAAGGAACACACAGCAGTCAGCCACTGCTCGAAAAGCATCCTTAAACTGTACAGGGTGGGCCATTTATATGGATACACCGTAATAAAATGGGAATGGTTGGTGATATTAAAGTCCTGTGTGAGGGGGCAAACTCCTCAAGATGGGTGGTGACCATGGTGGCCATTTAGAAGTCGGCCATCTTGGATACAACTTTTGTTTTTTTTCAATAGGAAGAGGGCCATGTGACACATCAAACTTATTGGTAATGTCACAAGAAAAACAATGGTGTGCTTGGTTTCAACGTAACTTTATTTTTTCACGAGTTATTTACAAGTTTCTCTTTGTTCGCAGCCATTGACATGTTGAAGAGGTTAACATGTGAGGAGCGGATCGAAATTGTGTTATCTGGTGAACGCAGTAACCGGGTCAATGCAGCAGATTTCAATGCAAGACATCTACGAGACCACCCATCTCCCATGCTACAGTTAGAAAACTGGTTCAGTGTTGGATTTGCCAAAATGTGGACGCAAGAAAACTGTCACTAATGAAGAAACATCAGTGGCTGTCCTAGCTTCATTCAGCAAGAGCCCACAGCGTAGCACTCACCGCATGTCACTGAAGAGTGGCACTAGCCGATCATCCCTTCGGCAGATATTAGCTACTCACAAATGGCACCCTTACAAACTCCAGCTACTGCAGCATCTCAATGAGGATGACCCAGATCGGCGCACAGAATTTGCAGAATTGGCAAAACAAAAATTGGAACAGGACCCTCAGTTCACACAGAAGATTTAGTTCAGTGATGAGGCAAACTTTTATGTGAATGCTGAAGTTAACAAACAAAACCACCACTATTGGTCTGACACTAACCCACATTGGATGGATCCCTCCAAGACTGTTGGACAACAAAAGTGATGGTTTGGTGTGGTATATGGGGTACAACGATAGTGGGTCCATTCTTCATCAATGGAAACATCAAGGCCACTGGATATTTGAAATTGCTACATGATGATGTGTTTCCCTCTTTGTGCACTGAAGCTGGCACGTTCCCTGAGTTTTTCCAGCAAGAATGTGCACCACCACATTATGGGTGCCAGGGCCGAGTATTCCTAGATGAGCAGTTTCCTGGAAAGTGGATTGGTCGTCGTGGGCCAGTTGAATGGCCCCCAAGGTCTCTCGATCTGACCCCCTTAGACTTTTATCTTTGGGGTCATCTGAAGGCAATTGTCTATGGTGTGAAGATACGAGATGTGCAGCACCTGAAACTACAGATACTGGATGCCTGTGCTGGCATTTCTCCTGCTGTGTTGCTATCAGTGTGTGAAGAGTGGGAGAAGAGGGTTGCATTGACAATCCAACACAATGGACAGCACATTGAACACATTTTATAAGTGGTCAGAAACTTGTAAATAACTCATTAAAGAATAACGTTACGTTGAAACCAAGCACACCATTGTTTTTCTTGTGGCATTACCAATAAGTTTGATGTGTCACATGGCCCTCTTCCTATTGAAAAAACAAAAGTTGTATCCAAGATGGCCGACTTCTAATTGGCCACCATGGTCACCACCCATCTTGAGGAGTTTGCCCCCTCACATATACTAATGTGCCACAAACAGGACTTTAATATCACCAACCATTCCCATGTTATTACGGTGTATCCATATAAATGGCCCACCCTGTACATAAAGACTGACAGAGGTCAAGAGCAGCATAAATGTTTATATTTTGGAGATCTGTGTGTGTATTAAAATGCACTTTTAAATGACAAAACCATATTCAAATCTAATCAAACCAACATTAGAATTAAAAATGTTAAAAATTAAAAGTTTGATTGTAAAATGCTCAATAACACAAATATTAAGTTAGTGTTATTTAACATCTCATTCATATTTCTTCATGTGATTGCACTCAAAACTATCCTTAACCAAACCAGAACTTATTTTTTGCTTTTATGAAACGGTGTTGGAATATTTCAGATGTAAACCTGAGAACGATGAGCCATGTGCTGCTTGTATTGTGATAAGTGCCCAATGTGCAACTCTGTTTAGATGTTAGCCAGGGATGGATGATTTCCCAAAGCTTCTTATAAAGGGACTGGACTAAATGCTTTAAGCAGGCAGTGGGTGAGAAACGTGAGGAAAAAACTATATAAAGTGTCTTATTATGGTAGTGGGCAACCTTGCACTATAGCACTGGTTCTCAGAGTTTCTGGAAGTCTTCTGATGAGATGAACTTCTTTTTTTTTTTTTTCTCATTTGGTGTCTTGACGGTGTTTACAGGGAGTGCTGTCTGAAGCCAGCCTGAGCCTCCCATAGACATTAAAATGGACTCAGAATTACTTGGTGATTGTATCAGTCCCCTCATGCCCTAATGGTAAGATGCTGTCCTCCTATAAGACAACACTTCAGGACAGAAACTGTGCAAGAAGAGTCAAAGTTACACGTGCACTAAACCTGTGCATAATGCCCTGCACAGTACAAAAGAGTTGCATGATCCCTTCACTGCAGATGGTCAAGAGCTTTGGGATTTTCCCCAAACATCATCTGTATGTACGGAAGCTAGCGATATCGCTTTTATTAGATAATATCGTTGTTCAATTTCCTCCTGAAGAGAAGTCTACTCTTTTCCAAAGCCCTGCATTCTCTGACAATAAGTGTGTTCTGGCTGTTACATCCCAATGTGCTATGAAAGTAAAATGTGTTGAACTGCAAACAAAAACACAGACACAAATGTTTGAGCAGAGAAACGTTAGTGAGTCATTTGGCTCCACGGAAGAAAAAAACATCACATTGAAAGTGAGGAAATATTTAGGTTAAGATGGTAGAAATGGTTTATTTTGAAAGGCGTGTTATGACTCTTAATGAGCTTCGAAGATGTAACAAGTGTAATCCACCATGCGTGAGGTACACACTCATCCATCCCCTGCTGGGATTTAAAATGATTAGACTGGATTAATGCAACACCTCCGACACTTCATATTTTTAGAACACACACACACACACACACACCTGAAGAACAAAAATTGTAAAAATCCCCACAGTACATTTACTTACAGCATGCAGAGAATCAAGATGAAGTAGAGTGTGAAAAGGTCACAGAATGAAAAGTATTCAGATGCACAGCAGTTCAGTGTGGTGTACCTACCCTTGCGTCGTCGACTTGGGAATTCACCTACGGTTTGAGAGTCAGTTCGCTCTAAACCCGCTCTTATTATTTTAGGACTGTGACCTGATTGGTGAAAGAAGACTTTGCTGATTACAACATCTTTTTGGTGATCATAACAGTTCAGCCCTACTGTAACAACTGCTCTGCCATGCAAAGCGAAAGAGACGAGACTTTGATGAAGAAGAGCAAAACTGCAACCTCACGTACACCAATTTACCTTTTTTCTTTTTGCACAGCACACTTCAAGAGGATGATTGTCATGACAACAGAAGACCCATACTGCCCAACATGCACCTCACTCCATGCACCACGACTTCCCACACAAAGACTGACATCACAGCTGTGCATGCACGACGAGCTGTGTATAAGCGCTGAGAGAACACTGAGAAATCATGTCATGTTGACGAGAGCTCGGACCAATCTGCAGAACAGAGCAACTTGAGGACGACACGCACTGCTCCTTTGCACACTGATCACAACATTTTTCTGCAGTGCTGTCAGAAATGCGCTGCGATTGCAGACAAAGATAATTAATTTTAATGGATCCACGTATAGTGGAAATAAGATGCCGTTTGCTTTGAATACACTAGTCAAAGTGTTTGCAACATACGGCTCAGACATCCAAAGCGGAGAGAAAAGTGCACGGAAGATGAACAGAGGTTGCAGAGATTCAGATTAGTCTAGAAAATGGAAGAAGTGGATGGCTCATTTTAAATATAGAAATGAAAAACATCATTTCTGTTTAAAGGTGATGCGACATCCTACCCATGCATAACAATGAATACACCAATGGTCTCTACTTTAAAAAGCTAAGGTCCAAAAGACAATCAGCACATAATGATGCTCCTAAAAAGCAACATCACTAACATTAATATAATACCATTTAAGTATATCAGTTAAAAAATACGAGTTTATATTCTTATTCATGTCTATGTGGCATTTTCTAACACAAGAAGCAGCTGTGCACAGATCCAAATATCTAAAACCTGCAATCCAAGTAGAGTAAATTTATGCCAGGAGCAATGGGATTGAACACTGGATAAATATATTTTAATGAGAATTTTAATATTAGCTAAAAAAAATAAAAAGTGAATGAGATAAAACAATACTTTAAAAAAAACAAAAAAAAAAAGCAAAAAGATTTGGGCTTAAACAATAATACAAAACTCAAACTAGACTACAAACATTTACAATTAGCATTTTTATTCGTCTGCTGCCAAAGATATTCAAAAGTGTAAAACCAAGTTTTATTAGCAGTGAGGATTAGGACTGTGTGTGTGTGCGCGTCTGTGTGTGTGTGTGTGTGTGTGAGAAATAATAATCACTTCAAAGCGGTTGCTTGAAAAGCAGCTACTTGATATGATTTTTTTATTTAGACACAGCAGTTCAGCAATGACCAAAGCCAAACTTGGAGCTGACTGACTCAAGGGCCACGTGAAAGGGAGAATTCCCAATCTGGAAATGTAAAACTCCAGAAAACTGCTCCGTTTTCGACAGTGACAGTAACAGTACCGGCTTTTGATGTGCCTCTGTGATTATTTCCCATCATTCTTCAACTCTCTTTCAGTCTATGAGGTCCCCAATCAAAAGGCTCCATTCAGATGCTGGGAACAAACGGGATGGAGGTGACCAATTAAGGCCTCAATGACTCCGTGGCACAGACAGCAGACCCCTCCGAAATGGCTAACAGAGCCTCACGGGAGCTGGAGGCAAACGCGGTTTTGACAAGGAACTAACTGTGTTGGATGTAATCAAATGTAGGGAAATAAACTAATTCATCAAGAGGTGAAATAAGCTGGTCAAGGATGGGCGCAGAGGGAGACGGTGGTATTTAATACACCAGACAGACCAAAGAAGACAAAATGAGAGAAACATTTTTCCACATTAATTATGACAACAACTAAAGCAGGATGAAAAATGACACCGCTCTGAGAATGAAATTTTGTGCAGATGGCTTTATGACCATGAGCCATCCACTGTGGGAATAGCAGCAGAGTGTGAGACAAAGCACGTACAGTTGGTGCATTAGTGAACGCTGAGCATACTAAACTAAGCTCACAGCAGCAACATACTCACACACACCCCTGAAGCAAGAACTCCACACACACACGCACACACTCACACACATCACTTATGAAGTCACAGCTATGCATGCAAGCACACCTACTGTCTGCTCACCTTTGCGATCGGGTTTGAGATTTCGGTCCACAGGTGGGGGCTGGCACTCACTAAGCAACGGCCTGCGGGGAGGGGTCTTCGGGCTTGAGCGAAATCCCATGTGGGCAGGTGGAGGAACCTGTTTTCCCAGGGATGAGAACTCCATAGTACCTGGGGTCATGGGGACGTAGTTGGTTTCGTGCATTGGCTCTGGCAAACTGCCCGAGTGATGATGTGACGGTGAGTTGGCACTCATAGGCACGTAGTTTTGGTCGACCTCTTCTGTAGAATGGCTACCCACTGGCATCATTCCTTTGCTTTTCTGAGGGTGACAAGGGAAAACCGATTAACATACACATTTCTCCCTAAAGCCACAGAACGATTATCCAGCAGTTACACTTGAAATACTCACAAAATAGGTGTTGAAGCTTTCATTGAAGTCAAACGAGCAGCTTTTGTCAGAAGGGAATGATCTAGGAATGTCATAGCAGTCCTGGGATCCAAAGTCTACAAAAAGCAAAACCATGATTACAATGCAGTTTATAAACAGCCCTTCTACACAGAGAGCAGCAAATGATGTGCACTGTACATTATTAGCCTTCTTTCAGGCCCATTTATGCTACAGGACAATTCCCACATAACAGTTGTCCTCTATTGTGTGTTAAGTGTTTTCATGACTTTGCAGATTTAGTCTGTGAGACAAAGCTCAAAGGCACCATGTAAGCACTCTACTTTGCAGCATGTAATTACTGTATTTTTTATTTTATTGTCATCAGGTACTCATGCAGTTGCTAATGCATTCCACTTATGACCACAAGAACCACAACAGCGCGAGAAAAAGCTTTGAAGACAAATGAGAGTCTCTTCCGGGGAAGAGTAAAAAGGAGGGGTGAACATTACAAGGAGACATGAGACTGTTTTGGCTCTCCATCACTCCCCCTGTGGCTACCATGCAAGTCTCCCAAGTTGCTCGAGTTTGCGGCAACTCGCTCAATCTGTGTCGAAGCCATCTCACAGCAGAGGCTGCAGGCCAGCAAAGACCGGTGCTCCTGAGACCGGCGTGGTGTGGTAGGTGAACAGCACGTTCACCTTGTTTTTGTTACTCAGTTATTTGTTTTTCCATGGAGTTCTTTCTAAATAAGGACATCCTGTGTAAAAAAAAAAAATCTCTTTTATGAGGTTTCTTAAGTAAATAAATTATAAAAAATTATAATATTTGCTCGAATTTAAAAAATGTGTTTTTTTCCATAACAGTGCAGCCCTGCCCTAGGCACAATAATCTGCTCTGTCACCAAGACACAAAGCATAAAAGGGAAAAAATTCACAAATGCCCCAAATTTATTGGGGGAATAACCACTGCTCATCTAAAACAATAAAGCAAGACGTAGTCAAAGGACTTTGACTACGATGACCTCGATGACTGAGAACCTTCACAGAAATGAAGCAAGACCTATTTTGCAATTCCGATTGTCACCACAAGAGGGAGAAGCAAGAAGAATCGACACCATGAGTTTCTCTTCTCTTGCCAGACTATTTTAAGGCTCTGTAAAAAGGATGTTGGCCATGGATTAAAGAACTGTTATTAAAAAGGAAACTCAGAACATTTTTATCTGCTTTTGTTAGATTTTGGTGCAACAAATCTTCATAAGATTAAATAATAGAATATCCTGCCTACCACATATATGTGCCGTATTGTCGAAAAGGTAAAGGTGAGAATAGGTTTTGAAATTAAAATAAAGTGAAAAGGGCACCACAAACAAATAAACCTCTACAATACAAACCTTTGCGGAGGCGTGAACAGTCCACAGTGCCAATAGTGTTGCTGCGTAAAGCCTTACTCCCAGCGCTTGTGGGCACACAGTAGTTTCCATCTGTCTCTGAGGCTGATCGAGGCACACTATAGGTGTCTGTAGGTGAGCGCTCAGCAGGAGGCGGCGGGAGTCCTGAGCTGGAACTGAGGGAAGGCTTGGGTGGTCTGGGAGGGGGCACTACATCTCCCCCGCTTTCTGAGCCTCCTACCCCTGTGTTCGATACTGTGCGGGGCACTTGGTAGGTGCTGTTTGCACCGGGTGTGGGCGGGATGTCGTAACTGATAGAAATGTTGCGCATCTGTGTCTCTACTGAGGGCTTCCGTGTCGGCGTGTTGAAGACATAAAGGTCAGAGGCATCCGCGCCGTCTGGATGAGCCGGAGGGGAGGAGGCTGACTTGGGGAGCAGCACAGTGTCCTGGGAGTAGCTGCGAGGAAGATGATAAAAGCCACTGTCAGTTGAGAGGGAGGCACCGCGTGATGGAGGCGAGTCATAGATGGAAGGGGCGGACACAGGAGTCTGGTGCGGTGGGAAGAAGCCATTGTGTGAGGTGTGTTTAGCCGAGGAAGTGGAGGATGTAGGCGTGCGGTGAGATGGAAGGTTGTCATTCAGGTCTGTCTCTGAAGAGGTAGACTTGGAGCACTCAGCATGAGCTCTGATAACACAATACACATAAACACCAGATAATTAATACAAAAAGTAAAATACGTTGATTTGCAGATCCCACAGTCACACCAAGCCAAAAACACTAGTATACAAAGGCTATGTTAGTAACTAAGTCATATCCAGACAGCTTTTATCATTAAACTTTTCCAACTCTTGCCATGTCAGCACGCTTTTGTGGATAAAGTGGAAGACTGAGGTTCTTGGTAACTGTTTGTAACCATGCAGGAAATAACACAATTATTACACTGTTAGGCAAAACACCCACGTCTTTTTCTGTTTAGAAGGAAGGCCTTTTGCTAAACAAATGCAACCTAGATTTAATAACCGTCATTTACATTTACAACATTCACAAGTGTTTGGAGATCTGTATTTTATGCGTGTGCAACACTCCACACAAGCAGGCAGTTCCAGCTGGATTGGCTGGCCACTCACAGGCTAGCCTGTGGAGGAACAGTCTTGCTCTCACACTCCTCCAGGAGCAAATACTCCTGGTCCCTCTCCAAGAGAGAGTGATGCTCCACTGAGCTACACACAGCATACGGCAGAGACAAGGACAGGAGTGGCAGTACAGTTGAAAGTATACAAAAAGAATAAATGGCTTGGAAACCACACTGAAAAATGCTTAGCTCACCATGCGACACTCCAACATAGAGAATATGGAGACTTGAACCTATAAAAGAAGCATATTCGGACACGATCTCACCTGCTGGGTTCAGGCTTTTTGCTCTCACAGTTAGCAAGCCACAGGTAATCCTGGGGCTCCTCTGAACTGGACTGTGAGTCCAGGTGTCGCACACTGACTGGCTGGTAAGGGGCCGGCACATTGGTAAACACTCCTGGACCTGGGTGTGGAGCGTTTTCCACCACCAGTCCCATGGCGGACTGGTGAGCAGCTTTTGCTGCATCTGGAGGACAAAGAAATGAAAGCTGAGGATAACTCCTGTCAAAACTTAATGTTATTTAGTGAGTAGTACACAGAACTAAAGAATGAAATACAGTAAAGCTGTCTCCATAACTGACCACAGAGGTTTCAAGCCACTGCCAGTGAATTGTCTAAGCAGCAAAGGGAAAATTTAATGAATGACTAAGATTAATTTCTTACACTGATCACACAACTAAAAAAAATAGCCACAAATAATGCCAATAAGACCTGTCACATGTGGCTCAGCAGATGTCAGTAAATGCCTGCTTCACAGTTTTAAGTGCAACACCAGCAGAGCACATTAGCATTTCTGCTACATTTCCAGCTGTTTATTCAACTTTGACTCCACATGCATTGGCAGTCACTGAGCAAGGAGCTGCACCTACTGTGGCCCTGTGAAACCCACTGAAAATGAAAGAGAGGCCAGAGATGGTATTAAGCACAAAGTAAAAAGTAAACTGTATGTGCCAATGTCAACTCTAGCAAAGTAAACTTGGACCCAAGCTGTTTCCTAGCAACCCAATTCCAATGTAACGCTCAATTGTTTCCATTCACGCTGACACTACGTCAACTTTGCGCCTGTATGTGTGAACTTGAGCAGCTGATGTATATACGCACATTCTGACGAACAGATGTGCGTCCCTCTACTGTGTATATCAAACCAAACCTCAAATTAAGGTCGTTAGCCTGCAGCTAAAACACTGTTACTGACTGACCCAACAAGCTACTACAATTACCTCACTTCCTTCTTGGGGAGAAATCCCACAGGAAATAAATCCAAATGCAGCACGCTGCCCAGCATGAGGCCAGGAACACTGGCACAAACAACTCATGTCAAATTAAAGCAGATGGATGTCACCGATATCACGACTCTGCGTTAGCCTACATCATTTCATGTATAACATGTCACCCGAATAAAAGCTTTGTGTCGACAGACTACTTTCTGTTTTTTGCCTTCCAACAAGCTACTCCTCAGACATCATTTTTAAAGGTCTCTCTGCTTTCCCACATGATGAGCTACTAAACAAACCTGCTGCTCAAGCTGATTGTTCTACTGCACTCAGAGCCAAGATAGCTGATGCGTATATGTGTTTTCGTTCCACATTTCTCTACTTTTTTCTCCTTTTTCACAGCTCTCCTCCCACACTCTTCTATAACTGATGTGGTTTTATCTCATGCAAGGTCCCCGAGTTCTCTTCTTTTAAAAGTCAGTTTCTCTCTTTTACGTGCATCATTTGCTCCTCTCATCTCCTCCGCTATGTCCTTGTCTTTTTTTTTTACATTTGTTTGTTGAAGCTTTAAGTGCTGATTCATACAGGAAAAGGGAAAATCCCCTCTGCGTGTACTAATCTATACCTCCTACACTCGCTCTGAGAGCCTTCATTCCCCTAGCCCTACTAATGTTCCCTGCCCAGCTATGAAGCACTCTACTGTGGCCACACCCACACGCGACAGAGGAGTGAGAGTTCTGTCTCACATGCAGAGAAGTGCAAGAAAGCACAAAACAGAGAGCCAGGGACATTCTTTTGTACTGAGCAGTGAAGGGTATCTGCAAAAGATATCCGTTTTTACACCCAGGCTCTCCTTTAACCGTCTTACTATGAGTTCGTACATCGGGGTTTTCAAAGCCAGCTCTGACATCTACAGAAAAGGTGCCATCAGTGTTGTTATCATGGTTACTCTGCAACACTAGCTATTTAACAGAGCTGGAGGCATAGTCACACTTTGGAGAGAATGACCTTGGAGGAGTATCAGTGACTCAGTTGCCAGGTTTGAAAAGCACCTTCGTCTCCAACAAGAATCAGAGTTGTGTAGCATAGAGCAGGGTGATATGACCAAAAATATTTATCACGATATACATTGTGGGGATAGGTTAACTGGAAAATCCAAATTGCCATTAGGTGTGAATGTGCGAGTGAATGTGAGCGCAAATGGTTGTCTGTCCCCGTGTGTTGGCCCTGCAAAAGACTGGCGACCTGTCCAGGGTGTACCCCGCCTCTCGCCCTATCAAAGTTGAGATAGGCTCCAGCGCCCCCCGCGACCCTGAAAAGGAGAAGCGGAAGCGAATGGATGGATATACATTTGAAAATTTGCGATACCGATATAACTGACGATATAATTGACACTAGACAAAATACTTTACATCTCCACAACTTTATTAGTGCAAAAAACCCCATCAATATATTTTCACTTAAACAAGCAGCTGTTTTTTTATGCACATTAAAGTTATATAAAAATGTAACAGTGCAAATTCCTTGCTGACAGTTTAACCAAAAGGCATTTCTAGTGGAAATTGGCCGACATATCCTCAGCATAACATCCACAAAACTTTGTTGATAATTGGCGTCTGTCTTGTGTCAGTGACGTAAAAGATGGATTTAATGCGACATAACCATTCAAACAGCAGTCGCTTTCTAAAACATCAGATATATCTCGGATTCAGAGGTTATACACACAATACGGTAATATTATGTTGAAGCACAGTACGTATCAGTCCGCGAGACTCCTGCCTACGGTAGCCGTAATGCTCTGACAATCCATCAAGCGGTGCGGGTTCGTAGTTTAGCAAAGTCGTACTAAAACATTTGACAGATTTTCGAGCGCCGTGTACATAAAATCGTTTCGAGGTCAGTAAACACAACCGGAATTCATACATAAGGCACACAGGATTATAAGGGGCACTGTCGATTTTCAGAAAAATCAAAGGATTGATTTTAAGTGTTATTTTCCAAAAAACAGGGTAATAACGACGGCCCGCTAGCATGCTCTACCAAAAATAGTGCTTTGTTGTGTATCTGACGGACGAAAGCCAAACCAGTTCCACACCACTGAAGTTGCAGCATTTTTGCAAACCAATTCTGGTTCATCCGTTTCATTCAACGATCCGCTTTCGCTCTTATCATTCTGCGTCGCCGCCATGTGCGTATGTAAACATAGGCACTGCGCATGCGTGTTTTACCCATATTCTATCGCGATATTTCATTTTCCTATCGTTGCCCAAAATTACACGGTATTACCGTGAACGGTATGATATAGCCCAGCCCTAGTGTAGCATGTGAAACAGTGAACATGTGCAACGTCTGTGCCAGTTCTCACCACACTAAAAATGCTCATTGCTTCGCTGATGAGGTCAAGAAACTATAGAAGACATTTAGACAATTAGTCTCAAAGACAGAGCGACAAGAGAGGAAAAGAGGAGTGTTCAAGGGAGAGGAAATTAAAACCAGATAAGAGGAAACGAACGAAAGAAGGCCAGTGAGAGTGACAGGCGTACAATGCTTTTATTATCCAGTACTGGGGGGAAAAAAAGAGTAACGTGAGCCTCAATACTGCACAAAGTTCAACACATGGATCATTAGACCTTGGCTGAGAACTATGCTGAATAGAGACCTCTTGACACATTTAACTGGTTCCCTTAGTTCCTTCAGAAAGAAAGATCCTGACATCTGTGAGGTACAACAGTGATATCCAAAAGAGACCCATCAAATGTAAATCATTTATCCTCTACTTTTATCCTGTATTGCTCAGCTGTGGTGATAAACTGGTGTCATGGCTAAAAAGAATCCCCTGATGCTCCATGGCATCTTCACCATGTCCAAGCGCTTTGTTGAGAGACACCAGCGTGGACAAATAGTGATTTCCTGTAGTCATCTTCTAACAGGGGAATCCTTGGATCGCTTAAAGCTGCGGTTCTTACCTGGAGAAACTTACATGGCCATGCTATAGGATCGTTTTGCCTGTTCATGCTGTTGCCATGATATACTGAATCTCACTTAAGGAAAAGGAAAAAAAGAAAAGAAAAAAAAAGAGAGAGAGATGGCAGGTGTTGTTCATATGCTAAAAATTATTCATTGCTGTCCACAGCTACTACGCTTCTAGTTACTAGTTACTACTTCTAGTTACATTATGCATTCTGTGGTAATAATGAGATTAGGATGCTTTTCTAAGGTGTTGCAGGTGCATTAACGCTAAAAATGGGTTGCTTTAGCCCGGTGCTAGGTGGCTGCAAACCAACATGATGATGTGAAAATATCCGATGCAGACAAGAGAGCCTAACATGTGCCTGTGCACCACTTTTGGTGGCTCAATTCCTGATGGTCTAGGGCATAGGTGTCAAACTCTGGCCCGCGGGCCAGATTTGGCCCGCAGACTAATTATATTTGGCCCGCGAAGCCATACCAAATTACTATTAGAGCTGGCCTACTGGTATTATACAGCTAATATATATATTGTTTAGTATTAAGCTTTGCTTGTTCCATATTCAGTTTTTCAGCAAAACTTGTTTGAGTCCATAAGAAAAGATTCATTCTTATATCTAGAGGAAGATTTTTTTTTCAATAAATATTAACGTTAGCCCGCGACTTTGTTCCAGTTTTGAATTTTGGCCCACTGTGTATTTGAGTTTGACACCCCTGGTCTAGGGGAAGTTTGTGGAAAAAGAAACACACAAACATGCAAACCGAGATTTTGTGTATTATGGTGAAACATAACCAGGTAATTATTTCTGATCTACTGATGTTCTTAAATAAATCACAGCCTGTGCCACAAATGTAACAAAATCACCCTATTTCAAATATCAACAGTTCAAAGTAAACTTTCTACTCGAAAGACACAGAATATAAGTATATATAAACATAAATATCACTGTGTAACCTCGACAGTGAAGCAAAACATCAGTGCCAATAGTGCCCAAACAGAGTGATGTGTGGCTAATTGTAATTACCGTCATCGGTGGGGTTAAAACCACAAATGTCGCAGATGTGGCGGACCCACTTATTCATCTCGTCTTCGGTGTCAGCCACCAGATAAAAGATGCGGTCAAAGGTTTTGATGTCGAATATGTAGCTGTTCTCCAAATCTTTCTTGCTGAAGGTCAGACCGGCGTCCACCTGAGGGAGAGCAACCGACACGGCTTAGCTTAATGTGGCATCAGCCAAGGAAAGACTGATCACTAATAGAGCTAACCAAAGAAACGAAAAAAAAGGGAAAATGTATTAAAGTGATCATTCTTAATTAAGAGAATTTGCAAAAATAATCTAAAAGGTAACTGCTCTCTAAGCAACAAATGAAATTTGAGCGCTAGAACCCAGCACTTAAACTATTATGCTAAAACATTTGTACACCGCAGTCACGTACAGGGCATTTTCATTATTTTACACAGATTTTTAAGGACAATTAAATTCATCTTGGATATTATGCAAATATTCATCCAAATACATCAAAGTGACATCATGCAAACCTGGATCTATTCAAGATGGTAATAATTTATATAACTTGTGCAATAAAACTACAGGGCAGAAGTAAAAGGGGAGCATACCTGTTCACATAAGTTGAGGTCAATCACACGAATGGGCTTCTTGGCATGGTCATTCTTGTAGTACTCCAACACGTCTGGGTCGCCTGTCAGACGGCCGCTGCGAAGAACAAACCACCGCTTCTTCCATGCCTGCAGGGTGAGCACAGAAATGAGGCCAAAGGTTACATGTGTGTTCTCACAATGGCTTCTCCATTCCCAGATGACCACAGGCTGGCCAAATGCTGTACTTTTTTCAGTTTAGCCACTGTGTCCTATCATAGCTTGTGTCTTTGTGTGCATTCTCCACCAGCTGCACTGCCCTTGCTAAAAGAACAGTGAGCCAGAGGGAAGAGGCCCGCAACCAGAAATGTGTGTCTGGGATAACCAGAACAAAAGCCACATAGTTTGGTCTAGCACCCTGGCTGCAGTGAACAACCAAATCTATAATAAGAAACGGGCAATTGGGTCCTCTCTTTCAAATCCAATTTATTGTCTGTGAGAAAAAGACATCACATAGCAGACAAAAGAGTTCAAACTCAGACACAGGGAGGGGGGGAGACATAAGCAGACGAGAGCTCAGCACTGTAAATAAAGGGTTGAGCAAGCAATCTAGCAATATAATCCTTGAATATATTAAGGACATTAATGAAACAATGGAATGGGACCATGGGAGGCTATTTACCATAATCTAATGCATCAGTAATAAATTGTGATGAAAACATTCCTTTGTGCCACTAATTCCACGTACAGTTCATCTGTAATCATGATTAGCTCTTCAGATATAGGATATGTAAGACTGCCAGCTTCATCACTATGTTAAAGTGACAGTTACTGTGATTCACTGCTAGGTTGCCTTTTATAACATTATTCTTCGAGCCATAATAACTGTAATATTTGGAATACGTGCAAGAGTTGTTACACTTGTGGCAGCAAACATTTTGATTGGGTCATTCATCCTGGACTTTCTCTGTTTGTGTGTGTGTGCCTGTCCACTCGGAGCCTCACGTTCACTCATCGATGACAAAACTCAGTGCCATTCATACCCAAGTGGAGCAAAGTACAGCATTATCAGGCACAGGAAGTTTAACCCGTGCTTTAGTATGACAGCATGCATTCAAACTCCAAGGGTGCTCATTCACACCAGAATCACTAAGACTAGGACGGATACAGGGTGTTGCTCCGAAACTGACCCCAAAAGCCTGGATCAGATTACCTAAGGTAAGCATAGCAGCAGCAGTTAGGAGGTATTCCACACCTGGTACACCGACAGCTCTTATTTGTAGGTTTGCAGTTAATTAAAAACATTTTCAAAGTATCGTCAAAGTGAAGCGGCATGACTGAAAAGATCAGAATACGACTATGCTTTCTTTCTCTCTCGCCCACTTTCACTCCCAACATGTTGGTTTGTTACGAAGCTTTTATTTTAGTAACTTAGCATGTTGTCCTAAACTCAGTTAAATAATATTTCACTCCGGCTCTTTGGCAGCTCCACACGTAACTTGTGTTTGTGAAGAGAAAAAAAAAAGTAAAATAAAAATATTTTATTTATTTACATTTTACTTTTAAGTGAGTAAGCAGTTTACATCAAACATGAGGAATTAGCAAATTAGGATTTCAGCTTATTATTTTAAAACTATGTTTGGATCAGTATCAGCAGATACCAGTATCAGAGGATCCCTTGTCAAGACAACAAGACAACAGGTTTAGATGCATGAGAGCACCTTATGGGAAAAGCCAATAGTAAGTTCAGGTGGATAAGCAACAGTATTTGGGGTAACTGGACAAAAAAAGTTCCATAATAATAATCAGAACACGGGTTAAAGGCTCTCATCTGAGGCTGAATCCTTTCAGTGCAAACAGGTGAGAGCTGCAGGAGCAGGGCCGTCCATTTTTTTAAACTTTTGTGTTTTACTTCTTTATATTTCTTCTTACTGCAGATTCTGAACTTGTTCACATGTTCACACTACAAATAAAATGTGACAGCAAACGCGTTCTAGTGTGAACCCTCAAAGCGGCCCGCATGCGCAAAAGAAGACGTCACACACAACGCGCTCAGCTTAGATCCAGACCAGACAGTATGGTTTGACTGATGGCCCTTAATATAAAGACTTGTTTCTGACTTAACGTTTCCCAATTTTGCTTTAAGGTATAAAGTTATTTTGTTATTTACAAATGGCCTAATAATTATCCTTATTGCTGTTTTAGAGAGGAGCGGTGCTTCAAAGGATAGTTGCAGATTTCTGTCAGAATCTGCAGATTATACAGTACAAATAAAATGTTCACGTTTCTCCAACGTTGTCTTCCCAACAGTTTTACTGGATCGCCAGGAAGCTTTCGCGATGTCTTCTCGAGCGCTTCTCTGGCGCTGATAACTTTCTTGTCTCAGTGACGTAAAAGATGGATTTAATGCGACATGACCATTCAAACAGCAGTCGCTTTCTAAAACATCAGATATGTATCAGATTCAGTACCACATACAAAAGTGACCCAGGTCAGATGTGAAAATATCGAATTTGTGCTGTTCGTACTGTCACACCATGATCGGATATGGGTCGCAAAGTTTAAAAAAGTCAGATTTGATGCGCTTTTGCTTGCAGTGTGAACGTAGCCTAAGAGTCAGGGGCCCACTTGGGTGTACAAAGCCAAAGGAAGGATTGCTTTGTCACTGCATTCAACATTCAATAAACACACAGACACACATAAATGCTGAGTCAAAGAAGTCATGCTCTCTTGCTTTTGTTGAGTCATGGCAGCTGAAATGAATGTTTGTTTTAGAGCTCAAAATAAGCTCTCTGTGAAATTATTAGTGAGAATTGCCCAAGACAGAAAAGGCGATTTTGTAGAGGACAGAGGATTTGTCCAAAAATATTTCACTTCCTTTTACTGCTAAAGCCAGGGGCCGAGGAAAAAGGGATTTTCTTTTCTTTTTTCAAAGATTTATCAAATGTCTTGCAACACCAAATGGAAACGGCCAACCCAACAGAACCTCTGAGCGATATTTGACATGTGAGTTTAAAATGGCACACGAGATCTAGTAGACAAACAACCACCACTGAGATCAAACGGATAAGGAAGCATACCAGCAGAGTGTGAGGAATGCAAACTAAAGCTTTGTTGTTGCTATTTTGGAATAAGATTTTGACCCTATTAACAATGCTCTGGCCTTGTTTTTTCATCCACAGGGTGTCCTTTGTTAGTGGGCCAAGCGCCACACTGAGACGGCATGAAGAGCATCAGACCTTTCCCTCCACCAACAGGATGAGCAAACAAGCAGACCTGCAGAGCTCTTGGATTTTCAATTACAAGCACACAGATATACAAGAATCAGACTGAAACGTTTAACAAAGAACATTCACATCACACACTTGCATAGTGCACTCATGCATGCAGCCCATGTTTCACACACTCTAGTTCAAAAGGCCTGCATTATATAATCACAAACACACCCACACAATCCGAACTGAGGCTTAAACCTATTAAACCTACATCCTTTGAGGTAGGCCCACTTAAATATCACATTTCAAATATCAAAGTACAAAAGCTTGGGTGGTGAAAAAAAAGAAAGGGAAAAAAAAAAACACAAACAAAAAACACAAGGCTCATGTGCCCGTGCTGGTTTGACCGAGATGGTGGGTGTGGAGAAGGAACCTCTCTCTCTCTTCCATATGACAAAGCGATCCTGGGTCAGGTTACCCTGCAGGGAACAGAAGGACCAAGAGCTTGGGTTACAGCGAGGCCAGGCCCGCCCAGGGAGAGAGTGTTGACAACTGAGTAAGTCGTATACACTCAAGACACGGGCAAGTGAAACCTGCTCCACAAAACTGCTTCACAGCCACAGAGCAAAGTTCTTTTTAAAAATATACACCATCCATCCATCCATCCATCTTCTTCCGTGTATTCAGGACCGGGTCGTGGGGGCAGCAGCCTAAGCAGAGAAGCCCAGACCTCCCTCTCCCCAGCCACCTCCTCCAGCTTGTCCAGGGGAACACCAGGGCGTTCCCAGGCCAGCCGAGAGATATCATTTCTCCAGCGTGTCCTGGGTCTGCCCTGGGGCCTCCTCCCGGTGAAGATATACACAGGACTGATCATTTACATCATGAAAAAAAAATTATAATAATAACAAGAGACAAATATGTCACACAAGCAGACAACATCTGCAATTCCTGCACAATGACGACTCAAACTGAATACACAACAACAGCATGAGATGTTGTTGATTAACAAAAATGTGCCTTCTGTTTGAAAAACACACTTGAAGTCATTCATTATAATAAATGATAATATGTTAAAGCACCTGTCCAGAGAATAAAAGTACTGAAAATGTAATAATGAGTTATTATATCAGTTAAAATATTGATGATTCAGTCCTGGGACAGATTGTTAAAATATAATAATTTCAAACTATGTATTTACAATGTAACAACAGATGCAAACAAAAGCCAGTTTTAAACCTACATGCAATACTGTGTTATGGGCCAGCCACAGTTAAAAGCAGTAGTCAGTGTTGCCATGAATCCGTGCGCAGTGTTTCTGCACTGCCACATTAGCATGGTCACAGACTGAAGTGGTTCTAGGAGGACAAGCTGTGTGGTAGCTAGAGCATCTCTCCTCCATCTGTGGGATTTCACACAGTTTTTCTTATGCACAATTATACACACTCGCACTGTTTTTTTTTTTAACCAAAGATCTGCATTGCCCAGCCAGCCCTAGGCATATGAATAAAAATTAACACCTACATAGTTAATAACACACAAATGAAAACACCACCCAGGGTCTTAGCATCCCTGACGGCCAGCTCCTCACACAGCTCCTAAATCGCACCTCATGTCACTGGCATGGATGCATAATCATGTTTATGCACACAAGACAACATGAAAGAAGTAGAAATCAAATCAGTGCAACGAACTGTGGAATATATTGGCAGGAACTGCAACAAAGAAGTTAAAAACCATGCAGTGGTCCGTAATCACATTTCTCATTTACCTCCTACCAGACTGAAACGATTTAAGATTTAAGTGTGTTAAAAAGTGTTCCTTTTTTAAAAGTGCATGGGGAGCGACAGTGTAGTCAGGCACTAGCCTTGAGTTTCCTTTGGATTTACCTTTATATAAATTGAATAGAACAATGCTACAAGTAATCATCTTGCCTTTCATCCTTTCAAATGCATGGTGCAGTTTTTGTTTGTTTTTTAACTTTTGGTAATGCAGAGATTTAACTGGGCCTTTTTTTGATAAATTAAAAGTCTTTTAAGCCCCAAAGTAATTGAGAAAGGATGGGTTATGTTACCTCCAATAAAATATGAGATGAAAAAGAAAACAAAATATATAAAAATTCTGCACATCCTTGTCGTTAGTGCATGTACAGTACACAGACAAAATGGTCAACACAAGCACAACAACACAAGAGTGCAAGGCCAATTGATTGCTGCCCACTATTACCCACCTCCTGTGGATGCTGATGAAGACTATGATGGGGTCTTTAGTCCTGCTTTGTGGTTTGTATAGTCCATTGTAGCTGCTGCTGTGTTCAATTCATGGCTAAATCCAAGTTGATCTAAGACTGCTTGCAGTGCCTAATGACTACATGGTCTACGCATGTCTATTCCAGCATTCTCTAAATCACTGTCCTAGTCTGAACTGTGAAGTTCACCCACAGAGCCCGCTTCAGCTTGTAGAAGTCTAGTGTTCGTGGCTCCAGGGCTGGGAATGGGACAGCATGGGACGATGCTGGATCCGGATGGGGAGGGCTCCCTTGGTATGGCAGCTGTGCCTGCCAGCCGTGGTTCATCCCTCAACCCGTTTTCTCCAAGTAAGCCTTCTGATAGGATGGGATGGGACACAGGAAGAGACCCTCTATTTGCCCACCCAGGGCCTGGAGCCTACTAGGAGCAGACAGAGGGGGCATTGAGGGGCTCACTAAGATGGTGACACAGGAAGGGAGGGTGGGAAGTTTGAAAAGAGATGCCAACTGAGTGGAGTCACGCTGCCGTCAGAGCCCTCATGACCCAACATCACTGAGAATGACGGAGGCAAGGGTGGGGGAGAGAAGTGGGGAAAGAGCATAAAGTGGGGGGAAATCTGCAAATGTTACAGTCCTATTTAATTCCACAAAGAGAGAAATGGTGAAAGGCAAATTAGCTGTATCTTCTAGCATCAATCACAACAGAGGGTAGGCCTACCCTAGATTTTATTTATTGTGCAGCGCCTACCTAAACACGTAATCTCAAGATGACAGAAAGAGAGCTACATGATTTACCTAGAGGAAGCTATAATCGGAATTCGTTAGATGGGTCTGTGGAGGGACCAGGACTCCTCCTCTCAACCTGTATCTCCATGCTGGTCTTTTGAGAGCATATATGAAACCAGCCTGCACCTGCAGACCTCTGATGGTGGAGGCTGCAGCCTACGACAAACTGTAGCTTTTGCTTTATTCATCTGTTTTTGTTTTTTCAGAAATGTCAGTCTTTTATTTTGTAGTATGTTAACCCAACACAGGCAGTTTGAGCTTGTTGATGTGGAAAGTGAAACAACTTGAAGGAGTCTGGAAACATTCCCACTGCACTGGAAGCCAATTAGACAAACTATGCCTTTTAGGCATTGATTGGTATCAATACTGACACTATCCCCTGTTTCAGCTTGTTGGCATTTGCTTGTGTAACATTTCAGTATCTTACTTCTATGCCAACACATGAAATAAGCTAGTTGGGGAAAGTATTGCTAGTTACCAAGTTATGCCAAAGTCCATAACAGAGGAAGAAATGACTGAACCAAAATGATACCACAGTGTGTTGATTAAAGACTAAGCTCCCAAATGCAGTATGATTTAAATAAATACACACTTCTGAGCTATGTGCTTTTCCATGCTGCTGCTGCCAAACTTGACTAAATGCTGAAATAGTACTCAGAGTACAAGAATTTGATGTAATTTATTACTCTGAATTTGTGAAACTGGCTGCTAGTGAAGCACCCTGCCAACAACACTCAAGCTCCAGCAACTCCAGCTTTACTACGCTTAAAAGGCTAATTGTGCTTCATGGTTTAGATAGCTTAATGTAGCTTTAAAGGCCTTTAAGTGCCCTAATTGCTAATGCAAATGTACTCTCATCACAGGCTGTTAAGCTGCATACTTAAACTCCTCCATATGCCTAATGGTAAATGACAGAGAGGAAGGCCTATGTGAATCTACAGTTGCACATGGGCAGTCGGGATGTTACATAACGTCGTTTGTTCAGGACACAGTAAGGTGTGCCGTCTCACTAATAAATCTGTTGGACAACATGTGAAGAGTTATTTCTGCTTCAGGGAGAGTTTGTCAGTGTTTAATGTGTGCCGATCAGTGGTAATGCAAGCACAAGTCGTGACTATGCATATTAAATGCAGTGTACCAAAGTCAATTGTCAGGAGGCCAAAAGGACACTTACAATAACTGATTACAACACTATGCTGAAGGGCTGCACCCTCTGACTGAAACAAATAAGCAGTGCTTTTATTACCACTACTTTAGTGAGAGCAGCCAAACGCTCAAATCAGAGGAAAAAAGACCAAAACATACCTTACTACTACTACTACTGCTGGTGAACTTAATGGTTCCAAAGTTGTGAACCTGAGGGCATGTAAATCTGGATTGCCAGCAGAAAAATAAACTTGAATATATGTGGTGTCAAAAGACAAATAAAATACCAGAAACTGAAAGTACCAGCGCAAAAAGCAATCCAAGTAAAGGTAATGTTAATCCTCAGGATTGGTAACATTACTAAAGTCAAGCAACAGACCAAAGACAAGTTTCAGTCCAAATGACTCATAACGTACCTAAGCCTCAAACTGCTGATTTATTAAAATAAATAAATAAATAAAACAGTGTTGCAAAGACTCAGCGAAACAGCCAAAGACAGAACACAGGGAAAGAGCAGTTAACATTTCATTAACTTGCTGTGAATTAAACAAACTCCTAAAACTACAAATTGAAAGACGTCGACCCCAAACATCAGAAACTTTGGGTCAGAGCATTAGCAGCTCTCCAACTAGTAATATTAAAGTTCAACTGCCAACTAGTCAAAAGAAGAAAAAAAAGAAAAAGTGCTGCATTTGCACACAATCAAAACATCTGCACAGACAGCATGCAAACAAATCCCATTCACTTTCCTGTTTTGAAGGAAAAGGGGGGCTGCTGGAGAATACTCTAGTTTTAAATAAATTATGACTGTGAGAATTCAGGAAATGTGCTGTGCTGAAAAACAGCACAAATGTTAGTAAGCATTAATATGTCATCCTAAGAACAGTTATTATAAGACGCTGCCTTTAAATTTAATCTCTAACACAGTTCGCAGTAAAGTGTCTTCCAGGGTGGCTACTTACTGTGTTTACTTTAGGTCAGACTCAATAGACAAGTGGCGGGGAAAAAAGGTGATGTTAAAAATCATGTGTTTTGCATAAATTCTTGATCCCCCCCAATCTCTGAATCACAGGCAGAGAATGTCAAGTAAAGACTCACAGAGTCACAACGGCGACATTTACAGGAAACACCAGAAATATCCTTTAACCTTAATATCACAATGCAAAGCTGAACCTTTCAGTCCTGGCGTGAGGCTGTTTTGTCATCGTCATGATCCAAACCACATTGGAGAACAAGGGACACGGTAAAATAAACAAGAAAAAAAAAGTGGCACATGCAATCTGAAAGTCAGCTTCCTGGTTGTTCTGTGCACAAACCGTGCCACATTTGTATTCAGCTATATCCTGGTCTTTTTTTTTTTGGCCCTCTGTCAATTTTAAGCCTCAGCCTCAAACATGTAACCATAGCTGAGCCGTGCTGTGTCAGGATTTCACACATGACCTTTGCTGTAAAAAGAAAACTCAGTACCTCACTAACCTACAGTCAAGTAAACAAGTAAACGTAGTTTCTATCGTTATACCGAACTCCCGTCTTGAGCTATTGAGTCATCACCTGTGCATTTTTCACTTCTACCTATAGATCTGTGATTAGCTGAACCCTTTGCACTCAGCGTTAGCTTTAGCTTAGCTCTGGGTGCACAGTTTACACCAAGCAGCATGCGACTGGCTGAGCCATCTGTCCCATCTGAGTGGGCTGCGGGTAAATGACCTGCACCCCAGCTGCACTGACTCATCTCGTCTAAGACAGCTTCTCTGTTTGTTCAGAAAAAGAAGAAGAAGAAAAAAACCACAGTGTGAGGTTTAGAGCTGAAGGAGAGACGGGGCACGGGATACGCACGAGGTGAAGCTGAGGGAGAAAGAGAGAAGGTCAAGATTTTGGTGATAATATGAAGAAAAAACAAAACAAAACAAACAAAAAAAAAGTAAATGATTCTCTTTTATCTGCCAAAAATCACCACCAGACTCAATTTTTATGACCACATAGAAAACACATCTCTTATTGGTTATTTCATATAATATAAAAAAAAAAAAAAAATCCTTGTATTAGCCTCACACTCACACGATAAATCTTTCCACAGCAGGAAATTAAATGTACTGCAGTAACCAGTGTGTCTGTATTGATTTGTGTACTTTTCAGAGTTGTCTCATTCTAAGGGTGCCTGGAGGGAGGTGAGGAAAAAAAATTAGATGTATTAGATGCTCTAATCTTACTTGGTGTTCATGAGGAAAATTATACATGAAATTCAATCCTTAGTGCTGTAAAAGAGGATATGTCGATCTAATCAAATTCTAGCTTCAACCCAAACAATTAAAGCCGCTCCTGTGTAAACACTTAAGCATGTCGCGTATCTGAACGAGTATTTCTTCCACTGTTGATATGCATAACTAATATGGAAATTCTTGTGATTAAGTGGAGTCAGAGAAAGGTCACACTACAGCAACCCCAAAACAGTAACACTGTTTCCTCTGTGCTGCCAAATGCTGGCCAGTTTTATTTTAATAGTTATCAATTTTCAAATCGAGTTTGGGGGGGGGGGAAAACTGAAGGAGCGAATTTCACAGAGTCCCTGTGACATTTTCAGCTATTTGGGTTAAATGCCTGATTATTATGAAATTGCGATCGCTGACGCAGAAAGGCAAACAAACTACTACAAAACATTTCCATGACACTGCGATCTTACTGAAATGCGGTAAACAAATGCGCAAATTTTTAGAGACCACACTGCTTCCCTGAGTCTCGCTATCACGTCCTTTATACTTTGCTGAACAAAGGCTGTTTTAAGAGAAGAGTGTCAAGAGCGTCAGAGATTTTGGCACTCACGGCCTTGGTGACGAGGTCTGCAAAAGGAGTAGGAGGGGAGGGACAAAAGCTTCTCTATGCTTGGTGCTGCAACTTGTATAAATCAGTCTTTGTTGGTGAGACATGACTGAGATTCTTGCTAAACAGCTATTTTTACATCCCTGAGCACTGCAGAGGGCAGCTAACGTACCAGTAAGAGTGCATGGCCTTTGGCTAAGTGAGGCCGTTCAGCCAACGTCATCTGCCCCTCCGCCTGCTGGAAAGAGAGGGGACCTCCTGGAAAGCTGTGCATGACCGAGGTCCACGGTCAGTGAGCGGTTGCTAATAGCCAGCTAACGTTATGACCAGTGTCGGACTTCCAGGTAAACACTGGTGATTACGCTGGTGAATCATGGTCATGCAAGCTGGAGTATTGTTAGACCAATCTAATGCAATGACCCAAAGTGAACAGCTGGCACAGCAGATGGCCAGTGCAACAGCGAGTCCTCCATAAGCATAAAAACCATACAAAAAAAAGACAATTTCCTACACAAAGAGCAGAAAGAGCTAGTACATAGGTGTTTTCTTCTAATATTACTGACACGCAAAGGCGCCTCTTTAATTCTTTTCAGCCATCAAATAAGTAGCATTGCCAACTTTATCAAGATTTTTGCTTAACATTCATTTCACTCAAACATGACACCTGTTAGCAGATAGCAAAGAGACAGTGGAGAGTAGAAAAGTTAGGATTAGGAAAAGTTTGGATTCTAAAGAAGACTTTCTTTGTGTCTCACGGCTGCTTCACTAAGATTTTAAAAAAACATTCTTAGCTTTAATGTTGAGCTTCTACCAATACATCTTTGCCTCGGTCTTAATATTTAATCTTAATTGATGAAAAGTCTGCTGCCATTTCAGTTAAACCTGACAGAGCACAAGCGCCGAATGACAGGACATTAAGTTTGGACGGAAATTCTGATTAAATCAGCATTCAAGTTGGATCTTGGTGAATTACAGATGATGAGATTTTCTCTAAATGTCTTCTTGAGAAATTGTTTTTAAAGACAGCCCAAAGAAGGATGTAATTAATGTTTAAAACCAGCTCTTTCTTTGTATTTCATTCTAATTTATACAGACTGCATGCGTAAAAGAAGGCACGAAGAAAGCTCTTCTTCCTTCATGACTTCAATTTCATACATGGATCCATAAAATGAGCAGGGATTGTTAATGCGCATTACAAATAAGCTTTGATGAACTAATGAAAACTCATTTTCCTGCAGCACTGCTATATGAAGGAAAAAGATGATTTTCAGGTATTCCAGTTACGCTGTATGGCAAACCTTCTAGCCCAAATATCATCATCAAGACTGAAGAAAAAAAAAGATTTTAAAAAATACAGAATTCCAGAGCTTGAAGTACAGATTGTCCATGACTGGCTAAAAATAGTGCCCCTACCTTGGAAGCTGCACATCTGTAGTACAAAAGTTTCTTAGCAGTATTCTGCAGTATTTCTTGATGGTGAAGCGTGTGTGGCGCTGTTTTTGTTGTTGTTTGCGCCTTTTGCCTTTATCATGTGGTGCAGTGTGTGTGAGGGTCTGCAGTTTGTAACCTCTCCCTCCTCCGACTTCCTTTTCAGTGTAATCAGGTTGTCCCAGACCTTCATAGTTGCCACTTCTAAATCAGTGGGGGTGGGACCAGGAGAGCTGCAGTAAGCGCTACGCGTACAGAAATATGGAAGTACCACAACGTATTCCACTTGATATTCAAATAAATAAATAAATCTCGGTGTAACTATTTTTACTTTTACAGTTTATCGTTATTCAGCTGCAACACACTGCATATGTTCAGTGTCTGCATGAAACCCTTTAAGTGATAATTGGGACAAAATATCAATAATTATCCAACAGGGACGTCAATATCAACATCGTAAATTTGATTATATACACAAATATTAAGAAAGAAATATGTAAAGTGACTCCATGGTTCGGTGTTTAACGCGTTCACCTTCCATGTGGAAGATTCCCAGCCCAAGACTGGGAGGACACACAAGCCCTGCCTCTGTGGTCACACGGCAGCGCAGTCGCAGTGCCGATTGCAAACCGGGATAAATAGAAAGATTGCCGTCAGGAAGAGCATCCGGTGTAAAATCTGTGCCCAATCAACCCATTGTCACAACCCGTTGGGAAAAAAGGGAGCACTCGAAGGATATCTTTTAGATCTACTTGAATATTTAATTAAAAAATAAAGACACTTGATGGTGACAGTTATGAAAAAAATATTGTAGTAGCTGCAGCTCTTCTGAGCAGCGCACAAAGCACGATTTCCTCCTGAAAAGTTGTTCGACACGGTGCTGCTGGAGAGTTCCATCTACCTGCAATCACCACACTGTGTGCCTTAAAGTCAAAGTATAATGCTGTATTTGAATGTTTATTTATATATATATATTTTTTTTTACGTTTCAAAACGTGATTTATAGCCAGTTTTAACGGCACATTTACCCAGACTATCCGCCTGTGTGATGATGGATATTCAGGATCATTTTTTCCTAACCAGGATCTTGCTTAAATGAATATATGAAAATATGTTTTCCAATGATTCATGTTGTTTTTTGGGATAGATTTCACACATAAAGCTCTTCCCCCAGGTTACAGCAGTGAAATATTAATTTCTTAATTTCCATTCCTAATTAAATGTCTATCCGTAACTCATAATTCTACGGACGTTGCAGTCTTTGCATTTTTTTTTCTGCGGCAGAATCTGAAGACTGCATCCTCTTCCCTGGATCTGAGCCTCCCCCCTGCTTCCCGTGGAGACTTTATGATTTGGTTTCCCATCTGCACTCTCAATAAAAAGAGGTCAGAGATGCCACAGTGTGCATAGCTTTCTGTACTCGCCTCCTTCACAAAACCACTACCGCAGTAGAAGGCAGACCCCAAATGCTTCTCCCAGTGCTGCCAACATACCTTGTTGGTGACTGGAGGTCAAGAGACGACAAGGGGTGATGTCTCACTCCAATGTGTTTTCTATGTGGAACAGGCTGCGTGTAATTATATTAAGATGAATGATAATTAAAGCAACTTAAAAAAAATAGTAAAAGCATCCTTGGTAGCTAGGCAACAGTAGGAAAATGAATATAGAGTTATTACAAGCATTACCTTACTGTAGATATCAGACGGTGAGAGAGGTTTGCTCATGCTTAGCTGTGGTTTTTGTGCTTTAAAATGACATAGCTCTAAGCAGTGCAACAACAGTGAGAGTGTACATGAGTAGCTTAACAGATTAAGAGTCACCTGTTAAACAACTGTGACTGATCCAAAGGGTTACAGCCAAGTTACGCAGGTTACGCGAAGTGCAACGGCACAGTACATTAGCGATGTATGCGAGCAATACATTAGATGGATAAAAGCTGTCACTCTCATTAGACTGCACCAGAAACACTAGTTTGTTAAAATAATAACAATTAATATATTTTGTGATGGGATGAGCAGGGACGAGAGCCGGCTGAGATTTTTGGTAAAATTGATCTGAGCATCTGTTTAGCCAGTTTTTCTTTATTTGATTGGACTGATCGCTCTTTGGTAAAGTGGATATGTAATGTTAATTAGCCGTGTGCTGCTGATACTCCTGCTTCCGTAGTCATATGGAGCTAATGTCTGTGAGCGTAAAAGCTGGTTGTAAAGCATGCTAGTCTGACCCAATTTTAATCCGGTGTGAACTGAAAATACACGAGAAGAGTCGAGTTTATGTTTTTCTTTAACTGACAAAAGTTGTTTTAGCCTCACCATATTTTATATATTTTCAATGCACAATTCAATGACCTGCAGTGCTGAGAGGCCAAAGACGGGAGAGGAAATTAACAAAGAGAAATAGAAAACAGAGCTAAAGATAGGACCACCCAGGCAAACAAACCGAAGTAACTACAATACCAGCTTATGTGTGTGTCCCACTGAACCTTTAAATGTTCATCTTAGAAACACCCACAAAAAAAAAAAAAAAAATCCCAACTGGTTCTTAACTTCTCAATTATGAACCGTTACCACAGCATAGCCATGCTCCCATCTCAGAGTCAACCTCTTCATTTCTCTCTTCTCCAAGAGAAAACAAGAACCATCACATCGTTCCTTTGTATGCAACTACCCCATCTTCCCACACAGGTCAAAAAACACAACAGTGAGAATCCCAAGTCTCAATTCTTTCAGAAGAGCCAAAGTTCAAGACCAACAATTCACAAGAAAACAGACATTTTCACTTTTAATTGACTGCAAATGACTAACCTTGCATTAAAGTTCTCTGTGTTATTTATTTATTTTTAAATCCTGTGTTCATTTTCAGACATTTTTTAATATATTTCAGCAAAGTTTTATGACGAACAGCAGACACAAAACTGGATGGGTATAAAGCAGTAATATTGATGAATTTTGTGCTTGCTCATTCTGTGGCTGCACATAGCTCTGTACAGACAACAATGATATTTTTACTGCAATATGAGCCTATACCACGGACTCATCAGAAAATGTTGCCCGAAATGCAGGGAATCAGAAACGTCATCCGAGTCACGAATGTCGTGCCAAAAAATTCAACATTACTCAACAAAGCCCATTCAAAATTTCCTGTTATTTCTTCAGTTGGTGGGGATAGGCCCGAAACATAAAACAATAACCTATCTAAGTAGCATATCTATTAAAGTCAAAAGATACAGGGCCTATATTAAACAATGTAGATTAATTTTTATTTTTTTTAACTGTGCAGGTCTTGCATAGCTGGTATATTTTAGTTTTTCTAAATGTAAACAACAATGAATGAATGATCTGCAATATTCAAATATCAATATGGAGATTATTAAAGATGTTATCATGCTATATATTTCACATGGTAAGACTAATGGTTGACTAATTTTCATGGCTTTCTGAGATTTATAAAGCTTTATAAGTTGAGCACATGAGATTTCACACTAGAACAGGCTGGAGACATGTAATTATTCTGAAGCCCAATATTTCAATATAAGAATGTCCTTAAGAAACTGTTTTAAAATGCTTAATTACAAATGATAATATCTCATTATTGCACAACCAAATATCAAGTTAATGGGGATCTGTGCAGAAACTTGTGCAGCAGCTACAGCCAGCCTGGGTAGAGGCTGTTAAGACCAAACAAACATGGCGACATGGCAGTTGTTTTATGCAACTGGGCATATATGATGGAGCTACCACTTGTGCATTCCAACTTTGCCAGAAATAAACCGGTGAACAGACATCTGCTGTGTACAGTAAAAACAGAACGTGCGCTCTTCAGCAGTGCGCTGACCCATTAGGAACATCTACTGCAGGATCAAAACATGCCAGTTCGCTTCCTTCCCCATCAACACAATCAGTCATTCCCTCCCTCGATCCACCATCCTTCGGTCACTTTGCTTTCATGTGCAGCTGTGAAATTCTCACCCAGCCAGGCGCCATCTGACCCCAGCCCCAACAATCTACGGTAGCGGTCCAAAGAACACAGACCCCGGTAGTCATACTGCTATCTTTGCAAATAGCGCACACAAAGATGAAAGACCATCTGAAGGGCAAACAGGTGTTCTTCATTTATGGGCTTTCACAGGTGACCTAATAGTAGGATAACACCATGATTCTTCAAACTCTATTACCTCAAAAACTACTACAACTTAAAGCAAAGACCACAACCACCTAGCCATAACTTCAAATACACAGTAGGACAATCTGAAACAACTAAAAGGTGGTAATTTTTTTAAAGTGTGGCGTGACCTTGAACTTCGAGGGTGAAGAAAAAAAAAAAAGATCTACAATTGAAACGGTAATGCTTACCCAGGTTTGCAACAGCAGGCAGTTTGTTCTCTGAAGCTTTGTTGAGGATGTGCCCTAAACCAACTGCGTGACCTTCGTCTCGTGTCCATACAGCCCAGGACCACAGTATCCCTGTTACTTCTTTGGCTTGGATAGGCAGCTGTGCATTTACTGTCGTTTCTGCACTAACTCTTCCTCGCAGGGCGGAGACAGGAACTCTCAGCCAAGCAATCATCCCATATCATTCATTAGAGTGTGCTCCGACAGCAGGAGGGAAAGACCGAGAGAGAGAAAGTGAGAGGGAGAAGGTGGGGGAGATGAAACAGATGAGAGCGCGAGGAGGAGAAGAACCGATAAGCAGCTCTGAAGAGTAGCTGAGAGAATGGTGGGTCACCCCGGCCTCACTTTCAGACAGGCTCAGACTTAAACCGTACTCACAAGGTAAAGCATTAACTCCAGTGGAGCGGGTTTAAATATTAACACAGTCTCACATCCCAGTATGACTCAAGGAACACAGAAGTGTCAGTAGTTTCCTATAATGTAGGAAACTACATATACATAGATATACTTTTTTTTTTCTCATCGTACCTAAACCAAATACCTCTTGCTAGGTTTTCCAGGAAGCACGAGTCTTTGTGAAACAGCAAAAAGGAGAGAAAAAACACACACAAAGCAAAATAACATCCCTTTGTGGAAGTTTCCACTTTGTAAGCGCTTTTTATCTTCCTGGTCATCTGTTCCCAACACACAAGCCGGGCAAAAAGATTTCCTGTTTTGCCTTCTTTTGTCACCGTGGCTGTGTTTGGGGGCTGTTTTGTCGGGTGCTAACTTTAGAACCTCGGCTAAAAATTTACCTGTTACCGCAACAGGTAATGTGTCGGCTTCTCCATTAAAACTACGTGGCCCAAATGATGCAATTTGACAGTGATGACTGTCTTCTTTGGAAGCTAATGACTCACTGAGGGGATTCCTGTGCACGTTGTGCTATAAATGCTATTAACGTCTATGCAGCGGGTAGAGGAAGCAGAGACGGTAACACATCTGCACTGTGAAAACTTTATAAGAGAATTCAAGGATTTGCTCACGTTGCACAGCCAGTGTTACCTGATACCAATGTGTGGGTGAGAGATTGTATTTAGTATACATATAGTATTACTCTAGTTGTTAAACAAAACAACCAAAATGTCCTTGTGTGCAGCCAGAACCAAAGCACAAACAAGGAAAAACATAAGTGTTTAATAACCATTTTAGAGTTAAAGACATGGCAGGTGAATTGTATGGCACCATGGTCATGGATTTTTACTTCCCAATAAACGGTGCTTGCCATTTCAGGTGGCTTTAAAGTGTCTCTAATGCATTCAATACTGCTCTTAAAGACAGTTTCTTCTCACACAAGAGCTGTCACAACACTCGCTGGAAGTTGCTGCAGTCAATGATGGTCATTTCATTTTGCATAGGCAAAGCTCACGCTTATGTTTAAAGAATTTCCAACACAACTGTGGCCATTTTGAACACCTGGCCCTGTCTGTGATAAACAAAACAAAAAAAAGAAAATGCCTTGTGTTCATTTGGGAGCACTTTTTTGTGATACTCATTCATAACTTTTCAACAAGGCACTTGAGGTTGTTCATTTACACTCAGTTGTTTACATATGGTTTATTTAAAGATTAATTGTGCTGTAACAACACATTTTTGTGTACAAGTGTAGCCATCAGTGATAGTCACAATCATTTGGTCCAAATACACAACCATAAAGTGGGATTTAGGCTACCTAAGAGTCGTCAAAACTTCCACCCACTTCCTGTCTTCTATATTTCCTGCATACTTTGCCTCAAGTACAAATTTCAATTTAAATGTCTGATAAATACTTGACTCTATTTCTGACCTACTGCAGAGGGTTACAAAGCTACCGCTGTTTGTTAAATAAGCAAAGCAGCAAATCTACAATGACACAAAACAGAATCCTGAATGAGAAGCTGGCTGGTTACTAAAGAGCAATTAATATATCTTTACCTGGTTCTGACGAGTCCAAGCTTAGCTCAGATAAAAAAGAAAAAACGGTGCAAGAGAAGCAAGGTAACCAAGCCGCTGACCAGCCACTGTTGTCGAGTGAGTCTGGTCACTTTCCTGCCTACCCTACTGACTTCCCTCCCCTCCTCTCACTCTGTCAAGTCTCCAACACCCTGCTCCAATAACCCCTGACCCACAGGAAGTAGACACAATGGACTGAAAATAACACACCACCTCCCCTGGCAACAACTGCCCACCGCAAACCCCCCACTGCACACCATTTCTACACTGCAGAACACCTACAACAGGCTGGCTCAAGATAGGTGGGTAGAACCAAAAATATCAGCCACTACTCAACAAGCTGTGCCCACACGCCACAAAGTGCACCATCCCACTTTGCATTCCAAGCATGACTACTACTTTTTTTTTTCTTTTTTTTTTATTCACTCCTGCAGTACAAAGAGAGACATCAATGATATTATATATTAATATCGTGGATATTCTGGTATATTTATACATCAAGTCTTCAGTTTCACACTACAGCAGGTTGTGCTGCAGACTCATGATGATCCCACTGCACCCCCACTGCACAGTGAGATGAATGACCTCTCCACAGTCAGGACTAAAAAGTAGTGGTGTGCGGATCGATACTGAAATATCGATTCTTCCGATACCAGCAATTTATGTTCTAGAATCGATTCTCATATTATAATATCGATATTTTAGTACTCTGGGGTAAATTTGTAGTTTTTCCATTAAAATGAACGCAGTGGAAAGAAACTATATCATTCAGATCGTCTAATTTGGAAGGAACTACTTTCTCTTATGCCTTTCATAGTCATATGCGAAATACGGCTGTATAAATGTGTTGCAGCCCATGGCGTGCACACTCACAACAATGGCTGAGTGCAAACAGAGTCATGTGTGGACGCGTTTTACCTCCACAAACAGCCCAGACGCAGTTTGTGATATATGTGGCAAGACAGTGAGGTGTTGTGGCAACACCACTGACCTCGTCAAACACCTCGGAGTAAATCACATCACAGAATATGATGAGCTTATGTTGAGGTGAACTGAAGAGGAGGAGAGGGAAAGGTGCTGCTAGAGCGAGACAGACGTCTCTCGCAGAGTCCTTTAGTGCTGCACGCAGGCAACATGCTCAAATAGCGCACAACGTCAGTTTTTTTTTATTTCTATATGATTATTCTGCATTATTAAGCAATAAAAACAAGTTGTCTGATGTCCTCTAATCATTATGAAGCAATATGGTTATGTTATTATTACAATTACATAATACAATTATATATTGTATTATGTAATGCAATGAAACATTAAGTTTTTGTACAGAGTATCGGTATCGGATCAGTATCACCGATACCACCCTGAATTTTACTTTGTATCGGATCGGAAATCAGTGGTATCGCACATCACTACTAAAAAGCATCTGTGAGTGCCTGTGTGGGTGTATGTGTGTAAATGTTAGGCTTATTTGTTATGTTAATAATGCTTGCCCTCAAATGAAGTATACACCAATGAACCCCCGGCAAGATATCTATAAAAAATAAAGATATTTATATTACTATTTAAAAAATGGTATAAAAAAAGAAAAGCTGGGTAACAGACACTGGGTTACTCCACTGCATGTGTGCATCTAACCCAGTTCTTATCCATGTAGCAGTCTAATCCAATCAGTCCAATGAAAATTATTCCAAATCAGATTTAGTGGCCAGTGAGAGGTTGCCTTAGACGTGATCTAATTAGTCGCTCCCTTGGAAGAGTCTGTCCACTAGGAAATGGCTTGAGATGCCGAACGCAGAGATAAGGAAATGGAGTCTGATATGTAATTCTGTGTGGCTAGTGGTGTTGCTTTCAAAAAAGTGGTGCCAGGTTACAGAAGAAGGAAAAACATTTTTTTAAAAAAGCTCGGTGTTATAAAGATCAGAGTTACAAGTTAATGACTCTGCTGCAAAAGATAATTCACTAAGCTGCCTTTCACAGATCTGAAGCGCACCTTGTTGATTCTTATTTTCATTAACGTGTTTGGTGTCCTGTTCTTAGAGCTGATGAGCATGCCCGGGCTTGTTTCTCAGCCAAGGTAAAGACACACCTCCTTTATTCACCAGTCCCCTGAAACTAGTACACACCTCTGCTCTCTGTTGTCACATTCAGATGATACTACTTTACTTTCAGCTGAAAGCAAATTTGTATGTTGTAAACACATACCTGAGAGGTTGTGTGCTGCATCAGTGGCTGTGTGCTTCCCACACACTGGTTCGCCTTTACCAAAGAATGTGTGGAATTTCTTGTACACACTACAAGCGGAAAAGACAACAATGCCAACAATTTTTCAAACTAAATTATTACACAAAACATTGTGGCTTTTTTTTTTTTAAGCGTTTACATGTTTGCTGACTTATTCTCACTTATGGGACACTTATCTACAAATTAAACCTTTTATACAAAAGGTTTAACTTCCTAAAACGTATAGTCTATATATAAAGATCTTGCTCTGTAATGTGGAACGGGGAAAAAAAAAAATCCATGCATTTGTGCATTTCAAGGTTTTATGGCCATCTAATGCATGCTGTAGCGAGAAAGCCAGAGTTTGATCCACCACTTAAACCGCAATTATGCATTAACTCCTTTGTAAGAGCTGTCTCCATTAAAAACAAAGTGGTGTCCCATACCCTTTAATAAACAATTTACCATTCACCTCAATAGTCCTGACCACAGACTGCCTCTTTTTTTATATGAAAAAATATAAAAAATTGCAGGACAATGAGGATTTATTCATAAACTATAACATTTTTGCTGCTTCTGATGATGGTTACAAAAAGATGCCCAATTTATCAGGAGACTATCCTAGCTGTCACTCAGACAAGAGGCAGGATCCACCCTGTTAGTCCTGTGTTAGACTTGGCTGTGTTAGACGCAAAAGGGTAGACAACCATTCCAATTCACATCTACACCTCGAGACAACGTAGAATCAGCAGTTAACCTAACAAACATGTCTTTGGACTGTGGGAATCCAAAGCACAGACAGAACGTGGAAGCTCCACGCAAAAACGCACTTTTTTGCTGTGAGGCGACAGGATGACCCTCCTACAAATTCATATGTTTAATGCAACTCTATAAGATTACACAGTATTTAAAAAGTACAATCAGAGTAAGCTACACTTTAAGATATACTAGTGACAATCATGGTCACATCGCATGTGAAGGAAGAATAATCAGGGGAGTGTATTGGATGCATAAGCAGAACTGATAGCCGCCTATTACCGGCTCCACAACCTTCACTTCAGGGACGAGGAGAATAAAAAACAGCACATAGAAAATGCAGTCATCCTAACAATTATGAACACATCTCCGAAGTGTAATTAAAAGTGCATGAAAAGATTGACTCCAGAGCTGGCAAGGTCACAAATCTGACCGACTGGACTATAAAAATCAGAACAACGATGCTGCATATTTTGATCCTCGGGGAACATGACTGTTTACAGCTTATGGTGAAGATTCTCCAACAAGGCCTGACTCCACGAGATCAAGATTCATGAGACTGACAAGAACGTGGTCATAGATCGAGGAAAACTTGTGTCTGAGAGCGGATATAAGGATGTCCAGCTGAGTAAAGTGACTGAAGTGCCATTTTCATTTATTTCCATTTATTTATCTCAACTGTTTGCCGACAGCTGTCAACAGTTTCTGATTAGTAAGACTAACTTATGAAGTATCCTGAGACATTCCCACTTCCACAATATAGCTAAGATTTCACAGAAATTCCAAATTTTCCGTGCTGTAAAATATTTATTCATGTAAAGATAATTCTAATTTAGACCAGTGATCTCAAGCATTTTTTTTTTTTTTTTTTTTTGGGGGGGGGGGGGGGGGGGGGGGTAAAACTTGAATTTTAATGACACAGTGGTTTCATCTGATTCATCACAATCATCACCATTCACAGGTTACTGAATTGTGTGAAGTACATAAAGAAAATTAAGTTGTCAGAACTAGAGATGGCACGATACCACTTTTTTATGTCCGATACCGATATCATAAATTTGGATATCTGCCGATACCGATATGAATCCGATATAGTGTGTTTTAATCAACAAAACTGTTTTTTTAAATATCTTGCTGCATTTTGTATAAGTTCATACTCAAGTTTAAAACAACAACTACACTAAAGCTATTCTGTTATACCTGTATGCAAAAAAAATATTTCATAGTTCAGCAATACTGATCAATCTAATAAACTTAAACCTACACCATCCTCCCTATTCTGGTATTTTAAAGAGTACTTAGCATAAATATTAAGCAACCTAACTAATAGGGTTCCAACTCCCAGCAACAACAAAAATAAAAAAATAGGGAACCACCCCTCACGCTCCACCTCATGATGCTTAAATAGATTCAACATCTTTCTTCAACAAAATTGCAGACTGCACAGATGGTACCTTCCCAAAGGAAAAAGTACTATAGCTTACTAGGGTATATATATTAGACTTAATAGTTACTATATACAGTAATTGACTTCTATTCATTTTACATCAAATTAAAACTTTGGGTGTAAGATTTGGATAATTATTTATTAAAAGCGAGACATTTTAAATGAGAATAAGAAAGAAAAGTATGTCTTTGTGCCCCCTTTTCCCAGTTAATGCCCTATCGGCCCCCCTGGCTAAACTTTGCTAGATCCGCCCCTGCACAGTTACCAGCGTCAGCTACGTAGAAAAAGATCCTGGTGTAGAAAGAAATATTAAATAAATTCTAACAACAGCTTATCAAGCTTAAACGTGCTGCTGTTGTTCAGCCGCTGGTTTCCTCTTTCTGGTGCAAAGTGGGCCAAAAACAAACAAGAGAGACGGACTCGCGACAGAAAAGCCGACCAGCTGATCATTAAGCAGTTTCATGATTGAAGTAGCAGCAGGAGAGGCAGTCGCTTGTTAAGCTTAACGCAGGAATGCTTTACAAACATTCAGAGATGGACTTACACACTTGCTTTACTTCTCTCGGGATAACTTTGTCGGAGATGAAATGCCGGGTTGCTAGCGAAGCTCCACATGCTATCCAGACCACCGACAGGTCCCGCATGCCACAGCCGCTCTATCACGTGAGGCATACTGCTCCGACGTGCTAATGTTCTGAGGTGAGTTACGGCGTGTTGCAAGTTTTGTGAGGTTATTTCGTGATATTTAATGGATCGGATTACATTTTTTATTTTTCTCCGATATCCGATCCAGTAATTTAGGTCAGTATCGGACCAATCCGATACGTAATATCGGATCGGTCCATCTCTAGTCAGAACTGGTTGGCTCTATTGTACAAAGTAATGAGAATTAAATTGAAGGAGGCTCACGCGTTTACAACACAGAAGGAGTCCAAACATGGATGAAATAATTGCCAAAAAAAAAAAAAAAAAAAAAAAAAAAAAAAAAAAAAAAAAAAAAAAAAAAGAGTCGCCAATTCTGGATTTCTTTGGCTTTAAACTGGATGAAAGAGGTAAACCTAAGGATGTAACCAAAGCGGTGTGGTGCCTGTGCAGACCTATAGTGCGAGCAAAGGAGTCAAACACAACTAACTTGCATGAGCATTTGATCACAGATAAAAGAGGCTGCTGTTAAAACAGTGCTATTATTTTTTTTTTATGTTGACTGCTTCTATTAGCTCCATCATTATTAGCAAGCGTACTCATGGGCAAATAAACAAATAAATCGCCCTTGTAAAAACAATCCCTAATAGTCAGGACAAAATAATCTTGTTTTACTAAAATCTCCAATGCTCCAAGAGGAGTAGTGATTTTGTGACTTGTGGTCAGACGGACAGATGCCTCTACATTGCATAAGCTCATCAGCTCATCCAGCTGAATGAGCTGAAGCTTCAGTCACACAAACCTAGAGACAGGGTGCCGACCACCTGGTAACGACCAGTTGTTGGGGGAAAAACGTGTATTCCCTGACCAGTTGGCGATCACTCAAGGCTGCTTTCTGTCACTAGGTGAAACTGGACACAATTTTTTTTTTTTTTTTTTTTTTTTTTTTTTTTTAAAACAACAACAACAACAACAACAAAAAAACACAGGTAGAAACAGAGGCTTCAGCCTTACTGCTTGTTACCTGATAAGGTTCAGTGGCTAGCTTAGCGTTAGCATGCTGTCTGTGCAGGTACTTGCAAAGAGCTGAAGTTGTGTTACCAGCACGATGCAGCCATTTCTGTCCTGGATGCAGTTTGCACTTTACCATCACGCTCTTGTCCTTTTGTGCAATGCAAATAAAAATTATGTCCGTATCCACACTGTAAACGTGCCTACTAATTTCCTCCTCCAACAACTGAAATCAGCTGATTGTAGCGCAAGTACAAGAACTGATAAGCGGGACAGACAGGCAAGCAGACAAACAATTCCAAGGAATTCAACTAAGAACCGGTTATTTTAGAGAACCTGTTCTTATCCTTAGCTGCACCACCGTACAATTGCTTTGGTTGTGCGTTTGCATGGAAGACACCAACTTGTGTGCAAACAGTCACTAACCAACCACTAAGCCACACTGAAACTTGAGACACAAACTGGAAACAGAACGTTTGCCTTCAAAGTAAAAGTTGTACCTTAATATTAAAACCAACATCTTTCAAAAGACGCAGCTTTTTCTTTGAGAGCAAATGGTCTCCTTTTTAAGTATGCGTCCCACTATTCACAGTTTGACGATGGTTTAGTGAGTAGCTGTCGAGTGTCCACAGTCTTCCACGCAAACTACAGGGTGATCATAGCATCAGCTGCAGATTAAAGTAATTGCACGGAGGTTTTCAGTGCAGCGCCCTAAATCTCAAACAATTGCACTCATTGACAGCAAGCAACCTCAAGCAGTCACTTGCCAGCTATTTGGGGAATACACAGGGGGATGTCACTGACTAGTCTCTAGGACTGTGAGACTCATGGTTTTGGTAGTTTATTTCAATCTCCAGCAACCACTCACAACCAGTGGGGAAATACTAATTACTTCTTAGAGAAGAAAAAAGTTCTTAATGCAAAATTGTAGTCTTTCTTAAATAGTCCAACTGGGCAACTGTGGCTCAGGTGGTAGAGTGGGGTCATTTGATAAGTGTAAGGTTGGTGGATCGATCCCCGACTCCTCCAGTCCACATGCAGAAGTATCATTGGGAAAGGCTAAACCCATAGTTGTCCCTAATGCATTTTTATAAACTAATTGTAAAATAAAAAAATAAAGCCTGTATACAAACAATGCAAAGTCAAAAATTCAAGATACATGTATCACCTACATATGCCATTGTGAAATTCAAAATGAAAATGGAGGCGCATTTGAAATGCATTCACCAAATCATTAAAAGACATCTTCACTATTACTTTAATATCCTTCTCACTTTCTTGTAATTCATACTATTGCTTCTCTGCCATGGTAAACGACCATCAACATTGGCTTGTGGTAGAAAGGGCAAAATCCAGGTTAGCAATCAATGCCTATTACCGACTGAGCAAGAAAACAGCTCAGGACATGAGAAAGACAGACTGTGCATCTATTGCACTTTAGGCCAGGTTTTTGTTATTATTTTAAACATTATCAGAGCTTTTCAAACTAATTTCTTTCCCACTCTGCACGCCGACACACCACAGAAATGTTCTTCACAATCATGCCTGAAAATGACAAAATAACCTCCAATCATTTTCATGATTGCCAAATAAATTGATGAATTGTTCCTCTAATAAAGGTTATGGTTGCTGAGTCACTAACAGATACCAAATACAACTGAAATATAACCAATCAGAATGGTAGCTGAAAATTATTCCCAGACTCAGTGTTGAAATAACCTTGCTCATACAGGGAGGGTGGTTTGTGAATGCAGGCAGCATTCTCGGCCATGAGAACTAAAGCTGTAGCACAGATAACATCTGCTTCTCACTTCAGGACACATTACTCCCTAAAACACAAGTTTATCATATTCCTGCCATATCTCCTTGGCATGTTGGCTTTTAGTTTTTCACTTTTTCCTCCCAGATAAGCAGAAAGTCAAAAGTATGCACACTTTGCCACTCCACAGCCTTGACACTTTAAGATGGTTACCCATTACATTCATCATTTTTGATTACCTGCACATTCATTCAAGGAATCTGCATTTGCACTGTTACATTTTTATAAAGCTTTAATGTACATAAAAACCAGCTTCTTGTTTAAGTGAAAATAAATGGAAGGTTGTCTTTTTGCGCTAGTAATGTTGTGGAGTTGTATTTTGTCTCGCATCAATTATATCATCGGTTATATCGTTATCGCAAATTTTCAAATATATATCGTGATAAATATTTTTGGCCATATCGCCCTGCTCTAGTCACATGCACTTGTCAAAGCCGCATGGTTAGAATTCAACACATTCTTTTGGCATAGCAGACTGTTCACATGAGCATACCGTTTCTTAACCGCTGACGAGACGGGCTCAAACAATTCAGCTTTCAGCCCCCGAAAATAAACAATGCAGTGCAAGCAAACGGGAATCTGACAGAAACAGCAAAATAAGGAACACAGATGTTTCGTTTTTATCATCCTTTAAAACTAATAGAAACTAAAACTGTGCTTGTTTCACACGGGACTTAAAAGCTCAAAATTCAACATAAAAGGTTACCTTAAACTTCAAATACACTGTTTAAAATAGAAATGCAACACCAAATCAAGTTTTATGGATTTAAACACTTTCATTTTCGCTCACCTCAAACTCTTACAAGCATTAGTTGCTTATATTCAAAGGAAAACAACTTATCTTATACACCAACCTTGAATATCAAATGTGACTGGGTTATCCAGATGCCATCGTTTTAGAGTGGAGGCAAAAACGTCAAGGTATTCCACAAGTTTGTTTTAAAAAAAAAAAAAAAAGTAAAAGGAAGAGAAGTGTGCCCAGGAAACTTTACACACAGCTAAACAAGAAAGGTAGGACCTCCAGACTCTCAGCTTCCAATCAGGCTACGAGTGAATCGTCTACAAGAGCAGGAGTTTTTCTGTCTCTCTCAGCGCGCATGTGTGTGTGTAGGTGTGTTTGTGTGTGTGTACATGACTACAGGTTTAACAACGTCCTTTGGCTGGAGGCCAGGGCAAAGATACTAGGTAGTACCATCATAACTAACGCAATTATGGACAGTAGAAGAAACAGCAGCAGTAGTAAATACCAAAGAGACCCTTTTTTTGATGTTTTGGTTTCTTATTAAATACGATGTTTAAGACCAAATGAAGAACGAGACTATTAGTTGATAAGATTCACTGTAAGAGCGGCCTGTGAGTCACAGTAAGTTAGGAAATTACACAGGTCAGTAGGAATATTTCGCATCTAGTCTCAAAGCTGACTTGTCAACACCCACATGTCTAACTCAGCCTGTCTAAAGAGTGGGACAAACATGCACACAAATTGGTGCTCGCAGAGCGAGGGAAGAGGGGCAAAGAAAAAAAAAAAAGTACCATGACAGCAGCGGGCTATATTAAGGGGCTGCAGACACAGCGGCTAGGGTCAGATCACACAGCACTGCATAACTCGAGTGCCAGCTGTGTATGTGTGTGCAACAGGTGAAGCGTTAAATGGGAACAGATACAGTCACACATACTTCTACCTTCCAAAGCAACCCTCAAACCATCCAACATATTCAAGTATTAAATTCATCCATGGGCTCAATTCAGGAAGAGCAATACAGAGTATACTGCAAGCCCAGCGGTGCCTAAGTTCACCATCCAGGGGGACTTTGTATTGGGCATATTTTTTAAGCTAAATACAATTATTATACAAATAAAACAGCTCAAAATTGGTTGTTATGACTTGATACCGTTTTATCTTCTTCTCCATCCTCCTACTTACACAGGCTGCGGTAGACTAAATCATTCATTGTTGAATGTGAACAAGGTTAACCATGATTTTTGTGTTCTCACTCTCACTGCTGTAGCCTACAGGTCAACCACAGCTGCAGTACAGAGCATCTTATCTAGTGCAAACTCTGGAATAAAACAAAAGTCTTAGGAACAAGCTCGGAGATTCTGCAAACGCACAGCACATGTCCAATTATCCACGGGAACCTCTGGGACCTATTTGTAACACTTGTGTAAGCCATTTGAATATCTGATGTGCAACTACAAGTTTTGACACAATGGAAAATTTCTTGTTTATCTTTGGCATTTGTGAAAGGAAAAGAAAAAAAACAGAAGAGGAAGTTGCCTTTTTTTTCTTTAAGGCTTAGATCACAAGACGTGGCAGCAAAAGCTTCTCTTTGTCGAGCTAACGTGACGATAAACATCACATTAGCAGATACTGTTTCCTGTATGGTATTTACAGGCCTCAGGCTGCATATATGGGTCAACTGCTGATTTAAAATTCAGTCAAATTCAATAATAATCTGTTCCGTATGAAGTAGTAGTAGTAGTAGTACCAAAAACAACCTCAAAACACCAGAACTACAACTAGTTGTTGCTTGCAAAAAGGACACATCTGAAGGTAACATTATGCCAAAATAATCTAGCATTTGGCAGCCAATTAATTAGGATATTACTGACATTTTTAAACAAAAAGCACCCCGCTTTCATTGGCTACATTTTCTTCCTATTTTCTGTTTTACCTATTCAATGTACCACCATGAAAATATGTGCTGTCGTACTCCAGGTGTGTCCAAAGACACCAGCAGTGAGTGCTTCTACGGTGCAAGAAAATAAAACAAAAAAAAAACAAAAAAAACACTGCAGTGACTTTTAAAAGAGAGTGTGTCAAGAATGGCTTTTCAAAGTATACAACTCTTCAGTGAGTCACAGATCACTAGTGAGTCACAGTGGAGTCTTTCGTGAGTATAACTCGGAGGTACATAAACAGCTCGGTAACATTAAGTTCCAAATTCATCTTCTCATTATCTGTTATTAACATAAACATTTGCAGCTATATTATATATATAAAACATATTAGAGAGCAGCAGAGGACATATGCAGGAGTTAACAATATAATAGCCAAGGAAAGAAAAAGAAGAGAGCAGGGGACCCTTCCTCTGTCTTCACTCGCCATCTGGTAGCCATCACACCACACACAGGAAGTAGCAGCCATGCCTTGCTGGGGCGCCAGGGAGCGGCTCCTCTTCCCTCATGGTGCTGGAGAAACAACAATCAGCCAGCGCATTGCATTGCAGAGCAGTGCAGTGCACTGTAGTGTAGTCCAGCCCATTCAATCCTCAGCTGAGGAGCCAGCAGCGGCACCACCACCACCAGCAGCAGCAGCAAGGGACCAGGCGCTCACACCCCTGCAGACCAGCAAAGAGGAGCACAGAGCAACCTCGCATTCCTGCTGTCTGAGCCTGCCAAGAAGCACTGGGAACGGAAAGAAAGAGGGAGAGAACAGAGAGCTGCTCTCACTGGAGGCTGCCTAATGGTGGGGCTTTGAGAAGCACTCCAGTCTTTTTCATCTTGATTGCTTTTATTTTTTTTTAAGCTTTGCTCTCCTCCGCAATGACAATAAAATTATTGCCTGCCCGCCTGTCGTTTCCTGCACACATATTTATGGTCCTTCACCTTTAATCTTGGAGAATGTTTGCGCGCTTTGCAAGAATCCAGAAAATGCAAATAATCAGACATTTGGCCCGACTCGCGATAGCTTTCGTTCCCTCAAATGACGTGCGCCAATCTGGTGGGAAGAGGGACCCCTTCGGCCTTTGTGTTTGATTTACTGTAAACCATCTATGGGCCTTCTGTGTTCTCCCTACTAGCACTGTTTTATTTCCACACAAGACTACAACTACACCCTGGAAATAGAAGCAGCCTTATGACACGTCCTATTTTTACCGCTTCGTGTCATTAGCTGGCAAGTCGCAACACGAAAACCAGGAATGAGCATTGTGATCAAAAAAAACGTTCAGCTTTCTTTAACCTCGGCCTGTGTCACTTCCTTGCATATGAGACAACCGTCAGTCATCAGAAAATAAGACGCATGATGACGTGTGCAATTAGCCCAGCAGCAAAGCTCTGAGGGTTCTGTCATCTGCATTTAATAATAGCTTCTCTTGAAACTCTTCGACTTGGCGCAGTGACAAAAAAAAGGAATAAAAGGATCATTTTACAGCAGAAAACACAACTCAGAATCTGTTCCCAGGTTTCGCACAGCAAATCCAAGCCTGCATGAGAACCGCTTTTCTGCAGCCACTCCACGAGTTGCTTTGCGGACTTGGCACACGACACAGTAAACAGCTGCGCCAGGCAAAAAGAGACACATCTGTTTACAAAATGCTCCATGTTAGCCTTGACCTACCAATTAAATCAACGGTGTCATTTCTGCACTAAGGTAACAAATTAAGTTTAAAGGGGCATACACAAATGATAATACAAGTGAAAGTTAAGATTTTGGGAGGTAACTCTAAGCATTATCAGCACACAGCGCCACCTATGAATCAAAAACAAGCCGAAAACAGACATGATCACAATGATGATCACATTTCCTTTGTTCTCATACAGAAATGACATTTATTTCTGAAATCTAACCAACTATGCGCTGACGTGCACTCAAAAGCAGAACTTCTTAAATCTTTTTCTTAATGACTCCTAACCGATTACATCCTCCATCCCCTTTCAGCTTAAAATAAATTTGCAAGCAACATACTCACTGTAACCTCTCACTCTTTTTGGAGCGCACACACTAAAGTTTAGTCTGTAACGCGTAAACAATCATCTTAAACTTCAGCTTCATTTTGAAGCAGTGGCGTGCTGGTATAAACAAAGGTTTACTGTGCTCTGAAAAGCAGCTGCGTCGCTCAAGAATTTGCATGAAAGGTTATGCATGCAAGTGTCTAGTTTACATAACAGGACATAATAGTATACATATGAGAACGTGATTTCGAGGTTAGCTCAAGTTCACGTTTGTTGCGTTAAACCCATTTTTTCGTCATCATGCACATAATATCAGACGCTGCTTACAAACGCCTGCATAAGAGATGAGAGACCTTCTGTATCGACAATGAAGCATGCGCTCACAAAGATCGACAGCACCAAACGCTGCTGTTAAGATCCCACGGAGACGATCAAAAACACAGACTATGTTTTAGGTGACTGACATGCACCATGTGTGTTGTCATCACTCTCAAAACTGATGTCACATGAAGCACCGATGAAAAAAAATGAAGAAAATAAAAAGTGTCATATTTTTGTATACATCACCACTTGAGTAATGCTGTGACAGGTTTGACAGTGATTTACTATGCCCCCCCCCCCCCAAAAAAAAAAAAAAAAATTGCTCTGTGCTGCCAACTTCCCCAAGGGCTGGCTCCAACTGAATGTTTTGTTTTCATGGCTGTGTTTTTCTTTGTGAGGCAATGACTTGATTTCATGCTTAAGACTATAAATACCCAGAAGAAAATGCAGAACAACCACACTCATGTTTACTTCGATTGTGTTTTAAAACAAAAGACCAAAACACCAGTACAGGACTCAGAACAGCTTTCAGTTCTTTGGGGGGGAAATGGTTGTGAATATTACAGATTCTACACATTTCCCCCCACCCTCATTCCCACAGCTTTTTTTTTTTTATCCTTTAAACTGCTGTACCAACAGTTAGGCTACGATGAAAATGACACCGCCTATGTATAACACAGTGACGACAGTCTGTGTCAGGGATAAAAGAGACAACTACTGTAGTAGCACATATATTAATAATTAATGCTTATTTGTTTGTAATGGGCATTGAATAATTAATGGCATATTCAACCCATTTCCAAGCTGTGGCAGATCACACAACAGTAGTCTGCTTGCTCCAAATGGAGAGCTGTGCTGCTGGTGCTGCTGCGATGAGGACACAGTCCAGTAATTTTTCTTTGTTAGCCTAAGAGGCTAATGCTGCACAAGTACCCCTCTGTTGCATCCCGTTTGGGTAGCTTGTTTGTTTGTTTCTTCAAGCACGTAGGGAGGGGCGGGGGGAGGGTTAACAGAAAGTGAGCGTTTGTTCTCTGTTCCACTTGCTAAGCAGATTTAATGAATCCTCTACTTAATCAAATGAGCTATGCCTTTGTTTTCGTTCGACCACGTTGTTACACTGGTGGCATACAGTTTTCTTTAACTGTGTGTAAATGACAACTTTTTACAGTCAGCCACAGACAAAAGCTAACAGCCACTTTGATGTACACTATAAATGCTTTTTTGTTTTTCAGCTAAGAGGCCATAAGACCAGCACGGAGTAGGTCCTCAGTCTCCCTTTAGAGCCAGAGGAGGACCTTCAGGGTTCAATATTTTCCTTCATCCGGTCTACCCTGCAGCCCTGTGCTCTTGCTCTGAGGCCCTTGTAAGGGCTGCACAAAGTGTTCAGCAAAATCCTAATCTGTTTTCAGAAAGTGCATGCCAATAAACTACAGGGACTACAATGGTCTATGAAGCTATGTGCACCGGAAGGCAAGAACTGAGAAACTAAGAGCTAAGCAAAATTATTAAAAATCAAGGAGACAGTTATTTTATACATTTTCAAAACTGCTGCTGTTTAATTAATGTTTTGAACTAAAATTAAGGATTCCTTTCAATAGGAATTGTATTACTGTAATGTGAACAAGCCGAACAATGACGTTTAATTGAAACATGGCGGCTTCAAAATGGCACGCATAAACAGCCGTTTGAAGCAGTTATATACATATCTCTCTATCAACTCTAGATTAGATAGAGAGGCTGATTGAGAACTAAAGATTCTCGACAGAGAACCGGTTCCAAACTGTCCAGTTTATATTAATTGTCTGTCTCAGAGCTTATCAATTGCTTTCATCAGTGCTGACATCTTGTTTCTTGCAGTTTCACATAACAAAGCATGACGTCAAACCCCCGGCAGTGGAGCTTTTTCCACACCTGAAGTACATACCTGTTGGTTTTTTTTTTTGTTTGTTTAAATCTGGTTTCTACATCCTACATCAGACCCTGATGATAACCAGCAGCACTGATGCTGAAAACCTTTGTAGACCTACATGTTTCCCCAACGCAAAATATTGATCACCGATCAATGAGAGAATCCGTAAAAACAGACCTAGAATAAATAATGGCATCGGTATCAATAAAATGTTACCAGTAACTATCCTTATTCATTTCCTTTATCCGTTTTCACCTACACCTCCATGATGTGGTGGCAGAATTAACTGAGATACACCATTTTATCGAGCAGTGACGACAGCAACCTTGTAACTCGATCTCTGCATCTCCTTGGGTCCATGTGACAACACAACAGATGTCCTGAAGACATCCATCTCGAAAGCTGTTCCTTTAAGGATGCTTACACTAGTGGACACTGAGACAAATATGCACATTAGTTAAGAGAAATGAAAGAGAAAAAGGAGAAATGGATGGAAAAATGCAGTGCCAATGAAATGGAAAACCCCAGGGAGCAAGGCTGTACTGACCCTATGGTATATTTTGTATTTTTTAAAGCTGAGGTGAGTAGTTTTAGATACAAAAAACAAAATGCCCACATCGGTTTGGTACTAAATAGCGTAAAGACAGCAGTTTATTCTGGTCCCTGTTCTCAAAGGACATTGACAAACTAAAATGCTTGCACCAATGTAGCTGTAATGTGATTTTACCACAAAAAAAATAAAGTCAGTAATCACTAGCTTACTTTGCCAGCAAACCTCATGTAGCATGTGGCACCAAACTCACATTTAATCTAGGACTGCTCAATTGTGCCAAATAGTGAGACCAACATCAGTCGAACTTAGGGCTGTGCGATATGACCAAAATCTCATATCCCGATATAAGAATTCTATCGTCCCGATAACGATATAAATCACAAAAATGTACCATTTTCTGTAAATTCTGTGAATCTCGGGCAGCTCGTCTTGCGGGAAGTGTTTCCAGCTGCGCGTCATGTAGCTGGAGTCGAGTGTTTTAACAGATGCATGAAACTATACATTTTTAGACATAAGTTGTAACGGCCACCGTTACATTTGTGAGTATTTATTACACGGCGTGCTGCAGGGAAAAGCCTGTTCTAACGTTTGAGTCTAAGGTTTATTTTTTAGCACCTGGCGGCTCTTTTTTTACTTCTCATCCGTAAATAATCTGCTCTTTCACGTGATTCAGTTCATTTTGAAAAGTCTCAACAGGATCTTGAGCTTTATTGTGAAAGGTTTATGTGGAACATAAACAAGCGGACACGTGATGGTGTTACCGTAGTTGTTGCTAACGACAACGCATAAAAACAGGCGCTTGTCCATCCGTAGTGCGGTTATATTAAATATAAAAGAAAGAGAGAACTTTAAGAAATTAATATAGCCACTACAGTGACCATCAGAACGATGAAAAAATATTGCCGTAAACAGTTTATTTTGCGACACCACGAAACAAACGATAGCGTAAAATGAAACGATAAAAGTTTTTATATTATCATCCGATATATATCGTTATATCGAACAGCCCTAGTCCAGCTGAAAACCAAATAATTACCTTAAAAAAAAAAAAAAAGTGGCTTGGGGAACTGCAGATAGAGTCAGGGCCGCCCACATAGCAGCAAACTCGTCCACCTTCGGAAAAAAAAAAAAAAAAAAACTACAAAAGCCCTGGGGAGAGCTGCAGGTTCGCCTGCACCATTGCAGCTCAAAACATACGCTGACCTTTGTGTCGATTACATTAAATGCTGTGTCAGAAGGATAGCAGCTAGAGTTAAAAGGGAACTTTTACAGGATGTGATGGTATGGAGACAGTGGCACTGAAGAAAGAAAAAAAAAAAAAAGAGCTGGTGTAGCTGCAAGCAGCAAAGTTAAAAGACACTAACATTTTTGTTGGGGCTGAACAAGATTAGATAAAAGTACATCAGAGGGACAGCTAAGTCTGGGCGGTTTGGAGACAAAGTTAAAGAGAGATAGGATGAGATGGTTTGGATGTTTGCTGAGGAGTAAGGATAGTGGATATATTAGATAAAGGATGTTGAAGATGGAGCTGCCAGGCAGGAGGAAAAGAGGAAAGGCACAGAGACGATTTGTGGATGTCCCGAAGGAGGACATGCAGAAGTCTAGTGTGACATCAAAAGACGCTCCGAATAGGGTTAGAGGGAAGGTGATGAATTGCTGCGATGACCCATTAAGGCAGTAACCGAAAAGGAGAAGAAGAAGAAAAGGAAGAAGAAGCAGCAAGGAAGTAAAACAATTCAAGAATGTCTCATCTAATCCCACAAAAGCTCTCATGCTTCATAACCAGCTGAATTGTTTCAATTTAAAAAAGAAAAAGAAAAACAAGAGAGAATCAACTTCTCTATTTATTTGAGTTAGTATAATCTGAACAACTTGTAAGCACTTCCACTAATTACACAGCTTCATGTGACCGAGCTTGCTCAAACCACCCTGCTGTGTTTCCCAGTATTTTTAGATTTTAGATTGCTGCACTACTATAGAGGGCATTGTTGAAAGTTAGATCAGAGTATTAGTCACTGAAAAACAACTCTGATATGAACAGTCTGTAGCAGCCGTAGAAAATCTAATAAGAGCGAACAATGAAGAGGAAGAATCATGACCCACAATCTGAAGCTGTATTCTCGAAAGATTTAGCTGAACTCTGCTGTTACACTCTTATGGCCTCAATAAGTCAAACAGTGTAGAAATATATTTTCAAACAGGATTATGTCGCTACCTGTGACAGAAAGACTAAAACGTGGCATTTGCGTTGATAAACCCCCCAAAACGAAAGAAACCAGCTTGCAGTTTGTTCCTTGTTTGTATAAAAGCAATGGCCAACATTTAACTCAAAAATGTTTTCTTAACATTAAACAGGGAAAAAAAGATGCAGTTTATGCAGATATAAAAAACAACAACTATAATTTCGCAGCTTTAAACAGCTTAACTTCTACCTCACAAAATCACGAGTTTCCTCAGAGTTCTTAAAACACTAAAACAGTTACACAACTTGAGCAACAAGTTGTCATAACCATTTGAAAATAACTAGGTCCTCCAGTAGCCTACTTCTTTTTTTCTCCTGAGAAACTAACATTTGGGGTCATATTAACTTTTGTATTGTGGATGCAAACATTATTGTTATTTCAAATCATTTCAAAATAAGAAAGAAATAGCATGTTTTAGTCATTGATATTTTTAAGCGTCCCATATTGTATTATTCCCTCGCACCATGACTCTGTTTGATTAAAGTAAGTCAGGAATCAATATGAGGAGTTATATTGCTGTTGCTTCATGATTCATTTATTAGCCATTAGTTGTGCACAAGGCTGTTGGGAAATAGTGCAACTTTGAAAAAACTAAACAAAAGACTTTTTTGTAATGACCATACGAGATGCTGACTGCAGGTAACACAATAGTGATACCAAAGCCTGCCGCTACAGGCAAGATGCAGGTTTACAGAACTGGACCCCTCCATTTAATGCAAACTTTGCAAACAAAATTTCTAAACTTCTACATTAATAAGCAAAACACAGATTTCATTCATCAATCTTTGGTTTTTCCTATGAATTTTTAACTTGATGATGTCAAACTGTATGCATTCTTTGAATTTCTGTGGTTTAGTTGAAAGAAAAAAAAAAAAAAAGGAAATGGTTAAATATTCGCTTCGAGCACATTCATAAATTATTAAACTTCTGATAAAATCTATGCTAGTTTTACAAGAAAGCATTCGTCGATGACTATTCAGCACGCGTAGCTGCACCGACCAGGGGTTTTTCCCCCTCGCAGCTGAGAGGTTTCCTGGATGAGTACCCATGACAAAATAGTTTGCATGTCTGCCTTGCTTATTTGCAGTTTATGCACCAGAATCTGTTCAATAAACTAAATTTTTCACACACAGTTTTGCAAGATATCCGCAGACAGTTAAAGATAACAAACACTGGAAGCATTGGAAAGTCCAGTTTTTCTTGATTGCCTCATTCTTTAGCTGTTTTTTGTGCACGAACAGGATTCTTGTCTTCTCTGCATCTATCCCCATGTTTTCTCATGCTGCGTCAGAGCATGCATATGCAATGGGTGGGGTACACTTAATTATGAGTGGTCAGTAAAGGCACCTGATCTCACTTGGAGAAGGATTGTCCATTCCTGATCAAATCCTGGCCAACTCCAGATATGAACAGGGTCCTGGTTTTAAAAAAAAAAACAGCTGGAAACTGTTGTCACAAAGTACTGTACAACAAGGTGACCTCTGTCATCAAATAAAACACTATTCTGTAATAGATGTGATGCAGGCACTCAATGAACCCTGCTTCTAAGTGTATATTTTATGCTCTCTTGAACTTCTGGTTTCTGCAAAAACATCCCTTCTCTGATCTTACAGCTCTTGTATCAATAAAGATGCCGTGCACAAAGAAATCAAATGGGCTTGATGGCTAACAAAGCAGCTAATCAAGTTATTTGCTTTAGCCTTATATGAGAGGTTCTTCCAATAGCACACTAATTAAACAGAGAGAACAGGAACATAAAACTGTCAGTTACACTTGTGGGGGGAAAAAAAAAAAAATCAATGGCATGTCATAACTGATTGCATATCGTTTTAAAAGTATGTAAGACTGAATAGCAGGTGTGAGTAGAGACTGACAGAGCTGCAGATAAGACAACACAGGGATGTAAACAATGGCAGATATAGTAGATGTAATGACAGCCACAACTAGCTCTGATTTTGCAGTTGATTTGTAAATCATTTAACTCTCAGCGACCACCTTTGATACTCTTGACTGCGTGACTTCAAAAGGTAATCAAAGCACTGCGTTACTGGTCAAAGACAATCAAATTCTCCCGAGATAATGCTTGCCAGAGTCTCATGTTTGCTTCCCAAACAGCGGCCATGCGCCCCGCTGACGTGCCCTTGAGCAAAGCCTGTTAAGTCACGCTTAAGTAACTTTACTTTATATAAGTAACGCACACTTTCAGGTTCACCAACAAAAAGGGTAAGGGGGGGAGAGACAAAAGCTGATTGTTGCAATGCACACAAGATGAGGCCTACACATCGTCTGCACCCGGGGAGAGCCTCCAGGGAAAAGCATGCACGTTTTTTTCCTCCCTTTGGTCTAACAGGTTACTTTATTACAACGTAACAAAGAGGATATAAAGCGCACTTACGTAACGTCTCAACTTTTTTTCAGGAGGAGACTTTCTCAGCCACCCCGAGCACACCACCTCTCCCCCGCTCATTTCTGCTCCTTTTCTTGCTCTCTCTGGAGTTTGAGCCCGGATTGACGCTTGGCGCTGGTTGTTTTCGGGAGTGTCTTCTTGTACCTGGGGGGAAAAATAACAATAAAACAGTTAATATGAGGCTAAGACGGTGAAGTCAAAACATACTTCGAATATAAAGTTTGTTTTAAAAAAATGCTGTGCGTGTATGTGTGTTTTTAAAGGCGCAATAACCAACCGTCACTCCTCCGAAAGTGGACTCGCCGACACGTCAGTTCTGTGAAATGCACAGACCAGATTTCCACGAGTTGTACTCAAATAAACGTGTCTCCTTAGCTTGGAGTAAACATAAACCCCGGCGGCACCGCCTTTTGAACAAATATCAGCGGTGACTTTTGTATTTTGTTCAAACTGGAAGGCTGTGGGGGCAAAAAAAAAAGAGGAAAAAAGAAAAGAAAAAACAGGCGCAGACAAATGAAAGTCGGCAAGTTTTTTTTGTTGTTGTTATATTTAACGTCTCATGCTAATTCCCGTCAAAGTGAAGCGATTCCCATCTGGAGAGGTCGGGTGTGCATGTCCCACACTGTACCGGTGCATAGTTGTCGTCTGAACGCAAATTAAAACAAGCTCGACCGTAAACACGGTGGTTTCGCCTAGCTTTCCTACCAGTTTACTCCCATGGTTCCTTAATTGTGATTGACAGGGTGGCTCCGTCTTTCCCTAAACTCACCCTCCTCTGGAACACTACTGAATGGAGTTAACAGCCGCATAGGCGAGAGGACCGGAAGTTATTGGTTTGTTTTCAAAATAATATTAGCACGCTTTGAAGCTGCCTTTAGTTTAGAAACGTAGTAGTGTAAGTTGCTATTTTTAGTCTTGATTGACAGGTTGACATCTACCTTTTCTCATCTAAGCAATACTGTAGTACTATGGCTAGTTCTGTAAATTGATAAAGGCTACATTGTTATAAAGAACATAGAATATATTTTCATTTTTACACTCCAGAATATTTCTTCATGGTAATATTCGCACATACGAGGCACGACTCAACGTGGTTTAATTTCTAGAATGTTATTTTGAAATTCAAAGTCGGAAGTTGATGTTTGTTCCGACTGCTTGATGCGGTTCTTCAGAGCACAAACTGGAGAGGCGGCGGCGTGCAGGGAAAGCTGTAGAGCTTCCATCATGGGACATGTAGTTCAAACAGTTCTCTGTGTCCCGTTCCTAAAAAAATAACAGTGTTGTTTAGCTTTTTGTAGATGACGCATAACGTTAATACAGAAGCATGCACCTCTTGGTGAAGACAATGAGCTTAAAAAAAGCGACAATGAAAGGACCCGCCTCAACCCCTAGGGTCCCAACAAATCACTGCATGTCTAGACTACACTATCCACAATGCTGCTGGAGTCCCCAGAGAGGAATCTGTATACAATCATGTTAAAATAGACTCAGTAGTCTATTTACATGATAGTTTTTTAACGTTTTTATCTATGAATCCGTGTCTCTATTTATTTACAAAGCTATATCATCTCTGTCACTGCTAAATTTAAATCTACTTCCCATACCATTTATTTGAATCTAAAAATCCACAGAGCCTAAAGCTACCAGCAATCTCCTCACAGGCTACAGTCCAGCACCAAAGCTGTTAGAAAATGTTTTTTCCTGTAAGCCTGGATGTGGTTCACTAGAAATATGTCAATATCCCGGGGGACCAAAAAGACCATCTATAACTGGTCCTTTCTACTGGCAAAGGCGTGTTTCCTATGGAATCCGAGTGGAATTTGAGGAATCCTATTGGTATGGTTATGCTTCTCCGAAAGGATGTTTCCCTGTTATTCTGTGATTAATGACTTTGCCAGTCTATTGACACATGGCCTGTTTCCACAGCATTAGTCCTGATGAAGAAACAGGGAGCAATTAAAGGCTGTAGACACAACACAGCAACCCCAATTAATTCTCTTTGAGAGCCATATGTGCACATCATCAAAAAGCAAAGGCCTAGAGTCTCCAGAGTTAAGATTTAAAGGTTCATGTGGGTATTATGTTACCTGTTTCCAGCTTTTCAGTATTACCTAGAAAGACAGACCTAAAATATGGTGTCAGTATATTCCAGATGAGCTATAGATTGTCTGCAAATTATCTAACATAGTAACAGGCTACTGAATGGATACAGAATATTGAAAATACATCCACAAAAAGCAAAAAAATTCCACCAAACAGGAGGTTTGCTTGCTTAAAAAGGAGTCTTGAGATTTTTTATTTTCCAAATGTCCTTTGGGCCTCACATGCCACTGTGTATTTACCACATCAATTAAAAATGTGTAAAAAGTAAACATTTGCTAATGATTTTGTGTTTCTGCATAAAAAAAAGACAACTATAATTTGCCTGTGGGAACAGTATGTGATGGCATGTGACTCTGCAGTTCCCTTTTCCAATACTGGTTTGAGTAGACTCCATTTGACAAAGCGATTTTGCAATCGAAGCACGGAAAAGAGGAATCATCACATGTTTTGACCAATTATGCAGCAACATAGAGCTCTTTGATTAGTTTATTCAACTTAAAAAAATAAAACCGAACACACACACACATATGTGTTTGTTTTGTTTTTTGTTTGTTTGTTTTGTCCCAAAGCACATTTTGAACAACACCAAAGGCATTTCAGATTTCACACAGGTGGTTGGTTGTTGCACTCTGGAAATGGAATGAAGGTGAGTGTTATTAACCTTCTGTGTGCCGCGTCTTCAAATCCCATGACCCATTAAAGCTGACATAGCAACAAGCTGCAGCCATGCTGAGTGTATTTCAGCTTGTGTTGAAAGTTCGGACTTAAAAATATACACTAGTTTTAAATATATATATATATATATATATAAAATTTTTGTTCATGACGGTGCAGATTTCTGACATTTTGTGTAAACTTAAGCATGTAACAATTTGATTATTTCATTATTATTATTAGTTTTATATCATACTTATTATACAGGCTATACAGAACATAGAATCAAAATTCCTACGTTTTATGTAACTGAAATGTTTAATTATGTAGGCTAAAGAAAATAATTAAGTTATATACTATATTTGTATGAAACGTGTATACTTGCTGCATTTGAATCATTTTAACCATATGTAACACCTGCATATGTGTTTTTTAAGAAAAGGCTCTGATTTTGCCAGCCCATTTGACTTCCATGCCATGCACTCTCGTGCCACCCTAAGAAAATTTGTCTACATCCGCCCCTGTATACAATTAAAAAAACAAAACAAAAACCACCCACACCCACCCACAAACATTTGCAGCAGAACTAAATGCCCAAGTGGTCAGTATATTTCTTGCAATGGAAATGCTGATACTATTGATTCTGAGAAGAGTGTTGCATAAATGAAGGTAACTCTCAGTGCAACCACACAGTATTTTAAGAAAGAAATGTAGACGATTAATATTATATATATATATATATATATATATATATATATATATATATATATATATATATATATATATATATATATATATATACATATATATATATACATGTATATATACATATATATATACACATATATATATACATATATATATATACATTGGAGTCTTCTCTCACCCCCATTCTCTGCGACCTGCTGGAGCGGGGGGGCTAGGAGGAGGAGTTGGCCGTCCGACTGCGGTCTGGAGTGTGGGGCCTCCCTGCTGCTGCGGAGTCGGGGCGGTCTGCCTCCCCCCACCGCAGGGAAAAGGGAAACACCACCTGGGTCTGGGTGCAGTTCCCCCCTCCAGGGGCAAGGGTACCTAGACCCGGTTTGTAGAGTACGCTTGGGGAGTGTGATCGTGTGTACAGCGTCTCTTTATGTCTGTCTCCACGTTGGTTGAGTGTGGAGTAAGTGCATATGAGAGCATGAGGGTGGGAATGGATGTTTGTATATGTGTGTGCCTGTATGTCTGTGTCTATATGTCAGGTTGGGTGTCAGGCGCCACCTCTCTGGGGACATCTCAGGCCCTCCAAGGTTTGGAGGCCTATCTCCCCCTACCACCACTTCCCCTGCCAGTGGCGGACCCCCTCAGACATCGGTGCGTTGGTGGTTCTTTGTGTCCGGGGATGGGCGTCCAGGTACACACCGGCTCACTCCTTGGCGGCCGCTTATTGGGGCCTGGAGCCTGGTGCTCACTCGGGCCACTTCGGAGGTGGGGTGCCCCCGGCCTCGGTCACTCAGGCACGGCTGGTTGCCGGCGGAGCTCACGGGCGCGTCACTGCAACTCCCCCTGGCTTCTGCTCCGCGGCTGCTGAGTGAGCCCTCATCTGGGACTCTCCTCAGCTCTTTCTGGGACAGTGGCGCGGCTGCCCCTCTGTTGGTCTTCCTTGGTCTCTTGTGTTCTGGGGGCCTCTGGATGTCTGGAGTTTTGATCTCCTCCATACCTGCTTCATGCCCTGGAGGACGGGGCTGTGGCCCCCCCACACCCTCTAGCAGATCATTACATGAAGGAACCTTTAAAAAAAACAAAAAAAACAAGCGCGTCCATGCTCAGAGGTGTACACACAGGTGATCACACCCACAAACTACACCCTTTTTGGCTCCTACCTCAAAGCACACTGTGTTCTGTTGATCTTATGTGCTGCACAATGTTTAATATTTAGTATTTACTGTCATATTCCCATATATCATTGTGATGTTGTTTATTCTATTACTCTTGTTCTCTTCTGCTTGTTTTCTTTTTTCTTTCTCAGCAGGTGATCCAGGTGATTGATATATGCATTTTTTATTTCTTTTTTTTTTTTCTGCTCATTCTGTTGGTTTTTGGTTTTTGCCCTTCTCCCCCGTCCCTCTTCTCAGCTGTTTCTCATTCCCTCTTTCTTTCTCCCCTTCTTTCCCCCAGTCAAGTCTGTCCCGTATTCAGTAAGTGAAAATAAAATAAACAATAAAAGGTGAATCAAATGGACCATTACGGCAAGGCTGGGATGGTCAATTTGGTAAAGTAAATCCGTTGGGCATCTTTCTTTGCCTTTAGACAACAATTCTGATGGCAAAAGAGCCAAACGGGACAGGCAAAAAGAAAAAAAAACCAAAAAACAAACAAACATATACATATATACACATATACATACACACATACACACACATACACGTGTGTATCTATATAGATACACACAAGTCAATACTGTAATCAATTTGAAGTTCTTTTATTTGAAGTCATATGTACATTTATTGCATGTCTTGTATGAAACAGAGTACAGATCCCAGGCACAATATCCTCAATAATAAAATACCACAGCTCACAATAAGCTGCAAGTAAAAACTTAAAGTATGATAAATAAAAATTAAACAAATCTGTATTTCCAACAGATGAATGCCTTCTGTCTGTTTATTAGAAGATTAATCTGAAGTCGTTTGTATAATATTGAATCATATCCTGCCAAAATTCTTTCATTTGAGACAGAAATATATTTGCACCAGTGAGTAATAGCCACCCCGAGTTTTGACATTTGTAGGATTAACAGGAGATTACAATGTTTTCAAATCACAAAAATAAATAAAGAAAAATCATAGATGACTAACCAAAACTTTTAGATTTAAAGAAAATCAAATGAAGAATCAGAGCCAGTTTTGATGTGTGTTGCTAGATCATTTCAGTGCTCCTCCTTTGCTATACATAGTGAGAAGATTCAGCGTCCTGTGGGATGAGCCCAGAACTCCCTTAGCACCAGTTCATCTGGATTTCCTGCAGCATTTTTATGCCTCTCTCTCTCTTTCAGAAGACCAGTCTACTAATAGTATTGAAGCCTCCGCCTCCTCCTCCTCCTCCAGATGGGCCGCAGCTCCCCGGTGGGTTATTGTCATCTGAACCGTTGGGCCTGAATGAGCAGGAGGATGATGGGGCCTGAAGAGCCTGGGTCCGAGCGCTGAGCTCCTGCTCCTAACGACAGCAAGCAGGGGAGAGAAGTGTTATTTCCAAGCGAGATTATATTTAAGCTTAAACAGCACTCAACTTTGCTGTGACAAAGAAGCAACGCTAGTTTGCGTGTGCTTGAAAGTCCATCAGAGCTTTCGCTGCATGTAATTATAGCACGCCCTAGAGGAGATTTACTGCAGTTGTAATGAAAAAAAAAAGTGTGGTGGAATGTCAACTCGATGGAGCACAGTTCAATGACTCGTGAAATTACTCTTCACATCTTGTAACAGGACAGTTCAGATGTGCAGTCCAAATAAAAAACTCCTACACACTACATCTCCAAGTTATCCGTAAAAGCACGGCCTGCTTTCCCTTCACCTCTTTCCACCTCGGTGACTCTCTGACTTTTATAACCTCGATTCTTAGAAGTGTTAGTGTTAATGAGGCTTTAAGTCATGTTTGTGTAAAACAGGCAAAATAAGCACAATTTCTATCCAAATACCCTCAGAGTTCTTAAACCACAGATTTAATACGAGCTAATCGCTTCACACTTGAATTTATAGGCAGTGACAGTTTTAAAGGGTAACTGAACACCAGTATATGGAAGTGCATTTCATGTGTTCAACCCAACGTACCTGTAAATAGAGCTTGTTGTCTTTGATAATAGCATCCAGTAGTTCTTTCTGCAGAGGAGGCTCGGCACTCAGTCTCATTCCATTTGCCATTAGTCCCCCATTTAAGCTTTGCCCTGGTAGCTCCTGTTTCCTGTACATGAGCACATAAGCGGTGTCCTTGGGGAAGCGATTAGTAATGTTTTGCACTGATTGGAAAGATGTGAATGTTACTCTGCTATCATTGAAGAGCAGCCAATCTTTTGCCTCCTGGCTACTATTAGGCAGCATTTCGCTTTGTTCACGTGGAAGCGAGGGAGCTGAGCAGGTGTAGAGGTTGGACTCGGCCTGGGCGTTCCCTAAATCCTCTTTGATGCTGTACTGGTTGTCTGGATGCTGTGCCCCATCTGTTCCATTAATATTACGACCATAAGAGTAATAGTGGCCGCTCTCTGACGATATACCAGAATGTATTACGACCGAGCTGAGGACATAGGGGACCGACTGAATCGCCCTGCTCATCTCCTCTGCTCCATCTATCCTTGCCTTCTCCTCTTCCTCATCGTGTTGCGATGATTTGAGTTTCTTGGCCAGATTCTCGCTGCTCTCAGGAGAATCCACTTGCAAAGGAGACGAGGTAGAAGAAGAACACTGTGTAGGTACGGAAGGGTCATGTACAGGAAGTCTGATCAGCGGTGGGATGGTGACATTATCAAGAATCTTCCTACGGACATGGCATTTGGCGTCATATGAAAATCGCAGCAGAGTGAGAATCAAGTATTCAGGGGCAGACACCACTTTAATGGTCTTCTCTGCCCGCTGGAGGGAGCTACACTTCTCGCAGAAATAGGCGTTGTCTCCGTCGAGGATTTCCGGAGCCAGAAAATAATTCACCAGGTCAGGCACGGAGAGAGGAGGCTCATTTGTTACTGGCACAAAATGGGCATTGCTAGCTGGAGCTTTGGCCGAGCTTGGCTCAGGAGCTTCGCTGCCACCATTGACAGATCCCTGACAGAGAGCTTTGGGCTCTTCTGATTGCCTCTGTGTTTGAGGGCCATCCTGTAAAGTGGTACCTGGACAAAAGGCCAAAGAGAGGTCTGTAAAAGGTTCTTCTTTCTCAGAGATGCAGTTGCACAGCATACAGCAAATGCTCGTGATTAGCTTCCCTCCAAACATCTTTTCTATCAAAGTCCTTGTGTCATCTCCAGGTTTGGCCTCTGCTAGAGGCAAAATGGTCTGTTCATTGTCTTCCTGAGCAGACGTTGTTGCAGGGTCTTTGGAGCTCGTGTCAGCTGGGGAGGCAGCTTTTGGTTCAGCTGAATCCAGTGCCTGAAGGGTTTTCTCCTCCTCGTGTAACCTTGGGATCAGAAAACACTCAGCTTTTTATTGAAAAAAAATCAAACAAATTAGTGCAACGGCTATGTCTTTGTTTAAACACAGTTTACAAACAGTATTCATACGCAGTTAGCACTCACAATGCTTTATATTCATTAACATTTATTCCATTCCGCTTTCAGTAATGCAAATGATTGACAAGCTATTAATTTAAAATACCTGTCTAAAAGAAATCTGAGGTACTCTGAACAGTCCTGCTGAGAACCCACGTTGAACCAGGGGGGGCGGGACGCTTCCAAGAAGTTTCTGGGAGCATAGGCCGCCCTCTGTAGGACAGATAAACACAAATGAATGAAACACGTTAATATCTGCTGCTGTAGTTCTCCACTAACAATGCTTGTAATTGCTACTTAACAGGGCAACACTAACCTGAGTGTGTGCGAGGAAAGCAAAGAGAAGCTGAAGCTTTTTCATTAGTGTGTTGGAACCGTTTAGATGCAATGATAAAACATGCCTCCTGAAACTGAAGAAAGAGAAAGAAAAGTTGGTTTCATATTTCATTTCACAACAAGAACACCTGCTTTTACAGATTTTATGTCTAAAAGACTCACTCTGTGGCCATAAAAAGGGTCTGGATGATGCTGTTCATGTAGCAGGTGTTCCCCAAGTTGACTAAGCCTGTTTTGCCCGTCTCAGACTTAGCTTGCCTCAGCAGACCAGAGGCAAACGAGTTGGACTGAGACGTCCAGGCACTTTGATTCAACACCAGTTTGATCTTCTCTTCTGCAGATTTTGGTAGATCCTGAAAAGAAAAGAGACGTTTTTAACACAGTAAAAATGCAAAGTAAAAGTAACAGAAAGTCTAACTGAAGCTCCTCATTGCATATCATGTTTCATTTATAATGATCCAAATAAATAAAACATGGACCTGATGTGTTTTGTTATCGTTGAAATATCCAACTACAGAAAGAAGTGTTCTCCCCACTTGGTTACCTTGATGGCCTCCAGTATGTTGTCATAAAGGTCAGGGAAGCCAGAGTACTGGTACATCATGCAGTGTATGAGCTCAGTGAACTGCAGCAGGAACGCTTTGCTAGTGGGAAGCCCATCTGTCCTTAAGGACTGAACTAGATCTACTACATGTGGAACAACCTAAGAGAGAGAAGGGAATAAAGAGAAGAGAAAAATGTTGACTACACCATAGCGCTGAAAACAGCAGAAGGTACAGCTAACATTAATCATAAATATCTGTGGTGCGGTGAGCCACGGGGTGGTTGCACATCAGAAACCCCACAGAGGTCTCATTTGCAGAGTATTTTTGAGCCTATTCATGTTTTTAGAATCTAATGAAATTGGCCAATTCAAGGGCTATTGCTCTGCATTTAAGTGCTTCACACATCATTAGTGAGAGTGTGGTGCCAAGCCCAGAGTTCTGGGAAAAGACGTCTATGCAGCTTTGAAGTAATTTAAGCCAGAAGAGACGAAAATGAGAAAACCAATAAAGTGGCCATACGAGAGGGAAATGGGCTGTGAGGACACAAGAGACCCCCTTACCAAATGGAAGGCCTCGGGAGAGTGCTGGAAACTCAGCAGCATGTGAGAGAGCACGGCCAGCGCCCCCTGACGCACAATGGGGTACCACAGACGACTGAATACCTATGGGTGGAGTTTAAAAAAATAAAATAAAATCATCTGTTGCGAACATGTTTATTTATAGAGGTGCTTCAGTAAAATGCACACAATTTCCATCTATTAGAAACTCATTGAAGAGTTCTCATTACAAACCAGTTCAATTTTAAGCAAAGTGACATCTATGAGGATAGTGAACTTCTGAACAGCAGCCAGGCCTTTCAGCAGAGCGATGACCCAGGTATCTACATGTTGGGCAAGAGGCCAAGATAACCAGTCAATCATCCTAGATGGACAGAAAAAGGATATGTTAACAGCAAATGACTGGAACAAACCCACCCACTCTTATTAAATAGATCTACAGATTTTCAGTTAAGATAATGTTCAAGCCATTTATACATGCATCCTAAAAACTGTACTTCTCCAGTTGTACAGTACTCTGTTTATAGTAACCATTGTCCATATGTAAATATGTAAGAAAAATTGTGTATGTTTCTGTTCTGTGTCCTGTGTACTGTTTGTTTGTATGTGTCTTTCTGGCTGCTGTTACAACCAAATTTCCCCTTGTGGGACAATTAAAGGATTATTCTATTCTTGTATTTAAATACTGTGGCACTTCTTTTGAACTCAAATAGCTCAGTGTGCAATTTCACCTGCAGAGTGCTTTAGTCATGTTTGCGTCTCTGACGTTCTGGTCTGTGGTGAGGCTCTTGATAAGCACTGTGATCATCTGGACAGGGATATGCTGGACCAGGCTGGCCAGTGCAATGGCTGGGTCAAAGGAAGGGTCTGCGATAATCAAATACATAATGTTAGTTTTTCTTTGTGTTCCAGCGGACACGTGTTGGGATACAAATTACACTTACAGTCTGTAAGAGAAAATAGAAAAAGAAACAAACACTAAGGTTGAACAATATGAAAGTAGAGGTTTATCATCATGAAAACACGATCACAATCATCTATGGTGCTTTATGCATCCTCTATGAAGAGGGGGGATGCTCTGCGGATATTAGGAAAGCATTCCAGGGGCACTGTTCGCCTGAACAATATCAATAAAATGGAGGCCGAGGGACCTTTCAATCCAAAGCGGATCTGCTCACAGAGCTCAAACACATACTGTCCATATAATATTTGAAACAATTTCCTGCTTCAAACCCAGAACATCAATAACATTTACCATCAGCTACTGCAACTTTGACTTCAGCTGAAACTCTCTCAACTATTAGAAGAGTGAAACTGCCCAAGAAAAAAAAGACTGTGTGTGTGTGTGTGTGTGTGTGTGTGTGTGTGTGTGTGTGTGTGTGTGTGTGTGTATACACATACACTCAGTCTTTTTTTTCTTTATGTTTTTTGGGCAGTTTCACTCTTCTAAAAGTCTCATATATCTCAAATACACAAAGGAATAGTGGGAAGTGGGGAACTGGAAAAACTTAAAAACCATCATCACATAAGCAAGTTAAAACAAAAATTTCTGTGACTTAAAAAAAAAATCAATATACTTTTCATGCATTTTGTAAATCACTCTTATTTATTAGGGTTGGAGATGGTTTTGATCTTCCATACTTCAAAAAAATAAATAAATGAATCAGTTGATATGAGTGCATAAATTAGGACTAACCATGATTTTACAATGTAAGATGTAAATTATTAAATAAACTAAAACAAATACTTTGTGTGGCTAGGTCATTGTACCCACCAACTCCAGAAATGATTAAGAGCTGTAGCTTCAGCAGAGTGGGTGTGCGTCTTCAAGGAGGCGCACACACGTTTTCTTAAAAACAAGAATAAATCACGCTAAACAGACTGTGAGAATAAATGACAGTAAGTATTAGCTGTCTCTCCACTGAGCTTCTCTTCAGTTGGATGGGCTCATACTCCACCCATCTGAAGTGCACTCCTAATTCTGCTCTGGAGCCTAGATGAGGTAACAGTGTAGCAGCAAATGAACCAGCACTCAACCAGCTGCAGATTCTGGTTGGAGTTCCCCTCCACCTCTCAATAAAAAATCCAGAGCAGATCAAAGAGTATCATTACTAGCTGAAGTCCAAGACAAGACAGTTATACTGCCCTTCACATACCTTGCAACTCAAAAGTCCCTCCCTAATTAGCGTGTTCCAGAAAGAGCGAGAAAGAACAACAACTTAAAACAAAAAACAAACAAACAAACAAACCAGGATTTGTTTGGCTTCTTAGCAACGTAAAGCTATTCAGGAATCAATAGCAATAGAGCAAAAGTCTTGCTCTTTTCTACCTTAAAACACCACTGCACAATCATGTTAGAGCCTGGTCTGTGCTTAGCTTACTTAGTAAGTCACAAATACATAACAGTGGCAGTACAAATGAAAAGTTTTATGATTTTCCTGCTATTTACATTTAGTGCCACCATGTTTGTTAACTGCAGGTTACTACTCTGACTTCGCAAGTGGCAAAAGCAAATCAAAGGGGGAGTTTGAGATTCAAATTTTGACTGGGAACTCAGAAATTCAGGCTTATTCAGGAGCACATCATTAGTCTATCAAACTGGGGGATGGGTATCACAACAGTAGCCTGATGAACCTCTCAGGAGATGGTAGAAGACAGGAAGGGCTGGTACTAGCGTGTTTGCTGTGACTGAACTTTCAGAATAAGAGTACGGGCATTACCCAACAGCATCATTAATTGGTGGATGGCAGTATGCCAGGGAAGCCCACTCAAATGTGTGTCGAAAATATAAACAGCTGAATTCAAAGTCATTTAAGAGCATTTGAGCTGTGGGCAATCTCTGAGGAAGAGATGTAAATATCAAATAATATTTCTGTTTGAAATGCCCATCCTTAACGCTACTATTAACAAAATCCAAATTTGCTCTTTATGTTGAGTATTTCTTTTTTTTTTCCTTTCTTTTTTTTTTTTTTTTTAAATGGCATCTATAACAACAAATGTCTCAAAACTGAACCCATTTAAAAAAATGTAATCACGTATGAAATGACTTTCTTGTTCCTTTAAGGCACAATTTATATGGAATCAAAGAGTCTTACCTGTAGAGGCGATAATAGCAAAGACCTCCTGGAGTGAGGGCAGCAGCGTGGCTGGGTCAGCCTTCCAGATGTTCTGTAGCAGCGCGCTAACTTTCGTCACCTGACCAACATACTCTCTCAGTTCCTGCTCTTGGCTAGAAAAGCAGTGGAAGGAACTGATGGTCCTCACCAGCTGCTGGCAGAACAGAATACCCGACTTATCTCTTGGGATGCACTGCACAAAGTCTGACAGCAAAGTGCTCAGGCGGGCACAGAAAGCGGGATCAGGTCGTTCACACACCATCCTTAAAACCTCCACCTGGATCACACTAAAAATCTCCAGCACCGATGGGCAGCTGATGAGCAACCGCAGGCAGCAGTGAATGTATTCTACTATGGCGGGGTCTTTGCGGTCCAGCTGGCCGTAGCCCTGCTGGAGCAGACTGAGGACGAAGTCTTTGCTGAAGAAACGCTCAAACTCTGGGCGGTGGTAGCGTGCATAGGCTTCAAGAACCTGGGAGCCAATTTGCTTCTGGAAGGCATCTTCACCGAGCAAGATGAGGCGGGTGGTGAGTGTGAATAGTGCCTGACACTGATCCTCTGTCACTTCTCTCTCAGCTGCTTCCACTACCTTCTTCACAATGGCCTTCTTCACTGGAACAGAGTGATTGGAGCTCACCAGGCCCTCCAAAATCTTGTCCATGATGTCGATCTGTAGAGGAAAATTGAAAAAGTAATTAGGTGAAACATTTAAAAAAAAAAAAAAAAAAAAAGAGTCAGAAAACATCTGCAGTCACACTAAATGGTGCACTGAACATTTGTTCTGTCACAGTTTTTGTTTGTGATCACACACGTCACAGAAAACATTTTGACTTATGACTATAAAGCAAAGGTGTAAACAGTAAAATTATTAGATTAGAAATCACAATATCAGCAACACCGCTCATGTTGAGCAGTTTGGGAGACAAAATTAGAAATGCAAGGTTACAATTGGCCAGGCACAGACTCCAATGGGGCCCCCTGGATGGCTCTGGGAAGTGGGATTGAAGGCGTGCATTTTGGACATTTAACTGTATTTTTAAAGGTTTTACAACTTTACACCAAAAATAATTAAGTAATACTGTAGTTAACAATTAAATGACAGAACGGTTGCTTTTTCGCGATCTACATGACATCCCGTGACTTTTTCCGTAATTTTACAAATTTCTTAAAATTTACGCCCAAAGAGCGGCGCTGACAGATTTCTTTCATTTACTACCGTAGCATTTCTTTATCGTGTAGTAAAAACGAAAGACACTTATTTTAAGATATCGATGTAGATATCGATATAGCTGTTAAGATACCGCTCGGATTAAAAGGTGTAGTTGAACTTATTTACCTTAACGGGAAGGGGGGCATTTAAGGTGGTTTCAGTGGATCTGTCACTAAATATAACGCACGACTTTGCTATACATTTTTTTTTCAAGTTCAGCGTAATAAAACAAATTTAATGTATTGTCCATCTGCCTTGAAGACTGCACATTACATTACTATGTGCTATTTCACACGTGTTTTGCCTATGATCTATGACTCCTGCCGCTCTGTGTTGCTGCTGCTGTGGGGAATACACACAGATAGCCGACTAGCTTGCTAAAGCTAGTTGTAAAGTTAGCAGATATTTCTATATGTCTAGAAACTAAAGTACGGCTAGAATGAGCGTTAAAACTAAACCTGAGAAACAGTGCTGACCTCTCCATAGCGGCAGTTTTACTAACAAACTGCCCCCAACAAAAATACAATTAAAAGAATTTTTAAAAAAATTAGAAGAAGAAGAAAGAAACAGCCGAAGAGGCCTGCCGTTAGCCTACAAACTGACTTAGCATAAATGCCATCATGTAACTCAAATAATCCAACATGTGTGCTTACCCAAATAAAGCATGTCAACAGCGTCCGACCAGAGTAGCTTCTGCCGTCGGTCAGAGCTAAATGTCTTCAGAGAGATAAAACAGTTTTATGTGTATTTATTTTGGTCCATTTCCTCGCTCGGAAACAGCTGATTAACCGTACAGCGACGTCATTCCTATGGACAGAGACGGTGGTAGGACCCTTGGGGTGAAGCTATTTTTCTCTTAACTTTGCCTGTTCCGCTTTTGTTACATTTGTGTAACGGTCAGTCGTGTGGGTTTCCACGGATGGCGCTGCTGGCCGTTTGACACGCTTCCAGTTAAACGAAGCTGCGTTTCCGCGAGCATTTTCGAGAACCTTTATCCTTTTATTGTACACTTCGTGTGTTGCGTTCAACCACTACTCGTTCATCTGCCCTTTTTTGGGATAACGCTACGATTAAAAAAAAAATCATGAAAAGATGGAAACCTCCCAGCTTCCACCTAACATCCAGATTGATCTGCATCTTGGAATTGTGATTATCAAAGACTTTATTTTCACATTTTTGCATCCATCTGCACTTTCACACTGAATTAAGGAGATGTTGTTTGTTATACGAATGGAAGAGTTAGGCATGTGTAATTTAACAAGAGATAGGGGCATTTTCTTCTCGGCCCAGTAGGATATGTAATCTTGTTTGTACATCTTTGTTTTTTTGGGTTTTTTTTTTTTAGCGTTTTTTAATACTACTACTACTAATAATAATAATAATAGATTAAATGCCTTTCCGGTAAGGGTATTAACAGTTTGTTCTCCACCTCAGCTTCAATGTGTCCAGTTTACAGACAGTCCCTGAGCCTTAATGATTCTCCCAGCAGACTCCTGAGTACACTGTGCTTCCCATAGCAGAGTAACATAGAATTTCCATCATTTGGTGCACACATTGACTCCATTAGTAAATAGAGCCTGCTCATCCCCAGCCTCTGTGTTGGTCTTTCATTTCAGCCTGTTGTCCATGTTGACACCCAGGTACAGTGCATGTATGTCTGTGTAGCCATCTTCTTCCAAGGGACACCTCCCTGGTCTTTTTCACATACAGAAGCAAATGATTGCTCCCAGACCACTCCACAAAGGCATCCACTATAGTGCTCACTAGTCTTCCTACTGCCCATTACTAATACATCTACTCACTGCAGAACTGTCAGGGGATTTCTAAAGGTTCCATGACCTAGAATTGTACTGAAAGTCTGAGGTGTACAAAGTGAACAGGTGTGGAGACAGCACAGTCTCCTGTGGAGCTCCTGTACTGCACATCAACAAATCAGACTGAGCACTGCCCAGTCTTACATACCGCAGCCTCTCTGTCTCTCTGTCAAGCAGTCGGTAATCAATGAGATGGTTGATGTGTTTGCTGACATTTCCTGTAACTTTTCCCTCAGCAGCAGCAGCTGAGTTGTATGAAATGCACTTGATAAATCAAAGAAGCTTATCCTCACAGTGCAGCTCTTACTCTATAAATGGGGAGTAAGCTCTCTACAGCACATAGATGACTGCATCATCCACTCCCAGAAAACATGTTACTTTAGGAAACACAAGTGGGACTGAAATATTACTTTACTATAATATTTCACCCTATCAATCACAAATATTGACTTGGCTATGTCTTTTCTCTAATCAGTGAAACCCATCAAACTTCCTAGAGGGGTGATGCTAGTGTCATTGGCTTCAGAAATGAGTTATAATATTAAAGCATGTAACTTTGGAAGTGCAAGGAACATATCAATGTATCCATATATATGTCAGGTCTGGTTAAAATTTTTTTGAAAATGCATTATTTATTTTTGTTTTTAATAGTTTTTGTGTTAGTCTTTTTAATTATTCATTGCATGGAGGGCATATGTCAGATGCTAGATTCAGAACAATAAGTAAAGGTATTTCAATAAAAAAGAAAACTTTTAAAAGAAGGTGAGTCCCGGTCTTGCTGACATCCAGAGATTCAATAAGCAGCAAAACCATCAAGTTATAATAAAAGTGTTTTACTAAACCAGCAAATACTAAAACTAATCATATTAACCTATACATTGTTGCAGTTTAAAAATCGTTTTAGTTAAGTTTAATTTTTTAAAGGCTTTAGTTTAGATTTAGTTAACTATAGTAACCTTGGAGATGACTGGAAGCTGTCATATGAGCCATAACAAAAACAAATACTTTCGACAGTCTGCGAAGGCAGCATAATAAAATCTCGCGATAGCGCGCTCAGACCCGGTAACTATGTGAACGCGGGTGCGCGAGAAAAATCTTGCTAGCGCGAACGTGCTGCCTGCGACCAACCGGTGTGTCTTTCATTAAAAACAACAGGATTGTCCTTATTTACCTAGAGGAAGTTCCGAAAATTCTCAACGGCTCTTAAACGGGATCACACAAGTCACCTAATAACAAACGATATACCTGAACGGAAAAGGAAAATCGACAAAAATGTCCGAAAGCGCAAACTGCGTGGAACAGCGGGAAGAGCAGGCTGAAGTTGAAGACGCCGGAGGAGCGGAGGTAAGATGTTTCAAAATGGGAATTATATCCTTTCGACGCTGACTTCGTTTCTCACAAAGCCGACACACGAATGTATAACTCTGAAAAGGTCCATCTCTTGTTCAGGCATTTTTCGAAATCAACTGTGTGAAACTTTCAGTTTGTCAGTTAGCTAGCAGCGGCGCTACCATTAGCTCCCGAAGACAACAGCCAGATCCACCAGCGCAGCAGCGAGGCCAGCCGTTTTCATGAGCGCCCACTCTACTAGCTTAGCCCCGCTAGCTGCCTGTCTCGTATCGCTCCAGAAGTCCTTACTTGTTCTATGCTTGCTCTCAGACCTGGTTCACTCAGTGGGACGCTTATAACAGTGAGTCGGCTTTTAGAAAACCCCGTGAAAACAAATTGGGGGGGGGGGGGGCAGAAGCAGTCCTCTCAGCTGTACCGTCTGCCCCTTTGTTTTCGGAGCAGACCGCGTAGCAATGGCTGTTGTGACCGGGGAAGGATGCTGCTTCGCTGGCTGCGTACAACTCGGCCAAAAAATGATTTGAAACTTCTATCAATATAAAAATCCCACATAAAGAAAGCTGAAATTCCAAAACACCGTCCTTGCTTTGTATTGGAAGCATTTTCTCCACAAAAAGTCTTATCATTATCACCTCATCTTCTTTTAATAGAGATTTAAATTCACAAATTTACTGGTACTTCTCAGCACGTCTGATAGCAGAGGGGTAAAAGAGACTGATTTATTCTGTGACGCAAATGTGCTATCAAAAGTACCTTCCCGTGACAGTATATGATTAGAAGAAGAACTGACGGTATTTCAGTCAATACATGCCCTGTTTTCTGCAAATGTGAATACCGATGCACCTTGAAATTTTGGTTTGCCCTTTGGCTTGTTTTTGAGCCAGTGAGCTCATCTCTTCCTATCAGTTGTTGTTGTTGTTGTTGTTGTAAACATAAGGACGACATCCACTAAGACTGGTTTGTTTTCACCATACACTCCCTTAGGAGAAGTCTGACTCTTCAGATGCTGGAAAAGAGTCCTCTTCAGATGCAGGTGCTGATGGACAAGATGCCTCCTCCTCCTCATCTTCCTCCAAAACTAAAGACTCTACTCCAGGTTATGAGGAGAAAGTGGTAAGTCCTCTCTTCCATCATTACATGGCTCACCACTGTACTCCTGGGTCGGAAGATGAATGGGACTTTCTTTCTGTGTAATGCAGCAAACAGACCGGACCAACAGATTTGAGTATCTGCTGAAGCAAACAGAGCTGTTTGCTCATTTCATCCAACCAGCTGCACAGAAGACCCCCACCTCACCGCTCAAGATGAAACCGGGACGTCCTCGTATCAAGAAGGACGAGAAACAGAATTTGCTTTCAGCTGGAGAGTGAGTATCTATCCCTACAGAACAGTTTCTTTTCCTCCATTTAGAAAGTTTTCTCCCATTGTGATTTATAACGCTGTGTCTTTTATTATTTTTTTAAAAGCAACCGCCACCGTCGCACGGAACAAGAAGAGGATGAAGAGCTTCTTAATGAGAGCACAAAGACCACAAATGTGTGCACTCGCTTTGACGAGTCTCCCTCCTGTAAGTAAAGACCTGTTTTTATGGGGACTCAAAGCACACACTGAGCATGAGCAAATAACAAATATGTTATATACAGTGGGGCAAAAAAGTATTTAGTCAGCCACCGATTGTGCAAGTTCCCCCACTTAAAATGATGACAGAGGTCAGCAATTTGCACCAGAGGTACACTTCAACTGTGAGAGACAGAATGTGAAAAAAAAAAAGGATTTGTAAAGAATTTATTCGTAAATCAGGGTGGAAAATAAGTATTTGGTCACCTCAAACAAGGAAAATCTCTGGCTCTCACAGACCTGTAACGTCTTCTGTAAGAAGCTTTTCTGTCCCCCACTCGTTACCTGTATGAATGGCACCTGTTTGAACTCATCATCTGTATAAAAGACACCTGTCCACAGCCTCAAACAGTCAGACTCCAAACTCCGCCATGGCCAAGACCAAAGAGCTTTCGAAGGACACCAGGAAAAGTATTGTAGACCTGCACCAGACTGGGAAGAGTGAATCTACAATAGGCAAGCAGCTTGGTGTGAAAAAATCAACTGTGGGAGCAATCATCAGAAAATGGAAGACATACAAGACCACTGATAATCTCCCTCGATCTGGGGCTCCACGCAAGGTCTCATCCCGTGGGGTCAAAATGATCATGAGAACGGTGAGCAAAGATCCCAGGACCACACGGGGGGACCTGGTGAATGACCTGCAGAGAGCTGGGACCAAAGTAACAAAGGTCACCATCAGTAACACACTACAACGGCAGGGAATCAAATCCCGCAGTGCCAGACGTGTTCCGCTGCTGAAGCCAGTGCATGTCCAGGCCCGTCTGAAGTTTGCCAGAGAGCACATGGATGATACAGCAGAGGATTGGGAGAATGTCATGTGGTCAGATGAAACCAAAGTAGAACTTTTTGGTATAAACTCAACTCGTCGTGTTTGGAGGAAGAAGAATACTGAGTTGCATCCCAAGAACACCGTACCTACTGTGAAGCATGGGGGTGGAAACATCATGCTATGGGGCTGTTTTTCTGCCAAGGGGACAGGACGACTGATCCGTGTTAAGGACAGAATGAATGGGGCCATGTATCGTGAGATTTTGAGCCAAAACCTCCTTCCATCAGTGAGAACTTTGAAGATGAAACGAGGCTGGGTCTTCCAACATGACAATGATCCAAAACACACCGCCCGGGCAACAAAGGAGTGGCTCCGTAAGAAGCATTTGAAAGTCCTGGAGTGGCCTAGCCAGTCTCCAGACCTCAACCCCATAGAAAATCTGTGGTGGGAGTTGAAAGTCCGTGTTGCTCGGCGACAGCCCCAAAACATCACTGCTCTCGAGAAGATCTGCATGGAGGAATGGGCCAAAATACCAGCTACTGTGTGTGCAAACCTGGTAAAGACCTATAGTAAACGTTTGACCTCTGTTATTGCCAACAAAGGTTATGTTACAAAGTATTGAGTTGTATTTTTGTTATTGACCAAATACTTATTTTCCACCCTGATTTACGAATAAATTCTTTACAAATCCTACCATGTGGATTCATGGATTTTTTTTTTTTTTCACATTCTGTCTCTCACAGTTGAAGTGTACCTCTGGTGCAAATTACTGACCTGTGTCATCATTTTAGGTGGGGGAACTTGCACAATCGGTGGCTGACTAAATACTTTTTTGCCCCACTGTATGTGGCTGATCCTGATACAGCCAATAAAGGAAGCACTGAAGCACATTGTCTTTGTACTTAGCAGAATTCAGCCAGCTCATCTGTGTCACTTCACTCAGTTAGGAGCCTTCCTAAGCAAATTTCACTTGACTTGCACTTGTTGATCTATTACTGCCCTAATAAGAGGCAGCAGAAGCACTCCCCCTAGTGGTGGGAGTTTTTATTAGGCAAAACAAAATTAAAACAATTCTTACAGAATTTTGTTTTCTTGTCTGTAATGTAGATGTGAAAACAGGGAAGATGAGGGACTATCAGGTCCGTGGTCTGAACTGGCTCATTTCTTTGTACGAGAATGGAATCAATGGTATCCTCGCCGATGAAATGGTCAGCACTTTTTCACGTTTCTACTTATTCATGGAGTTAAATTACAGATATTTTTATCGTGTCATAATGTTTTGTTTTTTTGTTTTTTCTTCATTCATGTTTTCTTTTCTTATTGTCAGGGATTGGGTAAGACTCTCCAAACTATTGCACTGCTGGGTTATATGAAGCACTACAGAAACATCCCTGGTCCTCACATGGTGCTGGTTCCCAAGTCCACCCTCTACAACTGGATGAATGAGTTCAAGAGATGGGTGCCTTCCCTTCGTGCTGTCTGCCTGATCGGAGACAGAGATGAGCGGGTAAGCTGTGTCAAAAATGTATCAATGGTGTGAAAATCAAAGCATTTTTTCAGATGCTTTGATTGTCCTTCACCAGTTCTATTTGGTGGACTCCATATTGTTTTGTTTTTTTTGTTTTTGTTTTTTGACTCCCACAGGCATTTAAAAAAGTTTTAAAAGGTGTTAAATACTGCAATCTAAACAATAAGGCCTTAATTGTTGTTTAATGTCTTAATTCAGTCTTTAAAAAGTCCTTATGCCATACGTTGTGGGAGGTAGGCTCTTAGTAGTTGGTTTTTATGACTGCAATTTAGATTGCTAAAATAACAGGTAATAACATCTATTTTTGAATAATAATTTATTGTTTGTTGTTTGTGACACAGGAAACGATTGTGTAACCGACAACACTCATGTATTGTTCTGGTTTAAAATTATTATTTTTTTATGTATTGTAGACACATATTTATGAGATTAATCTGTAGAACTCTGGTGGTAAAAACAGTTTTCTGCTTCAATGACAGACTGCCCTGATCCGAGATGTGCTGCTGCCTGGAGAGTGGGATGTGTGCGTGACATCCTACGAGATGCTCATCATTGAAAAGGCGGTGTTCAAAAAATTCAACTGGAGATACCTGGTCATTGATGAGGCTCACAGGATCAAGAACGAGAAGTCAAAGGTCAGACAGCTGCTGAAACAAAATAGTTACACATGTCAGCCACCTAACCTTTAGTACTGTGAGATGGTCAGATCGCTAAGGTTTTCTTTGCTTCTCCATAGTTATCAGAAATTGTGCGTGAATTTAAGACCACCAATCGTTTGCTGTTGACTGGAACACCCCTGCAAAACAACCTCCATGAGCTGTGGGCTCTCCTGAACTTCCTGCTGCCTGATGTCTTCAACTCATCAGAAGTAGGATTTCTATAGAAAACCACAAAATCAGTAGTTTATAGAAGAAGTCTTGAAAACGCTTTAGAGAAGAGGTGTTTCTGTATTAAGGTGCCAATTTAATTTCTCTTCTTTTTTCTCAGGACTTTGATTCCTGGTTTGACACAAATAACTGCCTGGGTGATCAAAAGTTGGTTGAACGTCTTCACACTGTATGTATTTAATGCGACTATCCAGCACGCTGCTGTACGTTGTAAGGTGTGTTATATTTCAGTTGGGTTAATGCGCTCCCTGCGTGTAGGTGCTGCGTCCTTTCTTGCTTCGTCGTATCAAAGCAGACGTGGAGAAAACTCTGCTCCCCAAGAAGGAGATCAAGATTTATGTTGGCCTGAGTAAGATGCAGCGGGAGTGGTAAGCATCCCCAGTTAAAATGGACTTGCTATAAAACAAGACCTGAGCTGTTTTTGTGTTTTTCCCCTGCTGTATTTGTGGATGCTGAACTTAAGTTGTTGTGTGCTACTACCCGTCAGGTACACAAAGATTCTGATGAAGGACATCGACATTCTGAACTCGGCGGGTAAAATGGACAAGATGCGTCTGCTGAACGTTCTCATGCAGCTGAGAAAATGCTGCAACCATCCTTACCTGTTTGATGGGGCTGAGCCCGGCCCACCGTACACAACAGACATCCACCTGGCGGTGAACAGCGGCAAGATGGTGGTGCTAGACAAGCTGCTGCCCAAGCTAAAAGAGCAGGGTGTGTGGATTCTTTTTGTTCAGTATTTTAGTTATCTCTTTATTACTGGCGGGAGGGCTCATGCTCCCGTTTGCATATACATTTTTAAATGCTGGTAGAATTGCAAAATTGTTTTAATTACGTCTCTTAACGTCTCCACATCCCTGTTTTGTAGGTTCACGTGTGCTCATCTTCAGTCAGATGACCAGGATGCTGGACATCTTGGAGGACTACTGCATGTGGAGGAACTACGGTTACTGTCGCCTGGATGGGCAAACTCCACACGAGGAGAGACAGGTGAGATGTGGATTTGTCATCTTCCATAACCAAAAGCAATTCCTGAGTGTTTGGTATTGAGAGTGTGACTATAAAAGCACTTAATTTTCACGTGTTTGTGTATTTACAGATCTCCATCAATGTTTTCAATGAGCCCAACAGCTCAAAGTTCATCTTTATGTTGAGCACCAGGGCTGGAGGTCTGGGTATTAACCTGGCAACAGCAGATGTAGTCATCCTCTACGACTCAGACTGGAACCCTCAAGTCGATCTTCAGGCCATGGTTAGTAGTCTAATATGATGATCTACCTGAGCATGAGTGTAACCAATGAACTTGATTGTTTCGGTCAGATTACCTGACTTTTTTGTTTGCTTGTTTTTTTTCATCTGCTTAGGACCGAGCTCACAGGATTGGTCAGCAGAAGCAGGTCCGAGTTTTCCGTTTCATCACTGAAAACACAGTGGAGGAGAGGATTGTGGAGAGGGCCGAGATGAAACTGCGCCTGGACTCGATCGTCATCCAGCAAGGTAACTCATCTCACTTAAAGTCAGCCTGTTTAAACTTGTTTTAGTGTCCTGCATGCTGCTAAGAAATAAAATATGAAGTTCACATAGTGGTACTTGTTGGAAATTGCGAAATAAACTAAACTTTATTTTATTTATTTTTTGAAAATAGGCAGACTTGTGGATCCGAGTGCAAACAAACTGGGTAAGGATGAGATGCTCTCCATCATCCGCCACGGTGCCACACATGTGTTTGCTTCCAAAGAGAGCGAGATCACAGATGATGACATCGATGCCATCCTGGAGAGAGGTGAAAGGAAGGTGAGTCTGGTTGCATTAGCTGAAAAGCATCAATCGAAAGTTATTGTGTGAATTTAAAAAATCAAACACTTTGAAATGATTGTGTACCAGACTATGGAGATGAAGGAGAGAATGTCATCACTGGGTGAGAGCTCTTTGAGAAACTTCACCATGGACACGGAGAACACCAGCGTGTACACCTTCGAAGGAGAGGACTACAGAGAGAAGAAGAAGGTAAATAGGTTGGCCAGCATCGGTATTTATAATCTGGGACTGCCTTTCTTTTGGGAAAAGACTTAAATCCTTAGCTTGTGATTTTCATTTTTCCGTTCAGGTCATTACAAACTGGATCGAGCCGCCCAAGAGAGAAAGGAAAGCCAATTACGCGGTGGATGCCTACTTCAGAGAAGCTCTGCGAGTCAGTGAGCCCAAAGCACCAAAGGTAGGAAACCATCACTGTACAAACATCATACAGACAGAATCTATTAAAGCATCAGGATGTTTAATGTTTATTTATTGGGGGTTTGACTAAGTTCTTTGATGACTAAACAAGGAAAAACTCAAATTAGTCCAGTGAACTAGTGTAAAACTAAGAAACATTCAGTTATTAAGTTAAATTTGTTAACCGTTTAATATACAATGTCAAAAGCCTTGTAAAGAAAACCATGTGATACCATTAATCACATTCTTCAATAATAAATCATGTCGCTTAACTGTGTGCCACCTTACATTGTGCATTATGGACATTGCATTGTATTCTCCAAACAGGCAACTAAGAAAAACACGTATAATAAACTGATGTTAAATATGATATGAAAACATGTTATTACAAAACATTGTTTTATCTGTGATCTCAGTCTTTCACCTTTTTAAAGAACTAACACGAAAAACTAACAATTATACTATTACTAAAACAATCAGGCCTAGATTAATGGCGTTTCTCAGCAGTGATGCGCCAACTGGTGGCAGGTGGCGGCATAACATTTAGGAAACAACCATTTACTGCAGCGGTCCCCAACCTTTGCGCCAGGGACCGGTTTATGCCCGACAATATTTTCATGGACCGGCCTTTAAGGTGTCGCGGATAAATACAACAAAATAAAACTAGTACCTGTACCGAAAAAAGAAAATTTATTCATAACACACGTGAAAAGACCAAGGAAAACAGAGTAAACGATAATAACAAAATAACGCTGAAAACCGATAAAACCCTGAAAACTATACATTTCACACCTGAGCCTCAACTCTCGCGGCCCGGTACCAAACGACTCACGGACCGGTCCGAGGCCCGGGGGTTGGGGACCGCTGATTTACTGCATTGAGTATCAATTGTAAATCAGTTAGACTGAATGAATACGTTTGGTACAGACTAGTGACAATAGCGATGATTAGGTGACTAGTTGTGCATGTCCCTATTACTTATTTTGGATTGCCTTTTTTTTTTTTTTGCCAGGCTCCTCGTCCGCCTAAGCAGCCAAATGTGCAGGACTTCCAGTTCTTCCCTCCACGTCTTTTTGAGCTTCTAGAAAAGGAAATTCTCTTCTACAGAAAGACCATTGGATATAAGGTTCAAAGAGATCAGACACATTCCTATTTGTCCAAATTTTGTTGTCTTTTGAGAAGACTCTAACTGGATCTGTGGCTTTGTCTCTTAAGGTTCCTCGCAATCCAGACATACCAAACTCTGCTCAGGTCCAGAAGGAGGAGCAGGCTAAGATCGATGAGGCCGAGGCCCTCACAGAGGAGGAACTGGAAGAGAAGGAAACCCTTCTGCAACAGGTGGATTATTTTTCTTGTTGACTTGCAGCCAGTGGCTGATATACAGGAAATGAAATGTTTGCATATTTCTCTAAATTGTGCATTAACGGATCAACTGTACGCTTGTCGCAGGGATTTACTATTTGGAACAAACGTGACTTCAACCAATTCATCAAAGCAAACGAGAAGTGGGGGAGAGATGATATTGAGAACATTGCCAGAGAGGTTGAGGGGAAAACTCCGGAGGAAGTCATGGAATATTCTGGTAATGGATTTTTTTTTTCTTCTGTCGAAAGCAAACCCAGATATTTAAATTGATTTATTGTGTGACTTCATGTTCGTGTCCTTTCCTGCAGCTGTATTCTGGGAGCGCTGCAATGAGTTGCAGGATATTGAAAAGATCATGGCTCAGATAGAAAGAGGAGAGGCCAGGATTCAGAGGAGGATCAGCATCAAGAAAGCACTGGACTCAAAGGTAGCAGTCAGTCAACTTTGAAATAATAATAATAATAATGATAATAATGATGGATTGCATTTATATAGCGCTTTTCTAGACACTCAAAGCGCTTTACCATTCCACTATTCATTCACTGTCACATTCACACACACTGTGGTGGAGGCAGCTACAGTTGTAGCCACAGCTGCCCTGGGGCAGACTGACAGAAGCCAGGCTGCCATATCGCGCCATCGGCCCCGTATCATATAGTATGTTTTCTAAAAAACCCCAAAAAAGATTCTTTTTGTAGTGCAAGTTGCTGAGTAGATTTCTCATTCAGCATTGTGTTTATCCTTCAATGTGTTTCTCAAATCCTCTTCTAGATTGGCCGCTACAAGGCTCCTTTCCATCAGCTCCGTATCTCCTACGGGACTAACAAAGGCAAGAACTACACAGAGGAGGAAGACCGCTTCCTCATCTGTATGCTTCACAAGCTTGGCTTTGATAAGGAGAGCGTGTACGACGAGCTCCGCCAGTGCATCCGCAACTCACCACAGTTCCGCTTCGACTGGTTCCTCAAATCTAGGACTGCAATGGTGAGTTTGGATTACTTCACTCTTATTTCTCAGTTTTTTTTTCTTCTGTTATTTAAACATTTTTTAAAAATTGTTTTAATAATTAAAAATGCAATTTTTATTTTCTCCCCCCATTTATCGTGTAGGAGCTCCAGAGGCGATGCAACACCCTGATCACCCTGATAGAGAGAGAGAACATGGAGCTGGAGGAGAGGGAGAAGGCGGAAAAGAAGAAACGGGGCCCAAAGACCGGCTCGGTAAGCTACAAATTCATCCCATAATAAACAATTCAAACTATTTTAAGCTGTCTATTAAGGACAACATCCTTTTATTATTATTTTTTTAATCCATTTTTTCCCTCCCAGGCGCAGAAACGAAAGTCAGAGGGAACTCCAGACGGTCGAGGACGAAGGAAAAAGCTCAAGTTGTGAAGCTGCTGGAAAAACCCGCATTAACAGAATTAAAGACGGCAGCCAGCTATCATTAGTCCTAGTGTCTGTGTTTGTTTGCAGGCTGTGATAATGTACTGTGTAAAATCCCTGACGGACTGATATGGTTGTTTTAGGTTCTAGGAAGTGTTTCTTTACAAGCCTGCCTTGTTGTCACTTACCTAAACACTGCAGCTGTGCTGGGTTAGATTTTGTTTGCTAGTCCTTATTTTTTACTAGTACTTAATTGAAATATGTGTATTTATGCCTGTTGGTTGTACCACATTCCATTGCTTGAAACAAACAATATGTACCCTTTTTTATTTTTAAGAAAACATCTGTTCTTGTATCTTATATTGTAGAAAATGTCTTTTTGAGCATCGCAAATAAATCTCCCCCCTTTTTTAAAAAAAACAAACAAAAAAGCTGATAAATGACACGTTCATAAAATATTTCTTTTCAGTTTGGCAGTTTAAGTTTACATACATCCAGTATTTGGAAAATTTTCACAAAGTTAATAAGCCATAAAAGTCTACTAATAGTTGGCACATTAAAATATGCTGTCACTTGTAGAAGGAAAAAGTATAGTTTTTATACTGCACTTGTTTTCAGGCCTTGATCAACAAACCAGACAGATTTTTCTTTTTTCAAGTTTCACCAGGGTGTAGTAGTACTTTTTTTCCTTTTACCCATAGTCCTACATTGATATGTACACGGATAGGTGTGCATCTGATTTTAGCCACATTTATCTAGAAAATGTAAAAAAAAAAGTGAATTTCTGCATTTTCAAAAGACTAAAATAACATTTACAATCCCTTTCAGTGACACCACAGTAGTACTCTTCTCAGTAGTAGTATTGCAGGCTTCTTATAGAAGGAAAAAGAATCACATCATTCATTAAGCTCAGTTTTGACTAACATTCAGTCCTTTTTGTTCTCCACTAAAAAAACATAATGAACATGGTGAAATACAGCAATTAACAAAAAAAAAAGACTGAATAGAAAATAATTTGCTTTTATGAGATTTAAACAAGGATGCCATTTACTCACGAGTTACATTACATGCATTTGCAAACACTGGATAAAGAGCGATATTTTACAACTTGGAACCTAAATGAAACAGATATATTTTGAGGGGCTTCTACTTATATCCATGATCCTGCATAGGTTGTAATAAAGGCACGAACGTACAGTAAATTAAAGACAAACAATTATCAGAGATCAGCAAGCCTCATTATTCTGGTGCATTCACGCCTGTGGGCCCCGAGTACTGACATCCTTTGCTGTCCACAGACTGTTCTGGGCTCTTTTCAGTGCTACACAAGTTTGGCATCGAAGGCACATTGGTGGAGGAGACTTATCAAAGTCCCTTTAATAGGGGACAGATGTTTGAACTGGAGCCGGGCCCACATTTACACCTCTGAGCTGTCTGAGCCACCCCACATGCCTGCTGGGCTGCGACTGTAGCCGTTGTAGGCTGAAGAAGAGGAGGTGGCGTAAGGAGGGTACTGGCTCTTCTTTTCACGCTTCTTGCGCCGGAGCAGGAGAATGACGACGGTGGCAATGAGGCAGGTGAGGAGGATCAGGCCTGCGACGCCCACCAGCAAAGGTATAGTGGAAGTATCACTCGGCTCTCTGCCTGAACTCTCCAGCAGGGGGCGCTCTAAGAAACTGTCACGATTAGGGAGCCAAGGCTGGCGCTGGCTGACCACAATGCGGTCTCTTCGGTCCAGGGCGATGTGCTGGATGTTGGTGCCCCGATTATTTTCGATACCGATGTCTTGGGCTACAGCAGGAGCGGAGAAAGAGGGGGCGGCACGGCGGTGGCGGGTGGAGGAGCGGGGTTGCTCAACAGAGAAGATGCTGTGATGGAGGTACTCTACGCTGCGCTTGCCAATGTTGCGGTTGGCATTTTCTCTGGAGCGGACAGTGTAGATGGTGTGGATGAACCATTCTCGACCAGCAGCCACCTGAAAGCACAAGATGTGTAATTCTCTTTAAGTCTGGGCCTGTGCAAAACAACTACGGAGGACCAGAAGTGCCAAATTTAAAAAACAAACAAAAAATATTTAATAATAATAATAATAAATAAAGTATTTTATCATTAAATGTACAACCATTAATCCTACTATAATATTTGTAGCATATGTACGCACATATGTCTGTAAGTATCCTACCTCGTTCTTACCGGGTGGGCCAGTCGCAACAATACTTTGCACAAACATTGTCACACATACAGCGATCATTAATATCAAAATATTTTTAAAAACATTTATATTTCCATTTAAATTCGTTTCACCCTTCACATTTAACATATGTTGCTTGTAGCTTTATGGTAACCAAAGCTTGTGTCTTTGATTGAATTTTGTTTGATAAATGCGAAACAAAGACTTTGAAAAGAAGAATTTGAAAAAATATTGCAGGCCGTGCTAGTTTATTCCATCGCTTTTGCATTAATTCCCATATTTATTATCATTACCACTTAAAATTCAGTTTTGTATTATTACGTTATGTGTATTTATTGATTTTTATCAATTTTGATCAATTTCTACTTTAACATGAGGGTGCTGTCATTCAAAGGATCAACATGGAAAAGCATGTCTATGTTTTTCACCATATTTACTTAAATTATTCATTTATTTATGGTTTTTTTGTTTCTTCAGTTTTGGGCCTCCATATATGAACATATTGTATCTGAGAATAATGCAGACCTGAAAAAGTGGAGAGGAAGACAGTGTGAAGCCGTCAGTGCCTGGCTGTCTGATCAAAGACAGAGCTCCTGGTGTGTCCTGCGCCAGTGTGGCCTTAAAAGAAACGTCACCAAATGATGTAGCTTGAGTCTCTGGCTGGGCTTTGTCCTGCAGAACGGCACACACACACAGAAAAATCAGAAACCCCATCTACTTTTTTCACTTCCACAGTATCCAATCATACTTTGTGATCTATTGCATCATACCAGGATCTTGAATCTGTGCAGTAGAGAGGGTGCGTCTGCCAGGCAGCCATACTCTTTGTTAGTGGGGTTGTATTTGGGAACGTAACCATCCATTCCGGTGCAGAGGAAGACTTTCTCAATGCTGCAGGAGAAGGAGTCACCCAGGTTCTGGACTGGATCCACCATCACACGGCCATAAATCATGGAGCCTGAATTGAAGTACAGATGACGTGACATTCCCTGTGGGTCATGGTTTCCCACTGTGATGTTACTTAACACCACTAGATGGCAGCAGTGTAGTACCTTCTGAAAAAGCAGCATCGGTTCCTTCTCCAAATCCCATGGAGCCATCGGACAACCACAGCTCTTTCTTGGACAGCAGGAACATTTGTGTGTTGAGGCTGAACTCGGCTGCCACCGGGTCACTCACCTGCCGAGCAAGGATCATTAAAAAGGCAATAAATAATGCATCAAAGTGTAAATACAACACACTGAAAAAGCCTTTAAGAGCGATCAGCTCTAACCTGCTGGAAGCGAATGTCCATATCAAAAGTAAGCGGCTCCCTTGGGTGGCAGACAGGAGGGATGCTGAACTCCCCATTGGGTGATGCAATGCAGGGGACCAGCTTCACTGTATAAGTCCCGGAGTAGTCTCGTACCTAGAGGTTGGACAGACATTGAGGAATGGGGCTGTTTGGTTTGCTATTTCTTTACCAGTTGAAGGATGCTTTCACAGTTAAATGACTCACAGCAAAATCAGAGACAAAGCTCCACTGCTGCATGGGCTGGTTGTATGTAGGCTCAGTCCTGACCAGGGCTAGAGTGAACGTCAGCCCAGAGTGGTCAGCACATATCACCATAGATGACACGCTGGTTCCTGAAAACAAACATGTATACAGTCATAAATCTTCACAAATGCAATTTGCCCAACCTAAGCTAGTAACAGTGTCTACTTATTTATAGAGTGACCTTTCACACTGCCTGTGCTACTTGCGGCCTAAAAGTAAACGCTGTTGGGTCATTTTGACATTTGCTGAATGACCTCTGGGTCTTTCAAACAGGAAGACCCCTGAGGTGGAACTCCATAAATAGATAACGACAGGATGTGGACCACAGGGTAATCAGAGGCGGCTTGTACAGAATGACCCCACAAGATGGGTTTAGGGTGTGTACACTGTACATGCATACCTGGATGAGACATGACAAACTGCCCCCTGAAGCGTGCCTCGGTCTTGAAGTTGACAACGAGACGGCCCTCCTCATTTATACGCATACTGGTGGGGTACATGGCTCCTACGAGTACAGAGGGGAACGTTTTCCAATGAGCGTCACCAATTTACATTTTTCCTCAGTAAAGACTAACAGCGTTGGCTATGAAGATACCTTGTAGTTCAGCTTCAGGTGGGCTGCCAATGCCATCCTGCCACAGAATAGCTGTGTCATACACAAAGGTGAGCTTGAGCTCTGATTGCAGGTCAAAGTGCTGCCAGCCTCCGACAGCCACCGGAGAGTGGAAGACGTAAGACACAAAGAGAGGAACACGCAGGGTGACATAAGACTGGACCAGGTTCAGCACCTAAATGGGCAGGGAAAAGGCACCGTCGTGAATAATACCTATTTCTTTGGGAACTAATGCTAGTGAGTGTCTTTAATCATCCAGGTAAGAAAATCCCAGGAAGTTGATTCTGCTCATCTGGACTTTTTCAGTGAAACACACTTTTTGTCCCTCATCCAAGTGACTTCTTCAATCTCAGCTGGCTGCAGGTTTCTCCAACCTTACAAATGCTACAGTTGCAATAATGACCAAAACTAACACCACTGGCTAACAAAACTGAGCTAACAGCCCGAGCTTCAGTCATGCAGCTGTATCATTTATAAGGTTGGAGAAACCTCTAGTCAGCCGGTCACTTGGATGAATAACGCGACCTCCAGATGAACACAATCAACTTTATGGGGTACTGCTAGCAAGCTAGCTAGAGACAGGCTCACCAGGCAATTCAGCTAATACCAGTTGAATCACAATATCTCATTCATAATGTTACTATATAGCTTTCTGCTGGAAAACCTTGGATCCTGGCCCTCCTGTAAATGTTACAAACTTAAAAAAAATATTCAGACTGAGTAAAATGTGGTGATTTTAAAACACATTTTACCGTCTTCACTTATTTAACTTTTTTTCCTACCTGTCCATCGGTTCCGATGGATCCTCCACAGTCGTTCAGCAGCTCTGACATGTCATAGTAGCTGGTGAACTCCCAGAGGCAGGCCTCTAAGTTGAGATTCCTGTAAAAGCGCAGAGAGTTGGCTGAACGCATGACAACGCTGTATTGATAGGGCGATGTCTCCCCAATTATTTCAGGGTTCTTTGTTGCGTCTGTGATGAAGCCGTAGCCGGTTTGGATCTCATTGAAGTCCAGCAAATTGGAGCAGCGATGGTTGCCCACACGTGTGCCATCCGGGCTCAGGGTAAGCTCAAAGTTGGACAGAGGTCTTGTGGAGATCACTGGCAGCATTCCTGATGAACGGGCAAAAGATTGTTTTTTTTTTTTTTTGTCACACACATTGGCTATATAAGGGCATATATTGAGATTTGCAACAAAATTTGCCACTTACCGTCCATGTGAGGCATGTGGACTGTCAGTTTGATGAGGTTGGGAAAGTCTGGATCATCTGGACCAGTGTAGCGAATCTTTGCAGAGAAAGGTTCAGCTCCAACAGTACCCGGGATACGAGGCTGACACATACCTGCAAAAGGTAGGGTCAGCTAAACCAGATAATTCTACATCCAGTATTTTGTCTGTAAATCTCTGCTGGCTTCTTCTTACCCTCCTCTTTGCTGATCACAACTATAGAACTGACGAGCTCCAGGCCAGCATCTCCGTTGGCATTGAAAGCCCTTGCTGCACACTGAACCCTAGAGCCGGCTTGGAAGTAGATTGAATCCAAGGTGATGGACTTGGTGTTGGTGAAGAAAGTGTTAGTGTCCACTTCCCTCATGGGGCTGGTTACTCCATCTGATCCGGTGGGAGCGCTGATGAGCCAGCGGTACTGAGTGAGCGTGTCGTTGATGTTCTCCGCGGCACAGATGGAACCCGTTTTATCAAAGTCATGATATTTAGGGTTGCAGGCCTAGAAACAATATGATAAACCTTACATTTTTAAAAACAGCATTACCAATATGTTTTATATAATAATTACTACTGAAAAAGTGCTTTGTTTGATTTTATATTAGAGTAAATAAAGCAGCGTCTCACTCACCGTCACACAAACAACAGGGTATCCATTGGGTGGGTAGGGTCTGTCTTTCATTTTAGATGTGTCGTCATACATGAGAAGGGAAACCACTTGGGGGATGGCAGGGAAAGTAACATCTGCCACACTGTCCATCTCCTCAATGTAAACAATGGCCTTGTTCATCTGGGAAACAGAGAGAAAACGCAGAGTCAACTGGCTGTCATCCTAAACAACTACCCAACACTTTAAATAAGCCTATAGCGCTGCCATTTAGACTATTAGATTATGGGTATCATTAATGTGTATGCATGTGTAAAAAGCACATACTCTAACTCATAATCTAGTGTGGCAAAGGTTTAGAAGTAACATATTTATCTCATTGAATGCTTTGGTTCAAAACAATACAGTGTGATTAGTCATTACCACAATTTGGTGTACAGTCACTGGACACCTTATTAGGTACACCTAGCAAATCGAATGATGCAGTTATACTGCGATTCTTCTTCACCTAGTCCTTTGCAACTTTCCCTATGTGTGTTTAATCATTTGTATTTCTAGTTATTAGTTACATGTTTAGTCAGTTCCCTTTTTAGGTTGTCTTGGTCTCATCTGTAAGTCCTCTCCATGTCATTCTCTCTCGTTCTCCCTCTCTCTCAGCTCTGTCATGTCTCTCTCTCGTGTACAAGTTTGTGTGTCTCTGTGTGTGTTTTCTGTTTTATTGTGAGTCTTTCCCTGTGTGTATTAAGTTCTGTTTCACTTCCCCTTGTCATTAGATGTATTTAGTCCAGCTGTGTTCCCATGTGTCTCCACCACTAATCACCCTCCTGTGTGTATACAGTGTCAGTCTCCCTTGTCAGAACATCTGTTATGTTCCAATCATGTATCTTTTAAATTCCTGTCCCTGGATGTCCTCCATTGTGTATCCCTGTTCTGTGCTCCAGTTTCCCTATTGCTATTCCCAGTGTAGATTCCCGTTTATGTTTTGGGTTTTCATCTTCGTTTGTATCTGTTCCAACGCCTCGAAGGGCTCGCTTTCTGTTTAACCCTTCGTCTGCCTTTGTGTCTGCATTCGGGTCCTCATTACACTCATTCAAGAGAGTCTATATGAATTGTAGTCTTACTTTTCTGTTTTTAGCCAACGGGAGTGGCACCTGGTGTGGTCTTCTGCATACCTAAGATGCTCTTCAGTTTCCGAAATACTCAGACCAGCTCATCTGGCACCAACAATCATTTAAATCAAATTTCATCCTTTTTCTGATGGTCGGTGTAAACTTCAGCAGTTTGTCTTGACCATGTCTAAATGCCTAAATGCATTGAGTTGCTGCCACGTGATTGGCTGATTAGATATTTGTGTTAGAAAGCAGTTGAACGGGTGTATTTGTTAAAATATCTGAGGAGTGTATCTGAATGAAGCCAGCCCGAAGAAATTTTCATCTGTTTTCACAAAATTGTCTTTTCAATGCACTGTTCACAAAGAAATACACTCTGAGTAATACTGCAAACACACTGGGTGCTGGAGATTAATAGTTATGCCACAATGGATTTTGATTTGCTCCTAAACATGTTTATCAATCAACTCTTGATAAACAAATTAGTTGTGAATTCAAAACATTGCTATTATAATATCTGCCGTGCAGCCCTCGAGATTAGTTTAATTTCACCGAAATAAAACATTGTCATTTTAAATGATACAGTGTAATTTCAACACACAAATTGTACTGTAATCACCTATTTCTGTCACGTGAGCTGTACATGCCTGCTGTAGAGTATATGGGCAGAATGTCGCCATTCTGTTTATAGGTTTGTCTTCTGTTTGGCCCTGCTGGGACATTCCCCTCAGCATCTCATTCCTGCTTTTTATATATCTGTGGTTCAGGCGTGCTGACAGCATTGCCAGCTGCTGCCTGCTTATTTTAACACAGGCTGACATGACAGGGCTCCTGTGTAGATCTGCAGTACTGTACCCCGCACATACACAACCTTCTTCTGGGTTTATATTTGTTTATGCGCATCTGCTCGTGCATCCCACGTGGCCGTCGTCTCACCTGTATTTCAGCCACCATATTGTCATCAGGCTTCATGTGCACAGTGAAGGCCTCTCTCATCTCTCTCTGACCGTCATACAGGACCTCAATCTCCACAAAGTGTTCCTTCTCGCCCTCCTTGAACGCCACATCTTAAAACACAAACAGTGACGTGTGCAGTCATATCAGGAGGCAGCATGCAAGTTACTTAGTCACTGTGTAGCTGCTAAAACCAGGTTCTCACCCTCTGACATCGGGTTATAATCTTCTCCAGAGGTTGCAGACCCATCCTTTGTGTGCACCCTCACTACTGAAACCTTTGAAGTGTCACCAAAACGAAGAATAGGAATCTTCACTGTGGCCACTTCGCCTTTCACCTGGGGCTCACGCACACTATACTTGATCTCAGAGAAACGGATGATCGGCTCTGGAAGAAAAATTGTATTCACGTACTATAAACATTTAAATGAACATATTTTTTTTCTTTTGAACATCTTTGATTTGAACTCAGATTTTACCAAATAACAATGTGGTTTATGGGAATAAGTGTTAAAAAAGGCAAAGGTACTGAGATTCTCGTGTTCTGTTGTTAGCAGATGTTATGAGACGCAGCAAAATAATTGAGCTATTCTATTGTAGTTATTTACATCAGTTTTAGCTAACTTAGTACAAATACACACTCTTTGGCTTGGGCCAGGGGTATCTTTTTTTTTCCTCAGCCAAGATATTTGATACATTTTTTCCCACTTGTGCAAATGTTGTTTTATTATTTGCAATATATTTAGTTCCAGAAAACACGTACTGTCTTTCTCATCTGTGATAGTGACCAGTGCTTCCTTCTGCTCCCCGATAGAGGCTCCGTAAGGAGACTTGCTCTTAGGAGTTCCCAGCACCAAGCGGAATTCCTCATCCTCCTCATGGATGGAGTCGTCTACCAGGGTAACCACACATGGCTTTTCACTCTCACCTGGGGAGAAAATTAGGGTACAGAGAATAAATATTATATATATGTATAAATACACCTCAAATGATACATGAAAGATTAGTTTGGGTGGGAGGGTGTCAGAGGGAGGGTGTCACCTGGCAGGAAGGTGATGACTGATGCATCAGTATTGGGCCTTTCGTTATAGTCCATCATGACCTGAGCAGAGCCTTGGCGAGTGTAACAGCGTGCAGTGGATCTGAGGCTGATGTCTCCACTGCGGTACACAGTGGCTGTTACCTCCCCATCAGACTCATCCACCTTGTAGCTTCCTTCCTTAAACTGAACCTTAGGCACTGAGAAGCCAACAAGCAATCAATTACAAGAAAGTCTTCACAAATTTAAAAGAAGATAGTGTTTCATGCTATGAAGAATCCATATTTTTTTAAAGCGATCTGATATTTTTTGTCCTACAATTTATGTGTAAAACCATTTAATAAATGCTTCATAATGTACATATGTATAATAGTTAAGAGCCAGCATATGACATCTTACATGAAAAGTATTCAGAAAGTCTTTATTTGTCCTTAAAGCTACATAACAGTGCGCCAGAGTAGCCATTAAGTCATTGTTTATTTACTGATAATGAACTTTTTTATAAGTAATATGAATATAGAATATCTTCTGAAAAGATTATGAGTGCAGATTTATAAATCCATACTTTGGTTTGATTTCTAAACCTGATACTCACAGTCAGTGACAGTATCATTGATGGTGATGGTCGTCTTGCTTGGTTCTCCTAGCACCGCATTCATGGGCATCCGCAACACAAGGTCAAAGGTCTCGGGTCCCTCTAGTTCCGGCTGGCCCAAGTCATCCAGGATGGTTACTCTAAAAGTCTGCATTGTCACCCCTGGAGCAAAGTCCAGGTTGCGGCTAATGCCAACGTAGTCCTGTCCAGCTGGCAGACAGAGAAGAAGCCATTAAATGATGGTGTTATTTAATGCGATTGAGTGCTGTGGATTCTGTCAAACGTCTGATTTTTACCTTCAGCAGAAACGGGGTCGCTTTTCCTGGAGCGGATGGTGACGGTAGCGGTTTTGGACAGGTCAGTGCCTGTCCTCCAAACCTTTACCTCGACATAGCCTGAGCTCTCATCCACGATATACTCAGGCTCACCGAAGTACAGTGAAGGCTCTGTGAGAGTTGGGAATATTAGGAAGGGAAATTAGTAAATAATTGAGCCATGATCAGCGGTCAGTATTTTCTTAATGGAAATATTCTGACAAAGTAGTTTCCAAAACCGCATAAAGTGAAGGAAGTAATCTGTGTTTTCTCTACAGGCTCTTAAAACAAAGATCTTTTTGTGGCACAGCATAAGCCCAGACATTTGGATGTTGGCAGTTAATTTGTGAGGATATTTAGACTACATATTTTGTAGTTCAGGTTCAGGGACAGATTGAAGTGAATAGCTGAGCAAAATGCCCCCATTTTTTACTCAGCACAGGAAGAGAGCTGTCATCCATCTTATCCTGCCTCAACCTTCCTCCCCCACTTATCTAAATCCCGACAGCTCTCTCTGAACTCAACGCCAAAGGGTTGAGGGTACACCTGATGAATAAGCTGTGTGCTTGTATGTGCACAGGCAATGATGGGTAAGCGAAGGGACGTTCCTGGAGTCTGATGACAGAGAAGCTGATAAGAAGCATGGTAAAGGAGGGGAGGGGGGTGGTGGCAGAGACAGAGAGGCAACCGTCTCCTTTGTAAAGACAGAGGGCAAGAATTCAGACCGCTGGAACACATTCATCTCTCTTCACTTGTGTATAAAGCAGGTTTTCAACACACTGCGTCCGGCCAGCGCTCTTAGAGATCTGACCTATAGATAGACGTGGAGATATAGAGGTTCATCTTTTCAGAGCTGATATGTAACAAAAGTCAATAAAAATCTATCACTGTATCTGTTAACCATTTCGGGACACTATGAGTGAATGTCAGATGTCTCAATAATTTCCCTCTCAGTAATTACTACTTGAGGAGAAACGGCAGATCTGCTCTTAAAGTTTACTTAGAAGTCGATGTATGCTGCGAGAGACAACTGAAGCTGAGGGAATGGTTGCTGGGATGCATTCAGCGCCTTCCGGCTTCTATTTAGCACCAAAATAAGGGTGAGAGGGTGAAGTGAGTGCCAACATGGCAACCTTAAGATCAGTGGGAGGAAGATCCAGACAAACAGTAACAATAGAGGCTCGTCGTTGGCAAGGTCCCAAACCACAAGTTTACTCAGGCAGGGCTGATTGTTTAACAGAGACGCACACATTACAGGCACTGAAGCAGATTTGTGGCGCGGTGGTACTTCAGGACCCACCAAGAAGAAGAAGAAGGATCACAATAGAGGTTTACAATAAAGACTCTTCTCTTGTCTCTTCACGTGTCTGGGAATGCACAATGGTTATATTTATATAAAGATCAATTAAACTCCAAGCAAGTGCGAGAAACGGGCGAAAGGCGCGAGAGACGGGGTAAATGTGAGAAAGGAAAATAAATCTGTCATCAATGATTCAGAAAAGAAAGTACAAGAGGCTCTAATGAATGTTGTGATTCTTTCTCAAGCTAATATGTTGAGACTCCTTAGAGATACAGACCACATAGTGCTGGAAAACATGCCAGTCATTTGGATTCCCTGCATAATAGCCTCCCCCCACCCCCCCTCCACCACCTGCCTTTTGGTCCCTTCATACAAAGGGGTGCCCTCTGTTTCCCCCTGGGCCTTCCTAAATGCCGGTGAGGGTCGCCCGCGGAGCACGGTGAGATTTAAAGTCCTTTGATCTGTCGGGCTACAGTGTAGCATAACATTCACAGAGGTCGCCTTTTCCCCACGCAGCACCTGTCTGCTGTTATCTTGTATCTGACGCCCAGACAGGCTGAGTATAGTGGATAACTGTAGCATAAACACAGCCATACTGTCGAGCCGCTGATGCAGGCGCAGCATCCAGGTCTTTAGGCTTTGGTGATTGTGGTGATCAGACTGTCTGCGCACCTTTGGTGGATTAATAGCGAGCAGACATGCAAATGCAAACACAGAGCAAAGAGACTCTGTAAGCAACAGGATCAAGCACACCTGCCGCCCTCTGTGGCTCTCTAACTGCAGCAAAGGATGTCAGCGTACACCAACAAACCTGGTGACCAACTACAAGAAGCATCTTACTGCTGTGTTTTGCTCAGGGTCAAATACTTATTCCACTCAATGACATGCAAATCAGGTCATAACTTTTATGTAATGTGTTTTTCTTCTGGATTTTTGATTTTGATATTCTGTCTCTCTGAGTTAAAATGAAACTAGCGTAAAATTTGTGAGTGTTTGAGTAAAACTACAAATTCAGCAGGGGATCAAATAATCATTTTCCACACTGTACGTGCAATAGTTTCACGAGGTCCCTCCTTCTGTCTGTAAACAGATGATTGATGGAGATCCCTCTCTTCATCTTCAACTCCGGGTCTGATGCGGGTCCAAAAAGAACGAGCTCAGCTCAGCATACGTTCATCATTATTTTTCTCAAATGATCAAACGCTCCCACTCACCGTCATCGCTGTCTGCCAAAATGGTGACTTTGGCAGACGGGAAGTTGGCGCCCACCTGGCCCCCCATGGGCATGCTGAGGCTGACGTTAAAGCTCTCCTCTTCCTCGTAAAGGGAGTCATCGATGATAATGACGCGACAGGCTTTTTCGCGCTCATCCTTATCGAAGCGCAGCACGCTGGTGTGGTCCTCGGGCCGGGTGATGTAGTCAGAGTAGGAAAGGACTGTGCTGGGTATGGTGCCGGTGGCTGTTCCTGAGGAATTATGGGAACAGAAAGATCAGTTTGCAGGGAAACTAACAGCAGGAAGTCATTGGACTAAAAAGGGGGAAGTAAAAAATAACACAAAATAAATACTAATTAAATAATCAGCCCTACACATGAACATAGAAATGTTTGCTCTAATATATCACCAGTAGTCAAAAGTAATGAAAGAAAAGGTTCCACTCCTGAAATTTCATTTATTTGTGTTTTGATAAAAACAGATTGATCTCACCTTGCAGAGTGTAACAAACTACCAGGAGCTCCTGGCTGGCATCTCCCGAACGTCGCACTGGCACCAACAGCTCTCCAACATCCTCCTCTATCTTGAACTCTGACTGAGGGATGTAGACGGTCGATTCTGTTTTGAAGGAAAACAAATGAAGGCCAAGAACAACAATTTTGTTCAAATAACTCAAAATAACCAGATTCTTACCATCACCAGGGTCCACAATCTCCACCGTCGCGACGTCAGGAAACTCCATTACAGCCATGACAGGGTCTGACAGATGTATCTCAAATGTTTCCGAGGTCTCAAAGTCCTGGTCTGTGAAGATTTTCACTTTCCAGGTCGCTGTGGTCTGGCCTGGGTTGAACTGAACCTGCTTCTGGGCTTTACCACGGAAATCCTTGTCCTTCTCTGCTGTGCCGTCCTTAGTGGCAATACCTGAGGAAAAGCATTCCAGTGGCAGCAATATTTTACCCCAGTGCTTCCTCCTGGGGCTTATGTCAAAGTACAGGCTTTCATATTTGAACAGTACACATGATAATTTCAATCTGATGCAACAATAACAGGTAGAATATTCTGTCTGCTGACGCCGCAGAATAGAATAGAAAAGATAGTTCGAGTTTTACGTTCCTTTGCACAGCGAGTGAGTGGCCAGCATGCAAGCCTTACTAGGAAATGTCATACATGAATTCAACTGAACCTCTGTCACAGACAGGACAGGAAATGGAGCAGCAGTCAAAGAAGAAAACAAAAGCTTTGCTCCTTTGGGGACATGTCTGCAGCGTGAGTGTGGAGTTTTTCTTCGTTTGGCTGCAGGGATAAGCTGAGGATAAGCCCTGCAGCCTTAAAAGGAATGTTTAGAGATTTTAACTAAAGGCAGCTATGGTCATGCTTTATTGCAGGTCTGACCTTTAAAAACACATAAATAACATGAAAGTCTAAAGAGACTTTAAAAGTGGGTAATAATTCATTGTTAAAATGTCAGTTTAATAAAGGGTCGTGTGGTATCATCATCCATCATATCTTTTTATGAGTGACAAGCAAGTGGCCCCTTAGGAGCTAAAAAATAAGGCCATTATGGGAGTACCAAAAACTGCACTTTCTTGAAGGGCCACTTGAAGCTGGCTCTAAAAACGAGTGAGTCCCACAATGCTCAGGATCATTTCCAGGAAAGAGTTTAAATTTAGTCATGTGGAAAAAATGTATCTGGACTTTTTAATGAAGTGAAAGTTATAATCCAGCTTACGTAGCTGATGATGTATTTATTGTATATTTAAAGAAGCTAAAGTAACTATGAGGATGGCACTTCATATAACTGGGGAGGACGTGGGTCAGGAGGTGGAGCATGTCATCTACTACTCAGACGGTTGGTGGTTTGATCTCTGGCTGCTCCAGTCTGCATGCCAAAGTATCCATGGGCAAGATACTGAGCCATGCTCCTGATGCGTTCGTTGGAGCGTGAATGTTGGATAGAAAGCACTGAGACAAAAACGCTCTTATGTTTGTGAATGGGTGAATGAGACATGCTGTGTTTTGAATGCTCAAGCAGACTAGAAAAGCATTAACCCGTCCATTTACCATTATATTGTTACCATTATATTATTGGATCATTGCAGCTGTTGATATTAATTACTTATATATTGGTAGCTTGAGTCAACGTATCTCCAAAATAAGCTACTGAAGCTTTAAAATAAATGTTATGGAGTAGAAAATACAATATTTGCATCCAAAATATGAAGCAGACAGTAGCATAACACATAAAAACCTGTTTATGTCTGCAGATTATAGTAAAAGCAATCATTATGTTTGTAAAAACAAACAAAAAACTCACTCATTTCTAAAGCATACAAATTTAATTAGGTTTCCTGCAGTTAATTAGAAGCTAAATAAATGACTTGTCAGCACTTACTGACAAAAGAAGTTTCTCCCAGGTAGCCTCTGCGTTTCAGCGTCACCTCCAGGAATTTGGCATCTTCATCCACCAAATAGTATTCCCTCTCCAGAGAGATCCAGGCCCAGTTGAGTCGGAATGGCTGGGGATTTAGTTTATTTCCACCTAAAGAGAGGCAGGGGGAAAAAGAACCTAACGCATTAGCATTTCATTTGAAACTTCTTTCCGATGGAGACTACAATAATCTGGTTTGTTCCTATCGGGACTCACTGAGGCATATAAACTGCAATCTGCTCTGGGCTCAAGGATAAAAGGAATCAAAGGGATATTTTAATTTAGGAAGGGAAACATGATAACTTAATACCAGGGCTTCTCTAAAGCTCACTTCACCAGGAGGAGTTGCATTACTTGTTATTTCAATGGATTCTTATCCACGTCTACCTACAGCTCTCTCTTATTCTCAGGCCTCAGTAGGATGCCTGCGAACTCAGATAAAATGGAAATTGTCTGCTTTTGAAAAACTCATAGAGTTTTATCTTTATTGAACTTGCCATGCACTGTTCATGCTCTGTAGCGTTCCCTTGTGAAAATAATGAAGTGGAGTGGGGCATTTCCAGGACATAGAGATGAGTCGGATATTATTAGTGACCTCAAAGAGCATATACAAATGATTACATGTTTCTGGCTTTAAAAAAAGTGAGCACAATTACCCCTTTCTACTAATTTCTGACTTTTTATCATACATTAAGCCAGGGGCAGCCAATTAATATTCCCCAAGGGGCCAGATGAGAAACTGAGACTGTTGTGGAGAACTACTTATGGGTGCGGCCATCCACAACAGTTTCTCATGTGGCCCCTTGGGGAATATTAATTTCTTGCCCCTGTTTTAAGGATGATTTAATGTGTGGATGCGCACAATATGAGCCTGAGTAAATACTGAGTGAAAGAGGCTATCCTCCAAAAGTGAAACACATTTGACATGAAATATCAAAAGGTCAGAGTCATAGATCCCGTCTTTAATCCACACTATCTCATGACTCATGTAATCCCTCTAACTGCCAGTTTGGTTTCTATCACTGACTTAATGCAGACAGCTTCAGAAATATGTCAGCGAATAAGTTCTGCTGCATACTTGGAATCTTTTTTTTTTAGCAATGGCGGTAAAATAGCTTAATGCTTTATCCTTGAGTGAGGCGAGCCTGGTGACCTGTGACTTTTGAAATGGGTCAGGCTCAGCGGATTCTCTGGATCAGAGAGGTTAGAGACAACTGGCTCGCTTTAGTTTTGCTCGGCTGGTCACACTGAGAGCAGCCCCGCTGACCTAACTCTGTAAAAAAGTTGCTTAGAGGAGTGAGAGGACTTGACTGAATAAGAAGAAGCAGAAGTTTTTGGGAAGATTTTTTAAAGGTTTGATACAGGTGTCAGAAAAAATAAAACAAATGTGAACTAGACATTACACCAGTCAAAGGAGCATGAACAAAAACAAACAACGGGACAATAGAAAGGAGCCTCTCCTTGTCCTCACACTGAACCACCATTGAGCTCATTTTTGCCTCAGTGAAGAAGAAAGGGGCTGCAGTCTTTATGCTATGTGACCGGGGAGAATGAAAACACTGGGGAGCTGAGTGTGGGTATTCAGGATGGGAAGGGGGCCGCTTCCTCGAACCCACATGTCAGCGCTGAAGCCAAGCCAGGTCGTATCACAATAGAAACGATCCACATGGACCAAAAGGCAGAAGCATGATCAGATTCAGCTGATGTTTGATTGAGTAATGATGACTGTCTGGAAAATGTGGGATAGTAAACATAAATAATCACTTTTCATTTCTTTCTCGAAAACAGAGTGTGGACAACTGAGTTCAAGTTAAAGAAAGAATCTTATTCTGTTTAGCGTACACGGATGGATACATGAATGCAGGCTATCCTCTTGCGAAAATGGAGCGGCAATGCCTGGTGAGCACTCTCCACCAGGCTCGTGCTCAGGTTTCCCGCAGCCATGGCTAAAAATACAGGAAACAAGTATCATGTCTGTTTTTGCTTGACCCAAATTCTTCAAGTGTTAATAGAATAACGGGCTTTTGAAAACATTCGACTTTGTTGTGTTCTGAGCAGAATCGACTCAGTACCTGCTAAACAAGCAAAACTCTTAAAGACACAGATTTGCTCTCAGCACCCAAGAAGGAAAATGCACCAATTCCAGCCTGATGTACAGTCACACACAGAAAAAAAGACTTGAATCATCAGATTGTTTCTGTGCTGGAAAAAAAAGTGCTTGCTGGCAGTTGGCCCTATTTGGAGCTGATATGAGGAGAAGCTCATTCAGAGTCTCTCATCAGGGCTTATTGAATGAACACAGCAAAGACAAAAAACTGCTATTGTTTTGGCACCAAGCAATCAGGCAGCTTTAGGTTTCTGCATTACTACAAGGAGTAAAACAAAGGGCTTTTTATGAATCAGACCAAGTGTGCTGGGCTGATATTTCACAGGCTGTTGAATAACAAGCATCGAAATTGCAACGACATATTTCTACAGTATTCAAATGACACTGAAAAGTTACATTTTACGACACCTCTGTGACTGTTTCTAGATATAAATATAATTGTACATATATGGGGAAAGCTGTAACAAATGTAACATGTTTTATATCTTATTACATTACTATCTGAAACACACTACACATGTTGCTGCTGACATGATGTGTTTGCCATCATAAGCAACAAACATTCTAGCTTCATTTTTACATTTTACGTTTTCATTTTTCCAACAGTAAATAACCTGCAGAAGTGAATAAATGCAAATCCTGTACTTTTAAAACAACAGGCCCCATTACACAGCCGAATAACGGTCGTGCTGTGTGTTTCACAGCTCTGCTCTGGGGACGTATAGTGGTGTCTCTTTATGATTGCATTTACAATCATAAAGAGACACCACCACAGAGTTACATCTGGCATTGCCTACTTGTTATCCACAGCGTGATCCACGGTTGTTTTTAATAATCTTTTAATAATCTTCTCCTACAGTACGAAGAATGTGATTTGCTGTTATAATATATGCTCAGGAGGAGCAGAAAGCAGCACTACTGTTTTCTGGCTAAGAACATCAAAGCGAAGATCTCCCTTAGTCTGTCAGTCTGTCCCTCCCTGTCTCACAAAACCTTCCTTCCCGCCAGACTCCCAGATTATGTGTAGCAGAGTGACAGATGTACTCCACAAACCTCCTCCCCCTCTGTGTTCCCCTTCCTCCCTGTGTCGGCTTTGTTCGCAAAAAGGGGATGAACAACTGAGAAGGACAGCAGGCCGCAGTCTGGGTGGGCCAGATCTGCCGCCATGGCGTGCCTCCCTGCCTGCCTGCCTCCACATTTCTCTGAATTCTTTTGTGCGTGCTGTCAGACGCTGAGGCCGGCGCTGGCATGAGGCTGAGCAAGCCAAGAGTCGGGATGCCAGGCGTGCACATAGCACTTCAGAAATAAATGAAAATGGTTTAGCTTTGCCCAAAATAGAAAGACCCGCACAAAAAGTAGCTGCAAACATAGGAGCCAGATTGCTGTGCTTTATGATTAATTCTTTTGATTTATTGCAATTGTTATGACGCTCATGCTATATTAGTCTGGCTATCAAATCCAATACACTCGGCGACTGACTCACTAAGCTCACATTTCCATTAGCTTTTTAAACTGACAATCATTATAATTTCTGCTGGGATGAAATGTTTTATAGGCTCCATGTATTTCCAAACCTTCCTGTTAGCAGCCATCTAATAAATTAGCTTCACTTTGATTGATGCCAGTTGGACGGCAAAGAATGCTAAAGAAATGTGTTCTGTTATACGAGCCGAGTGACACAAACTCCTAACAAGCACTAAGAATGTGCATCAGAAAACACAGAGCAGTTACAGAATAACAGGATGACTCAGCACAACATCATGGCTTATTTACAGGACATTGCAGCCTCACAATTTCTCTGCAAAGGCGTCCTTTAACGGCGCATTCTCCCTCAGCTCATATTTACACAGCGGCACTGCCGGAACCATACATAGATGCAGTGGTACAGTGGGTCAGGCTGGAGGTATCACTTGAGAGGAAGGTCAATATGAAGCTCACCAGCATGATGCAAGGAAGAGCAACCTTCTAAGAATATCCTCATTGAGTGACAAGCGTCACGTTATTGCATTTCGTCATCAATCATCCAGTTCATATGAATACTGGTGAGATTCCTGCCAGCTATGCTCAGCATTTAATATCACTGGCTTTAAGTGTGGTCTGTTAAATCTAGAGGATGTCAAACATCTGGGTAAACAGACAAAAAAGGAGATCAGGTAAGATTCATCTAAAATTTAGGTTTCTTAGATGCAATGATGACTTTAATCGTTCAGTTTCAGTGTGTGCTATGAATCAACGAATCGAAGTGTCTGCATCACAGCATCTGTTCAGGACATTAAGGACATCTCTGCAGGAAGTTGAAAATAGCTTTGACCCATGTGTGCCAGTAGGCGGGGACAACAAAATGAAAACAAGCAAACTTAGACAGCACTGACATGTAGATGTCAAATCATGCAAAAAGTTCAAAAGCAAAAATAATGAACAAAACAACACTATTGATCAATCTAAATCTAGATTAAGGCTGTACTGAAGGATATTTCAGGCTAAAATGTTGGAACGCTGCCTCAGGGGACAAAAAATAAAACCAGTGTGAAAGCACGGAAAAATACCCGTAGACTGGCTTATTCAGTGCCCATAATTGGACACTGGTTAACATTTTGGTTTGCTAGTGATTGTTTTTAATAGCATTCACCAAATTCTTTGCTAATGCTAACCGAATGCTCACACAACATGACTTAGTCAGTTGCAATGTTAATCGTGGACCAACATTATTATGATGACATGGACATATCTACTTAAATTGTATTAATACATAATCAGTCTCTTTAACTAAATGCCTGTTCGGTCTGATCACAATGACTGAATGACATTGAACGGCGTACCTTGATTGCATATGGGGTTTTAGTGATTTAGCTGATTTACGCAATTATGTGATAAATAATGTGGCTTGCTTTGTGACCTACACTTTTAGCGCTTTATTGGTCTGCTGCTTAGCACTAATCAGCAGCTTCCCGTATTGGTGCAACGTGCACATACAGTCAGTGCTTCCCTGCATTGAACATCATTTCCCTCCACCCTGTTGTTCATACATGGTCCCTTGTGGCACCAGAAAAATTAGCATCAGGTGTAGCATCAGGTGTAGCATCAGGTGTAGCATCAGCTACCGGTGTAATGCTGAAATATAAGGAGGCTCTGGTTAAGACAACTGAGTCAAAAAATTATGAAAAACTGCACCTGATTAATCTTTTGAGGCACCTCGACTGAAACCAGGAAGTTCAAACTCTTCCTGGTGTGTCATGAATGTACCAAAACTAATCCATTCAAAAGCTGTTGAGACATTTCACTTCAGACCACAGTGAACCAACAATCCAACAAACCAGTGTTTCCTTCTCTGCAGCAAAGTCACTAGTGCGGCTGAAAAAAAAAAACATGGCACAGAGTAACTCAGTGACAGCTTTGCCACGTGGGAGCAGATAAGAATAACCGCTCTAGCTATACATCATAACTCTGCACCCCAGAAGTCCACCAGTCGCCATAAATCAAGGCTCAAGATAAAGAACAAAAAGAGAAATAGAGACAAAGAGTGAGGGAATAGCAGAGCTCAGTGAAAGGGCCGGAGGGAAACGTGAGATAGAAACAAGAAAAAAGAATAGTAATACCCTGAAGGGCTCTTAGAGAAGAGGAAAGGGGAAGGAGGGTAAGTGAGAACAGGACGGGGTGCGGTGGAGGAGGACTGAGAGGCCTTAGCTTCTTTAAGTCGCGGGGGCCCCGACAGTGGCACCATTAGCCAGTAAATCTCCCGGTGACTGTTGACACGAGTGACATGTAAGATCCCAAAACACTGTTAGGGAGCAGAGGTTTAGCATGTCCATGTCAGCCAGCCTGCAGTCCACATGCAGCAGGGTACCCTTACAGTACTGAAGAAATGTGACCAAAATGCTGCCCTTTTAAAAATATTTCAAGTTCCTTTTCCTCAGTTTCCCCTTTTCTCTTCTGGCTTGATATCATTGCACCCCTCTGGGGAGCTGCCCCCTCCAGAGCGGGCAACTCTTACGCTGGAAATCTGTGGGTTATCGGGCTATCTGAGATTGGGTTAGATTTCTGCAGAGCTGGGAGTGGGGTGACCACAGGCTTTGAAAGGGGATCCCTCTGGAGCCTCCACTCTCACGTACACACCTGTCTGCCTGGGATACCACCTCACTTCTAGGCCCTGCTCTGTCTGTGGCCCTGGAGTCTGGAGTCCCATAGGAAGTGCATTCCTCTCCCCGGCTCTGAATGATCACATAACACTCAACTCACCAGGGCCCATGATCCCCCTGCAGAACTGGGAGACTATATTGTTGCAACTAGAAAAAAAACCTTATCTTAATGCAAAGCTATTTGTTCTGTCTTTGGTTTTTGTCTTCTGTTTGGGGTGCACTTTGACTTGCACCAAAGATTAAGAAGAATGAAATGTTTTTTTTTTTTTTTTTTGTTGTTGTTGTTGTTGTTTTTAAATTATTGTTCCAAAACACTCCAAAATCTTTACATTTACAAGGTTTAACAGGCCTGACACAAAAGGGTTTCTTTTCTTAGCCCGTGGCTCACTGGACCCATTCCTGATGGATGGGGATATATGTGAGCTGTGTCACAGCAGGTATTTACTGCTTCAGTATCCCACTCTTTGAACGGCTGTAAGAAATTCCAGAGTTGGTCACTTGAGTGCAAGTTACTGCTTGCAAACGGTGTGAGGATGGCCCAAGTTGAATCCTAGTTTGTTTCTAAGATCATCATCACAGATCTGTTAAGTCTGGTATTCTGAGTACTTAGTAAGAAGCCATTAGTTTTTTAAAATGACCGCAGTAGCAGATGATAATTATACTGGTTTCTTTCTACTTTAGACGGGATTTGCTGGCAAATAATTATAAGATATTCAAAATTTTGTGATTAAAGATTTTTCTTTATGCCTCCAGTCTCCACCTGACTTTAAAGCAACTTTCTGCACCTATTTAACTTTCCACAACACAGAAGATGCATAGAAGGAGAGTGACAGTGAGGCTGGACAGTGGTGTGGACAATCAGTACTGATGACGTTGTCGTGTTTTTAAAAGATTTTTATTGCTCAAATCAGCATTTGAGAAAATCTTTCTTATTGTTAAACTTGTAGCAAGGTGAGGTGCTGTAAAAGTAAACCAATGACTTGAAAAACCGTTACACCTTTAAGTATTTAATGTTACATAATAGCTTTCTTGTGAATATACAGATATGAACATGTATAGAATACCTCAAATGAACCAGAGGCTGCAGAAACTGTAATGGAATCACAAGACATTAAAAAAAGAAACAAACTATGCACCATATAGTACGGATAATGCAGATCAAATGTAGAATTTAGATGTTTTTCACTGTAGATTTAAACTTTAAGCAACAGAGGAGGGTTTTTTTTCTAACAACTGACTGCTATGCTAACTCTATGCTAATGACTGATCCTCACAGAGACCCCTGAAATCAAACCGAGTGTCTGCTCCTGACTTCTTACTAAGACCAGTGTTGGGTTTAATGCGTTACTAAGTAACGCGTTACTGTAATTAAATTACTTTTCCACTGAAAAAGTAGAGTAACAAATTACTGTTCATTTTTAGGTATTTTAATTACAGTTACTTACAATGTATTTGCGTTACATTGTAAAATAATTAAACTCGCTGAATATCATTATTTAATTTCAATAATTTGTCTCCTAAACGTAGAAGTAAACTCTGCCGCTTTAACATCGCTGTAGTGCAGCTGTACGTCATTTCGCACCAGTTTGCTTTATAGTCGTATTCTAAAGCGGAAGATGTCGGACTCGGCTGAAGCGAGTGGCTGTTTGTTGAAATGGACATATTCCCGTCTCTTCACTTACATGGTAACTGGTCGGATCACTTATTATTACAGTAATATCGTTAGCTTCATAGCATAATTGCCTAAGTCATTTGACTAAGTCAATGACTTAGGCACTTATGCTATGAAGCTAACGATATGTAAGCTATGTCCTGGGGAGAAAAAACTTATCGGCTGCTGTTAATAGCAGGAGTAATCTACTGAAGCGCCTGACACAAGAGCATAGACGAACACTTCTGAGTGATCCTTGTTCATCATCCATGGGTAACACCGCGGCAGCTCCTGCTAAGCAGGCAAAACTCGATTTTACTTCAGCAGCACAGAAAGCGTCTGAAGGTGAGCTTAAAAAAGTGATTGCAGGCTGCATTGTGGAAGAGATGCTACCGCTGCATACTGTAGAGTCTCCGTCTTTAAAAAAATGTATTTATTATTTAGAAAGTTTAATTTCTGTTGTTTGCCCACTCAAGGTTTATAGGGATTTTAAGAAGTATTTAGTTAAATTACTTATTTAGTAATTAAGTTACTTTTCTGACACAGTAATTAGATAAGTAGTTTAAATACAATATTGACTAAGTAATTAGTAATTAATTACTTTTTTAAAGTAACTTACCCAACTTACTGACACACGTGCTCTTACAAGAGCCATACTTCCGCTTTGCCTGGCCACACATACACACACATACCCACACACACAATGTCACTGGTCTGCACATCATTGGTTTATGTTTGATTAAGATCTTAATTTTCTGTATCAGCAGATACACGGACTCGCAGTTACATATGTACATGTATGCTTGCAACATTTGAGCCTGCAGGGCTTATAGAGGAATGCCAAACTGCTTCAGTTCCACATGAGGATATGTTAATTATCCGAGTGTGTATTCTTGACCTGCTCGTGAAGAAGCATCACTGGAGCGCATGTAGTGGCAGGTATCTTTTAAAGGCTGCTAAGACCCTTAGGGAGCTTCCCATATCAGTGCATCTGAGGGGTATTTCCGGAGCGTGAGGCCACATTCAGATTGTGTGTATTTGTGTAAAACTTACTAGGTTTAGAAGTGGTATGTTTACACTTGATTCAGGATTAAGAATTACTGGAGTTTACAAAGGAGGTTTAAAACCCACTGATTTTGAAAGGATGTGTCTGGCTCTAGAACTACTTTGATTAGATAAGAATTCATTATAAAGAAGTTTAATAGTGTTTTTGTGGTGTTTAAGCACAGATTTCTATTTAACCTTAGGTTAGGTTAATGAAGTCGCATTTGGATTTTCTTTTTAAGTACAAAAGTTTGTTCCCTGAGGCCAGTGAAAAATGGATTATCTTGGGTGCTAATCTCTACTGACCCACCATCGGTTCTCACACAAGCAGCTCACCCACTGAGATTTGTTATCAGAGAGCCTGACCATCACTGTGCTCTCCACTCACATGCCCCTACATGTCCAGGATAAAGCCACATCCCTCAGGGGTCACCTCTTCAACACTTCACATTAGCGGGCCACCAGCTGGCTCGACTCGCTCTCATGTATTATCTCTTTGATCTTTTCCTGGACGTGTCTTTGTATTTGTGTGTGTAGTTATGTATATGCATGGTGATGATTTTACTGATAAGTGTATCCATTAAGTGCAGTGATACAGATGCAGTTCATCACACAGATGATGTGGCGCTGCCACACGTGTCAGCCGTGGTCATGTAGAAACAAGGTCTGGTTTTACGTCCCAGTATAAGCTCCACTGCACCTGGTTCAGCTGAGTTGGCTGGAAGCTTAAATAAAGTGTGTAAGCAAACAGAAAAGGGAGCGCTGAGCTAATTGAAGCCCTTGTGTTCCCTTCCTGTGGTAAAACCCACACTTAAAGACAGAAATTCTTAGCTTTAGGCATCTTATTAAACCACATGTGGAAAAATGTTGGCCTAAATGAAGATTATAGGATTAAGGCACTTTTATCTAATCTATGTTGATTAATGTCAGTGCTACTGATTCTCATTAAAAATAAATATATCACTCACAGTCTGAGGGTAAGAGTTAATACGGAGGCATTAAGGCGAAGCTAAACTAAAAACAGACAAACTCACGTCCTCCTTTTTCTCAATGGGTGTGATGGTGGTGTTAGGAGGTGGAGCATGTCCCTCCAAACAGCATAATTATAGACTAAACTTTCCCTTCAGCATTGATTGCCTTTCTAAATCTTGTTTCATATTTTACAGCCAATGCTAAAATAGTAAAACCCACCTGCTGCATTTTATCGCTTTGCATTTGCTATAAATATGTAATGCTGTTAGAGGTGAATGTGACAAGGCAACGAGTGATTTTATTATACCCTGACCCATCATATACCATGCATATCCGATTCATTTAAGAGAATTCTTTAGGGTAACCGATGTCGGCTGTCAGATTGTCGCATTATGCTTGGGGTGGATATAAATAATGTTTTAATAGTAAGGCAGTGTTACAGAAAGCCTCAGTGCTTCAATGTTATGTCAGAGTAAGCGAGTAAAAACAGAGAGAGAAAGAAATTGAGCTAACAAAAAATATGAAGTTCTTATATTTTGGAAAAAGTTGGTTATTTATTAAAAAGAAATTTAAGAATCTTTTAATTTGAAAATCTTCATAATGTCAAAATATTCTGCAGATTTTATTTCACAAGTCATGTCATTGAATAGTGGATACTTAGAAAGATAAAAGAAGATGTTTGTGAGACTTGCTGTAAGAGGAACCAGATATATCAGCATACCTATGCACACTTCACTGTGTCACTTCAGGCAGATGATGAAAGGTGGCGTTTGAAAGCCCAGAGAAGCGCCCCAAAGTATAGGACCCTATTGTTCAATAACAATACAGTTGAGAGCATGTGGTAGTCTTTTACTTTTACTAACCCACATTCAGTGTTTGACTTAAGTCCCCTTTGACCCCTGTCCTTTAAACCTGCTGCCCTTTCCAGTGGGGTGAACAGAGGCGGCGCCTCGGTACTGGGTGTCAGTCATGGCCAACTGCTTTAAGCCTTTGTGATGCAAACACTTAGGTGACCGACAGAGAGCAAGAAGTTTAAATTTTAAGCAGCCATTAAAAGTCAAACTCAAAGTGGCTTGAAGCCACTGCACGTTAAATATTAGAGGGGTCCTACCGTTGTCTTCAACTATGAAGTAGAAGATATCACTGGTGGCGTTGCTCCCATCCAACAGCACATAACAGATCTTCATGTCATTGATATCAGCTGTTTGCATAAAAAATATGGAGAAACAATTAGCTAAAATGATAACTGTGACGACTAAACCACTTTTATAAGGTTGTATAAATACAAAGTCAGAAAATATAGTTTACAGAGATATATTTAATCTCCTAAGACCTGAACCCTTTCAGGGCATGCAATTTTAATTTGTCTTTACCATTTGGGCTGATTGGGACCTGATGAATGTAAAAACAAAGAGTTACGTGACTTTTTTCCCTGATTTTTGTTTCTGAGAAAAATGAGATCCACATATGAGGACATTAGCTTGAAAATTTTGACAGAACAGTGGCAGCATAACGTCCTCATAAGTGGAAATCAGGCCCTTGTAGAGCAAAATTTTGTATTTTGGTCTAGACAACCCAAAATTTGATGTCCACATATGTGGACGCCAGGTCCTAGGAGGTTAAAATTGTTTTATGGGGTCTGTAGTAACCAGTTAAGCATCATTATATTAGTATAAGAATGCAGCCAACTGGTTTTAACTGAATATTATTTATTTGAATATTTTTTATTCTTTGCTTTTTCACCGGTTATAAAAAGCTGTCTTTCTGTTTTACACATTCAGGATTTGGATTTGTGCTTCTATGCATCTTATTAAATTCTATAAAAACAAGTCTTTGTAATAAATCCTGGGAGAATATCTGGTGTTCTGTCAACTTTATACTAACTCAAAGCTGTTGGCATCATGAATTCAGAACAATTCTTTCCTTTGTGCCACACAAAACATCCACTCTAATCCAATATTAACTCTAAAACACTGATGAGTAAATCTTACCTTTGAAAAACGTTGTTACAAGGTTTAAAAATGTGACATCATCTTACCTTGTGTGAATGTCTTGATGCTGTCATTGCCCACGGCGGTATTCATGATGAAGCCGTGCAGTGGAGCCTCGGACACCGTGTACTTCAACACCTTCTGGGGACTGTCCCGGTCCTCTGATCGAAGGACCTTGCTGGTGATCACAAAGCCCAGGTGTCCAGTTGGGAGGACTTTCAGTGAAGCGGCAGCCTTATTTACCAAAATCTGGGGGACACCGTTATCCACCGTATTGATGTGAATAGTCATCATTTGGGGTTTGCGTGTCTCATAGTCAGTGTTAGGGAAAACGTAAAAGTCGGTGTGAGTGCCATCGGTGACAGTGAAAGAGAAGCTGTCTTCACTGGTCTCAGTGCCATCGTGCTTATAGCTGATAAGGTTCTCGTTCAGGTCCTGCTTGGTAAAAGTCGTAATTGGCTGGGTGTTGTTGAAAAGCAGCAAACCGTGTACTGGCACTTGCGTGATTATAAAGCGCAGCAGGTGGTCTGGAGTATCCCGGTCTTCAGCAGTAAGTTCAAAAGGTGTGATGAGTTTGGATTCGCCCTCCTCCACAAGTAGCCTCGTTATGGTTAAGACAGGTTTCTTATTATCCACATCGGTGATGGACACTCTGAAGGTTCGGAAGACGGGATTGTAGCCGTCTGTCACCTCAAACTCGAAGCTGTCCATTTTAATTTCATCATCAGAGGTGTGGATGTAGTAGATCTTGTTGCCAGCAAGCTGCAACTGGGTGAAGGTGGAAATAGGAACACCTGGGAGGTCAGTGCACTCTAAGTGCCCTCTACTAGGCGCTCTCGTGATGCTAAAACTGAGGTATTCATCAGGGCTGTTGATGTCAGAGGTGCTGAGGAGGTCAGTGGTGAGAGTTACTTTTCCACCTTCTTTGAGAGTCACACCTTTGTTAACAACATCTGGAAAAACCATATCAATGCTTCCAATGCTGATGTAAAAGTAACGGTCAATAAGTGGATTTATACCATCTGTGACGTCAAATTTCAGCAGGTCACGGATTCCTTCCTGGCCTGTGTGCACATACTGAATGAGTTGTCTGTCAATTTCATCTTGTGTGAAATTCATTCCCAGGGTGATATTTCCTAAAACGTCTCCAAATTTGCTGATACGCTGCAGGTAGCCTTGGCCAGGGCCGTATCGCACAACATAAGTTAATTCCTTGTCTTCGGAGTCAAGATCTGTTGCCTTTAAAACGCTGTTGCTAATCACTTTTGTTTCTCCGATCTCCACATCGAGGCCATCGTTAATGGCCATTCTTGGTGTCTCATCATCAACAGGAATGACCACGATAGGAACTGTTTTTTCCACTTTGTGTTTTCCATCAGATAGCCTGATTTCAAAGCTGTCTTCCTTGGTTTCAGAGTCATCATGTTCATAGACAATGTTGGATGCCTCTATGAGCTGCTCCAAGTTGAACTTCTCCACAGGGATGGTGCCAGTGCTGAGCTGCTGAACAATTGTCCCATGCTTGGGTGGTTTGATGATCTCAAAGTCCAGCTCATTCTTGGGGATGTCAGCATCAGCTGCATTCAGAATTGGGGTGTCAATGACCAGACTCATTCCCTCCATTACCACAAACTCACGGACAAAAATCTCAGGCTTCTCATCATTGGCTGGAATGATGACTATGGGGAAAAAGTGGCGCTCAGAGAAGTTAATACCATCTGAGCAGCGGAACGTGAAACGATCTTCCACAGGTTCAACCCCTTTGTGGATGCTTTGGACATAGTAGATGTGGCCAAGGGAAATTTCTTTAATGGCGAATGCGGTGATGGCCGTCCCAGCTCTTGATTTCTCTGAGCCTGCTGCAGGTGAGATGTTCTCCACATAACCAGAAGTTGGTTGGACAATGATGGTACACAAGATATCCTCGCTGTTGGTGTCAACATCCTCGGCATGAATTTGCTCCAGAGTAATGACGTTCTTCTCCCCTTCCACTACTATAAACTGCTCGCCGACGCTGACAACAGGTGGGATGCTGTCAACAGGAAGGATTGTCACATGGACTGTCACACCTTGGATCTTGTTGCCACCAACGACCCACTGCTCTGACATGTCAGACAAAGTAAGATTGAAGGAGTCGTGCTCTTTGGTCGGCCCTATTTCACCAGATGTGTGAGCATACACAACCACCCCGTTAATTATGTCCTCCTGAGTGAATCTCTCAGCAGGAGCACCATTAACCAGGATTTCACCCAGTCTCGGAGGTTCTTCAACAATAAAAGTGAGCATGAGGTCATCTGTATCTTCATCGTGGCCCTGAATGACGTTACTTGTAATCTCCGTGGCTCCATTCTCCAGTACATCTATGGAGGCTCCGAGCAGGCCGGGTGGGAGCATAATCGTGGGCCTTTTGTCATCAACTGGCTCGATTGTGATCCTGATGGCAATTGGTACCTCATGGAAACCATCACTTACAGAGAGCTTGATGACATCAGTGAGAGATTCTTTTCCTCCGTGCATGTAAGTTAGACGACCGGTTGTGATGTCTTCGAGCACAAATGTTTCGCCATTTGACATATCAATCCCCAAATACTGCAGCTGCCCATACTGGGGAATCTGGGTCACCGTGAAGATGATATTGTCGTCATCTGTATCCGTGTCAGTGGCGTGCAGCTCCTTCCTGGTAATGACATATGTACCTCTTTCCAAAACAGTGAATCCTGTGTTGGTGATAAGTGGAGGTTTGTTGTCAACCGGCTGTAGGAAAATGGTGAACAGTCCATCTGCTGTGTTTCCAGCTGTGTCTTCCACAGTGAATGTGAACTGAGCCACTTTTGGAGTGATGCCCAATTCCTGGTCTGGGGGCTTATAAGCTACTTTGTGGTGATTAACCTGGGCTTGTGTAAACTCTGTAATTACAGTGTCAGGGCTGTCAGTCAGTACAATTTCACCCAAGAGGGCTGGATTGTTCTCATCTGTGTCAGTCGGGGGCTTAGTGATGGTGTACTTCAAATCTCTGTCATCTGAATCAAGATCAGTATAACACAAGAATTTCTTCCTAAAGTATGTGAGCTCATATTCCTGCACTGTCATGTGAAGGGTGGTGCCTGGGAAAAGCTCTGGGGCAAGGTCATCAACGGGATGGATTTTGATAGTGAACGTGTGCTCGCCTGATTGATTGGGAGGATCGTTATCGTCCTGGACCCGGAATACAAAGTGATCGGTTACAGTGGTGGTGCTGTGGGGCCCGATGTGACGATAGAACAGCTTTCCATCCAGAATGTCCTGCTGAAGCCACTCAGTCACCACCTGCTCAAACATCTCATCTGTCTCGCTGAACTTCCACAGAGATGGGTCAGACGGTAGCTCTGCTTGCCTAAGCAGGAGTTGCCCTATGGTGGAGTATGGTGCCTCCACGACAAACTTAATAGTGGAGTCTTCTGAATCGATGTCTGTTGCACTTAGGATGAATGGAGAGATCTGCATGATTTCATTCTTGAACAACACCAAGCCAGTGTTTGCATTAATAATAGGGGGCTCGTCATCAGTGGGGACAATGGTGATGGGGAACAAAAATTCCACTTCATTACTGCCGTCAGTCATTCTAAAAATAATGTTGTCGCTATAGGTGTCGCTGCCGTCATGCTGGTACGCAACAATGCCAGCGTCTAGATCGGCAGGTGTAAAGAACTTCCTGCGTGTGCCGAGCATGGTAAGGTCTCCGTGCTTTAAACCATCGATGACTGTGATTCTCACGTCTTCCAGGTTATCCTCATCGCTAATCTCTAAATTCTGAGAGCTGGAGAGAGCTCGAGATTGCCCTTCAAACAATAGCTGCCCTGTATTTTTGGTTGCAACAGGAGCCAGTGTATTCATAGGCTTTACCACAATCATAAAAGCAAATGGATCTGACACTGCACCATCGGTGTCTACAATTTCAAACTCTAGCTGAAAAATCCTCTCTTGTTCTGAGTCATCTGAGGGTGGCTTATAGGCTATTTTAAGCTCTTTGATGTCCCTGTGATAGAAGGAGGTGATAGGCAGGTTCTGATCATCTGTGCTGATGATATAACCCTGCTGAGGGTTCAGCGGAGACGTGATGTTGAAGATTAAGTCATCTGGGTGAGATTCGACATCTTCAGCCGACAGCATGTCACTTGTAATAGCTGTCATCACAAACTGATCAACCTCCATCATCATCATAGCTACAAAGCTGGGTTTGGGAGCAGTGTTCTCTGCACCTTCTCTGATTCTAACCATCATTTGGAAATGCTCTTGCATTATCATGTTTCCTTCGTTATCCTGCAGCTCTACCATCATTGGAATATAGTCTCTGTTTGGTGAGTTGGTTTTAGCCGTGTGCTTGTAGCGAATACCCTGCTTCACAAACTCATCACAGTCAACCATTTGGCCATTGGAAGGGTTGTTCAAAAGAGTGCCATACCTGGGAAGACCTCCAGCGCCGACCAGAGTGCTGATCTTACACTGTGTGACACCATCCTCATAGGAAAACTCCAGGCCCTTTTTGTCAATAGGATTGCTCTCTCCATTGAGCTTTTCAACATTAAGGGGCATATTCCTGGTGAGGATCTCAAGCTGCTGGAAAACAACCTCTACTTCCAACATGAAGGGGACAATGACTGTGTCTGTGTGAGAGTCATAACGAAGCTGCAGCTTCACACGATCCTTACTGGGGCTCCTTGATCCAAAATGCGTGTATTTCACTTCTTCAGATCCAAATGAACAGGGAAACTTTTTAGGGGTTAGCATCCCAGGCTTCTGGGCCAGTGGATCATTGTCCAGGACTGTGATTTGGCAGCGGTCACCGGGCTGCACTTCTGTTACCAGGTCATTCACAGGGTCCAGAAACACGGACCGCCCAAAAGGCACTCTGATCCCATTGTTAGCAACAATGATATCATCTTCATTAGGTCCGGCCCTGCGGTGATAGAGGTGAGCTGAATCAAAAGGCCCTGCACATACTGAGGCAAAACAGAAGCTGAGAGAAAAAGCCAAAAGAAGGCAACTCTTTTTACAAAGTTTGCAACTTTGCAGACAAGCAGCCATGTCTGCTGCTAGTTGCCTTGTAATTTAGTTAAAACAAGTGAGCAGCAGCAGGAGGCTGATGCTTCTTAAGTGAGAAAAAAAGCATAAAAAAAGAAACTTTGGGCCGGCTGGAATCTCCTCTGTGTGTTTCTTGTGTGGCTGCACAGACCCAAGTGTGGTGAATGCTGCAGGGCTGTGCAGGTGAATGAAACAGTAGTCTGTGACTTGCACAGGCTCCTCCTTCTGTCAGTGCAGGGAGGGGAGCCTCCAGCCCCCAAAGCTAATTTAAGAAAGACCATTGGACAAGATTGCCCCAAACAACACCTACCCTTCTCCTCTTCTCTCACTAAAAAAAGGGTGTTGGGGTGGGGGTTGGAGGATAAAATCCTATTCAAAAAAACAAGTCTTATTTGATTATATGGAATCTGTACAGTTAAAACCCCTGACACTATACTGTATAGGTTAGGAAATGTGATGTACTATAGATAGATATCCATGTTTTTTCATATGATGCATCATTTTATAAATACATTTAATTAAAAAATCAACTGAATATAATTTGATATCTTGTTCCTCCAAGTTTTTTCTTTTAGACACAAGTGTGAACATGCAAATGTGTCAGAATGCAACCCAGTTAATGTTCCCTTTAAAAGGGTTAAAGCTAAGAAATAGTAGAAAAACAGTAATAAAGCCTTTACCCAGCGATAAAATGATTCTTTAGCTATTTAATCGATTTGTTTTTAGTTACTTTAAAATGAACAGTGTCTTCTGATGTTTGATCACTGACCTGTGTGATATCACACGCAACTTCATTATTAAGGGTGTAACCTATCCTATCAACCAATCCCTTATATTACCATGGAGGGCGGACTAAGAGAAGGCAATGTAATGTGCCCAAACAAACTATCATTATATCAAAGATGAGCCAGTCAGCAGGGATTCAGACACTGAACAGGATTCTTAGAGTATCAGAAGAATAAAGTTTAGTATCTCAACCAAAGGTGTGTCTGTGCAGAATGATGACGTGTGGAGATATTTCTGTTCTCTTCTAGAGTTAAGGGCCTCTAAGTTCAGGCAACTTTCGGCTCCGGAGGGGCCATTTGTTCCAAACATGGGGACAATAACCTGGCATCAGCTGGCACAACAGGTGTTGGAAACTGTTTGGTCTCACACACACACACACACACACACACACACACACACACACACACACACACACACACACACACACACACACACACACACACACACACACACACACACAGAAAAAACATTATACAGCTGAAAATATGCCACCTAAGCCACCTGTGATGGAAATAAATATATAATACGCCGCATAAATATAGCACGGGACATCTCTGGCTTCATTTCTCATAAAGTTTAGTTGCTGAGCAAGCGCTTGTAATAACCGAATCTCTGCAAGCAATGGCTGCGTGTTTTGAGGTTAAATAAGATTCAAATGAGGGAAAGTCCCCTCGTCTGTGATTACAGCATCTGCATATTTCATGCAACCGAACACTGTTGTTCGGCAAACTGAGTGCGCAAAAGAAAGTTTCAGCAGAATAAGCAGGTGAAGAAAATTTGACGTTCTTTTTCTGCAGTGACAAAGCAGAGCGTGGACACATCGAGCACTCACACTGGATGCAGCGAGAATGTGAGAATGTGTATTCAGTATGCTACACAAGGTCATGTTAAGATAAAAATACCTAGTAGCCTTTTATGGGTCATCTTTTAAGTTGAGCCTGACACTTGACGAAGTGATCCATGTGCAGCGCTCGAGCATTTTCACACTTTCCTTCCAGCTGCAACGCTGGAAATGTTTGAGTTTCGTTTTATTGTAACCGCTGACTGTGACATTTCTACGTACTAGGAAAAATCTTCTTTTTAAATAGTTTAACACACCAGTAAATTTATCCAGTTATGGACTGATAATGAGTTGCTTGTATGGAAGAATTTGTTGCTAGGTAGGGCACTTCAGTGCAATTTATGCTTCAATATAGTGAAAAATGAACCTTCAGAGCTGCTAGAATTATTATTCAGTGAAAGTGCTGCTTCTTTATCGGTGGCGGTAAAGCTTTTAGGACAACGCTGTGAACCACTCAGCAACCTTCCTCTAAGTGTGGGTCAAATAGCAGAGATGCCATAAGCATCCCAGCATTCTGTATCACACTTTTCATTGCATCCTCTAAATAAATCTTGCCCTCCTCGCTTGACCGGACAAGAATAAAAATGGGACATGCACCAAATGGTGTAACTATAGAAACAAACACAGTAAGCTTTTTATATTCTGTTACTCTCCACGTTCCTCCCATAGTGAGGAAAAAAGTGAAGACTTAAAAACAAGAACTTCCCATTCAGATAGTTAGAAAAGCCTGATATTGATTGCTGGGCTGGAAGCATGACTGATGAAACAGGCGTGTATAAATCACCCGATGACAGCTGCTTAAGGTGTCTGTCGAGCTGGTTAACTGGTTAACTTGCATTTCTCCAAATTAGACATTAAAGACACGACATGCTTTTAATAAGTGTCTAAGATAAACAGAGAATGAAGCTGGTGTGATGCCAGCCTCTGGTGCCCAGGATCATCTCTTCATCCAGGGGGAAGCCTGTGATGACAGCAGCACTAATGACATCGTGATAAATGGAAAACAAAGCACTCGTCCTTTTATCCCTAACAGCAACGGTGGCAAAATCCAGGATTTGCTGATTATTTTCCTCAGTTTCCCACAATTCCTGGTCTGCGTCATCATGTTCAGAGAACAGGGAATGCAAAGCTCTTTAGTAAACACGTTTCACAGTTTGACATGCTCTCAGCACAAACTGTTGACTTTACCCCCTCGTTTTAGTCACGCTCCAGGGCTCACATTGTTAGCTCGCTGGTTCAAAATGAAACACCTCTTCAGCAACTATTGGAAGGATTGCCTTGGAAGTTTGTGCAGACGCTCAAGGTCCCCGGGAAAAGGATAGATCTTCTTCTGCGGACTAACCCTCTAGCACCACCGTGAGGAGGGCGTTTTTGGTTTTAAGTCAAAGGAGTAATGGATGGATTCACATGAAATATATGAATAAATGATTTTGTCTTTCATGTCTTGACTTTAAATTTGTGTCACGTACCATGATTTACACTTAAAAGTGTCTCCTTTTTGCGTTCTTCCCTCTAAACATAATTATAAGCATTAAGCATGGCTGACTTAAACATGAGGAAAGTGTCAAAGGAGCCACTTTCACGAGTAAATCATAGCATGCTGTTTTCTTGGCTCCAATGGTAATCCAGTTAAGAGGTGACTGTGTGTGATTTTATAGCTGACAAAATCACCCTACACAGAAGCTGGAGGTGATAGCAGTGCTGGGATTTTGTTTTTTGTTTTGTATGATGATCCCAAGTTATTTATTTATTTATTTGTTCATTTGTGTGAGAACCACCAGACACTGCAACAGGTCTGACAACTGTAGGGAATTTCTTTTTTAAATTTATGTATCTTTTTATTTGGCATCAACCTCGCCTGCGTTTGTCTTTGATTTTAAAAAAAGAAAGAAAGATGGGAAGTGTTTTAAAAAATGGGTCAAGAAAGCGACTTAGTAAACTGGAACTAGTTTAACATTCCACAGCTTAACACGCTGACATAAGCCTTAATGGGTGTTTTGCTTTTTTGAAAGCTGAAAGTTTTAGTGCTCATTCTTCAGATTCTCAGCGTGCCCGCAACTCTTTTCAGGCATGAACATCTCAACTATTTTTAAAGTAGATGAAACAGCTCTCTCCAGCTTTTGATGTGTAAGTGTCTGTAGAGTTACCAGAATACCTGATGTATGAAGATATTCAGAAACACTGGATATCTCAGTACATTATTATAAACATCACATCACATTTTGCTGCATCATTTGTTTCACATTTTGGATTTTCTGGCATAATTCAAGGCTCCTGTTTGAGGACAGCTATGTGGGTGACGATCGTGTGCTGCATCCTGTCCAACCGTATATTTAGTTCTGAATCAGATTGCGGTTGTGCCTCGTGGTTCTCTCCTCATCTCTTGGCATACAAGCATACACTCACCAGGCTTTATTAAGCTACTACCTGCATGAACCACCTTTTCCCGTCAAAGCTGCCTCAATTCTTCGTGGCACAGACTCTGACTTGATCACATCACACTGTTGCTGCAGATCTAACTGCTCCACACGAACACAGACGTTGGAAAACCTTCCACCTTCTCATCTCACATAGATGAAAGAAAGATCAAGGATGTTGAGTCCTGAACATCTCAACGTGGGTGGTTTTAAAAACTATGGTTACACATAGATTTGTGAATGACGCTCTTGTTGTTTGTGCACTGATTCAGTGTAACCGACTCTCTTCTTTTCTCTCTCCCTGGTGTCTTTTGCAGTCTAGATCTCAGCCTCACATAAATTATCTGATTATGTAGAAGTTATAAAAGAAAAAGCTGTTAGGGATCAGCTGCAGGAGGTGATAAGCACCTTGGTAAAGGAGCTCTGACAGATTCTTTGAAAACAAGCTTTGACATCAGAGAGGTGGCTCACCCCTGATAAACCCCTTGTCTCCTCAGAATAGCCGAGGAAGATTTCCCCCACATTCTCTTTGCTCTTGCGCTACTCGCTAGCATCCTAATCATCCGGCCCGTTGTAAATATACACTGCGTATAAATAGGGGATAACTGAGACCTTTGGATCCAGTTCCGAGGAGGAAGAGGTTTGTGTTTTGCTGCACTGGGTGGTTTGACGCAGGGTGTCCATGACTGCGGTCAGGCCGGAGGGGCGTGCATACGAATTTTAGAACCGCTCCTGCCGTCACTGCTGCTCTGCGGGCTCAGTGCAACATTTCATCTGCTTAATGGCGGATTAAAGCATCCTGTGGGGCAGATTGATATAGGCTGATGCTGTCATTTGTCATTAAAGGGGAGCGGAAGCCCATGGAAACAGGCTGGATATAGCAGCTGGATCGGCCCCAAACACTGGGCAGCTCATTGCTGTAGATGGAAATTATAAGAATATTATGTGCCTCATGAATTTAGACAGGAAACATAAATATAGGCCAGTCTATTAGCGATGAGCTGAAAATGGACATGGCAGTTAATTAGGCTTTATTGTGTGTTAAATTGCACGGCCGCGTCTGTAATCGTATTCATGTAGATGTAAATTTGCTGTACAGTACCATTAAATATGATTCTCATTTCAGCCAATATGTTCAGATTTAATTAGTACTAATCATGGCCTCACTACACTAAAAGGAGAAGCAGGTATCAACCTATGTGCAGCACAGTGTTACACCTCACCAAATGTTAATTACTATTTGCTAACGGTGGGGGAAGAAAAATAGGCTTCTGGACAAAGAAAAAAAGTTTTTATTTAATACAAATCAAATGAAATTCAAACGAAAGTCACGTCATAACAAGTGGTGCAACACGAAGCTTCACACTGTTATAGGAAGAACGTAAAACAGCAAAATGGAGCTTCTGTAAAGCACTTCCTCTTAAACTGAGGAAAGCACAATTTGATCAGATCTGACAAGCCTCTGTCATTTTCATATTATTCATATTTTACAAATACATGCCAAAAATGAGTAAAGAGTTTTGGAGCCAGGATTCAAATAACTTTGTTTGGTGAAGTAGCAGTGACCATATCAAGCCAATCATTGTATATACACACACTTATGCATGGATTTATTTACATTATTTATATCAAGGCCAGTAATACCAATGTAGAAAACCTTAATATGCATGTTTTAGTTTAAAATTGTGCTTAAATGATTAGTTAATAGATCCATTAGTTAGGAGTGCTTTTACATTATTTCTGAATGCCTGAAACGGGTGATTCTTAAACAACCATTTTGGAAATGATTACCACTTACAGCCAGTGTATTTATTAAGTGAGCAAATCTGAATGCATATTCTCTGCTTCACACTCACCTTGTAAATTTATAACACTTTTTTTTTTTTTTACAATATGGCAAAAACGTGTAGTAAGTGCTTTTGTGTGCCTCTCAAATGGATTATGTATAATGTTTTAAATTAAATTAACATTTTTGTTTGTTTGTTTTTGATTGGTTAACAATAAGTGTAAACCAAACAAAATGGTTTGATTGGTGTTTGTCAGCCATTGGGTAAGAGGTGCAGTACACACTTGGACAGAGCGCCAGTCTATTGAAGGGGTTATGACCTGAACAGTGATGAATAAAAGCCACAATACATATTCAGAAGACAAGTTCAGTAATTACTAAAACAACGAAAAGCGAACAATTAACTTTGAAAAAGCTTACAGCACTGTCCAAAAGTCTTGAGATACACCTCAATTTAAAAAGTATTTTGCTTTCAAGAAGCCAGACGTTCTGGTAGCAGGGTCTTGATCAATAGTTCTCCAGGCTTTCTGAAGGTCTTTCAAGGTTTTCTTTGGACATTGGCTGTTGTTTCACTCCAGTCGTAGTACCTGACATTTTCAGAGAAACATCCATCAGATTTTCATCCACTATGCCAGCGGTCCCCAAACGCAGTCGTTTGGTACCGAGCCAACATCCAAAGAAGAGCTTTGAATGTCCTTCAAGAGGCCTGGAGAACTATTCCTGAAGGCTACTTTAAGAAATGACAAGAAAGCTTTCCGTTGTCATACCAAATATTAACTTCACACCTCACTAGAATTATGCAAACTCAGTATTTGATTACATATTGTACGTCCACGTATACTTGGACATGTTTAAAAATAAAAAATGTTTCCGATTTGTCTCGCAAAATACAAAGAAATATTGGCTGGCTCAAGACTTTTCCACATTACTGTATATGCTACAAAAAAAACAAAAAAAAAACCAAGCTTGTATCACAGTTATCAGTGAATACACTTTGAATAGAAATATCCTTTTCCCCGACGGCCTCTTTTTTCCTTTGGTCTGCAAAAAAAATAAAGAGAGAGAGTGAGAAAAAAGAAACAGAGCAATGAAAACAGTGCATCCTTTCCCACAGTCACGTGTTCTGCAATCACCTGCTTTTTCCACTTGTAACTTCTGCTTTGGCCAAGTTTATGTGGCCTTTGACATGACCTTTGATCCCTATGGAGAACCATCTGTTTGAGGGAAAGGATGACTGACATAATGCTAACTCTACATCTATTGCTGTGTTTTATGGTTAACTAGTAAGTGTTTAAACAGAAACAAACCAAGTCCCGGAGGTACAAATGACAACAGCACTGCAGGGCTCATTTTTAGAGTTTTTACAAATCTTTGTCCAAATAATGAGCTGACTTTTAATTTTTATAAAAGGTATTTTCAGAATCTTTACTTGAATACATCAATTTTCAAATTATGTACGGAAGCTTCAAAAGAACAATTAAAAAATTGGTTTAAACAAGAACCGTGACTACTCGAACAAAACAAATTTAAATACATCAACTTTACTTTTCTCTTCTGATAATAACCATCCATTCAAAATCCCATTTGTATAATTGCTGCTCATTGACTCTCATGATACCTCACCCACACAATTAACAGCTGAAAAGGTTACACCATGTGTCATGACCTTAAGTTGTGTGTTTTTTGTGAAGTTTTTATTAGGACTACTGACTTATACAGACTTGCACAAAAATACCTGGATGATAAAATGCTTCAGACCTGACAGATTGATTAGTCTAAGGTTAACTTTCCTGAACCAAGAGAAACGGTGCTCACAGAGGAACATGATGGCGATTTATAGTTTACCTGTAAATAATCACAACATCACCTCATATAATGACAAAAAATATTACAATCTGTGGCTTTGAGGTTCATAATCACAGAGATCTATGGACACTTACACTACGCTTTCATAAAAATAGCCTCAGACAAAGTTTCAGTTCACATCTTGCAGACTAACTGCAGCACCTTCATCTTTTGTGTATTCTGTGGCTTTTATAACACACTGTTACTTTTAATGCAGTGCCTCCACCCAGACAACATAATCAGCGAGTCAAAGTAATAGTAATCTTAATATCATTACTCATGGAAGAATACACACACATTCAATGACTACAGTACAGGAATACGATGCGGTAAGATAAGAAACACTAATTTATCTCATATGGTAGAACTATTGAAGTTGGTGAGCTGCTCTCATAAGGTAGCTTAAAACAGCAGAAATTTTTAGTAATGTAGATTTTTAGCATCTACGAAACTATTTAAATATATGTTTATAAAAGACAGACATCAAACATGGTTTTTGAATCAATGGTTTGAAGCCTCCAGTTTGGAATTTATGCCAGATATGATCATATTTTGGATGACAGAGTAGAGCTGGACAGTTTGCTAAGTGGCTAGCAGTTTTAGCTAATTTGATTAGCAGGGTGCAGCTGTAATTCAGTGATATTTGATGGGGTGCTAGCACAATACATGCTTAAAACACATGTACATGCAGAAAAACAAGCAAGTGCAACCTTAATGACTCTACCTCAACCTTTAAAGCTTCCCGTGACCTAAACCAAACTTAAACGTGACCTAAGTTCAGCTATAAAAACAGTAAAAATTAGACAAAGATACCATTTTTATTTATTTACCAGACTGCAAGCATGTTCATTTTTGAGTTTCAAGTTGTCATTTAAGGATCTATACGACTGCATTTGCTTCATTTTTTCACCTCTAGAAGTTAATGTTTTGCTTTTTTAGTGTTGTGGTACCAACAGTTTTACTTAGATTAGCTTAATGATTTTTTTCCCTCTTGAACACGTCTTTAGTGACTTAAACAACACCTGGGGACACGAGGAGCTGCTGCTGACTAGCGCTATAAAGGCGCGGGGTTCCTGGCTAGCTAGCATATTTGCCAGTTGGTCAATAATTAGTGCCGCTAGTAGTCGCTACCAGTGTTGGTCAAGTTACTTGAAAAAAGTAATCAGTAACTAATTACTGATTACTCCCCCCAAAAAGTAATCCCGTTACTTTACTGATTACTTATTTTCAAAAGTAATTAATTACTTAGTTACTTAGTTACTTAGTTACTTTTTAAAAACACGATTTACAACCTGAAGAGGTGATAAAGTGATAGATCTTTCAGCCCAATTCTACTTTTTCTACATAATCCATCATACAAAATGTAATCAAATGGAAAAGTCTCTTTTTTTAACTTGTTTTATCAGTTTTAATCTTTTAACTTTATGCATCAAGCAAAACATTTAATTATATGCAACATTCTCTGACTTGAATAAATTAGTTTAACATTTAAACCTATTTTCTACACATTCCAGCACATAAAATAAAATATTTTTTGTGTTTTCACTCACTCTTTCAAACAGATGCAAGTAAAACACAGCAGAAAATAAATAAAGTCAAAGACTCAGCGGTCCTTTTGCTCTATTTTCACCTGTAAAGCAGGAGCAGGGTAGGCGGAGGGTTACCCTGGTGTAGGTGTGCTGCGGTCAGTTGAAGAATCCGCGCGAGTGTCTCTGTGAATTTCCCATCACGTCGTAGCTACTCGGTGCTTGCTCGGAAGTTTAGGGGTTTTTTTCGCTGTAAAAAGAAGTTTTCTTCCCACGCACGATGGACGCTAATGTTTTTGTCACTTTTTATGGAATCAAACTCAAAGTAAGGTCAGTACTTCCACACTTTAAACGCTGCACGCTCATACTCTCTCCCGCACTCGATATATTATCCATTGTTGATCTGCACACAGCTGCTGTCACCAACGTCGCACTTGCTTACGTCACTGTCATGAGACATTCTCGCAAAAAAAATCACGGTTTTAGTAACGCAGTAACGCAGCGTTCCTACGGGAAAGTAACGGTAATCTAATTACCGATTTTGCAATAGTAATCCCTTACTTTACTCGTTACTTGAAAAATGTAATCAGATTACAGTAACGCGTTACAAGTAACGCGTTACTGCCCATCTCTGGTCGCTACACATCAAGTTTGTGGTGTGTATCCATTATAGTGAAATTATGGTTCAGTGGTAGTCGAGTGTTGGCAGCGTGTTGAAAGAAAGTGTCTGTCTTAGATGGGGCAGGTGTCAGAAGTCTGTACTATAGCCGGTCTCTACTCTTGCTTGTGGCCTGTCATGAAGAAGATTGAATTATAACCAGTGTTGGGACTGTAACGCGTTACTTAATAACGCGTTACAGTAACTACGTCATTATTGTGGTAACGAGCACGGTAACTAGTTATTATGCCAAAATCAGGAACGCGTTAGTCGTTACTGGGATTTAGATAGGGTCGTTACTCGTTACTTCGTGTGGTGGCTATCGCGGAGCTTCCACAGATTCAGTAACATTAGCAAGTGGTGGAGGCCAGCAGGTGGATGAGAGAAAGGGGACGCACAAGGAAGAGAGACCCGAGGCAGCCGCTGGTCCGAGTGTGAACTGAACTTCAGGTAAGAAGTTATGACCTGCAGTCTATCTGTGTCAGATATAACCCAAGTTTAGGTGGAGTTTATTTTCGTTATTCTGACTTTTTCGTACTGCGTACTAGCTAGCATGATGGAGTTTCTATACAGCTGGGTGGGTGCTATGATGTTAATGATGTTGAACTTTATTTTGTTCATAAGGTTAATTATTAGAGTTGCCAAAAAACGGAATCGTCTCGTATTCAGAGAAAATATCACGCGTTTCGTATTGAGGTGAAAAGAAACACAGCGGATGTCGCGCTAAACAACAGCAGCACGTTTAAGCTTGATCAGCTGTTGTTAGAATTTATTTAATATTAATATCTAGTATCAGCTGATGTTTGCAGGAGCCACAGCTGTAAAAGCTGCTGGTCATGATATCTGTTTGGTTATCTGGTGAGAGGGAAACATGAAGATGAAACCAGGAGATGTCCTTACTGAATCATCAGAGCTGAACAGGTGATGGAGAAACAGGTTTACCTTTTAGGTAACATGAATGAGTTGAAGGGAAGTTATGAACTGTTTCTGAGAGACAAATAACACCAGGATCCTTTTTTACATAGCTGACAGCTGGTAACTGTGCAGGGGCGGGTCTAGCAAAGTGTTGCCAGGGGGCCAGGTAGGGCATTAACAGGGAGAGGGGGGCACAAGGAAATACGTTTCTCTCTTATTCTCATTTAAAATGTCCAGCTTTTAAAAAATAATTATCTGAGTCTTACAACAAACGATTGTATACCATCAAAACAGTGTACATCACTGTCACAACAGCGTTTGTTTTCATTCAAAGGCTTTATGATTTTTCCCTATAATGGCGGGCTGGTCTCTAGTCAAAAGACTGGCAAAGTTATGGAGGCAACACATTAACAAGAAAATTATGAATAAAACCAAAGTTACTTTCCCTAGTAACTAGTTACTTTGAAAGTAACGAGTAACTTGAAGTAACTGAGTTACTTATGATACTAGATTACTAGTTACTAGTAATGTAACTAAGTTACTAATTTAAAGTAACTTACCCAACACTGATTATAACATACTTTTCATGCTGTCTTTTAATGTTTTTAATCTGTGTTGGAGTTTTGTTTTCTTTTCAGCTTTTCTTCCTTTTCTGTTCTGGCCCACTCAAAATGTCAGCATTTGACAGATGCACAAGCGACACGCAGTAAGTTTTTTTACAGACTGAGCATGTTTGTGGCAGTTGAAAGCCCCTTTTTTAGGCTCCCTGTAGGCAAATACCTCCACAAATGCGCACAACCACAACAACATAAATTAAACATTAGTGTCTGTCAATGTAATATGCGGATTATAGTCTGCAGGTCTGCATAGATTTTAAAAGAGTCTAGTTTTTCCATTTGAATGCTTCGATATAGAAGAACTAAAAGCTTGACTCACTTCACAACATAAAAGCAAAACAAAGTTTCGACTTTTTAGGATCTGTCATGTGACCCAAGTTCACTTTAAACCGTGTGTTACTGATGAGAAACAGAGATGTAATAAAGTCACAGTGTGTTTCTGACAGTTTGACACCGCCTGAGGAATGTGAAGCTGATGCCGGAGGCGATACCAGCAGGTGGATGAATGTCCATCTGTCAGCAGGCCCTACTGATCACAGCAGCCCTGCCAACTGCTCTAAGCCCGAAGAGGAATGTTTAAAAACCAGCCCGGAGAGGACAACCAGAGAGGAAGCATTATGTTGTAGGCTTTTTGGGGGAATCGTAGGTCAGCTACATTAAGTTTTGGACATGAAAATGGTTGCATCTCTTGCCTTCATTGTTTTGGAGTAAATTTTGTTGGTCCACAGATCGGAAGATATCAGATTTGGTCCAGATAACACTCTATTTTTCCTCCATTCAGTCAGACAGGCTCACAGTGTTGGTTTCTACTTCTACTTCTTTGCACCTGTAGAAATTTAATGCAGGGTTTGGAATCCCTGAAAGTCCAGCTAGTCTAAATTAGCCATAATAACTTTGATCAGTCATGTTTAACATTTGTAGAACGCTTTGGTTTGTAAATGCCAGGAAAACTTAATACATGCCCTCACCTTTGTTTTCTGCATCAGTTAACATATGTTACCATGGCAACAAGCTAAACTAAGATAATGAATATCGCAAACGTGACCTTTGGAGCATTGGTATGTCAACATCGGCAATGTGAACATGCTAACAGTCACCATATAGGTCTTAACCTAATTATAGCCTTAGACAGAGGCTAGCATGGCCACTTTCAGATTAGCTGAATTTGAACTGTATCATGTCTGAGTGTGACTGTCCCCGCCTCCCAGCAGTTACACTATTGATTGTGTCTAAAGATGCTTACATCATTCAAGATTCATGACAGCTATGCTTGAAGAAGTGACTGCTGAACAATGTGATATAGTATCCTCATCATTCCTTAATATTGAAAAGGACATGGGCAGGGATGGTCATACCAGGGGACTAGTGTACAGGGTTTATCTATGCAGGCTGAGCTGTAATGTACAGCAGCTGAATACAGCACAGAAAGTAGTGTGAAATGAATCAAAACTCTTTAATATATATCCAAGTTAACAATCTCATATGTTTTACATATATACAAAATCTCCCATGAATAATTCTGTGAATCAATTATCATGCCAAGTTCATGAACTACGTTCAGCTGCCATTGATCAAATTGCTAAAAAACTAGTAACCAGGCAGAGTAAAGGCAATACAGATACAGACTGCAAAAAACTGACCCACTGTGACACCACATTTTTAGTGACGGGCTAGTAACTCGTGTCATTCACCCAATCACACACATTCATACAGCGCTTTTACCTTATACACACTCTCACTTCCACTCTGATGAATGCATTGGAGGCAGCTCAGGGTTCAGCATCTTGCCCAAGGATACGTCAATTCACAGTAGTTCTAAGCTATTATTTCTGCTTTCTCCACAAAGTGTTTTCACTGTGCTTTCCCCACTGTCCTGTCCTTTGAGTGAAATGCAGCATGGTACACACATAAACTCCTAAATTAGTTCCTTTAAATGTTTTGTGGTTCCACATTCAAAGCACAAAAGAAGAATCTAGAAAATGTGACACTGTGTAAAATGCTTCAAGTGTAAATAGCGAAGGTCAAGGTCAGGCATTCTTTGACAACTCTTAAAATAAAAAGATTGAGGCCAAAGGTAAAGTACAAATGAGACGTTTCCAGTATTTTTTAATTTCTATGTCTGGGAGTATGCACAAGTTCTCTTGGGTCAGTGCAATGTTAATATCATCGTCAAAGGGCCAATGCAAGGCTCTGTATTGGCGTCTGTGTGTCTGTTTGTCTGTGGACTGCACTCCCACCAGTTATGCATGCCTCCTCCAAGGAAAAGTATACAGTGGGGCAAAAAAGTATTTAGTCAGCCACCGATTGTGCAAGTTCCCCCACCTAAAATGATGACAGAGGTCAGTAATTTGCACCAGAGGTACACTTCAACTGTGAGAGACAGAATGTGAAAAAAAAATCCATGAATCCACATGGTAGGATTTGTAAAGAATTTATTCGTAAATTAGGGTGGAAAATAAGTATTTGGTCACCTCAAACATGGAAAATCTCTGGCTCTCACAGACCTGTAACGTCTTCTGTAAGAAGCTTTTCTGTCCCCCACTCGTTACCTGTATGAATGGCACCTGTTTGAACTCATCATCTGTATAAAAGACACCTGTCCACAGCCTCAAACAGTCAGACTCCAAACGCCGCCATGGCCAAGACCAAAGAGCTTTCGAAGGACACCAGGAAAAGTATTGTAGACCTGCACCAGACTGAGAAGAGTGAATCTACAATAGGCAAGCAGCTTGGTGTGAAAAAATCAACTGTGGGAGCAATCATCAGAAAATGGAAGACATACAAGACCACTGATAATCTCCCTCGATCTGGGGCTCCACGCAAGGTCTCATCCCGTGGGGTCAAAATGATCATGAGAACGGTGAGCAAAGATCTCAGAACCACACGGGGGGACCTGGTGAATGACCTGCAGAGAGCTGGGACCAAAGTAACAAAGGTCACCATCAGTAACACACTACAACGGCAGGGAATCAAATCCCGCAGTGCCAGACGTGTTCCGCTGCTGAAGCCAGTGCATGTCCAGGCCCGTCTGAAGTTTGCCAGAGAGCACATGGATGATACAGCAGAGGATTGGGAGAATGTCATGTGGTCAGATGAAACCAAAGTAGAACTTTTTGGTATAAACTCAACTCGTCGTGTTTGGAGGAAGAAGAATACTGAGTTGCATCCCAAGAACACCATACCTACTGTGAAGCATGGGGGTGGAAACATCATGCTATGGGGCTGTTTTTCTGCCAAGGGGACAGGACGACTGATCCGTGTTAAGGACAGAATGAATGGGGCCATGTATCGTGAGATTTTGAGCCAAAACCTCCTTCCATCAGTGAGAACTTTGAAGATGAAACGAGGCTGGGTCTTCCAACATGACAATGATCCAAAACACACCGCCTGGGCAACAAAGGAGTGGCTCCGTAAGAAGCATTTGAAAGTCCTGGAGTGGCCTAGCCAGTCTCCAGACCTCAACCCCATAGAAAATCTGTGGCGGGAGTTGAAAGTCCGTGTTGCTCGGCGACAGCCCCAAAACATCACTGCTCTCGAGAAGATCTGCATGGAGGAATGGGCCAAAATACCAGCTACAGTGTGTGCAAACCTGGTAAAGACCTATAGTAAACGTTTGACCTCTGTTATTGCCAACAAAGGTTATGTTACAAAGTATTGAGTTGTATTTTTGTTGTTGACCAAATACTTATTTTCCACCCTGATTTACGAATAAATTCTTTACAAATCCTACCATGTGGATTCATGGATTTTTTTTTCACATTCTGTCTCTCACAGTTGAAGTGTACCTCTGGTGCAAATTACTGACCTCTGTCATCATTTTAGGTGGGGGAACTTGCACAATCGGTGGCTGACTAAATACTTTTTTGCCCCACTGTAACAGGAGCAGCTACTTGGCTGTAGTGTCTGCAGCTGCCCTGACCTTAACAGAGCACTCACTCTCATTGTTGCTTTTGTATATTCTTCAGCAGGATTCCAGTTTAATATCATGCAGTAAAAAATAGGTGTATGATGGAGAAATACAGCTCCACTTAGAGTAGAGTGACTAGACGAATTGTTAAATGTGTGTTGGACGACTCATCGCAACGGCTGCTGCGAACACAGTTCTGCAGAGACTTGTTCAGTGACAGGCAAAGAATGTGAGCCAGTTCATTCTGACACTGAGGCCACATTATCCTTCTGCAGTCACTGTGTACCCTGTAATAAGGACTATGTGACCTATGACCTTTGTGAAGGATTTAAACCCAGAACCTCTAAAGTCAAGCAGCCAAAGAAAGAGGGTAAACTCTGTGGTTTTGTTAAAGATCGATGATGAAGTTCTACATATAAAAACACAGCACATAGTGTTAATCTGCTGTAAGTGTTGCAACGTCATGCTTTAAAGTTTTGCCCTGATTTCAGGTTGAAAAAGTCTGGATGACCTCGTCTGCGAGTGTTTGAGCCTTCTTACCAAATCAAATTATGACCTCAAAAGAGGCTCACTCCAAACAAGCACACTAAACAAAAACATGTCCCATCACTCAGTTTTGTTTAGAGCACATTTTTCTAAGAGATTTGAAAGGTGTTACAGAAAATGTCATCTCCAAAGGTCAAAGGCCAAACGCTACTGACAGATTTATCCTCTTTACATTTCATCAGGAAGAGTCAGTCACTTGTATGCCTGGAATGGTTAGTCAATGATTTGTTGACCTTGACCTCTGCTACAGGTCAGTTCCTTCCAAGCATTTTAAAGAATTCAACTAAAGCACAGTCTCATTTCCTTTAATGTCCCTAAAAACACGAGTTCAATTCCTAACTTTAGAAGCACATTTTATAGATTGTTTCTATATTGGATGCGCTAACTTGCAAACTATCATTTTCTGAAGACGATCTGAAAATAAAACTGTGAGTTGGTGATCATTGTTTGGAAGTTTGATTCAATTCTGAGCAATACTCCAGGAGAAATGGCGATTCTAGTAAATCATGGACCAAAACGAACAAACTTATGAGATAAGAAAAAAATCCAGCAAAGACCTGACACAGGACCTGAGAGACACAGCTATCATTCAGTTGATCCATTTATTGTTAATTAAAGCCTCATCACAAATGGTCCCAGTGGATGGGTAGCTGTCAGGAAGCAATGCTTAAGGAAGGGGAACTGGGAGAAAAAGCTGAGTTGTGCCAAAAAACCTCCCCACAAGACTGAAAATTAGTGGCAACTGATCTGATGGAGTGATGAATCCAAATGTGAAGTTTTTGGTTCAGTAAGTAAGGATGAGCTCAGGAGAGAGGTACAATAGTGAGTATCTACAGTCATCTGTAAAACACGATGCTGGCTCCTTCCATTGTTTGGGACTATATTTGAACCAGTGGTGTTGGGGATCTATCAAAATTTATTGAAATATGAACAAAGAAATGTGCCATCAGATTTTAATCCACCATGTAATACCATGTTGAAAGCATCTGACTGGCAGTGGCTTTTTCAGCAAGACAATGATCCCAAACACTGCCAATGCAGTAAAAGCATACCTGGATAGAAAAACACACAATGGAACATTTATCAGTCATGGATTGGCCTCCCCAGACCCGGCATCTCAACATGAATAAAGAGTGTGGGATCATCTCGACAGAGAACAGAACAAAAATCAGCCAACATCCAAAGAAGAGCTTTGAATGTCCTTCAAGAAGCCTGGAGAACTATTCCTGAAGACAACTTAAAGAAATTAGAAGAAAGATCACCCGAGAGAGTTCAGGCTGTGTTGAAGAATAAAAATTGCTACAATTGTACAAACTCTGTTTTTGCCTTAACATACTGTATTTCCATCCATTTTTGCACACGTTCCAATAACTCACTCTGACTATTTCCCATTTTCCGAGCAAAATATAAAGAAATGAGTGATTCAAAACTTTTGCACAGTAATGTAAATCTGATATAGTAATTGATTTAAGAATATTTTGGCGATCGTGAGAGACTTTGATATAGATGACCATTTACTTATGATTTAGCAAGACTATAATTAAACAAAAAGAAAATCCCCTGCTCTGTGATCAGTCCATCCATCCACTAATGCTCATTTACTGCTATTTTAATCCATTATGTTATGCAGATACGATCAACCCTTACAGACATTTAGACGATGAATGTATTTTACCACAAGATACTTTAAACATGCCTTCTTAAATCGCATAAACTCAATGCTCCTGAAACTTCTCTCATCTCATAATAAATCATTGCAGTAAAACCGTTCACTCCACCATTCTCTCAAAGCTGCATGCACAGGATCATTCTGCAAACGCAGTGCAAATAACACAGGTGTAATTGCTGTCTTGTGACTTTGCAGTTGAAAAGTTTTAGCAAAAACTTGGTGCTTAGCAGCACAACGTGTAGGGAAAAAGGGGCTGATCCAGCCTCCGCCAGCTGTTTCTTTCTTTCTTCACTGTTTCTGCAGTGTGAAGGGCTTGTCGGTGTTTTCCAGCAGTCCCTCCCTTCTGCAAAGCTTCCCAGGTGTAACGGCTGACCTGCCAGATTGAACCACATCAAACCTCACGAGCAGGAAGCTTTCCTTCACTGTTATTACTGAGATAAAGACCCTGTGTTCAGCACTGCGCTATTGTCATCCAGCCCGCCACAAATTTATGTTTATATGTCTCCCAAGAAAATTGTAAGAAAATAGAGACAGCTTCTAAAAAAACCAGAAAAAAGTTTGTATTAATATTTTTATTTTCTTTTGTACTGTTTGTGTTACTTTGTGTTCCACACACAAAAGCTCAGGAAAGGCAAACCACCATCTTCAGCCACAGATCTTCATCTCTCTTCATCTCTTTGACCTGTTTCTACACCACCTTTCCAGTAAGTGCCTCTGCTGCTTCCCGCTAACTACTAGCTTTGCTTGTCTCAAAGAGTAAAATCTGAGTCTATCCTTCTTTCACTTCTGCCTCTTCCTCACCGTGAAATATTCTTCCCAGGCGGTACCGGCAGTTTCCACCAACATTAACCATCAGACATGAAAGCTTTGCTCTGACTGGAAAATAACACAGCAAAGTCTCAGGTCTAATTATGCTGGTTTAGTTTATGACCTGGCAGCTCATGTCCATTATCTTCCCCTCCAGCCTTTAAACTTCACCTTGCTCATCACTTCCCAAACCAGGTGGGGATCAGTGCAGTCTTCACTTTTCTTTTTTCTGATGGTTCTCCAGACTGCCTGTTCTCATTCCCAGGCCAGCTAAGAGATTCACACAGGGTGTCTTTTGGCATCTGAGGCATCATGTCTCACTCTTAACTTGTTAGGTATAAAAATGTAGTTGCTTTCTTAGAAGCCTTTCATCTCTCTTCAAGTACACCTTTAAAACGTGCTGGGTTAGAGCTGAGTACTTTTTGGATTTATGAAAAAACAAAATAAAACAGAGCATTCTGGATGAGAAACTTTTGATGTCTGCCACCTTTGTGCCTAACTATATAGACTGCTAGTGATACTAAAAACACAGCAAGTGATATTATTTGGCACATAACTGCATAAAAATCCTCCAAACTTCAAAACTTAGAGGATTAAAGATCAAGCCTTGCAAGCAGCTGGTAACATCGACCTGTCACTCGTGTGCAGATTAGGCAGTTTTAACAGGTGAGTAAGAAGAGGGAAAATTAGTAACCAAAGGTTTTTTTAAAAAATTATTTTCATGTACACTTCTACTGTACAGGTGGGTATTTTAACGTGTCTCTAAGACTGACCATTCCATGAACTGCAGTCTTTGGCACCTCTGCACAAACACATGCTAGCTGTTTGATCTATGCCATCCATTTGGACCATGAATTAAAAAGAATAATAATTACTTCTTGACATGACTAAGATAGAAAACAATGTTTTTATGTTGTATGTCATGCTTATTGTAAATGAATCCTGCAGGGTAACTTATAAAAGCAAACTTTGTCTATAAAACATAGTCATATTTGGCTTTCCTGTTATGCAGAATTTACATATTTCTAGAGACAGTTACATTGTTCCATTGCACTTTGAATAAAGTAAGGTGCTATGGATGGCACACGCTAAAGTGGTTCTGTGAGTTTTAGACTCCGTAAGCGCTTTAGTAAGTGCTTTGTTAAGCATGCTCATTACTCACTCTGAAGCCTAAAATAATGCTCATTTCAGAGCACTAGACCACATCCAGCTAAGCTTCTCAGACTAATGAACACACACGGCATCAAACTGATTGCATTTATATGCTTGGTGTATTATGCAGAGTTAGAGAGCTTGCATGTATATTTTCTGGGACTGTTGTGGAGGGCTGCACTGTTGAACTGAATTCAGTATTGAACTGAATTAAGTATTAGTATGTGTCTAGTTATATGCTTTATGTCATTTTTCTATTAATATTGTTATTGACATTATTATTGTTATTACGCAGCTTTCCACAACAGTCCCAGTTTCTCATGTGACTCCTTAGGAAAATTAATTGCCCACTCAGCAATATAATTAGAGAGGCATTTCATTGGTCCAACATAGCCAGGCATATAAAAAATGAACTTCAGTTACAGGAAAAGAAAAACTAATTGCCACCACAGAGTCTAAATCCACAAACAAAGCTGCCTGCCAACTACTGAAGAAAAGATTTGTCACAGAATGTACTTTGACGTGACACTGTAGAAAAATCACAGCTGCTGTTAGCAAAATGAAAGCAGTCTCAGTCCCATTCATCATTGATAATGGGAAAACCTGCACTTTTCCTACGGACAGCACAATAAGAACGTTTTGAAATAGAGGTTTGGATGCCAATGATCAAATAGTTAACTGTAATATTGTGTAAATGCATAGCTGATTTCACAGTCATGCTGATTGCCTTCATTTTTCTTATCTTAAAGACCCACTAAACATGTGAGCAAGTATCAGAGACAGAACTAGAAGCGATTGCCTTTGCAGAAATGGACATTCCCGGCATTTCTGAAGCTGCTGTTTCTGTGAGAGCGGAAATGATCCGTGACTGAAAACGCCGAGCTCCCGAGCAGTTAGCCTCTCAGATGTGAGCTTATCATCAGCTGTTAAGAGCAGTGTGAATTCCTCAGGCCTCTGGCTGCAGCCCGGAGCATTGTTGAGCTGATAGGAAGAGAGGGTGGACTGCAGGTGCAGATGTGGGCCTTACATCCAAAGCATGTGATGATTAGACCGAGAGGATCCATGTTACTACTCGTGTGAGAGAAGGATGTCATCCATCAGCGAAAAACAGAGCGGGAGACGTCAGATGAATAAAGGAGTGATGTCAAGCATGACTCAGAGTTTGCAGAAACACATTTTGATAGAAGTGTTTGGCTTGGGTGTGTCTCTCTGTTATTGCCTAATTGTGGAAATGATGGCGATCCAGTCAGCAGCTTGCAAAATTGACTTTGATTCAACAATCAACTTAACTAACTCGTGTATGTAATACTACTTCATGTTTCACTTATGCTCGGTTTTGGTTGCAGTTTCCCATGATGAGTATTTATAAGCCGCTGGATGTCAGGCTGTCAAGATGATTTACAATTTCAGGACTTGGACATTAGACAAATTTAGATTTTATGGTTATGGTATTTCTATTTTTAATAAGTTACTTCAGGACAGGAAGCTGTAACACTGCACGCCCGCTGGTCGTATGTGGTTGACTTTCAGCTGGTGGCGGGAGTTGTCCTTTTATTAACAGCTAAGCTGGCTGAGCGGTGGAGCAGCTGCAGCACAGCATTTGTCTTGTAGTGTTATGTAGTCTTACCAAGTTTCTGAGGAACAGCACGGTTACCAGGCTGCCACAATATCTCCCACCGGACAGTCGAGAGGAACTTCCCAGAAGATCAAATCTATTCAAAAGAAACAGAAATAGGGTGTAGCTGTGGGTGCGTTGTGGATGCACACTATCATGTCAAAAACCACTTGCTTGACGGTCAAAACTAGAGGAGAAGTCAAATCAAGGATAAAACAAGAAGCGCACACCTCTGCAGAGGCAACTCACTCTCTGGGGAGCATTTACTTTTAAGGGAATAACGCTGTATTTAGTACATATTCATTTTGTTTTCGCCTTTCTGTTTAAATGTGCTTTAAGAAGTTTGCAGTGCAGCAAAAATCAGATAAGAGCGACGTGACAGATGTTTACTTTGATTACACAAACATTATGTAGGAGTAGATATTGATTAAGTAAATAAGTGGACACGAATAACGTGAACTTAATATGTAGCATTATAATACGGTATATGTCTAACTGGCTGGCAACACTCTCTTTAAAGGTGTAACAAATTTGGGGATCAGCTTAAAAGTAAGGCAGATGTGAAATGTAAAAGTGAGGTAAAATGTGATATTTAGAATCCCCATATCCTCGTAAAACCCCGCTATTAATTTTTGTCCTCTGTTGGGGGATATGAGACTGAGACCGCTACACCAAGCACCTTTTATGCAACCTATATGACATCCTGGGCTTCCATATTTTATGGCCACAAGGAAGGTTAAGTGATACTTCTATTGCTTAGACTCAAATTTCTTCAATTTGAGGATCTTAACTTTAGTAAGAGTTCAGAAATGCACCCCATTCAAAGTGAAACTTGTATTCAGTGTCCTTTGTAGTGGATAGCGGGACTTATAGCTCACATTTTTAACCATGAGGAAGCAGAGGGCAGGATGAGGCAGAAAGGATTTTACTCAGGACGGGGAGTCAGTCTGTCAGAGAAGAAGGTGGAGGAGGGCCAGACATCAGAGCAGGAAGGTGAGTGCTCAGTTGACATATTAGCTTTTGAGGAGTCTAAGCTGGCACCGACTGTCTGTAATAATAAGAACTGTTTAATGTAGGGCTCTGAAGGTTTGGGGGGAAATACACACCAGCTCAGAGTTTGATTTCTTCTTTTATCCTGTGGATTTATGAATTTATTAATATCTATGCTAAAATGCATTAAACTGTAGGTCTTCTGTCTTTATCAATTCAGTTTCAATCATACTGGAATTGGGTTGCAAATATTTTGAAAACAGGACATTACTACCCAAAATCACCACAAAGGACGTCCTCTCATTACATTGAACAGAAAACAGGCAACCAGGTTTTAGAAAAATAAAGTCAGAGCTCACAAACAAGGGGGTGGTGCTCATCACTGAACTGAAAGTAGCATTAATACCATACTGAAACTGGGTTGATTTGTTTTTAATGACACATGAAAACAGGACAATGCTGCAGTATTTAAACTGAAAAATACTTAAACTGACAACCCATCACCTGACAGTGATGGGTTGGAGGTTAGAGTCCACTTCCACAGTTATGTACAAAATATTTCTCTGCCCCACTAAGCCATTATGTGATCAAACAAGACCTGATGTCCAGAAGATATTAAAGACATTTTGTGAAAGTTTGACCTTATTTGACCTTGAAGAACAGGTTAGAGGTCCGAAGTAACGTGATATTAAAAATCCACATATCCATATCATTGCCCGTATGCCCATATGGTGCCAATACAAACAATGGCAGTAAAAACATAGTTTTAAATAGCTCTATACAGCATTATTATCTCTTTACCGATCAATCATACTTGATATTTTTAATCTTTTTCCAGTAATTTAAGTTGACTATACACACGGCTTTTTGTCATTTTCCAACCAATAAATTAATAATTAAGTTGACACTGAAGACCTTGATGGACTTAAGCCAAATTTGAATGGTGTCATGGTTGTTGACAGAGTGTTTTGTGTTATTTATAGTCATTGATTTCATTATTTATGATTTTCTCTTGGTGTCTGCTTCTGTGCGCCTCCAATGCTCCATGTTCCACGTTCCCTGTCTTCTCAGTCAGTGTCATGTCTGTGTCTTTGGGATTCCTGGTTCTTAGGTTTTGTCCCTTTGCCTTCCATGTTTAGTGTGTCACATCTCTAGTGTAGGGTTTGTTCTTTCTATGTTTAGTCATCTGTCTTCCCTCTCAGCCGTGTCTCGTGGTTAGTTCTCGGTCGCCGTGCTTGTCCTGTGTTTCCTGGTTTACTTTGACAGTGGGGGAGCCTATCCCAGATGCCACAGAGTAAGAAGTGGGGTACACCCTGGATACACCTCTAGTCTGTCACAGTACTCTTTAAGTGATTTTGCTTACATAAATTTATCACAAAAAGACAATTTTTAGAAGATCAGTTTGATTCGAGTTCAGCTGATCGCAAAGATCACACCTACACATGCTGTTATTCCCTATTACTTACACTATTCAACCACTAGAAGGGGCATTCTTTCACACTCATTTTAGAGAAGATCCTTTACACAATTACACTGACTAAGAACTGTGTACACATGTCAGGCTGAAAGAAAAAGTCTTAATCTACCTTCCAATGTTTCACAGTAATCTAGATTTTCAGGGTAAATAGAGGAAGGAATTCACAATATGCACGAAAGTTCTGCTTTTGTTGTTTCTCTGTTAGACGGCAGTGTGTTGAAATGTTGCATTTTGTTGTAACTCGGATATGAACACGGAAGAGCTGAACGTTTACCCCATATAGCAGAACAGTAAGTTCGCGAGCGAGTTTGGGATTTGTTAAGACAAATCCATGAGACCTGAGTGTTTGAAGGCCTGCATCATACTCAGTGTACTATACGGGCGTTTCTGTAAACTGTATTTTAGGATTTCCGAAGGTGAAGGACCTGTGATGAATGTTTAGAGGGAACAAATGATCTAAATACCAACTTCTCGTCTGAATGAAGCCAGCGTTGTTGCTGTTGTTCTCATTTGTCTCCTTCAGGGACTCCACTGAAGTCTTGTTGGAGACAGCGGCCTCATCATCAGTTTTGACTTCCACAGTGGACTCCACAGGTGCAGGAGGCTCAGCTACATCCGCTTTGGGCTTGTCCTCAGAGCTGTCTGGAGCGGGAGCAGGAGCTGGAGTTGCAGACTCAGTGCTGGGATCAGCAACAGATTTATCAGTCTCAGCTGTAAAGGACAACAAAAGCAGAAAGCACAGCTGTTTTTTGTGGTTCTCAAGATAAAAAACAGTGATTAAAATAAATGGAAACTGAAACAATGTGGATAAGTAGAATAAACACACGGACTGAGTTTGAAAATACTGGAATGCCCCTGTATTTGTGTCATACCTTTTCGACAGAATGTTAAACTTTTGCAATAAGTTAATTGTGTGAAATTCTTGAAACATTTCTTCATTTTTTCCTTTAAATCTAGATGACATTGCAGAACCGCTGTTTGAATTATTTAGGTGCCCCATAATCACAGCATTTCCACTTAAACAGCCTGAAGTAGTTTGTCCTCAGGCATGATATTTCTTGGGCAAAAGCATTTGAGGGGGCCACCATGTTGGTAATGATGCAGCTGATTAGTGATCACTTCCTAATGAGCCACAGCCATGCAGCTGTTGGAGGCTGTGGGAAAGTAGGGCGGCCCCATTATTATCTGACCCAGTCTTAGGGAGAGGGAAAGGAGAAATTAGGGAAAGAGGAAGATGGCTGTTCTTCAAGACGTAATTGTGGAATGACTAAGCTGGCTGGTCAGTCGTTATTTGAGCCTTTGCTAAACTATTCTTCACAGGTGGATTCCTGGCATGAATCAGCCTCTAACTACTATTTCGTTTGGGTTTTAAACATGAAGCCAATGCGCAACTCTTTGCTTTTTTTTCAACTGCCACCAGGGGGCAACACATCTATTTGCAAACAACAGGTCTAACGTTCTCAGTACTTCTTCATCACCACTCTCAAAGCAAACATCACGTCTGTAGAGCTCATTCTTGACATGAAACCATGCTGCTGCTCACTGATAATCACCTCTCTTCTTAACCTTGGCTTCAACAACTAGCTTCATGGTATGATTCTTCAGTTTTATCTTCTGTAGTGACGCAGCTCTGCACACTTCCATTCCTCAGGCATGATCTCTCCCTCCAGAACTGTGTTAAACATCCTGGTTAAACGTATCTTCATACCGTCCATCTGGACCAGCTGCCTCTTCCACTCCTCTGCAAGTCCTCTGCACTTCCTGATTCACTGTCCTCCATCCGTCGTCCTTTTTCTCTCATTTCCCTTAATTATTAGCTCCTCAAAGTACTCTTTCTCAACATACTCTCTTCACTTTTTATAAGAGTTCAATGTCTATCCTTAACCACCCTAATCTGCTGCACATCCTTTCCAGTTTGAGCTCTGCCTAGCCGATCTTTACAAGCCTTTTTCTCATTTCTGTTCAGCCCCACATACAGCTCACCATAAGCCTTTACCTTAAGAGTAAAATATAGTATAAAGTGAGGAATACCTTGTAATTGAAAAAGCTGCACATGTACAGTTCTCCGATAAAAACAAAACAAAACAAAAATTATAACTTGGTTTTTTCCTACTTGTGGAAGGCTGTCGGTCTACTGTTTACCTCAGCTGTCAATGTTGGGTGAGAAACTTTATTCACTCTGGAAAAGGACTCTAAAACTATGTGAAAGGAGTGCAATGTGAATCAGCTCACTTTTGACCATGGCAGCCATACCGAGTTGAATTGTTGCTGGGGATATTCTGAGCTGTTGGTAAGTGCTACTGTTTTAGCTACTGTTAGCCTCTGTTAGCTGTTGTTAGCTTGTGTTACCTGCTGTTTGCCAGCATTAGTGAAACCTTTGAAGTGGGTCTAAAATTGCTGGACTCCACCACTAATTAAATAAAATTTCATATGACGTGAGTATGTAACTGTTTATCAGAGGAAAGGTGAGATTTTTAGGATACTCAAGCCTAATATTAACTGACATAATGTTAGCCTATAGCCAGCTGGTGTTTTTATATAGCAAACTTGTCAGCTGTCTGGAGACAGTAAGATTACATGTCTAATCTACTGAGAATAAGAACGTGCAATAATATCTGTAATTAATTAGCATTTGTGTTAGAGCCCTGACTTCAATTCAGTAGATGAGATTTTAGGTGAGGAGGAAAAGGATCAAAAGACCTCGCCTCTAATGATAAACCATAGTTATTATGCTTAATATCTTGAGTTTAAAGTTTGAGGCACAACTTACTACATATGTGGCCGGTTTTTAGCCGCAAATATAAAATGCCATTAGTAAGAAGCGAGGAGTCATTCCTGGCCACTGAATTCAAATATGGTGGGGCAGCTTCCACAAACCACAAACCCACTGCTATGTATTTTTAATAGATTTATTATAAGTTTATGAGAATGCATCGGTTTGTTGGAAGATGTAATAACACAGTGAAATGTGAAACCTAGCTGACATGTATACCAGTCAACTAGGTTTCATTTGACCAGATTCCATTTGGCATTGTAGTTATGTTACAAAGTTACACGGGACATTTACGTAGGATTTTGGGCATAAATATTTTTTTGAGTGCAGCAAAAGCAGCTGGTTAACAGCAGCTTGGATTTGTGTTTCCATTCAAGCACAGTATTGACTTACTCACAGTACAGTACAATCACTATTTAAATATTTACATAAAAAAAGGGGGGAAAAAGTGCTTCTCGTCAAGTTAACACATATAGTCTGATTCTAAATGCTGAAAAATAGAAGCACGTGTGTTCGATTTTTCAGTGGGATGGCTGAAAAAAGCACCTCAAACACTTCCTGTAGATATACCAAGCTATTATACCCACATTTGAGCAAATTATTGTGCGTTTCTAGACTGATGGCAGTTTTTATACATGCTGCCTTTCAGGTCAAGGGCTGTGCAGAGTAACTTGCTATCAAACTGACCTTTGATTGGTTCATTTCAGAGAGAGCCAGGACAGTTGCTTTCCTTGCTTTTGCTGTCAATTGTGAGTAAATCCTGCCTGCTTTGATTTGATGCTTAAACACACCGACAACACGTGAGTAACTATTGCTTTCTGTGTGAGCGTTATTTGATCTGTATATTTGAGATGTATCCACGGTTAAAACACAGTTTTCTGTTTAAAAATGGCCACTGTACAGAGAAAAAAAGAGAAGTATTTGTGATCGGTCCAAATACAAATGATAAATAATGTTGCCAACTCACTGGCCAGAGGAGTACTCGGTCCTGATAAAAGATCATAATGGGTGATAAGAGTCAGCTTTTGTGTCATTAGTTAAATCTTTCTATATAAAATAGCTGTACAGCAATTTTGATCCTGAAGAAAAATATTAAACCCAACCAAAATAAACTGTAACAAATGCACCGTTTGAATCAGTATGCAATATTTCTGGAAGTGCAAAGCTCTCTCAGTGGTCAGCAAGACAAGACAAGTGAAAAGTCTCCTAAAAACGTCAGCCCATACCCCTTTTGCACGACACGCAGTTTGCAAAAGTCACAACAATGTGCTTATCTCAATGTGTGGCTTTAAGATGCCTGTCAATGTGAGCCGCAGTCATTATTTTCTGCTACTCAGGGTCTGTGTTAGATCTGTGTCTCTGCACAAGATTATACACCACTCTATCTGACATGCAAGAAAATAGGCTGATCTTGAGCTACACCTCAATAGTGTGAATGCCTGTGAGGCATTCACACTATTGAGACCCTGTTTCTCTTTATCCTTTATTATTCTAGTTGCTCCATTTCTTAACTACTCCCTCAGTTTTCAGTCGATTTTCACCGTTCAAACTTTAAACTGTTCTGCTATTTCTGCTATATCTTTTGGTGATGATAACTTTTATACTTTTTCAGATATTCAGCCTTTTATGCCATTTTTTGGCCCATTTGCTAACAGGGACCACATTATCAGTGTGATCACTAGTTTTGCTTGCTGGGCTGAGCCACGTTTTAGCTCAGTGAGAGGGGCAGTCGTTCTCTGACCAGGAGGCCCGGGATCGAATCCCGCTTATGGCAACATTTTTTTCAGTTAACACTTCCACTGTTTAAACTCTTTTCCACACAAATTTCAGCTTTTCACCTCTTTTTGCAACATTTTCAGTTTTTCACTACTTTTCAGCACAAATTCCAGCTTCTTAAGCTGTTTTTAGCACAAACTTCAGCTTCTTTTCCTCTTTTCAGCAGAAAGTCTGCTGATTCCCCTCTTATCAGCAGTTTTCAGCCTTTTCACCTCTTTTCAGCACAATTTTCAGGTTCCTTATCTCTTTTTTGCTGAACATTCAGCATTTTCACCTCTTTTCTTCTTCTGCACAGTGCACATTTTTTTTCTCTCTCATCATATCTATGTTTGAGACCAGAACTGGTTTGGCGCAGTCGGATGCGCAGCTGCCGTGAGCTCTGGTGGCAAGGGTTCGAGTACATGTGACAGATGCTGCACATCTTCCCTGCTTACATGTAATCTACTTTCAGCAGAGTTCAGCTTCTACACAGTGTTTTCAACAGATAGCTCTCCTTCTTCTGCTGTTTTCAGATTCCACTACACGGCATTCACACTGCATTTTTGCAGGAAATGCAACTTTTTCTAGTTTGCTTTCAAGAGGTCTTTTTTTTGCCTCATATGCTGTATTTCCATTTATGATTGTGGATTTTTCATTAAATTGCTGCACCTGTTTCCAGTAAAATACAGAAGAAGCAACGACGGGCACAAGATTTTTTACACAGTACTATGTCATAAACTACCTATATGGAAATGACATGTGTTTAGCAGGCTTCAATTTCCAAAGCCTGAAAAGGGCGTATATGCTTGTTTCCTCTCACACCGAATTCAACTATTGCCCCCCCCCCCCCCCCCCCCCCCCAAAATCAACTTTGCCTTCTTCAAATTTAAAATGATTTTTTCAAGCCCTAAAATAGTAGATATAAAAAAAAATTTTAAACAAACAATGAAACTAACTTGCTGTCTTGACACCTCTTTTGCCCACAAAACCAACAGTAGCAGTTCCCCAAATGTCTGCAAGTGAGTGTACATTTCTAGTAGGTGCTACAGATTCTTGTCACAGAGATTAGACAACATTAGTATCAAACGTAGATGGCAAAATTTCATTTTTACTGTCACACGAGAGGGGGAAACAAACAAAAAGCAGACCCTTTTCACAACAACTGGGACAAGACATTGTTGGGGAAGGCAGAGAGACACGCCACAATGTCACACAAGGAGAATACTAGGATCGGACAAACTTTATTCATTTACAAGGAAACGAAAATATTAAAGCAACAACATTTTAATGAGCAAGTGCATGACAAAAAGGGAACAATGTTGTATATAAAAGTCACAGAAGAGCAAAAGCTCATCTCCATGATTCCCTGCACAAAGGCTTAGGGATACAGCTTTCCACAACCTCAGGATTTATTTATTTATTAGATCTTGCATCTACTTGGGTAAAGGGAAACTAACCATACTCCTTGTTTCTTAACTTAGCTCCCATTTCCATCAAGTGGTGGGCTAAAGTACTGCAGGGCATCTGTTGTGGGAGCTTTTTTTAAACTAGAAAACTTTGTTAGCTGTGCACACACACATTTCAGAATACTGGAGAACTGTGTGAGTCAGACTGGTGTGTATTGCATCAGATTTTCCCTCTAAACAAACTGACTTCATTTCATATTTTAAGTTTCGTGTTAACCGTTAAGTCAACGTCTGAGTCATGTACACATAAAGATTTCACTATTTCAATATTTACAGCATCCGTGGATGTTGCTACGGTAACGTGTGAGGAGCGGTGTCACGAACAGGACTTCCTTTTTGTTCTCTTAACACATCTTAAGAAAGAGGAAGTGGCAAACACCGTTATACACTCACACCATTTTTAATCCACCAAACACATGCTGTTTATCTGAGTTTCACACACGCGGAAACCATTTTCTTTAACACATCATAACAGGAAAGGCGCTGGTGTGAAAAATTCAAAGTGAATTATTGGTACAATATCAAAAAACCGTTGTTGAAGTTGTGAGTAAAATCTGGGTTTCCTATTGTGACAAGTCAAATATTGTGAAAAAGATCCAGACAGGTTTGTTCTTACCTTTCTGCTCCTCCTGTGCTTCGGGTTTAACTTCATCTGCGCCTCCTGGCTTTGCCTCCAGTTCTTCTGGCTCTTTCGCAGTAGTTTCTGTACTTTCGAAGGTTTTCAGACCTGAAAAATATTCAGACAGGAAACATGTTTATTTATTCAGATGGAGGAACCTGGTTCAAAAAACAGAACGATGTTATATTTAAGGCGACACATTGTCTCCAGCCAATAACTGACCATTTTGAGGTGCGGTATCAACAGGCGCCACGGTGCTGAGAGGGATGTTGACTTCATCTTGTCTGGAGGAAAAATCAACTGAGTAGCGCTGAGGAGATCCAGAACACAGGGGAACGCATTAGTGCCTTTATTTAAATGTTTTTCTTTACATGCAACACAGATCCCTGGCTTAAACTGAGCAACAAAAGCTGCAGTTATATGACCATGATACCACACATTTTGAAAAAATCTTTGGACCAAACAAGGATATCAGTTCCCCGCACACTCCCAGTCTTTATGAATAAATCGCTGTCTGTACCTACATGTTTAGCAAACAGTATGAAACCCAGTCAAACCATTCTTTGTTGGGTATTGAATGTAGAGCTTCTTTACTTACTCTTCTTCTTTTCTTTGCCACGTAACAGACAAGTAAAAATGCCACAACCACGAGGATGATAATGACTAGAATGATGATACCTGAAGGAGGAAATACAATTCATGTTTAGAGTGAAGCACATCTGCCAACACTGTGGCTATGCACTGTGACCCACAGACCTCCAAGTAAAGACCTACACTCACAGGACACTTCATTAGTTACACTATGCAATCAGTGATGCCTTGATTCTCCGAGGCGTAGATTCAACAGGGTGCTGAGAACATTCCTCAGAAGTTTCTGGTCCATTCTGACATTTATACAAAGCAGGATGGATCCATGCTTTTACAGCATATTGCTGACCCTACCACCAGAACGCCACAGATCAGGTAGCATTTTTCAAATTCAGTTTTCGAGTTTTGTTGAGTTGTGCAAACTGTAACTTCACTTTCCTGTTCTTATACAACAGGAGTGGCACCTGATGGGGCCTCCTGCTGCCGTTGCCCTTCTGCTTCAAGATTTAATGTGTTGTGCATTCAGAGACGCTCTTCTGCACACCTTGTGTCGAGCACAAACTGATAGTTTGAGTTGCTTTTCCCTGCAGTCAATCTATTATCCTCTCCTTCTCCCAGAGTACTGCCGCTCACTAGATATTTTCTGTTTTTCAGATCATTCTATGTAAACCCTAGAGATGGTTGTGTGGGGAAAATCCCACCAGATCAGCAGTTGTCCCAAATACTCAATCCTGCCCCAACAATCACGTGACATTTAAAGTCACTTAAATAAAACTTTCTTCCCATTCTGACGCTCTCTTGTTCATGCACATGCCTAAATGCATTGAGTTGCTGTCATGTGATTGGCTGAGCAGATATTTGATCGATGAGCAGAAGAACAGGTGGACTTAATGAAGTGGCATTTGACTGTAGATTTACACACTAGATTTGACAGAAAAGTTCTAGCCTCTGTGAGGCACAGACATGCTGACGTATGTTTAACTCACCAGTTTTGTCAGAGCCAGCTGTCTTTGGACTGGACGTGGAACCTGTGAGATATACAAGACGCTTGTATGAAATAAAAAACCTGCCAATGAGTTGTCATAAAACGTTAGTCTATCCATAATCCAATCGAAAAACACCCACAGCTGACATTAAGGATATTCATATTCATTTGCACTTTTGTTTCAAGCAATTTCAAGCAACTCTTTCCTCTAGCTCAGGGAAACTCATTTAAGATCAAGGGCCACAAAGATGTCCAGTGGACCAAATTTGTATCTTTGCTAGGCCAATTCTGGCCTCTGGAACTTATGTTTGCCTCCATCATTCTTGTTTTATTCCTGCAGAAAATATCTGGATGTTTAGCTGCAAAACGTGCCTCGATGCAAGCACGCCAGGGTTTATCTGAGGTTTTCCACTAAAAACGGTTGCATGACGAGGCTGTGAGCTAATCCTGTCGAAATGAGGAGAACTGCAAAATCGTGCGAACCTTTTCAATTGGATTGTTGCAACAACTGTTTCATCTGTTTGATCTGCAGATGAAGGGTTTATTACAATCAACACAGTTATTGGCATGCAGAGAGCTATGAATAATCATGCTGATTTTGGTAATGTAAGAAATCAGTCCCAGCTTACTCTTCGGGAATGTGCCTTTTGTGGTTTGAGATGCCACAGGACCACCCGGTGCAGGTGTGGTTTGAGGTTTTGTGGTCCTTTTAGTTTCAGTGACAGTCTGACTGCTGGGCTTTGCTCTACCTGTAGTAGCAACACTTATTGCGCTGTTTCCTACAACAAAACAATCAAAACATTTTTTTTATGTTAAGAAAAATAAGAAACTGTGAAGTTTGGACCATTTACAAGGGTTAAAATATCTGAAAGAACTGCTTTACAGTATAGGCTTTATTGTAAAAGGAGTTCAGATAATAGCTCTCACCAGAAGATTCAGTGCTGACGTTCATTTCAGTACTTGAGTTGCTTGTCTTGATGGTAGTTTGATCATAATTGATGGTCGTGTTCATTGTGCTGGTGTTGGTAATGAAGGTGGTGGTGTTGGTGATGAAGGTGCTGGTGGTGTTGGTGATGGAGGTGATAAGATCTGTCTCAAGTATTGTTTTGTTTGCTATGGCGGTCCCCACAACCAAACCTACACAAAAAATAAATATAATGTTCTAATAGGTCAAAACAATATATCAAACCTGATTACCTTATCATTAAATTCAGTTTCAGCATACCTTTTTTGGCCTTTCTATGCATTTCCTCTTGTCTTTCCCCAGTTCCTTTTACCCAACACGCATTAGACCCACTGTTTCAGAGTGCCTTATCATTTAACACAGTATGAAACTCACAGGTAGTACAATACACACCTATAAAACGTCCACTTTCAGCTCATAATCTTAAAAAAATACGACATATATATAGCAAGAAAATAACTTTAATACAATGCATTAACAACTTGGGAAATTACTCCCCAGATGTTACAAAAACTTTCATTTCTACACATTTCTACAGCCATATGTGAAATCGTGCACAAAAGCACTACAGCAGGATATAAGACCTAGTTCCCATTATATAAAACACACGCAGCCTTATTGAACTGAATCTTCCTGTGTGTTAAGGCAGCGTGCCCGAGAACCTTTTTATGCACACAGTGGTTTAAGTGCAACGTACAACACTCTCACATTTAATCTGCGAAAACAATGTTCTGTCAGATTATGTGATTTTATTAAATTCACATTGTAAAAATTACGATCTGAACCCAGATGGAAGAATTTCTATTGAGGGACACACCCCATTCTCATTCACACACACACACACACACACACACACACACACACACACACACACACACATTATATATATATATATATATATATATATATATATATATATATATATATATATATATATATATAATATCTGTATGTATAATATAATATAATATAAACAGTCTTACCCAGCATAAAGAAGAAACCTGATGGCATTGTAAGTCTGTTGGATGGCAGCAGCAGCTGGAAAAGCCAAACAGAAATAAATATAAAGTATCCGTATTTATATGCCTCCTGTCTAAAGGTTGTGCTTTCATATGCAGCGGTTCTTCCTTAATGCTTCAGAGCATTGCATGCCTGTACAGAAAAAAGAGGATCAACCAAAACTCTGACCACATTACTTGAAATAGCGGCGTTGCTCAAACGCCGTAGACGAGAAGAAACGTTGTTGCTCTGTTGCTTCAGAGGCGACTCTCTTCGCAGACCTGCTGCCACAAAACTCTGTTTGTTCCCCATAAACCTAAAGCTGTGAACAACAAAGCAGAGTGACACCTGTTGCCGACTGTGAGCGAACATCTCACTTCAGATTCACCTCTTTAGACCTGGGAACTTATGTTTCGGTGTATTTTCTCCAAGCAGTTAACACCTGCATGTGTTATTCTGGGGAAACTGTGTGTTTCTAAATATAAGCCTTTTCACCAATTGTTCATTATTGTCACTTCTGGCTTATGCTCACTAGATGTCACTGTGACTAAGGGGATAATGCAGGAAAAAGGTGCATCTTTTCTGATGGAAGCTTAATTATGTAGTAAAAGGGCATACAAAATGCATGAATAAAAAAAAAAAGTTAGGTTTTTCCTGCAGTTTGTCAAGGGGGTAAAGGCATGTTAATAGCAGAGTCCAGTGGTCTGACAGTGATGTTTTTGATTATAGTGAGAGTGGAAGATTGGGTTATTTGCTGATTAAGAGAGATGAAAGATTGATTTTGCACTTTAACATTGTCCTATGTTAATGTCTTTGAGGTTTTCGGACTGTTGGTGACTTAAAACTTAACGTTTGAATCTCCACGAGCCTCGATCTCCACGAGCTCCAGGAAGCTCGTGACTGTATTTGTTGCCATTCGTCATACAACCAGATGACAACCCATACCATCACCGAAAGCAATCTTTTCTTTCTGTATTGCCACCATGTTTTTGGTTGCTTCTGAATGTGTGCGCTATTGTGCAAGTGCGTGAGCCTGACTTGCCTTGTGTTGCGAAGGCGCATGTGTGCTCAGCCTTGTGGGTTCATTTATTACTGTTTATTTCCCCCCATGCCAGCGGTAATCAGCAGCAGGATTAGCGTTAACTGCCACCCAGTCACTGGCAGGCTCCACGTGGGCCGCTGCGCCCCCCTCCCCCTCCCGTCGACCGGGTCTCTTCTGGACCCACTAATCCTGCAGAAAAACCCATGTCTGGCTTCCTCTCTGGGCCACCTATCGCCACATCACAGAGCCCAGGCAACAGCATCAGTCCCGGCCTAGTGGATGAGCTAATCGCGGAGAGGAGAGGAGGAGAGGAGAGGGCATGTGTGTGTGAGAGACACGGAGAGGGGAGAGAGCTGGACCACCCACCCAGAGGATTCAGAGGCACAGGATTCACAGCCCATTCTGTTGACCTGCCACACCGCCCCAGCTCTGGGCAAGGCCCTCCCCAATTGTTCCGCCTGCTAACATGAGGACGGGGGTTAGAGGAGGGGGGGGTGGATGAGCAGTAAACAGTGGGCTGAGCTTCTCTCCTTCAGCGCACAAAGGGGCTGAATTGTGTCGGACTGGAGCACTTTTTAGAGTGGCCCTGCCATGGGGCCTGAATGAAACATCTGTGGAGGCTGAGCCCGAGGGAGAAAATGCTATTTTGCTGTTCAACCACACTGACAACCTGTTTTCTCTTTCTTGCCCCCCCCCCCACACACACACACACACCACCACCACCACCTCCCCTCACTGTTATTTCTCCCTTGGCCTTGTAAAACTATTCATACTGTATACTCGCATTTGCCAAGCAAGTTACAGAGAAGTAACAGTACACGAGAAAGAGAGCGTGAGCGGTGGCCCGAAGGTTTGGTTGGACATGAAGTCAATTCTTTTTTTCTTTTTCTTTTTTTTGCAGTTTTCTTATATGTTTTTGATGCAGGACGTGATGTCCTTTTTTGTATGGAATTATATTTTACTTTAAAAAAAAAAACCCAACAACATAAAAAAAAGGACAGCAGCTTCTGTCTATGAGTTGTAGCATACCTTTGTGTGTGACTGGAGGTTCTCCATCTAATATTACCTTGTAATACACTTGAGGTGACTGTTGTTGTGCAATATAGATATTAAAAAAGACAACTTAAAGAATTTCCTCTCATATATATGGTGACTAAAGTAACGCATGGAGGATATTTGCTCTCCTCAAAAAATGCTGCAAGTACATGCATCCATCAGCATCACCTCTGCAAGGCCTCCTCCCCTGACGGAGATCCCCCCACAGTCCACCCCGCCTCCCCTGACACACACACACACTCTGCTTGGGTTCCCCACAGTCCAGCTCCACCATGTGAAGCTCAAAGAGAGAGACCACTGAGACATTTCAGTTTAATTGAAGGGGAAACAAAGATCCCCGCTTATTTCCTGGTCACCCATTTTCTTTAATCAATTTCCTCTCTTTGGTCCTATATCATCTGTAATTACTTTCCCTTTCCCGCCCCTTGTGGGTTCCTCTTGCAGCAAAAGGTCTACACACACACACACACACACACACACACACACACACACACACACACACACACACACACACACTTATTGCTAACCCCCTACCGTAAGCAGGCAATACCTTCAGCATCAATACTCGTTGCCCCCCTTTGGCTGCTCCAGCCTGAACAATGAAGAAGGCCCACTGGCTCCAGAACCCCACTAAGCAACCCCTGACCCTGCCCACCTACTCTACTAAACGACAACACACACACACACACACACACACACACACTGAGGTTCATGTGGCATGTACTCTCATACTGAAGTCGCAGACATTGTCTCACACACACACAAGTCACACGAGCCTGAAGTGAATGGAGCGAGGGAGAGGGCGAGGGGGGTGGGGGTAGGTTTGGGAGGGGTTAGGCCCACTTTAAATACCAGCTCAGCTTGTAATCGCTGGAGTTTGAACTTAGAAGACTTCTTATGCTAAGAGGTCAAGAAGCCAGAACACTCATTCGCTCCTTTCTTTCTTCCCTGCTGCCCTCTGTCAGTCATCTCACTCAAAGGGTCTCGCTGAGCCGTTTAACCGGTTACATACAGTTACACCAGCGCCGAAACCCTCAGGAAACCGTCGGCATGGCGATTTCAACAAGAGCACACGAGACGTGAGACAAATTCATCGTGGCAAAAGCTCGGCTACCTCCTGAGCTCGAGCACCACAAAGTGAATCTTCTGCCAAATGGAAATTTTCAGGGAGCACTGAGCTCTGTTTGTGAAGAGTTACCAGAGGAATTCGTTAAATGTAAGACTTCCACGCCAACCGGGAATATGAAGACAATGCCTGTAAATGTATCCATCTAGTGTTGCAACAGCTGCTTACCTCAGGACATTTTGTTTACATCTGGTAGAGGGTGGATAAAAATGCCCTCCAAATTATACACCTTTATTGGACTTCACGTTTCCCAAATATGACCACCCAGAGAACATAGCCCATACCACCCACACACTATTGGGTGGATTTATCACTCAGCTGATGAATGAAAGCAGCTTACAGTATTGGCATTGTTGCCTTGTTTGATGGGGAAGTGAAACATCAGAAACACCTATATAAATAGGCATTAGGCATTTGAAAGGAAAAGGTGTTGTCTGCCAGCAACAATTGCAGTGTAACTGCCAAAAAAGGTTCTAGTGCAATATTGTAATAAAGAAAAAAGAGCTGAGGTGGAAATGTTAGTGTGTGGTACAGGCAGGTCTAATACAGGCTTCCAGTTAGTAAGCAGCATCATAGGATTATACAGATAAGGGGTAAACGGTGCCAGCCAGAGGATATGAATGCCACCATGGCTGATTAATATTTTCACACTGTGTGTGTGTGTTTTAAATAAGTATAAGAGCTTGTGAGGTGCTAACGGAAAAAAAGACTTTAAATTAAATCTTTCCCTCACTCTGCCATTCTCTTTCCTCTCCAAAAGTTAACCCTTTATTAGTGAATGGAGGCAGAAACAAACCATACCTAATGTCAGATACGCGAGCGGGCATGGTTAGTTCAGGTAACTACTGGACCTGACCAATGATGTGTTTAAGTGTCTGTTGTCCTGTCTACCTCCTTTATCCCCACTTGATTGTAGCAGATGGCTGCCCCTCCCTGAGCCATTTTCCGCTGGATGTTTCTTCCTGTTAAACGTACGTTTTTCCTTTCCACTGTTGCCAAGTGCTTACTCATAGGGAGTCCCCTCATTGTTGGGTTTTTCTCTCTATTATTGGAGGTAGCTTACAATATAAAGCACCTTGAGGAGACTGATATTGTGTTTTGCGCTATATAAATAAACCTGAATTCAACTGAATTCAATTGAAAGATTCTCTTATATTTAGATCTGACATGGTGCTGTGATTTATGAATGTATTAGCTTCTTTTCATTCATTTCATCTGGTTTAAAAGTTTGAATGCCTCCAGTGCATCTGAGAATGTGAAAAGAACTTGTGGTGTAGATTCAGGGACAACTGTAATATAAGGCTAATGCCTACTCACATAGTAATTCCCATTCACTTTTAAAACTACATTCCAGCACTATGTCTAACTTCTGATGGATTTCAATATTTGAAAACACACAGTGAACAGACATTTTATTACTTGCACCTTGCTAGAACCGGATTGGACCAGTTTTGCATTTAAAACTGCCTTAAATCTTGGCGGCACAGCTTCAACAAGGTGCTGGAAGCATTCCTCACAGATTTTGAAGGTTTGACGTGTTGTGCCTTCAGAGACACTCCTCTGCATGCTTTGGTGGTGATGAGTGGTTATTTGAGTTACTGTTGCCTTCCTATCAGCTCGAAGCAGTCTGGCCATTCTCCCCTGACCTCTGACATCAGTAAGGCATTTCCGCCCCAGAGAATTGCCATTCGCTGGATGGTTTCTCTTTTTTGGACCATTGTGTGTAAAACCTTGAGATGGTTTTGTGGGGAAAATCTCAGCCGATCAACTTTTTCTAGACCAGTCCATCAAGTGCCAACAACCATGTCATGTTCAGCGCCGCTTAAATCAACTTTCTTCCTCATTTTGATGCTCAGTTTGAACTTCAGCAGGTCAGCTTGACCATGTCTGCGTATCTAAAGGCAATGAGGTGCTGCCATGTGATTGGATATTGGATTAGATATTTGTGTTAAAGCGCAGTGGAACTGATGTGCCTAATTCAGTGATTGTAAATGAAAAACCCAGAGCACTAAAATAAATTTTGAGTTATTCATTAGACATCAGGACTTGTAATAATAAACTTATACACACTGAACACGTCATGGGTAGGTGTGATGAGTTCTTCTTCATATAGACTCTTTGATTTGGCATTTTTAATTAATGCAACTGAAGAATTTTTTGTCAACCTTGGCAACAGCTGGTGATATTTGTCTTTTTAACCATGTGGCAGGCATGTGGCCTTTACTGATGACTGTTTATCTTGAGGAAGGACATGGTTCTTCGAACAGCACCCTTACAGAGAATAGGAGCAGTTGTGCTGCTGTTGTGTCAGAAACATATTCAGATATGATCGTCCCCCTCCATTAGCTACACAGTTATCCCTCCTTACTGTGAATCCATTCAAGCTACAGACGTTGTACTACCCTTAACCTCTGACATCTGAAATATGTCAGAATAATTCTCAGCTTACGTGTGGCCTGAAAGGTCAATAAAATGTTAATATTCTCGAAAAATATGTTTTCCTGCAGAGCCTAAGCCTTAATTGCGTAGATCTGTTCCCCACTTGTGCCCCATCATTTACTCCTCTGTCATCTTTCTTTCAGACTTTCCTAGAGAGGCCCCTTCTACTCATGTTGAAAAAGTGGTGTTTATGAATATTAATTGCTTCATGCATCATTTTTTTCTTACTCACCCACTGACTCACGTAAGGATATCTTATGTACTGCATATGTAGATAAATGGTCTTCTGATTTATGAATTTTGACTGCATTTCTTTCATTTTTTTGGTCTTGTTTGTGCATGCGTGCATTTACACACGTGCACAACTGCAGGACGCGTGATCTGTTGATGGGTCTCTGTGAGTTTGTTGAGCCCATGTGAAAAGGAGGTTTAATTCCCTCTTGTTGGTGTGATGATCGAAAGATTGAGGCCGTGTTGTGTGTCTTAGACACTAGGGAGAGAGTTTGAACAAGCGCAAATCACCACTGATACACACGTACAAACACACGTACAAACACACGTACAAACACACGTACAAACACATACAAACACACGTACAAACACACGTACAAACACACGTACAAACACATACAAACACACGTACAAACACACGTGACGCGCTTCTGATTTTGGCCTTCATGTGCGAGATTAAAGAAAGACGCCAGCTGAAGGACCAGGACCAATTCCTGGAGTGTTTTCCAAGAGTTTAATGTGCAAATGATAATGGTTCATCCAAACCGTGTGTGTGGTCAGGAGGCGACACACACACACATACAATGACGGGCCTGCCCACACACATACTCTACTCATACAGACACGCAGCACACATTGACTCTGTGATTGGAAGCCTTTGGTCTTCATCAGGTCAATCAGTGGAACCGTGAGACCTGGAGGCTGGATGTCCTTCTGTTTCCAGACTTCAGTGTGGCCTGTTCCAGTAACTCCTGAGCAAATACAGATCATAAGGATGTGTGTGTTCCTGTGTGTTAGTGTTAGCATGTGTGAGAAAGATAAAGAATCGCATTAGTAGTAGTAGTACAAGGAGGAGCTGGGAACTTGCTCTGTGTGGGGTACGAAATCAAAATGAGGGGGTATGACCTCATTTTCATTTACCGTAACACACATTATCCATCCAGGTCATTAGTGCAACCATCAGCTCTGAGGCGCTTGTAATGCTTATACTTTTAGGTACAAGATGTGTGGTACAGGAGATCAGTAGCTGGGAATATACTTCGGATAGAGTTTGTTCATGGAAGATGTAAAGATATGTTCGCTGTCGCACTCACACTGAGGCTCCACCTGTGACTGTGTCATGTGCACGCGTGTGTTTGTGTGTATATTATGTGCTTCACACAAACACACACACACTTTAGTGAAGCCCACAACAGAAGGTGAGCAGATGTGCTGCTGGCCACAAGCAAAGGCTGGTCTCGCATTCTGAAGTGATAGCTCGCATATGGCACACGGCAGCAATAGTAAAATCTGACATCATTCACATTCTGATATATACAAAAGGAGAAGGGAGACAGACTGCAAACCTATTTAGCACGAAAGGAATATTCATGAACGTTAAGAAAGCGTACTCTCTGATAAGGAAAACGTATAATCACGGCGTTCCACTTCGCTGCCGGTTTGTGTGACAGCTGGTGACTGATTTTGTTTGTGTTGAGGTTTTTCTGAAAAATACATGTTTAGCCTGAATTCAGGAGCCTATCAATTGGAAGACCATCGTCTCCTTCCTCAACATGAAGATTAACACAATTGTGTCCCACACACACACACACACACACACACACACACACACACACACACACACACACACACACACACACGCACAATTCAAAAACTCTCATTCTTGGCGTGCCCATGTTTTAATAATGTGCAAATAACGTTTTCATGTTTGCTCATGTTCGCATAAACAAAATAGCTCGAGTACTTCCTTTATGTTTAAGTCACACTGGAGAAAAAAACAGGAAAACAGAAAGAGAAGAAATTTTCCACATTTGCATGTAGCTGCGGTGACCAACTGATCGCCCAGAGGAGCGTGCAACATCCTGAAACTCTGAGCTACCGCTCTCGATTGCAAGCCAACTGCTGGTCTCCAAACTATAGAAGTAGAGCCTGTTATCACTCTCAGACAGATCGGGGAAGATCTAATAATAATTGTCTTGTGTTTCAGGTTGACAAGATGTTGCAATCACCAATTAGTGAAACAAGTCTCTTTAGAATAGTGGACTCGACTCAACTTGCTGTGTTCTGGTTATATACCGGTTGATGAGCACCTATGTCAAGTTGTAGTTGAATTGCCCTCCTGCAGAAACAACATCATTGTTTATGATTCTTTTACCAGATCAGTGATGTTCTTGCTAGACTTGCTGGACACCAATCACATGTCGCTGTATGAATATTACAAACTGATTGTACGTAATTGTCAACCTAATCCCATTCATTTACAAACTCCTAGCAGACTCACTATATGTTATTGCCATTTTATAGCCATCTTGATGCAAAGTTACTTTTAAGACAGCAGCTGATTGCGAGTGCGGACAGGCCTAATAACGAAATCGTGAGTTCACCGCACAAGGTCCAAATAATTTTACTCATGCTGGGGTCTCCAGCCACTGTTTTTCCAAATGTGACTGTAGCATTAAAGAGAATCTGAAGCTTCATTTGAATGAAGTCATGCTTTGAGTCAGGTGTTATCAAAATGCCATATCGGTAAAAGTTTTTTTATATTAGCCATCTTTGTTGTGTTATTCTGATATGTGCAGAGTACACTGGAAGCAGTTTTTGTAAACAGATATCTGAATGTGAACATGCAGAATCAAAAATTCTTGCACTATATCATTATTATATTACCTGTTCTCTGCACATCTTGGATAGTCAGTGGGTTTCCTATGCTATCACTAAAGTAACCCTTTCTGTTAATGTCTGCACTAAAAATAATTTCAATTTCTAAACCACAAAACACAAAGCAGTGTTGTTAGACATTATAACCAATCAAATAACAAAATCAAATAAGATTAAGTCAAACTTATTCTAACCTGTGTGCCCGCTTTTTCCTTCGTGCCACGTTCCCATTTATCTTTAAAAGGACTACATTTACCTCAAAGTGAATTGTTGAGACGATAATGTTGTTGTTGTAAGAGAGAAACCTGGCTGCTAAAGCAAAAAAAAAAAAAGCTGAGGTTTGACGTTAATTTGAATAAAAAGAGGGAAGCGAGCGAAAGACAAGGACCACCTGATCTGTCAGCTCGTGGTTGCCAGAGTTGTTGGACAACTATCCACAAGTGGGACGCTGCCAAGAGTGCAGAAAGTAAGTAGAAGCGAGCAAGTGACGGCATCCACCAACGTCCTGCTAGTGATGCGAGAGCTCAAAAGCTTAACGTTCTGTTTAAATAAGGGTTGTTTTTTTGTTTTTTAAAGAATTCTGATTAACTAGTAAAAAAAACCTTTTCGTGTTGTTGTTAGGGTCAGTTGGAAAATTGTTTGCAGATTAAAACCACATTTGGTTAACAAAACAGAAATTTTAGATTCATGCAGAAACTATTCATTCACACAGTTTAAACACAGATACATGTTCTTCAGCGCGTTGTTGCATAATAAGCTGAGATCCTTTTACACAAAGCAACAACTCAAAAATATGTTGGGTGGGACTTTTCTTCTTTGTGATAGAAAGTGCATAAAAATATAAAGTGCTGCGTTTATGTATTTTTTTAATCTTGCGAGGAGCAAGATTGATGCCATCAAAGTGATGCCATCTTTCCGAGTAGATACCTAACACCACGGAGCGTGAGTCTCCCCCCACCCCCCTTATATTCCACCAACAAACAGCTCTGAGTGAATTCAGGCCAAATGGTCTCAAAGATGATGAATGCAGGAAAAATACCCCTGGCTTCAGCTAAACTTGGGATTGCCCTGTTTCCTAAGAAAACCACAAATGTGGCAGATTAAAGCTATACCACACCAAGCCTGCCAATACCAACTAGCTTCATCTGCCATTTAAAGCCTTCTAATCCATCATTAGCAGGAAGCCAGGCCTAACCTTGCCACAAGCTTTTCTGTGCGCTGGAGTGCAACCACGAAATCTGCTCTGACTCGCTGCTGCCAGGTTCAGTAAACTGTAATCTCCCGCATACGAGCGAACTGGAAATCGTCTCGCTTCCTTACAAAAGCGCGGCCCTGTCACAGCCTTGTGAAACTGGTTTATCTGATTTTGAGTTCTTTCAGTAAAAATGATTTTTTATTGAAAGTGTCCCCGCTTGTTTATCGCACCCTCGAAACTTCCTTTTGATCCGTTCCCAAAACAAGAGCCTGCAACGAGGGCGCGGTGTCAGCCTTACAGTAAATGACCGACCCAGTTTCCCTCATTCCATGACACACGGCGCAGCCAGTAATGACCTCGGGGAGGGTCGGGTTGGAAATGGGGGTGAAGTGGAAGCAGAGCAGAGTGTCCAGCAATGCATCACCGATGTTCTGTGTGCTTTCATCTCCTGCTGATAAGTGCCATACCTAATCAGGTTAAAGCAGCACATGCCGCAGAAAGAAAGGAAATTCCGGCCAAAACGGTAACGTATTTGTTCCGCTCTCATGCGTCGCATTCCTCTGGCTAATTAAGAGTATATATCTGACCCTGGAGAGAAAACGTCCACATTAGTCCGACCAGTCAGTCGGTGTGGTCCATCTGCACTCTCTCTTTCGCTCTCCTTGCCCCCCCACTCTTCCCTCTCCCTCTAATTTGGCACACAGATGACAAAAAACGTAGGGGAGTTCTCAGTAGGTTTCTTTCTTTCTTCTGCGGCTCCCCTCCCTTTTTGTTCTCCAGTATTAGGCCCCATCATTACTGACAGGCTATCAGTTGTTCTCATACCAGATTATCTACTGCCAATGACCTCCGGGTCATGGCTCCGTGCTCTCTGCCACTTTCTCTCTTTGCTTTGGCTTTGTCTGGCCACAGATACACTTCAGCGAGTTTTAAGGCTTTGCTGACTCCAAATCAGAGATGCTGCTGATCATCACACCTCTCTGAGCTTCGCTGTTTGAATTGAATACAGTAATTTCAGTTAAACTGCAATGAGTTTATTAAATACAGAGAATATTAGACAGTCTCTTCTGGAAGGGGGAATTCCTGTTGTTGCACAAGGTTGCTCACATGGAAAGTGACAACTGAGAGTGAAATAAAAACAATGTAGACTAAATGCAGACACAGTTTCAGGTTGTCTTGATGTTACATTCACAGATGGAGGAGATTTTAGGAGATCTTTAAAAACAACATCAAAAATGACATTAGTCAGCTGGGTTAATTTTAGCTTAATTTTGTCCCTAATCCTGCACCGTAGATGAGAGAGACTGATGACACTATGATGACTGTGACTTAGCAGCAAAAAATGTGGATTCAATGCAGATGGAAGAAGATCGCCTTCGGCTTTGTAAGGCTGTGGCTACACTGAGCATGAAACATACGCAGAGCGTTCATGGAGCAGACGTCTCGGCACTGCGCATAAACTATAATCAGTGATGCTGGCTGCTCAAATTGTGAGCGCAGCAGGTAACTGGATGAGTAGGTTTCCATATTTTTCCCCCGTATCTCTTAAAATTACAGGGATGCAGGAAATGACTGAAGCATCTGCATTTATTTTGCCGCTCTCAGTCCAGCAGCTAGACTACTTACATAGGCCACTAGTCTGAAAATGTTTACTTACCTGGATTGCATCAAACCTGTAAATAACCTCAGATTTCAGAGCACGTTGCTGCAAGTGTGACACAACACTTATGTGTACTGCACATGCTCAGTGAAGATTGAGGTAAAATGTATATTGGGTTTTTTTATGTTTGTCTTTTGTGACCCACAGTTTGGCTTTTTCCAGCGTTCTTACCCAAGTAAGAAATTAAACTGTCTTTGGGGAAAAAAAGTAAGTACACCCTGCTTCCGTAGGAATTAAGAGGGTAAGTTTTAGCAGGTTGCTGGTCTGAAGCATCCAGGTGTGCATTAACACAACGCTGCGATCTTGCCAAGATCTTTCCAAATTCACCCCAAGGTGAATTTGGTCTCACCAAGTTACAAGTTACAGTTCATGACAACATAGGTTTGCAAAGCTGCATCTGAACAAACCAAAAGACCTCTGGGACAATGTGCTTTGGACAGATGATACCAAAGTTGGGATGTTTGGCCACATTTGGTGAAAACCAAATGCAAGTACCTCATACCATTTATCAAGAAGTGATGGTGGAGTGTTGATTTGGGTTTGTTTTGCAGTCACAACGACCTCTGTATCCTAAAATAATCGAATGGAATGTGCAAACATCTTGAGAAAGTTGAGGGTAAACAGGAATGTTTCCTCTGGATGAGTCCGACTCCACCAAAGGAAAAGGGGAAAGATGCAGAGAAGACAGCGCGTGTCCAACAGCTAAAGTTTGGCAAAGTGATCAAAAGCACAGCAGCAAATCTAGAGCAGAATCACTGAAAAAAAAAAAGAATCAAGGTGTTGTAATGAGTCCAGACTGTGCAAAAACAAATGATCACAAACCTCAATGAAATGAAGGAATGTTGTGAGACCAACCATTTCCTTCCACTTCAGCGTTGTGGGGGGGCTCCACCTTATCCCAGCTGTTGTATGGTATCGATACAGAAGAGTGGGCACAAATTCTTCTGCAATGATATGAGAGACTGATAAAGTCATACATGATGATGATTACTTCAAGTTATTGTTGTTAAAAGTGGCTCTACAAGCTGTTGAATCATAGGGTGTACTTAGTTTTTCTCTGCATTCTGGCTTAATGCAGGTTCCATTCACCAAAGACCTGGTAAAGGACGTATAAAACATTAGAACTGACAGAGGGGGGTGCTTTCTTTTTACCATGACTGTGCATTGGCTGCTTGGTTCAAACCCTCATAAACACTGCAGCTTGGTATTCAGCCTGTGAAGCATTATAGGGTTGTGTGTTTGATGGTTTGATGTCTGAAACATAAGGCGTAACAATGAGAGGCAGGTAAACGTTCTCACTGAGGTTTGTTTGTTTTGGGATTTTTTAAAATGGTCTTTTGCATGTTTTGTGTGCAATAAAATATAGAAAACAAGCAAGCATGACATACTATGAATGCCTAAAGTCCGTCTGTATCTGAAAACACGAGCTTTTTTTCCTCTCATAACTCTTGTGCTTTGTTGATTTCATCAATCTGCAGGCAAAACATGTTGCAACACACATTGAGTCCTGGCTTCCATTTTCAAAGAAAAATTCACTTATCCAAAAATAGATTTTCATGTCATTGTCAGCTTCGTGTCATAATCAATTTCTGCAAAAGTTTCCACGCCACACTTCGACAGCTAAATCAAAACAGGCCAAATTACTTGGTAATTTGGCTGCTTCCATCCACAGTCCATGTATTTATAACTGCGCAAACAGACTCACTTTATGTCCCATCAGCTGACGTACGCAGCATGCCACACACATAGCAGCAGGAAGCAGCCCAGTGTACTACACTTGAAGTTGTTTACATTACATTGCAGAGAGAGGAAGGTGCATGAAAGGCACATCATGATCCTGACCCATGATCCTGTGCGCAAGTGGATGTCAAGCCACAGTCCACATGTTCCAAACTGGACTGTGGTCAAGGGAAACATTAACAGAGGTTTGGCAGGAAACTTCAAGATTGTGACTGTCTACAGCAGGCAGACAGGCACAGCAGTGTGTGTGTGTGTGTGTGTGTGTGTGTGTGTGTGTGTGTGTGTGTGTGTGTGTGTGTGTGTGTGTGTGTGCGTAGCACCACCACAAAACCTGTCATAATGTCACCACCTCCTTTCTGTAGCACAGCATTTGCAGGTCATATAGCATGAAATGAAGCTCTTTAACAGCAGATGGGACTAAAGTGTGTGGGAGGGACAAAGGTTTGTAAGGTCAGTGCAGATCAGCACATGCACAGAGGCTGTGATGATCCTCGGTTGCAGATATGGCGTAAAACACCAAAAAAAGCTGCATCGATGTAAGTGTGTCCAGCGAGACATTAGTCAACAAGGAGAGGAGGCCAGAGCTGTGATGATATTGCATTATGAACGCTAGAGTGTAGTCATCCACAAACAGTGCTCACGCACTTCAGACTATAAAGCATCTGAAGACCACATTCATCTGTAACAGCTACCATTTACACCAGGGTGGCTTGCAAAGTCTTTTTTTTTTTCTTTTTTCTAACTCATATTTACTCTGCAGAAGGTAATTAGTGAGTTGATCACAAACCATATTTATTCCCCTGTGGTCAACCACAGCACTCTTTCCACTTTGAAGTGTTTGCTGAGCTAAAACAATATTTAAATGCTTCCAGATATTAAGACAGGACCTATTCTCAGCTTACTTGTTCTTTTTAATGGCTGGAAATTATGGCCGACTGAAATAAAGTAATTCATATGTACACGTGTGCTATAAATGCACTACAGGATAGATAGATAGATAGATAGATACCATCTTTGTGGCACTCCAACCCATTTATATTTCTATACTTTTCCTGGTTACCACCAATATGCAGGCTCCTAATAAACAATTGCATAGTATGCACATTTTAAAAAAAGAGTTTAAGGTTTTACACATCGGGATATAATGGAGTAATAAAGAATCGTTTAGTTCTTACCAGGTTCTTAAACACATGTTACACTCTGTTATTGTTTAGCAACAATGATCCAATAGCCTGTACAACCACTTTTAGCAACAGTAACTTGGAGTAATTGTTTCCTGTGTGACTTTATCAGTCTCTCACATTGTTGTGGAGGAATTTTGTTCCATTTTACTTCAAAGCAGTGCTTCAGTTTATTGAGGTTTGGAGGGATGCAGTTATACGCAAATACCCCCCAGCAGGTCAGTGACCAATGACCTGCTGCATGACCCAGTTTCAGACAGATGACCTCACATTTGACTCTGGTGTACAGTGGAGTTTACGGTCAGCTCACTTACTGCAAGGTGCCCAGACCCTGTGAGTGCAAAAACAAATCCAAATCATCACCCCTCCATCACCCCACCGTGCTTCACAGTTGGTGTGAGCTGTTTGTGCTAGCGCAGTGTTTGGTTTTCTCCAATTGAGGAGCTTTGCCAAGGCCAAACATTGCGACTTGGTCTTGTTGGAAGTCTTGTGGTTTGTTCAACTTTGCAAACCTAAGCTGTGCTGCCATGTCCTTTTAAGAAAAACAGAGGCTTTCTACCGGAAACCCTTCCTAGCGAGGCATACTTGTTTAATAATGCAATGTTTTGTATTTTACTGTCATGAATTTTAACATGCTAAATAAGCCCTGTAGAGTGGATTTCTTGGCAAATTTCTCATTTAATATTTAATTATTGTTGCTGTTGTTTAACTGGTTTTGGTCTGCACCAAGTGCTCGGGTCTTGGTCTTTAGAGGCTCAGTGCTCATCAGCTGTTTGCTTCTCTCCCCATTCTGTTGCATGGTTCTGAGAGGGTACTGTACAGTTATCTTTGAAGGGTTTTTCCACAAAACGCAGCTGCAAAAGCAACATAATAAAATATAATAACGAGGAGCTGAAATCACTGTAATGTCAAATTCAGCTGAAAAATCCCAGCATCCAACCCATAACTTCTTCCACATTATTATATTGTCTTCATATTGTCCTTTGATTAACCTTTAATATAGTTTTACCTACTTTAAATAACAGATGCTAAAAGACGAGTGGAGACTTTAATGGAAAATGAATGGATTAGTTTGGCATGAAATAAAATGTGTGCTTCCTTATGGGCTCTTCCCTTCTATGATTGTCTGGACTGTTTGGCTTTTTTTGTGTTTATTATTTGTAAGTTTTATGTATAAGTGGTTTTTTTACCCACTGTTTCACTTACTGTAAGCATAAAACCTAAAACACGCTGCTGTCAGATGAGCAGAAATATACTTATTTCTGGTGCAAATTAAAGTTTACATTTCACCCAAGTGCTGGTTTGCCCACGAGAATGTGCACACACACACACACACACACACACACACACACACACACACACACACACACACACACACACACACACACACACACACACTGGTCAGAGGTCTGTGGTTAGAGGCTTGTTGTAGTCAAACAGCATGATGAAGTGTGTGGAGGCTGAAGAGAAAGAAAAGCACTTCCTGGGCAGCGACGTGTGACGGGAGATATCAGAGAATCGGTGCAGGGTCAACCACTTCTGACAACCACCACACCTCTTGACATCCACCCGAGACCCTGGGAGTTGTGATGAGCGCATATGGGTCAGTGGAGACTTGAGATACATGGACTCATCACTCAAAGAGTGTATGACCGGCATTTATCTTTTGTGTGTGCGAGCCCTTTTATCTCTCTCTTTGCTTGTGTGCATGCTATCTGATTTCTCCAGAAGCAGCACGGGCTACCCAGGTGGTCCCGAGTCATGAGGAGAAGAGTCAGTGCATTCAGACAGTAAGCAGGTAACCCAAACCTTCACACCCCCTGCCTGCAGCTGCTTGGTCTCCTCCCTCAGGAACCCGGGCTTCTTTTACACGCTCGGCCCTTTGTTCCCCTCCCTGCAAAACATTAACACTACAATGACCTCTACAGAGAAACTCGAGTCCATAAAAACCTAATGGAGTAGGATGAAGGAGACAGGAGGAAATGGCTGCTGAACAGAAAAAAGATGCAAAACTTAATCTATATTCGACAAAATGAACCTTCATCATCTGTATCCCTCTATCAGTGGTGAGGCGAGGGGGTAGAGAGGAGGGGACAGTCTTGGTGTGGTAATAATGGTCTGTCATTTTTCATCAACATTCCTGACAATGCATGACCCAGACTGGAGCCAGAACACACACTTGGGGAGGTGACACAGTGCACAGAAATACAGCACTTGGGTCAGAGGGTCGAAGTGAGCCTGCATTTGTATGTGGTGATGTGTGTGTGTGGCTGGGTGGGTGTTTTGGGTGGAGGGTATTGCCCTCAATATCATATCTGGGAGGTTTCAAAAAAAGAGCAGACTGAGGATGGAGATCTTTTATGCCATCAGGGTGTATTTCTTGAGAGAAAGTCAAGCACACGAGCCCTCGAGCTGAGGTCCTCCTGGAGATGATGGCCACGCCACACAAACCCCCACGCCCGAACCTTACTCTTAGCCCCCTTCTCAAATTAGATCCCAGGTCTAATCAGAGACAGCTTGGCGTTGTGGGTGGAAACTAGCCACAAACCTCATCTTCGAATGACTGTTGGTTACTGTTAGAGGCCCCCCTGTTCTGTTGACAGGGCAGGATGTAGCACTATACGAGGCGCTCTCAATTCTCTTGACCACACAATGGAAAATGAGAGAGAGACCACACAACAATGAGTGATTTTCAACACAGCGGCTATCCAAAACCCAGATTCAAAGTGAAAAACATACCAGAATAACGCCAACCAAATTCAGTGCTGCTCAGTGTAATAGCTTTCTTTCTCTTGAATGGCAGGTGAGGACATTAAACAACAAAGAGAAGAAAAAAAGAAAAGGTAGTCTAGCTTTTTCCAAGAATAAAAAAAAGTTTAAAATGGCCTTGCACTTTTGAATGCGCAATGTTTTCTAGCTCAAGCTGAGGGAATCATGAGGAGTATGTAACTGGTGACAATACAAAAAAAAAAAAAATAGCAATATTAAGCACACATGACATTAAATGTATTTGCTTGTATAGTTTTAAGAAGGTGAAGAGTGGCTGATCTCTCCCTTAGTGATAAGATACAGAGTTCATCATCTGGGGGTGACTCAGAGCAGAGCTGGTACTCATCTACACCTAAAGCAGGGGTCGGCAACCTGCGGCTCCGGAGCGGCTCTTATAGTGCGGCTCCGCGTGGTTTGGGAAAATAAATTAGAAGTATTTAGCTGAAGTGTAATTTATTTATGTTAGTTCTTTTTTAACTTGTATGTCTAAATTGGAAGATTATTGTCATATTGAAATACAAAAATACAATTATATTCTATTATTTTTTTCATCGCTCAAAATAAGCGTCAGACTCGCGGAAGCCGATATACCCGCCGAAATGCCATGCATGTATCGAGACTTTCGACCCCAGGTAGGCCAATTATGGACCTTTGGATCCACATTATGTCAGCAGCTATTCTCCACTGTGAACTATGTTAAAAACAAACACCGCTCACGCCTCACAGCTGACAGCTTACAGTCCTGCGTAAAGATGAAAGAGACTTTGTACAGCCCCAATTTGCAGATGATGTGCGCAGAGGTTCAGGAGCAGAAGTCCCATTGTAAACATACCACGGCAGACCCGACGATGTTTCCATGAACACGCTTTTCAGCATCTCTTTATAGACCACTTTTCACACACAGTTGCTGTACGCATACAGCCGACACATACCAACACAACAGCATAGAGAGCACAGACGTAAAGGCGGCGAGGCCTGATTGCGGGTGCTGCTCAGGTGCATTGCCTCCCCTGCAGCGGTGCTGCAGACCACACCCCGCCACACACATTAAACAGGTAAAATACACATTTAGGCAGAATTTTGCAAATATCTATTTTTCATCTTTTAGCAGCATAGTGCTTTTTTTCCAATTATTTTTTAAAGTCAGGTCAAGGCTCCAAAAGCCCAAAGGCGATATAAGGGTGGCGGCTCACAACAGTTGTTGTTTGCTGGATCATTTTAGTTCAGCTGGGTGTCTTTCCTTTGGTTATATTTCTTTAAGAGTTCAAAATGTGTTAATTACATAAATAAAATGTAATTTTCTCATTAGCACTTCAAGGATTTCATAAGCAACACACCTTAGTTGTTCACACAAAGCATAAAGGTAAAAAACAATATATACAGTGTTATCTTCATTTTAAATGTCAAAAAGTATTTGCGGCTCCCAGTGTTTTCGTTTGCGTGGAAACCGGGTCCAATTGGCTCTTTGGATGTGAAAGGTTGCAGACCCCTGATACCGTTTTGGTGAATCTGACAAGGACGTGTCCGAGATGACTCCAGGCATGTCCTTCAGGAGCGAGGCCCCGGGGCAAATCAAGGACACAGTGGAGAGATATTATCTCTCTCGGCTGACTTGGGAACACCTCTGGTGGTGATCAGTTAAGCCTCTTTTCCACTAGTACCTACTTGGCTCAGCTCGACTCGACTTGATTCAATTTGGAAGGTTTTCCATTTGGTGGTAGTACTTGGTACCAGGTACTATTTTAGTACCTGCTCGGTCGGGGAACCAAGCCAACTGAGTCGACCCAAAAATGTGGTGTCAACACACTGCATGCCACCGATTAGGCAGTTAATTACGTCACTTGATGAGTCACGCGAGCAACTTCTTCACAACAACCAAGACCACAATTTTTATAACCTGGCAATGAGGGAAATGGCTGCACAAAACACAACACACAAAAAAACCCTGTCTCACAAAAAGCTGTGGACCGAGCACCAGGTATACCATCGTCTCCATGTCCTCCATTGTTTTGGTGTGTTTGTGTTGGATACAAAGGACATCCAAGACTTTTGGACGCGTAGCTATAACAACCACCACACACATCAAGGTTGGTACTCAATTGTAATGGAAAAACAACATAAAACTGAGGAGAGTGGACTCAAGTTGAGTCGAGTTCAGCCAGATAGGTAGCTTGTCTGCTTTTCTGCTTAGACTGCTGCCCCTGTAACCTGGACCTGGACAAAGGGCAGATGGGTGGGGATGAACATTAAATGTGCTCCATGTCATTGTGCTATTGTAGGCCACAACATAACTCACTGAAATATAATGTTTTTCAACCACCCAAACACAATCTTCATTCAGTGCAGACTGTCTCCATCAGATTAGGTTCCCTTTGATCTTCCTCAAAATAAAATTCAGTTTGTAAGGTCTTCATTGAGATAGAGTAGAAGACATCCATTGCGCTTGTGTAGACCTGTGTAGATGCACAACTGCACGTCATCTGAACTAAATTTGTAAAAAATAGCACCAGCATTTTCAGAGGTCCAGATGTGCCCAAGGAGTCCACTTCCAAGAGGAGGTTGGCCAAACTTAAACCAAAGTAGGGACTCTGATTTTTATGGGTGGAGTTGCAGAGCTTTTTCACTGCACCTCATATATGTCCTTTCCCTTCCATTTTGGGTCCATTCACAGGTCAACAGGCAGACCAACATGTGTGGAAGAACTGAACTCTGAACCTCCTAACAATGAGGCAAGCTTCTTACCTTATCTCGCAGGGTGAGCTCATCCATCCATCCGTCCACCCAATCCCCTGGAGAACAGTCGTGTTGACCAATTTTTAATTACAATCTTATTCTTCTCATCAAAATCTATAGTAGCAAATATGTGACCTCGGAAGACTTTGCAGATGTTGACGTTTGCACTAAATTAGACAGCAATCAGCCAACAATGAGGCCTCCTAAGCCGCTGGGATGAAACACAGAAAAAGAAAGCAGTGGTGAATTTCTGGCAGCCTCCCCTTTGGCAAGCCTTCATGATTATCACTTTGTGTGGAAGCATTCATTTTGCTCTCAATTGCAAGACAAGAAAAAAGTCAGTTCCCCTTATTACACTGGTAATGATAGATTGCTCTGGCAGAAAGCACATGTCTGGCCAGCCGACCTGTTGCTTTACTACCTACACCACTGATGCCAGAGCAAATGGGTCCTTATTTAAGTCTTGTCAAGGGTAAAATTGGGGCCTTAGCTAGTCATTACAACAGTGGCACATAGTCTAATTTGGGTCATGCTGCGGTGGCTTAAAAGCAGTGTGAGCACAGTTTTTACTGCTCCCCATGTGTCATAGTGAAAATGAAACAAATGTGCTTATTTTACATCAGTGACAAATGGAAATCTGTAATAGCAAGCACTCCATCCCTAAGGATGTTTTTCTACTCCCGACCAATAAACATTAAGAAACGAAGCACTCCCACCAGTCAGACTGTTCGCGGTGGATGTGGATATTTTCACAAGAATAAATGAATGAACAATAGCTTAATGTAGACATGACAAACATTCAGCGGAGTTTCCTCATCCCCCCCCCTCAAAGTCACATCTGCTAGAGATTAAATTGTGGTGTTAAAATCACCTCAACCACATGATGTAGTATCAACTAAGCAAATGTTACCATCTCAATTCTTTTTCCATTAATAAAGACTTCATCTAAAGCCGGCCTCTTTCTCCGGAGTTAAATTATTAATGTTGAGTGCTCATTACAGCTGTTCAAACACTAAATAGCCAAATGACCCGCGCTCTAAGAAAACACAGTGATCTCTTCTGGCAGCGTGTACAGAATAATGTGAAGTAGACCATAATAACGTTTATCATATGTCATAGGACGTGGAGGGCCTGCCAAGAGAGGCCTTCAAACTCAAACACTGCGCATGAATGTTTGTGTGTATGACACAAACCAAAACAGGCAGCTGTTAACACCAGGCCGATGAAGAGGAGCGGGCCCAGTGACTGAGGCCCTCCTCAATGTGCTTGTTTCATCTGTTGAGGAGGTCCAGAGATCAGAGGGGCAGAGAGAGGGGGGAAGTCTCTTATGGAGCCGATGTCAAGGGCCAAAAATAGCGGAATAGCTCTTTTCTCTGTTTCTCTCCCTCTGTGACTCATCTGGAGTGTGGTAATTAGCAAGAGACGGTTCGCCACCATCGTGGCTGGAATCACACAGACCATGGCGGTGACAAGGCCCAAAACAAACGCTCCTTAAAGAGGGGCAGGGTTGCAGGGCAGCCGAGGTGGGGGTTTAGAAGGGAGAGAAGGAGCGAGGAACGAGAGGATGTGTCACACTTGGAACCAACTGGTATTACCAAATCCTTCCACGGAGCAGGAGGAAGCAAGAAGGAGGGAGGAGGAAACCAGGATGACAAGAGGTGAGCCAGAGAGAAGAAAAAAAAGACGAGACGAACAAGAGCTGTCTCATTGCCGGATGGCCATCTGCACCGCATTTTCCCCCTGGATTTTCCAATTATAACTGAAGTGAATTAAAAGTTCAACTCCCTCCTCTTCTCTCTATCTTCCATAAATGTTCTCTCCACAGCATGTAGTAATGGAGGTCTATTCAGCAGCTAACCCAGGAGCTATACCACAAAAAATCCACACTCAACTATAATTGGCTCACTAGACCCCTGGGCATTAAATTACACCCCTCGCACATCAATTGATTCACCTCCATTTTCTCTGCAAACAAAATGGTTCGTTCACATATCAGCACAGACCCCGCTGAGCAAATAAATGTCTTCATCATTGCTGTGCTGTATGTTTTGGGTCAATGTTTTCTTTGCATTTTGAGTCATATTGATTTATGTCTGGGCCTCATAGTCTGAATGTGTGTGCGATAGAAAAACAGAGAGATAGGGAAGACAAGCATACAAAGCAAGCATTTGTCTATGTGCACAAATGTGCACAAAGGCAAAAGATGCAATAAGCCTCTTACCTTATGTAGGGCGGCATATAAAAACCACACAATATGTTTTGTGGGAGGGATTATTGGGATCAAAGACAGAGGCAGATATGAGTTTCTGTTCCTGGCTAGTCGAGGAGGGGGGTTGTCATACCAGACATGGTGAGCACATACATTTCCTTGGGCCCTGGGCGTGTGCTTAGGTTCTCCTGGGTGGACTCATTACTCACTGTGAGCACTGGGGTTGACGGAGAAGCCTGTGTCACACCCACTACGCACTGACCGTTGTGTAATCCCTCCTGGGGTTTTGGAATGGGCTTGTAATGATGACTAGTTTGATATGGTTTCACTCTCTGTTTCACGCAGAGACAACTGGGAGACAGTCCTGCAGACACAGACAAGAACCTGCTGTGGTGTAAGCGATACTACCCTGCGAGAGCTTCTGTCCATAGCAGGGAGCACTTAGTAGAGGTTTGAATGTATAAACAAAAAAGTCAAGCGGTTTAAAATGAAGCTTTAACGTTGGTGCACCACCAACATGGAAAGCTTAAAACAAAGAAAAAACCACTGTAGCTGTGTGTCAGCACCTGCCTTTATTGAGCCACCTGTGTAAGTATAAACCACTCCATGAAACACAGCAGGTGGCAGAATGCGCTATGAGCTTATAGTACAATTACAAATATAAATTCAAGCACTCTCTTTTTTTTTTTTTTATTAACCAACCAAATGAGCCTACTAAGGCTCCAGTCAGATAGGTGCGGAGACCAGTTGGTGACGCCCTGGCAACTGTACTCTGCTTGCTAGGGAAAAATGTGCATTTCCCAACCAGCTGGCAAGTGCTTGCAGGCATTCACTGTGAAACTTATTACCAAAGGCTGAGTCACAAAGGCCTAGAGACCAGTCAGTCACCCCTGGCAGTCACAGATTAGCTGGGAAAAATATGCATTCCCCAACCAGTTGGCAAGTGGTTGCTTGATGTCGCTATGTGAAACTGCTAAAGAGGTATACAGCAGTCTCCAGCAAACACTCCTCAACTGGTTGGGGGTTACATATTTTTTTAAGCAATCAGAGGTTGCCAGAAGATCATCAGAAGGTTGCTGAGTTGCTGAGGGCTAACTGAACAAGTTTCTGTCAATTTTTTTACGGTACGCTGTCTGAACCCCCTTAAATTTTTAGACTTCAGGCTGCTGTTATTTGATGCTCTATAAATTCAGTGAATTGAACTGAAAAACTGCACTAATAGGTGTTTTCAGAAACACAGGTATTTTCACCAGATGTTTTGTGTCATTCACCTTTTTAGCCTCTTTTAGCTAATTGGTTTTGATTGTATTGCTCACCTTTCCAAAAAGCGAGCAAGCTACCTTTGCGTTCCTTACTACGAGACAGGAAAAATTAGTGTCTAGGTAGAAAAACTAAAAGGGAATTGAATACTGGAACTACATTTGACAAGAGGTTTGACACAACTGCTTTTGGCTTGTTTTTGCCTCACATGTCAAAAAGCAGTTGATCTCACTTTTCCACAGTATCTTCATGCTGATCTGTGCCAGATCAGAAACATCTTTTTCACAGCAAAAACCTTGATTTTTGGCTTTGAATTTTGACTGATTTCAGTCAAGTTTGATCCTTGCAATTGCTTTTGTGATGGAGCTCCTCCTATTGGTGATTGAAAACATCAGAGTCAGCTTAGCTGTGGTGCATGGTTTGTTCCCCTTGGTGAAATCCAGTTGAAAAACTGTGAAGATAAAAAAAAATGATCACAAAGTGTTTTTGCGGATAATAATATGATGGAGAAGCAAAAGTGTTAATGAACATAAAAATGGTTGAGGGCACTGAGGACTTCAGGTGTTCATTACAGACATGAAACTCAAGGAGCCAAATAGTATTAAGACATCACTGTAGTTTATTCAGCTCTCATTATTATTTTTCCAGCTTCACGCATTTATAATATTTGAAGTTTATAAGCAATAAAAATCGACCCACCCATAAAGAGGAGTGGTATAGTTCTTTGACCTGTTCACACTCTGGCAACGTCGGGCTCGCCCCCGTGATTTTGTCTCTTTATCAAGAATGTTCACAAATCCCTGTGAATGACATCATCTTGTTCTGGGGAGTTGTAGCCAAACAGACACAGAGAGAAGCAGCACCAAGCGTAGCATCCAGATCCAAGCCCTCAGCAGTCAGTGTCTTGAGCCAGCAGACCTGGACACCAGCAAAGAGAAATATGCCAAATACCTCCCCCCAACCACCATCCTACCCCAACGTTGCCCCCCACCCCCCACCCCCATCTATTATTTCTGCCCCTCTCTCTGTTCCTGAAAGCTTGGTTACATCATCCTCAGTGTCCACATTTCAATAATGCCTGTGAAATCTCCCACTGGCTACAGGACATGGGGGGGGGGGGGGAAGCTGGGATGGAGAAAGCTTGCAGAATGCGTGATAAAAGAACGACAGCACGCATACATAACCCATCATTTGTTGTAAGACAACAGTTCGAAACATACCAGTTGAATGTAGATTTCTGTCTGTCTTCTCCTTTCCTCGTAATCCCTGAAAACAGAAGTGTAATGGTAAGCATTTGTATTGACTCAGGCCGGTCAGCCAAGTCCCCCTCCCCTAACACAGCTCCATGCAGGCCCAGCCATAGCAGACATTTTTGTGGTGAAATCATTAAACCCACGTGCAGCTCTCTCTCTGTGGTCACTGGGGGTCGTGCTCCTCTGCCTTTAGCTGAATAAATCATAAAGTTTGCCGGGGGACCACACAAGAAGCCAGCCCAGTGCAGCCAGAGCATCCAGCCTATGCAGCCAGTGCAAAACACATGCACACGCACAGCCCCAGACCTTGTTATTTTTCTGAAAAACACCAGCAGTGAAACAGAGACAGAACGAAGCGAGACAGAAAGTGGCGAGGAGCGAATACAGCAGAGGCACAAAAAACAAGTGATAGAGCACTACACCAAAAATAATGTCAACGAATGTACAAGTTAACAGAAAAAATAATAGGGGAAAAATCTTGTAAAACAGAAAAGCATAAGGTAAAATACAGCAAGGTGGAAAAACAGACTGCCAAAGATGTCAACAACATTTGCTAGCAACATCAGTCAGGATACAAATGAAAAACCTTTTTCAGCATTGGGCTCAGGAGCATCATAAAGGAGAGAAATCCTCTCTCCCTGTCTGTCTGGGATGGATGAGCTTGCCAGACTGATCCTTCAGACAAGATGTGACCGCTAAAGGAGGAAACGCTGTCCTGTCTGAGGATCGCATACCGTCTGGGTGCATTTTTGTGGGATGCACCAATTTATACCATAAATTACTAGAACAAATTGCAAGTAAAACAGAGAGGAAGAGGAGCTTCTGTTTGCAGACACTTCACTATTACATTTCCATTGCAATTTTACATTAGAAAATATAGCTGGATGTCTTTATTCGAGTTACAAAAGACGAAATATTATTTATTTAAAGCCTCTATGATTATATAGCAATGTGAAAAAGAAAGTACTATTCTTTCAGTTCAAGGTTTTATGTATCAGTACATCATCTAGTCCTTAGCAGGTTCAAAAATTATGTAAACAACCTCAGATGAATACATGACACACTGTGAAAAAACAGTTACAGTAAAAACAAATACTGTTTTCATAGGAATTAAAAGGATAAGTAGTACTTTGGTGCTGTTAATTAAATGCTCTTGATGAGCAAGTGTGATCACCTCTGTAAAGGCAGAAGTTTTTGCACTTTGTTGGGCTGGAGGGTATGAAACACTGTTTTAAAACAATGCCAAGGAGAGAAGACATCAGCAGTAATTTCGAGGCTTTTGGCACCCATCAGCTTGAGAAGGTTTATAAGGTCATTTCCAAACAATTTGAATTCCTTCATTCTGCAGAGAAAGATTATTAGCAAATGGAAAACATTCAAGACAGATGCCAATGTTCCCAGGAGTGGAAGTCCCAGAAAAAAGGTCAAAGAACTGTGTCATGCTTACAGCCACTGCAAAAAAAAAAACCCAAGAGCTACATTTCACACTCTACGGGTCTCAGTTAGCATGTCAAATGTTAACATTCATTAAACAGAAAAAGACTGAACAAGTATGGCTTATTTGGAAGAATTGCCACACTTCTTCTCCCTACAAAGAACCTGGCACCATGGCTTAGGTTTGCTAAGTTGCATCTGAACAAATGAAAAGACTTCGAGAACAGTGTCCAAGGGACAAGAAAATGCCATAGTGGAGATGTTTGGCCAAAATGCACAGTGCCATGTTTGGTGAAAATCAAACACAACATATGACTAAAAGCACCTACTACCAACTGTCAAACATAGTGATGGAGGAGTGATGATTTGGGGGTTTTTTGCAGCCAAAAGACTTGCGTATCTTCCAGTCACTGAGTCAACCATGAACTTGTCTTTATGCCTACATATTCTAGAGTCAAATGTGAGCTCATCTGTCTAAAAACTAATGCTTGGCCCAAAGTGGCTCATGCAACAGGACACTAATCCCAACTTTACAACAGAATGGTTGAAAAGAAAGGAATCAAGGTGTTGCAATGGTTCAGAAAATTAAAAGTCCAGACCTCAACTTGATTGAAATGCTGTGGTGGGACCTTATGAGAGCTATGCATAAACAAATGACCACAAACCTCAATGGACTGAAGTAATGTTGTAAAGAAAAAGGGGCCAAAATTCCTCCACACACTGGTTATGCGTTTTGGCTTAGTTTTTGTTAAATAAATAACGACATGGTGTAACATGTGTTGTTGTTTATCTGAGGCTGTATTTATGGGATTTTAGAACTTGGCAAACACCAGCAAACTTTTTATTGTGTGGAATAAGGGTGTACTTTCTTTTCCACGACTATATATCATGTAGGTATATAAATAATGGTTAACATTAATGGTTCACACTTAACAGGGGAACATAGTAGTGCATATAGTTCTTAAAGAGCCTGATGTTTCCCTATATAGTTGGTGGAGACCAAAAATGAGATCAAAAAACAAGTACGTCTTACAGCTGTCAGTTACGTACAAACAGAACTTCAAGTCAATTATGATATTTTTGTAGGACTGTTAAATGTGCAACTTTGCAAGTGCTTAAAATGTTTTTTAGTAGTATAATACATTGTACAGTTATTTCTCTACAATTTAAAGTCTCACATTCTTAATCTTATACAAGGAAAAGAAAGAAAAATGCTACTTAGAAAGTTTAGTCCAAACATAAAAAGTAATATTCTTCCGATAGTATAACATTACGTAACGGATAATACCTGATAAATAATGAGGCATTAGCAAGTAAGTAATATTTTTAACTTATTTTAACCCAATTTTATATATATTTTAAGAGAACTGCAGTTGATTCCAAAAAATATAGTACAAATGTAAAGTATTTAAAAATGTGAGCTCAAAGGTAAGGCATAACACAGCTGTGGCTATGAATTGTATTGTTACGGGAGTGATGAGTAAGAGAACCCAGACGCGGATCGCTCGTTAAGATTGAACAGTGTCTTTATTTACAGTGAAGCAAATCCAAAGTAATCCATAGTGCTAAGTCCCTTCCGTGCTCCCCTCTTGTGTCCATACGACTTTCGTAAACAGTGACGTCTCTCCTCTCGTATCTCCGTCTCACTCGTAGCCTGGAAAAAAGGCAAACAGATGCGGTTAGCCTCCCTCCGCTATCAAACGTTTGTCTAACACTCGCTGAATTCGAGTCACTACCCGGCTTGGTGGAATACTCCAGCGCTGTCTGTCACTCAGCCACACCATTAAATAGTTCTGTCACAATGGTGGATGATTGGCAGCAGCTGGCGAGGAATCAGTTGCAGGTGGGACCACTCAGAGTGGCGGAACTTCCGGGTCGGACATCTCCCGTTGCTACGCAACCGCGTAACAACTACAACGGAGACAAAAACAGAGCGGGAGAACAAACACACACACACACACACACACACACACACACACACACAGGTCGCCGGTCGGGGCACCGTCGAACCTGACAGTACCCCCCCTCTAATGGGAGCCTCCCGGCGACCCAGCAAACTTATCAGGGTGCCTGCGGCGGAAGTCTCTCACCATGGCAGCATCGAGAACCGCGGACCGCGGCACCCAAGAACGCTCTTCCGGACCGTACCCCTCCCAGTCCACCAAAAACTGAAAGCCCCTACCGCGGCGCCGGGCATCCAATATCCGCGATACGGAATACGCCGGCGAGCCGTCGATAATCCGGGCGGGTGGCGGGGGCCCGGAGGGCGGGCACAAAGGGCTGGACCGGACAGGCCTCACCTGGGACACATGAAAGACATTGTGAATTCTCATGGAACGGGGAAGAGACAAACGTACAGTCACAGGATTCAACACGGCCAGGATGGGGAAGGGCCCGATAAAGCGTGGAGCCAGTTTCCTAGACTCGACCCTCAGAGGAACATATTTCGCAGACAGCCATACCTGTTGCCCGACCTGGTATGCAGGGGCCGGAGCACGGCGGCGATCCGCAAGTCTCTTGTTCTGCTCAGCGGTCCTCAAGAGGGCGGTCCGGGTGGCGCGCCATGCCCGCCGGCAGCGCCGCAGGTGGTGCTGGACTGAAGGAACCGACAATTCCCCCTCCGACACAGAGAGAAGCGGGGGCTGATACCCCAGGGAGGCCTCAAATGGGGAAACCCCAGTAGCCGCCGACGTGCTAGCATTATGGGCATATTCGACCCACGCCAGTTGATCGCTCCATGATGACTGGTTCGAAGAGACCACACAACGCAACATCGCTTCGAGCTCTTGATTAGCCCGTTCCGCTTGCCCGTTGGTTTGAGGGTGGAAGCCGGACGACAAGCTGGCCTGGGCCCCCAGTTCCTTACAAAACTCCTTCCACACTCGCGACGTGAATTGGGGACCCCGATCGGACACAATATCTTGGGGAACCCCATGGAGACGGAACACCTGCTGCGTGAGAATCTTGGCAGTATCCAGGGCCGAAGGGACTTTCGGCAGAGCAACAAAATGAACAGCCTTTGAGAAGCGATCGATCACGGTCAAGATGACTGTGTGACCCGAGGAGGGGGGAAGACCGGTAACAAAGTCCAGTGCAATATGAGACCACGGGCGGCTGGGCACAGGCAATGGATGAAGGAGGCCAGCAGGGGGTGAACAGGAGACCTTGTTTCGGGCACAAACGGGGCAAGCGGCCACATACTCCCGAGCGTCCTTCCCTAGAGTCGGCCACCAAAACAAACGTTGCAGAAAGGCGATAGTGCGGTTTTTACCCGGGTGGCAGGCAAACTTGGCCGTATGGACCCAGTGAAGGACCTTACTTCGGACCGCCGCGGGAACAAACATCCTCCCATTGGGCCCAGTGCCCGGATCAGGTTCCGACCGCTGGGCAGCCTTAATAACCCGCTCTATGTCCCAGGTCAGAGCCCCCACGAAGCACGAGGATGGCAGAATGGGTCTCTCCTTCTCGTCTGGGTCGAGATCCGGGGAAAATTGGCGCGATAAAGCATCTGCTTTAAGATTGCGGGAGCCAGGTCTGTAAGAGATGGTCAAGTTAAACCGAGTGAAAAACAGAGCCCACCTGGCCTGCCGGGCATTCAGTCTTTTGGCCGCTTGGAGGTAGGTCAAGTTCTTGTGGTCTGTCCAGATAACCACCGGATGCTCGCTGCCTTCGAGCCAATGTCGCCACTCTTCAAGCGCCAACTTAATGGCGAGGAGCTCCCGGTCTCCAACGTCGTAATTGCACTCTGCAGGAGATAAGCGACGTGAGAAAAAGGCACATGGGTGTAATTTTGCATTCACTCATTGGGATAGTATTGCCCCCACACCTGCGTCTGAAGCATCCACCTCCACAAAAAAAGGTTGACTGATGTCTGCCTGTACCAACACCGGAGCTGAGGAAAAGAGGTGCTTGAGTCTCACAAAAGCCCGTTCAGCGCCGGGAGACCACTGGAATGGCTGCTTAGGAGAGGTTAGGTTGGTGAGAGGCAGGGCGACCTGACTGAAATTGCGGATAAACCGTCGATAGAAGTTGGCAAATCCCAGAAACTTCTGCAGCTGCTTACGGTTCTTGGGTTCAGGCCATTCCACCACTGCCCTCACTTTGGCCGGATCTGCCCGCAGCCGTCCCTCCTCGATGATGAACCCCAAAAAGGAGACTGTCTGCACGTGAAACTCACACTTCTCTGCCTTTACAAACAGCCGGTTCTCCAACAGGCGCTGCAACACCATTCTCACGTGCTTGACATGGTCAGCTGGGTTCCGAGAAAACACAAGGATGTCGTCTAGATAAACGAAAACACAATGATTAATGAAGTCCCGTAAAACATCATTTATCATGGCTTGGAAGACCGCCGGAGCATTCGTGAGCCCGAAAGGCATCACCAAATATTCAAAGTGCCCACGATGCGTGTTGAACGCCGTCTTCCACTCATCCCCCTGGCGGATTCTCACCAGATGATAAGCACTGCGGAGGTCCAGTTTAGAAAAGATGGCAGCCCCCTGAAGGAGTTCAAAAGCAGAGGTGAGTAAAGGAAGCGGGTATTTGTTCTTAATGGTTATCTTGTTAAGACCTCGAAAGTCAATGCAGGGGCGGAGCGTTTTGTCTTTCTTCTCAACGAAGAAGAAACCTGCCGCGAGAGGAGAGGTGGACTGCCGGATTATCCCGGCCGCCAGCGAGTCGGTGATGTAGCCCTCCATTACCTCTCGCTCTGATTTCGAAATACTGTATAGACGGCTTGTGGGCAAGGGAGCGCCGGGTAGCAAGTCTATCCCCGAATCGTACGGACGATGGGGGGGAAGAGACTGGGCCTTTTCTTTACTGAACACCTGGGCTAGGTCGTGATATTCAGCTGGAACTGCAGTCAAATCGAGAGGAGCGTCAGGTGAAGATGGGCTAGTGGACGTCTGGCTAACTGTAGCAGAACGTAAACACTGTTCATGACACTTAGGACTCCACCCAGTTATCCTGCTGTTCTCCCAATCGATCTGCGGGTTATGGCGTTCGAGCCAGGGGTAGCCCAAAACTAGCGGAGTGTGAGGAGCCTTGAACAGAAACAGGCTGATTTGTTCAACATGGTTTCCGGAAAGAGAAAGAGTCAAATCAGTAGTGCGATGTGTTATACTGGCCAAGGGGGCACCATTCAGCGCCGCCACCTGGAGGACCTCAGGTAAGGGTTCAACAGGTATGCCCAACGTCTGGGCCAGGGCTTCGTCAATAAAACTTTGTTCGGCCCCCGAATCGATTAAAGCACTACATGGGTGAATACAGGACTGGAAAATCAATTTGGCAGGACAGCTGAGGTGGGGCAAGATGTTTGCGGTAACGCCCGTCAGTATGCCCACGGCTACTGACGAGCAGCGTCTTTTCCCGACTCTGGGCATTTATCAGAAAAGTGTCCTCTCTTTCCGCAAGTGAAACACTCACCCCCCTGAGGTCTTCTCCGTCGGGCCACAGACCTAAAGCTGGCTCGACCGATCTGCATGGGCTGCTCCTCCTCCAACGGCTGTTCCTCCCACTCCCGTCTCCACTCGAGAGAGGGCCCTGCCGAGGTTTTGCTGCTGCCCGCTGGTCGCCGTCCAAACTCACGCCTATGCTCATCCAACTGAATGCACACATTCACCAAAGCACTGAGCGACTTAGGCAGTTCTCTTGAGGCCAACTCACGTTTTAGATTTTCGTTCAGGCCGTTTATGAAAGCCCCTCGTAGTGCATTTTCTTGCCAGCCGGTCTCCTCGGCCAAACTCCAGAAGTCAATCGAGAAGTCCGCTACACTCCATCCTTGTTTCAGGGAAAACATGCGATGTGCTGCGCTGTCGGCGCTGGAGCCTTTGTCAAAAACACAACGAAATTTGCACAAAAAATCTTCATAAGAGATAGCAGGTTGCATGCTTACCACGGCCTGGGCCCATTGTAAAGCGCGTCCAGTCATTGATTCCACCATTAACCCCACCTTGGCTCCATCTGAGAAATAAGACCGAGGCTGTTCTCTAAAAATGAACGAACATTGTGTTAAGAACCCGCAGCTCTTATCCAGATCCCCACTAAACTTCTCAGGGGCCGGCAGCGGGTGTTCGCGCTGCAGTGTGGGAGGGGAAGGAGGCAGAGGAGAAGCCGCGGCTGTGCTGAGAGACGGCCCGGGCGACGGAGCATCAGCTGCAGCCCCAGGGGGAGTTAGCAAAATCCCTTTTAATTCAGCAACCAGCTGCCGTAACACAGTTTGTTCTTCAACAACATGTTTCATCATTTTTTCATGGCGTTCCAACATCTCACCTTGAATCGAGAGTTCTCGCAGAACCGGAGCGGCGTCCGCTGGGTCCATGTAAGTGGCTGGAGTATTCTGTTACGGGAGTGATGAGTAAGAGAACCCAGACGCGGATCGCTCGTTAAGATTGAACAGTGTCTTTATTTACAGTGAAGCAAATCCAAAGTAATCCATAGTGCTAAGTGACGTCTCTCCTCTCGTATCTCCGTCTCACTCGTAGCCTGGAAAAAAGGCAAACAGATGCGGTTAGCCTCCCTCCGCTATCAAACGTTTGTCTAACACTCGCTGAATTCGAGTCACTACCCGGCTTGGTGGAATACTCCAGCGCTGTCTGTCACTCAGCCACACCATTAAATAGTTCTGTCACAATGGTGGATGATTGGCAGCAGCTGGCGAGGAATCAGTTGCAGGTGGGACCACTCAGAGTGGCGGAACTTCCGGGTCGGACATCTCCCGTTGCTACGCAACTGCGTAACAACTACAACGGAGACAAAAACAGAGCGGGAGAACAAACACACACACACACACACACACACACACACACAGGTCGCCGGTCGGGGCACCGTCGAACCTGACATGTATGGAAGCCAACACCGGCTTTTGTTCAAATGTACACTAGTCATTGCGTATGCGCACCATACATTTACAACAGTGCAACATCAACATACAGCCTACCACATAAAAAAACTTTCTGCAAGGCAAATTAAACACATGAACAAATCTATACCACCAAACTACTGCCTTGTAATTTTGTATTCTAACGCCATGTCATCTTGATTTGTTATCCACCTCCATCAAGCTTCTGTCACCTGACTAAAAGGTCGGGTCGTCATGCGTGTCACGGTGAGAAATGTAAGTGTTGGAACAGCCTGGAGAAAGAGGTGAGGGTGAGGGTGGAGGTTGAAACTCTACCCTCACCGTTAACGGAGGCCATAGCACCTCGTGACCCCAGGCCACACATTTCTGAGTGAACTTTGGCCTCGTGACCACACCAGTGGTGCTGGGTAGCTCCTCATGTCAGACATGCACTTACATACACACATAGTATATCTTCAGACTCCCTCTGGCTTGCAGTCAGGCAGCCATTACCTGGAGATTGTATCAGTGTCAGTTTGTGTGGGATTCATACTCCCTGGGGTAAAGCACAGAGGGCAGGCGCCTGATCTTTCTGTGAAATGTTAATGTGGAAAAAAACAGGCTGAACTCAGAGTGTAGCAATATGTGGAGCCCTGCTCATTGGTTAAGAAACTATATCCCCTCTAGCATCAATTGGGATGTGACCAAGCCAAAAACAAATCAGAAAGCTTTGAGTGCTTGATCAGTGGAGCATGCTTTACAGTATATCTGCTGTGCTCTGGTCTCATTTAAGACAACAATCTTCCATTCAAGCCACAGTTAGAGTGTCCATTAGTACTGGTATTTCAATTTTGAAGACAGTAAATTGACCAAGGAATGCAGCTTGTTGCCTTATCAAAGTCTAGAAGCCAGGGATCTGGAATTGCCTTGCTTTGTTGCACGTTCAGTTTATCTGTCCCGTAATTGCACATTGTAAAACTGTCTCTCTGGGCTTCTTGCTATCCCCAGTGGCCAATGTAACCATCTGGCCCTCGCAAAGATCTGACCAGGAAGTTATGTGAGACGTCAGAGGATAGGAACTCTGATAATGGATACTTAGCCTCACATGGAGTTAGCTGATTCTTCAACATTCCCGTCATTGTCTGAAATACCTGTTACTGCATGCTTTGCCAAAGTTGTCAGTCTTTACAGTACTTTTCCGCAATGAGATGGTCAATAAAACATTAACAAGCATTTATGTTTTTATTTGCACAACACTTTCTGCAGGGGTTCACAGAGCATGCAGATCAGTATGTTACTAAACCCGGTATAAATGGTAAAGTACAGGTGGATGGCGCACACAGCCAACTCTTTTTGTGCCCACTTGCATTGCAGTATGGCTTTTGGGAGCACCTGCTCTAAGTCTGCACACATATATCTATTATATATCAAATAAAAGTTCATGTATCAACTGCGTGATATGCTGCATTTTGCTGAATTGGGAGTGTGTTTGGGATCATTGTCACACTGAAAAATGAAGCTACTGCCATTCTTCCACATGGTATTACACGATGGGTTAAAAACTGATGGTATTTTTCTGTGTTCATAATTCCATCAATTTTGACAAGCTCTCCAATACCACTGGCTTAAATGCAGCCCCATGGATTTGATGAAAAGAAGTATAATCAGTGTGTGTTTTGTGGCAGGCTATTTAAAATATAATTTAAAATTGGTTCTTTGCTAAGTTTTCTGTTTCCTAGTTCATCCCTTGAGTTAGGTGCCTTGTTTATGCTCGAATGATTGATACATCAGTGTAAGGTGGTTAAATAAAAACCAACAAAAAACAACAAAAAAAACCCCTTATAAAATGGTCAGATATAAAGACTGAACTAAAAATTAAAACCTCTGAAAGACCCTCAGGAACTCTGGAAAACCATTGTTCAAGACCACTTTGAAAACTTACAAGAATGTAAGAAGAGGGGTTGCTCAAGACTTTTGCACAGCACTGTATGTATATTAAATATGAGCAGGTGGCTTGCAGCCTCTTACCAACCAAGTTACACAGTCCTGTTGATTGGATGAGAGCCAGTGTGATTACATCCTACCTCACTACCGTCATAGTAGGTAGAAGTATTACAAAAAGGCTGAACATAGACACAGTGATAGGAAGACAAGGAGGTCCGAGGAGAGTCAACCTTCACAGGGCACCCCCTCTGCACAGATCCCTCTTTATGCACTTTGAATCACCTTGTTGTTGAATTGTGCTATACAAATAAACTTGCCTTGCCTTGCCTATGCTCCTGTTTATTATGGTCCCAAGTAATCCATGCCTGGTGCACTACACCAGGGCTGCCATATGTCAACATCTTGCTGGTGGTTTGCAGGGTTTCAAACAACAGATAGGGTGCACTGAACCTACCATGTAAACTTTATAAAACAGATTCAGCAGAACTATAATTATTTACAAAACCGGAGTATGGGAATATTTTAGTAGAGAAGGCTGTTTTTTTTATTTATTTATTGACATCACACAAGTTCATTGTTCACCGCTCATATTTTTCTATCAGAAAGTGATATACATTGCTACGATGGGACTTTCCAAGCCACCAGATTATGAAATCAAAAAAGTCTGGCTGAGGAAAAATTGCTATAATCTACATAACCGGTTAATTTGCTCAGTTTTCCCCACCATGGCTAACACACAAATTTGTATATGTCAACATTAGTGTCTTAATGATCTAATGAAAGGCTCTGCAAAATTTAGTCCACCTTTCCATAGAGCAGGCGTGGCAAAAAAAAAAAAAAAAGGTGGCGGGAGGGGTTGTTAGTGAGGAGTGAGGGGGGTTATTTTTGTGAGTACCCCTACAATGCTCCACCTGTGCTTCAGCCATACCCCAGAGGACCACCCACTTAGGGAGAGAGAGGGCTGTCGAGAATCCCTATAACCTCTTTGGGTGGGCAACAAGGCCTTGCGCTGGAGTAGAGTGTTTCAGGCAACTGAAAGACTCAGGAGGAATGGCTCCCAGTAAATACTATAACACTACCAGCAGAGAATAATAAGTGCTGGTGGGAACTGAAAGAGGTGCAACATTATCCATACATGTGCAGAGAGACTGAGTGAGTGTGTGAAGCTGATTAAAATGAACACAGCAATTAAGATTTATTGACCTTTCATATATGCTTATTTTTCATGTTTTTGCACCTTTGGAAAACCCTCCAAAGGTCAAAGACACACTCACCATTGCTGCAAGTTTTGGTCCAAAGAGCACCTGTACAGTAATGTGAAACAAAAGGGGTAAATATACATCAATATGTGAATTTTGTACTGTAAAATTATATGTCAGGGGTTTATTTGAGTGTGTTTAGTCTGTCCATAAATATAAAGTTAATACACAAAACTTATGTTTATAGGTCTTGTAACTTCCTGAAATGGTCTAAGCTGGGCTTTTCTTTCTTTACCAGATGATTCCTGTCAATGTGTCCATTGGACATATGCATTTTGCCACACTATGCATCTTTTCACCCTGCCTAGCTGAACTTGAGTGAGGCATATATATCATTTAGTTACACAGTATTTCCCTGGGCTCTGTGAAATTAAAAATGAATCATGATGAGATGTGACGATCAGTGTCTTATTTTGTTTGCTTGCATCTATCTTTGCTTACATCCAATTAGACAATCAAACCTATCTATCTTTGCTTATGCCTGTGGGAGTGATTGATGGCAGAGGAAAGAGGTGAAGGCCTCCTCCCCGGTGGTCTGGCTGGGCTCTTAGCCACTGTGCAATGACCGCTGCTGCTGCTATCCCTGACCCACATCACCACATCATTGACACTAAACCGACCGCCAATCTTCCGTTGGCCCGTTGCCTTTGGCACGGTCTGCGCTGGAGCTGTTTAGATTATAACCCTGCTGCATAATGAAGGATGAAAAATAACGAAGACGAACTCTGTGTCCACAAACTACAAGATAATGCTTGTTTGTCTATCATTATTGTCACACTGACTGATTTTTTTTTTGTTCTTTTTAAAAAAAAATGTTGTGCACACAGCCGCACAGGCCAGCACTGCGGTGCATGTGTTAAGTGGCAAACACAAGGAGGATAAAACAGTTCAGGAACACTATCCCATGTTCAAATAAACAGAGGTGTGTGGGGTCTGAAGAACAAACACACATTCATTAGGTGTATTGGTGCCTCTGGACCCATAGTGTTTGAGCAGTGGTGCATACACACACACACACACACACACACACACACACACACACACACACATATGTAAGACATACAAACACACAATGGTATGGACTCTCTTACACTCTCTTTATATTGCTCATTTTCACACACTCACACAGTGTCCAACCAACCCCCAATTAGACAACCAAATCCACTCTGCTGACCCTTAGCTTCTCTGGGATTTGGAGTTTACACCCCGACATAGGCCGCCCACTCCTGTTTATCCAAGAAACCTGACTGATGGATTGTATTGTTTGGCCTTTCGCAGCTATAATTGGCTTCGTTGTATAGGTTAAAGCTTGGGATATATTCTGCAGACCCCAAACATGCCACGCTTGGCCTCTGGGTCAATAACACTCATATCAGTCCAGGGCCCCCTAAATGGTAAAGGGGTCAGGAGTGAGCATCACTGGCTTGCTAACGACATTAGTTGGTGGCGATCTTAACCCTCGTTTGCTCGTGAACCAGAGACACGAGCTCGGCCAAGTATGCCTTCTAACCTCCGCGGCACCCAGTAAATATTTAGCTAGGACTCCACACTGTGATACACAGCCAGTCCAAACAACCTGCTAAACAATTATCATTGGCATAATCTGTATACTGAACTGCCTCCATCATGTATCCATGTGTCGATATAGTGTTTGGCTTTAAAACGCTGTGTGATATTTTGTTAGCTTGAGATGTCAAATTGTAGCAACTGTCATTCTGATACCACAGAACAAGAAAATGTGCATTTCAAACACGTATTTATAGTCCACTCTATAAATCAGTGGTTGGGGATGTGTGTTTTGCTTTTAATGGCAATAGAGTACAGTAAGTACATAAAACAAAACAAAAACTTGAACTTCACATACAGAACTCAGGGAGACGGTCAGGCTCAAAAGTAGATTACACCAAGTCAGCAAAACAGAGAAGGTGACAGCAAATAACAAGCCTTAAATTTCAGTGGAAGCATTCCAGATGTGCACTCAGAGATGACCTTGAAAGTGCCAAATTGAATTGAGGTATGGTTTTTGATTTTTTTGGCTATCAAGCTGTTGACCGAGAGCCATCACAACAGTGTTTTAGGAATACTTTTATCCACAGACCATAAAATCCACAGAATTGACTTGAATTGAAACTCGTTCCATGATTTAAGCATATATCTGCAGCATAAAATCATGCATTTTTTTTATGTACGTACCTGATGTTGTATTTAATTAGATAAAACAACTTATTGCTGTGACAGCTATTCTGGTTTATGGCCTTCATTGGGGACCCAGTACATTTTGGGACTGCGTGCTAGGATGGAAAGTGATTTCGTCATGCATCTACAAGAGTCATAAATGTCTGAACCACTGGTTGCTAAGCATTCAACAAAGACACTTACAAACATATGACACCTCTCTGTTTGGCCACGGGTGAAGTTGTCACACTTGGGTATGCAAACATTTGCTAAAATATGGCTTCCCCTCCTCTGCAGCCTACTAATGAGGCTGCAGGCATGGTGATTTAGGGATGTGCAGAAGTTGATCTTGGAGACCACACCATTTCCAATAAATGCAGCTATTCTCCTCAGTGCTTTATGCGCTCAGGTTTGTATTACACGCTCAAGTTACATTTCCGTCTACACTGGAGGTCTCGGCAGTGATGACTCAACGAGGAGTGTACAATAACTTTATTTGTGAAACGACAGATGTTTGTATACCATGACTGCGGATGTCAGTACCGCCAGACACTATTTTGGTCACCAGATGATGCTGTGGTAGCGATCCAAGGTGGGCTAGATAGGCAGAAGCTTGTCAGCACAAAGTCTGAAATGAGACAATTTAAAGGCCATGTGCTGAAAAAAGAAAGGGTGAAAATCTATATTTCTGTGTGTGGATCTAAAAATCGTTTCCTAGGACATACCAAAGCACAATGTAAAAACGGTTTAGACACTAACAAAGAGAAGTAAACAGTAGGGATGAAAGCAACAAACCACGGTAAAATCATTAGCTTGAAATGTGTTTAAAGTGCCTTAAACAGAAATGTATTCTGAATTTGTCCTAATGGTGCTTTTTCTGAGAAATAAAAAGAGAATGTAGTTTCAGTGTCAGTATTGTAAGATAAAGATGCTACAACAAAACCATGTTTCAACAGTAAAAACACTGCAATATATTGCAGTCTTTTTACTAGTATTATTTACTAGTAAAATTATTACTATGTATTATTTACTAATACTATTAACTAGTATTATTTACTATATATTATTTACTAGTACTTTTTACTAGCAGTCTTTTTACTAGCAGTCTTTTTACTAGTGTTCTTTTGGCATGTCAGCTATAGCTGACATGCCAAAAGAACACTTTTCTTTTCACTCACATTTCTTTGTTTATGATAGGCATCCTATCAGAAGACAGTAGACTTAAAATAAGGTGCTTTTTTTCAAACAAAGGATGAATTGTAGCAGGTAAATATCGATCATATTTAGTCCAATGGAAAAGGAAAAAAATAGAGTTTAAGTGAACTCACAACCAACTCACAACTGACTTTCTAACATCTTAAAATTTCAGTCTCTTGGTATTGATCCACAAACTGACCTGTACATAATTTCCAGAGACATACGTACTATAACTGTACTTTCTCATTGTCAAGCAATTATACTCAGTTGGAACTCAAATTGACTGAATGATGGTGTTTTGTTAAAATAGAAGAAAATAGATAATAAAAAGACGTCCATTAAAAGGATAAACTATATGGTTATGGATGGATCCGGTGAATATGAACCCTCCCTTAGTTATGCTGCAATAGGCCTGGGCTGCTGAGGGCTTCCCATGATGCACTGATTGTGTCTTCTTCACTCACCTTTTTTTCACTCACTATGCATTTAATCATCGGTTATTACTCATCTCTGGCTCTCCTTCCCCTCACCCCCAACCGATCACAGTAGATGGACACCCCTCCCTGAGCCTGGTTCTGCCAGAGGTTATTTCCTGTTAAAAGAGAGTTTTTCCCTCCCACTGACGCCAAGTGCTTGCTTGAAGAGTGTTGTCTGATTGTTGGGTTTTCTCCGTATTACTGTAGGGCTTTTACCTTACAAAATAAAGCACCCTCAGGCAACTGTTGTTGTGATTTGGTGCTATATAAATAAAACTGAATTAAAATTAATTACATTATTGCTCCCATTTTATCTCCTGAGGCAATAACACTTGGACAGCACAGTGTAAAACATGAAGTGGGTTCAAGTTGTTTGAACATTACTGATGTGATCTGACTCCACAGTACTATCCAGATGACCACACAAATATTTGGAGCACGCGGTGATACTTGGCAGCCTCTGTCTCTTAAACGGCGTGCAAGCCACAGGTTGTGAAAGACTGGAAGAAAAAAAAAATCACATTCCCAAGAAAAAGACAAGTGTTGAAATTTGTTTGAATGTTTTATGATCAATCCATCCCCTAATTTGCTGGCTGGTTTATCTCAACAGCATCGGCGAGTTCCTTCTCTTTTGGTGGGCCGAGCGCACCACAAGAACATAAATGCTCAGTTCATTTAGCATGTTAATAAAAAACAGGCCACATGGTTTCTATGACTTGGACTGTAGACTCATAACAACCTTATAATCAAAGACATTGTGTATAAGGAATACTGATTCCAGTTGTGGCCTGAGGTTGGCAAGTCACCCCATTTACTCTTTTTACATTCCACTGCCAAAAAGTGAGTAAAAATAAAGCCATTTACAACATTATACCACAAATGGTTCATCTGCGAGCACTGGCGCTAAACACCTGCTTGTGCTGAACATAATCTGCGAAATAATACTGCTGTGCACAATTATGTACAACACCTGTGCCAAATATACTTTATCAAGGGTTGGTTTGCCAAAATTAGACAGAGGAATCGTACTTTGCCGTAGTGTTATTTAGTTTTTGGATAATTTGGTGGGGCTTTTTGCAAACTGGCACTCATTTTTAATCCATAATTAATGAAAACGTAACTGAAATGTATCTTGGGGCACATGAATAGAAACAGCTGAAAACTGTCTTTGAGACCCAGCAATGCACAGAATTTAAAGCTCTTCTTTAAGACTAGTCATCTAGGAGATGGCGTCTTACTGGCACAACTCTGCTTCTCTGACAAGGAGAGGATGGATAAGCAGCAGAGGGAAGCATTTTATCAGAGTCTTTGTACATATCAAGTCATGTAAGTATACTTAAAATCCTTGGTGGTCCAATGCTGCTATCAGCAAGTGGAATGTAGCACGGTGGGGACTGCACCCAGAAAGTTCAGCTCTGTATCTTTGCAATTAGCTGAAGATAAACTCGGGTTTTTACACTGTCCTGATTTATACTTTGTTTCCCAAATTATTTACAAAATGATCATTCCCACAAGAAACTACACACATGTTGCGTGTGTTTATGGTCACTGACTTTTGTTAATTTGTTGTCCGCTTCTAAATGGCTGTGAGGGGAGCATGGGGATAATGAAGCAGTGTTTATGTTTTTGAGTGCTTAGTGGTATAAGGAGTGCGACTGTTTGAGTATTTTATGTTCTCGTGCTGATTGGAGGACCTCAATGTGTTTCAGAGCATATGAGCCTGTCTGACAGACCATGTGAGCCTACCTCAAACCTTTACATTGTGTTAGTGTGAAGCTTTGAGGAATGGGAGGGTGCATACAGTGGCAGACAGGGCGCTGACCCCATTCGTCTGAATGAACCCCGCTGAGAGAAGTCTAAGGCCGGGGTCACAACTGCTCAATCACACTCAGCGCGTTAACATGCACGTTCATGGCAGAGCCATTAGCCGATTGCCGCATTATGTTAAATAAATTCCGATTTTGCTTTCCTCACCCAGCTGAAAGATTAAGTGAAAGCTTAGCGAAACAGCAGGAGTCCCAACAAAGATTTTATTTTTATACAAATCCCACAATCATATATCATATATATCAAATCAATCATATATATTTGTACATTTGACCGTTCAGTTGAGCACTGGTGTCCTTACGACTGTGTTCACCATGTGCATGTTTGATGAATAACAAACAAATATCGAGTTAGATTTGCTTTTAGCCAAATTTAGGTTACTCCTGTTGGTTTGCTACTGATAGTTTTAGTATTAGCTAATTTCTTGGCTAATGTTAGCTGAATACTCAGTCAAGTTGACTGGTTAGTTGCTAGGGTCCTGTACCGACATTATTATGATGATGTAGGATCAACACCAACAATAACAGATCATGCCTTTCTTTATGCTACAGTCAGTAATTTTGAATCTTCACAGTGCCACTGATTATTGATCAAGTTATCAAAATAAGTTACTATAAAAATGCTTTCAAGAAAATAGCAGAAAGAAAATAGCAGCGTAGAGCAGATGACAACAGTGCAGGAATAAGAAGCTAAAGTTTGGGTGACTATCATCATGTCATGAGATACTATGAAACAACCTGTTGGGTATTAAATCTTCTGTATCTATAATTCAGTAGTAATGTGTTTATATATATATATATATATATTAGGGGTGCAACAATACTTGTATCGATATTGAACCGTTCAATACAGTTCTTTCGGTTCGGTATGCATATGTATCGAACAATACAATTTTTAAAATCTATTTTATCAACTTTTCTTCCGACGATGCTGTCTGTGTTGAGCGCTCAGCGGATCTGCGTTCGACTACTCCGCCTAGGCTGCACTGTCGAGCGCAGAACCACTGAGTGCGGCGCAAGCTAGCAAGACAGAAGCTAAGCTCGTTGCAACATGGCAAATTGAACCTCCCCCACCCTCATTCAGATCTGGCCTTTGGAACTATCTTGGTTTTCATGTGAAGCATGACCCTGATGGTAAGCGTGTCATGGACAAAAGTAAAACAGTATGTCGGATGTGCCACGCAATGCTCAACTGGTGGGAACTAGTGTGTTAGCGCAGTTAGCTTGTGATCCGTGGTAACTCATTAACAGAGATTTGCCGCGTTATGGCGTTAATGTCATTTTAACGAGATTAACGCTGACAGCACTAGTGGGAACACAATGAATATGACTCCACATTTACGCCAACATCATCCTAGTGCAAAGACAAGTGGAAGCAGACAAAAACAACAAGCACGCATGCTACAAACTTTACCCGAGTCATTTAGACAGCCATTAGCACATGATTCTCCTTATGGGGACCTGATATGTTTAATATGCTGCTGAGAATATACCGCAGAAGAAGGGTATAGTATAGCTTTTATTTTGGAAAGAGCCATTTCTCTGTAATACACTCTCTTTTCAAAAGATGAGCGATTTCTCAATCAGATAGATTTTTTTTTTTAATTATTTTGTTGTTTTAGCAACATTAAATTTAAAAACTACTTTTGAGTTAAAATATATATTTATAATTTTAAATTAAATTAAAAAGGCATGAACATTTTGTGTATCGAAAAAATATCAAACCGTGACACCGAAGTATTGAACCGAACCAAACCGTGAATTTTGTGTATCGTTGCACCCCTAATATATATATATATTTATATCTATATCTATATATATAGATATAGATATTAGTGCTGTCAGCAATCTCGTTAAAATGATGTTAACGCCATAACTGCATTAACGCAGCAAATCTCCATTAGTGAGTTAACGCATATTGCCCCGTGCGTGGAGCTGCACGGCATCAATGCGTTAGCGTGGTTAGCTTATTAACGCATTAGCGCCATCCAAAAAAAAACAACAATCAGATGACTTCTTATGGGCAAGCACTTGGCAAAGTGGAAAGTGAGGGGCAGACATTGATATACTGGTAAATTTACCAGTATATCAAGCGTGACCTTAAACCAAAATGACACTGAAACACCCAAATAAGTTTATTTGGACAGTGGATTTGATAGCCCAGCTACTTAAAACTTTGTAGAAAATGAAAATGAAGCTAGTGCTCAAACACCAAAAACTGCAGTTTCTCCAGTAATCACCTCAAGCAAATATTGCTGACATTATTGTGTGACAGGGTGTGATCTTGACCACTAGTAGTTTGTTTGGCATCACTTTTTTGAGTTGCTGAACTTTAATTCTTAATTATGTTTGTTGTTGTGGTGCTTTTTGGAGGTTTTCTATTGCACAACAGATAGTCTGTTCTTCAGTTCTAGTGAGTGAAATTCTAATACTGTCTTTATGTTTGCACTTATGTCAAATAGCAGATATCAGTGTCACTGTTATCCACCTATACAGTCTATGAATGCACAGTGGCTAACAAAAACCAAACAAAAACAACAAAAGCATGCCAACAGTATGTCCATCGGGGCCTGGTCATGTTAAAGAGTTCCAGAAAAATAGTCCTTTGACAGCAGTACAGGAGTTAGAGGAACAATTGCTACCTGTAGTAGTTGTGCATACTTGCGTTCTAAATAATAAAATCCAAAGTTCAACTGGAACTGAACCTGACTCCAAAACAGATTATGTTGAGTAAATCAATTTCCAAAGTTGACCTGAACACTATTTGTAGAACTAAGAAACATTTGGACAGCAAGTAAAAACTTTATGTGGTTCACTTTGGAGCCTGTTGCCCAACTGCGCTGTATACCCGAATGTGCATACAATAAATTAAACAGCAGAAAGAAAAAGAAGCCATTTGTTCAAAAATCGATGACATATTACATTTAACACACATATAAACCCATGCTGTGATTTCTGAGGTAAGCTTGACTCTTCCTGGTAATCTTTTTTATAGGGCTTTGGAGCGTGAAGTCACGCGGCCCCCTCCCGCCATGACAGTAGGCCAGACAAAGCACACGGAAGCGTCAGCTGTGGTTTGTACGTACTGTGTTGTCGGTTGCAACGGTAGATCACACCATAGGGAAGGCAAGAAGCTGGAAAATGGGCTCTCTTTTCATCGTTTCCCGTCATGTCACGGGAGGGATCTCATGTATCCGATAATACTAAACGAAGACGTCAGGCTTGGATTGCAGCGGTCAGACGAGCGGATATCGAGTTCTCTGCCATCCCCAAACGAGAGCAATTGCCCACCTGAGAATTCATGTTGAGCGAGTAATAGGTAGTTTGCGTAACAAGTTCAAAATGCTACGCACTACAATGCCAATCTGATTACTCACATCATGTGAGGGTGAAGACACAACACTGCTTGATAAGATTGTGAAGGTGTGCTGTGTTTTGGTGAATACAGGGAGTGCAGAATTATTAGGCAAGTTGTATTTTTGAGGAATAATTGTATTATTGAACAACAACCATGTTCTCAATGAACCCAAAAAACTCATTAATATCAAAGCTGAATGTTTTTGGAAGTAGTTTTTAGTTTGTTTTTAGTTTTAGCTATTTTAGGGGGATATCTGTGTGTGCAGGTGACTATTACTGTGCATAATTATTAGGCAACTTAACAAAAAACAAATATATACCCATTTCAATTATTTATTTTTACCAGTGAAACCAATATAACATCTCCACATTCACAAATATACATTTCTGACATTCAAAAACAAAACAAAAACAAATCAGCGACCAATATAGCCACCTTTCTTTGCAAGGACACTCAAAAGCCTGCCATCCATGGATTCTGTCAGTGTTTTGATCTGTTCACCATCAACATTGCGTGCAGCAGCAACCACAGCCTCCCAGACACTGTTCAGAGAGGTGCACTGTTTTCCCTCCTTGTAAATCTCACATTTGATGATGGACCACAGGTTCTCAATGGGGTTCAGATCAGGTGAACAAGGAGGCCATGTCATGAGTTTTTCTTCTTTTATACGCGGCTGAGTCGGACTGGAGCTCTCTGCCCTTTACCAATCCAGCCACGGGCCCATCCATCTGGCCCATCAAGACTCACTCTCATTTCATCAGTCCATAAAACCTTAGAAAAAACAGTCTTGAGATATTTGTTGGCCCAGTCTTGACGTTTCAGCTTGTGTGTCTTGTTCAGTGGTGGTCGTCTTTCAGCCTTTCTTACCTTGGCCATGTCTCTGAGTATTGCACACCTTGTGCTTTTGGGCACTCCAGTGATGTTGCAGCTCTGAAATATGGCCAAACTGGTGGCAAGTGGCATCTTGGCAGCTGCACGCTTGACTTTTCTCAGTTCATGGGCAGTTATTTGGCGCCTTGGTTTTTCCACACGCTTCTTGCGACCCTGTTGACTATTTTGAATGAAACGCTTGATTGTTCGATGATCACGCTTCAGAAGCTTTGCAATTTTGAGACTGCTGCATCCCTCTGCAAGATATCTCACTATTTTTGACTTTTCTGAGCCTGTCAAGTCCTTCTTTTGACCCATTTTGCCAAAGGAAAGGACGTTGCCTAATAATTATGCACACCTGATATAGGGTGTTGATGTCATTAGACCACACCCCTTCTCATTACAGAGATGCACATCACCTAATATGCTTAATTGGTAGTAGGCTTTCGAGCCTATACAGCTTGGAGTAAGACAACATGCATGAAGAGGATGATGTGGACAAAATACTCATTTGCCTAATAATTCTGCACTCCCTGTATGTGCCCCAGTGTGGTTGTCAAACCAGGGCCAAATGAAACTTGCTCTTGTTGAATATTCATAAAACTGCTGTGTTGCATGTACAGTTCATTGTAAATAATTGTACTTTCTGTAAAGTGGTTTCAATAAAACAGAAAAAAGTATGTTTATTTTTTTTATTCAAGATCTGTTCACTTGTACTTAGCAAGGACATACACATGAAATGCAAACTATTTACATGGCAACGCACAGCTGGCATCAATCGTGAATCGTTCATTTAGAGCAAATTTTGGGGCAGGTGCTGAGGAGAAGTCAATGTTATGTGCAACCTCTGGCTGTATCTTGGTCATATGGTCAACGTACTCACAACGTGCAGGCTTAAAAACGGCCAAATCTTGTACCCAACCGTTTGTGAATCAGATGTGCGCCTCCAGGGATTTATAATTACAAAAATGATTTCCCCTATGCGCTGACTCTACAGACAAGGTACGCAAAGATATCGGGATAGGACAACGGCGATAGGCTGTCTGGGTTTCCAGTCCACTGCACGCTATTTTTTCCAAGTACCATCTCTTGGCTTCTGGGCGCAATCGGTCGCGATACAGCCCTTTTGCGCTGATTTTAAGCATGGTTCTGGCAGTCCCACTTCCAACACAGTGTGTTTGTTTTGATTTGTTGCCTTCTGACATGGTGCCGCAATCCCACAATGCACTGCGGCATGACGTCAACTCCAAAGACCTATTGAGTTGTTTTCTCTTGCCCATTTTCATGATATAAAGCGACTGACTCAAACCTGCCATCGCTCTGCTGCTAATAAAAGGCAGGCCACAAGAAAGCAAAACACATCTGACTAACATGCATTTGTGCACAAGCAACTAGCTATCAAAGTGCTACGTGATTCATAAGGAATATTAGCAGAAGCGAGATAGATAGAAATGCACCTGAACATGAATAATAAAACAAATTTGCGTCACACTGAGTTCAAGTGCAAGTGAAGCTAAGAAAAGCAAATCAGGTACTTGACTTTTTTCAAGCTATTAGCCTACTTCAAAACTATCAGAACTACAACCAAAAACCTTCCATGGCTAGTATGAACCGAAATCACAAAAGAGACCAGAGTTTGAGTTACATTTAGGCAAGAAATGTGAAAATGTATACTGTAATAACTGGGCAGTGTTTTATAGCAGACATACCTCAGACTAAGTGAAAGGGATTACAACAAAAGCATCCTGACAGGAGAGACTGGTGCATCATAAAAAAAATGACTCATGCTTGGTAATCAGATCCCAGACAAAGGGGAAGTTTTCACTTTGACTTTTTGATACAGAAGAAAAAGGACCAGCCAAAGGAATATTACTCTGAAATCAGACCTCGCAACGATTCCCACAGACAATAAAACAAAGTCGTTTTTCAAACAGTGACCTTTAAATGGGAGCATGCAAGGCAAAAAAACCTCTCTAACTGATTCCACACCTTCTGTTCCAGTCACCTCTTTTCCTTTTCCGATGTAAAATGAGCCAGACGCAAAGAGACTGTGCAAACTGAGATTTCACAACTGACTACAAGTCCTGGAAAAACTATATGACGTCCAATTTTGGGAGAAGCTGTACAGGGCACTATCAGACCAATTACACCCATGCTGAGGACCACCTTGAGAACTACAGTACTTTTCCAAATGATGGAGTAAAATTCTTTCCATTTGCTTAATCTAAATAAGAGTGGAACTGATTAATCTGGTTGGTGGGCCTGCTACTCGTTTTGTTTGACTGACTCCTCAGATAAAATGTTCACGTTTAGCGAGAATTGATGTTTTCCACATTCGTCAAGCAAAAGCAAGAATTTGGGGTAAACTTAGCAGTGTTGTTCTTCACACTGGTAGAAATTGCTTGGAGAGAGAAACGCTGTTTAGATTTGAAAGAGCGTTAAAACAGTCACTTTTTAGGGTTTTTAGTGAGCAAAATGGAATGGGAGGAAAAAAATGTGCGCCATGGCTTTTGATGTCACCTTGACAGAGCTGGCCAGTTTAAGTAGTCGGCTAATAACTTTTGAAGGACCCTATTTATCAAACACTGTAGACGGTACATTAAAAAAAGACCTTGTGCAGGTGCATATGCTCAAACACACACACACACTCCTCTGCCTGGTTTATTCAGATGCCATGAGTTGAAGGAGCACTCAATGGCTCAGGCCTACCTGATGGAGAGCTCGAGAGGCCAAGCAGGAACAGATGGGCTGAGGACGGCGGGGTACTGGGAATGAGGGAGCAAAGGGAGGGAAAGAAGAGAGAGAGCATCGACAGTCAGGGACCACCATCATTGCTGCCCACACCAGACTGCACTTACCACCAGCCGCCTGCCTGCCCCCATCCCACCAAATTCATTTTCAGTACAGTGATTCTTTGCTGTAATGAATCTGCAATTTGCACACATATGTAGTGCCTAACATGGTACTACTTTGGGATCTGTTTAACCCCGATGGAAACATTTACAAACAAGTTACCATAAAGAGTCATCAATCTGCACATTAACCTCTTACTTGGAGGAGGGGAAGACCAAAGAAAGTGGAAAAAGGAGGAAAGGGAAATAGTCTCTTTCAAAGCAGAGTATAGGAGAAATTAGCCAAATCCTAACAGAACAACTTTATAATTGCTTCAATTATTGTCTGCTGTCTCCTTTATGACTGGAAAAAAAAAGACTTGGAGCGAGAGATTCGAGACCTGTGAAAGACAGAATGACTCATCATAAGCTCTCTGAGTTGGAAATCTAAAGAGTCACTGTGTTGAAACATCTGGAAAGACATCTGTCTAAAGAAATGACTGATTGGCTTTCTACTTTTCCTGAAAGGAGCAATGGAAGCCAAAGCTGCTGTATTTATTTCCATGGAGCTGTGTCACTGTATTTGTGTGTATTTACATGCATCAGGCATTTAGCATAGCTCCAGCAGTTACGGGACACTCCATCTTCTCAGCTCGTGCCACCATACTAGGGAGCCCTGGGTGGCTTCACTTATTCATGCCATGTGTATACTTTAGCCAAACAAGGCCTAAGGACACTCCGGGGTGGTACAGAGGAAGGAGGGGCGAGGAAGCTAAAGGCGAGGTAGTGTGGTCTTATGGTTGAAGCCCGTGATTTAGAGGCTGTTGATACTGGGCAGACAGCCAAGGCTCAGTCACTGACTCACCACGGATGACGCTGCATAAGTCACTACACTTAAAATGTCCTCATGTGTTTAGATCTGTTCAAGTGGAAATCAGGCACACTTGCACAGCTGGGAATGGCTACTGGATCTGATTTTCTTGTTTCTCTCCTGCTTTTCCCTGAAGCTTTCATAAACAGATGGCAGAGGCTCATTAAGCTGTTGTCAGAACTATTAATGACATTGTGAACACTTTCCGAGGTCTGTATGCCTTAAGGCGCGCGATTGCCAAAGCAGGGTCATTAAAGAAGGTGTGAGAGTAACGCAATGCTGCTGTGTGCTGCAAGGTGAGGGATGGATGCCATGAAAGAAAAGTACACACATGGCTGGACGACTGTTAACAGTGAGCTGACATTAATGATTTCATGTTTGCAGTGGAGGGGAGAAAAATGAAATAACGTCATGTGATTTCAGCGCCGTAGGAGTGCGCTGAATGATTTCACTGTGCAGTGCATACTGTATGTATGAGCTGTATGTGCTTTGATTCTGGGGCTTATACCACTGTTAAATCAACTAAGTAATTTCATTCAGATAATAGCTTTGTGTTGCCTTTTGTTTTAAAAAGTGTGAACTGTTGAAATCCAAACAAATAAGTAGGACTACTTCACCATAACTGCATCTTTAGCAGGTGGATGACTGTTTCTGTGACTTTCTAAGACCAATTATCTGACGTTGTGATGGTCATACTTTTACTAGCCACATTTATTATGGTTATATGAATAAGACAGAAGGGGAGCAGTATTTTTCAAAAAGGCAATATCTTTTAGGCTGAAACAGAGATATAATCTAAAAATGTTCACTGCTATATCTGTACTGGGATTTTTGATGTGGTCAGATAGGATAGGGTATTATTCAATCTACATGAAGCACTGACAGTCTAATTGTGATGGCTTTGTGAAGCGACGTTAGAGCCCTCCTGAAATCTCCTTTCTCTCTTGGTCACAATAATACTAAAATGCTGATTTTAGGCAGGTGAAATGTTTATCGTATTCACCCTCATAGTATTCCATCTTAGCATCTCAGTAGGTTGGGTTACCAAATGCTGCCCCTTTGTCTTTTGTCTTGTCTCCCTCCCCTCGCTCCCAGTCAGTTGTGGCAGATGTCTGCCCCTCACTTAGCCTGGTTCTGCCGCAGGTTTCTTCCTGTTAAAAGGGAGTTTTTCCTTTCCACTTTTGCCAAGTGTTTAATGAGAAGTCATCTGATTGTTATTTTTTTGTATTTTTGTAGGGCCTTTATCATGCAAAATAAAACGCCTTGAAGCAACTGTTATTGTGATTTGGCGCTAGTAAATTGTCAAACCTGCACACGTCTCCAAATTATGCACAAGGTGTCCTTTGTTGTGCTCTGTCTAACGAGTTGGTCCATCAGTAGCAACTCAACACATATGGATGCCTGTAAACGATGCTTTTACGTCACATTTAAATTCATGCAGAACATTTAAAAATGTGCACAAATAAAAATTTACCTCCATGGCACTTAAACCCCTACGACTACTTCCTCTTTGGCCGGTCTCCAGCCACAAACATAAAACACAATTAGGCAGAATGGTGACGTCTATATCAGCAGCTGTATACAAGACAGTGGGTCAACATGACAGCTTCTACAAACGTGCACCCTTTTTAATGGTTGAATTCTGAGTTTGTTAGAAGATGTAATTACACACTTATTAATGTATATTTATGAGTACAGTATCCTGTTCTTATGTTAAATAACTTCCAAAAACAACTGACTGCACCTTTAACTCAGAGCAAATGATCTTTTACTTGAACCAACCAGATCTAAAGCAAGCAAACACATTTCTCACCACAAACAAAACACAGTTGCCATATGACTGCAAAACTACGCCGGAAACATTGTTTTCACTCCAAATAGTCAGACTGCCTCTTGGAAAATTGGAAAAATTAATAATAATATTGTACTACATAGGTCAAATTAAAATGGATTTTATAATAAAATGGCTGCAATCAGCTGCCCACACAACATTCGATCCATATATACACAGTAGTGTTATCTTATGAGCATTTTTTTAATGTTTCTTTTAAAAACATATTTAAGACATTTACCTTTATATGTGTAAATCAATACCTTTCTCATTTTGTATTACTTGGTCATCTTCTTTCTAGACCCCACTAGACAATTTGCATAATAATCACCTCTACTGCCTTCCAATTTCAGGTTACAGCTTAGTAAAAATCCATCTCGCAATTTATTGCTTTTGCCCTCCTTTTCCTTCCCATGAGCTTTATTTTGTTCCATCTGAAAAAAGCATTTGATACACAATACTCCTTTTCACAAACTCTTGTTTGCTAGAAAGTTTAGGAAATATGCCCAGTTGACATAACCAGTGGTTATTCCTACAAAGCAAAAATTAATCCTAAAGGGAACACTGACATGTGTACCTAATCTGAATAAAAAATAATAAAGCCTATTTTTTTATAGCATTTAGCAAAACCAGCATTACAAAGAGCTTCCCAGAAACACAGAATAAAAGAACACCCCCCCCCCCCCAAAAAAAAATAAAAAATTCTGTTCTAAAATTTGATATAATTTGTTGCATGAATGAGTCTTTAGCAGTGTTTTTTTTTTTTTTTTTTTTTTTTTTTTTTTTTAAAGAAGAAGCATTTTAAAGAATTAAGCTTAACTTCTTGAGGCACAACTGAGAAGTCCTAACAGGAAAAGCTCGATTGCCTTTTAAGTTCGAGGTGGGAACAGTTAACAGGTTTCTTCCTTAGGATCAGAGGTTGTGTAATGGTTAGTGCAAGTACTGCAGTTTGGGTATAAAATCTGGGCCAGACAATGAATGGCTTTATAAGTAATAAGTAAAATATTTAAATCCTTTAAAAAAGTAATGGGCAGCCAGTATAGAGTCATTAAGACTGGAGTAATATCTTAACTTTTCTTGGCTCTTGTAAGAAGTCTGGCTCCTGCAAATCTCAAGTCTGTTTAATGTCTTCTGATTGATATTTATTGAAAGACAATTACAATAGTCTAACCAAGAAGCAATAAAAGCATGAATGATAGTCCAAGTGTTATTAAAACGATTGATAATGTTTCTGAGCTATTCCTCATGTGGGAGTATCAGGACTGGCTGAACTTGTTTATATGTTTGTCAAAGTTGAGATTAGAATCAGATAATACTGATAATCGCATGGCTGCCACTCCCTGAGCCTGGTTCTGTCAGAGGTTTTTTTCTTATTAGAAGTGAGTTTTTCCTTCCCACTGTCACCAAAGTGCTTGTTCATAAGGTCATCTGATTGTTGGGGTTTTCTGCACTATTATAGGGTCTTTACCTCCCAATCTAAAGCACCTTGATCTTAATTTTTGTTTAAATGCACACACATGCATTTCTTAATATGAAGTCAGAAAGATCTATCCATAAAGACCACAAAAGATGGACCTAGCTTGCAAGAAAGGTGAAACCTGAAGTGCTTTTAAACTGCATTCTTTTTAACAGCCACTAGGCGGCGATGCCCTTGATTGCAATAGGACCTATTAGAAATCAGTGGAAAAACAGTCCTGGACTTGACCTCTGTTGGCACTTTCATAATGAGTTTATAGGCTCAGCAACTAATCTGTGACCATACTGAATGAAAATTTATTTTTAAAGTTTCAGGAAGGAAGGCTTTCTGGGGTGATGCTCATTGGATAATGACTTGTGACTGACAAGTTGGTAGCTAATGAGTGTGAGATTTCATAGTCAGAAATGGAGATACAAATGGGTGATGTCATTCTAGCTATGTCCATCTTTGTTTGTGAGTCCATCAACAAAGCTGTATTAGCTGTAGAGGTGCTGTAGCTGTACTGATGCCCATGGAAACCCAGTTACCATTGAGGTACTTCAAGATTTCTAATTAAGAGACATTTAAAAATGACACCAACAACACAAGAGATAGAAATTGACTAATTCCAGTGTTTTGTTTTGTTCTTTTTTTCCACTGATTTTTAGAAAAGACATTATGTTCTGTTCAAGTTCAAGATTTTATTATTATTCAGTGCAATAACAAAAATTATATTTGTGCTTTCATCTTTGCAGATGAACCCTGCTGACCCTGCAGTTAAATGTTGGCCACCTCCAACAACACTCAGAGACAACTTTAGGTAGACTTATGAACTGTTAGGTGTGAGGTGGCGGTTTTGACTGCCTAGAATGGAAACACTAACAAAATACACAAGTGGAGTCCTGTTGTTACTCCGTTGGTGGACGCACACGATCACGATGCTGAGCTATGAGACAAACAACGCAATAACAGACGGACTGAGAGAACAGAGTAAGCATTTCTTCAGTTTAGGGGGAAACAGCAGAGGCGGCAATGAGAGTCATGTTGTTGATGCTTATGTGGTCACATGCAAACCTAACCACCATCCCTTGGGATATCCTTAAAAGAGGTTCAGATGCTGATCGAAAAGATGATTTCCCCCACTGACCCTGCAGAAATGAAAGGGTGTAGCAGGTGGTATCACATCAGGAAATTATCACGCACTTTGCATGTGGATGTTTCACTTAGGTCAGCATTCTGAATATGTGATCTGAATGGGCCAAATGGGCCAAGCAAAGAGAGAGTCAGCGTCTGATTTTTGTTCTCATGCATGTATATGTGCCTCAGCTCTGAGCTTGTGCCTCACTATGTCAGCTAAGAATTGTGGTCTGTCTAACTGTGATTCTCTGGGTCTATCTCTCCGAGCAGATGTACTCTTTTCTGCTCCACAGCTGCATCCCACATGTTTTCACGCTGCTTGACAATGCACGTATATTCTCTTCTGCTCGGAGCTCTAATGTTAGTGGTGATACTGGTGGTGCTGGTGGTGGACGATTCCTACTATTCTTATGGCCCTGATCTGCCCTTAAACCAGAGTTAAGCAAGTAGCACTCCGGCCCCGCTTTGGTCCTGAAAAATCTCCAGTTCTGTAATGTGAAGAATGTAGAAGGTAGGGGGTCAGAACTGGCAGGGTCTGCCACAGCTTCATAGCACACTGAGTCATTTCCATAATTGCCCACAATCAAACCAACCCCTCTTGGATTCCACCCGCTCCAGATTCCTGTAGATAAGCTGTGCCGCAGCTTTGGTGAGTGCTGGAGACCCCCAAGTAAGAACAGGTGCCGCTAATGTAACTGATTTCAGGTTTTCCCAATGTTTCCCCGGTAATTGCTCTGGGTTGAACAGTCCCTTTTGGATTGCTATCATGTGACTTTCCTGAAGAGCGGAATGAAAGAGGGTTTGTCCCACATTTGGTATTATCAGGAGACTTTAGCCAAATTAAGATGCCTTACTGTAAGTACGACTGTACAGGAACAAATCACTGGGCATCAGATTGTTAGTGATTGATTCGCATTGTAGCCAATTTTCCACCGCCTACAAGAAAAGTACTGCAGAGCAAAGCCTTTAGACCATAAACGAAGTCAAACAACCCATGACACAATATGCAGTGTGACGTTTCTCTAATGCTACAGTCTCTTAAGAGATATCAGTCGCTGCCACAGCAAAGCCATTCAAGAACCGAGGCAAGTCATTTTTGACATGACTGTTCATTAACTAAAATACGGTGAGAATCTGTATATGGGGGGGGGGGGGGGGGGGGGGGACAGACAAAAAAGTAGTATAAAAAGGCACAGGTTGATTGTTTTTAACAAGTTTAAAAGAGCATATGCAAGTCTTTACGTAGCTAGTAATTACTGCGTATTAAAATAGTCACTGGCTAGTTTACCCATTCTTAAAAGCCTGCGTTAGCTTTCCCCAGAACCGTGCAGGTACAGTTTTAGTAAATGTACCTTAGGTACACCACACTACATCAGAAGAATAATGCTTACTTGACGTACAACTGTAAAGGTTTTTCATATTTATGAACAACGACCGCCGTCTTAGGGAGGGAATTCAGGAGAAGTTTAATAGTCTATTACATTTCTCTCTCGCTATTGTCAAAATAAGTCATTACACTGACGTGATAAGTACAGGAAGGCAGTGAATAATGAGCAACAGTCGTTTTAATCGCCTCTACCGTCGAATGAGCGTTCGGTACTTTACTCCCCCCACCACCTCCTGTCTCCGTCCGCCGCTCTGCCAGGTAACCGTTTACCTCGACGTGGACGCGACTGTGGCCACACGCGCGCTCCCGCGAAGTCATACGTCACTGTGCTCGCTCCTCTTCTCGCGCGCTGGTTAAAAAGAAGGAGGAAAGAGCACGGGAAAACATGTGAGCGCTCTGAGGACTTTAGTGAGAGGCAACTTTTATTTTTCTTATATGTTTTTTTACCTGTGCATGTCCAAACTGCCGTGCTGTGCTCAAAAAGGAATTACATCTTAACGGAACGTCACGGCTTTATTTTTTGTATTTTTTCCACTTCCACTGTTTTGCGGGTTTTGGCTTTTTCTGCTCATCAGGATAAAATGTGTTATTATTTTTGCTTTCATATTGTTATTATTATATTATTTTAATTTTCGGAGTTATACTGTATAACCAGAAGGGAAAAGTAGGGCTAATTTATTTTAAACACCTGTTTTCATACTAACGAATCACATTTAGAACACCTGCGTGTACAAATTTGACTGTTGTTTTTTTTTTTTCCTGCGTGGAGAAATATATACATGTAAAAATATAGTGCACTCCAGGTCAACATCTCTCTCTCTCTTTTTTTTAAAGGGACGCGTTTTGTTTTATTTTCTATTATTATAATTAATATTATTGCAAGTGCATTTTATTATCTTTTGAGACTATGAAGCATTTGCAATTTGTGCTTGTGCTGGCCATCGCGGTCAACGTGTGGGAATGTGGGGACGCAAAGTTTGGCGAGAGAGGAGAAATGAGCCCCAGGAGAAGAAGATGTTACGACGGAAGCTTGCCCAAGCGGCTGAAGAAAAGGGAGCGAAAACTGTTGCTTGACGGCAGCAGCGGAGGAGAAGTTTGCCACAGGCTGTATCCTCGCGTATCCTGCTGCCCCACCAGGAGAGCCGCCTATCAGATCCTGCACCGCAGGGATCCCAGGGTAAGTTAAAGTCCGTCCGCACACGCAGCATTTTCTTCTAATGAAAGGACTGGCTTTTTTTTAATATATATATTATTATTGCTAAGGCACCTGAGGACATGCATTTACAGCCTTTGTGCATTGTCATTCTGCTTCTTACTACCGACAGCTGAATTTGAGGATGGCAAGAGGAAGTTGCCTTGGGCTATGCTGCCAAGAAGAAGTCCTAATTTTTATGTTGCTGTGGGAAAGCTATTGTAGCCTTAGTGGTAGGCGACCTTTAAATAGCTTCAGATGTAATCCCCATTCATAAAACTGTAAGCATATGCGTGGCTTAATTTTATTTATTTCCCCCTCTTTTCAGTATCGCTGTAGCATTTATACAATCTTCGGAGAACAACTTAATCTGCTTCTATCGGAGGCAGCCTTAAAAGTGAAGAAAAATCCTGCTTTCAGCAATAAAATGTTTACCAGCTTCTCATAATACGGTTCAACTCTAATTCGGTGTGTCCAATCCGCTTCGTTGTTACCATGGCAATCACTCGCCCGATTTACGTTACTTCTACGCTGGCCACAGTGAGCTCCAACCGCCGGCTGAGAGTGACAGAAAGAGGCGCTAGGTAACTAACTGTTGAGCCATTTACCCGACAAGGTAGGAGTTCGGCTGTACCCTTTTTTTTTAAAGTCAGCCGTCGACCTTTTTACTGGAACTGGAAGCTGATAAGGATTTTTCCCCTCTTGCCGGCTGTTTGGCAGCCGTTGGTTCTCAGAGTTAACGCTCAGACGTTTGTTTGTCTAACGTCTTTTAAGTGTCTCGCGCTCTTCCACTCTTGACCGTTATGGCGCCAACCGAGGTAATAATGTAAGTGTTAAAATGTAATGCAGCGCAAAGCTCAGAGGGGGGGGGGGGGGGGGGGGGTTAATTAAACCGCTCTTCGGAAATGCAGGAAGGAGAAAAAAACAGCGAGTGTATGCGGCCAAACTTGTAGCAGATTCCTTTGGATCCTCACCGGGCCATTCTCATGTAAACCACCCCTCGAATCATTCAGTGGCTGGGTGGTATCTCACTTTGTGTTGCGACAAAAAGCCATATTGCATCATTTAATTTGCTCAAGTCATGCAAATAAGAAGGGGTGGGGGGGTCGAAACTGAATAGGACGAACTCGACTTCTCCTCCTCCCAACTACACTGCCCACACACGGAGCCCTTTCTGATTATGGCAAAAGAATAACAACAACACCATTGTGTTTGTTGGTTTCACTAATGGGAGAAGCTGGAGAACATCATTCTCCCCCCAGTCATGAGCCCCTGTCCAAGTGTTAATGCCTTTGAGAGGGTGCGTGTCTTTCACTATATCCCCCCCCCCGCGCAATAAACTTACACCTATTCCCCGAGGACAAGTGTTTTGTTAACGCTTAGTGTTGCCTACCTCAGTGCTTGTCTCCCTTCTCCTATCCCAGTCTCCCTGATTGTGTGAGGACTGTCCAGATTTTTTCTCTATTTTTTTTATTCCAGCTGAATCGTATTTTACATTTTCATTTTTTTATGTGTTAATGTGTTTCTTCTGTGGATTTTTGCTGTTGAGTCATGCAGATGCGATCATAGAAGGAGCAGCTGTTCTCCCACACAAGGCTGAGCTTTGCAGGTGTGAAGGGAGTTTTAATAAATAAAAAAATGCAATGTAAAAATCTGAAATGACAGGGGAGTTAAGTTACTCATGATTTAATTTTCTTACCCATTGTAGTTCCACTTTTTTCCCCGATTGTGACTCTGCTCTTGATCTCTGTGAAAGTGTGACAGCTGAGCCTCCTTGTTGCTGTTTTCTCCCTGTTTTTTTTGAGGCGTGTACTCACCAAGATTGAGCGAGAGACAACAAACAAAGGTTCACTTGTTCTGGTTTGGATGATGGCAACATTGGAGCCCATCCCAGTAACATATGGACACAGGGCATGGTTGAGAGCACACAAATGCTACTCTCTGTGGACCTTGTGCCAGCCTATGGCACGCAGAATCAATGGGCAATTTAGAGCAGGAGAGCAGGCATGCCCGCAACACTACAGGGCATGAGCGTAGAGGATACCGAGACAGAGGTACACACTGTACATACAGTGCAGAGCTCCCTTTTGGAAAGGGGTTAGATAAATTGCAGAACAAAGATACCATTCAGTATGATTCTGTCTTTGTTTAGTCCATTACATTGCCTTCTATGAATTGCGATTTCCTATTTGCATGTCTGAAAGTGTATTTCACCTTATGGGCAAAATCAGCACTGTACAACTTCTGAAGAGAAAGTCTGTTCTGCAGCTTCAACTCGCTCTGCAACTAGAGTAAAGTGTAAGGTGTCCATATGTTAGCCTTGGGTCCCCTGGTCTAATTGACTTCGACAGACTGCTAATTTGTTGATACCAGAGAGGGAATGATGTGCCTGTCTATCTCTAAATTGGTGTTTACACATGGACCTCACACAGAGCAAAGCACTACCAGCCTGCTGCCTGCAAACAGCACTTGACCTAAAACAGATTACATTGTGTTTTATTATAGCTAATTTGTTATGTAAATAATCCTGCTAATTTCTTTTGGATGAAGTCTATGTATACCTTTGCATAATCACCCCAAGTCAGGCTTTGAGGCGCTTATTTGGTTTCATTCATTTTTTGCTTTGAAATTTGTCAAGCGTGGGTATCGTAATTTGATTTTAAGTGTTTGTGAACTTGGTAAGTAGGCAGAGAATGAGATGATCTTTTTGTTTATTTCTGTTTACAGAAAGGGAGGTCAGACTGTAGGCTTGACAAGTCTGTACAAAAGGCGACTGAATAAAAAATGTTGCAATTGTATAGAAAATTTAAGCATGTTGAGTATTTCAGGAAAAGACAAAAACAACTTTTAGACCTTTGTTAGAATTCACTTTTATGAATGGGATCATGCATTATCCAGTGGGAGAACAAGGAGGTAAGTGACATCACTAGTTGCTGCTGAAAATGTGGAGTCGGGTGATGCAGATGCAATTGTGGAGTTTTTGAAGACTTCAAACTGAAAGAAATAAAAACTAAAACTAAATAAAAACACCCCAAACATATCCACTGTAGAACATTAACAGAGTCCATGGCATTAACATTAAGCTTTTCATGTATGTAGTGAACAAATTATACGTCATATATATCTTATAACTATCTTTAAATCTTGTGAGTACTTGCTTTATATATATCACATTGGCTAATTTCATGTAGTTAAATGGGAGCATAATGTTAGACATCATATACACATATTTACTGAGCTGATATATACAAGCCTAACACTGAAATAAATATACAAAAATATATAAAAGTATATAATTTGAACTCAGTGAGATCATTTGAAAGCATCTTGCGTAGTTTTTCTAAATTCTCAGTGTCGTCATATTCAGGAATTTATAACAAAGATTTGAAAATGAATCTCACAATCTAAACTCTCCCTTCTTCATAGTGTAATATTTATCATGCTGCTATCACCAAATGTCCAGCTAAACCTAAACTATATGTTTGCTTGCGTAGTGAGTGTGAAGTGAGAGGTAAAAGCAAACAGCAAGCCGTTCTAATCAGGCGTATGCCCTTGTTGCGTGTGGTCTCCAGATTTTCTCCACCAACAATACAGAATGTGGACGTCTCCTGGAGGAGATCAAGTGTGCTCGCTGCTCCCCCAATGCCCAGGTGTTGTTCCACTCCTTGGACATGGATAAGATGCCACACAGGGAGCCAGACCTGCCACGGCTCTGCCAGAACTTCTGCCGCGAGTTCTACTACACCTGCAGGGGGCACATACCAGGTAATTACACAGATAATAATAGCCATTATTATAACTTTAATGTTGCCAGTGTGGTTACCTGATGGTATCCAAGTAAACATACATAGTGGAAAAGATTAAGTTAAAGTAAGCATGTGCTATATTTGGTCATTTGTAATTTTCATAAATTCAAATTGATGCGAACATGTTGATTTTGATTTATTAAAAAAAAAAAAATCAAACCCAGCCACACTTCTCATTGAGACTCAGCTTTCACATGCATGTGCAGCTGGAAGATTTTTGAACTTATGCAAGAAGTGGTGCGTCAATAGTCTGGTCTGTGGATATTTATTTATTCAGCTCTTACCTCATCTGACCTCACCCCGATTTGCTGTTGCTTGTCTCACCCATTTTTCTTGCTTTCTACCTCGTTTCTTAATGCATCAGTAAAATCACTTGCCACACTCTGGCTGTACGGACCCAGCACCTGATTAGTGTGCAGGCTGGCCTAGCACATTTGAGTAATCAAATTTGGAGAGTGATTTTTGTGCTTCTTATGACACAGTATCGAGTCTAGCTGTGTTTATGTCATCAGGTGCCGATATTGTTGTTCTCACGTCTCTGTTAGGTCTGTTGGGATCATGCAGGGTTATTTTAATCAGCAGAAATTTGCAATAAATTAACTTTCTGAAGCCCTTGAAGGTAGTAACAATATGCAGACTTGAGACAGTTCGTGACATGTGAATGGAAAATATTAGATATGCGAAGGTGGGTGTGAAAACAAATTTCATGAATGCACTGACAAAATCCAGCCGGCCTGACCTGTGTTCCAGAAAACTTGACTGACTGGAGAAAAGTGAACTATTTTATAACCTGTTCCTGGATGCAACTTGCTAGACTGAACTGCTGGAGTTGATTCTGTATTTGGGATGCATATGCACCCTAGCTGTGGTCTAGACATGACTGCTGGGTGCTTTGCCTTCCTCAGACATAAACTGTCAACTAAAAAAACTCTCTCATACTCTGCCATTAAACTGTTTTCATTTGGGTAGTAGGTTAACATGATTTGTAAACATAGCTGAAGTGTTGCTGTACTGGCCTCTGTCGTTCCTGACTATTAGATGGCAGAAACACAAAAAAACAAAAAAGCCATTGATGCAACAGTTTTCTATATGTGTAATGTACTGTTAAATGGGACGCCTCTATCACTGAAGCATTTTCTTCTCAGAAGATCACAGGTACCTTCAGAGTGCACACCACACAAGATCAAACACTTCTTGACTGTCTCTTCTCCTACAGCCAAGTCTTCTTCCAGTCTCGGTCGCCACAAACTGATTAGATCTGCTAAGATTTGCAAACAGAGAACAGTTTCAAACACACTTGTCTGCAATCCACCCACATGATACGCTGCAGCTCAAGTCAAATATCAAACACATACATTCCATCGGAGTCCTTGCTCATCTGCATTTAATGGCCTACCGTAGTATCATGTACAACAATTCAACTACAACTGATGTTGGCGAGACGGACTCTACAGAGCAAAGGCAAAGAAGAAGAAGTCTGGCATTGTCAGAGTTACATTGTTTCCTTATGAACTGATAGACATATGGGCTCAGAGAGTCAAACCAGAAAACCTCAAGAGAAGAATCCAGACAAGACTCCCACCCCGTCCCCCCACTGTAGGCTCCTCCCTGTACACCCCCCATCAGCCCCCACAGATCAGCATATGTGGTGACGAATGACACATTTATTTTTCTACAAAGGTTGTGTGTATGTAAAACTGCTGAAGTGCATCAAGATGTCAAGTACTTTGGGTGGGCCACCCAGGTTGCCTTGGAAGATAACCAGATGGAAGTATAACTTTAGCAGTGGGGAGCCAGGAATATGGACAGAGTTCTGTCTCTCACTCTGTGTGTCTTTGCCTTCGCTCCCTTGTTCTCGCACTTCTTTTCTCCTTTGATTTGTTTCCTGCCTTTTTTTTTAATGTTAACTCTTTTACAGTATCTTTTGTTAGTGCACACCCTGCAATGAAGGTAGAAGACATTGTCAAGCATACAAGGAGGTATTGGCGATTCCTGAAAATCATCTCCAAACTACAGACAGATTAATTTGATTGAATGATGTACAATATGAGCAATGCTTTTCTTAGGCATTTGCATAAATGGTAACAATTAAGTTGGAATTTTTGAATGTGCAATTCCTTTTTTTTATTGTACCTGAATATTGTAATGGGAGGCAGCAAAAGTGAACATAACCACAAACCTTGCCTATCAGTGTCACCCGTTTTGCTAATACAAAATCACCAGTCACAGGTATTAAATTGAAACAGTAGCCTTTACTGCACCCATAACTGTCGTTCTGCACCCATGAAACTTCCTACCAGTCCTTGATTAGCCCATGTACCCCTTTTCTCCATAAAGCTATTTACTGCCTTGACTCTCACTTCTGCCTGGGGGCCTCCCACCTTCTCCATACTTCTCTTATGTCCTCCTCCACTCATCCCCGCACCCTCCATTCGATGTCCCCAACCAGCATGGTTAAGATAACTGCAGACACTAGAGTGTGGGTGGTATAGTCAGAGCTGTGTGTGTGTTTCTACGTGTGTTTGATCTTCATGTTATGTTTAGATGTTTGAGGGGATATCCTATCACCTCCAGTATTTGGTGCGGTCAACCCTTGCGGTGTGGGGCACAGGGAGTAGATGAAAGGAGGGACAGGGAGAGTCCTGTTTGTGTTTTTACCACTGGTGTATTTGCTTTCCTCTGTCCTCTGAGGGATTGACTAAAGGAAACAATATTGGTAAGATTGTTTTTAGGTCGCTAAGGGCCCCGAAGACCCACTGCGCACTCTGCTTATTGCCGGGAATAATGTTGTGACTGCACTGGCTCGAGGGGCAGCTCTGTGTGACTCCTGTGTTTATGCAGATTACCCTCTCCTCTGGCACTAAGTCGTTTTAGGTAAACTAGCAGGCCAAAGGGAAATAAGGAATGATGTGATGTCAGTTTTACTTTGAACTCATGGGCAGAATTTATGGAAATACAATCAGTCAGCATTTCGGAACATCATGTCTTTGTTTGGCAATTCAAGTGATGAAAAGCTCTCACCCTGAAAACAATTTTGTTTATTCAGTCACATGCCATATTAAACAGGTGGACTTTTTCATTTCACAGGCTATGCCCATGTGCAGCTCTGTAATGCAAAACAGCCAGACCAGAAGAGTAAAACAAGTAATTTGGTTGGGTTTTTTTGTTTGTTTGTTTGTTTGTTTGTTTTTATTTGATCAAAGAACATTTTAGGATACCTGTGACTGGCAAGAAAAATGAAGGAATAACATTTTTAACTCCAGCTAAGTGAATGAACACAGTTTGAAAATTGGAAACTGCCATCCAGCGTCACCAGATTAGTTAACCGTTAAATGTGTTGATTTTGAGAAATAATGATGGGAAAAGTTGTAAAAATGTAGTTTTAGAAGAGTTTTGTAATTTGGTAACTTTTTTGACATTTGTTTTCAAATTATTTTTTCTGTATCTATAGTGTTGCAGAATATATTCAAGGGGGTATATGTGTGATTCATGAAATTAATTTGGTTCCCATAATTCACTGCGATGGAGACATATTGTTTCTGGTATAGAGTCAGATGCTTTTGGCAAGGGTTTACCTAGTTAATAATTCTAGTAATCATATATTTGGCTTTCTTTGTGTCTCACATTTTTCAAAATGATTGAACTCCTTGTGGAGCTTTGTGGAGTCTTCGTTGGGATGCAGTGGGGTTTTTTTCTTTTTCTTTTTTTCCCTAGAAATAGCTTTCTTAAGACCACTTCTGTGTATGTCACAACCTAGTCAACCATCAAATGATCTATGAATCAGTTGAAGAATTATATTTTTAGTGCCAAACAGACAAAATTATAGTCCTCATCATGCCAGTTCTTGTACTAGGTTTATTTCAGATTTTTTTCATGTACAACGGCTGAGATGTGTACTTCCTCAGCAAGCTTGATGAATTTTGCTGCCACTTGCAATGTGTTGCTGTTCATTTCCAGTAAGCTTTCATTTAGTGTACATCGACAGCGCACACTGGGTTTAACTATCTAAAGCAGTTATAATTAAAGGATCATCCAGCTGTAGCAAATGCAACCTCATTATTGCATGGTGTTGAACCAACTGAATAGAAAGACAGTCTCTTCTACTAGGACTAAGGCATGAGCATTATTTCATGAATAAAAATAATGACAAGGTAAACTAAAATTTAGAATGCAGTCATTCTTCTTTCCGGAAGAGGTATAGTTCACTGTAGAGCCCTTTCTAATCTGTGATCCATTTGGTTTGGCCCAGTTTGCTTTCACTTGTTCTTTTCAGCTCAGTCTAGCCAGGATTTGTTTTGGCTCGTCAAGTAAAACTCCAACTCTCCCCGACATACTAGCACATCACATCATTTCTCATCACATCTCTCTTCTTCTGCCTCCACTTACAATCTCATCTTCTCTTGCATAATAGCCACAATACATTATAGGCAAACCAAAGCAAGCAGGCCAGACGAGCCAAGTATAAGAAGCCATGCAGTATCTAGTGTGTATGACTCCATATCTCGGTATCTGTTGTGTTTTCTAGAACTGTTCCAAGCCGATGTGGATGAGTTCTGCCAATACTATGGGAGGAGAGATGCCAGTTTGTGTTTTCCAGATTTTCAACGAAAGCAATCACATCATCAGGATTCTAACTACTTGGGAGATGAGAAAATAGAAGAAATCAGCAGGTATGTAGTCTGACTTTTACAGTGTTTTACTGCATTGATTGCGTGATACTATGGAAGCTCTAAAGTAATTTTTAAAATAAGTTTTGACAGTGCCATGTGTTCTAACAAAATTAGCTTCTTGGGTTTTTTTCTATACCTATGAGAAGCAGGCATAGCTTTGGAACATGTTTTGGGTTCACTGGTCCATTTTGACATGGTCCATACTTTCAAACTGACATGCCATGCAATTTCTCCTGTAATCCTAAAGTTTGTACAGACTGCTTTTGCTCAGCTTTGCTAACATAATGAAAATGCTTATCCTGCGTCATTCTGTTTTCCTCCCTCACTGCAAAGGTCTGTACATCACAGAGAGCTTTGCCCTTTAGTCCATGGGGGGGATGCCTTTCATCTCAGTTTTCCCTAGGGCAGAAAGGCCAGAGACTAGGCACCTGAACAGCAGCAACCAACTTTCCGTCAAATAACTTCCGACAGTCACTGAGTTAAGGGCTTAAATTGTCTCTTCTGTCTCATATCCTCTGAGAAGTGTAAGCACATAAATGACAGTGAACAGGCTCCATTACTTTAAAAGAGTGGGAGAAAGAGCCAGAATTAAGTCAGCCGAGCTATCGACTGAGAATATGAGCTTCATTTTGGTGATTTAAGGCACAGAGCTTAAATGCCCTGTGTTCCTTGCACAATGCAGTGTGGCAATTGTGCACTTTTATGGTATAGGCAAAAAAAATTGTCATATATGTTGTCACTGGGTGGTGTGGATGATTATAGACTGATTTTTGCCATAGCACTTCATATTGACCTCTCTTATGTAGATTAACCTAAGTAGTCATGTCCACAGCCTGGAAATCTGCAGGGGTTCTTGCCCTCGTCTCACACTGGCACATTTGAGGGTAAATGTAGGTGGATGAGGTTGAACTTACTGGGTTTTCTTCTTTCAAAGAGCCAGATCTGACACACACAATTATTGCCCAGAAAAATCAATGTTTTGAATAAAGATGGGCTATGGCATTTTTCTTATAATATTTTATTGTTCTGAGTGTCATGAATTGCAGATAGAGTGCTCAAGTGCAGATGCCTGGAGGCAGGCAGGTTAAACAGAAAATCTATCTTTATTAGGTGGACGTGATGTTCAATAATCAAATAATGAAGTCCACGAACTGAGACACAACAAATACAGGGAAACACACTAGGAGAGTAAACAGGTTATAAAATGAAATAAAGTTAAACCAGGAGTAAACCCTCAACCTATAATCAGACAACTAAGAACATAAACTCGCAAAGAAACCAAATAAAATGTCTAAGAACAAAGAGTACAAAGCTTAAAAAAAACCCTCAGAGCTCCAAGACCCAGGATCATGACAGTCAATAAAATATGACAGTGCAGCTGATTTAGTTTTGCTTTGCATGTAAATGGATTTAGTAGTTATCAGCTAGGACACCTTTTAAATACCTACAGCAATAATTGTTTTTAATCATTGTCCAGGTAATGTATACTGTTGCCGGATATAGTGTATTATTCTTTTAGTTTATGTATGGAAAAACCCTCAACATTTGAAGCCTACGGCGTAAAGCTATGGAGGATTCACTGCTTTCAGGTCTGTTTGTCCCAGTAGAGGTAAGGGTGACTGCAGATCTGTTCAGTGTGATCACCTTTGGCCTGTGATCAGACATTTATAGAGCATAATAGGTCATGATTATGAAAATGATGTGGATCAGTGAACCATAGCTCTTGGTGGTATTTGCATTTCTTTTAGATTATGTTCTGATAAAATGACAAGATATCTTTTTGTGAGAAAAATGTTCCTGTAGAATCAATGCCAAGATTCACTGAACTTGTTGAGGTGGCAGGTGGTTGCCAAATATCTTATAAAGACCCTGGTATGTTTTGGGGGTTATTTTGTTTTTATCTTTCATCTGTACTGCTACCTGAAAGTCTTCCTGTTCTGTCTTATTGCTGGATTTACTGACATAGTCATTCTCTGTTCCTGTTCATATCTGGCATTAAAATGTGTCTTAGATTATTTGTTCACTGCTGAATAAATCTAAGTATAGAGATAGTATAGTACAGTAGAGTATTGAATGCACCCATGAAGCAGTCACATTGAGTCAGTCAGTCAGTCCATTATTTCTGGTGGTCTGCACAGCAAATGGCATCAGTTCTTTTAGTAGTACTCTAGTGATTTGCCTCTCCCTAGTGAAAAACAGCACTTTGGCAGAGTGAATTGAGTTGTTTACCTGCAGCTATCATTAACCATTTATTTTGAATAATACTGTTGTGCAAGGAAAAATAAAACACTTTATAGTGTTTGACCTTGCTTAGCTATGGTTCAGCTCATGTGCTCAAAACTGGTCAGTCAGGGTGGTGGTTCTGGATTGGAATTTAGAGATAATTGTTGGTAACAAGTAAGTTCCAGTAATTTAGTAGTCCGTTTGCTCTCTGGTTGCAAGCAGAATTGAGTTTGCAAACTTGAGCCCATGCAGGATTCTAACATTTGGTCTTAGCAAGCGGAAATAATGTAGAGTACTTGTTTGTTTGCCTGTAAAGTGGGAGAGTGAGATCCGGTCAAAAGTGGTCACTCGATACGTATGCTAATGCCAAGTGTGAAATGACGCACTTAGCACGGTCCGTTTATGATCGGATCACCCAAGACGCATGTTGATGGCAAATATGAACAGGGCCCTTGACATTTTGTATCTTCCTTGTTACCCAGGAAACACAAACACAACTGCTACTGTGCCCAGGAGGTGTTGAGTGGTCTAAGGCAGCCGGTGGCTGTGGTGCACTGTGGAGATGGTTCCCAGCGGCTCTTTGTCCTTGAGAGGGAGGGAATTGTCAGGATACTCAACCATAACCTCGAGCTAATTAAGGAGCCTTTCTTGGACATCCACAAGATAGTGCAGAGCGGCTTGAAGGTAGGACCAACTTTGCCTCATACTGTTACCTGTGAATTATAGAGGTAATATGTTGAACTAGATAATCATAGTTGTAAAGAACAAGGGGAAAAGAAAGAAAGAAAGAAACATGGCTGAGAGTACATAAAATATTTCTGCTACATTTCTAGAGTAAGGAAGTAATACAACACATGTCTTCCCAACACAAAATGTTTTCACCTGTGTAATGAAATGTCTCCAGGCAAGGAAAATCCCTTGGCAGTCTTGCTTGCATACTATTAGTATTATATTATATGATTAGACCAAACAAGCAGTCATTCATTAATTGTGATTGTGCATTGCGCTATTACCTGCTAATTAAATGTACACAGTGCAAACATTAAGCAAACTGATAATTTCTGCTACCTCTCATTAGAATGGTTAATGGCTTTCTTAATCTCTCCCATATTGTTCCTTTAAGGGTTCCAATATTATAGGGTCTTATTTATATGACTACCACACGTGATAATGGGAATGACAGTTAAGTTTAAATTGTAACCTTGTTTATGCTTGTAGTTCAGTTAAACAAATAACTTCATATTAGAGGTCTGTGAAATCTTTTTTCCTCGTCCTGCACTCTTAGTGTAGTCATTGGGGTGTTATTAATACAAATAAAACCTGTAGACCTGAAAAGGCGGATCTAGCCGCACCTCTGTAACATTTAACTTGTCTGTCTGACCATCTCTCTTGCCAGAAGAGGGAGGATGGCAGGGTAAACATATGTTCTACTTTTGTTTGGCTATCTGCCCTATGTGGGAAAAGTAAACATAGCCAAAGCAATAAAAAAAAAAAAGTGCACATGAATTTTATTGTTTATGTCTTTTGAACATGATACACTCTTTTGGAAATAGTTAGGCTTGCTGTGTCCTTGAGTTGATGTATTCTCAAAAGTATGTGTGCCGTGCTACGCTGCTAGTTCTTGAAATGTCTTCTTTCTTTTTTTTATAAATTCTCTATGGATATATCATTTCCAAAGACACTTAATCTTCTTGAGATTTATTTTTATATCCGTAGAGCTTGGGTAATCACAGATTTTGAATTTGGTAATTGTTCAGGAATTGTTTAGATTGTATGAGGAGATGTGGTAGCTTAGATGTCTGTGGGGGGCACACTCCCAGACAGGAAGTTTATCCATCACGCATGCCTCTTGCTCCTCCACTGACAAGGTCCTCTGCTTACAAGGAGTCAAACGGAGCAGAGCATTTGAATATTAAGCTGCACCCTTTGGGATGCTCACCCCACTCTTCTCAGCTCTCTTATCTTAATTTACTCCAAACTAGTTGTGGATAAAGTCACTATTATGACAATTAGATGTGGCTCAATCCCCCTGCAAGCCCCAGGAGTCCTATTCTGAACTGTTGGCTGCCATAACGGTGCAATCCACTCCAAGGGAGGGCTAAGGTGTTTACTGGCAGAATCAACAGGATGGAGCTGCCTTTATACATAAAGAGGAACCCATGCTCTCAAGAGACAAGGCAGATAACGGGTTAATCATCAACCTCATGCACATGCTTTGATTGTAATGTTCTATGTTTCCTCTTACTCTTCTGTCCCCCTCCTTCCATGGATCCCTCGGTGCCAATTTAGCTGAACTGCACAAAAACAATACTACACTCTGGTGTGGGCTTCTACATGGCTGTGGGTGTTCTTAGAAATTCAGTTTGCTTTTAAAGTCATACTGTCCATTTATATATTCATGTTACAAACTTTCAGTTGATTATGTAACTCAGCGGGATCCTGTCTGCAGAAATCTATAATTGTTAAAATAATTTAAGCCCTATTTTGGACTTGTTGTTTGCAAAGAAACAATATAGCATGTCAAATCTGAGTAACTGTTGATGTTGTTTTTTCTTTTTTTGCCGGGGTTTGGGGGTTGTTTCTTAAATCTATTCCACATCCTTCAGGTTAAAAAGAATAGGGACCATTGGGTTTGTTATCAGCGCACAGTTCCAAAGCGATTATCTGTGATCGTGTGTGGTTATATTACTGTTTGTGGCATAGGTGCACATCAGTGAAGATAATATATACTGGGTTTACATCTCTTGCCTTTTTACATGATAGCTTTCCTCATCCAGATTTTAAAACAATAATTCACTATAACAGAGCCCAGGTGAAAAACTCACATACCCGCAGTTCAGACCTGTAAACCATTAGAAACACTGGACACTATATTAAGCAATAAATTGGGACAAAAGGATGGCCCCATATGCTGCTCCAAGTTTGTTTTGTTGGGGGGTTTTTTTTGTTTGTTTTAATCTGTTACTGGCATCAAATGAGCATATTCTTGATTGTTTTAATATGTTACATTTGTATTGTTTTTAATTGAATATAGGTTTTAAGTTAATTATACAAAGATTTATTTTTATCCTCTCTATGTTTTACATAGCCTATAGGGCTGGGCAATTTGCTCCATAGTTCAATCATACTGTCTTTCTCCTGTTGGATTGCAAAGCATTGCTGCCAGGAAAGGATGGCAGAGGAGGTTAACATGCACCAATTAGGGCTGTACTCCCTAAAATACAATGTGTGGCCTAAATTCAGAAAACTCATTACACACTGGTGAGAGAGAAACACACACACTGAGAATTTATTTCTCAAATGTCAGTTCCAATTTTTTACACCTGTAGCTCTACTAACTCATCCACTCTGTTTAAAATGCCTCACCTAATTCCCCTTCACTCATCACCGTTTTCTCCCCACTTTGGTGGACCAAAAAGTTACATAGAGGAAGTATAGTCACATTACGCTACAGTTTAAAAATCAAAACAGCTGCTATAAGTATCCTCCAGATGTGACATGAAACTATGGCAAGGCAGATTTAATTTATTATGAATCACATAATAATAATAATAATAATATTTATTTAATGCATCAGTTGGAAATGAGCTAAAAATAGCCTTGATTGGTGAGTTGGCAAGCTATCGTTGATCTTTTGAACTTCATTCCCCAGCATTAGTATCTATTGGGGCAAACTTAATATCTCCAAAAGTTGATGGTGTTCATCTGGGTGTAGCGTTTTGTGGGAGAAACATTTCGTCACTCGATTGAGAATGCATCAAGACGGCAAACTTAATAGTTTATTTTAGATTATATAGCTTATTTTTGCAAACATGGTTATGTGTTAGCCTGTTTACTTGCCAGTAACAGTGAACCACAGGTGTATTTCCAGTTGCGTACTTTTCATGATTTATGGAAAGCAATGCTTGCAGCATACAAAGATTACATAAAATTTTATAGTGCTTTTACAAACATACATTTGAACACTATTAAACCTGTCAGGAACCACAAATATCCTTGAACGTGTATGGAATTGCTCTCAAAGCAACCTATGAAGATGCAATCAGAAACGGTGTGCTAAAAAACTTTAGAAATGCTACTTGAGAGTACAATGCATGATAATAACAGTGTACAGATATGGGTGACCAGCATCCCAGAGCTAACAGTAGTCCTATGAATCACTATGCATGTGGGTGAGTGGGCCTCTCATAAAATATTTCCCTATTCAGCCAAATGATTCAGAGCATTGGTGCTGTCCTTGGCATCAGAAGATCAGAGATGATGGAGTAAAATAAAGCAGTATGTAATGTTGGCTGCTCTTGTTCAGGTTGTAGTTCTACCTTAAGCTTTGCCCATGGTGGAGAGGGCAGAAGTTGAGCTATATAAAGGACATGTTTGTAGTGGAGTGAAACCGAGTGTTAAGGAAAATTTAAACTGTCCACTGCAGCCATGAATTTCTCATTCATGCATCCTTGATCTTTGTTGGGGTTTGTTTCCCACTTCTTCCTATTTGTGCTTATTCCTTTTCCTGTTTAAGTAAACTTTTTAACCAATCAGCATATTACAAACAAGTGATAGTATGCACAAAGGTGTATCTCTGTAGCCACTGCGCTGATCGAGATCCTATAATCCTTCCTTCTCTGTAGCTGAACAGCTATGCAAGTGGACACCACAGTACTATAAAAACAGCTTTGCACATAAATGCTGCAGTGCTCATATAAATATTGTTGGCTTTAAAAAAAAATCATCATCTTTGTGGTTGATGATGGATTATATCTCGTTCTTGGTTAGTTGGAGTGGAATTTGTGCATGGCTTCTCGATGGTCCAAGAATTTAAGTATCACCAGCTGAAGGCATTGCAGTGGAAACTTGACTGTGTGATTCTTATTGCACAAGAAAAAAAGAGACAGCAAAAAAACTGTGTATGTTGTTTGTGAGGGAGGTACGAGCATACATGCTGCAGGTTGTCTTTGAGTGAAGGGTGTAGAGGGTGTTTTTGTTCCAATCAACTCTAATGGAATGTCTTTTTGTGGAGTGAGGATCAAAAGGTTCAGGGTTATAATGCATGAACCAACACATGTGTCACTGATGCTCAGTGACAGCTATCCCTGCAGAATTGGAAATTGCTGCATTTCTTGTGACATTTTCTTCATAATTCTGTGAAAATAATCACTGAGAGATATCAGCTGGTTGTTATCCCTGCACCTCACATTCCCAGGTTTATTTGGAATGATGCCACATGTTCCATAGAGCCAAACCCAGAGCTCCAGAGAACAGTGTTTGAGGGAAAAGTGAAATGCAGGGACAGGTATTTGTGAAAAATGAAGAAATAATACCTGGTGAGAGATCAGAAGCCCCCTACTTTGCTTTGGAAGAATGATGGTAGTCATAAAAAAGACAAAGAAATTCATGGAAAAAATGTGTTTTAAGTTGACACAATGTGCATGGTGATTTGTACAATTTGACAGAGTCACTACAACAATCAGGGAGCTTTGAAGTACAGGTGCAGCATCTATAACTACGAGAATCATCCCTTATATAGATGGAAAAACATGGCAGAAACATGTAGCTCCTCCTGCATTCAGCTACACATGTGGTATCACTCTAGTCAATGTACTTGAATATCTTTATATGTAGGTGCATTAGAGAACCCTAAAAACTTCAGAATTGGCTTTACACCTAACAATATGCACAAAAATGCAGTTTGTACATTCTTTAAATGAGGTTGTTTATATAGTTGTAAGTTTTTGAACCATGCCAAAAATATCTTACCTACTGCAGCTTTGGCAGCAGTTTTAACATGATCACTGCTCACGATTCCCAGTTTGGCACTTTGTCTTCTTTTAATCAAGCTATCTCCATGGACCGGCTTACAGTGAAAGGCTCGCTGATGCAGTGTTTGTTTCTTATGGCTCTGGTGCTAGCTCTGCTGTCTGCCTGCTGCTGAAGGAGCTAGTCATTAGCAAGGGAGCTAATATTTCAGCCCATTTACCACTGTGTACCTTGGTGGTCCCCCTTTGGCTCCGGATCTAGGCCTCTTTGGAATCACAGCTTTTGACCCACTCCCTATGGTGAGTTTATTTTGGGGATGTGGGTCACTGCATCTCTCAATCTAACATATGGATCCAAAATTTCCAAAGGTGAGGTGGAGAATTTCTCTTCCCATCAAGAAACTTTTTGACACAGGATACTCACTGTGTCTCCAAGTAAAGAGTGCTGCATCCACTCCCATATAACTCTTGTTTTTATTTGACTTCAATGGTCTGACATTTAGTAGTACTCATAAATTTTTGCAGAGGAACCCTGCCTTTTGGGGTGGAGACTTATTTGTAAACCTTCACAGTATTTCACTTTATATTCAGATTGATAGACCTCCTGTGGCTTATCCTGTGGGTCTCTGTTTTTCCTCATTGGTACTTTGAGTAATACCTTGGCAAAGAGTCATCTTTTTACATGTGTATGGAGCCTGTGTTTGGACTGCACTGGGTCCAGTGCAGTGTGAACCGAACTAGTAGATCCAGTATACCAGTTTATGTTTTTCTTGACCTGTTAAATAAACTACACCTATCCAGAAAAGTGCCACTATAGTGCAAACAAATATTTATATGTATATATTTTTTCTGATTTTCTTTCTCATTGTTACTGTTTTGAGAATGAATACCTGAGGAATATGAGTGCAATATCAGTGCTTTTGTAGTAACTGCAGACCTTTTTAAAGCTATTATTGATAGTAAATGAAACGCTGTTATATACTTGCTTAAGGATCACTTTAAAAAATGTTCTTAACACCTGAGAATTCTGCTCATTCTGTAGTCAAGAAGAAATACAGGGAGAGAGTAAAACATTAAAAAAAAGCCAACTTGACTTTCCTTGCCTGGGGAATGAAATGCTATAGCTGATTACTACAGCTAACTATGACGGGAGGACCACCAAGGTAGTGACAACTGATGTAGCTGCCTGCAGGGTTAGACAAAGGTTTACATATTACACAAGCAATTTAGATGTTTTCTAAACATGTTGCCAAGACAGTGGGAGTTGGCAGCTCTTTCCTTGTTTAGGTTGTCTTTTTTTTCCTTTTTTACTCTACTCTAGCCCTACCCCCCCCCCCCCCCCCCCCCCCCCCCCCACCACCACCACCACCACCACCTTCCAAGCCTCGTATTTTGCATGGATTTTGTGTAAATCAGTGAAGAGTGAGGGGATGGGGAGCGAAAAGCAGGGACTGAAGCACTCTGCACTTTTGTGCTCTCTATGAACTGTGAGTGAGCTAATAAATTCTTTCAGCCACTCAGCATAGCATTCACAGATATCCCCCAAAGATTACACACACAAATCACCGCACAATAGAGGCCACCGGGAGGGTCTGGGCGTCACTGGGGCCCCCGACCCTGGGGACAGGCGCACATAAACAGGCTGCAGAAGACCTGGCAAAGTCTATGATTTGCAGAGGAGATGCTGCTAAACCCTGAGTCAAATGCTTCCTAATGATTGGTAAAAGTATATGTTTTAAAGGTGTGTAGTGAAATAGAAGCAAGAGTGAGAGAAAAGCAAAGAAGTGAAAGGGAAGATGAACGTCAAATTTAAAAAAAAAAAAAAAGGGAGGGGGGGACAGTGGGAGAACTAAAACAGGCAGGGGGTTATGGATGTATAGAGGCTGTGTGTTGGGGATGATGAAGATGACCAAGGGGGGTGATTCCAACCCCACACAGCCAAGCACAAGCCAAGCAGGGACATAATTAACTCCTGGATCTTTTGTGTTTATCATCTGACTGCAGGGCGGAGATGAAAGGGGCCTGCTAAGCTTGGCATTCCACCCCAATTATAAGAAGAATGGCAAGCTCTACGTCTCCTACACCACCAACCAAGAGCGCTGGGCCATCGGACCACACGACCACATTCTCCGTGTAGTTGAATACACCGTTTCGAGGTAATGGGAGAAGTAGTGCACCAAACCACTGCCTGAAATGACACCATAAGGGTACATAAAAGGTCGAGGTTAATAGAGACTGGATATGCAAACTTATTTTAAGACATCTTTAGCACATGAATGCAAAACAGTTTTCATTTTAGACAACTGTGATTTGTAGTACTGTACCTATGAAATGTGGTGAACATTCCCATTTCCCATTGTTTTTAATTTTATTTAAATTCTAAACACTATCCGGTTGTTCAGTGATGACACGACGAATCCTACTTCCGGGCCTAAAGTAGTCTGCGTTTAATATGGCTTTTGTGTTGTTAACATGTTTAATGTTATGTATTTTCTTCTATTTGATCTCAAAAAGCTCCTAAAACAGTCAGTGATCACCGTTGACCTCCCTCGGCTTTTATTACCGCTAATCATTTATTTAAACTCAGTTTTTAAAACCTTAGAATGTAACTACAGCCCAGCCCATGCAGCAGTATATGAATGACTAACCTCGTATTATGGATGGATTATCTCAGTTGTTCTCCTGGCTGAAGTTTGGTCCTTTTACAGCATCCTGCCATGCGATTACATTTGTTCCTGACCACCGAGAACACTCACGTTAACTTTTATCGAGTGGAAAAAAAGTTAGCTTGTTTATATTATGCTAACATAGCTGTGTCGCTAGCGGTCACGTAGCACATCATTATATACCAGCTAGCCCAACTTCAGTAACCCTACAAACGTCACTGCTTTTTAGTTTTCTGTCTTCATTTATGCTGGAAGTGATAACAGAGCTGTACGTTTTAATTTGTTTCCAAAACCCCGCAGTCAGGACATGCTATATTGTATTTAGATAGCAGGGAGTTAGCTCGTTAGCTCACTAGCTTCTAACTTCTAACTCCGTTAAATGTCATAAATTCCGTTTTCATGGATGCCTGGATGTTAAACTCAATAGTTACACCTGGTAGAGCAGAACGCTGATCATTTTTATTAAAGATGAAAGACTTTAGACAGTTTTTCAACTCTCAGTAATGCCATAGTGATCGTTTGATATATGGACCTGCAGCGGAGTTTAGGTCCAGACACGGCTAGTGACGTCAGACTGAACAACCGGATAAAAAGGACAAACTTTTCTCATATGGAAGTTTCTGATTACTGAATTGTGGATCTTTTGATTATACCACTAATAAATCCAACCTGCTAACCTCAATTTCTGCAAGAAACCATGGTAACAAAACCTTCAAAGGCACACTGAGGATTCTTCTAGACATGCAAAGAAATCAAAACAGATAATTTTTGTCTTTTGAGGATTTAGAAAGTAGGTCAAATCGCCAAGAAAAGTGTTTTGATAAGATGTGCAACGCTCTCATTATCATAACAGTGTTTTGCCTTTTCCTGTGTCTGTACCTTACACTCCCTTCACAATGACCTGTGATTAAGAAAACAATCTTTTCTCACGAACATGTTTAAGTGTTACATTTTCATTTTCATAATCACAGTTGTATGTTTGACTTAATGATCTAATCTTAATTATAATCTTGGCATGCAGTCTTGGTAACTGCAGCACATAGTCCTTAATTTGAGGGTCCAATAGAGAAATGGTAGTTAAAGTACTTAATGGTAGCTTAAAATACTTTTTTTTTTTTTTAACTTTAGGCTTTTTAAAAATTGCACGACTACCCAAAACAACGCAACTTGCCATATTAGTTGCTGATACTGTGAAACTAAATTCTCATTTTGCACTTCACTTGAAATTGTGCAACATTTTGCACCCTGTCTTTACATCTCCACCCACTGTCTTTGGCGATACATTAGATTAAGACTAAATGTCTGCAGAAAACAAAGTATTTAAAGTAATTTAATGTTGGATTTTGTTCCGCGTGTCATGTCAGCATATCTTATCCATGCCTTGGTGTCATTGTACCCATTAACAGAGTCATTATTTGAAGCAAACAGACAATCCATGGTGATAGTGCATGTTATACATGCACTATCACCATGAGCTTTTCACATGTGAAAACATGAACGCTGAATTGAATGGCCTTTAACCTGCCAGCTCCCCATTAACAGTCTGTGTGATATAAAGTTGCACCAAATTAGTGAAGAAAAAAGCAGATAACAGTTCAGAAAATTCATTTACAAAAAGCATTATCTTTTATTGTATATTTTAAAACACTATATGACCATATGTCTGTGGCTTTTACATCAGTCAGAATGACCTTTTTGGCCATTTGTCCACTTTCAGATATCATACATTTGAACCCAGACCCCTTTAAAAATAAGGGAGCAGACAAAAGTCCCCTTATTTATTTATAAGACAGCGTAAAAGCATCAAGGTATAGAAATGTTGTGGGTACTCCTTATAAATGCCGTTTAGCAAACATATTTTTTGCATTTGCAATTTTTTATGATTTTCTCAGGAAAAACCCAAACCAGGTAGACACAAGGACAGTCCGAGTACTAATGGAAGTGGCGGAGCTGCATAGGAAGCACCTTGGGGGCCAACTTCTTTTTAGTCCTGATGGTCTGTTGCACATCATCCTGGGAGATGGCATGATCACTTTGGATGATATGGAAGAAATGGATGGACTGAGGTAAGATCAAAAGTCCAAGGGTCATTTTATTGATGTTTATATACTGCTTTGTGCTCCATGTTTCAATCGTGACCTACCGTGTACAATTTTGAATGCGTGTTCTTGTTTTTGCTTGCAGTGATTTCACGGGGTCTGTGCTAAGGGTCGACATAGACACAGATAGTTGTGCTTCTCCATATTCCATACCACGGAGCAATCCTTACTTCAACAGCACCAACCAGCCACCTGAAATCTTTGCACATGGATTACATGATCCAGGCAGGTAAGTGAAACACTGCACTCTTTAAAGATTCTTGCTATGACTGATTTGCAATTTTCAAATGTAGAAATTCTGCTCATACTATAGGGTATTTTCATTACTGCTCTTGTAGAAAATATGAACTTAGCACAAACAGTAAGGCATTTTGTGTTGGGTCGATTGTTTCTCTGTTGTTAACAATGCTTCCCGGCAATAAATCTTATGCAGTTGGAAAGCCTGTTTATTTCCTCTTATATGGTGACACAAGTAAAATCCATTTACAGGTTGAACAACAGAGTTTGATATATGATCTGCACCCATGAAAACTTCTTCCTTTTTAAAACAGTGTTTTTCCTTCCCACTGTTCCCAAGAGCTTGATCAAAAGGTCTCATTTGATTGGTGGGATTTTCTCTGTATTATTGTAGGGTCTCTACCTTAGTATATAGTATGTCAGTATAAAGTATGTTGAGGTGACTGCTGTTGTCATTTGATGCTATATAGAACTATACACAGCCACAACAGCTGGTCACCAGCTTGGTCACACTCCTGTGTGATGGCATCAACCTGGACTTACTGCTAAATGTCACGTTCCTCCACATGTTCAGGTTCCTGTGCACATGTTGCTGATGCCAGCAGTGGAAGGCAGTCATGGCAGCCCTGTGAGACTGGAGACTAGCTGTATGCAGACTGTTCAGGGTTGTCTTGGTAGAAAGCTGTTGGCCGTGTCATCTTGCAAACCTTGACTGTAGTTTTGTAGAAGACTGCCTATGATTCACCAGTGCTGAGAGTGAGGAAACAACCTGACGGAGACGCCTACCTTGTAGCCTGTCTCTGGCATTGCCCAATTTATGGAACTTCACTTTGGAGGTGGCAGTAGGCCTCCCTCCAAATAATGCAGCAGCTTGGTTTTTGCTTAACATCAGCTGGAAGTAGCCCTATGGGACAGCCCTATAAAGATCAGTCAAACATGGCCTGGGGCATACACCAACTGACCGGTGTACCACGGTCCGTGCTCATCTCAAGATGCTGCTAAACACTAGCCAGTCAGGCACCTGATTGTCAGCAACTAGGCTACTAGAAGTTCGAAACAAAACTCAATAGCAGAACAAGCTGTTCAGCACATGCTCAACTCTGGTGCTCAAATGTAGCACTAGCTTTAATGGGAAATAAACACGCTTTCCAACGGTATAAAAGTTCTTACCAAGATGCATCGTTACAATAAAGAAATAGTCAACTGCATGCAAATTACCTTTTTGTGCTTGTGTTGTATTGCCACCTTTTATTTGTTTGGTGTTTGGATATTACTTCTAGTTATGTTATATTCATTCCTGGCACGCTGTGCTCTGTAGGTGTGCAGTAGATCGACTTCAGTCAGACAATGGGAGTCTTGTAATCCTCTGTACAGATGCCAGTGGCAGAAACACAACAGCAGGAAGAATACTGGAAATTACTAAGGGGGGCGATTATGGTGAGTTACAATTTCCATGAGAATTTCCAAAAATGTTCACAATATTTACCTTTTTCGCATGTTTGGAAGGAGTTTTAATATACCCAGTTGTGCACAGTCTTTGCTGGAGTTTTGTTTGATTGCATTACATCCTGAGAAAGAAGTGAAAATACATTAGCATCCTGGATAACCTTTCACATTTATTTCCCTGAAAGTGACATGTGTTTTTATGAATGTCTTTCATTTTGTAAGAACAGTGTTTTGGCAACAGATTCAGAAACACACCAGGTTGAGTGCAGAAACAGTGAAGGTTAAATGTAAAAATGATGTGATCCAGAAATATTCCCCATTTGTGGTGTGTAGATTTGCCAGTGGAATGTAAGATGGTGTCCACAAGTAAGATTTAAAGCTGTCAACAATAATAACTGTCTAGATGATGGTTTGGCGCTGTTGAAAACACAGCTGAGAGGAATCTAGCTCTTCTCACATTTAGAAAATAATCAATAACAGCAGCACTTTACACTGCTTATCCTTCCTTTTTCCACAAAAAGAAAATTACAGCTCTTTGTTCCAAAATATATGAGGCAGGTTATCCTTGCGCTAAGTTAATCCTTAACTTTGATCTCTCACTCCATTTGAAAATGTCACTTCTTGCCACAGACCACCTCTCTCTTGGCCTGATGCCCGATTTAGCCAGTTACCCAAACTCCAAAGTGATTACGGTTGGGAAATGAGCACACCCCGTCTCGGATCATAAATTTTTAAGGGCGGCAAACCTCCATTCATATTTTTCCTTGCCAAGAAATCGTAATCCAGTAAATGTGCCACATTGCCTCACCATCACGCTTTTGAATAAAAGATCAATACATTCTTTTCCAGTTTTGATAAAACACGTCCGATTTAAATCTAGAATTCCCTCTTTCCTCCTTTTTTGTGTCTCATATAAACAACACAGCAATTATGTCTGATGAACGTGGTCTATGTTTTTGATTCCAAAACAAACAAAACAACACCAGTGCATGAATCAAGAAAAGCAGTTAAGTAGATTACAATCCCTGCAACATCAGTGAGACAGAAGAGATTGTCTCTGGGATAAAACATGCATGCAGACAGTTTGTGATGGTGTTACAGATGAATGGCAGTAGGTCTATGAGTCTATTGGAAGTGCCTAAATAAGACCTATGTCTCCTTGTCCCAATAGAAAATGAGCCCTCTGCCTATGACCTGCATTCCAGTGGTGGAGCACCACCTGTGGGGGGTTTCATCTACAGGGGCTGTCAGTCTAGGAGACTTTATGGCAGTTATGTCTTTGGAGATAAAAATGGGTAAGTACAATAAAGAAATGACTGATTAATATATTTAAACAGACTATTTAAGTAGCTGTATGTTTTTAAGAATTAACTGTGTTTACATGATGACAAAAATCTATATTTCAAAGTCATTCTAACATCTTTATCCTCCCAGAGTTGATTTATGACTTAGTAAGATCAACATGACTTTTCTTCTAATATTAAAAACTATTTCCTTTGCATTAGCATGTGCCAGTGTAAACACCAAGTTCATCCACATGGGAGGAAAACATAGACTCCCATGTCACCATGACAGCGCGGACCATTGAGTGTCAGTGGAGATTACACATTGTTCTCTGTGCTGTTCACACTTTTCTCTGGTTTCTCTGGTTTTCTCTGTTTTGCTGATGTCAAACACTGACAGTTGAGTAAACAAAGGGGGTAAAGTGTGTCCCCTCCCCAATCCGTCCAATTATCGCAAGCTGGCACCGTGTTTAAAACAATGTGTGATCAGTTAATTCTGTGCCTTATTACAATTTGGGAGCATTTTGTTGTGGCAAAGTGAAGGCTCCGGCATGATGTTTGTTTTGAAACTAAAGGCTGACTTCCTAACTAACACCATGTGGGACATGGTGTAGAAAAAGAATATGGGTCATGAACCATGCTGTACCATGCTACTACAGTTGATTTCTTTTGCTTTCTCCCCTGTGCACAAATGTAGTACTAAACCTTTTACAGTATCATCCAGTCTGCAGTCACTTACCATGAGTATTTTTACTTTTCACTTTAGTAACCTTCGCATCCTTCAGAAGTCTACATCTTCCACATCAGCGAGTGGTGAAGAGTGGCAGGAAAAAGCTCTGTGCCTGGGCTCAGCTGACTCCTGTGGCACTATGCTTGTTGGACACATCTTGGGTTTTGGAGAGGATGAACTGGGTTAGTATGGCAATTAATAAAAAAGCTAAAAATGTAATTGCTTCTGAGATCTTTTATCTTTGTTTCTTTTCTCTCTTGCACTGATCTTTCTTTAGATTTACACCTGACCTATGTTATGACATATTTTCTGAAGCAAGGGTTTTAATCCATGACTCCTTGAAGGCTTGTTGACTCTGTGTGTGTATGTCTGTGTGTACAGCACATACATACATAACACACATAACCACAGCATAAAACACCACTGAAAATCTGAAAACAGGCAGCATGGTGGCGTGATGGTTAGCACTGTTGCCTCACAACACCACTGTCTGGCCAAGGCCTTTCTGTGTGGAGTGTGCATGTGTTAGCCCTGCATCAGACTGGTGACCTGTCAAGGGTGTACCCTGCCTCTCGCCCTATGTTAGCTGAGATAGGCCCCCCACAACCCTGATAAAGATGCGACTGGATGGATGGATGATAAAGCCAACACGCCTCTCATTAAGTAGTCCAAACATCTTAGTTAGTTGTCATTTTTGTAGGATAGTCATAATCTTCCAAACCTCCTTAATTCACTGTGCCACCATGACATGTGTTAAGTGTTTCTCTGGGCAAGTTAAAGATTAAGTTAATATATGCAGAGTAACCTGAAATGAACTGACACAAGACAGTTTTATAAGTTGGATCCCCACCACACACTCGAAGAATTGTAAACCGTGAGCTCTGATGTTTCTGATTAAAATGAACACATGATGTAAATTGTTCGCCCAGCCATCAGAAATCTTTGATCACAGTTGTTGCCAGGTCTTGGAGTTATTGTTTGACGAGATATTTAAAGATTTCTGTATTCGATCAGGATTTGCAAGTGGTGCAAGAATTGCAGCGGGGGCCAGGCCTATGTCCCAAAAAAGAGGCCCCACAGACAGATGTTTACAATTTGTCCCCCTATGGAATTTTCTTGCAGGCTTGTTCCTCATTAAATCATCTGCCTGGTTCCCAGTCATGAGTATCCAATTGTCTCATTAAACTCTTTTTTAAAATCCATTGGCAAGTGCAGAAATGCAGAAGCCTGTGATACACTCATTTTCCTAAACCCCTCATGTCCTCCCCTTTCATTTTCTTGTGTTTCCTTGTCTTGTCTTGTCTCTTCTTTAGTTAGGCACTGGGATCTGCTGAATAGTTGTTCGGACATTGGAAGTATTTCCATCAGATGATGCTGATGGGATTCCCACTTAACTGTTCTTCTTTTGCAGGTGAAGTCTACATACTTGCAAGTAGTAAAAGCATGGTGCAGTCACACAGTGGGAAACTCTACAAGCTGGTGGACCCGAAAAGGTAAAAGCAGGAAGTCCCTTGGTAATTTGTGCTGGTATGTAGTTAGTTGTTCGGTGATTAAGTGATTCCTTCTTAGTGGGGAGGACATTCAGCTGTTCATTAAAAAATCCTGCATTACGTCCACAAGAGGGCAAACCAAGACAATGAGAGACAAAACTACTGGTAAATCGCTCTCTCTTGAGTTGAGTTTAGTTATAAACTCATTCCCCAAAGGTTGTAATTGAGTTATTCGTTCGAGTTAGTCTGAACAACATTTTCAGTAGCTTTAAGTGTTGATTGTGATTCCTGTCAACAACAACACAGATTATTTTCAGTATATTCAAGCAGGACAGCCGTTCCCAAGTATTGGAGAATTTGGGATTTTTTTTAGACAGCAATTATAATTGTTACCTTAGCATGTTATTAGCCTATTAGCCAATTCTTACCGTTAACTATTTTAGGCATATTAACGCAGCTTTAAAAAGTTAAGGAGGTTTAAAAAATTAAAAAATACAAGCAAATAATTCAACAGTGTGAAGTTGTTTAACCGATATCATGAATTCATAATCACAGCTAAAGTTTGGAAAAATAATTCAGGAGGATGATATCTGAAAGGTGAAGCAGCAAACGCTGTACGTACTAAGGTTGTCACGATACTTGATTTTCCTTATACCCAGGAAAATATTCTAAATACTAGATACAATTTTTGAATTTTTGATTTTGATAAAAATTACACTTCCTCTTAGAACAATAAAACGAATAACATCAATGATGACAGCATTTTTAGGTTGCCAGACATAAAGAAAATACAGTAAGGTAAACATGTAAGGTTGGCTGAGGTCGCACTGCACTTTTCGTGACTTGGCACCATATTTTTTATTTTTGATCAAAAACAAAAGAAACACAATACTTTCTAGATACAAATATTTGTGATATCATGGTAAATGAACTCATTGTATTAGGATTACAGACAGGCAGGAGGTTTTCTCAAGCATTAAGGTTATCATTGTTTTTATATTAGCCATAGCTGCTAGCCTCTTTCTTAATGATAATAGACAGCTAGTGTGGCTATAAGGTAACTGTTAATACTTACCGGTAGATGGATAATGCTTGTAGACAACAGCTAGGTTCTGTGCAGTTATCTATGATGTGTGTGTGTGTGTGTGTGTGTGTGTGTGTGTGTGTGTGTGTGTGCTGATATCAATACTATTGCTAAAGATGATCTAATCAGTATTAATTTTGTATTGTCAGTTAGTTTCTTAGTATTGAGATATATGTATATGTATGTATGTATGTATGTATGTATGTGTATATATATGTGTATATATACGTATATATATGTGTATGTGTATATATATATATATATATATATATATATATATATATATATATATATATATATATATATACACACACATATTTTTTACAATATGTGTTAATGTGTGAATAAGTGTTAATGCAGGTGAATACTTCACTGTTAGCAAAGTCATATCCGTTAACACCCCTAATCAGGACTGCCTATTACAGATGGAAGAACTACAGTAAACCACCAGCTTTATTTTCATGCTGTGATTGTTTTGTTGTGAAATTTAGATGAGCCTAACAGCATATTATGAGATCTTAGTTACTCACAGATCATCACATTGAAGAACAGTGTCATCCTCACTGCTTACACACATTCCTGCAAGTAGAATTGTTTATGCACATTACAGCTTCCTAGAATGGATGCTGAGTGGTTACTGGAGAAAAAAAAATAGCCTTTCAAATTGTTTGCTTAGAAAAACACTGCTAGCAGCACTGATTCTATTGCTTTATTCAACTTTTGTCTACTGGTTAGATGCTAAATATGCAACAGTGATATTTTGGTAAGTGTGAGGGAAAAGACAAAGACACCTGTTGTCAAGTAGCGACATTTCAACATATTAACCACTAACAGGGTGATATGGACAAACTCTGTATAGCCAAAATATCCATGTAGATACACTATCCATTCATTTTCTTCCACTTATTGAATTCAGGGTCACAGAGGGATTAGAGTCTATCTTGGCTGTCATAGGGGAAGAGGTGGGGTACACTTTGGACAGGTCGCCAGTCTATTGTAGGACTAACACAGAGAGACAGACAGCCATTCACACCTACATCCAGTCTAGAAGCACTAATTAACCTAACATGCGTATCTTTGGACTGTGGGAGGAAGCTCAAACACGCAGGCAGAGAAGGCCACAGCTGGGTGGTGGATTCGAACCCTCCAGCACACGTCTACTTCCCTTTGGGAGGTGAAATCCATTTCTTTTCCAGTTTAATGCTTAATTAGCTGTGGAGGGAACATGTGCACAAGTGCAGCTTCATCATTTATATGTCAGTACATGTCACCATATCATAATCCTTACCATATGCATCGCAGTATTAGAAATCATTCTGATAGTGATAGATCTATAAACTCTGCTTGGAGAGCCAAGTACATGTGAAAAACATTTGTCACTCAAGATGAGGAAATATGAAAACGGAATGAATTCGACCCACAAAAATACAAGAGGGATGTATAAAAAGTTTGATCCGTAATATTTGCAGTACAGAAATCACTTCAAACATAAGAAGACTTTGTAATTCAAACCAACTGCATATAAAGTCTCAAGCCAAACCCACTCAGTGATTGTGCTTTATCTTTTTAATCAGTGCTTTTGCAGGGAGATGAGAGCATAAGATCCTGTAGGCCTACCGGTTCAAGTGAATGAGTGGCTTGTGATTAAGAGAAGTAAATAAAGTAGCATAAGCATACTGAGGAGAAAGAACACAATAGAAACATATTCACATCTTATTATTCCTGGGTGACGGCAGTGCCACCCAGGCATTAGCACAGTTAATTACAGCACAGATGTTTCAAAGGGGGCCCTGATGGCTTGCTTCGTATTTATGTTTTCTGGCATGGCTGCTGGACGCATTTCTCCCAGAGAACAGTTCTTTCCACCATCAACTGGACTTGTTTAGTTTGTGTGGACCCTGTGGTGTTAGAGTCCTGACTCCTAATACACTCTGGCTTCGTTATTAGGATTTTGTTACAGGGAGGATGGAGAGAGGGGGCAAAGGGGGGGAAATGAATAGGGTAGCTAACGTGTCTGACCCCAGCACGTTATCAAGTCTGGTGGTCCTCCCTTCTTTTCTCTTCCCTACTGCAGGGACATCTGGACTCTGAAGCCCATTCAGACAGAGGTTTGTTTTAGAGTGTGGTGGTTTTTGTGGCCCGGTATAGCATCTCACGCTGTGTTTTAATCAACTCTGTGTTTGGGAACATAGAGTGGGAAAAAGAGGAACCGTTAGGGGAGCGGTAAAGGCTTACAAGGAAACATCAACCATAAAATCCCTCAGCAGTGTTTGTGTAAACACGTCCTGGCCAAATGACTTCATTTTTAGGTATTTGTTTGTCAGTTGGAGTACCCCTCCAATAATAAATAGGCCACCATGCATTTTGAAACATGCCGAATGGGTGTGGTGTGACTGAGGTTGTACGCGAGAGAAAGCAAGAATGTAGAAAGGCGCGGCTTGTTTTTGGTGTTGCAGTGGGATAGAAATATGCATTAATATTTATCATTAATATCTTTACTGACCGTATCTCAGTGTGGTGACTGTAAGATGTGGTTGTGGTTTAACGATCAATGAGAGGACCTTAGAGTTTAGAAGATAAGAATAGGTATCTGTGGAAGCATGTTTAATGTTTCACCTTTCCACAGCAAAGTGATTAAATGTAATTTCTACCCTTTGTTGCTTGTCTTTAACATACATCAGTAACCCTGGTTCTGCACTCCTGAGTGTGCCTCGAACATACTGCAGGTATTCAGGGCCTGGGTTTTGCTTCTTTTCTGTCCCACTGAGTCTGCATTTAATAACAATTATTTGTACAGTGAAAGCATTATATTTGTGCCAGGAACAAACCTGTTTTATGTCCTTTTACCTGTTCTGAGGGTCATACAGTAAAGTTACGTGTTTATCACATCATAATTCAGAATCCCCACGTTGCACCCCCACCTTGCTCCTATGGTCAGTCCTTGGCAGGAGCTTAATTAACATATAGAGCCAGATCTCCTGCTGCTTTCTGGTACAAAATGCAATTTGCCATTCTTCATGTTGCAGCTCGTCACAGGGAAAGCAGTATTGAGAAGGACTTTTCACACGTTCGGGTTTTGTCAGCTGCAAGCTAGACTGATTGAATTACAGTGAGCAGAGCCCTTAAAAAGACACAGTGAACTTCAAATAGGGCCCTGGGACCTCCTTTATGAACTGCATTAGACATGGAAGTCACAAATCACTAGATGTGCTGAGGAAGGAGACCACGGGTGCTCCTTCGTGGATATATTTATCTATATGTGTGCTTTTCTGTGTGTTGTGTGCATAGATGTAAACCATGTGGGTGGTGGGTACACACACACATGCGAGCTTGTGTGCGTGTGTGGTACGCCAGCTCCCAGCACGCTACAGGAAAAAAAAAGTCTTTTCTTTATTTTCCTATCCCTCCTAAATCTTCCTACATCTCCGCTGTGGTCCTCCCCTTGACAAAGCTGCTTGCTAGTCCCACTGAATAGCCCTGGCTCCTACAATACACAGTAAATTTCTTACACAATTAAAACAAGGAAAGAAGCTACAAAAGGAGCCCCCAAACAATGGAGTTGGATGACAAAACAGCAAAAGAGACCACACTGGGCCGTTTGATTAGGCCATTGTTAGAGTGCACAGTGTACACCACTCCATAGCCCTTTTCTCACATACACCTCGTGTCAATCAAACAGACCCTGCGAGCTAACAAGCTAAACACAGATACACACTGATAACAAGTTTGAGGCAGAGCATTCGCACTCCTTCGACATGGAAGATTTGAAGGATGGTCACTGTTAATGTTTAACTGACGTAAGGGAAGAAGAGAGGACACAAAGAAAGAACCTGATCCTGCATTCATCTGCCCTGTTCTGTATGTTATCTTTGCAGCTGTGCTTGCGTGCTTTGTCACTTTTTGCTCTGTTTTATGTTCAGTTATGGCATGATCAGTGTCTCATACCACTCTCTGACTTTAGTTGTTCTCTTTCTGTCTCTCCACTTGTAACTCTTGTGGAAGCACTATCGCCTTCTCCCACTCCCTTACTCTCACACATACGCCACCCCTCCCAAAGTTGATAAATTCCCACAGTGGCTGTTGACCCAGCTGCCTTTGTCAAGTGGTGCTACCAGCAGGTGCTGTTTTCACAGCCACCCTGGCAGTCGTACAGGCTGTTTAGTAGCACTGCTGACCCCTGCCTGCTATTAACAGTGTTAGCTACAGACCAGCCCCCCCAATTCTCTAGGGACTCTTACTCTTTCTCCCTCTCCTTCTCTTTCTGTTTTCTCCCCTCTTTTGCTCTTTTTTTTTTTTTTTTAACTACATGCAGCCTGCAGCAACAAAAGCCAGCAGAGATGGAGTATGGAGTTGGGTGCTGATGGGAGCATGGGAATCAACCCCCACCGACACTCCATCCTCAAAATTTAAAGCAACTTTAACACATACACACAGGCAGTGTGTCTGTCAGAACACCTGCAGCACACTTTTCAAATCAGGAAATCAGCATTTAAGATTTTCTTTATTTAACATATATTTGTGAAATTCTTCAAATATATAATTAGTATGCACAAAATCAAGTGTATTTATCCCCCAGTTGTTAGTATTTTTTGTAATAAAACTGCATCTTTCATTTAAATCTGTACAGCAAGTAAAATGAAAATAATTTATACCGAAGTACCGACTGCTGGAACAGGTGATCAGCACCTCACCAAAGCAGAATAGAATGAGTATCTAGTGGTGCTTCCACAACAAACACAAAGTAAACACTTTGAGGAGCTTCATTACTCACAGAACCTGCTCAGTGGGGCTACTACATGCAAATCCAGGTTGGCATTTACACCGCATTACCAAAACCTGTCAGAGCAACTCTTATGACACCTCCGACACTCAGAAATGGAGGAAAAGCTTATTGATGCCATTTGCGGGCAGCCTTCGCTCTTAGAGACAGGTAAAACAGGAAAGAACACAATCGTAAGACTCTGATAAGTTCTGAGATGTTATTGTAACGTAAAACGTGACTACCATAGGAACAGCTACCCAGATGGAAGTAATATGTATTCTAAAAATAGCTGATTTGAGCTTTAATATACAAATTGCTGGTTGTATGTCTTCAATCTAGTTTTGGCTTCTCCTGCTGATTGACTATTTGCTCCCCTGCCATGATTGATGAGGCCCGTCCTATCGTGGAGTGAGAATTACATACATACACATTCAGTGACCTCACTGCTCACGCCTCTCATACCAGCACCGGTCCACAAGAGTCCAGTTACCCTGCCTGTGTGTCAGACATATGCACACACGCCTTAATGTCCAACAATGTTTTGTAGCAGAATGTTTACACATCTATTTTTCTTCCTCTCTCTCCTTTTCACAAATGTACACACTAGCAAATGTGTGTGTGTGTGTGTGTGTGTGTGTGTGTGTGTGTGTGTGTGTGTGTGTGTGTGTGTGTGTGTGTGTGTGTGTGGGCACCAACAGACGCTTCACATTCGAACTTGATTACGCACTCACTGTATTATTTCCAGATTTGTGGAGCGTGATATGAAATAATTGTGTTTCAGCCCATTTGCTGATGTGCGTGTCTGGATGTTTGTCTTAATATGGAATAATTTGCTTCTCTGGTGTTCAAACTTGGCACATATGGTGTGGAGATGTTTCTGTTTGTGTCTGTGTGCATTTTCCAAACCGTGTTCATATCTGTGGGAGCCATGCTTTAACCCCGTATGTCGTTTCGTTCTTCGAATAAGAATTCAAAATAAAAACAACCACACATGAAGCGGCTCATGTCCCAACTACACGCTTAAATATTAACTTGCTATTAATTGGTAATACGTAGAAAAAGAGCCGCCGTCACTTTAACAGCATGTCACTGGAAAAAGAAACACACGCCTCCTTCAGGAGCAAATACATAAATTTTTAACTTGGCAAGTTAAAAGTTTACATCTTAAAGTCCCTCACTTCAAAAGTGCTTTCCCACTTAAGTTACATATCAACAAAACCTGATAGGCTCGAAAATCTGAGATCACGGACGCAGCGTGCGATGGCAGATTTGTCTTGTTGTACCATTCAAAAATAGCTTTGCGGTAAATAAATAGCTACCACAATACATCACAGTCAAGTGTTAGATGCTTAAATAGAACACATTTCCTACAGTCCCATCCTAAATCATGGTATAGTGTTACTGTGTAGCTCAGCCAGTGTGAGTTGGATGAGTGTTTTGTTTTTGTTTAGTCTCAGCTTTTTGTTTAACAGGACTTTTTTTTTTAAAGGTTGCGTGAAACTTTGTAGAAACTGTTGTGATCTGGCAACTAAATGTGTTTGTGGGCGAGGCTCAAACCTCTAAACAGACTTGTGTAAGCCCAATTAAACGACCCGTGGACGCTGAATGACTGATTTCTGTTTTGGACACAACAGCAGTTCATTCATTTGAGGCAGATGCTGATTAATAGGTAGAATTTAAACAACATATAGCACATCTCTTGACATGCAGTCATCCAAACAGTGAATTATACCAAAGCTACATGCCTTTAAACCACATTTTCCCTTCATAAATCAACACAATTCTGATTCTGTGTTATTATTATTATTAAGAGTTGAAATATGTTCTCCGGTTATTAACTTGAAATGTCTTGTATTATTTATTTGGTTATAATAAATTGTCGCTGTGTCGCTGTGGCTTAATCACCATATTGAGAGGCTTCTGTCTGCTGAATACTTACTTTGTCTTCTTCTGTTTTTTTAACAATTGCTGCAGGCCTTACACCCCTAAGGAGTGCCAGCATCAGGTGGAGCCACCGGAGCTGCTGATGACAGCTTGTTCCAGACACTGTAAGAACGGCCGCTGTACTCCCACCGGCAAATGCTGCTGCAACCCCAGCTGGGAAGGACAATTTTGCCGAGTCGGTAAGAGTGCATCTGTCGCCCTCAGCGTATAACATGGACCAACATCGACGTGTTCTTTCACTTCAGATGTGGAAAAGATGTTCAGTAATATCTGCCATAGTTTCCCTAATCAGAAATCAGAGTACGTCTGAATAAAACAAAGTTTAAAGTGTTTTCACTCTCTCATACCCTGTGACTGTAGCCAAATGTGAACCAGCCTGCCGCAATGGAGGAGTCTGCGTGGAGCCCAACAAGTGCCTGTGTAAGAGTGGCTACTCCGGAAACCAGTGTGAGAAGAGCGAGCGGGGTATGCCCAACGACCAGGAGAATGGCGGGATAGTGGACCACATCATCGACATGACCTCGTACCTCTTAGACCTGACCAAGTACGTCGTATAGTGGTGTGCGGAGGGGGCCGCTCCCCATCATCCATCCTCAAGTCTACACACATCTACCTTTCGCCCTCAAAAGACTCTTAAAGAGGTTTGCTAAATGTGGCCCCTTAATTTCCCCTCACATTCTCACGGGCAAGCACACACACACACACACACACACACACACACACACACATGCAGGACCCCATCAGACTGCTTTTAAACCACATCACCATACCAAGCTTTTCCTCTCCTTACCTATAAGCTACTTGTTCCTGAACACCAGGCCTGGCATCCAAGCCGTGTTCACATTTCAGAGAGCCCTGCAGACAGCTGATTGATGAGTTCCACTAAGACATTTCCTCTGCTGCTCTAAAAACGCCTTCACTGGCTCCACAGGAACAGGAACTCTGCCGGAGCGGACTGTTAAAACCCCGAGACTTTTATGCTGCCTTACGAAAAATGGAGTTTGAGGCATTTCAGTGGAGACAGTTGATTATTCAGGAGTTCATTAAGGATTCAGAATTGGGTGGCTCAAGATGCAGTTTGTGTTCACGGTCCGTTGAAAACCTAGCAAAGAAATAAATGTCTACGCACTCAGACTGTGAGCACGAGGCATGCGTCTCATAGAGCCTGCAGTGCTTTTTGCTTTACTATTCCAAAAGCACTAACAAGAGGAAGGCTGTGTTGACTCATTTATGTTGTGTTCAGTTTGTGGGTACATAGTCATAAACAGCAATTTACAGTATAAAGAACGTATCACTCATTTGCTATCAGTGTACAGAGAGGATCTACACACAGACGTAGGAATGAGCGAGTTGAGAACATTGTACTTTGTCAGCGCCAGTTTCATGCAATTTGAACGGAGTGTTCGAATCCCATGCACTGTATCGTTTTCCTTTCATTCACTTTTTTATTCAAAATTAATTTCAACATTTATTAAAAGCGCAATGAGAGTAGTTTCAGCTCCACACGTTCACACAGCACACTGTCACAGGTATGGTTTAACAAACTCTTTTCATTGCGTCACACACTGAAGCAGAAAGCTGAAGTCAAAACTATAAAGGGAAGGGATGAAACGCGCTGATGTATATTTCCAATAGAGCTTACCTACTTAGTAATACAAGAAAAAATCTACAAAAAAATCTATAGCATTACTATTGTTATCATAGAGGAGGGTTTATTTTTTTAAGCGTAATAATATATGGGAGAATATGGTGTTTATAGAAAGCAATTTTACACTAAGCTCGTCAGTTCATGTCATTTCATGTTGTACTTATACATATGCAGCTTTTATAAAAGACACGCGAGGATGTTTTCTTTTTTTGCCCAGAGTACAAGTAACGCATGTCTGTGCCTGCAAATAGTCATTCGGAGGAGTTGGTGAAGCTCATCTAAAACCCACCCACCCCCACCCCCACAGCAAGACCGTCAGAATTGTGCTTCTGTAGTAAGATGATCAAAGATCTCGACAGGCCACCAAGTCAGTGTGGAAGGAGCTCAGAGACAGGGCTGGCATTAACCTGAGGAAGAAAGTGCAAATTCTCTTGTGAGCATTTCCAGAGTAAGGCAAGAAATTTTAAGAATGTGTTTGTTATTATAGATGCATATAGATGCATTCTTTCAAACCCGAGACTCATCCTAATAAGAACATTTAATTTTTTTACTTTTCTTCTTCACTACCCGTAAAGCCAGTCTTCCCAGAACTGACAGCTGTTGTTTTAAGTTTTTAAGGAAAATATTTATCCTTGTACTTTATCCACAGCTTTTATTTTGAAAATCTAGTTTCAATAACTTGATTTTCAATTAAAGTTTAGTCAATTGAAGTTTAGTGGCCATAAATGATGTGCTTATTGTTCATCTCCTGCTTTCCTTGTGTTTGCTGAAATAAAACAACTGTACCTGGTCTTAAAACATCAAAAAGGAATTCATGCTGTAAAATGGAAAATTATAATTTTTTAGCACTTAATGTGAAAGTTGCATTGTAGCTGCTGAGACGGCGTGGTGTGAATAGAATAACCATTTTCATTATTTAAGTAGTTACACAAATAAAATAATTATTTAAATTCTCTATGTTGTTTTTACCATTGTACTGTATGTGACAATTTTGTATTCCTGTATTGTAAATAAAAGTAGGGATAACTTGGTTTCTCTTCAGAAATATCAATATGTCTATTAAAATGTATAGCATGTCTGAAATATTTGTCTCTCTTGTTTAAGATGTTTTAAAAAAAAGTATCTATTTTTAAAATTATTTTCTTATATAAATTTTCTAATCAGTTCATAGTGTGTACTATAACATAAAAAAATTTTAACAGTTAAAATTGACCAACTTGGAGCAACATAACTATAAATGTAACTATTAGGAGTGAAAACATTTCATGAATGACTTATGAAGGAGTGGTACAGCCATTAAAGGGTTCCCTATTCAATCAGAGCTTGGTGAAAAAGGAGCAACCTTCACAGATGACTAGGGATGGGTACCGGTATCGGTTCTGATATAAAATGGTAGTAACCAGACCGAAAAGCAGCGCACATTTTGGTGCTTTATTTCTGTGCTTTTTTTTCCTGAGATGTCATACACTTTAGATTCTAGCCAATCATTTTACGTTTCCAAGGATAGTAGGCGGGCCCAGGTACGTACGTTCTTTTAGAGCAGAGCTACAGATTAAAAACGCCCAAGGCGAGGCGGTCAAACTCTGGCTGTACTTCACAGCAAAAGATGCAAACTCAGCAGCCTGCAACAAGTGCTATAAGGTGATACTGTGCAAAGAAGGTAACTCGACGAACCTGGCGACGTATAGCATTTTGTTAAAAGCCGAGAAATGTGCCGTATTTGATAGCTTGCTGCGAGACCTCACACCGGGCACATCTACTGCGGGTGTGGTGCCCGTTATCGGACCTGGAGTTAGCAACATCCCCCAAAAACCCGAAGAGTAGAGTCCTGGCCCCTAGCCCTGCCAGTGTAGCAGAAATGATTGTTGTATTGCTGATAATGTTTGCACTCCGTGCTTACTGTCCCTTGTGGTCCACCGTAGTGGCAACGGGGAGTGTTTGCTGTCACGAAAGTGGGTGTGTTTGATGTTGAAATGGACGAGCGGCAATAAAGATAATGGTGGCTCACGAAGCAGATTATCAACACGTTATTCATAAGTTTGAGACAGAATATTACATGGTGTCAGAGTAAATCGAACTAAACGCCCACCGACAGAGCGAAATGGATTCGTCGGGAGTTCCTGCACCACGGATGGACTGGGATTCAGCCAATCTTCCCGATGCCTGGCGGAGGTTCGTGCAACATGTGAAGCTAATGTTTAGCGGCCCGCTAAGCGGCAAGCCCGAGGAGACCCAGTGCAGCTATCTTCTTCTGTGGGTAGGAGAAAGAGGCAGGGACATTTATAACACATGGCAGCTGTCTGATGAAGAAGCTAAAAAGCTGACCACATATCTCGACAGGTTTGAACAGTACCTCATGCCGAAAACGAACACCATTTTCGCCAGATACAAGTTTAATGAAAGACTCCAAGGTGAAGGGGAGTCATTTGAACACTTTGTGACCGAGTTAAAGTTACTCGTCAAGCAGTGTGGCTACATTAACAGTGATGAAATGGTCCGAGACAGGATTGTCTTTGCAACCAGTTTACCACAAGTCAGAGAAAAGCTGCTGAGCCAAGGGTCAGATTTGACTCTAGAAAAAGCCATAGACATTGCACGCTCCTATGAGATCGCACGAGAGCAATTGAAAGCCATGGTTGACCCACACACGAGCCTGCAGGGAGCAGCGCCCGCGCATGCAGTATCCGCTAAGCGCCAGAGTACGCAGCAAAAAGATAGGAGGGCACCTCATTATAATAAGATGGGAAAAGTGTGTGGAAGATGTGCACGAGCACACAGCCAGAAGGAGGAGTGTCCTGCAAAAGGGAAGAGGTGCAAAAAGTGCAATAAAATGAACCACTTTGCCAAAGCATGCCGTTCACAAGCACCACACCAACCCAACCCAGTGTACTCTATTAACCCTGACACTCCAAGCGATGAAGCGGAGCTATTCATAGATTCCATAACAAAGTGCAACGAAGGGGAGGCCGATGAACAGGCTTACGCCGACGTAGAAGTAGGCTCACTGCATCACACCGTGAGTTTTAAGCTTGACACAGGAGCCACTGCTAACGTCATCCCTGCCCGATTGTTTAAGAAGTGTTTTAAGCAGGTTAGCTTGGCACCGCCCACACGCACACTATCTGGCTATGGAGGAGAAAAACTCAACATCAAGGGCACATGCCAGTTGAAGTGCAGGTGGAAAGGCATTCACAAGATGCTGACATTTGACATAGTAGACACTGCAGCACCCCTCATCCTAGGGTTGAGAGCATGCCTGGATCTAAACCTAGTCAAGCTGGTCATGTCAGTACAGATCACAAATGTCATGGAGGAGTTTGCCGATGTGTTCGAGGGCATAGGGAAATTCCCAGGAGAATGCGACTTACACATTGACCCAGACGCCATGCCCGTTGTGTGCCCCCCCCCCCCCCCCCCCCCCGGAGGATCCCTTTCACACTGCGGGAACGACTGAAACGGGAGTTGGATGACATGGAGAAAAACGGCATAATCATCAAAGTAAAAGAACCCACAGAATGGGTAAACGGACTGGTGGTCGCAGAGAAGCGTACTGGGAAGCTCAGAGTATGCCTCGATCCTCGCGAATTAAACAAAGCCATCAAAAGACCTCATTACCCGCTTCCTTTTTTTTTTTTTTTTTTTTTTTTCATAAATGACATCAGAAACAGCAGTATGCGACATTACGTGATGGCAGAGCTTCAGTTCATCCTTTGTCATTTTTTTTTTTTTTTTTTTTTTTTTTTTTTTTTTTTTACCCGCTTCCAACATTGGATGACATCACACCAAAGCTGGCAGGAGCACAGTACTTCAGTGTCATGGATGCTCGCTCAGGCTATTGGGCCATCCAACTAACCACCAAGTCATCGCTCCTCACCACCTTCAACACGACCTTTGGCAGGTACCGTTTTCTGCGCCTTCCTTTTGGGATAATATCAGCACAGGACATTTTCCAAAGGAAAATCGATGAGACGTATGAAGGGCTCAATGGAGTGGCAGCCATCGTGGATGACATCCTCGTGTTTGGCAGGACAAAGGAGGAACACGACGAGAACCTCCGTGCCATGCTTGAGCGCACACGGGAGCGAGGAGTACGTCTCAATCCAGAGAAATGTGTCATAGGCGCCACAGAAGTGAGCTACTTTGGACACAAACTCACCCGGGAGGGCATCCAGCCAGACCCAAAGAAACTGCAGGCCATAAAGGACATGCCACCTCCTGAGAATAAGAATGAGCTTGAGACAATCCTTGGAATGGCGAACTACCTGTCCAGATTCGCACCACGACTATCAGAGGTGAACGCACCGCTGCGTCAGCTGCTCAAACAAGACTCAGAGTTCATCTGGGATCAGACCCACGACAGAGTCTTCCAGCAAATGAAAGATCTCATAACCAGAGAACCAGGCCCCATACTGGCATACTACGACACGACCAAGGAGCTACGGCTACAGGTAGATGCATCAAAGTATGGTTTGGGAGCTGTGTTAATGCAGGACGGACATCCAATAGCATATGCTTCAAAGACACTGACCCTAACAGAAGTCAACTATGCACAGATCGAAAAGAGCTCTTTGCAGTGCTGTTTGGATGCAAGCGTTTCCACACGTACATATATGGCAGGAGAGTCATCGTAGAGTCGGACCACAAGCCGTTGGAGCACATACTGAAGAAACCAATCTCTGTAGCCCCTGCTCGTCTGCAGCGCATGCTGTTACAGCTGCAGAGATACGACATAGAGATCGTGCACCGGCCCGGAAAAGACATACCTGTGGCTGACACACTGTCCAGGAAACCATTGCCCGACCAAGACAGCACGCTGAGTGAAGGCATGGAGGACCAGATCCACTCGGTGATAAACAGCCTCCCAGTAAGTGACAAAAAACTCTCAGAGATACAGGCTGCAACAGGATGCGACCCGCAGCTCACCCTGCTGAAGCAAACTGTGCAGGATGGCTGGCCTGAGGACAGAAAAAAATGCCCCAAAACCCTTTTGGACTTCTGGACTTTCAGAGATGAAATTTCACACTCCCATGGCATCATCTTCAAAGGTGACAAAATTATAGTGCCAACAGCCCTAAGAAACAACATGCTGGAGAGAATCCACACTGGGAACATGGGGATTGAGAGGAGTAAGCAGAGAGCAAGGGACGCCCTCTTCTGGCCAGGCATGGGCAAGGACATAGCTGCCACGGTGGAAAACTGTTCCATATGTCAGGAGAGGCGCGCGGCGAATCCCAAAGAACCTCTCATCCCACACCAGATCCCTGAGAGGCCATGGCAGGCAGTGGCCTCAGATCTCTTCACATGGCGTGGACGGGACTACTTGGTAGTTGTGGACTACTACAGCCGCTACTTTGAGGTCGAAAGGCTATTCTCTACCACTGCAGGGTCCGTCATCAAAAAGCTCAAGGCCATATTCGCCAGACATGGTATACCAGAGACGCTTATCTCAGATAACGGCCCACAATACAGCTCTCGAGAGTTCAAGGATTTTGCAGTCACATGGGACTTTGTCCACACGACCTCAAGTCCTTTGTACCCGCAAAGCAACGGCCTTGCCGAAAGAACAGTCAAGACGGCCAAATCAGTTCTGGATAAAGCTCATGCTCAGGGAGTAGATCCCTACCTGTCCCTATTGGAGCAAAGGAACACGCCAGTCGACAGCTTCAGGTCACCCGCGCAGCTCCTCATGAGTCGACGTCTACGCTCAGTGCTTCCTGTTACCGGATGCCACCTGGTACCTCGCATCATAAGCCCGACGGTTGTGCAAAAAACACGGATGGAAAGACAAGAGCATCAGAGGCGTTACTACAATCGCAGCGCCACACCACTACCGAGGCTGCAGCAGGGGGACCACATTCGCTTTCAGCACGAGTCCGGAGCCTGGAAACCGGCTGTCATCATCCGACCTGCAGAGACTGCCCGCTCTTTCGTGATCCGCACTGGCGAGGGACAGACTATACGGCGTAACCGACGGCACCTGAGAGGCGCCAAGGCGTCACTGGCACCTTCAGCACCAACATCCGATCTGGTAACCCAGCCAGATAGTGCGGCTCAACAACAAGCAGAGCCCCTGTCACTATCTAGAGACACTACAACACCAACCATGGACACTAGCCCTGCACTGACCACCAGATCAGGACGAGTGGTCAAACCGAGGGTTATTCTTGACCTGTGATGTAAAGGATGTAGGCGGATCGCTGCCCTAACAAAAAACAAAAAGGAAACATGTCAAATGTCCATGTACTAATGAGTGCATATCCCACATCGCATTGTTGTTGTTAGTTTAGGCCGCAGTAATTTTACACATGGCAATGTTGAAAAACTGTTCCTTATCCTCAGGTTCGGGATGTTCTATTTTGAAATGTATACCAGCTGTGTCACTGGTGGGCATCTAAAAAAAAAGGGAGATGTTGTATTGCTGATAATGTTTGCACTCCGTGCTTACTGTCCCTTGTGGTCCACCGTAGTGGCAACGGGGAGTGTTTGCTGTCACGAAAGTGGGTGTGTTTGATGTTGAAATGGACGAGCGGCAATAAAGATAATGGTGGCTCACGAAGCAGATTATCAACACGTTATTCATAAGTTTGAGACAGAATATTACAATGATGACGGATGATGATGGCAGCAGCAGCCGTGCTTCTCTGCGTGAGTAGCTTAATGTTGTTCGTGTGTAATTTACGTTGAGTAGGCTAACCACGTTATTACATTAATGCATGTAAGGTGAACTAGCAAACATCATCATAGCTACATGCGGCTGTCTTCTTGTTTGATGGCAGATACTTCCTTCACCCTGGCCAAAAAGGCTAAAATGACCAAAGAAAAAGTGGAAAACAGTTAAACATGAGAGGTTTTTGGACAAAGTTTGTGTTTTTTCCATTGTTTAAGCAGTGCTTCCATCCAAGAGTGATACCATATATGCCCCATAGCTGCAGAAAAGGCTAACATTGTTATCTTTTTATCTTATCTTATCTTATCATTTTATCACTTATCATTTATCATTATTTCATTTTATCTTTTTTATCTTTTTGTTATCTTTTTTTATTATTATTTTTTATCTTTTTACAAAAAAACCCAGCTGAACATGAGAGGTTTTTGGACCAATTTTGTGTTCTCCATTCTTTAAGCACCGGTTCAAGCACTGTTTAAGCACCGGCACCGTTTCAAAAGTACTGGTTTGGTACTGGTATCGAATAAAACCTAAACGATACCCATCCCTACAGATGACAAATGAAGCCAATGCGGGGATAACGGAGACTACAGCTCTGTGGGTGCCACTTCAGGCTGGGTCCTAAAGGGAGTCAGTCCCCACAGACTCCCATGTTAAACTCAAACTCAAGTTAAAGTATCGAGAAGTGTAAAAAGTAATATTGGCCTGTGTGGATAGTGTGTTCCACAAAACAAGTCTTGAATGTGATGATTTATATTTAAACTCGTCCAGCTGGATAACTGAGTTAAGGGCATGGTATTTCTGATTGACAGGTGTCCTTACACAGGTGAGTTTAGGTGATTAGCACCCATCTTTTACACTGTGTGGTACCAACTATTACATACTAACTGTTAAAGTAAAATAACAACAATCCCATTAATTATCCACATCCATTCACCACAGTCATTTGGGTGACTTCAGCTGATGGAGGAATCCAAACACTGTGTTGATTCAAGCTGGAAGTCCCTTGGCGAGTAATTTGGTAGCACTCCAACAGGAAGCAGTTCAATAATCAGACCACAAAATCATCCTTTCACAGTAGCATGTGATTATATCGCTTTTCAATCACAGCTAGGGCAATCTCTCCATGTTTCTTCATGCAGCTCAGGTTAACGTCACTGTACACTGGGAAAGTCCTGTTCCCACTACTTGTCTCCTGGATCTCCACTGTGTCAAAACAAAAAACAAAAACAGGGACATACTGAGTTCCATTTGAAGTAGGAAGTTAAAATTTCCATTTCCCAGACTTAACTTTTTTCATCTGGAACGCTCAAGCTCGATTTCCAGCTCAAAAGATCGAAGCAGTCCCACCAACCCTCAGTTAGCAATCCAAGATGGCGGTTGCAAACATAAAAACACATGCTCTACCTCGCTAAGAGGCAAAACAAATCCTGTTTTTCTTGGTTTTCTGACTCTATTACTGGAACATTCGCATGCAGAGAGTGATGTCAAATCCAATATCCAACTTCTGAGGTAAATAGAACACGGCATCATTTTGGGTAAAACACAGAGGAGCATAGAGCTTAGCTAAACCACTCCTTTTCAAAGCACTGTATCCTGGTACATAATGGCAAATAGTATGACCTCAGTTTAGTAATTTGGGATAAATATTTCAACCAGTAACTTGCAGCACGAATATCACACTGAAAGTCTGATGCTATGGGGTGCATGACCCCGTGGGTGTCGAATGTTGCACTCCTGACCTGAGGCATGGACTGTTAGCATGGCCGCTGTGGGATCTTCCACTGAGAACTGCTGTTTTGACGCTGAGTTGTAGCCAAAGACCCAGCTCCCATCACCAGTAAAGATCATTGACATGAACGTCAGGTCATTTCACAGAGAGTGATGATTGAGCCACAAGTGCAAGAACCACAGAGCGATCTAAAAGTAGCAGGAGCACTGGAAGCTATCCAGATGTGCAAGAGGACACGATCTCGAAAGGGGAAAAAGCCCAAATTAAAACCAGGATTTTTGTTTTTTTATGGCTCGAGGCATTGAACTTTATAATTGTATTTCCTTTCATGTCACTTTCTCCTGTAATTTGCACCAAATTTTATGCTAAATTGCTGAACGATTCTTGGAACTTATTGGAAAGTTAACATATTTCCTGTCTCGCCTTCAGCATGTTTCCTGTCAGTGTCTATTTCCTCAGTATAGTTACTAAATGCAGGCTTTCATAAAATGAAGTGTTAGCGAAGATTTTGGATAAATCTGTCAAAACGGGATGGTAATCAAAGAAAAAAAAGCACGTCCTTTGGCCGCATATTGTGAGTTTCTGGTAACTCAGCTGCAACATTTCCACTGTCAGTTTTACCTCCGGCCAGGTAAGAAGAGTAAAAAAGAGGATGCTGAGAAAATATTTTAAGTTAAACCGGAGACAGCGCGCCTACAAACCGCAGATTTTCCCTTCATTCTCGCTTCAAATGGAAAAGCTGCCTTCAGAGCTGTCAGTGAGGAGCAAGCCCAGTGATGGCTGCAATGTCGTCATGCAGCGTCATGCCATCGCTCAAAGTTCAGGCTGGGAAAATTCCACATCTGAAGTGGAAATTCTCCACTCCGTTTTTCGGAAGTACACAAACAGGTCCGAGCATGGAGGCACACACGCAAGAGCCGCTGCTGATGGCAATATTAATTTTCTTCTCAAAATACCAATGAGGCTTTTGTGTTGTGTAATGATAAGTGAGCGGAGACCACCCACCTCACTCTGGTCTCACTCACTCACACACACACACCAAAGAGCCCGCACTGCCATATTTAGAGTAATGCGATACTAAGTTGTCTATGCAATGTTCAGATCCAATCAAAATTGCATAAAGTGGAACTGTCCAATAGTGCTGCGAGGTCCAACATATATTTTAGTTTATACACTATCAGCGGCATGAATCATTTCTTTTCATTTGGAATAGTTTTCTTTTTCCTTCCCAACGGGCCCTTGTCTGGCTATCTTTCCCAAACAGTGTAACCCAGTACTTTGAATAAACACGAGGAGCCTGTATACCAAATATTTGCAGGACTGAGATGGCTGGAAGTGCATGCTATAATACTGTATACATGACTGCAAGAGTCAGCGCAAGCAATACTTATAGGGTAACAGAAGGAGACCCACAGAGCAGCAGAACAATAGCCCCGTGATTAAAACGAGACACGTCATTCCTTTTCTCCTCAGCCAGAACAAAGCAAATAATTCATTAAGCTCTATCTACTTGTGTTTCTATTTCGTAGTAGGTCGCCAGTTACTCTCGGGACTGCAAATGATAATTAATACCTCTATAAATAATGAATAGATGCGCACAAGGAGTAAATTAGACTTACTGTGCAAGACATTAACAGATGAGACTGATTAAACTGTTGTACTAATAAATTTACTGCGACAGTCCCTGTTCAGGCTGCCAGTGTGTGTGTGTGTCTAGGGTGTATCTGTATGTGTTGCTATTAAGGTGCAAGAGTCTGATTGCCTAAACAGTCTGGAGCATCTAGACGCAGTTCTCCTGTAGGGTGTGGAAACCTCAGCACAAGCACCACACAATATTTAGTTAGTTAACTAAAACACATTTATTTTGTAAGCTACTAATAATTTTATTTTGATGGTGCTGGTGAGCCATTTCTCACTGCTGTCACAGCTTGTTGGTTTGCACTAGCCTTTCACTGCAGTGCATAAAATATATGGCTAAAAAGTATTTGCCTCCTTCCTGATTTATAACTGTTTAAAGGCACTATTCTCTCTATGTGTCTAATTTTAATATTAGACAAAGATAACCAGAGTAAATAAGAAAAGCAATTTTTAAACAAGGGTTTTAATAATAATAGGAAAAACTGTGACCGATGGGCACCAATTTCTAGCCATGCATGACTGGAGCTTTAGTAATCACTTTTATAGTGATTTTTCCTTAGCAACCGGTGGTGGCCAGGCCTGTCACCTACCAGTCTCCAGCCCTGTGTTACTCAGTGTTAGCCCTTTGATAGACGGGCGACCTACACCACCTCTCCCTCTATGACAGCTGAATCCCCCCCCCTGTAAAAAAAACTTGAAAACATTATTTGAAAACTCTTTCTCTCTCTCTGTAAATTTCAGAGCACAACACATGAAGAAAGGGAACTTAGTAAAGATAAACCATAAAAAAAAGTTTGGTCCCTTATACCCAATTTATGCTTCAGCAGGAAATCAAACCCCTCTGAACCCTACACCATAACCCAGTATGTAACCTGACGTGCACCTCCCTAAGTCTGATATAGACTTCTGTGGGAAATCTACGCCCTAACTTACGATGTAAGAGGAAACTATAACCCTAAGCTGCAACTTTCTATACCAATCAAGTCATTGTCAGTCACGCAGGTTACGTCGTAGGCACTACAAAAGTCAAAATCAGGATATAGACTTCAGCTTTATAACAAAAACTACAGCAGAAATGTGCAAGTTCAGGAACATGTGGCCATTTCTGCATTGGATAAACTATATATAATTTTCTATTTATAATTTGAGTCTGTTTAAAATGGGCGAAGGCCTAATTTCTCAACAGTCTTTTTGTGGTTTTGAGTGTAGTATGAGGATGAGGAATATGCTGCACATATATGATTTGCCGCTTAAAGCTGGTAGATCCATTTTTTAGACCACCCTGGGTGATGTTTCCTTTAACTATTCCCCAGAAAAACGAGACGTCTCGAGGGTTTTTCCTTGTCGGGCGCTTCCTTTCCTTCACAAAGCCAATTTATACTGTGTTATTTCAAATGACAACTCAGACGATTGCGTTTTCGTGGCACCACCCGTGACCTCACATGTGACATGTCAACTTTCTGAAAACATCTCCTGATGTTCATTAGGATTGTGACATTCCTTCATATCTTGTCTGACTTTCCCTGCAGCGCTGTCTTCACCACAATAGCGCAAAAATCACAGTTAAATTTAGAGTGTGTTTGTACATTTAGCTGAGTTTGTGGTGACAGGTTAACTTTTTAAATCATGGTGTCTTGTCAAGGAAGGAGCTTGGGAGCAACAGTGATGTTTCTTCTGCATTCACACAGAAAGCCAAAGAAAAAAAGGTTTCTTGTGATTTAAAATAGATGAATAAGCTAAAACTGATTTATGTGATAATTTTGGATGTGGAGTGTGTGAAGGTTCCTTCTGAGCTTGCATGTCTGCAACTGCATGTGCTAATTGAAGTTTTCCAGTTGTATATCAGGTTTTGTCACAATGCTAATTGTAGTGTATTCCTTGACCTCATGTGTTTACTCCTGGCGGCCTCGCTGAGTACTGCTGCTGAAATCTTACCTCCCCCTGTCCCCCGATCTCTTACTAATGAGGACACGCTTTCCAACCAGGCTGCTGCTGCGCCTTCCCTCCTCCCTCACCAAGCTCTCCATTCATCACATAACAAAACAAACCACACGCGCCGACCACCTTGGAGGAGGTTTGGGTGGATATCAGCTGTTGACTTTGTCTCTTTTTTTAATTATTATTATTATCTTAGAGATTTCTTTTTCACTGCTGTCAACCCTGCACTTCTTTATACTTCTGCTCTCTCGTGTTTCCCCCAGTTTAACTCAAATTTCCCATTCTCAAGCACTTCCTCAGCACTTGTATTTATCCTCTTCATCCCCATCTCCATCATTTCTTCATTCCTTCACTCCCCCACCCCCCTCCTCCTCCTCCTCCTCCTTCCTCTCTTTCGGCTCCTGGATTCGGAGCTTGTTTACTCTCCCGGACCACAGCACTGACTCGCATCCATGAAATGATGCAATTAAGGTTCCAACTGGGGCTCAATCTGTCATGTTAACACATGCTAAACCCCCACAGAGAGCCCAGAGCAGCACTGAGCGTTGGCCGACAGGTAAGAGTGACGGGGGTGAGGGATGGAGGTTGAAAAAAAAGGGAGAAAGGGGGGGGGGCAGGAGTTTCATGTCCTGAACTGCAGAAGAAACAAAATGTTCCAGACAGGATTCGACTGATCTGTGATGTCAAAGACGAATGACGAGGGGATCCTGTCAAAATTTACATTTAGTATCTCCTGATGGGAAAAAAGAATAGCTTGACAGACCTGATGATGTGCGTCTAGATGGAGTCGAAATGTTGGACGGCAGGTTCTGTTGAGCAGAGACTCTTTTTATACAAGCAAGATGATTGGTGCCAAAGTCCGATTCTTTACAAGTAAACACTATGCGCTCTATGTGTTCATGTGTAGCGCAGTGATAAATGAAGCCAAGCAACATTCAAGCAACTGCAGTTCCTCAAATGGCTAACTATACCTCAAACTGGGTTATCAACAACATGGTGGCTGCCAAGAGGTTCTCAAGGGTTCGTTCCATCTGTCAGAGAACCGCTGACCCAGGGCGAAATCCTCCACTGGCATTTTGTTCACAAACATCTCAATTAAGCTGGTTATCGGTCTTTGAGAGAACTGTAAAGGTTCATAAATATGTATAAATTTGCATGCATCACATATTTGTCTGTGTGTAAGATCCAGTCTACGTGAGCGTTTGCGTGGCTGTCAAAGATAACACGGCGCTCTTTGCCTGCTTTCCCTCTACGATCCTTGGGCAGGCTAGGTAAACAGCTGATGCCGGCTGGAATGGACCACCTAAGTATAAGTTTCCACGTGGGGGTATATTCTCAAAGCAAAGCGAGGAAATTTTCCAAAACACATTAAAAGGAGTTATGCAAATGGTTTACGGCAGTGCTCGTGTGGCTGTATTGTTAAATTAATCTGTATACACTGCGGCTCATCTTGGCAGGACCTTTTGTTTGTCTTCACTCTTAATCTGCAGGGCTCATCTCAAGCTTACATCACTAAGAGTCAACAGAGGGATATCCGCCGCAGTCTTACCGCTAACACTTGAGCTAACACTGGGGTCAAATAGTGTGTGTGTGTGTGTGTGTGTGTGTGTGTGTGTGTGTGTGTGTGTGTGTGTGTGTGTGTGTGTGTGTGTGTGTGTGTGTGGGAAACCAGCCATGTTCACAGGCACCTGACCACTGCAGCAGTGCAAACGTCCCCGGTTTTGCTGCTCTTCTGTTTGGTTTCTCCCAATTAGAAATGGCTAAAAACAATTTTCTAGATCTGTGTAACCAGCAAGCACTTCGTGATGACGACGCCTTTGTACATATTTACTCTTCAAACACTCGCTCCCCAACAAGAAATAGAGGAAGAAAAAGAAAGTGAAGCACAATTGGTTTCTCGGTGCTTGCAAAGATGTGGTTTCCTCCAGGAGAAGTGAGCTGTTGCTTGCATCAGCCTGTCCATGTTTCTGTGTCCAGGCCAGTGAACTCTGCCAGATGCCTGCCACCTTCTTATCTGTACCAGCATGGTCTGTTCTCCTGTGTTTATCACACACCACTGGCAAATAGGCTGGGGTCTTGCACAAGTGATAGCGCAACACACAGACTCACAAAACGCATTTATATGCATCCTTGGAACAAATGTAGACCTCTTCATGTAATCGTTTTATACTCAGGACTCTCGATCAGTCTTGCCTAGGCAAGGCAAAAGTCAAAACCTGATTACATCAGTTTAAATGGCTAAAATTAAGCACAGATGCAGTTAGATGAAACTGCATCTGAAAGTCAGATGTGGATGGCTAACTGGAAGCAGAGAGTCAGAGTGGGCGTTGTTTTCCCTAAATTCCAAAAGATATGCAAATAATGGAAGTGCAGTTCCTCAAATGGTTAATTCTACTTTTGATGTTTCCAAGAAAACTGATCTAAAACAATGTGACTGATGCTTTTAACCTACTGAAGGAGAAAAGAGGTGCAAAGGTTCTCCTCAATTTACTCGATATTATTTTCAAAAGTTATTTATGATGAACCGATAAAATAAAACGTGACAATTCTTAGGTCAGCTTACCTTCACACCAATGACTGTGGTTCAAACCCACAAGATGCACCAACAGGGCTGACATCTTGTTTGCGTCCAGTACATTCCCAGGTTCCTTTATAGCCACTAGGTGCCTGCCGTGTTAATTCACTCGATTTCAACTCTAGGCCGTGACTATGGTGTTGGTGCCTTTTAAAGTTTATTTAATTATCCAACAAATCAATGCATTCAGGCATGTAGAAATGGTCAAGATTAGCCTGCATCAGAAGGAGGAAGAAAGGTGATTTCAGTGTCATGGTTGTTGGTGCCAGACAGGCTGGCCTGAGTGTTTCTAAAACTGCTGATCTGCTGGGATTTTCCCCACACAACCATATGCAGGGTTTTACAGAGAACGGTGTGAGAAAGAGAAAAACATTCAGTGAGTTCTCGGAAATGCCGTCAGAGGTCAGAGGAGAACGGTCAGACAGCTTTGAGCTGATTGGAAGGCAGCAGTAATTCAACCAAAGTATGCAGAAGAGCATCTCAAAACACTCAACATGTTGAACCTTGAAGCAGATAGGTTACAGCAGCAGAAGTCACCGCTGAGATTTGCACGGGCTCACCAAACATTGGAAAAACGTTGCCTGGCTTGATGAGTCTTGATTCCTCCTGTGACATTGATGGACACGTCAGAATTTGACCACCAGACCCTATCTGAGTATTGTTGCTGATCATGTCCACGCCTTTCTGACCACAGTGTACTCATCTTCTGATGCTTCCTATAGGATAACACACCATGTCACAAAAGTCTTCATTTCAAATAGTTTTTTTGGACATGGTAAATGGTAAATGGCCTGCATTTGTATAGCGCTTTACTAGTCCCTAAGGACCCCAAAGCGCTTTCAGTCATCCACCCATTCACACACACATTCACACACTGGTGATGGCAAGCTACATTGTAGCCACAGCCACCCTGGGACGCACTGACAGAGGCGAGGCTGCCGAACACTGGCGCCACCGGGCCCTCTGACCTGACATGACGATGAATTCACCCTACTCAAATGACCTCGACTGTCACTAGGCCTCAGTCCAATAGAGCATCTTTGGGATTCACATCATGAATGCACAGCTGGAAGGTCTGCAGCAACTGTGCGATGCTCTCATGCCAAAGTTTTCAGCTCTTTTTTGAATCTCTGCCATGAAGAATTATAGAAGTTCTGAAGGCAAAAGGAGGTCTGAGCCGGTACCAACAAGGTGGATATGATAAAGTGTCTAGTACGTGTATGGACTAGTCGCACCTTGCTACTGAAGTTGGTTTGTGGTATCTGTCAAACACCAACGTGTTTTTGTGAGCATGTGTTACTACGATGGCAGGAGTGTTTTTACACACACCGCTCTAAGTTCTCCTAATCTGCTTTCAGTTTCATACCTACTGTACAAACAATAAACTGCTGAGTAACAAGCTGCGAGAAATTAAATAAACTCTATTTCCTAAAATGATTAACTATTCCTTTGAGGTCAACATTAAAGAAAGGGAAAAACCTCTTAACTTGACTAATAAATCAACACTGACTGTGTAACAAAGAGGCAACGAAAGCCTCGATAAACAGAAATCTGATTGTTTATGGTCCTGCCAGCACAACAAATTGCAACCGTACACGGCCTCTCAGTTAAACCCACACACAATCACCCAAATGCACCCCTATAATTCGAACTGCAGTGACAGAATGCACTCTACAAAATGAATCATAAATAACTCAAGTTGTTTTTATCCAGAAATGGAAGGTTACAGACTTTTCTCTGTGAAATATTGCACTGAAAAAGAAATATGGCCCATTTCTTCTTAGGAAAGAAGCAATTCATTCTCATTGGTGCCACATAAGAGGAAAAACACATTTGGTGTATAAATTTTCTTAACAATTTCCTGATAGCTTTTTTTTGCATGTATAAGAGTTATTCTTTGGTGCTGCCTCACCATTGCCAAATCTTTAATCCTCGTTTTGGTACACAGACTGCCTGTGGTGGTGGTGGTGTACTGTGTGCATCCTAATCTCTCCAAAGCTCTGTGTCTAATGGCTGCACTGCCTCTCTGTACACTGTGTACTCCCACTTTAGCTACAGCCTAACAGCCATGACAAAGTGGTGACAGGAGGAAAAGACTGCGAGGGAAGAAAGCTAAAACTTTTCAGCCACGGTGACTGTAGGCATATTCAAGTTAGACTTTGACGTTTGAAGTGGAAAAAAACTCAGATACCTGCAGGATCTAGGTACAGATTGATCTTCTTTTATTGTTCTTTTGATTGATTCAATACTTCAGTTGCTGTACCTTTAAAGAGTACCATCATTTCCTCTCCAGTGTCAGTGTCTCAATGTAATGCAGGTTTACCTTCCCCACAAGGACCCAACCTCACCTGTTTCTGACGACTCTCTGGCAGACAAGCCAGTCTTCCATCACCTCGCCCTCCACCTGTGTATTCAAGGACCAGTTTAACCATCCACTCGTCACTAGTGCTGGGCGATACTGCAAAGTTTGGTATCGATGCCAAAGTTAGTATAGGAGGAGTATTGCTGATTCCAATACCGATATGACTGAAGAAGTCACTTGGATGAGTGAGGAAACGTTTCTCCCACTGAAAACACTACGTCCAGATGAACAGAATCAACCTTCTAGGATTTACTTACCTGGATGATGGAGCATGCATCAAGACGATATGCATAACCGACAGCTTATGTAGGGGGGAGTTGTGTGTCATGAATCATGAGAGAAATTGTCAATAATTTTCAAATTCTGAATACATTTTATTGACCACTAAATCACTATGATTTTTACTTTCCATTATAATGAGTTAACACAATAAAACCCAACTTTCAGCTTTTCATATATTTTAAAACTGGGGCTTTTTGGAGACCTGAATGTAAATCTGCCTGTCTCTAAAGCACTTTGGGTAAGCTTCTGTTGTTTATATGTGCTATTAATTTTGCATTATTATTTTTGACATTATTTATTTTTTATTTATATTATGTGCACTTTTTTATTACTATTTTATTATATTTTTTAAAAATGATTGAACTCGCTTCAATGAACGTAGAGGATAGAACATTTATTTTTGCCTTTTTGTGCATTTTCTTTTATTTCTGCAAGGTTCAAAACTAACCTGTCTGCATACTATGACTCTGTGCTACTCCCATCACAAGTCCATATAATTCTAATGTAGTAAATACCTTTACATTTACATTTGAGTCTGTTATTCCTGTTTCTTCACTGTTGTGCGGAAGCAGTTTGCCTGCATAGTTTGGTCATCTGTAGCCCACGATGCTGTTTGCAGCTTAGTTCGGGCTCAGGTTCCAGTTCTATCACAGCAACGTTAATTTGAAGTGATCTACTCTGAATCCTCTGCAGCTGAACGCTGCCCTCACACAGCGCTTTGGGTTTAGGGCTGCATTATTTTCAGCAACATTTGCGGCAACAAGCACTTTTCATGTACACAGTTTGACAGTTATTGTATTTCATGTCATTCAGCATGAAAATATGCCAGTCCACATGAATGGGATGAAGTCATGCAGTTGAAATGAAGAAGTTAAAAGATGAAGACGTGTTTTCATGAGTCATGTTCATTTATTTATGCTTGAACAGCCCAGTGTTAAATACTTTGTCAGGACTCCTGGTGTTTCAGTGATGTGTACACACTGTCCTTTGGTATCGGTGCCATATCACGGTCTGAGAGCAAACAGTCCATTTTTAAAAAAGCAACAAAGTTTACATGAGGAGGATGGACAGGCAACAGTGACAAGAATCAAAAGACTAACAATCAGGGGGACTGTGGTCGGGGTACAGTTTTTTTCACTTAGTTCGGTTACGCTCTTAGTTTCAGACACCAAAAGTTCTTGGTAAGATTAAGATAGTGATTCTAGTTTTCAATAAAATATGCCGATGTACACCAGCAACCTTGCATTTTGTCATATGAAGCCAAGAGAAGAATGAGAAGAGCAAAATAGAAGAATGCTTTCTGTACAATACTTAAATATTCAGGGTCTGGTGCTGTAATGTGGTTATGGCAGAGAGGCCAGAACACTGCTTTATTTGTATAGCTGAGCACACCTACAGCCAGCTTTGGACTTTGCCTCTAAGGAATAACCTTCTGAATAAAGCATAAATCAGATAACGTAGTAGGTGCGTTTGTTGCAATCTCTAGACAATCAGTGCCGAAGCTAAGCTAGCTTGGAGCACATTTACTGCATGAATATGCATCCATGTCGGTGGCATTGCATCCTGTTCCATACTTTGCACAACTTCAACAATGGGGGAATTTTGGTAGTTTGATCTGATCAAGGGTGCAGGCCTATCCCAGCTACCGCTGGGCAAGAGGGTACACAAGGATACACCCTGGACAGGTTGACAATCTGATGCAGGGCTGACACAGACAGATGGACAACCATCCACACTCACATTCACACAGACGTGGACAATTTAGAATCACCAATTAACCTAACCCCAATATTTACATGTATTTGGATGGCGGGAGGAAGCCGGAGTATCCAGAAAGAAACCAAGAAAACATGGGGGGCCTTTCTCTACACAGACACCTGGATGGATGGTGGAGGCGAACTTGGGACCTTCCCAAAGTCTTAGAAAGGGCTTTGTGACTTTGTTTCTTCTCTGTTGTTAAATGATCTGAAACGTGTGAAAAATTTGCGGGAAAAAAAAGAAATTGGGAATGAGGCAAATGCTTTGAAGCACTGTAAATGCACATACCAGACCAGAAATATAAAGAAGATTTAAAGTTGGTAATGATGGCCCGAGAAGCCTAATTTTTCCCCCTCCAGACTGTTGCACTGTCTTCCTTTTTTTTTTTTTTTTTTTTTTGCCTGTCCCGTTTGGCTCTTATGCCATCAGAATTATTGTCTAAAGGCGAAGAAAGATTTACTTTACCAAATTGACCATCCCAGCCTTGCCATAATGGTCCATTTGATTCCACCTTTTATTGTTTATTTTATTTTCACTTGCTGAATACGGGACAGACTTGACTGGGGGAAACAAGGAGAGAAAGAAAGAGGGAAAGAAAAACCGCTGAGAAGAGGGACGGGGGAGAAGGGCAAAAAACAAACAAACAACAGAATAAGCAGACAAAAAAAAAAATGCATATATCGATCACCTGGATCACCTGTTGAGAAAGAAAAAAGAAAATAAGCAGAAGAAAATGAGAGTAATATAATAAACAACATCACAATGATATATGGGAATATGACAGTAAATACTAAATGTTAAACATTATTGTGCAGCACGTAAGATCAACAGAACACAGTGTTGCTTTGAGGTAGGAGCCAAAAAGGGTGTAGTTTGTGGGTGTGATCACCCGTGTGTACACCTGTGAGCATGGACGCGCTTGTATTTAAAAGGTTCCTTCATGTAATGATCTGCTAGAGGGTGTGGGGGGCCACAGCCCCGTCCACCAAGGCATGAAGCAGGTATGGAGGAGATCAAGACTCCAGACATCCAGAGGCCCCCAGAACACAAGAGACCAAGGAAGACCAACAGAGGGGCAGCTTGCACTGTCTTCCTGCCAGAGCCACCACTATGGTTCTCATCGGGCCCTCACAGGTGTCCTCTCTGGTGACCTCATCTCTGACCTTCAACCTTTAACCCCTCGTCCCTGATTGATTCCTTTGCATACTCTCTGTGAACGCTGACCCCAGACTGTTTATCATCCTGGGTTCACCTGTTAAAACCATCAACCAAAAAGTATACTAGTTAGGCAGTGATGAAGTCTCAGCAGAGCTCCTCATAGACCAGAGAAACTCCCTCAAAACATCCACACATCCTAACATTTTTTGCTCTGTCCTATTTTCTCGCATTGAGGCCTAATTCCTAAAACAATTTCAAGAGTTGTTATTTGCATGTACAATACAGCAAATCATGTACGTCTCTTTATGTTGTGATAACAGTTTCTTTTTGTTCAAGTATAGAAAGAGAAACTCATAAAGTGTTAAAGGAATGTCTGTTCCTTTCATATCATGTGAAGAACATAAACATGCATAAACACACTCATGGACGTTTACACATGCTGATATTCAGATATTCACACGTGGATTAGAACCAGACGTACGCTTGTTTCTGCACATTAATAAAACAAGAGGAAGCAGTGTGCACATGTAGTATGTTTATCATACATGCAGTTAGAAACTTGGTTCAGATACATTATATGTTTGATTTGATTACTGATTCATCCTGTAGAATAGTTAATTTACCACAGACACAGACTTTTCAGTGGGGACTGGATGTAGACTGTAAATAAAAGATGGCTAATGAAGTCATGAAGTGCTTTAAATCTGCATTCTTCCTCATGGTCAGCAGGGGGTAAATCCTCTGGTCTGTTCCCAGATATTAATCTTAATACATGTTCTGGTGTTTAGTGGCTATATCCTGCATTACGTTAATTCAATTCAATTCAATTTTATTTATATAGCGCCAAATCACAACAACAGTCGCCTCAAGGCGCTTTATATTGTACAGTAGATCGTACAATAATAGATACAGAGACAATCAAATGACCCCCTATGAGCAAGCACTTTGGCGACAGTGGAAAGGAAAAACTCCCTTTTAACAGGAAGAAACTCAATGCATCATGGGAATTCCCCGGAAGCCTATGTCTATTGCAGCATAACTAAGGGAGGATTCAAGGTCACCTGGTCAAGTCCTAACTAGAGATGGCACAATACCACTTTTTTATGTCCGATACCGATATCATAAATTTGGATATATGCCGATACCGATATGAATCCGATATAGTGTGTTTTTAATCAATAAAACAGTTTTTTTTTAATATCTTGCTGCTTTTTGTATAAGTTCATACTCAAGTTAAAAACAACAAACACTAAGACTGCAACTCTGCTTCCTGGTCCCAACTCTGGATAGTCATATTTTGGGGGGTTTAATAAATTTGTCCATATTTCTAGAAATGACAGCTGCTCCATCCAAAGTGGGATGGATGCCGTCTCTCCTAACAAGACCAGGTTCCCTCCAGAAGGTTTGCCAATTATCTGTGAAGCCCACATCGTTTTTTGGACACCGCTCAGTAGGGATGGGTACCGGTGTCCGGTGCCATGATGGCACCGGTTCTGACATAAACGGTAGTAACCAGACCGAAAAGCAGCGCACATTTCGGTGCTTTATTTCGGTGCTTTTTTTTCCTGAGCTGTGATACACTTTAGATTCTAGCCAATCATTTTACGTTTCCGAGGATAGTAGGCGGGCCCAGGTACGTACGTTCTTTTATGCAGAGCTACAGATTAAAAATGTCCAAGGCGAAGCGGTCAAAAGTCTGGCTGTACTTCACAGCAAAATATGCAAACTCAGCAGCAACAAGTGCTTTAAGCTGATACTGTGATACTGTCAAAGGAGGTAACACCTCAAATCCGATGAAACACCTGGCGACGCATAGCGTTTTTTTTTTAAAGCCCAGAAATGCGCCGTATTTGATAGCTTGCTGCGAGACCTCACACCGAGCGCATCTACTACCCCCAAAAACACGAAGAGGAGAGTCCTGGCCCCTAGCCCTGCCAGTGTAGCAGAAATGATGAGGATGATGATGGCAGCAGCAGCCGTTCTTCTCTGTGTGAGTAGCTTAATGTGGTTCGTGTGTAATTTACGTTGAGTAGGCTAACCACGTTATTACATTAATGCATGTAAGGTGAACTAGCAAACATCATCATAGCTACATGCGGCTGTCCTCTTGTTTGATGGCAGATACTCTCTTCACCCTGGCCAAAAAGGCTAAAATGACCAAAGAAAAAGTGGAAAACAGTTAAACATGAGAGGTTTAGGACAAAGTTTGTGTTTTTTCCATTGTTTAAGCCCTGCTTCCAGCCAAGAGTGATACCATATATGCCCCATAGCTGCAGAAAAGGCTAACATTGTTATCTTTTTACAAAAAACAGCTGAACATGAGAGGTTTTTGGACCAATTTTGTGTTCTCCATTCTTTAAGCACCGGTTTGAGCACCGTTTGAGCACCGGCACCGTTTCAAAAGTACCGATTTGGCACCGGTATCGGATAAAACCTAAACGATACCCATCCCTACCGCTCAGACAGCCAGCAATTTAAGGAGAACATGCGACTAAACATGCCAGATGTTAACACATCAATTTATTCCTGCTGGAGAATATCTACCCGTGTCATCAGTCTCTATAGAAAATCGGTGTCGTTGAGAAAAGCGCAAGTCCAAAGTGCTCTATCAATAAGGACTCAGCCCTGATGAAACTTAAAGAGACACTAATGGATGGATGTGTACACATGCACGTCCATAACAGAAACTATACAAATGTTGAAAGCAGGTGTTTTAGTGTCCCCTCAGGTGCAGTCAATTGAATGCCTTTTCCCCCTATCAGCTGTTTACTCTGATCTCTGCTGGGCAGCTACTGCGCTAAGAACACCAGCCCACAAGTCTATATGTTTTGTGTCAGTACTGATAACAGATTGATAGAAATGTGCCCAGAGCTGCAGCGCTGGAAGTTCATTTTTAAGAGGATTCAAAGAGAAAGTGGCAGATAACGAGGACTTCGTGATCTCAGTGTTCTGGATTTAAACCTCTGGGTGCTCTGAGGCATTTCTGTGTGGAGTTTGAATGTTCCTACTATGCCGGAGAACACACTTGTTCGGTTGACTGACAAATCTAAATGGGACTGTAGTTACTAGAGGGTTTTTTTCTCAGTTCTAGACATGAGGGCTAGCGACCTGTCCCGGGTGTCCTGACAGCTGGAATAGTTTCCAGCACCCTGCAAGTTAAGAAGCAGTTAAGAAAATCCATGAACTATGTCAAAAATCGATGTCGTTCAAAGAGAAATGATTCCATGACTTTCTTACACACGTTTTTATAATTTTATTTAACAAAACTGCAATTTATTCTCAAGTAAATCCTCTACACATTTAATATTCCAGAAACTCCAACTAATGAAAAAAATTTGCAGAAGAAGCCTGGACAAGGTAGTCTAAATTAATCCATTAGTGACAACGTTCAACTCCAAAATGATTACCAGCAGCTGTAAAATTAGGTTTAATTCGACTTTCCGTGCTTTTAACTTTAAATACCCCTCAAAAAAATGTGAGAATGCATCTGAATTGTCACTTAGAGCACCCGCATGTCACTATCACATATGACTAAGTGCAATTTAATAAGAGCAGAAGGGCTCACTGTATGTTCTGTGCGATTAACCACCAAAACTGTTCCAGGAATCGTATTTTCACTTCACAGCGATTCACTCAACTTTATCATTTATGACGGACACACTGTACTTTGGAGCGAGCTGGGGTTGCGAAGGAGCTCCGAATGATATCTGATCTCTTTGTGGGGGCATCCTTTTTCAAGCTGAGGAATCAAAGACCACCAATGTGTTACAGCTCTAATGTGGTCAGAGGCAGTGGAAGGCGGTGGGGGGAGAATCTGCAGATTGGCTCAGAGGCACACTTGAAATCTTGATCCTCTCCCACTGCGTCCATGCTGGCAGATGGGAGAGAGCAGAGCTCAACTCCCCCGATCGACTCCTGCACTTGCCACACACTGAGCTAACACCGACAGCGTTTATCACTCTCTCTTCGCTGTCGATGGCCACTTTCCGCTTTCCCCCGTTCCCCCTCGCCGCGTTCCCCTTTTTGGCAGGCGGGATTAAGTTTAATGGTATTGTGTGTGACAGATACGGAGTGAGGTTTGGCACTAATTTGAGGCAGACCACGCACAACCATTTTATGGTTTCTTTCCAACTCGCTCTGTGACATGTGGTGGTGACACGTTTGACAAAAACCATCCAAGGTGAAGGGCTGGGTGGGGCCCTCTGTGCGTGTGGGTTGAAAGTGAACTCACCCTGAACGGCAACTTCTTTCGTCCCACCCAGCACCACAAATAATCCAGTTTCTCTACAAGCATCATTGGCTGATTTTAAAAACTGTGTGGTTTGCAGTCTGAGGGTGTTTATGCTGGTTTTATGGTCTCCTCTGCAGCGGTGACACCCCGGGGCCACCTACTTGCAGTAATCTCATAATTAGCTGAATGGTTTTGAAGGAACATGCCAAATATGTGTTACTTGTTGCTTTGAGGCCAGACAAACAGAGGTGTCGGCTGCGAGCAGAAAAGGTCCATTTTACTGAAAACTGGATGAATGAGCTGAATAATGCTTGAGCGTGGTGGGTAGATGCATAATCAGTTTGGTGTGCTGTAGGGAGGCTAACTCATGACATAAACTTATTTTAAAAAGAAAGAAAAGACTTTTTACCAGCTCATGCTCATCCATCAGACAGATGCAGCCTTAAAGCAGGATTTGTGTGTGTGAGTGTGAGTGTGTGTCTAGCCTAGTGAGCAGACCACCAGGCCTCTAGACACGGACCCCGTCTTTGAGCTTAATACAACTGATTGCACTCTGATCAGTCCTGGTAATAGTTAAGGCTTCAAAGACACAGCCTCTGAGGCTGCCAGCAGTTATTTCCAACCCTGAGATCTCAGTCCCAACCCTCGGTACTGTAAGCAACAACCAACACTAAAAGGGGAAAAAAGTGCTAAGCTTTGGTTGGTAGCTACTCTTTCTCGCATTTCTCGTGTACTTTCATTTGCTTTAACCCCAGTGTTACATGTCTCGGTGTCGGTTATTTGTCTTTTGGTTGTTCCCTCGTTTTCTTTGATAGATAATTTTCTGTTGATTGTCCCGTTTTTGTTTTCCCTTCCTGTCTTTGTCTCGTGCCTTTGTCGCTCTGATTGTCTCCACTTGTGTCTGATTACTGTCACCTGTGCCTCATTCCCCACCTGTTTCTCATCCCCAATCAGTCCACTGTTTTCATGTTTTGTTTTGGTTTTTTGGATCGTCTGCTGTGCTGCCCTTGTGGTCTCGTGGGGCCTTTACTCCAAAGAAAAGTTCAACATACCCAGGATATCGTTCCCTTATCTGGATTTTCTTTTCCTCATTGGCAGTGAGGCTAAACGGTCACACAAATCTTGATAAATCAACCCGGAGTACAGTCTGAAAACAATCCAGCTGCCTCAGACCAATCAGCAGCGTGTGTGGCATGTGCTCTGTGAATGTGTATGCGCTTTAAGTGCTTTGTTCTGTAAGACTGGAAAAGAGCTACTGTATTAAAGTTTAGCCTATTTAAAGCCCAAAACTTTCTTCAGGGTCTCAGTGGGGCGTTTTCATTGGGTTATAAGTGTGGACTGCAGATAGGCACTCAAACACTTTGACTTTGGAGGCACTGTTAGAACAATGACAGCAGCACAAACTACATCTGCTGTTGAAGGCAGTGTGATATGGATTGGAACAAGTCAGTAAATGACCCAGACCAGTGATCTGATTTTTTTAGCTTCTTTGCAATCTCACACCTCCTTCCCTCTTTTATTTCTCTCTTTCGTCCCTGCGCCTCTCTTTGTGTCCCACTCTATATTTTGCGTCTCTTACACAGGTGAGCTGTCACACCTCTTGCTCTCAGCACCTTGCAATTACTCCCTCCGCTCTTCAACACTCACACATACACCTAAATGCCCCTTGGCATGCAAGATAGAAGATAACGCTGCTTTTCGAGCACACAGACACTGAAAAACGAGAACGTCCGAGGATAGCAGAAGCTAATATGTAGTTCAGAGGTTAAAATAGAAACTGTGGTGGAACAAAATGACCAAACTAAGTCAGCAAGTCTTTGTGGTGATGGCACATTTTGTTTTCTTTTCTCTGGCTGATCATTGGGATGGGTAAGAGTTTTCTGAAAGTATTTCTATTTGAAGGAAATTTGAATTTGTTAAATTTTCTTAAAAAACATGCAGATTTTTTTTCAGTTTTCCCTAAAGCTGGTAAAAGTGAACGTAATACCATAAGAATATTGTAAAAGCCTTTTTAAAAAAGTAATGGTTGTGACTCTTTCTTCCTGTACAGTGTGAACATCTTAAATTAATCCACTTGCTTTGTATTAGATCATTTAATAGCCTGTTAACATGGAGATTTAAGAGCAGCTACAAATGCAGCTCACATGGTGATCCTGCAGGCAATTGAGTTTTAATACACATTTGCTGATGAAAGCAAATAATAAGGGAGAAATTGTGATTGTATAGAATAGAAGGACTTTTTTTGTTAAAGACTCGGGATGAGGAAAGTGTTTCATAAGTAGTTACAGTGTACAGATGCTTTAAATAGGCAGCAGTATGCTTGACAGATCCAATAAAAAATGAACAGATGGGCATGGTTGAAGTAATATAGAATCAAAGATGTAGAAAAAACAAAGCCACGTGATTAAAAAGAATTAAGCTTTTCTTTTGCTAATAGTATGAGTCTGGGTGTATATGGAACTGTAGAAAGGTCTGACAAGAGTTACAACCAAAGTTCCCTCTAATTTTTCATGTGTCTGAGTGAACACACAAACTCCCTGAGCGGTCCCTTGGACCACTGTGAGCAACAGCAGACGTGTGCACTGTGGTCACGCCAGCATCGAATCCACCCAAGTTACATGGTTTATTAAAAGAATCAAATTACAGCATTTACATTTATGTTAGACTACTTTTAATTAACTGCTTTAGCCCACTTACAATGAAAATTTAAAAAAGAATCTAGTCATTGGCCTGTGTAGTATGTTAATACTATTGGACGTAAAAGTAACTTGAACTCCAATTTTGAAAACACAACTTTATTTATTTATTCATTTATTTATTTGCTCTGACTTGCATTATGAGTATGAGTCTGTGGTCTGGGAGAGAGTCCTGTAACTCTCTGTCTGCAAAATACAGTATATAATGACCAACGTTGGGCAATTCATTATATAGTTATGCAAACAACAAAGTTTTTTGCAGCTGTTTACCTAAAAATGCAGCCAAGGGCGATTGTTTAAATAAACATTTCAAAACTATTTACAGAACAATCAGGTGTTCTTCATCAAATTTGATGCCGCACAAATTATTTGTGCCACTCCAAAAAATAATTTCTGTCCACTATGAGATAAAGGAGAACAACAGCCTGATACCTGCAGGCCTGACAACAGGAGATGTATCACTGCTGTAACACCTTAACATTCAGCAGTCGCCTCATTGTTCTGACACACACAACAAAACTATTGACTACACAACATGCTAACTACACAAGATTTGCGCTAAACGTCGCAAATCTCTCACATCTCAAAACACCGCTGTCACTCCTAACACTCCCCCCCCCTTCCTAAACAACTAAATGCCATGTTGCTATATCATTTTTTTATTGGTCCACAGAGTACATTTTTCCACCAATAGGAAAGGGTGGAGGGGTGTGTGTGTTTTTGCTCACAGGCGGAGAGTGCTTTCGAGGTTTTCCTTATAAAACGCTGTTTTTACGGTTTCTTCCGTAAAAACAGCAGTAAATATAAACAACAATAGTATTCAGGAAAAAAACAAACATTGCGTAAATTTTTATCATAACTCTGGTTTTACGTGGCCCATCAACACAATTTAAAAACTGGTATAGTTTTTAAATTGTGGCATAGTCCACACTTTTTCCGTCAGTTGTTCCGTCTGTCCTGCTCACATCTCCAATGGTTGTACACGTTGTCATGAACGTGGCTTCACTCCACATCAGCCACGCCGCTTTGCTAGCTAAAACACCGGTGTCAGCACATAAGGACGCTGTCATAGCCTGTCAATGACGTTGATTAGCTGCGTATATACGAATGTGAATCACATCAGCGGCTGGACTATGGGATAAGGTGGCATCGTCTAATCCCATACTGGAGCAGCCAGTCACTTACTGACTAACACTGGAAAACAGAATTGTTAACTTATTTATTTTAATTTCAATTCAGGTTAGATTTTTTTTTCTATGTGCGCAACACAGATTTTCTGTGCACAGAGACCATGCCAACACTGCGCAATTGAGCATGCACGCAGCTTAGAGCGAACATTGGTTACAACTGATTTAAAGTGTGGGGTATTCATATATAGAAGAGTAGAAAAATCCAAATACAAGTAAAAGATATCATGAATATTTTGAGACAACATAGACTTTTTAAATTTAGTTTTGACTGAGTGAAGAAGTTGTTAAAGTAAAAGCTAAACTAACCTTTGGTTAATGCTGAATATTCTGTTGTTATGGCAACCTTTTTGTTCACCATTTTGCATGCTAACCTAGCTAGCAACCTACCTAGCTAGCTAGCCCTTATTTAAAACTGACCTTCTAGAAAGTGTTACTGCTCCGCAGACTTCTTGGTGACACCTCCAGGAAGTAACTTTGGGTTAATGAGACACTTCTAAATCTGTCTGAAGGTATGGAGGTTTTGCACACACGTGTCCATCTGATGCTAACTGCTCTGCCAATTTGAAGGTCTGTCAATTATCATGATATGTACAGTCAAGTGATTAAGAATATGCTGACTTCTTTACAAACACTTGCAAACTATTCTCTGAGGATACTAAAACTGTGAGACCCTTGGCCTTCAAAATAAAAGTTGCACTATTTGAAACACTGAGGCACAACTTTTAGTTTGAAGGTGAGCAGTCTCCCATTTCCATTGCACTTTTTCAAGTTTTACTCAAACTTGGTTAGTAGAGAAGTTAGAGTAGATCTTAGGTAGATAGTAAGTGCATCTAATTAATCTAATTTTGAATCTTATTAAGAATTTTGGTGATTTTAGCCCCAAAGAGTTTTTTTTAACCCTTAAGGTTATATTTCTGGTCAAGTGCAAAGTAATTAATTTTTTTAGTTTAATTTTAGTTTTAGTTATACAGCGCCAAATCACAGTTTCCTTGAGGCACTTTATACTGTAAGGTAAAGACCCTAAAATAATGCAGAGGAAACAAGGGAACCCCCAACAATCAGGTGACCCCATATGAGCAAGCACTTTGGCGACTGTGGGAAGAAAAAACTCCCTTTTAACAGGAAGAAATCTCCAGCAGAATAAGGCTCAGGGCGTGAACAGTTGGGGGTGAAAGAAGGAAGATGGGACATAAAATACACTGTGAAGGAGAGCCACAGATTAATAATAACAAATGATTAAGTGAGTCAAAAAGGTGAGTGAAGAAGAAAAAAGTAACAAAACAATGAAAATGTTTCTTGCTCTTTGTACTAAAACACTTATAAATATAATAAATATAACACATGCTACTGTAACCCAAAACAGCAGTAAGCACACTTATACTGCAACCTTAGTATTATTATACACTACACAGGTCCTGTAGTTGTAATGTCGATGGACAACTCAAATGATGCCTAAATTAATCAAATTATTAATTTAGCAGATGAACCAATAATATTGTCTTGCTTTTGTTTTGGCTTTGTGTTGTTCACTACATATGCACACTGAGACGTGCTCTGCAGTACCATCAGTGAACACTGGGAAACATCTGTATTAAGACTAAACTCTGTTTCCAGCTTGCTGTGATTTATGTTCATCCCTGCTTGTGATGTGATCTCATCTACTAACTAATCTGGAATTTATTTATTTCTGTTACTTCCCTTCTTCCGTCTTCTCTTTTTCTTCTTGTCTCTGGGTGTTTATGAAACAGATTTCCCAAGAGCATTTCTGTTTTTATTGTTTGCAAAAGTGAAGACATTTTCAGCTTAAGCGGTTACTTCTTTGTCCTTGTATGTCCTATCTGAGAAAGAGACGATCTCATGTCCAAAATCACACCCTATTTATTATACAGTGCATTATTTCTACCGTACACTGATTTCAGCATAAGTAGGATAATCTATCTTACTTCATCTCTTTCACATTTAAATATCATTTTTTGTGTGTGGTTGGTCTAATATTATTGTCTCTGTCTCACAACTGCTTCTGGGAAAACCATCAAATGGCAAATAGCTGTAAAACTTTATTGGTGATTAATTGCACTGCCTACCTCCCAGGCATAAGAGGGGCTTTGTGCTAAAGCCCTGGAGGTCTGGTGATGATTAATAATCAGATAACCTCTTGTCCCAGCCTCCACAGGCCAGTGGAGGATGAACCGGAGCAAAGTCGGGGTCTCTGCAGCTATGGTCAGACGACTTCCTGTTGTTTTGGATGGAAGAATGTTAACAGCATTTGTGAGCGTAAGTCATTCTGCAGTTCAGTAATACAACAGCCCCAATTATCCAGCTCCTGAGGTCACTTATGAGCTCAGGAGAGAAAGAAATGTGAGATATTATGACACGTACTTTATAATAAGCTGTAACAACCTGAAAGACAGTATTGCTCTTGAGACATTTTTCTGATATTAATTAAATGTGTATATTTTGTATATTTACATTTAAAGCTGTATGCAAAATGTAAAATGTATGCTGAGAGTTAACTATTCCCCTTGGTTTTATGAGGTGCTTCAGTTTCTTTCAGCACATAATTTATGGCTCAATTAGTCTAGTATTATTAGCTCTGTTTCAAGATGCAGGAAAAAACACCTCACAATTCATTCCGATAATTTTATCAGCAGTCACATCACCAATAAACACTAGTGACTCGCCTCCACTGGCAGTCATACATGCCTATGCTGATGATGATGTTATATGCTTTGGCATGATCGAGTTTCTCTCTTCGTGTCATTCTGGTACAAGTTAAGCTTGAATTGTAGAGATTTTCTTCCCCCAGAACTTTGCAGGCTCTTTTAGACGTTTCCTGGGAAACTCTAATCTGGCCTTATTCTTCTAGAGTGTAACCAGTGGTTTGCACCTTGTTGTGTATGCACATTGATGAAGGCGCCTTTTGATTGAAGAACTCCTCGATGCCATTCTTGACTTGGTTAAATGTCATGACATTGTTTTACTTAACCATGGAAATAATTCTGCAATCAATCACATGCGTGTTCCTCTTTGATGTTTCGGGCCTTTTATTGTTGCTGAGCTGGTCAGTGCTTTCAATGTTTGTAAAAATGGACCAGATTATTGATTGTGCCACTTTAATACGTTGATTTTGTTTTTTCTAATCATGACCTACCTCTCTTGTACTGACATGTCTTTTGAGCTCATGTTGACATTTCCACTTGGAAGCAGCCAAAGATCTTTTATCTGCTTAATTTGTAATTAAATAATGAGAGCCCCTGGCTATGAAACTTCTTGTTAGTCATTTGTCTTAACACTTTTGAGCCTCTAAAAATGGCGGACTGTGCATACAAATGTCTGTAATTCCTAAATAGTTAATGCAATGTGTTTTGTGAAATCCCTTGAAAGTCGCCACTTCAACCAAATCTTGATTGTTTGATTTAAAATTGTCAGACTACTGTTTGGCAATATTTCTATGAGAACTAACTTTATTAACCGTCCTAATATATAAAAAATAATGATAGAATTGTATTATTTCTTCTTAAGTTGTCTCTTAGTACAGTTAACCACAGTGTAAGCCATACTATGTCAGATAATTGCATCAAAAATGACCCAGAATGCACCGCTATGAGACAAAGCTTCATTCAGTGAGTGTAACCAGCTGAGCTGGAGGTCCTCACCCATAGACACCTGTTTAAACACCTGTTTTAGCACACATTATTGTCATCAGGTTTAATCATTAATGCAGTTTAAACTATTCAGTTATATAAACATTTAGCTTGCTAACATAGCTCACATTAGGTTTTTCTCCATTATCCTGTGCACGCTTTACATGCTGCTTTATGTAGCTCATACCAGTGTGCAGAAGTTACATTGTGTCTGTTGTTGTCCGCAGCGGTGTGCAAGAGATCCTGCATAAATGGGAAATGTGTGGGACCGGACAAGTGTTCATGCTCCATGGGTTATAAAGGACCGCAGTGCAATGAAGGTGGAGTATCATTTACAAAATCGTTGTCTGTCTTATGTTTTTGATTTCTTAACCATTACCTGCGTCATTCTGCATCATTTACCACAAGGATTTCTATCTGCCGCTTGAATAATGTTTCATATTGACTCCAGATGTGAATGAGTGCGGTTTGCCGGAGAGGCCGTGTTCCCAGCGCTGCATGAATACGCACGGTAGCTATCGCTGTTACTGTGAACCTGGATACACACTCAGTGCAGATGGATACACCTGCACCAGTGAGTAATTTTCTGTGGAGGGTATTAGATTATTCTGTTCAGCCCAAAGATTCAAAGAATTGGGAGATTTCAACAAGGGGAATGCTTAAAATCCACATTAAGAAAAGCCTGCGTGCTGGCAGATTATATTTCTCTCCGATCAGTTTTCTACAAAAAGCTTTCCACCGTCTTCATACCATAATAGGAGGTTAAAGTGTCCGAGGACTCAGCTTACACATCCTTTTAGCCTCGCATAAATGTTTATGGCTGAAATTTACAGTTTATATTATGGAAAGTGATATCATAACAAACCTTGGCGGTGACAGGGTCAAGAGCAAAGAGCATAAATTAGTGATTCATGTAAGATTTTAGTTTTTAAGGAGCATTCAGTTATCGTTTCTGTTTACAGCTTCATTACTGGTCTGAGTGTTGCAGAGCATGCGCTCGTGTACTGTGTGGTGGCATGACAGTGTGTGTGACCCTCTGACCGATCCTCAGCCAGTGTTTCCCTGTCTGTCTTCCAGGAGAGGCCGCATGTTCCTCCCTGCACTGCCAGTTTGGTTGCCAGATGGAGAGAGGGGGAGCGCCGCGCTGTCTGTGTCCCCCCGGCCTCCACCTGGCTGCTGACAACAAGACCTGTGAAGGTAGTGCCTCCTTAGAAACACCCTCAGTATGTCACCCCGTTTAGATTCTAACTTTTCACAGTTTTTATTCACCCGATAATCAGACCGGTAACTGTTCAAATCTGTATTTTTTTTTAAATTTACCCATGCAGTAAATATCATTAACAGGTCTTTACAGAATGTCTCTTAATCACACTGCTACTCTAGAAAAATATGTTTGATTCATTAACAATTATACACCTACTTCTAATCGTTCTTTCCTCAGCAAAATATCAGAACTTTTTCGCTTTTTCACCTTTGATACTGTTGGTCATGACATTTTAATTTAATTTTAATTTAAGGCTTAGGTTTGGTTTAGGTCAGGTTCTTGATAATCCTACTTAAAGAATAGAGGTTGTTGTTTTTTTTAGTTCCAGTAACTAATTTTAGATCTGCACATATAAAAATTTAATCAGGTGTTCCTCAAGGGTCTGTTCTTGGTCCATTACTCTTTAACCTTTACCTTTGACCTCTACATGCTCCCACCTGGTACTTTTATAAAAAAAAAAATCACATATTCTACCATTCTTATGCAGATGATACACAAATGCACGTATTGTTTTCCTCTGATGATCTAACCCGTTTTCAAAAATAATAAGCTGCACATTAAATAGTATTTTATTTCTTTATTTTGTTGTTTTTATTGCCTTTAACCCACAAAGGTGTCATGTTTTATCGTTTATGTTGAGCACATTGAGTTTATGTATAATCTAACGTGCTATATAAATAAAATTGCCGTTGCTGTTGCTGTTAGTTGTCAATGTGACATTATTCTCGTATATGGGAGAGAGTGGGTTTTTATTTTCCAACTGATGTCTGTCTAAAGAGCTAAAGAGCTTTGATTTATAATCATCAACTTACTGTCAGGTCTGAATAAATGCTTAATTAGAACTCATAGATGAATCTATTAGGAAATGTTTGCTCAAAGCTTAAAAATAAAAATAAAGCCTCCACACTCAGTTGAGTGTGATGAAAGCATGCACATTATGTCAACTACCTGCAGCTAAGTTACCAGACATCCACTGATCTGTCCACCCAGTGGTAAAAATAGCCTTTAATAACCTAAAATGAAGGGAATTACCTAAAATGCTGGAGTCCCTCTCGATAACTCCTGACGACTCCTGTCCTGTAATGAAGCGAACCTCGCAGCTGTTAAGGCGCATTCACACACTCTTTGTGGGAGCTAGTCAACTTCAAAGGCAGTGGGAAGTCACTGTTTTTTGTTTTTCTCTCACTGAAATACTGCTCTATTTAAATGACACTGGGACAAATGACAAATAATAATTAAAAAATCTGCAGGTGTTCCTCCTCTTCCTTAAAGTAAGTATATTACCTAGGAAAGAAATATTTGGTTGTCAGCTTATTAGGTACAGAGACATTTAAAATAATTCAAATATAACACACAAAAAAATCCTTTATCGCTCAGGGTTAGTGCAAAATATTAGAAATTCCTTTTAGTACTTCTCAAATAATTTTCTGAAGATGCTCTGTTTTTTTCAGTAGGATCTTATATGCATCAATGAAGCCCTCAGTAAAGATAATTTATAAGTTCAGCTTGTAAGTGGCAAAAACTGCAGTTCCTTTAGTGGCCACTTGAGGCTGGCTCCAGAAATGAGTTAATCCCTATAAACTCCCATGATAAAATGCCCAATTTTTCAACACTGAAAAGCATATTTACAACCTGGTAGAGGGGGCAAAATCATTTTGGCCTTTGTGGATGGTTTCCCTTCTTCTTTTTACAACTCATCTACCTTGATAATTGAGTTAGGGGTGTGGTTGTGTTGATTGAGAGGTGTCCCATCTAGAATCTGCGAGGCACTCTACCCTCGCATCCATATAAGGTAGCTTCTCCAAAATACCAAACATTAATGATGAAGATTTGAAACTGGTAATCTAAAACCAAACTTGTGACGTAATGTTGGTGATGTCCAGGTTTTATTCAATCTATACCCCGCTTAAAGTGTCATAAACAGGTCGGCTTTAAAAACTAGTTCAGCTCCATAGATCTGTGGTCTTGGTTCACAAACTTTATGATTTTATATTTTCATGAGTGACTTGCAGGGTGTGCCAAAAACCCATACACAGCTTCATGGTCCACACCTGAATTTGTATGCGTTTGGGTCATTCCTTGTCTTTTAACAGCGCACCTTTCAAAGCAATGACGTGAGCTCCAGGTACTCATTTGTGTGTTTTAGAAGGTAATTGCTGTTTTGAGCGAAGACAAGAAAGCACCTTGTCCTGGAAAGACATGCGTGTGTGTGTGTGTGTGTGTGTGTGTGTGTGTGTGTGTGTGTGTGTGTGTGTGTGTGTGTGTGTGTGGTCCAGGTGTGGACTCATGGTATGGTTTGGACTCTGTTCACAGAGTCACAATATGTGGTCATGTCTTCTTCATGGGGAAAAACTAAGGCGTCATCATCAAACATTAAGGTGAACACACGGTTTAGGCTTAGGGTGAGATTAGATTTAGAGTTTAGTGTAAATCTCCAGGAAATGAATGTAAGTCAGTGTAAGGTCTTCTGAAGTGATGTATACTGAGCTGTTGTATCCCCCAAAATAACAAAAACTTCAGTGATGTGCAAGTCAAACATTTATTTGCGTTGTGTTCCAGATGTAAACGAGTGTCAGCAGGATGTGTGTCCACCACGGCGGACGTGCAAGAACACTTTTGGCAGCTTCGTTTGTGTGTGCAAAGACGGTTTTGTGATGGGGGCGCTGGAGGGCTCCGTTAAATGCCGAGGTAAAAAGCAATGTTGTTGAGCAGACTGTCACGTGTGTATGTGTGTGTGTGTGTGCGTGTGTGTGTGTGTGTGTGTGTGTGTGTGTGTGTGCGTGTGTGTGTGTGTGTGCGTGTGTGTGTGTGTGTGTGTGTGTGTGTGTGTGTGTGTGTGTATTTTGTGGTTTTTTTTCTAATTCATAGAATTTTGTTGTCTTCTTGGACTTGAATGGTTGAGAAAATCTGAAATACAGCGAGAGAGCAAAGAAGATATAACATTTCCCACCAAAGTGAAGCCAGAAGTGATATGAATTTTTGAAAATCTCTTTCAAATTGGTTCCATGTCAGCCCCGTAAATGACTAAATGGATCACAGCACCATCCCCACATGTTCTCCTCATCTGCGCTAATTGGCAGAGGAGAGGGATCATGTGAAGATGTGCTTTGGCAGCAGAGAATCCAGAGACCATGTTTATTTGATGAGCACTCGTAGCTCACCCACTCAGCTGTGGGCTCACCCGCAAGCTGTTTTTTTTGTTTTCATCTGTGTGATGAACACTGCAAAATTATCTATTAGGCAGGTTTCGAGGAGTCAGTCCCAAAACCTTTTCGCTCTCTTCCCGCTGATCGATAAAACAACTGTAAAGCAGGTCTAGCATACTCGCATGCTGTGAGGCCATCAAACTATTATTTCCTTCTCTTCTTCTCCAAAGATGAGGATGAATGTTTAACCGGGGCTCACCGGTGCAGCCGCCATGCTCGTTGCTTCAACACCGATGGTTCCTACACCTGTCTGTGTTTGGAGGGATTCTTTGGCAACGGACGCACCTGCCAACCCAGGAGAGCCCCGCAGTCCAAGGCTCTCATGTACTTCAACTACAAACTCAGCAAAAGGACCAGACTCCTGCCACCTGCATCTTAGCTCAACTTCCTGCAAACTACATGGGTCAAATAAAAAAGGACATGCAACATTAAGGAATGATTTAATAAGCAAAAACAACAACATCACCAACAAAAAAACCACACGCACAACTGTAAAAATAGGCGGGAACACTTTGAGCCGACTTGTTTGTTTTTGTTAAGAATTTTCAGCTCAGCTGGAAACTTTTTTTGCATTTTCTTTTTTTTTTTTTTTTGAAAATATTCACAGCACCATCGGCTGCCTGTGTAGTATCAAGTAGACAAACCCTTCATTTAACAAGTGCACTGCAAAAGGACTGCAATGTGTATACTTTAATAGTATGTTTGAGCCCAAATAACCAGCTGGAGGCTTTAGTGCCGTGCCTCATCTCAGAACCTCAGACACACGCCCCTGTTTGTACAACACAGCAAAGCAAAATCATTCATATATCGGGTCTGCATCACTAGTAATTTATAGATTTTTACCCCCTTTTAATGTAAATTTTCTCATGAAAAAAAGCGGTTTTGTGAGGCTTCAGATTTTGCTAATAAAAGGCTGACCTCTGGTGGATAGATAAGGGAAGATGCTGGATTTGTCCTACCTTCACTGTGAACTCTGAATAATGCCAGTGAAACAAAATGCTACCAAAGGATGTGTACTTTGTAAGTCTACCATGTGATTATGGATTAATGCGATGTTATTTTTTTTTCTTAATTTCTAATTTAAAAAAAAAAACCTGTCCAAACAGATGGTATATAAACGTGATGGACTCGCTTTGGAAGCAGCTAAAGCACAGACTGATGTTTTCCTACCTCACTGTTTATCTTCTGCCCCTCTCCCTCTGTTATGCCACAGGGAATGTTTTTCAGACCCACTAAGTCACACGTGGGGCAGACTACCACACAGCAAGAGAGCACAGACAGGTCAGACCAACCAAATACCAGGAATCCTTGTCTGTCAGCAGCTGTCTGGAAACCTCTTCCTGCTTTCAGAGAGCGCACGAATGGAAATTGAAGTTTGCTTTTTGATGTTTTTCTCAGGTCAATTTCAAGTTTCCTTCCGAATGATTAAGATCGTGACCCTGGGAGAGGGGGTGGGCGGGAGGATTGCAATAGTTGAGGATAATAACTGTAATGATAGGAGATGGTGGTAGAGGGCACTGTGTGTTGTGTCAGGGCCCTCGGTTGTAGTCCCCGAGGCTTTGATGCTCACGGGGAGTCGGGTTTGTAGTGAGAACAAGCAGCTGCTGCCTGCTGAAGGGCCCTGCCACTGACCCTATTCATCCCAACAGCAGGTGTCACGTCGAGTCCCCGCCTCAGCCTCGCGCGCACACATTCACACATGTGCCTCCCCTGCGCACACGCGTACGCCCATGTGCAAAATCACAGAGCTTTGTGCGCATTTACGCACACACAGACGAGTGTGTGTGTGTGAGAGAGAGAGAGAGTGAGGGGGGGCCTGGAACTACTTACAGAGAACAAAGAGGGAAATCAGGAAAAAATGCAGCCTCTTAGAATAAATCTCACCACAATGCTGAGAAAAATCCCCAACCTCACCCCCAGAAACGCAAGAAAAACCTGGTTTCTCTCTTTCAAAGCACTCAAAAGTGTCTTACAAAAGCAGAAATAGAAAACATTTTAGATAAAAGGATCCAGGCCCCTTTTACTGAAAAGGACCTCACACCAAGTTGTGTGTAATTCCTACCAGAAACTGGTTTATTTACCAAAAAAATAATAAGATTTAATGCCAAGGCACTTAGGCTACAAATAAAGGACAACAAGTAGTGGGTACACTGAAAGGGGAGGGAGGGGAGGGAGGTGAGGGGACGCCGGGGTGGAAATTTTCCTTTTTTCTTGTGCTTGTTATTTTCTGGTCCTCTGTTTACACGACACACAAGATTTCTCATGGAGGGGCAGCAAAAAAAGGGGGGGTGTGGGGGGTGAGCCGTGCAGTATGACCTCGGTGAAATAAAAGGCAACAATAAACACGTCAGAGGAATTTGGACGTGTCTGCGGTGACACAAGCTCTCACAAAACGAGCCCGATTTCACGTACGACTCTGAGGAGCTGCTGCTTGCTGCCTGGCCTCGCCTTATATAAAGCAAAATCAACATTGTTGTCCCGAGAAAGTGAGCAATGATGCTGACAAGTGCACGGAGCCAATGACAATACATTAACGGAGATGCTAGGAACAACCGTGCCACCCAAGTTGCTGAAAGGCCTTTCAAACAGCACCACTGAAGTGTAAAACCACTAAAAACCCCTGTCCTTCCCCTTACTGTCCTTTTCACTTTCGTTTGGAACGAGCCAGTGTTTTCTTATTTTTTTTCTCCACAGCTAAAACTCACATTGTGTTCCGATTGGACCCATCTCCTCTTACACACACTCGCTGTGAGGAAGAACATAAGGTGGCGTTTCCATGAATGAATTAAAGAACGAAATGCTGACCAATCCCACTCGGGGGTAGAACAAGCCAAAAAGCTTGAACCCTTGGCGTAAAATTATAAATCTTGTTGGGAAGACTTTTCTCGTTTCTTGCCTCTGCCTACAGAAATCCACCCCGGAGTGGAGAAAGCTCACTGCCTGTGGTAACCTCCCCGGGTTTCTTTCTTTCTTTCTTTTTATGAATTTGACTGAAATGAGCTGAATATATATTGAGAAAAACGAACGGCTCATTTGTTTCAGTCACATCACAGCAGCCTAACTAACCCATTTAGCCCAGTTTTGACATGGTGATAATTAAAGCTTCCTGTTATCTTAAAGGCAGCAGTGTCCTCTCAGTCACTTTTAAATCACATTATGTGGAGTAAATACTCTCCACTGTGTGACCCCCAGAAGGGCTTTCTTGTCATTCCCATTCATACTAACACAGTCCTGATGAATGTTTTGCTATGTGGTGGGTAATGTGTGTGTGTCTGTGTGTGTGTGTGCATGTGAGGCTGAAGGAAAACCTGATGTGGAAATATCCCCAAGACCTCAAACGTCTTTAAAGTTAACTCCCAGGCACCCTTCATTCTGCACACACCCACACTTCCTCTTTTCTTTGAAATGGATGGAGCTGTAGTGTAACAGTGACCCTAATTCATGTTACAAATCCACATGATGACTTTGAACTCAGTTTTCCTCTCCTTTCTTCTGTCAGCTCCCATTCTCTCCACAGAGTATGTAGGAGAACTGAAACAGCCACATCATAACATGAAAGCAGTCTCAACCTGACCGGAATTCGCTGTGCCTAAATCATTCTTAATATGCGAGCCGAGCAGCCTTGTTCGGAGGATTATCCTCAGTAGAACAGGAAAGATTTCCAGCTAATCTATATTGGAATGCCCACTCTGGAGAAGGTGAGGGGAAGTGGCTGGGACCAGAGGTTTCTTGGAAGCCAACACACTGGGTAGCGAGTAGGGCCCAGCCGCTAAGGAAAGCAGTGTACTTCTGTTCAGCTGCAGCCTGCGTGTCCTCCAGCAGGAGGGAAGCGTTTGTTTTGTTCTGCTGCAGAAGTGATTTGCTCTAATTAATTTAATTATCAACAATTCTGACCATCGTTTAATTCTGTGTTATTCATCAAGCAAACATTGGCCGCTTCCAGCTGCTCATGTGGTATGATCCATTGCTCAACTCTCTTTTGCATCATTGCGATGGTCTGGGGAAAAAAATGTGAGGGTTTGTTTTTATCATTTTATCACAGTTTGTTGGCTATGCTAGCTGTGTTAGCTCTTGACAACAAATATGTACAGATTAATCAGTCACAAAAATAATACTTTATTTTGTTTCACGTTTTCATTTCAATGAAAGCGCTCTGGTTTTAAAAGGTGGACCTAGTAACCACAGCGTTATCCATGTCATTCACTGGTTTGTGAACTAGCTTTGTCTTTAACAATGTGGTCATCACCATCTTGCTTTTAAAGCCAGAAGTAACCATATTGTGTTTTAACAAATATTTGGGGGGCCTTTATAATGAGCCTGTTGCTGTGTAGGGGAGCACAGAGCCACAGGCTCAAACCTCGACTGTTCCAATAGCCTTGTGGCACAAAGGGTCACCAGTTCAACCTGTACCCGAGTTGGACTTCTATAGATCAGCAAAGCTAGCTAGCTTGGTTAGCAGATGTGGTTAGCAGATAACTATATGAGTGGATCATGCACACACCTGATAAAAAACTGGAGCATAGTGTTTTTAAACATGCTGTCAGAGCAATTGACTACACGACAAGCTATTTTTAATTGCCATATATTTAAATTAAAGATGCCGCTAAAGCAGCAATTCCTAAAGTCAAGAGTGCTGCGGTCCGCTTAACAACCAATCCCAATGGGGCCCACACAATTGTAAATTTTCACTCTAATAAAAATACAAAAGAATGTGACATAACAAACCTTGATATTTTTATTCAAAAAGCATAAACAGCACAGGCTGTTGGCTGTAAATTGCTAATGCTACCCAATCATACGCTAAGTGTTAAGCCAAATGTGTGACCCGAAGACCATTGGGACACAAACTTCAATACAAGAGTGGTAAATTTAAGTCAAAGTAAAGAGTAATATATGTATAAGCTAACCACCTCTTGTTTCCAGATTTAATTCACTTCTTATGTAAATAAATAGATGCATATAAATGTGTAACTTTAGAGTAATTTCAAACTCAATTTCTGTTATTACTGCAGCCCTCCTGCAGTACCTTTGCAGCACACAAGGGGGCCCCCTGCCAACAGTTGGGAAATCACCGACCTAAAGGAAGCGATATCACAGTTGAGAAAATCCAGTTCTGCGATACATTTTGATCCAGAACTAATGATATTTGATGCAAATATGGCTAATCCAAATATTTAATAATGTGGGTGCGGTCACAAAAAGGGTGTCTTCTTTCTTTTATATACAGTCTATCTTTTAACCTGGGGAACCAAAGGGATTAACTCATTTTGGGAGCAAGGAATGAAGAATTTTTCATCACTATTTTGTTTTTTTTATAACAGGCAAGTCTGACGAAACAGATACATAACTAACAATGACAGGAGGGAAAAACAGTGAAAGAAAAGTAGGAAGGATGACAAGTCACAATCGCATTAGACAAGTTTGATCCAGTACTGCAATACTCCTAATTTTTTAATCTTCTTCACGCTTTTTGTTTACCTTTTATATCCCACATCTTCCAGGCATGCTTTACTCTCAACTACAAACTTGAAACAAACTGGTAATATGCTGTGAGGGGGCAAAGACTGTGTAGATTTGGGGATGCCATATGAGTCTGAGAGAGCATTTTTCTGATTGCATGTGCCCTAAATGTATGTGTAAAAAGAAAGTTCTGGCAAGCGGAGGGATGGGCACAGTTTTAATTAGTGCTGTGCTGGAAGGCTGAACAGTGGAATCGTTGTGAGAAAGGCCACAACAGCTGCAGTGGCTGTTTGCTGGCTATTGAACCGAGCTCTCTCCCCCACCGTGCTATCCCTGTTTTCTCCCCTGTTTTCCCCCCTCTTCTCCTGTGCTAGTTCAGGTGTCTGGGATAGCTAAGGAAGCTCTGTGTGGCACACACCCAGACTCGCCGAGCTGGCAGCGGCCACTCTGTTGAGAAATGCATGAGAGAGTAGCTGGCAAGCTCGCTGCCTGGCAGGTTGTCCCACTGGGGAATCACTCAGTGAGAGCAGACTGCAGCCAATTCCCTGTCAGTGGTCAATGATCTCACAAGGGCAGAAGTCGGGGAGTATAGATGTAGACGCAGAGACGGGCTCTAGTCACGCTGTGTAATACCTTCCCATTCATTGTGCTCGCAGTGACCCCACCCTGCCCACGGGGACGCACTCTAAATTTTCAGAGTTGAATTGGGAAATTGAAACAGCGTGTTCTGCGAAAAACTTCAATGGATGGAAATTGTTTTATTACCGCAGTGCTCAAATTGCATGTTTATACACTTGATTTGATGTCCAAATTAGCTGTTTTGACGTGCAAAACCAGAGCACAGAACAGGGTGCTTTCTGTGTTTACACTACTTAGACACACGCAGCCCGTTTTTGATATGTTGTTAAGTGATGTCCTGTCCATCTTTTCACAATTTGAAATACCTGCATGGTGCTCAAGAAGTTCCCCCATTTCCTGCTCCATTTCTAAACCCATACAAATGAGAGCAAACCTCAATGTCCACTTAAGCTAAACTTGAGGTCGAACTGGCAAACCCCAAAAACCTCACCTCAGCCTGACCGCACTGCAACCACAGCAGGCAGTCGATCTGAGATGTTATAAACGATCGCTCGAGATATTGTTTTACTTTAGGCTTTACTCTGTCTATTTTGGCATCAAAGAAATCAACACTGGCCTCCATGCTAGCGCTATGAATTACTGGCAAACCATTTCAGTTTAAAAGGCTTCTCAAAAAAATGTAGTCTATTTTGACGGAAAAGTTTAAATAATTTGACGTGGAATGTTTCTTGAAGCCCGAGTTACAGTCTCATTTTCCATCCAAATGTTCCAGTGTTTAGCTGTGAGTCAGGTGCTGCCAAGAGACTCTCAAAGGCGCCTTTGAGGCAACACTTTGGGCCACGCTAACCGTTAGTAGTACAACACTGACATCTCATGGATGACCAGAGGATGTGCATCCATAAATATCCCCATACAGACATGACACATAATGACATACACATACATATACTACATATAATTCAGGCTCTATTGTCTCTGTCTAAACAGAACAGAGGGGGGAAGAGCTATTAAAGCTAATAACTCACTGAGGGTGACTTTTGTGCTTCAGTTATTATAGCAACATACTTTATATGAAAAATAGTAAGAATAATTTAATTTACAAACTTTGATAGTACCAAACTGGACTTGCCTGGTTCACAGAATGTGTCTTTTTTTAATACATATGAATGCCTCTCTAAATCTGCTTTGAACGGTCTCTCGTGTGTTTATGGGCAGTTTACAGTTATTTGCTTTATTGTGGGTTATAATATTCATCATCATTTGATTAAGCTGTTTTAAAGAAGTGTTGATTAAACTTCATGGCCACATCTCTGTGAGGAACACAATGATTCAGCCCAGGAATCAATTATATTATTGGATATTACAATAAAAAAAATGTAAACAACTAAAAAAAATTCATTTTTTTAGGATATTGGGTTTGTTTTTAACATGATACTTGATCATTTTTATTGATACTAGTAGGTTTATAGAAGCTTTCCTAAGGTTGTCCCCTGTGTTAGTTTTACTAGTTTATTTTGAGCCTTTGGCTGTGTGTTAGAATGACTGTTAGTCCAAAACATTTCATCCAATTTTTTTCTGTAAATCTCTTTCAGCCACATACATAACCACTGAGGTGGCTTACAGAGGCAAAACTACAAAAACATCAAAAATTGTGTCATTGTCCAACAAATTACCGACCTAGCTGTATCTTCTTTTTTGAGGTGCACTCCCAGGGATCAAGGATTCTGGAGCTGGAGAGTCTGAGTTTTATCCTTCATTCCTTTTCTATTATATTCACCCCATGACATTTAGAAATGACAGGAAACCAGAAAATGTCTGTGGGTATAATAATAAACAGGCAAATGGGCCAAAACAGACACCACAACAGAAAGTAACAAACAAAGGCCAAACACATACATATGTACAGCAACTTTACACTAAGGAAAACGCTGGAGAAGGCCAGGCAATTAATACAAAAACTATATTCAAAGAACTGGAATCAGAATACTTAATAAAACACACAAAAAACAAAGGTCAGCTAAGCAATAACAGTAAAAACTAAGACCATGAAAACAACAACAACAAAAAAAAAGAAGCTCTAATTAATCACAAAATCCAAAATAACCAACCAAGCAAATGCTTAAAAACCTTGAGACCACGACGCTGGGCTGTGTGCCTTTACCTCATTAGTATCACTGCTTTGTTTTTGATTGATTGATTGATTGATTCTTTTTTTTTTTTTTTTTTTGTTCTTTAAATATCCTTAAAGGATGTTTTTTTAAATTGTAAACACATTTTACGTGTTCATGTTTTTGAGCTACTCACCAAACACCTGAAAAGCTTTTTTTTTTCTTTTTTACTGACCACTCTTTACCACCAGGTGGTGCACTGAATCTACTTTTAGATGAATTGTTTGGCATAGAGCTCTGTTTATAGGATACTTTCAAGTGAATTCTACTTATTTTATGGCTTTATTTATAAATAGAGCCATAAAATCAGGACTTTAAACCTCTTTATCTGGTCGCAGACTCACTTGCTGTGCAATTTGATGCTGGGTGAAATTTGTATTATGAAAATGTGTGTGTTGCCCCACTTTGGTTTATTTATTGGTGTATGTGGAGTATTGTGCATCTAATGATTAAAGGGGGTTTGTGTGAAAAATAAATGGGGACCTTAATAGGTGATTGAAGAAGATTGGTTTTCTATTTTTATCTGTGTAAATAAAGTAAAACTGATTTAAATTTGGCTTAGTGCTTTTGAATAAAATCATTGTTCAAATGTTAACTATTTTGTGTATCTCCTGTTTAGATCATCACGTAAGCTTCAGTCTGATTTGATAAAAACAGAAAATGACGTAAGTGACTAAGTGCGGATACCATATTAAAGATTTATTGTGGCTTCATAAAGCACAGTAGTGGTAAAAACTGTTGCACTGGTGTCCTATAGCAAAACTGTTGTAAATGCCCCCTAACCCCCAAGGGTGAGCCAAGCCTTTAAACTGATGATAGGCGATGGAGAGAGAAGCTGGGTGGTGCACTTAGCCAGCTGAACACATGACACCTCACTACAGCCTCTGTGAGTTTACTCGGGAATGAGCTAAGTGAAAGTTGAGATGGAGGTTTATGTAATAACATTGTAAAGCCATTTTTTCTAGAAAGCCCTGATTATATTATATATGATTATGTATGATTATAATTTAATTTATGAAGCTGATTTAACATGGATATCCACATCTGTCTCAGTCACATGACAGCTGCAACCACAGGGATCAATTAAAGATTGGTGACATCATCTCAGTGTCTGGGTATGGTTTCTGTCTCAGGGTGCAAATGAAGAGTGAATTCCCACGTCGCCCGTGTCTGTATTTAGTTCATTCGTGGCTCCTTCACCCACTGTAGCTTGAGCTTCCAGTGTTAAACTCCACTGACATTTTTAGTTGAAATAAAGTGTCAGGATTCAATCACTATTGCTGTGACAATGCTTAAGAAGATGAAACGACCCAGTCACTTAGACAAGCTCATTATCCTATTCTTATGCAGATATCTTCATTCAGTAGGGAACTGGTGATTACAGCTGGGGGGGTTTAATAATCACATATTTCTAAATATTTCAACAAATACACAATGTTCAAAAGCGCGACCTAAATAAGCACGACCCAGCAGATTAAGACTAAGACTAAGAGCAGCTCTGTGAGGCTGTGACACAGCTGTCTTTACCCCACAATTTGTGTGCAGTGTGTACTCAAAAATTTAGAGGAAACTGGACAAGTGTGGAAAAAGGAAGAAATGACAAGCCTAAAAAGTTGTCAGCAGCAGATGAACAGTACCTGAAAGTATGTTCTTGAGAAATGGGGGAAAAAATCAACAAAGACTTGACACAGGACGTGAGAGATGTATCTAGCCATTCAGTTGATCCATCTACTGTTTGCCAAAGATTCACTGGTAACGGTCTCGATGGAAATGTGGCTGTCACCACACAAAAAATGTACTGATAATCAGTGTCAACAGGGCTTATGGAGCCATGAATCCAAATTTGTTTTTTGCTTCAAATCATCATCAATATGTATGAAGGGCCAGGAGAGAAGTACAACAGTGAGAACCTATAGTCATCCCTAAAACATGGTCATGAATTGACCTCCCCAGAGCTCACCGTTAATGAAGCAGTGTGGGATCATCTTGACTGAGAACAGAACAAAAGGCAGCAAAAGTCCAAAGAAGAGCTTTGAATGTCCTTCAAGAAATCCAAAGAAAGTTTGACTAAAAGAGTTTAGGCTGGATTAAAGAATAAAGACAAATAATAACTTTCAAGCTCATTAGAATTGTACAAACTCTGTTGTACCTCTATTTATGTTTGAACACTGTGATTTTTGCTGAGATAGCTGACATGACTTTACCTGCTAGTTTATGACCTCACAATTAAGGTTTTGGCAACAACAATTTTGGTTTTCCTGGTGTCAGATGCCGCCATACTGGGTATGATTTTAGCTAAAGACTCTAGCTAGCTTATTTAGCTTGGCAGACTAGAAGGCGCTGCAAACATGGCTGCCTGTTAATTAGCACTATCATATGAATAACTAGAATTTCCACCAAGCTACATTTATACAACTTAAAGTCGTATAAAATCAGCACAGCAAGCCAGTGCTGCTATGTACAGCAGAGACACAGACAACTGCAAAAGCTACAAAAGCCATAGCTAAAGTCCAGACTTTTCTGAACCAGTGCCTACACCACATCCTCTTAATCCAGTTATGAGAAAAATGACAAAACTAGCGACTTCAACCTTTAGCAGCAGATGAGCAACTTCTGATACAAGAATAGATCTTAAAGGTGGGGATGGCTCAAGCAGACTCTGAGAAAGATGTCAAACAACAACACAAAATTGCTGAAACCCACAAAAAAGAAGAAACGGAACGGCAGCAAAACTCCTGCCACTGTGACCTTTTGTCGCGTATGTCATAGAACTAAGACTGGAATAGAAGCAGGTGATAAAGCCACCTCATGGTGGGCAGCATTGGTGGGAAGTGGGCCTATTCTCCAGGAGGGACAAAGGGCCTTTCTAGCAAACTAACGCATAAACGTCTTGGACTGTTTGCTAGCACAATTAACTGCATAGCAAGCCATTTTTAATGGATAATTCCACTAAAAAAATGCTCCAAATGGTGGGGAAAAAACACAAACATAACTTAAATGATGCCAAGCACAAAGAAAAACATCATCTGTTGCTCGAAATGGCCACAACAGTAATCATGCATCACAGAAGTTTAAAAAAAACCCCAAAACCTATTTTTAAACATACCTGAGAAAAAATCTCAGGTATGTTTAAAATAAGTTACTCTGCGTAGATGCCTACAGCATTTGCACCGTCCTAAGGAAAACTTCCCCTCTGTTTTACTTTTGATCCACTTGGCATTAAATAGATCTAACAGAATCTCATTATCCATTTATAGCACTTTGCTTTGCTCTTTGACATTTGACCTCATATCTCTTTGTTGTTTGCCCACTAGTGTAATGATTTTCTGTGAGCATTCAGTCATGAGCTTTGTTTGAGGACCAGTCTATTTTTGCCCTGCAGATCTGTCTTCAGAGGCCAAATCAGGAAGAGGTGATGTCATGATGGCTATCGCTTACAATGCTTCAGCCATATCCAGATGTACCGACCTCCTCCTCTCCTGAGGTATGACCTCAGTGCGCGTGTTCACATGGAACATCTGCTTGATGATCTGGTTGGAAAGAATCAGGTTTGATCTGATGCAATACTTAACACTGGAGAGAAGTGTGTTGTATTACTGGAAATTACTGGATCAAATCAGTTAGGTTTGTGTGTGTCACTGTGTAATATTGTGTGCTGATGTATGACTACCCTCATATTTTTGGTGACTATTTTATCATTAGGAATATATTTTTGTTTCAGAAAATGTGGAAATTCCTTTGGCAGGAGTAAAGTTCAGGGTAAATCTAATAAATGTGTGTTGAGTTATTAAATTATTTCATCCACTTATATTTTGTCTCACTCAAAGCAGCATGTTACTCAGGTACTTCAAAGATCAATCCATCTAGTCTACATCCATTATCATTCTCTTATCTGAAGTTGGGTTGCAGGAGCAGCAGGCTAAGTGGGGAAAGTGTTCTCCCCAGTAACACTTTCAAATTTCTCCTGGGGTGTCCCAGGCATTCTGAGGCCAGATGAGACGATCTCTAAGGCAAAGCTTAGCCACCATATGAAGGAAACTCACTGCGGTCACTTGTATTCACAACCTTATCCTCGTAGATTTTACCCAGATATAATGACCAAGGGTAAGGAACTGAACATGGATCTAAAGAACCTTCATCTTTGGTCTCAGCTCTCTCGTCACCATAACAACATTGCTCTGTTTTTTTTAGTAGAGAACCATGGCCGCAGACTTTGAGGTGTTGACTCTCATCACAGCTATTTCACACATAGCTGTGAATCATCCCAGTGCATGCTAAAGGTAACACCTGGCTGAAATCAGATTTTTTCTTTCTTTCTGATACATGATCAGATGTTTATAAAATGTGTAATGTGTAATTACTTATTTACTCATCAGTTGGTTGTGGCATTCCAAGTGTGCATGTTGCCAGCAGGGAAGTTGCAGGGCTAACACACAGAGACAGACAAATGCTGACACAGAAGCAGACGGAGGTTTAACAGAAAGCAAGCACTTTTGTTGAGGTTGTGAAACTGGTCCAAAACAAAGGCAAAAGTCCAAAACATAAACGGGAACTAACGAAAACCTGAACTGGGTATGACACAGAACAGGGAGATGCCAAGGTGGGCATCAGGGGACATGAACTAAACAGATAATGCATAATGGGACCATAACAGATGCTCTGACAGGGGACAGACGGAGACTCAGACAAATATACACAGGCAGGTGTTTAAAGTGGAGACACATGGGAACACAGCTGAACCGGATACGCTTAATGGAACAAGGGGAAGCAAAAATGAACATGATGCACACAGGACAAGTGACTATCACAATACAACATGAAAAATGCAAAAAATGCAGACAGAGCCTGAGACACACAAAGTCATCCTTAGATAGTTAGATCGTTTTTTGTTAATTTATGTTGTAATTTATGTTAGGTCAGTCTGTCTTGTCTCTGCTAGCCAGCTAACTAGGCCTCTTAGTTAGCTAGTTTAGAGTTTTTCTGTTAAATTATGTTGTAAATTTATGTTGCATGTAGCACCTTGGTTCCTGGAGGAACGTTGTTTCGCCTCACTGTGTACTGTTAAACTGTATATGGTTGAAGTGACAATAAAGCCAACTTGACTTGACTTGACTTGACAAACTTTACAAGAACCAAAACCTAGAACAGAATCTTAAACTCATATTATTGACTCATAAACGCTGGGTCACAGACCCAGGACCATGACATCTGGGGCCTTGCACTTAGTGTTTCTTCTTCACTCATTATGTCTCTATACACCTCTCTGCATTTAACCATTAGTTATTATTCATCTCTGGCTCTCGTCCACAGCTTGTCTTTGTCCTGTCTTCCTCCCCTCACCCCCAACTGGTCGATGACCGCCCTTACCTGAGCCCTGTTCTGCTGGCAGGTTTAAAAGGGAGTTTCTCGATGCTGCAGCAAGAGTACTGACAGGGACTAGAAAGAGAGAATACATTTCTCCTATATTGGCTTCATTGGCTCCCTGTTAAATCCATAATCAAATTTAAAATCCTGCTCCTCACATACAAGGTTGAATAATCAGGCCCCATCTTATCTTAATGACCTTATAGTACCATATCACCCCATTAGAGCACTTCGCTCTCGGACTGCAGGCTTAGAATAGGAGGCAGAGCCTTCAGTTTTCAGGCCCCTCTTCTGTGGAACCAGCTTCCAGTTTGGATTCAGGAGACAGACACTATCTCTACCTTTAAGATCAGGCTTAAAACTTCCCTTTTTGCTAAAGCATATAGTTAGTGCTGGACCAGGTGACCTTGAATCCTTCCTTAGTTACGGTGCAATCGGTAGAAGCTGCTGGGAGATTCCCATGATGCATTTAGTGTTTCTTCTTCAGTGTTTCTCACTCACTATGTGTTTATACACCTTGTAATTTGGTATTATTAATCTCTGCCTCTCTTCCACAGCATGTCTTTGTCCTGTCTTCATCCATTAACTGCCAACTGGTCTTGGCAGATGGCCGCCCCTCCCTGAGCCTGGTTCGGCTGGCGGTTTCTTCCTGTTAAATGGAGTTTTTCCTTCCCACTGTCGCCAAAGTGCTTGCTCACATGAGGTCATATGATTTTGGGGATTTTCTCTGTTTTCTTTGTATTATTGTAGGGTCTTTACCTTATAGTATAAAACGCCTTGAGTCATCTGTTGTTGTGATGTAGCACTATATAAATAAAATTGAATTGGACTGTATGTGAATCCATTTAAATCTCAAGCAGAAGGCAATTTAGCATCTCAAACTTACCTCGACTTTTACATCTTTCCAAATAGAAAGAAAACCTGTACATTTTTCCATAAAACATACATGATTAGTGCATAAAGGACCAAACTTCTGAGCACATCAAAGTGCCCAGCCCCAGATAAACTTGTGTCAGCAGCTGGGTGAAGTTCAACATGTCACCACCCAGCACAATGTGCTGCATCTGACAACTGTGCTATCAAGGGTTAACTGTCCCAGCTAACAAGTGACCGTGACAGCTGCTGTCAGACTCTGACACTTCGACTCAATAAACCAGGGCAGACCACCCTCCACACTGAGCCCAGGGAATCTCTTTGTCGTGGGTGAACAAAATTGGATGTGTGTGTGTATGTAAGTGTGAATGGTGAGGGTTGGGGGTTGCAGGAACAGTGTCATTTTACACAGTGGGTTTAGATTAGAACTACAGCATTGTCTGATGAAAGGACCAAAGATCAAACCTCTAAAAGACCTCTGAGTGTCAGATGAGGTACGTATCTGCTGAGCATGCTCATCGAAAAACCTCAGGGCATGTTAGAGGACATCTTGACCTTAAAATGAAAAGCTAGTAGGGCTTCGGGGAGTGCCACCCTCTGATTGGTGCACCCTCTGTCTCTGTGCAGTGAAGGTAGGAGAGGTAAGCTAAGTGCCCCTGGAGACAGCATTCAAATATTACCACCCTGGACATTATTTCTAGAAGGACTTGCAAAAAAGCTGCACCAGATGAGCCACCCGTTTGAAATGTGAGCTGGCCCGATGCACTGCTGCCATGCCTTACGTTACTGCAAAAAATTTGATGGGGCCTGCCAAGAGCCCTCGGATGGCAAAATGAATTTCATGTGTGAAGGAGTGTCATCTACGCCTGTGTGTCAGTCATCATTAAGCCTTTTGACCACGCACTAATTCATGGAAGTCTGTGGAGCTAATGTTGTAATCAATCCTAACCCATGAATCCACTCTTCCTCCGCCTGGTTAGAGACAGGCAGCTCTCCAAGGTTTCTAAATGGCTCTGTGTGAACCCTGACCTAATACAGCCTACTACTAAGTGGTTTAAATGTTAATGTCCTGTCTACACATTTTAAAGGCAGCATGTTGGCCTTGTAGTTCTTGTCCTGTTTTGGCCTGAGGTAGCAGATGAGTATTTGACTATTTCGAGAGCAAGAGCTCTTCTTTTAGACCCTTGTGATTTCTGCACCGGACAATAGAACTGAGCTTCAAAAGTGACGGGTTGAGAAATTTTATTTAAATAAATGCATGTAGGAAATGAGCCTACATGCAAGGGTAGGGAAGTTAAACCTGGCTATTGTTGCAGTTATGCGCCTAAAGAAATTCTGTTTAATGATCACATCTGATATTTGTCTTTTGTTTGTCTTTGTCAACATGTGGTTTTGCCATTGCATGTGCCCTCTGTTATCCCCTTTTTTCTCTTAGGCTTACATTCACACTGTAGGCGCATCAAGTCCGACTTTGTTGACCCTATGCGACCCATATCCGATCATGGTATGACGGTTTGAACAGCACAAATCCGATTTTTTCAAATCCGACCCAGGTCACTTTGGCTACGTTCACACTGCAGATCTGTCTATGCTGCTTGTGTACAGTTTTGTGAAAAAATTCTTGAGCCACCATTCATGTCTTTACATTTTGCTTCCAATAAGCAGAATTTTAAGAATTTTTTCAGTTGATGCAAGGGTGGCTGTCAAGAAGCCATTCTTATGCAAGGGAAACAAGAAGAAAAAGCTGAGGTATGCCACGTTACACAAGAATGTGACTGAAAATCAGTGGCAACAGGTCTCATGGAGTGATGAATCCAAATTTGAAAGTTTGCATGCATGTACAGAGGAGGTCAGGAGAGAGTACAACCATGAGTTTCTAAAGCAGGGGTCAGCAACCCTAGGCACGCGTGCCACAGTTGGCATGCAAAGGGTTAACTGATGGCACGACCATAGCTGGACTGCCCGGTGGCCCGATGATTTTTATTTTTTATTTTTTGTAACAGTATAAACAATGAAAGGTGGTGGATTGGCCAGATGCTGGCTGGTGTGTAAAAATAACTCAGTTGTTTGGTGGTGGCTATGGTGGAGCTTCCACAGATTCAGTAACATTAACAAGTGGTGGAGGCCAGCAGGTGGATGAGGGAAAGGGGAGGCAGGAGGAGGAGAGACCCGAGGCGGCCGCCGGTCCGAGTGTCAGGTGAACTGAACTTCAGGTAAGAAGTTATGACCTGCAGTCTATCTGGGTCAGATATAAACCAAGTTTAGGTGGAGTTTATTTTCGTTATGCTGACTTTTTACAGTCAGTTGCAATAACTCGTACTGCGAACTAGCTAGCATGATGGAGTTTCTATACAGCTGGGTGGGTGCTATGATGTTACTGATAGTGAACTTTATTTTATTCATAAGGTTAGTTAGTAGAGTTGCCAACCGTCCATAAAAAGACGGAATCGTCCACATTCAGAGAAATTATTACCCGTTTCGTGTTGAGCTGAGAGGGGACGCAGTTTGTCCCGGACTTCAGCTAGAATGTAAAAAAAAGGCACAAAGCTGGAGTTATTCTGTTGTTACTCCGCACAGCTGCCTCTTCTTCTCTCATTCTCTCCCCTCTCTCTCCTGTTGCTACTTTAATCATGAAACTGATCAATGATCAGCTGATCGGCTTTTCTCTCTTGTTTCTTTATCGCCCACTTTGCGCCAGAAAGAGGAAACCAGCAGATGTCGCGTTAAACAACAGCAGCACGTTTAAGCTTGATCAGCTGTTGTTAGAATTTATTTAATATTAATTTCTAGTATCAGCTGAGGTTTGCTGGGCTGATTTTTTGTCCCAGTCCAGCCCTGGGCACGACACGCAGTGAATTAATCTGAGAAGGTGCATCAAAAAATAAATGGCCGCGCCAGCGGTGCACATCGCAAATTGGGACTTTCAGGTATATGGACCAATGTTTTATTTTCTGATCAAACCAGAAATCTTTAATGAGCAGCTAGATTTGTCTCGCATTAACTGGCTGAGTTAATGCTGGAATCCACAGCTGTGAGTGTTCATGGAGCTTGCATTTTCACCTGCTGGACATCACTACCTGACAAGTTTAACTGTCTTCAGAACATTGCAGAGGCCTTATTGACAGTATTTGGCTTTACATGTCTGTGTGAGCAGATTTTCTCTCACATGACGAGGTGTCCTCAGGTAGCCGTCTGAATGCTGGACACTCGGAGACCTGTGTCTCTGAGTGGGAGACCAGAGATCACATTAACATGTGTGTCTCTGTATTAACAGACATGCCATATTGGCTTAGTTTATTTTTCTTATCATTGTTGTGAGGAGACCATAAATAGCATTTGTTCTGTTGTACTGTTCATTTGCTGTTATGGAGTTCTTGTTATGGATAAAAATGTCTTTTTTTGTTTCAAAATAGCTGATAACTATTCGCTGATAGCTGCCAACATCTGCGAACAAATATAATTATATAAAGTGGTTCTATATAGTGTGTAACTGTTCATATAGAGTGTTATTAAATTTATTGCTAATGCAATCATATGGCACACTGACTTCTAGGACATTTTAAATGGCACTCGCCATCAGAAAGGTTGCCTACCCCTGTTCTAAAGGTATCTATAAACCATAATGGAGGCTATGTTGTGGTTTGGGTCTGCATGTCAGCCAGTGGTGATCTTATCAACATTATGCAAATATGACCATATAAAAGTACTGTTAGATATTAACTCAACATTCAGCGCCGTCTTAAAACCACCTGGCTGACAATAGTGTCACTTTTCAGCATGAAAGTGATTCCAACCCCACTGTCAGTTAAGCAAAAGCATATCTCGATAGAAAAACACATAATGTCACACTATCAGTCATGGATTGGCCTCCCCGGAGCCTGGACCTGAACATTATTGAAGCATTGTGGGATCATCTTGACAGCAAACAGAACAAAAGGCAGACAACATCCAAAGAAGAGTTTTGAATGTCCTTTAAGCAGCCTGAAGAACTATTCCTGAAGAAAGCTTGTCTAAAAGAGTTCAGGGTACATTGAAAAATAAAGCTGGTCAAACCAAATATTGACACTTTTAAGTCAGGTTAAAAGTTTTTTTCCCCCTTACATACATTGTTATACTGTATTTTCATGTATGTTTGCCATTTTCACAGTAAAATATAAAGAAATAAGCGGTTGCTCGACATTTTTGCACAGTACTGTAGATTTTAACGAGCTAAATCTCCTTATCTAAACAATCACATGCAGCACAGTCGTTTCACTAGGCGGCAGACCCTTTCTCATAATGCCAACAAGTTTATTTAGGTTAATAAGTAAACCATATGCTAAATATCAGCATAACAGACTTGGAGATAAATGACAAAAAAGTACTTCAATGAAAGTTGCTCTTTGCATTTATCTGCCCGCATCCTATTCTTATTCATCCATATTTATAGTCTCCATCTAAGGTGTCTGACCTCAAAGGAGCTCACAGTAGGTAAAATTCTCCTTCTCAGAGTCAGTTAGAACAAAAGAAAACCTGACCACGACAATGCAGCAAACATTTACAAACTCTTATCACCTTTGTGCCTCTTGAACACCAGTGGAGACTGGCAGGTCCATTATACCACAACAAAAGGTTGGTTTGTTATCCGTGAAGTGGCCACTTCATGTCTCCAAACTGCTGTGAACAGAGATCAAAGTGTGTTTGATGTTTTCAGATGCATTTTAAACACAGCTAAACTGAAGCAAGACCATTCACGGGGTTTTCATGAACATATATATCTCCTCCATGTCTGGTGGTGGATTTAGATTCATGGTGTGTTTATTCGTGCAAATTCAGCAGACCTAAGGCTGAATTCACATGCATGACAATCAAGAGAACTGGGAAAGGGCTGACCCCTCTGTTGCTCTTTCCTCGTCTCCATCCGCGGTTGGTGTCCTGCTGTGTGATGGCTCCACAAGAGATATCGTCTAATTTAATCCACGCTGAGTCCTTGCCACTACAGAGCCAGTGTAAGAACAGGAAACCGCTCTGTTCAGAATATGCATGAGCACTGTACGTCTCACATAAAAGGAAAAAGCAAAGTGAGTTGCAGCCATTACAGTATCTACTGTCATCATTACAATGATGAGGAACCCTCTGTATAAACTTTTGGGTAGTTTCCTTGCCACTGATACAATAATAAGCACATAAGCACGGTAAATAAGCAACTGTAATTGATTTGTATTTTTATTGCTCACATAATCTTGTTTCCAGCGACTGCATGAGTGAATTTGTATGACCTGAAATGTAATTTGCTTCATGTTAGCCACCGCTCCAGAAATGCAAGTATTTGCATTTTTGCTGTATAAAAAAGAAGATGGCCGATACTCGTCTGTTAAATAATTAAATTTGCCAGCAAATCTTTTGAGGATCTGTAACATCTTTTTTTTTCCCTTACCGTTGCATCCAGTGGTTCCCAAATATGATTCAGGGGCATGGGGGGCATGTGAGTGTTTTTAGATCACAGGCCAGTGACAAAGAAGATTATACTCCTATCAGTGTTGAAAAGGCTTTAAAATATTCTAACTTCTGAAATCTATACATTTATTTCAATTTCCAATTTCAATTTTATTTATATAGCGCCAAATCACAACAAAAGTCGCCTCAAGGCGCTTCATATTCATTTATAGACAATATCATTGCAATGCTAAAAAATATAAAGCAAAATATAGGCAGGTGTTGCTTAACCCTGTCTTAGCTGTCAGTTTTGTAGCTCTGGAGTACTGGAGTTGTCTGTAATAGAGCATAAAACCTGTAAACTTGAAATGTGTTCTTTACATTGTTCATTTGTTTCTTTTTGTTAAGGTCGCTTGTCGAGGTGGAGATCCATTTGACCACATTAAGCTGTCTGGGAAGCTTGTAACAATGACTAATATTTTATGAGCTGAGCTGTCATGTGTAACAAAGTGGAATTGTTTCCACTTTTTGTTTCCACTCTCAGAGATATTATGAAGCAAGGTACTTTGGTTCAGGGCCCGCTTTTCACCAGAGAGCAGAGCACTAGGAAGCAGCAGTGTAAAAATCTGAAAGCGTGATATGCGAATATAAAAGTTAAATTACCTTAATTGGAATATTAGAGGTTAAATTTTGCTCTTCTAATGAGATAAAATTCGATGAAGCCCCATAGAGTCTGTAAAAACTCAGTAGGCTTTTCTCCCTAATAGGACTATAAATGTATGAGGTCTAATGAATGTGCTGCTGCCCTGTGTGTGCGTGTGTGAGGGGAATCCTCTAGCAAATAAAACAAATTTTGGGGACCCTTCCTCCTATCCCTTCTCATTATCATCATCACGATCATCCTCGCCGTCCCTTCCTCCCTCCCTTACACCCCCCACCTCCACCCACCCTCCCCGCTCGCACTGTTTTCCCAGATTTATTCACGTGCGGCTCGCTCCCGCCTCGCTCAGACATTCTGTCGCCAGCGCCGTGACGTCACCTGCGCCAGAAGCCTCCTCCGCTCTGAACGTTTCCCTCCGCCTGTCTTCAAGATAATCTAGTCCTCCTCCCTCCTCCTTACTACACTTTTTAAAATATAATGAAAAAAACAACAACAAAAATCTAAGCCCGTTTTCTGCCAGTGTTAAGTATATTTAAGCCGTCATTGTATGTTTGAGCAAATTATTACACTAATAAGCCTGTGGTCACCCTTTGGACACTTTGTGGCGTTTTTCAACTTATATTTCATATTTTCGAGGATCTCTAATAACATCTACGAGCTCTGACTGTTTAAAAAAAGACTGTTTAAAGTTTACTTATCATTCAGATAAGATATCGCGCTTTTGTCGCTTTTGTGACTTATTCAGATCTGATCAGATAATGGGTTACTTCCCCTTGGCCCTCATGGTCAATTCAGAGTCTGCGGCACAAGTATGCACAGATTGGGCTCATTCGTGTGCAAGAAACTTTCATGTCCTCTGCAGCTGCTGTCCTGCAGGAAGGCTGTGTTTTCATGTGTCATCGTGCAGTACTCAGTGGGACCCTAAAAAGCGTGCATCAGTGTCTGAGGAGGTGGAGATGGTGGCGTGTATGAGCATGTTCCTGTGCTTACTGTGCTCTTGGGACACGTTTGTTCTCCTGGCTGAACTGTGCTTATCATGTCACAGTCAAAGCGAGAGGGGAAACCGAGAGGTAGGCTTGAAGTTCAGGAGTTCACAGAGAAACCACAGAGATGTGTCACTGAAAAACAGCCTCTCGGAAATATTACTGCTATAGATAAAAGCGAGCTTTTTCAAAATACTTCCCCATTTAGTCCCGATTGATGTCTGTTGTATTGGGGGAGCCAACAGAGTGGTAAAGATTAAAGACTTATTACTTAGACGTATTACTTAGAGACTCTCTTCCCGTCTCCCAAAAACCCCGACATTTCACCTATCTTAACAGACACGTTTTGCACTAAAGAAACCTCACACCTTTGCACTAAAACCGCACCGTTTCGCTATTACATAATCCACTTCCACGCTCTCGATGAAGATGTTAGATGTGCAAAAAGTAGGTCTGCCTCTTGCCGGTGGGGCCGCATCTCGCGGCGGTGTGATACTGGCGCTCGGGAGAGTGTGAGACGGCTCCGCGACTCACTGACGCCAGGCCAAGCAGACCCACAGTCAGGCGGCGAGAGCACACAGGAGGAGCCAGCGACACAGAAACAGAAAGCTACAGAGGAAGAAAAGGTGCGGTAAAGTTTTTCTTTCTTCACAGATTTGTAAATGAAAGCTGCCTTTAACTGTTTTATTTCGGTAACCATAGTGTGCTCGACTCTTTTTTTTTTTTAAAGGAAGTAGATCCCAGCGGTTATCCGCTCATCACTGTCAGTTGGCAGCTTCAAACTTTTTTCCCCTCTTTTTGCGCACACTTTATCAGACAGCAGTGGAAATTTAGCCTCAAAGTTGTAAATGTCTTGTACACATCTTTTACAAAAGGGGGGGAAAGTGGGTAACTTAAGGAATTTAGCAGCAAAGGTTTCGCAGAAATGTTGTAGAAGCGAAGCTTTTCGTCTAAAAGCTAAACTCCCTTTAATTCCCCTTAAATCACCATAAAGAGTTCACCGGGACGAGGTCTTCCGTATTTAACTATGTAATCCATTTGCAGCTGGGAATGATGATTATTGTGCTATTTTTAAACTACCGCTTTTTCTTCTTTTTCTTTTTTTTTGCTTTGCTTTTTTTGGGTGGGGTGGGGTGGGGGGGGGGGCATGCATTATGCGGATAAACGGGTGGTCTTTCTGTGTCATATGTTGTTATTTTTCTTCATCAATTAGCTGTTTAGTCTGTAACATAAAAAACAAATGGAAGAAATGGCCACCAGTCGCCCGAGGGCTTCATCTTGTTCTGTGTAGAAATTAGTTTACGGTGACAATGAACAGAAAAGGAGCCAAGCTTCTCCTCTTGAGAAGCAAGAAATTGGGGGTTTAGCAAGTGTTCTTTTCCCCGTGATAAACGACTGAAAATGCTTGATAAACTTATCAAGACTACTCTTTAAGTTTCTGATGATCACCTAATTAATTAGCTAAATCTCTTGATTTAAAACGTTACACACTTGAAATGTATCATATTTGGATGCCACTAAACGATATATCACTCTATAATCAGTAAACACGTATTACACCTTGCCATTTGAGGCTTTAAAAAAGTATATTGTTGTAGTGTTAATGTATGCAGACTTAACGTGGCTGTTCAGCTGGTGCACTTCAGAGGACCGTGTCCCCATGTGTTTACGAATTTCTGCCTGTGTGAGTGTGCATGTGAGGGAAGATTGCAGAGGGAGGCAGAGACCTACAACAACTAGAGCTAGCTCTCTTGACATTATTGAAGATGACATATCAGATTACTCAAAGGACAGGAATTTGTCCTTGTCTGTGATCGCATTCTCAGTATGTTGTGCTTTAACTTGTATTTACGCTTTTTTTCCAGCTTAAAAATAAGCATGAAGCCTCTTGAATGTGACTGTCATTATCAGAGGCTTTTATGAGCTTGATATCTGCATCAGTGAACGCAAAGCATGATATTTTCTATCATCCATTCACTATAACAGCTGCTGGTAACTAGTACACTGCAAGGTCTCCATATGTTGCAGGTTTTCCTTTATGAGAGACTTAAACCAATATAAACTCTTTAGTTGACAGTTTTAGATAAGCACTGTTCTTCTTGGATAAATAGAAGAAGAAACATGACAGATTTAAACCTTAAGTCTTGTGTCCCTGTGTCACTGTATGGTTGGGATAACATGTCTGCTATGTGTTGGAGCGAAGTGTCCACCCTAACACAACACAAACCCAACGCTGAGTTCCGAACATGTTTGAAATAGCACCATGAAAACCCATGTGTTTGATAGTTATGTCTGCTGTGGTAGACTGACATGTCTGGGATGCAAAGAATCTGATCCCAGTTCAGTCTCGTCAGAGTCTGAACCATCCTGACACTTTTGGTGCAGGTTTCTAGAGTTTTCTGTATCAGCATTGGAAGGATGCTGAGCAGTGGATGTGTTGGTGACTTTTAGGAGCCCCTCAGGTCAATGCCATGACTGTGATTACTTCGGGGTTTGCTCTTAGACTGTTGTGTTGATTGGTTCTAGGTCTAGCTGTTCGGCGTTAATTCTAGGGCTGCTCATTTATAAAGTCATTTCTCACGATTGCCATAGTGGCTTCATTGAACTTAAAATTATTTTTAGAGAATGACAAAAGTATTGTAAGTGGGACTGAAAGCCAAATTGTTAGTGCAGCACAATAACTCTTGTTTTAAATATAGTTTGAAGCCAAAATTGTAATTAAAATTTGATTAATTGTACATGTCCACCTAATGTTGTTTGCAACCAACTGAAGTAGTTATTAGGGAGCCTGGAAAAACGAACTCATCATATTTTACAGCAGATATGTTACTTTATGTTAGCCACAAGGTGCACAATGCAGTTATGCAAAGATATGCTGCTTTTGCAAGACTGTACAACAAGGAAAGTTTGACAGGTTAATTATATATATTTTTCATGTAAAATGTCCTGTTCTATATTTATTTATTTATTTATTTATTGCATAAAATTGCTAAACTGGGCAGCTTTTTTTGTTTGGCCGAGAGTCCAAAGATATTTAGCTTGCAATAATATGAAACTGATAATTGTAGGACATCTGACTAAGAAACTGGAACCAGAGATATTTTAGCTCTTTCTTTTCTTTTTCTTTTTTTTTAACGACATGATTTAAATGACAAGTACTTTAAGTATTTTTCTTAGTACTAATGTTGATTTCTCAAAAGGATGTTAAAAATGACAGCTGGTCTCCTGTTTTAAAAGCGATTTGTTGGCTCATTAAAAAAAAAAAAATCCTAGCCTCGTTGTTAGAAATGGTATTCGTAAAGTAGCCTGTAGTGTATCCTTGTAGTGTCACGATTCACATAGTAATGCCCCTTGAAGGCTCTTGATGTTGAAGTACTAGCTGAAGAGACCAGATATGTGAGTGTTCTTCATATCTCTTCCTCCCCAAACACTCAGCCTGTCTTAGATCTCAGGCTTCACCATCACTCTCACTTTTTTCCTTCTGTCTCTGCATCATTCCTCCTTTCTTCCTCTCGCTTTATCTATCACTCTCTTCTTTCCTGCACTCCACGGTTTATAGCCAGTGACTCCATTGAGCGGGGGTTAATGGAGGCCCTATCCAGGACCCTGCTGATAAATAATGTAGCTTCTTTATAATGCTCCATCCCCAGGGAGGGTCCAGAGAGCATCATTACTGCCTGCTCATCCTACACAGCCCAGGCCTAAATTGATTAACAGACACTGGAGCAGTGCAAAATGATCCATGGGGCTAGTGTAGTGGCGAACAGCTCGCACCAGGTGGGTTAAAGCCTTCCCCTGTCAGTGTCGCATCATCCCACTCTGTGCTCCCATTAGCCTCAGTTTCTGTCCAGTGGGCTAACTGATGGCCATAACAAGCTACCGCTAACACAATAGTGAGAGAGCATTGCTCAGACTTGGCTATAGGTAATGTTTTTATGGAGCTGTTTAAATGATAGTATCCGTTTCCATTTTCATAGAGGAGAGAGCAACGGCCAAGGCCACTGCAGGCATCTTTCTTTAATGCCTGTGTCACAGATTAGAGATGATGCTCAAAGTTTGATGGTTACATAGAAATTTGAAGTATGGATCATGTGTGGATTGAGTTCATTTAATAATTTATTTGGTTAAAATGTGTTTGAAATATTAACCTGAATGTGAAATCCTATGACATTCTCCCCATCTGCTTGCTAAGTGATGATGTAACAATCCTATTTAATTTAATTTTTTTTTCCTGCATTGCATTAATTTGCGCTTAAAAACATTCCTGCAGCATGTTCCCAAATAAAGCCTGGTGGGTTCTCCATGTATGGCTTATTTACACAATAGTTGTAGTACAGATTATACTGTATGTTCTACTACTGTTTACACTCACCACTGCAATTTTGAATTGCAAAGTCAGGTTTGGTGTGACTTCTCCAACTGAAGTCAAACTTCAGGAGGCACTTCAGCTAAAAATTCATTTAATAATAATAATAATAATAATAATAATAATAATAATGAGATGAAGAAGAATCTGGAGATGTTCATTCTATCAGCAAAATGCCAGAGTTTTTGGATGAGATCTTTATTATAATATCAGTGACACACCTGTAAAGTTTTATTTGCACGTAGATAGGCACATGTATACTCACCAAATTACTCAACATCACCTATGTTATAGTTCCTGGTACAGTAGAGTTTTCCAGGACCACATAAAACCACACATACATGACAAAAACAATACCAGATATACTGTTGCTGCAGGTCATAAATACTTTTCAGACACTTATTTGGAAAGTTGGTTCACAGAAAGGCCGTTATGTCATACAGGCATCCTAGTCCATACATAGATATAGGAGGAGGGGTGCATTGGCGCCTTTTTGTTTTGACTGCCTCACAGAAAACTCCAAACTAGCATTGTCCAAAGAAGAAACACAGTGCCATATCAGGGCCTTTAAATAAGCATGTGGTCAGGCTAGCAGTCGGATGTTATTGACTGCCAGGGCTGGAAATATCTCAGAGACATAGCCTCCATCTGCAGCTGAATGACAGTACAGATTGTTAGGTTTGCTCCAGATGTTACTGTACAAAGCTTTGTGGAATCCTCCATCTGAAATGCATTAAAGTTAGTCTTTGTGCAGTTAGTCCTGAGCTTGTACTAATAGCACTGGTTGTTACTGAGAGACCATCAAAGACGCTCTGTGGCTGGATATGAATCAGAATAACTTCTTATATGTCTGGGTGGTGACCCTGACAGAAATAAGATGATGCTGATGTTTACCTTTTGAACAGTGTGGGGTTTTGTTTTTTGTTTTTGACACAGCATCCTCAGCTCTCGCGTAAATGTTTTAATTTTTTTGAAAATGTGCTCAGTCAGATTTGCTTTAGACAAGGCCAGCATAGAGATATAGTGTATGTCAGCTTTTAGAGATTTTTAATTTGTATTGATAGTTATGTGAACGGATGAGGTTATGCTACAACAGCAGCAGGCAGCCAGTAACAGCAAAGGTTTTTTTCCCCATTTTTTTTATTTCAGTTTTTTTAGACCAAGAGAAATGCGTCATACATTTTAGGTTTAAAACAAGCAAGACAAGTGTCAGAAGTTTGGTCATATGTATGTTCTTTTTACTTGGTGTTTGATTAACAAAACGTGTAGGGGTGGGGGGTGGGGGGGTGTAAATTAAGAGTTGGTTTTGATTACCGTATTTTCACGACCATAAGACGCACTGTACTAAAAGACGCAGTCTCAGTTATGTGTGCCATTACTGTATTTAACACACACATAAGGCGCACTGGATTATAGGGCGCATACAAGTACCGTATGCGTATTTAAAAATAAAGCGGGAGCAAACCTGAGTTCGGTACCTTACTCACATTTCTATTACCGGTAATCGTCATCATCAACAACACACAAGCATACAAGTGTGCGTATTTAAAAATAAAGCAGGAGCAAAACAAAGTTTGGTACTCACATTTTTATCATCAATCAAACCCATCGAAGTCCTCATCCTCTGTGTCTGAATTGAACAGCTGTGCTAAATCTCCATCAAACATGCCAAGTTCACTTTCTTCACTGTCAGAGTCACTTTCCGTGCCGTGCGGCTCCTCGGAAATGATGCCGGCTTTTGCCCAGCGGTTGGAGTTCCTTTGTCAGGCCTCCCGGAATGACAGCAAGCTCACAGTTCATTTGTTTCACTAGTTTTTTCACATCGGCTGTGAGATGGGCACGCATAGAGTCACAGATTAAGAGCGATGGTGATGCGTGGAAAAAACCACCTGGTCTCATACACCTCCCTCAGCCACTCTTTCATCATTTCCTCATCCATCCAGCCCTTTTCATTTGCCTTAATGATGATTCCTGCTGGAAACTTCTCTTTAGGCAAAGTCTTTCGCTTTAAAATCACCATAGGCGGCAGTTTCTGTCCATTAGCATGGCAGCCAAGCACAACAGTAAAAGAAGACTTTTCATACCCCGTTGTGCGTATCGCTACCGTGCTGGTCCCCTTCTTCTCCACAGTGTGACTCACCGGGATGTCAAAAGTGAGCGGGACCTCGTCCATGTTTGTGATGTGGCTGGGCTGGATGTTTTTGTCGCCGATGTGTTTGCTGCAGTAGGAGCGGAAGATGGCCAGCTTTTCCTTATAATCCGCTGGAAGTTGCTGCGCTACCGTAGTCCTGGTCCGGATGGAAAAATGGCACCGTTTCATAAAACGAAAGCACCAAGACGGACCTCCTTGGAAATGTTCAATGTTCATCTCTTCAGCTAGTGAAACTGCTTTTAGCCGAATGGTGACCGTCGAAACGCTTCTCCCGCTCGTTCTTTGCTCGATGATCCACCGCTCGAGTCTTTCCTCCAACTTGGGCCACCTCGCCTTATGTCCGCGGAAACTCAGCTGCGTTTTCTTGACCTGCCGGAGCTTGTTTTCTAGCTTCCTCCATTTGCGAACCATCGATTCGTTAATCTTAAATTCTCTCACGGCTGCTCGATTTCCATGTTCCTCCGCATAGCTGATGGCCTTCAGTTTAAACTGTGCTTCATAAGCGTGTCTCTTTGCCATTTTCAGGGTTGTTAAAACAACGATGTTCCACATAATGCACATATGTGCGATTGTCCGGTATATACGATCAACGCCCACACTTCACCCTTTAGCGTTCTCATGGTGTTCTCTACTACGTCCTCCTTACAACACACAGGGCGCACTGCGCTACAGGGCGCGCCGTACTTTTTGAAGAAAATCTAAGACTTTTAAGTGCGCCTTATGGTCGTGAAAATACGGTATATTCAAATATAAACTATTTATAGAAACCTTTTTTTCTTCCTTTTCCTTTTTCTCTGATTTATTTTATTTATTATATCATTTATTATATTTACCTTAAGCAAGCCACTAGTTAATGTAGGGTGCAGTCGGTGTGGATTACTTAAAAGACCCCCAGGACAGTTGATGTCACCTTAATCTCATTTTGTAAGCAAAACAATTATTTGAATAAGTCAGTTTTTTTTGTTGTTTTTTTTAAAAAAAATACTGTTATTAGTAGTAGTAAGAATTTTAGCTGAATTCCCAAGTTTTGGTAAGAATTGTACTTGTCATTAGGGCTGCACGATTTTGCATAAAATGAGAATCACGATTTTTTGGCTTAGAATTGAGATCACGATTCTCTCACGATTTTCTTTTCCAGTATAAATATTTATTGCACTTATTAACTGCACATCAACTTCGTAACAGCTGAGACTGAACATAAAAACAATAAATAAACATAAAAACAACAAATGTCTCACGTTTTGTTGTTGCCGCAAAATGTTGTACTGCTTGAAATTCCGTGTCCACCGTTGCTCGACACTGCGTGTATAGAGCAGGTAGTGCAACAATAGAAAAATAGTTGCGGGACGGCACTGTGTAGCGTTTGTCTAGGGCAGGGGTGCTCACACTTTTTCCGCATGTGAGCTACTTATAAAATGACCAAGTCAAAATGATCTACCCACTACAAAAATCCAAAACATATACTTATTTATAAATATATTGAGGATTCTTTATATCTACAATGTATATACATGCATAACCGCAATATCCAATATTTCACAACACAATTAACTATGTAAATTTTTTGTCATTACCTGAGTTTACTCTGATGACTTGCACTGAATTGAATCAGCCAGGGATGCATAGTCCGGACAGTAGCTGCTGACGGCCAGGTTTAAGAGAAAAAACCGAGAGCTAAAAATTGGAGTTAACTCGCTGACTAGCTTGTCAGTTTTACTACACTTCGCGCCGCTGTTTGCGCATGCGCAGCGACCTAAGCGTCAGAAAAAATCTGATGTCATCTGACTGGCTTCCCTGTATCAATCAAGTGACGGGATGGATGATAGGCTGGCATCTATTTTTTTTAATGCCATGCGATCTACCAATACTACCTTTGCGATCGACTGGTCGATCGCGATCGACGTATTGAGCACCCCTGGTCTAGGGTGTTGATCATTTTCCTAAATCCCTCGTTTTGCACAGTGTTGATGGGAGCCATATCTTTGGTCAGGTAATAAGTAATATCCTCCGTAATTTCTTTGTGCCTGCGGGAGATCGACGGGTATGGGGAAGCGCTGTATAAGGTTCCCGTTATTGATGTTTGGGTGGTTGACCGGGACGGATTTTCTCCTGTCACTTTCTCGTCATCCCTGACGTGCTCTCCGTTGTTTTTTCCCTGCTAATTTTAGCATCACACGGCACAGCTTCTGTATCACATGGTATAAGGCTCCGCCCTTGTCATTTGTTGAGTAGGAAGAGTGAGCGCTTGTTTTTATGCAGATTACGTCCCGGATCAAAATGCGGTACAATCGTCGTCGTCTTTTTTTTTTTTTTTTTTTTTTTAAATCGTTGTCATTTGGAAATGAGATTGCACATAAGTATGAATCGAGATCGCGATTTTCTAACGATTAATCGTGCAGCCCTACTTGTCATTGTATATATATTTTTTATTGTCATTTTAATTTCTTTTTAAAATAATTTTTTCATTTTCATGTTTGCATGCAAGGAGGGAGGGCTACTGGGGCTAGTCCTGCCAATGTTAGCCACACAGAAAACTAGTCTGACATTGTGTGTGTGTTTAAAAATGCAGTGGTCCTCATTTCAGTGACATTTAACCTAATTTTGGTAGTATAATTTGTTTTGGGATTTTTTTTAAAGGTGGTAGTTTTATTCTGTGTGTAATTATTATCAAGGCAACATTAGCAAAGGCACAAGACCCGCAGAAAAACTTTCGATAGATGAGTATATTCAATATATTGCCCACCCCTAGCTACCAGTGTACATTAAATTATAGTCAGTTATTTGTTTGTTTTTCCTTGTTTAAAAAAACAAGTAAAATAGTAACTAGGATTATTACTAGTTATAATTTGGTGGTATTTTTCAGGGGCAGAAGTTCAGAATAGTTATGAAAATACAGGTATCCGTAGAATTTACTAAAACCTTAAATGCCAAAGCCTCCTGATGCTTGTTGTGTTAATAAAGTTGACCCCCTTGACAAAACTAAGATATTGTGAGTACACAATGCCATCCACTTTATTCAAATGTTAATTTTAATTACCTAAAAAAAATTCACACCTAGTTTTTGCTTTTATGTAACTGTAACAGTCTTGGTATTAAAACGTGTTCCTCATAAATAGAAGAGTTAGTTTGCAAATGAAATTAGGGGTAACATGACAGAAATCTAATTTGACTTCAGTGAGAAGAGAGGCCACACCCAAGGATTTTCTTTTTCCCCTCCTTAACTGTTTCACTACAATGAAAAGATGTTCATTGTGAAAGAGCCTGAGGGGAAAAAACGAGTCAGGGATGGTCAATTCAGGAAACATTTTTTGTTTTCCATCCTGCACCTGTGGAAAAGCCTGCAAGTCTCAGCAGAAGGAAGTGATGTCACTGTTGTTCAGGCGATGACACATAAGAAGATAAAACTCCACAGCTTGTTTCCTGTTTCTGTTAAGGTGGCGAGTCTTTTGTCAATATAAAGGTGTAGTTTTCCCACCATATGCCCCGTCCTTTCAATGATTGTAGCTTTGTATTACTTTTTAGATGAGCCAATTATATTCAAGTTAATTTTAGTTGTAACTTGCAGCTTTCCAGTCAGTGTGGTTGGCAGTAGTAAGTGTCCACGGCCTCCACAACACATGCACACAAACACACACACTTTGTAAATAGCACCTGTTCGTATCAAACGTCCCAGCCCAGATGCCAGTATGAGGTAGCTTACATAGGCAGTAGTTGTCAAAGATAGAAATCACTATTCATCCCATAATCTGAAGGGCCAGGAATAACTACAGAGCAGTCTTAATGATGTATTTGTTCCTGCTCTTAGGAAATCCAATATACTGCAGGCTTTACTGTCAGAGTGATGCACACTCGCCCACGATCGGTTACAGATAAACGCTGGTGGATTCCTGACACGCTGTTTATTTGATTCAAGGATCACATTTGAACATTCATCCTCAGCCAAACCTCAACCATAACTCTGTTTTATCTGCCTAATTGCATTCAGGCATAACTTGAAAAGAAGGTGGAACGAGGAGTGCTGAATGTGCTCTTGTTTTCCCTTTCAAAAGCCAAAATGTGTGTACCTTCTGACTACTGAATTGCTCCCGTGGGACCCCAGTGAATAGGCACATTTATACTGGGGTTCACATGCACTTCCTTTTTATTGTCCTACGCATGGCCAGATTCCTGCCCAGAACCGGTGTGCAGTGTTAAAGCTTTTTTTTGATTGCTCGCCTCAGCAGGTTACTCATTAGAGGTTTCCTTCCTCTGAAATCTGAAAGACAGCCTTTTAAAACTCATATTGGATTTTATCAAGCACACACTATTTTACCTAGCAAGTTGTCTTTGCACTGTTGAATCATAAAATCTCATAGTATGTACACAATATGTTTAATCTTCTCTGAAAATTAAGCTGAGAAACAAGATGAGAATAAGAGATAAGAAAGAAAATAATTCTAAAAGCCTTGATCATATCGGTGTGAATCAATATGCTGTCATATTGCACTTCCACAGACACACAAACATTTATTTGTTTGGTTATCTAACAAGCACAGTCTCGATAGTCTCTGGGTAGGTCAGAGTAAAATATACAAATGGCCTTCAGAAAAGCAACATAATACACTAAAAACGCATGATAATAAGTTTACCTGGAAACCTGGAATTAAATAGTTTTTAATCTTTGATTTGCCAACCCCTGACTAGGGATGGGTACCGGTGTCGTTCTGACATAAACGGTAGTAACCAGACCGAAAAGCAGCGCACATTTCGGTGCTTTATTTCGGTGCTTTTTTTTTTCCTGAGCTGTGATACACTTCTAGCCAATCATTTTACGTTTCCGAGGATAGTAGGCGGGCCCAGGTACGTACGTTCTGTTAGAGCAGAGCTACAGATTAAAAATGTCCAAGGCGAAGCGGTTAAAAGTCTGGCTGTACTTCACAGCAAAATATGCAAACTCAGCAGCCTGCAACAAGTGCTTTAAGCTGATACTGTGATACTGTCAAAGGAGGTAACACCTCAAATCCGATGAAACACCTGGCGACGCATAGCGTTTTTTTTTAAAAGCCCAGAAATGCGCCGTATTTGATAGCTTGCTGCGAGACCTCACACCGTGCAGATCTACTGCGGGTGGGTTGCCTGTTATGCAGCATCCCCCAAAAACCCGAAGAGTAGAGTCCTGGCCCCTAGTCCTGCCAGTGTAGCAGAAATGATGAGGATGATGATGGCAGCAGCAGCCGTTCTTCTCTGCGTGAGTAGCTTAATGTTGTTCGTGTGTAATTTACGTTGAGTAGACTAACCACGTTATTACATTAATGCATGTAAGGTGAACTAGCAAACATCATCATAGCTACATGCGGCTATCTTCTTGTTTGATGGCAGATGCTCCCTTCACCCTGGCCAAAAAGGCTAAAATGACCAAAGAAAAAGTGGAAAACAGTTAAACATGAGAGGTTTTTGGACAAAGTTTGTGTTTTTTCCATTGTTTAAGCACTGCTTCCAGCCATGAGTGATACCATATATGCCCCATAGCTGCAGAAAAGGCTAACATTGTTATCTTTTTACAAAAAACAGCTGAACATGAGAGGTTTTTGGACCAATTTTGTGTTCTCCATTCTTTAAGCACCGTTTAAGCACCGGCACCGTTTCAAAAGTACCGATTTGGCACCGGTATCGGATAAAACCTAAACGATACCCATCCCTACCCCTGACTGCATTACATGATGCAGCTGTTTCTGTTGAAGTTGCACACTTTAAATAAAGTTCTTGACTAAATATGACCTTCATGTTTGTTTGGGAAAAAGTGTATTTAGTAGTCGATGAGTCTAATCACGAAAGTAATTGACATTAATTTCAAAATCTGATTTTGTTTGAAAATATTTAATATAATTTTAATATTGACAGAACTTGCTGGCTTTTACCTCTCTGATATATGGATATTCTTTAATTTCTGCTATTATTGACTGAATATAATCATTTGTTCCACAAAGATTTAGGCAGCACTATAATGTAATAAAATACCTTCTCCAGGTGTTTTGCCATATTGCACAGCTGCTTCTCTCTGTGGGATGTGCTAACTTTGCACATATAAGAAGTGTTCTCCTGTAAATGACATCAGTAATTGGTGGTAATGTGACAAGACAGGACAGGAAGCTATTGGGAGAATGTCTGGTTAGGGCTGATGATCAGAGGAGGGTGTCCTCTGTGACTCTCCAGCTCTTTTCCCAGAACCCATGACTGATATGACCAGACCAGCTGTATGGGTGAAATCATTGCTTGCTTCATTGCTTACACGAGCAGGTCTGTTAGTGCCGTTAAAGAGGAGGAGGAGATTTATGTTCATGTTTTGTAGTTCCAGCAGCTTTGTGAAACGGGCAGGCAGTGACGTGTACATCTTTTTGTGAAGGACTTTAACTTACACTTATGTAAGTTATGCTTATACTTCTTAACTCACACTTCTTTTTATTTTTTTCTAGTGACTCTGAAGAGGACCTTGTCTTGCATCTTGGAAGCCAAGGATTTTAACATAAGAAAACAAACAAATAATATTTAAATCTTTGTGTTCAGAGACTGGACAGTGTCCAACGACTGGTTGCGCTTCCTTTAGGAGTGGGGAGGAGGGCGGCTTGGCCAACATGAATGTCACTTCGCTCTTCTCCTTCACCAGCCCAGCCGTGAAACGGCTGCTGGGTTGGAAGCAGGGAGATGAGGAAGAGAAATGGGCAGAAAAGGCAGTGGATGCTCTGGTTAAGAAACTGAAAAAGAAAAAGGGAGCCATGGAGGAGCTGGAGCGGGCTCTCAGCTGCCCGGGTCAGCCCAGTAACTGTGTGACAATCCCCCGCTCACTGGATGGACGGCTGCAGGTGTCTCACAGGAAAGGCCTGCCCCACGTCATCTATTGTCGGGTGTGGCGCTGGCCTGACTTGCAGTCCCACCATGAGCTGAAAGCGCTGGAATGCTGCGAGTACCCCTTTGGCTCCAAACAGAAGGATGTGTGCATCAATCCCTACCACTACAAACGAGTGGACAGTCCAGGTGAGTGAAATCCCGAGGTAACTTGAACGGCATGCCTCTACACTGACCTTAATACCTGTTTAAGATGTGCAGACTCTTTGACAGTGTTGTTATAAATTTTACATTTCACTCTTAAAGGTACTCAAAACTCGGATACTTTGCAATTTAAGTATAGATGACGGCATGAGTCAAGGTAGAGGAATTGCTTTCATGAGAGAAAAGATTGAAAGTATAATACAAGTATTCTAACTGTAAAATGAACAAAAAATCTACACATTTTTAAATTCAAGGACACTTGGGCCTAGTGGTTTGGATTAATGGTGATTTCCTGGTTTGGTTTTCCTGGCCATCTCATATTTATCATGACAAAATAACTATTTAAAACTTTTAGGATCCTCAAGTTTCTATATTTTCCTTTCATCAGTTCCTTTAATCAGTTCTGTATATTTTTTGTATGTTGTTTTAGTTACCTTCCTGTTTTCTGACAGATTTTGTCCCTAACCAGAATATCCACACAACTTTTTATTTACATGGATGATCATAGAGAGATGACATTTTTTTTAAATTATTATTATTATTATTATTATTAAGGAGAAGTTCAGGAGGCTGGCCACATGGAAAGCGGCAGGGCACACACAATTAGATTTAACATATATATATATATATATATATATATATATATATATATATATATATATATATATATATATATATATATATATATATATATATATATATATATATAGTAAAAAAAAAAACCAAAACAATAAAAATGACTTTACAAAGAATAAAAATAAAGATCTCAGGTAAAAAAAATAAACTCAGGATAATGTCTTTTTGTACTACCCGAGTTTGAGTTATTTCCTTGCCTAGGTTTGTCCACTGCTTTGGGGTTCTACCTGCAAAAATAAGACAAATCAAACACAAACTGGCCTTTTACTAAACACAAAATGAAAGTCAGCCGACAAGATAAAAACAGCTGTCTGCATGGTGCTGTGTGGGTGTGTATGTATGTAGCAGAAAATTCCATCTGGGCAGAATGAGGGCTTTGTTTTGGGCATGCTCAGTACTGCAGGTTCTACTTTTTTTTTTCTCCTTTACCTTGAACACATGTAGACATACAGGCAGACACACTCTCAAACTTGGACGCATGTCACAAAAATTAGAACGCACACGCACACACACGTATGACTGCAGGCAGTTTCTCCGACGATGGCTGGAACAGGAAGATACTTAGTCTCTCACAATAGGAGGAAAGAGTTATTGGCTGCCATACAGACACTTTGTTTTCACAGCGGGTGGAAGAAAGGGCTAAGGTGATTTAACCCCACAGCACCTGTCTGGCCACACGACTCCCCCCCACAACAAACACCACAACACACCCTATTTTTCCTCTATTAACCCAGCCCACCTACTCAAACACATCCTGCCAATTTCCCTTCAACCTTATACATAAAAGCACAGCTGTCTGACTGCTCCACAAATAGCCTGTAAAATAAACATTTATTTATATATTGATCCATTGGCCTATTGCAGCACATTCAGGCTACCTGCAGGAATATAGACAGCAACCCGAGTCTCATCTAAAGTTTCACCACTAGCTTTATTTATCTGCAGAGGTATTTATAGACACAAGTGGAGTGTATATCTGTGGTTTCTACTGCACCTTAACAGCCTTCAGCCAGGATATTTACCCCAAGTGATGAATTCCACAAGAACAGCTTGCTTCAAAATGTCTTTTTAGTGCAGAAACCTGAGAGTCTGGGCCAATACTGCTGGCTAAGACTTACTGCCTGGAAGCTGACATTTGAAATGCGTAGCGACATCTGTGCGCAGAATGTTGAGTCATGGAAAGTGCCAGAAACAGATTTCCTTTGTTGTTCTGGCATCAAATAACTTATTGAGTTCAGATGTATCTTTTTCTACGTGGGTAGAGCTTGATATGATGAGCACTTAAAGTAATTATCTTTCTTTGTTTTTGTTTTTTTGTTTTTTAAGATTGGGATTAATGAAGAATTTACCTCAGTGGGTAATTGTGGTGTTAGATAAATCATAACCTCGCTCCTTCTTACCTTTCTGACCTGTTAACCACCACTTGTTCTGCCCGTTCACTTCGTTCTTCTTCTTTTATCCAGCTTACTGTACCTTCCTTCCGCCTCACCACCATGGGAAGCAGAGCTTTCAGCTGCTCTGCTCCCAGGCTGTGGAACTCTCTGCCCCCAGAAATAAGAAATATTGGTTCTCTCCCCCAGTTTAAATCCCAACTCAAAACTCATCTGTTCAAATCTGCATATTCACTGTGAATCCACTGTTTGTTCATTTTATCTTGTGCTTTTATTTTATTGTTCTTATTTTGCCATTGTTTTACTAAGTGTTTTATCTTATTGTAAAGTGTCCTTGGGTGACTTGAAAGGCGCTCATAAATAAAATTTATTATCATTATTATTATTATTATTATTATCAGCAAAAAAAAAAGACAAAGCATACGTGCATTTCAACATAAATATGTTTTGGAACATCAGAAAATAAACTAAAATAATTTGCCACATGCTTGTTTAATTGTCCCAGACCTCCTTTGGGCCCTACACAATGAGGAATTTTGTAAGAAATAAAAACATTTTTTAGACATAAGCTACATCTACAAGTTACCTTATGAATGTTCTTACGCTACGGTTATGTTAGCCAATTGATCTTTGAGCAGTTCTGCACCAAAATGAAGCCTGTACAAAATATTTACCATTGCTTTACCTTGTACATTGTTCTTGGATCACGGTGATGGATTATTTGTAGCCGTTTGTTGCTGGGTTTCAAAAATAGTGGGTTTGATTCTTGTAAAGGAGTCTCTCTCAGGGCTCATCCCATGACTTTACCCTAGCCAATCATTGGCAAGCAGCCTGACGCCACATTTTCTGCTCAACTCGGCTCTCTTTGAACCTTGGTCGAGTAGATATTGAAAAAGCAGTCAAAGGCACTTCTAAATTTGTTTGTACGAGTAAATTGATTTGTGCATGAAAGGTTTGTAAGTACGATTTATGTACTCATTTGTGTTTACATACTGTTAGTAAATGAGGCTGAATGACTGCTGTCGCAGCTGTTTTGGCTGGCAGATTTTACATCTCCCAGTTTATATCAATATGTCATTTTCATCCACCTCTGATCTGAAGCATGGGAAAAAAAATCTCCTACCTTCTTTATAGATGATTAACTATGGGGGGGATTGTAATTTGCAAGAGCTTTAGTGTCACATAATACGACTTTCTAACGGGTGGAGGGAGTCCAATTTAACTCGACTCGGTATATTCTCTCTGAACACCATTTGTTTGTTTCTTCCTCTACAGTGCTGCCACCTGTCTTGGTACCAAGGAACAGCGAGTTTAATGCCAAGCATACGATGTTGCCTCGCTTTCGCAACCCCTTACAACAGAACGAGCCACACATGCCCCAAAATGCCACCTTCCCAGAATCCTTTGGTCAGGCAAACACCTTGCCTTTCCCACATTCACCTGGGAACAGTTACCCAAACTCACCTGGAAGTGGCAGCAGCGTCACCTTTCCTCATTCACCATCTAGCTCTGACCCCGGCAGTCCATTCCAGATGCCAGGTAGTAATTATTCTTCTGTTTTCTTTCTTCTCCTACACTTTTCCTCCACTTTAAAGCTCACTTGACTTTGCTCTGTCTCCTTCCTCATGCAGAGACTCCCCCTCCTGCCTACATGCCCCCAGAGGAGCAGATGAGCCAGGATTGCCCTCAGCCAATGGACACCAACCTCATGGCTCCACCATTGCCCCTGGAGAGTAACAACCGGGCAGGTAACCATGGTAGTTACTGTCTTGCTGGCGCGCGCGCACACACACACACACACACACACACACACACACACACACACACACACACACACACACACACGTTTTGTGTGATATCTGCAAAACACTGTCTGTACCTGCTCACCTTTTTTCTTTATACCTCTTTTTTTGGGGGGGGGTCACATGGAAATGCACAAAGTGAGAGGAAAACTTCAGTGAGGCCACTGTTCTTTATCCTGTCAGATAAAACGGCGTGTGGGCAGGGCATGCTAGTTTACAGTAGGCTTTGTCTGTGGGTGCAAGCTCAAGGGAAGCTCAAAGCCTCAGCAAATTAAGACAGGCCTCAAAGCCGTTTTATGGGGACTATAAAAGCTTAGGCTTATGTCATCTTTGCGGCGGGTAATAACTTAAAACTTGTTAACGATAAGGTTCACTAATTGCCTCCTACTTTTAAATCTAAAATGCGGTGCAGTAATTGCTGCTATCTTGACTTTGTGTTGTATACTTTATTGTGCTAGACAGACAGCAACTGAGCACTGCATTCATAAATGCGTAACAGACTAAGCAGTGGACATGTATTGGACTCCAAAGCCCTTTGATTCAGATTTTATATCTTATAGCAGTAATCATTTCAATCAGTAATCCAAAGACCTGGATTACAGCTGTAAAGAAGTTTGATGGTAGATGATGAGAGGTTTTAAATAAACCTTCAGACTACCCAAATATAGAGGGAACAAAGGTAAATTGTAGGGATTATGCGCTACTAGTCAATTAATTGTTGCTATTGTCACTAGTCTGTACCAAATCTACTAGTTTAATCTGTTTTACATTTTAATTGATACCCAATCCTGGTCCTTATGACTCGACTCAAGATAAGTGGAAGAAAATGGATAATTTAGTGTTTTCTCATTTTAAATTTTAACTTTTAATGATGTGGTTGTCATGAATTTTCGAATAGTGTGCATCATTCATAATGCACGGCACAATGCAACACACTGGTCTAGACCACTGGTCTAAGATATCAGCTGATGTGATCAGGTGATACTCTGGGACTGAACTTGATTTTGACCCTTTTTTTAAAAAAATATTTACTGTTTAGAGTTAAACTCGTAAATGGCTGCACTCTGCAGTTATCTGCTGGTGCAAACGCTGATAAAGCTCTGACTGCTGCCGGAACTTTTGTGTCATTAAAGCTTAGAGATTCTGCCCATGCATGCTGACAGCAGAGCTGTTAAAAGTATTCCTGGCAGTTGGAGTTTGGGGATTTTTTTCCAGTTCTCTTCCACAAGCTGCATCCTGTACAGGGGAGCAGGTTTCTATTGTAGGCCAGTTCTGGGAAAAGGACAGACAAAACACACCTGCTAGCCAGTGCCACGCTACAGAGGAAGTTTGGGAGAAGTATGCGCTTAAATAAACATGATTTATTCCCCTTACAGAGAGAGGGTGAGGCCAGCTGGCACCAGCTTACCCTGAGATACCAGGCTCAGCGAGCATGCTCACGTCCCGTCTTTTGACTGTTTGCCTGCTCAATAAACCCTGGCATGCAGACCACAGTTGGCCTTGACACTTTAGAATACACTGATTTGGGTCAGAATAAATGTATGGAAATGTGCTTGTTTATTTATGGTTATAGGCAACATGGAATAATTTGAATGAAAGAAGAGTCTGAAAGAATTTGATTAAATATTTGGTTTCCTGTCATCAGCTTCTCTGCACACGACTCTTAAATGCCCCTCACAATTGTGCCTGGTGTGAGGCATGTACCGTGTACTCTACTCACTCTAGTGACTTGTTACTGTGTTTCCTGTGCAGATGTGCAGCCTGTGGCCTATGAAGAACCCAAGCACTGGTGCTCTATTGTTTACTACGAGCTCAATAATCGTGTTGGAGAGGCCTTCCAGGCTTCCTCCACCAGTGTGCTCGTCGATGGCTTCACAGATCCCTCCAACAACCGCAACCGATTCTGCCTCGGCCTGCTCTCAAACGTCAACCGCAACTCTACTATTGAGAATACCAGGAGGCACATTGGCAAAGGTACAACATGGAAAACCTGTCGGTGACCAAAATGAAGCAATTGTCGCCAGACTAGCCTAAATCAATTCATGTTGTCAGCAGGAACTGAGATGTGGCGTAAAACGCAACGACAGATTGACTAAACATTCCAGTCTGTTGATTTCAGGTTGACCACACGGATGTTTGTCTTCTTTTGATAAAAGAGACTCATCCACCCTGTTAATACTGTACTACTCTCTATTAGGCGTCCATCTGTATTACGTTGGAGGGGAGGTGTATGCAGAATGTCTGAGTGACAGCAGTATCTTCGTCCAGAGTCGTAACTGCAATTATCATCACGGCTTCCATCCCACGACTGTTTGCAAGATTCCCAGCGGCTGCAGCCTAAAGATTTTCAACAACCAGGAGTTCGCTGAGCTGCTGGCTCAGTCCGTCAACCACGGCTTTGAGGCCGTTTATGAGCTCACCAAGATGTGCACTATCCGCATGAGCTTTGTTAAGGTAGTCTGGTTTGAATTTTCCTTCTAAAAAATTAACGTTTTTGGACGATAGATGTTTAGCTGCTTTTAATCAGTTTTTACCTTTTAAAAAAGGTTTATATGGCTCAGCAGTTGTACAAACAGCTGAGCAGCCACACACACAGTATTTGTTTGATGCTGTGTAACATAATTACAGTTAAGCATGTAACTATGTGCCTGTCTCTATTTTGTGGTTACGCTGTATAATTTTACATTGTTATAAATTAAATTCTCATAAAACTACAATAAATGCACATTAATGTTTACAGATAATCTGTAATTTTAATGTCAGCTGATGGTCTTTCACAGCTGACAGGAGATTTATTATACCATGAAATTTCAGTCAAGCCACACTTAAACTGTGCCCTGTTTTTAAAACTCTGCATTGGAGGGGTTTTGTTTTTTTTTTGGTTTTTTTTTTTTTTTTTTTAAAGGCACTTTTTTAAGCTGAAAATTAATTTAAAGTGGTAAAATATCTGGAATGAGACAGTCCAAAAATAATTAGCATTTTCCATTTTCTTTTAAATCACCACCAAATTGTAAGAAAATAAAACCCATGTTTTTGTGCTTTTCAGGGCTGGGGTGCAGAGTACCACCGCCAAGATGTGACCAGCACACCCTGCTGGATTGAGATTCACCTGCACGGCCCCCTGCAGTGGTTGGATAAGGTGCTGACTCAGATGGGCTCCCCTCACAACCCCATATCCTCCGTCTCCTAGGCTTCACTGTGCTCGGCACTGTGGATGTGCATATCCCAGCATTTTGATTTAAGTAGCAGGAACAGGGGTTAGCTGGTGCCAGACTGGTTTGTGTTTTTGTCAGACTGAAGTTTTGACTGAAACACAAACTGATCCGGGACTTTGAGGTTAGGCGGGTTGTTAAATGGGTTTGTTCTCTACTTGAAGGATGTCTGAATTGGGCACATTTACAGACTGGGAGAGGAGTTAGCAAGGTGAGCGTGATGCAACTGGAAGATACTTGATCTCTGTGACCAACTGTAATAATTAGACCATCATACTCATATTGATGCAAGTATCCTCTTTGATCTTGCTCCCGCAACATTTTTTTTCCATCTTTCTACTATTCTGACTCATAACTAGTTTGCATCTAATTCTTCCCTCGGAAATCCTGATATACACATGTAGTCACAATAATTATGGGACATTCCAGGTCACCGAAATGCAGTTGGTTTCTGTTTTCTGTCCAACTGCAGTCAGGTTGGCATGAAATGTGCTTCTGAAATGTAAACTGTTAGCAGGAAAATTTTCATCTCCCGAATATGTAAAGAAGTGTGCCGGGTTGTCAAAATGTTTCTTAGATTATAATAAGTGAGAGCAGTTAAAGTTATCTGTATAACAGCAACATAAAATCCACTATTACAAGTAGAAGAATAATATGAGGGCAAAATTTAGGGCCATTTGAGCATTTAGTGTAGGATTTAGTGTGGTGCATGGCACTCAAAGGGCATTTCAGACATAAACAGTTTAAAGTGTTGCTCATCTTGTGTTTCAAATGAATTTTAAGAGGAAAAAACGGATAGTGTTTAGATATATTCACTATTAGATTATGTGCTGTGCAGTCTGGTTTTCAAAGCCTAGTTTGGTTAGTGTAGTGTTACACATTTAAGACTGGTAGCTGAACATGAAATGAAGCGGAGGCAAACACAAGTACAGTGTAGTTTGTCCCCTGCTGTATTCTCTGCAGCTGAATCTGATGTGTCATGCAGAGTCGAGTCGCATTGAGGACATTAATATTTCAGTGACTGCGCCTCATCATCTTATTACATTGAGCAAAACGTGTTAAATGACTGTTATGGGAAAAAGTTGAGTATTCAGATTTTAATCATGACTGAGAAAAAGGGTGTCAGCTACTGACTTCCCCAAATCATTTTCTTTTAATAAAATGCAGATTTTTGCCATTCAGTTATTTTTATGCTTTGAGCAATCCTGTTTGCTGTAAAACTATTGTACTCTTTACATTCTTTTTGTATTTTTTGAACATTTTTAGTTTTGTTTGCACTTTCACATGTTGCCTCTTTGTTTTGGTTTTATTTTGTTTTCGCTTCCTCTGTCTGGTTTGCTCAGTAAAAACTCCCAGAAAAGCAGTTTTATTCCATGAATATCAAGTCTCTACTGGAAGAGTCAATAAATTTGTTTCATTACTTGCAATATTTCTGTCTCTTTCATGACCACTGTCTTTGCATGTTTGTCTTTGTGTGACTTGGTTTAATTACAGGCCACCCATGCTAAGAAAATATGCATCATGTATTGTTGGGGACTTTCTGTGTGCGTGTGTGTGTTCAAGGTTCTTTATTTGTCACATGGATAGTTATACAAGTATAACACACAGTGAAATGTAGCCTGACATGCTCCTCGACATGTGCAAAAATGGGGGGGGGGGGTAGAGGAAGATAGATAGATAGATATATAGACACACACTGGGTGAATGTGCAGTAGTAGCAGCAAGCAGGTGAATTCTGTACATTAATATTAATAGACATCTGACTATTTTACAGGATAGACAATATAAACATATTTAAAATTAAAGGAATTTGGAATGTACATTGTGCCTGGGTTTAGAGTGTCTGGAAGAGTCCTGACTCAGTCAATTATAGATGATGTGAGAGGGCGGGTGTGTGTTTAGGGCCCAGATGGCTTGGGGGATAGAAGCTCCTCTTGAGTCTCTCTGTCCTTGCCCGGAAGATGCGGAACCTTCTACCAGATTGCAGAAGTTGGAACAGTTTGTTGCCAGGATGGGACGGGTCCTTCAGTATCTGCGCTGCTCTAGTCCGGCATCTCCTGGTGTAGGTGTCCTGAAGCGGGGGGAGAGCAACCTGCAGCAGCGTTCTGCTGTACGGATCACTCTCTGGAGAGCTTTTTGGTCCTTCACACAGCTGTTCCCAAACCACGATGTCATGTTCTGTGTGAGGATGCTCTACACAGCGCCTGTATAGAAAATCCTGAGGATCTTTGGAGAGACCCTGAGCTTCCTCAGTTGTCGTAGGTGATACAGGCGCTGCCTAGCCTTTTTGGTCTGGACCTGAATGTGGGCAGCCCATGTCAGGTCTGAGGAGATGTGGACACCAAGATACTTGAAGGACTGCACCCTCTCCACTGGAGCTCCATTGATGATAATGGGCTTGTAGTCTCTGTGCTGACCCCTTCTGAAGTCCACCACCAGCTCCTTGGTCTTGCCGACGTTCAGCTGGAGGTGGTTGTCCTGGCACCATGATGCCAGATTCTTCACTTCATCCTGTACTTCACACAAGTACACCATGCGCCTGTACTTGTGTAGGGACATAAATTGTTGCACCCAGTCAGATTCTGGGGACAAACGGCAATTCCCCTCATTAATTAGGTTTTTAATGAGTAGACTTGGTTTAAGGTAAGAGTCAAGTGGGAAATGAATGCAAGTCACTGTAATGCCCCTGAAGTGATGGAAGAGCTCCTCCTGTGTTTGTATGTATATTTGGAAGTAGACCTTCAATTAGAAACGCACAATTACAAGAGCATGTCAAAGCCAACTGCACCAGTGTTAAGCATAATTGCATTTTCAAGTAAATTGCATGGAAATGCATAAAATACACCCCCCCCCCCCACCACCACACACAAACACACTTTTTTTTTTTTTAAAGACATGTTGTGATGGCACTGTAACAACCTTCAAAGGTCTTCTGGAAGTTGGTGAGTGGATGGTTTGAGTGTAGCAGTTTCATTTGACTTTGTGATGTGGGTGGCATGGTTGCAGTGTGGTTAGTGCTGCCGCCTCCCACAAGGCTGCATGTTTCCCGTAGGCTGCTCAGACGAGCATGTCAGGTGGAATAATCCCAGTGTTTTACTAGCCTGACTGTCTCAGGCCTGCAGTGTACTCAGAATAAAAGTGAGTCTCTTCCTCATGTGATTGACATACAGCATACATACAACACTGTTTACAAAACTGAATTTAAAGCACCACAACATACAGGCCATAAATGGCATTGTATAAATTATTATTGCTATATTTGAGCCAAACAGGAAAACTTGTTTTACTGTAGACCTCAAAAAACAGCAGGGATAAAATAATAGTTGTTTGTTTATTATAAGATATATTTTTATAGATTATTTTCTCTGTAATTGTTGTTTTGTTTCTCACTGGTCTCCAGCTCCTGTTACTGTGCTACATGTTTCCAAGTATTCAACACATCTTAGTTGTTTTAAGGCTTTTTGAACCAGCTTCTCCAGTCCCCCTTTAATTGATTCTTTTTACCAGTAAAATGATAACAAATTGCTGTTTGTGATCAAATCAATTTAAAAAGGGACTTTTTTTTAATGAGTTGTCATTACTTTCACGTATGGTCCACTATTCAAGCTCCAGCAGCACAGTGAAGCATTCTAATGAGGTTCATACTGAATTCAGCTATCTTTCTAAAACCCAGAGTTCTTTCCAGAGTACAATAAGTACAATCTTTGCACAACTTTAATAATGGTGAAAGCCCCATATTCACCATCCTTTGTCAAGTGTTTCCACGATCTCTTCTCTGCACATGTCCAAAACATCTCAGCCTTGCTTCCCAAAATTTCCTCCCAAGATCCATAGCTACCAGTTAGGTGATCCCTGTTTAATAAGGGAGTTGTTTAAAATTAAATGAATAAATGATTGGACAATCTAAATAAAGCCAAGCTGAAAATAAGTTTAGTACTTTTTGCTGTAAGGGAAAAAATGGTGGTGTTGCTCACACCCTGAAGCAGACTGCTCCAAAGCCTGGGCCACAGTAGTTAAAGACTCGATCCATGCCAGAAATACTGACTAATTTAAAGTGGCACAGGACGCGGAACACATGCATGTATTATCAAGTTTGGGGTTTTTTTTTTGTTTTTTTTTTTTTTTTTTTTTAGAGGGAATTAACCCTGGAGCTTCTTCCCGCAGGCGATACGGTCTCTCAATCACACCACCACACAGTACTGACCCACACATATGGTTCTTACACACACACTGGACTTTCTGGACTTTGTTTTTGCACAACACTGGTCACTATATTCTTCATTTCCAGTTAATACTTGTACAGCTGCTGTTATTGTGTATATATTTATTTATATTTAGATTTCTTCATACATTCTTATATAGTTCTATATTGTGTATTTTGTTGTACAGTTATTTTATTTTCAACTTTAATTTATATATTTTATCTTATTCTTCCCAGTTAAATTTACCCTTCATTCTAATTTGTGTTGTACAGTTATTTCATTTTTAACCTTAATTTATATTTTATTCCTTCCTAGTTAAATTTACCCTTTTTAATTTTTCATATTTATTTCCTATCTTATTCATAGCCTTTTCCTTTTTTGTTTTCTTTAGGTCACGAGCAGTTGTCCAAGCATTTCACTACATATCGTACTGTGTATGACTGTGTACGTGACAAATAAAATTTGAATTTGATTTGATTTGATTTGATAAGATGTGAAGGTTAACATCTGCTGCCACCTGCTGGCTAAAATGGCCAACTGCCATATTTAAATGTTCATTTAACTACTTTCGTCTGTTATTAAAAAACACACACACAAAGAAAAAAAGTAACGAATCGCACATTTAAACTTCTGTGGCAGATTTTAGATGTATTTGGGAAACGTTTTACTTTCCAAATAAACCGACGGAAATACTGCGGTGGGCGGTGTCAGACGTCAACGGAAACGGAAGTGAATGAATGAAACGATGGCGATAGGTAACCTGTAACGTCTCCGTGCAACTGGGACGAGGTCAGAGTGAGTTTAGTTTTCACACTTTGTGGCTATTTTGTCCAAACTACGTCTTTAACAACTGCCTTCAACGAGTACATTACGTGCTGACGTTAGAAAGAATACACATTAGCCTGACGGTGACTATTATAACTGCTGTAACGGTGACGTTTGTAAGCACCTCAGCTGGAAGTACCGCTGGATAAATTAACTGTAAGCCTGTACGCCCTCCCAGACCGCCCTACCTTTGACACACAATGAGACAGTTTAGCCTCGCTCTCCTCCGCCACATCTCCTCATCCACTGCCCCCGCACTCACCGAGACGTGCCGCCTTCACAGTTGGCACTGCTTCACTGCTTCACGCCCTCAGTACCGGAGCATCGTCCCGCCTCACAGCTGCCAGCACACACGGACTGAAAGCACAGCAGCCAGCCAGCACATACAGGACCTGAGTGGGCCTGAGCAGAGACTGCTGAATAAACTTTATGACGGGCTGATCGGAGGACAGCGGGCGTCTTTGGCAGAGTGCATCACTTTGGTGGAGACCCAGCATCCCAGAAAGAAAGAGCTGGCCCAGGTGCTGCTGCAGAGGGTCCTGGCTTACAGGAGGGAGCAGGAGAGCCGCAATGGAGGGAAGCCAGTGGCCTTCAGAGTAGGTGTGTAGGCTTAAGTCTGTGGCGGTTGTCTGAACTCAGTTTTTCTTGTCTCTAAGTGTCTTTGAACCTAAAATGTATTAAAATAAGTACATTTAAACTAAGGCTACTGCCATTGTATCCGCATTATAACCTACAGATCACAGTGGAGCTATAAGACACGAAACCTTCATATGAAGACTATTTTACAACTGCTGTTGTAAAATAGTTTCTCATAAAATAGTTTCTCATTTCACACTTTTTTTTACGATAAAAAACAAAGTCACAGCCAGTAAATATGTCCTAATGCTGAAATCCCCACCACAAGGATAGTGGTGCAATTTCCGGGGGGATGAATTCTCTGAAATTTTCAGGCTTTGCAAAGATTGCAGTGGGCTTATTTGGACCCTTTTGTGTTTTAGTTCGGCCCCCAGGGCCTTATGTTTAACACACCTTGTAGTATAAACACGTCACCTCTGCCATGAATCCTTCATCAGACGGTTTCTGCAGCAGTGGCTCCGATGTTCTGTGTGGTGCAAAGAAACAGTCACATAAATTTGCATTCAGATTTCTTCAGACTTGACCCCAAAGTGAAGTGTGTTTAACAAAAAAAAAAAAAAGAGTTTAACATTTTTACATTTAAACTCTGCGTTATTAAAGCTTTAAAAGCAGAAAGTAGAAACAATATTGTGTAGTTACTTTAGCACATAAATTTAAATTAGGTTAGTAGAAATCAGCTCTTGGGGCTGTTTGGTGCCATCCATTACAGTTTAACCTCCCTCCCACAAGAATCATGACTACCATTTTTATGCAGATGATCCACAGTTGTACTTGTAACTTTCCTCTAATGATCTAACCTCTGTTCACAAACTAATAAGCTGCATTAATGACCTTAACTGGTGGATGTCTTAAAACCTTTTAGAACTGAGCAGAGACGAGACAGAAATACTCGTCCAAAAAAAGTCAGAGACAAAAAAACCTGTTCATATTTATCATTCATTTCTCGTCACACAGTGAACAAGTCAGGCATCATTTTGGACAGTGATCTCACTTTTGATAACCAGATCAATAAGGTTACCTGTCACTTAAAAGTATATCTAAGGTTAGAAATTACAATTTCAGACTGACTCCGTGCATTCATATCACAAAGGTTAGATTATTTTAACACTCAAATCATCAATGGGCCGTCTTCAGCTTATCCAAAACACAGCAGCCAGAATCCTTACAGGTACATGGAAATTTGACCACATTATCCCAGTATTGAAGACCACTTCATTGGCTCTCATTACCATATAAAATCACTTCTGTATGTTCACAAAGTTCTCAATGGTTTGGCCTTCCAGTACATATCTGACAACCAAGTCAGACCTCTTAGGTCATCAGGTTCTTTTAACTGGTTCCACAATCAGATCCAAGTAACCTGAAGGGTTCAGTTACTGTGCTCTGCGTCTTTGGAACAAGCTGCCTGCTCACTTGAGATCAATTACATCTGTGCGTACATTCAATAACCGACTGATGTAATGGAATGTGCTACGTAAATAAGTGTCATCGTCACTGTTTGTTGCAAACTGATGAGATCTCTTTGATTTCTCAGGTCTGTCTGGACCCCCCGGAGCAGGAAAGTCCTCCTTCATCGAGGTGGTGGGGAAGATGCTGACAGGACGTGGACATAAAGTTGCAGTGCTGGCTGTCGACCCATCCTCCTGCACCACTGGGGGTAACCGCTGACACGTTCATCATCTGCTTTTACTGTGATACAGATGAACTATTATTATTTTGAGCTTTACAGCGCACAGGGAAATTTTATGTAATGTTTAAAGATGCTGGATTTAGGTTCAGGGAATATTGTGCTGTTTATGTTTGGCTGTATTAAAGTGCTTTTCCTGATTTGTGTAGAAACATACGATGACGGAGATAAATGTTCATATCGGTCAAAGTTTCAAATAACGAGGTATGTTGACTGTTCCTTTCTGCTCTTGGTGTAAAGTCACTGAGCAGGGATCTCTTTAACACGACCATTTCAGGTGCAGAGCCCCGCAGCAGAAAGTTGTCTACCACAGGTGGTGGCCTTAAAGAGAGAGAAGTTAAAACTGCTTGCTTTAAACCATTTATTTTCCATAAATGAATCAGGCTATTTTTATTTGAGAGAATATAAAATATAGAGCAGGAAACAAGCAGAATAGGTCCTCTTTGAATAGGCTGAAATCACTGAGTAATTACAAGCAGCACTGCACAGTAAAACTGCTGCCAAGTGACTCATCCCTCTTGCTGCAGGGTCTCTGATGGGCGATAAGACTCGTATGACTGAGCTCTCAAGAGACATGAACGCCTTCATCAGGCCATCGCCGACCTCGGGAACACTCGGAGGTGTCACCAGAACAACCAACGAGGCCATTGTTCTCTGCGAGGGAGCAGGTTACGACATCGTCCTTGTGGAGACTGTAGGTAAGATGCTGTGACGCGAACCCTCGGAGTAAGCGTGTTAAAGCCATAATCTCAGCAAGTATTTGTTCTTCTGCTTGTACTAAGTTTTTTTTTTTTTTAATGCAAACATAATTTGTTCAATGTGATGTCTGATAGCAGCGCCAGTCATCAGGCACCTGCTCTGCATCTCCAGGCTAAAATTGATTCACTGTGAGCGCTCTGAAGTTTGTGAAAGCTCATGATTATTCATCAGCTTTCATGATTTTTGAATGACTGAGCAAGTCCTCACCAGGACCAGCTTTCCTTTAAATTCTTTAGATTTTCAGACAACGCAAACGCAGGCAAATATTTAGTGTGACTGTTGGATGTATCGTTTGAAAAGCGTGAGGCTGTATAGGACTGTAGATTTAGTTTCAGATGAGAGGATACTGTGTCGTATCAAACTTTGTCGTGTTATCAGTCAGCAGTGATCGTTAAACTAGTCCTCTGTTTTGTCATCTTTCTTCTTTTTTTGTTTTTCCTCCAGGAGTCGGCCAGTCAGAGTTCGCAGTGGCAGACATGGTTGACATGTTTGTGTTGCTGATTCCACCAGCAGGGGGCGATGAACTCCAGGTCAGTGAAAACAAGCGTGCTTCAGCTCATCTGTGGAGCTGGAACAAAGTAATCGACCAGTAAAATTTAGTCATTGTTAATTTCGTGCTAATGTGTAGGGGAATAAAACCAGTTTTTGATTGAGCTGCTGTCATTTATCAGCCGCTGATTATCTGATATCAACGATCTTTAAATTCATCAGAATTATAAAACCTAAACTAAATTACCTGATGAATATATTTATGAAGCACTGTTTATAAGCAAAAGCAGATTGTGTGTCCACGTTTTTTTTGTAAAGATAAACATGCTCACAATAAGTATATGCTCGCCACTTAATTAATTAGGAAAATTATTCACTTCATTAGCCTTCCTCATGATGATTAATGCTACAGTGATTATGGTGGGACAGTAGGTAGCTGAAGTGGCATTTGTTTTAATTATAATAACTATTGGTAATGTGGAAACACTCGGACATGAACACATGAGGAAAGCAGCACGCTTGAAAATTCATTCCAGTAAATTAGTGCTTAATAATCAACCTGTGTTACTCAGAGTCAAAATGTACAGTTAGCTCATGGTCTACACATACCACCGTATATTTTTATATGGGATTATTTGAGCTAATCATAGAAAACCTAACTATATCAGAGGTGTTGTAATGTGCAAAAGTCTCATTTCTTTAAGTGGTCATGAGCAATATTTCTCCAGGCTTTCTGAAGGACTTTCAAAGTTTTCCTTTGCTTTTTCAGTCCAGTTCTCATACCTGGGGTTAGGGTTAAGGGTCGGCCATTTACTTTAGCACAGTTCTGTACAGAAAGAAAATATTTATACAATTCGATTCCATCTATCTTTGGATATCGACTGCAAAAATCAGCCATGTTGAATGGAAAGAAAGTCTTAAGACTTTTAAAGTCTCAGGCTTGAAAACACTTGACCGCAGCTCCGTGCAGGAGCCTTGAGGAGCTCAGGCATCAGGCAGCGTTTTCATCGTTTAATCATCCTCCTCTCTAATGACAAAATCTCTGTTCAGGGCATCAAGAGGGGCATAATCGAAAGGGCCGAGTTGGTCGTGGTGACAAAGTCAGACGGAGACCTGGTGGTGCCGGCCAGGAGGATCCAGGCTGAATACACCAGCGCACTCAAACTGCTCAGGAGACAGTCCAAATCCTGGAACCCTAAGGTGTGTGTGTGTAGTGATGTAATGATGCAAGGAGTCGGTAACAAGGATTTGGTGGTGTTTGGTGTTTGCTCTGCTGGGCAGCTACAGCACATGGACCCAACAAGATATCCCACAGAGAGGTCAGCTGACCCAGGAGGAGGAGGAGTGTGGGGGTGGGTCATCACAACATGACGGCACTAGTGCTGCAGTGTCCCACCTCACCCGCTCGCCTGGCTAGCCCTGTCCCTTTGTTTTCCCAGCCCAGTGCTGCATCTGCCCACCGGGCAAGCAGCCAGGAAGCACCCCCACCTACCAGTCCTTATTACCCCCCACCCCCCGCTCCCAATGCACTGGATACTCGGCTGCTGCGTCATGCATTTCACTGATTAGAAAAGTGCTCGTTCTCATAAAATCTGATAGGCTTCTCTTACAGCTCCTCTCTCTTTATGCTTCACGCTCGGCTTTGTTGTGCATATTCGTGTCTGTTTCCCGACTGTATGGCAGAGATTTAGTCTCTTGCTCTGCTTTGCGTGGCACTATGATGTGACATAAATACTATTTTGACTTGATGATTAAACTCTTGGTGGCATGTGAGGCGACTTTTATGGTTCTCTTCACAATCACTTAATCCTTTGGTCTATGTTATGTAGGAAATTGCAAAAGGTAAATGGTCCCAGAGTTGAGAAGCACGACGGGTCGTCTTTAAATTTAATCTTTGTTGTCCATCCAACAACCCAAAACCCCCAAAGACTGATTACACTGATGTCAGAAAAAAAATGGCAGATTTTGGACAGTGAAACTAGAAAAAGGTTTTAGACATGTTGCTTAAAAAACGATTACATTCATATACACAGTGCATGCACATCATGAATTAACTGTGATTAATCACATTTTTGGAAACCTGTGCTTAGTTTTACTAGTCACACCCAGCGCTGGTTATTGCCAGACTGGCTGCATTAAGAAATCACTTAAACCGACTCTGTCTGATAAAGTGAAGCCGGCTAAAAGATCTCAAAGAGCAACACAATCTAAAGAAACTAAAAACAGCTGAGAGATAAATTCGTTGATATCTATTAGTCTGGAAAGAGTTACAAAGCTGTTTATAAGGCTTCAGGACTTATAACCACAGTGAGAGCCATTATTCACAAATGGAGAAAACTTGGAACAGTGGTGAACCTTTCCAGGAGTGACCGGCCTACCAAAATTACTCCAAGAGCTCATCGAGGACTCAGCCAGGAGGTCACAGAACAACATTCGGAGAACCGCAGGCCTCACATGTCTCAGTTCATGTCAGAGTTCATGATTCAACATGAGTCTGGGCAAAAAAGGCAACCATGAGAGAGTTCAAGGTGAAAACCACTGCTGACGCAAAAAGAACACAACGTCTCACATCACTGCATTGTCGAAGTCTCAAATCCAAGTGAGATTCCTTGGCGTGACCTTAAAAAGGCTCAAAAACCCTGCAATGTGTCTGAATTAAAACAACACTGCAAATAAGAGTGAGATGAAATTCCTCCACAGCGATGTGAAAGACTCATCGCCAGTTATTACAAACACTTGATTGCAGCTCTTACTTACCAAGCCAGGATCAACCAGTTATCAGGTTTAGGGGGCAAATAGTTTATCACATAGGGCCGCACAGGTTTGGACTTTTTTCCCATCTAATAAACAAAATCATCGCTTAAAAACTGCATATTGTATTTACTCAGGTTATCCTCGTCTAATAATAAAATGTGTTTTATGATCTAAATAATGCAGGTTTGACAAATATACAAAAAAAATTAGAAATCAGGAACACTATGATTTTATGTCTCTGCTCTTTCGTGTTTCTGATTTTATTTTGGTGCTTTTAGAGTTAAATGTTGTTTCAGATGAGTTTTTTGTAACTTCACAGCACTTCTAATATTGGGTTTGTAAGATTAGATAAATTAATCTTGATTTCAGTTTGAGCTTCAAGGCTACTTTATTGTAAATCCAGGAGACGGACAGACCGACGTCTTTGAATGGCATTTCCAAGACATGTTGTGTTAACACAAATCTATTTTAGATGTCATGAAAGCCGTAGGGTCATTGAAGCTTTCTTTGTTCCCTGGTGTTTTAGAAATGCAATACAAAATTCCTCAAGTGCCTCTTTAAGAGCTGTTACATCCAGATTACAAGAAGCTTGTTTTCCCTCTCAGCTTTTAGTGGCTTCTTGATGATTTCTTACGGAGGAACAGTGAGAGCGGCTTTAAAGCTTTCAATGTTGCGGCCAGCGGAAACAAAACCAATGTGACGGCGGAGAGACGAATATTAGAAAGATTTGTGTAACACCTGAAAACCTGGAGAACTACAAGCATTTGTGTAACTAGATACCAGCAGAGGTAAGGCGGTCTGTGAATGTATTAAGTAGTTTTAAAAAGATCATTTATATGAGAGAATATGCTGTAAGTACAGTAAGTCACATGATCTTTCTTCTTCTCACCTTAACGTTGTAACTGGAACGTGTGTAAGTGGATTTTGATCACAGCTGCCATTTATATTCTGAGCTGTGTAAGTGACTCAAATTTGATTGTCAGCTGGTGTTTAATAGAAGACGGCAAAGAAAGGATCTGCACATCTGAATGGAGCTTTGTGTCTACCTGTAAACCTGGAGCCCGCTTTCAACAAACTCAATGTTACTCTGAATTTCATCATGCGCTCTCGGATCTGCATTAAGCTTTGAGGAGAGACGTGCAGTCGAAGTACTAAACACATAAGTGACATTTATCCCCGGATTGCCTGCGTGAACAAGGTGTTAAGGACAGACGAATGCTTGATATTTGCGTAGTGACTTGACAGCTTCTTGTAGGCTGGAGGTGCACTGAAAGGAAAAAACCTTAAATGCAGAACTCCCAGACTCTGATGCATTTACCGCATCCAAAATGTTCTCTTAATGATCGCGGGGGGGAAGCTTAAAGCCCGTCTTCGGTTAAACCTTTATTTTTAATAATAACCTCTACATTTATTGTGTATTGTAGGAAGCTCAGGTTGGCTTTTCCCAAGAAGACTTCCTGTTCAGCAGTCTGTACTGGTGAACCGGTAACCTGCTCAGGATTTAATCATCACTGGCATTTGAAAAACATCAATGTAAATGTGCCACGGTTGGCTCAGCAGTGCATGTTGCACTTGTAGTTAAAAAATAAAACATTAAAGCTGAAGTCGACAGGAAAAAATGAGACATTTTAAAACATAAAAACACACATCGGTATATCAAAGTGAACGTATAAAGTTAAAAGCACATATCTGTTGGTCGCATGGGGTCGAGCTCTGGTTTGTTTTCCCACCCCGGCGTGGTTTGTTTGGGGAGACGTGGCGGTGGTCCCCCATCCAAGCTCAGTCAGACCCAACAGGTGTATGCAAAAGACCTTCCTGTAGCCAGTTGTGCAGGTATGCACGCATGCAGAGAAGACAAAGTGCAGCAACTGTCGGTAAAACTAATGGAAATCCTGCAACGGGCTGACTGTTTTCATGTGAACTATCTAATAATTTTCATTTCATTTCATTTTGACTTTATTTTGACTTCAGTTTAGTTGCAGTTAGTTTTCAGAGAAGTATTTCTTACTACACTTTGAAAATGTTTAGTTTTTGTTTAGTTTTTATTAGTTTCAGTCTTTTATTATTTTAAGGAAAGTGTTTGTCAAAAAAAAAAAAATACAGAACGAGAGAAACAAAACTTTTCAAAAGCGGTTGTCTCACAGTCTTGTAGACGCCCTGAGTTTCAGTAAACACATTCATCAATGCCTCGGCATTTTCACCAAGCTAACAGATGCTGAAGCTAAAGACAGTTCCTCTGTTTTTATTTTAGTTCACAAAATTGTTTCAGTTCATTTCTTGGGGCGATCGTGGCTCAAGAGTTGGCAGTTCGTCTTGTAATCGGAAGGTTGCCGGTTCGATCCCCGGCTCTGACGGTCTCGGTCGTTGTGTCCTTGGGCAAGACACTTCCCCCGTTGCCTACTGGTGGTAGGCCTACAGCCTCGCCTCTGTCAGGGCGGCTGTGGCTACAATGTAGCTTGCCATCACCAGTGTGTGAATGTGTGGATGACTGAATGTAGTGTAAAGCGCTATAAAAGTACAGGCCATTTACCATTTTAAAGGCCATTTCATTTTTTTCCCAAACAGCCCACATCTTACCAGCATCCAGATCTGTTGATTTGTCTTAAAAATTAAAAAACAAAATCCTCCACTGTTCAGCTGTCATGAAGAGAGGAAACCGCCATAGAAGTCTAAAGTATATGGAGCTGTAAATGTGCTTTTTGATACTGTTTAACATTAGATTCAATGGGGATTGTTTCGGTTTTGGGGTCAGCCTCAAGTGGCCATTAGTGGAACTGCGGCTTTTCTTAAACATACTCTTCCAGAGATCTGAACTTACCTCTGGCAGCTGCCGTCATTTTCGTGCTACTGACATGACCTTGAAATGAAAATGATGATTTGCTTTAAAGACTTCATGACCTACAGGAGGCATAAAAATCCATTAACAATATAAAACTTTCTCTGTTCTGTATATTTTGCTGTGACTGTGAAACGCTCATTTTGAACAGCTGAATCATGAATCTTCCCACCCCTCACCTTCTCCACCCGCAGGTGGTGCGGGCTTCCTCGCAAACCTTCGAGGGCATCCCAGAGGTCTGGGCCAAGATGGAGGCATACCGGGAGGCCGCGCTGGCCAGCGGTGAGCTGCAGGGCAGGCGGACGGCCCAGCAGAAGGTGTGGATGTGGAGTCTGATCCAGGAGAGCGTCCTGTGCCATTTCCAAAATCACCCCGGTGTCAGAGAAGCTCTACCCCACCTCGAGGAGAGGGTCACCAAAGGAGCCATCTCTCCAGGACTGGCTGCTGACCTGCTTCTCAGAGCCTTTTCTTCATCCTCTTCATCACAGTAATCACTGGGACTGCACTGTCAGATAAGGAACGGATCACTCACTGAAAAGGAGAGCGAGAAAATGACCTTGGCTCTGCGGTTTGCACAAAAAGCCTCGATCTCTGCTCTTTTAACACACGATTTAAAAATTTAAATACGTGAGAGTCACCCCCCGTCTACAGAGGCTTCGCTTTCTGATTGCTTTCATCCAAGTCACAAGAGCAGGAAGAGCGCTGAAAGTCGTCATTTCTCGTCAGCGGCTCCGAGACGCACTCGCGTTTGGCAAAAATGAGATGCGTTGAGAGTCCGAGATGTGAAACGCGGAAGCGACCGTCTCTTTTGGACACTACGGACAAGTTTTAACGAGATCAGTGAAGGAGGATTCAAAGGTCGTGTGGTTGCAGTTGAAGAATAGTTTGAGCGGTATCTTTCACTATCATGAACGGCGTGTTACAGTAAAGCTGTGACTCGTTCCTCACGATCAGTAATATCAGTAATAACAGCCTATTTGCGAGCCACAAAGCGTCAATGAAAGGATCGGGCTTGGGTAGAATCGATTTAGTTAGAGCCCCGTGTTTCTGCTGCTGAACTACTGAAGATGTTGCTCTAATAACAGGTTTTCCTCAGGAAAGCATCGAGGCTTTGAATCAGTGTTTTTTCTTTTTTTGTTTGTTTTTTAATCCACTGTTTGGTTTCTATTAAAGAACAATTTGAATCTTAAGTGGACAAGTGAATTACATTAAATCTGCCGGCGCAGTTGGCCGAGCTCTTCTACCGCTGCGTGTTTGCTCACGATATGAAAAAGGGCCGAGTGATTAATGTTACCTCTACGAATATTAGCCCTGAGATTTGTCAGAGATTTAATGACATTTCTTTTCGGCTCTCCGGAGCCAGAAATGTCAGCGCTGGGCTTCGTCTGAATGACTCAGCTGTACGGTTGCTTCGAATTCAGGCAAAACACACTTTAATATTTCCAGAATTAAGTTCATACTGCGCTGCGCTCCCGGACACCACCGGAGGACTGAACACAAAGAGAAGTCACGCACTCATAATGCCGGTGCAGCTACTTTATTACTTTATTATTTAAAGAGGCTGCTGCAGCTGCTTTATTCAGGGACCCCGCAGCAGACGCCGGTGTCAGCGGCATATTCTTATACAGTCTAATCTATACACAGGGTATTTCCCACCCATTATGTACTCGTAGGCTGCACCTGTTATTTTTAGTGTCTGTTAATCCGTCAGCTATTTTTTTTTTTTAATATATAAACGTATGTAAACGTACACATCATAATTTCCAGACTCCAAACTGACATCTGAAGACTGAGGGAAAGCCTGGCTGTGGCCTCCAGTTTTAGTCCAGGAGTCCTGTAGGGTTGTAAGTGTTCTTTAAACCAGAAGAAAATGCGAGGTCACATAAAGTTCAAATCCAGTTTGTTGATTCGATTTTCTGAATTCGCACACTGGAGTATTGTCTTCAACCCACCGGGCGAGCAGGTGGCGTGGACGTCCAAGTGTGTGAATGCGATGACTCGATTTTCAAATTGATGCCATAGGTGCATCTACTAAAAATCTCAGATGTGTTCAAATCCCGGTGACCTCGATCTAAAGGTCAAGGTCAGAGGTCAAGTTTTCTGAAAGTCTAAAGAATCCCTTTTGTAACATTCTTGTCCCAGGTTGCCCTGTCTCCTTATCCTCTCTTTCTTCTTCTCTTCCTCTCCATCGCTACCCACCGGTTGTGGCAGATGGCCGCCTGTCCCTGAGCCTGCTTCTGTCAGATGTTTCCTCGCTCACGGGGAGTCGTGTGATTGTTGCGGTTTTTTCTCTAATACTGTAGAATCGTTAACTTACAGTGTAAAACCCCCTGAGCTCACTGAAAATGCCAATAAATGCTAAAACAAAAATATATCGATGAGATAGAAAAGGCTGTTTGGTTTCTGTAACATCATAGTCCAACAGTCGAAGCTGTCAGCACAATGATGTTGAAGAACTCCCTTGTGTTTGTCCCGTTGGTCTAATTATGAGATTGTGTACACGTGGCATTAAATTTGTGTAAACTTGCTGGTACTTCTGACACACAGTAAGTCACTTAAACTGGTATTGAGAGCTTATTACCTTTTGCATTGTGGGCTGGTTCTTATATAGCACTTTTCTACTTGAGCACTAAAAGCAGTTTTTACAACACAAGCATTTTTTAGTACATCCAAGTCCTTTCTATATAACATTCACACTCCGATGAACGCACCGGGATCATCATCTTGGCACGCAGACCTGGAGCAGCCAGGAGTTGAACCCCCGACCTTTCAATTAGTAGATGTCCTGCTCGACCTCCTGAACCACAGCCACTCTAAGCTCACAGCACCTGGTATTCCCAGGCGGTGCATCCGAGTACTAACCGGGCCCGACCCTTGCTCAGTGTCCGAGATCAGGTGTGCTCAAGGAGGTAGGATTGTAATCCTGCTGGAACAAGGTCCTGGGTTCAGATCCAACAGTTTTTCAGTGTGGAGTTTGGATGTTCCTCTCCGTGCCTGAGGGAGGTCTTTCCAGGTAATCAGGCTTCTTTTCCCAAAAAGACAAGCATACGGAAGCTTGTTTCTGCCACTGGGCAGATAAAACAAGTCATCTATTAGTCAAAATTTCAACTCACCCAGAAGTTTGACTCATTAAGTCAACATTTTGCAATAATAACTTGAAATTTTCACTCATCTCTACCTTTTCAAATAATTTTCTTTTTGTGGGAGAAACAAGACCCTGAATTGAATAAGTGATAAAAAAAAAAAAAAAGTGGTTAATTTGTTTAAACTTGTAGTTATTTCTTACTTACAGGATCAATAGAGGAGAAACGCTACAGGTGACTACAGAGAGAAAACTGTTTAGATCACCATGAAAATTTCCGGTCTGTCTAATGCTCTGTATTGCAAGTTTTATGAAAGTGTATTTTTGATGAGGCATTGTCACCCCTGTTATTGGCATAGTTTTGCAGATCATAAATCGAATTGGACAATGACTAAAGCCAAGGTCATTAGAGTCTTTACAAAATCTGTTTTTATCATTTGATGAACCAGAAAAATATGAATAAATGTTCATAAATCAGTGTCTGAATGCTGTATAAATAAAATCCATCTGTTTAAAAAAAAAGCAGCTTTAGAAATATAAACGAAGTTTCATGTAAGAGCTGAGTTGGAGATTTCTTGCTTGGAATAAACACAATTACTCCGAATGTGGCCTTTCAAGCTTGTTGTAATGTCACGTCACTGAAAAACTAATATTTATGGTTTTCAAATAAAACGTATCACCATGGATATCATATGCAAATGAGATGTTCTCATTAAATATGCACACATTTGCATAAATGAGAAAAAGTACAATAAGCTCCTGAATTTGTATTTTAGATATTGTCTTTCTGCTAGTGTGGAAGAATCACTGTTATGTAACCAAAATGGCACATCTGACTTATGCCTGAAATATCTCACCTTTAAAAGCCGGCAGATGTAGTTTGAAGCAGTCACAAGATCAAGAAGGCGTGATTCATTTCCTCCAGGTCACTAAGAACTGGATTTGCTTTTATACACTATGTAAATAATCTTTATCGTACCATCAGTGTTCTGTAAATGTAAGTTTGTGCTTTCTTCAGCCACTAGAGGTCTCCCAAATCCCACTCAGCTGTGGGTTCATTATCCTAATGACTGAACCCTCAGTGCCAACCGCCCTCCCTTTCTTAGCGCCCCCGCCTCCTGCCCTCCATCCATTCTTCATCGAGGTTGCCTAGGGTGCCGGGTCACTCAGAGGTGAGGACATCAACAGCTGCCACTCTCCTCGAGGTCGAGCTCGAGGTACTGTAGACCCAGCTCTCTGTACACAACCATCCTCTGCTTTTTTTCCCCCCCTCTCTCTCAATCCTCACTGAAAAGCAGAAAGGAGCCAAGCTTGGTACAGTACAGAGCAGGAGGGCTGAGTGTGTGATTGTACAGCTTTCTCAACCTCCTCAAAGGAAAAAAACAGGGTGAATTCAGTGCTAATCTGTGCTTGTACTTTCTAGTCTGCTTTGGAAATACTGCGAAAGCCCCCACCAACCGCTGGACGGGCTCCCAGGTCGCTGCTCGTTTGCTCCCGCCTGCGTGTGAGAGGAAGAATGCCCCTTGAATGCAGATGGATTCATTAGGTCTGAGTAACACCCATCTCCTCCATCATGCTGACACAAACACATACACACTGTAACTGCTCTGGCTTTGCAAAAGGGAACAGTGAGTTCTGCAGCTCTGGACTCCCTCCACGCGCACACACACACACACACACATCCATGCATATACACACAGTTGTCTCCAGTGTAAACAACACCATGCGGTTTCACTAAGGAAGATTAACTCAAATGCTGCCGGATCATGTTCAGCCATCTTAGCCCAAACACAGGGCCCGTCCACATGTGTTTAGCATTTTGCCGGATCTCTTGAATGTAAGCAGAGGACAGAGACAGGCTCTTTGATGAGGTTTTCTTTTACTGGTTGTTTTTTTCATGTTTAATAGAGGAGGGGGGGGGGGGGGCTTACATTCACAGCGTTTCATTGTGTCAGCAGTCTGAAGTCAAAATGCCTTCCTTGGTTAAAGAGCAAACTAAGAACTGTTGTGATTGTTGCCTAAAAACTCAGCTTAACCCCCTCCAAGAAAAAACCTCAGAGCCCGAATGCTGAAAAATGAGGCTACAACACATGTCAGTAAACAGAGCGGGTGTACTGTAGCGCAGAGAGGCACACATGTTTCTCCTCTTATAGGATGCATCAGCGTAGTAGTTTGTTTTCTGCTCAGATCAGAGCGTGAGGGAAGCCTGACAGAGGGAAATGTCAGCCCTGCTACCAGCCACATTTTTGGAGATGTGTGTGTGTGTGTGTGTGTGTCTATGTGTAGTGTGACAGCCGGTCATGGGCTGCTGATCCACAAAGCCTCAGCCATCTCTTCTATGTTTGCTCTCCTCCTCACACACGAGCACATAACATCACACTCGCCCACCTTCCTCCTCCTCCCCCTCTCCATTCTCTCTTGTTTTCTTTTTTTGTTTTCTTTTCTTCCCCTTCTTACACACACGAACATCCGTCCGGCTCACCGCTTACACATCTTGTACATACATACGAGCCATCCATCCATCCCCTGTCGCACACACTCGAGCTGACTGCCTCGTTGCCAACCCGGCCGCTCTGACTCGCCTGGCTGCACTGCTGTCCCTCTGTAGTGACAGATGAGTGTGTGTGAGAGAGAGAAAGAGAAGCATTTCCTCCAGGCTCGGGACTCGACTTTTGAGACAGCCACAAAAACGATGCGAGGAGCCCCCTCGCTTCCCCCGCTTTGCTTGCAGAGGTAGCACCCCACTCATTATGCTGCTCCGGTGGGTCACTGTGCAGCCTCTTCATAAGAAGACCCTCATGGCGACACGTCTTATTATATCAGCTGCTGAGATGGATGTTAATGCTGGGCTGCGCTGGGCGTGCTCTCCAGCCTGTGGAGTGATGAGACGTGGTGGTTTGGTATTCAAAGTGCATCTCATTGCATGGGCTAATTCTATTTAACCTGGTGAAGTCTGCCGGCTGGCACGGTCAGAATGCCCCAGGGAGAGACCACTGTGTACCTCTGCTTTATTACGCACCTGAGGAGGCTCGCTCTCCCACACGCTCCTCTGTTTGCTATGTGTAATTTACTGGGCAGCCTGTGGGCTAAGGCCTTCATCTGCAGGAAGGCGCGAATAGAGCCTTGGCGCCAGTAATTGGACTTTAGAACTGATTGGGGAACTTGATTGACCCCCGGTAATGGATTTGAGTGAATAATTATTTGTAGTTATGGTTGGAAGATGATATCAGGGAGAGAGAGACCAATCCCACCAGTGTGACTCACCCCTGCCGCCAGAGCAGAACGCTGCCAGCACTCAATTAATGAAATCCAGCTGCTCAGGCTCCCCATGTGTAGTGGCTGATCAAAAAACCCACACAGGGGTCTGGTCAGAAAAAAGGGTTATCTTCATCCAACCTTTCCCTTTTGCACAACTGGCAGCCTGTGGCCCATCACAATAGTGATTATAAAATCTTCCCCACTCCAGGTACAAGACATTAAGGTTGATAATGTCTCCATTATTTTTTAACTGCCTGTGGCAGTGCTCAGCACAGCCTACGGCAGCCATGTTAATGAGACCTCTCAAGATGGCAGGCAGCGCCTCCTCAGGACACAAAATGCAATCACTCTTAATCCGGCACTTTAATTGCTGGCCAAAGCCTGCCTAAGTGAATTCAGCTGTTCCATCTCTGCAGGCGAGTGGCTGCACCTCGAGAATATCATACTCGCGAAGATAAACTGGCTTCCAAAACAAATGAGAAGCGAGGCGAGGCGTGGACCGGCTTCTCATAAGCGAGGCTTATTTTTCTTGTTTGGGTGGGTGGGTGGGTGGGGGGTGGGAGAGGGCGACTGTCACCGCCTTCACACGTGATTTTTTTTAACTCTCCACAGAGGCGGTGTGGAGCGAGAACAGTAGCCGCCCCCCTCGCCTTCCTCTCTTTTGTCCTCTTCTCCGCTACTTGATTGACCCGCTTGCCCCCCCACCCCCCGCCACATCATTATCCTTACCAATCCTCCTCGCTGGAGTAAATTCTTCTTCACTCCATCCTTCTCTCTCGCTCTCCTGCCTTCATGCTTCTGCAAGTCCTCCTGTCATATGTCCCTGTCCTTCCCCTCCGCCCACCGCCACCACCTCCTCCCCCCGTCTGTGTGACCCCTCATTGCCCTCTTGCCAGTCTCTATTATTTCTGGCTGCCCAGTGGCCTGGTCAGGCTGGTGTTCCGGGGCTCGAGGCAGCCCATGTTATGACAGGTAACACTGGGCCACACACTCTCTCTGGCAACACGTGGAGGTCAGCCCTGTCATACCTGTCCACAGCTTCACCGCGCACAAGCACGCACACACGCGCACACACTGAACGGCATGATTCACTGTGTATGGATAACTGCCAGACAGCCCCGGCTGTAACCTTAGATTCAGCACAAGTGAGCGATGAGGCACAGTGCCGTAGAAATACACCTTTTCCCGCTCTGTTCCTTTGTGCTTTCCAAACAATGTCTTTTTTTTTTCTAAAGGTCTTACATGATGTGCTGCTTTTTCAGCCTTGGCAGCCAGTAGGAAGGCTGCAGTTGCTCATGTTTAGCACGGAGAAAGAGGATTTAACTGGATAGTGGTTGTTAACTACTTCTAGCCTCCCCTCTCTGCTGGCATGGACTGCTCCCTGTGTTAATGACCACTCACAGTTGCTGCCCTGAGGGGGCTGCGGGACAGAGTCAGCCAACATCAGACCCTCGCAGCACCTCCAAGACCATCTGCTTGAACAACGGAGAACATGTTCCGCGTGTTATTCCTCTCCATCCTTTGTCTTTTGCTTGTAAAGGAAAAAAAAAAAAAGGAGATGCCAAGTCACAAATGGGTTTTATTCATAATGGTTTTTAAAGGAATGGTTTGCCTCCTTTCCTTCCAGCTGCCCTCTTTCAGCCGAGGAAACGCCAGGTTTTACAAGGTTCAGGGCCCATAATGAGAACAGCCATCCTGAGCAAACTCGATCCACACTGGACAAGATGGTAGCGCCCCGGCAGTCGATCAGCAGTTGTTGTTACCTTGGCATGTTTCTGGCTCCCTGCTTGATCCAGGGCAGCGCCCCACCAACACTACCAGGCCTACAAGGGCCAAGGGGACAGCATGGGTTTGTTACGCCAGGTTGACATTTCAGGGAGCTTTGCCAGGACAACGTAGCACATTTTGTCCTCCTGGACAACTCAGGCAGATGGGCAGGCGTCAGTGCCAGGAGCACTGGACTGTACCGGACCACTGGCCTGGCAACTGTCAGCCAGCTATCCACACAAAGCTTTTCCTGGCACACGGTGGTGGGGGAGGTGTCTCTGGAACACGTGTCTGTTTTTGAAATTCGGAGTCAGAAAATAAGATCAAACCATAAATTAAAAAACAAAAACACACAAAAATGAAATCACTCCTGTCACAGCGCTGGCGTGCCAGTACAGCAATGAAATCTAGTTAAAAACACAAAGAAACAGCTTACTGAAAAACATCTCACCTGCATGTGTGACAGGTGCTTCAGAGGCCAGCACGGCTCATACTGCTGACACATTCATTCACAGTGTTTCAGCCCACGGAGTCTCCGGCAGGTCTGCAGATGAGCAGTAGTTTCTTAAAAATGTATGGATACAGCCAACAGCAGCTACAATAGGAGAGCTTACAGTTTTAAAATGCACAGTATGCTGGAGAAAAAGGTATTTGTCCCCTTGATTGTCACACATGTTTATCAAGAACATTTTAATGTTCAGATAAAGATCAGCTAAGAAAATGTAAAATGCAGTTTAAATAATGATTACAATTATTAAGGGAAAGAAAGCTATCCAAACCTACTGTGGCCTAAGTAGAAAAGTAATTGCCCCCAAAATCCAAGAACTGGTGGTGCCATCCTTGACTGAAGGAGGTGCAATAACTGACTCCAGCTTCAGGGCATGAACCGATGGCCGGACATCATCCTTCAGGATTTTCTGGTAGAGCAGAATTCACGGTTCAATCAGTTACGCCAGTGAATCTGAGGCAGCAGAACAGCCCCAGACCATCACACTAACACCACCGTGTTTGACTGTTGCTATAATGTTCTTTTAATGAAATACTGTGTTAGTTTTAAGGCATACTGTAACAGGACTTAAAGCTTCCTAAAAGTTAAACCTTTGTCTCATCAGTCCACAGAATATTTTCCCAAAAGTCTTTTGGTAAATGTGAGACGAGCCTTTGTGTTCTTTTTGGTCAGCAGTGGTTTTCTCCTTGAACTCTCACGGAGGCCGTTTTTGTCCAGACTCTTTCTTATTGTTAAATCATGAACTCTGACCTTAACTGAGACACGTGAGCCCTGCAGTTCTTAAAGATGTTGTTCTGGATTCCTCTCTGACCTCCTGGATGAATCATCAGTGCGTTCTTGGAGTAATTTTGGTAGGCCGGTCACTCCCGTTCACCACCGCTCCATTTGACGATGATGGCTCTCACTGTGCTTCACTGCAGTCCTGAAGCCTTAGAAATAGCTTTGTAACCCTTTCCAGACTGATAAATGTCACTGATTTTACTTCACATCTCTTTCTTTCAATCTTGGCCCCATGTTTTGCTTTTTTAATTTCTTTAAGCTCACTTTGTCAGACTGCTTCTCTGGTTTTCAAGATTCAGCTTTGCATTGATTGCAAAATATTTTTAAAAAATAAGTATATTTTAATACATTACATATTTATATGTTGCAGTGATATGCTTTTGAATACATAAAAGCATCCAACATTAATTGCTTTGTTATTGTTTTTGCAATATTTTTAAAACTAGAAAGGTAAATATGATTATATATGAGTTAAAATAACAATTCTTTAAATAATTAGATTTATTTTGGCAGTTCTGGACTCTTTAGTGGATGTCTACTGTTATCATTTTCAAATGCGACGTAGGTCAAAAAAACCCAGATTGGATCAGAGTGGTCATGGATTTGTGACTTTTCGTGCATATGTGTATAAATATATACAGATCTCCAGTACACCAGTGCTGGCATACACCTGTGCATCTGCAGCGGTGAAGTCTGTGTTGTGCTGCGCATCTCAGCCAGGCCTGCTTGGTGGGAGGACCATTAATCTTAGCTAAATCAAATAAATCAAGTGCACTTTAGAAAAGAGCTGTCAGTGTAATTGTAGAGATAGCCATTCCCCTGCTACCCCAGGGGGAGCGCTATTGAAAATCGTGCCAGGGAATGTGCGCTGCCATCCAAAAGGACAAAAAAAAAAAAGCTAAGACTCTGAGGAAAGACGTACTCGAGGCTTCCCTCTGAATGAAGACATCTGAAGCCTCCCAGTAACATGATGCTGATGGGGACGTTTGGGGCCGTGGTTCTGCCACAGACTTCATCATGGTGGGATTCCCACGCAAGGACGCTGCAGTCTAGCAGGCCTCCGTTTGCGTTTGATCTTCCCCGATGTTAAACGTGACCAAAACACTCCCCAATGCTCTGCTCTCTGCAGTTGGCACTGCTGTTAAATGATTTTTCTTTTTTCCTGAAGAGCGAGCCGCCATGACGATAAAACATCAAACCTAATCTGCAGCACCATCCCGCGCGTCTGCGCAGAAAGAGCACCGTTTGGTATTTTCATTTTAAAAGAATGCAAAAGCCTTTCAAGGAAACCAAAGGTCGCGGGGATGAGACAGAGGAGATAATGGGGATGGAAAGAGCAGCATGTGAAAAGGCTGCCGCTGCCCTTGGCTTCCCTCTCAACCAATGAGGGTTAAATGACTATCTGGGCACCTTGGCAACCATTTCTATGCTTCTTCTTCTTCTACTTCTAATTTAGCTGCAAGCATTCATCAATCAAAGTTTTCTGGCAAAAAGTAGCAGGTATGCAATTAAGATGTCAAAAAACAAAAAAAGGAACAGGAAGAAATTCTCCCCCCACCTCCACACCTGCTTTTTATTGTTATTGTTACAAATAAGCATGATTTCTTCTCCATGTTTCTCAGGGTTCCAGCAGATGGTGCCAAAAAGTGTGGGCGTCTTTGTGCGGTCAGGAACGTTCCTGAGAGGCGAAGAAGGCCGCTGTCACTCCACTCACCTTCACATTAGGCAACACAACAGCCAGCAGAGTGGAGCGGGACAAAGAGGTTCTCGGATGAAAGGCGATGGTGTATTTCTTCAGCGTTTCGCAGCAGAACACGTTTACAAGAGCAGCGTTTGTTTGTTGGCAGGAGCCTCCTGCCAGTGCCTATTAATAGTTAGTTATTTATAGTTTAAGTTAAACCACACTTAAACCGACTGAAAGCGGTGGTTAGAAGTAGGAGAGAGGTGGGGGGAAAGAGACATGGATGGATGCAAACTCTGTTAATTGTCTGACCCGCTCTCTCGCCTCAAATGAGAATGGATGGAGGGATTCCCGGTGTCCTGATTGGAAGATGGATGAGCGCGCAGCTTTGGCTTTAATTGATTGAAGACAGGAATTCAGTTAGGGGTAATTGAATCATGGAAATCATTAAAAAAGCTCAAGTGCAGGAGATAATTAGGAGAGCTAACCAGGTTGTAATCAACCCTGGTCTTCAGAGGGGGGGGAGAAAAAGAAGCTTCTTACCCTGCAAGATTTAAGTTTCCCTGACAGTCTGTAAGACATCAAGCCCTTCTTTGAGCTTTGAAGCTGCTTTTGTATCTGTCTGTGTGTGTGTGTGAGTGTGTGAGTCTGGGATTATATTTATTAAAAAATGAATGCCGTGCTTTAATATTTCCGTTTACTTTTGCCTAATTGGTCTCCAGGCCAGTTTGCTGCTACAGATTCCCAGGGTCAGCCAGGGGTCAGCGTTCTACTTCATTACTTCATCCAGGGAAATGAGGAGCCTGATTAGTTTGGGCTCGACCTTGGACTATTCTGTTAAGCTCTCTCCTCACTTTAGATCTCAGCAGACCACCCCCACCCCCAAAATCATTGAAATCATCATGGTAAAGAGAGGGGGGGAAAACAACCGGGGTGCGTGTGGATGTTTTGAATGATGCAGGGGAGGCTTTCTTTCTTTCTTGTGAGCTGCTGAGATTCGGTGGGCGATATCTGTAGGTTCAGTGTCACGGTGGATGTGAAGTGCAGCACGGACTGTTACCCATAGAAACTAAGTAACCTATGGCTGGTGACTGTCATAGAATGCCATGGTAACAGCAGAGACTGGCTTGTTTCCTATCTATTTCAAACACACGATCATACTTAAGTAGAGCTGCTCTCCCTCTGCCCATTACCACCACCCTCCTCCTCCTCCACCACCTCCTCCCTCGTTCTCCCTTCTATAATGTGTTTGTCATCCAGTTGGAGTGGCCAAGCATTAGCTTTATATTTGAGGCAGCAGCCAGCAGGGGGTTATGATCTGTCCCCCTCCTGCTGATTCAGGCTGCCCTAACTCTGGATATGCCAAGCCCAAAGACTTGTGGGTAATCCCCCCACTCGCCCACACCTACCTCCGCTCCCCAGTTTTCCTCCAACCCACCCGCCACCCCCCTCCTCCCCTGCAGTGCTTCCTGAATCAGATTGCTGCTGACCCCCGCCGAGTGATGTCTCACCCTGGAGGACGGGGGAGCGGGCGCAGCAGGGGGAGCAGGCAGGCAGTGATGCTATGCCCCCTGGGCCGGGCACCAAAACCTGCATTATAAATCCACGTCCCCACCATGCGTGTCCAAATCAAGAGCATCCCAGTGAAGTGACCCTCCAGGCGATCCCACAAAGATGATCTGAAGCGTGCATCAGGTGCTGACTGCCCCTCTTTCTTGTTCTTTCTTTCCTTTTTTTTTTTTGGAACATGTGACATCATCGGCTGGCTCTTCTGCATAAAATCAGCCGCTCTTCCAGTAGCTGGCAACCAAAACTTGCACAACTTCTGCAGGCGTTAAGTGCTCGAATCAACATGGAGCTTCACATTTTTACCACTTCATTTCTGTGCCTAATTTTTTGTCAGAGATGAATAGATTTACAAATCAACAAGCAGCCTCAGCGGAGCCTCGCCGCGCACAGTTTTAGCCTTGGCTTCAACCCATGCCAAATCGATTCCAGAGGTCATTTTCCCTTTCCTTTTTCTCTCTTTCCCCTCCTGCACCACTGGTCCTGCTCTGCAGACCCCACCCCACCACCACCACTGTACTGAAGTCTGTCTAAGACTTTGTGTGTTTATTTTCTCCTTTGGAAGGAAAAAAAATCAGATCTGTCTGCACTTAGCAAAGCCTCGCCTTCTTCACAAGCTCGACAGTGGAAGGATGGGGGAGTAGGAGGAGGAGGAGGAGGAGGAGGGAGTCTCAGAAGTATTGATGTGGAGTGAGGAATGCATGAAGTTTGCTGCGAGATGAAATAAACGGTGAGGATATATGAGATGAGCGTGAGGGGTAAAAAGGAGAGATGGTGCTATAAAGTAAGGAGAGGGGGGAAAAAAACAGAGAGTGAGGTGGATGTATTGAGGAAAAAACAGAGAGATGGAGAGAGAGGCCAGGCAGCTGGGAGCTCCCACAGACATGCACTTCTGTCTAAGCAGCTTTCCTCTCAGGGCAGGGTCGCGGCGGGTCATGGCGGGATTACACTTTTGGCAAACAAGAGGGAGCTCCTTTCTCACAAAGCCGCGCACAACTCCCCCGTGACTCTCGGCAGCTGTAATAAAGCCAAGGCAGCCCTGAACCTACAAACAAAAAAGCTAACACGCTATCGATCCACAGCGGCCAACTTTCACGAGGTTGGTGTCGAGAGGTCGACACCGTGCAGACAGCTCGGGCTGGGGGTGAAGGGCTATTATTGGGATGAGGGAAAACTCTGGCGTTTGGTCTTATCGCAGAAAATTCCTCACTTAAGTTGGGCAATTTTCACCAAACTGTCAGCGCAGGGGATTGAGTTATTGTTATTCAGAAGATCAGTTATATATATTTATATTAAAAAAATTGCAGTCTGATATTCCAATCACCACAATCCAAATGAGTTTCCCCCCCCTCTCTCTATCCTTTCAATCAATAGCCATCCCCTGCAGTGCCTCCATGTCTCTTTACTTCCTAATCAACACTTCCACTCATAGGGAGGTCAGCCGAGCAGGCGCACAGTGCCCCGAGCGCTGCTTTGAACTTAATTAAGCAGCTTTAAACACAGCCGAAAAAGATTCATTAATACACAGGCAAGATGAGCAGCTAAGATGAGAACATGACCCCCTCCCTCCCCTCAGCAGAGGCGATTCGGCTCCGGATGGCTGTTGAACCCACAAAGGGTCAACATTGGGAGGCGAACGGCTATGAAGGTCCCGCAAGGACTCCCAAATCCTTTAGATTTGATAAAGGTTCCATAAAAACTCTCTTTTTTGGCTTATAAAACCTATATAAACCTTGTGTATTTGCACAGAAGTAAAAAAACAACAACACCTTTATAAATATATATATATCTGTGTGAAGCACAAAGAATGAAGGGGAAAAGAGAGGTAAAGATGGAGGTGTGCATGCGCCTGGAAGGCTGCAGTGTGCCACCAGGGTGCTGTGAGGCAGGGCCTGTTAAAGGAGAGCTCCAGACCAAGGTGTTCTATAGCTCGGGGGCTAACGGTGATAAATGAGTCCCTTAATGTCGGCAAACACTTTATCTCTGCTTCATCTGTTTTCATTAGGCAGGGCCAACCTTTGGCTGGGAGAGAACGTGCTGTAACTTTCATTACTACAACACAGAAAGGAGAGGCGCAGAGACTTCCCATCGGTCTAATAAAAACACCAGCTAGACCCCATGACAGATCCTATTCCTTATTATTACGATGGCATGGCGCTGTTATAAATTTCGAGAATGCCACGTCCCTCAAAGATGATCGGTGCTTCTCCTTAACTCGCTGCTCATGATTTCTGCTCCTGTGGGTCTGAGACAAACTTGTAATCTTTCTCACTTCTTATTTCATCTTATTATTATTCACATTTGTCGCAGCATTGCTGAATAGCCACCACAGCGCTTGCGTTCATAATCAAGATGGCGGTGGAGGAATTAGGGCTTGGTTTGTTGTTGCTGAGAAAAACAATCTCACTGCATGCTTCATTTAGTGGCTGTTCTGTTCTTTCCCATCATGCACAGAACACAGCTTTCATTAGCAGATTGTGTTTGCTCGGTTACAAATGTAAATGTTTCAATTTAAGTATTTCATTTTTCAGTCACTCATTTTCATCTTTTTCACCCTGAACTGTTAAGATGACAGCCTCGGCACATTTAGAATCACACTCTTTGTAAGCTGACGCACACACTTCATTAGGTACGTATGCTTATTACTGCACATTTCTAATCGGCCAAACACATGGCAGCAGCTCGTCATGTAGACATGGTCAATATGACCTGCTGAAGTTTGAACTGAGCATCAGAATGGGGAAGAAAGGTGATTTAAATTACTTGGCGTGGTTGCTTGCATTTCAGAAACAGCTGGGATTTTCCCACACAATCATCTCTATGGTTGGAAAGAGAAAATAACCAGTGAGCTGGAGTTCTCTCTGGAGGTCACAGAAGAATAATCAGCCTACTTTGAGTTAATGGGAGGGAAAAGTAACTCAAATAAACATTTATTACAGCAAAGGTTTACAGAAGAGCATCACTGAATGTACAACATGAAGCAGATGGGCGACAGCAGCAGAAGACCACTCCGGGTCGTCACTCCTGTCAGGTAAGAACAGGAAACTGAGGCGACAGTTCACGCAAGCTCCCTAAAACTGGACAACAGAAGCTTGGAATATGTTGCTTAATCCGACGAGTCTCAGTTTCTCCAGCAATTTTCAGATGGTAGGGTCGGAACAGTGCATGGAATGGGCTTCCATGGGCAAACAACTGCATCCAAGCTTTGCATCGCCAAGCTCAATGCAAGTGTCGAATGCAGAGGTGTAAAGCACGCCACCACTGGACTCTAGAGCAGTGGAGACATGCTCTGTGGAGTAATAAATCACGCTTCTCTGTCTGGCAATCCAGTGGCCAGTCTGGGTTTGGTGGTTTCCAGGAGAACGGTACTTGTCTGACTGCATCTGATGGGTGTAAAGTTTGGTGGCGGGGGGATTATTGTGTGGGGATTTTTTTCAGGAGCTGGGCTCGGCCCCTTGGCTCCAGTGAAAGGAGCTCTTCATGCTTCAGCATACCAAGATATTTTGGATAATTTCATGCTCCAACCTTTGTGGGAGCAGTTTGGGGACAAGTGCTTCCTGTTCCTACATGACAGTGCACCAGTGCACCAAGCAAGGTCCATAAAGTCATGGATGAGCAAGTTTGGTGTGGAAGAACTTGACTGGTCTGCACAGAGTCCTGGCCTCAACCCCTCTTATCTTTGGGATGAATAAGAGCAGAGACTGTGAAGCAGGCCTTCAGGTCCAACATTAGTGCAATTGTGAAAGAACGGTCAAACATTCCCATAAACACATTCCTAAACCTTGTGGAACGTCTTCCTAGAAGACTCGAAGTTGTTATAGCTGCAAAGGGTGAGGAGACATCATATTAAACCCTATTGATTAGGAATGGGATGTCACTCAATTTCACATGTTTCAATGCAGATGAGTGAATACTTTTGGCAATATAGTCCATTTTCTTGGCTCCTTAGTACCAACTGAGCAACATTTAAACAGCACAGCCTTCCTGAATCTTTTTGCTGGCCATCTCCATCCTTTTATGACCACAGTGTGCTTATTTTCTGATGGCAGCTTCCAGCAGGACAACACACCATGTCACACAGCTCACATCATCTCAAACTAGCTTCTTGAACATGAGAATGTATTGAAATGACCTCTACTGTGGGCACAGTGATTAATTATTCTGCCTTTGTCATGTTGTAATTCAGCAAACTCATCTCAAGTCCACTTCACTTACTACCTTCTGCTGTATAAAATGAAAATAAACGCAGAATGGAAGCCATGTGACACCTCTATTTAAATGAAAATGGTCAAAGATAACAGCAAATGTTGAAATGGAGAAATTTCATCCACTGAAAAATGTGTTGTCACTTTGAATTCGATAACATCTTTCAAAAAAAGTTGGGACAACAAAAGAGCATCCCTGAGAGGCCGAGTAATTCACAAATAAAAACAGGCAGGGGTTCACCACACGAAAAAAAAAAAAAAACTTTTCGGCCTAAAATTTGAAAAGAATTTGTGGATCTCATCATCTGTGGTACATAATGTCATTTAATGATTCAGAAAACTGGAAGAAAAAAGAGACAAGAATAGAAAGCAGTGCTGAATAGCCAAGATCTTCAGGCCCGGGGGGCGCTGCATTGAAAACAGAAATGTATCCGTTGTGAGCTTCAGAAAGCCATTATCAGTGAACACAGTGTGTCCCTGCATCCCACAAATGCAATCTAAAACACTGACATGCAAAGACTAAATAAAAAAACTGACTAGATCCAGATCCTCCACTTCTGAGCCTCAAGTCTCTCTGGAAACCGTGGGCCGTGTGTCCCCCGGCCCTAACAGGAGACAGACCAGCTGGTCGGGAACAGAGTTCGCATCAGTGATGGTTCAGAGAATTACTGAATTAGTGCCCACGACATGGGCAACATCTGGTAACATCTGGGAACATACGCTGCCATCCGGATGACGTCTTTTTCGGGGAAGGCGTTGCTTATTTCAGCAAGATGATGCCAAATCACATTAAGTACATATTACAGCAGGATTGCTCCACAGTGTAGGCTGACAGGTGTCCGTTCCACATCTGTCACCTGTATAAAACCCAGCTACCCACTCACATAACACAAAAATACCACAAATGAGACGCCAAACTGTTGGGAGGCTAAAATCCTAAGTTGGACAAGAATGGGAAAACCAAATGTTACACAGAGGACACGAGAAAGCCATTCAGAATAATTTAGTTCGAAACCACAGTTTCTTTTGAATGAACACAAAGGATTCGTTTTATTAAATATATCTTTGATGGGGTTTTTTTCTCCCTGAAGAAAACTTTTTGAAGAACTTTAAGGAGCAGTTTGCTGTTGGTTTGAATTTTATCACTTGGTTTTGTTCTATATTAAAAAATAAATAAATAAAATTAAGCTAAAAGGGGAAAAACATTTCATTTTCAGAACTATAGCAAGGATTCAATTCATTTTACACCCCAATCTTTTTTCCAGACAAAAACTCCGTGATGACAAAGCAGAAAAGGTGTGCTTGAAATTCTTGCAAAGTCATTAAAAATAAAAAACAAAAATACAACATGTACAGAAGTGTTCACAGCCTTTGCCATGACACTCAGATTGATCCTGTTTCCACTGAAGTTCCTACAGCTTAAATTGGAGTCCACCTGTGATAAATTCAGTTGATTCGACATGATTTGGAAAGGTGCACACCTGGCTATAAAAAGGTCCCATAGTCTACAGTGCATGTCAGAGCACAAAACAAGCCATGAAGTCCAAGGAACTGTCTGTAGACCTCAGAGACAGGATTGTATCGAGGCATAGATCTAGGGAAGGGTACAGAAAGAGCTGATTGCCCGATTGGGATACCTTATTTGGACCTTATTCAGGGAGGATATCAAGAACAACACCTAAAAGGTACATGACAGCCCACCTGGAGTTTGCCAAAAGGCACCTGAAGGACTTGAAACAACGAGAAACTAGATCCTCTGGTGTGATGAAACAAAGATTGAAGTCTTTGCCCAGTGTCATGTCTGTAGAAAACCAGGCATCACCTGACCAATCCCATCCCTACAGTGAAGTATGGCGGTAGCAGCATCATGCTGAGATGTTATTCAGCAGCAGAAACTGAGGGGTTGAGGGAACAATGAGTGCAGCAATGTACAGGGATGATAACTGCGAAGGTTCCTCTTCCAAGAGGATAACGATGCTGAGCGCATCGCCAAGATAACAAAGCAGTGGCTTTGGGACCACTATGTGAACGTCCTTGAGTGGCCTGCCAGAGCTCGGACTTGAACATCTCTGGAGAGATCTGAAAATAGCTGTGCACTAGTGGTCCCCATCCAACCTGATGGAGGTTCTGCCAAGCTTGTAGCATCACACTCAAAAAGACCTGAGGTTGTAATTGCTGCCAAAGGCACTTCAACAAAGCGTTGAGCAAAGGCTGTGAATATTTATGTACGTGTTCTATTTTTGTTTTGTATTAATACATTTGAAAGAATTGCAAGCAAAGGCTTTTTATTTTGTCATGATGGGTTATTGTGTGGAAAACGATAAGGTGTCAAATGAATTTGATCCATTCTGGAATAAGGCTGTAACGTGACAAATTGTGGAACAAGTGAAGCGCTCTGAATGCTTTCTGGGTGCTCCGTAGGTATGCATGTGTGAGTGAATGGGCTCTCTCATTTCTTTCGGTTACCACTGTGATAAATTGGCAACCTGTCCAGGGTGTATGCTCGGCCCATGACAGCTTGGACAGGCTCCAGCCCACCTGCAAATTTAAATAGGGTAACTGGAAAAAAATAGATGGATTATATCTGCCTGTATTAATGTCTTTTTAATTTAATTTTTATTCACAGTTTCTAAACAAATTTGAAACCAGTTTATAATTAAACTACTTTGTTGGCATGGCTCTGAACTGTAGTGTTTAACACATCTGCCTCACAAGCAAAAGGTTCCCCTTGTTTGATTTTTTTTTGAAGACACACATTCAAGTCAATTTTATTTATGTAGTGCCAAATCACAACACGTCACCTCAAGGTGTTTTATATTGTAAGCTAAGAGCTTGTAATAACAGAGAAAACAACAATGAGATGACCCTGCTACAAGCACTTGGCGACAGTGGGAAGGAAAAACTCCCTTTTAACAGGAAGAAGAGCCATCGGGGAGAGAAAACGGAAAGAGACACTGTGGAAGAGAGCCAGAGATGAATAATAACTAATGATTGAATGCAAAGTGGCGTATGAAAAACGTTGGATCACAAGCTAATCCAACTCTGGTCTTGGGTATCAAGCCCACACAAATGGGAGGACATCTAGTGTCACCAAATCAAACACGCAACATTGGTCTGCTGCGGTGACAGCCTTGGGGAAATCAGCCAAAAGTCTTGGTCATCGTCTCTGATTGGGAAAAAAGCCCCCAAAACCTACATCTGTGAAGATGTTTTGTGCGGTTAAGTGAGCGTCGAAATCCAACAATATCGCAAAGAAAAAGACAAGACAGCCGACATAATATCTGATGTAAGCTTTACTTTCAAATCCTGTTACATTTAGATCTGGCAAGTTGAACATAAAATAATGCCAAACAAAGAAAAACAAATACAAAACCAAAAAAAAAAAAAAAAAAAAAAAAAAAAGTACAAATGATCTATTTACCAGTTATCATCACAACCCTGTACAGCCTTGACAATGGAGTAATAAAAAAAAAGCTTTGTACAGCACATACCAATCTTTACCGAGTGCCAAAAGTTAAGATAGTTGAGCCTTTTCTAATCATAAAATACAGCCAAACTTAAAGCTAACTGATTGCAGACAGTGCAGTGTGATGCTAACTAAATGCAACCGAGGGGGAGTTAGTTTGAAACACAATTAAGTGCTAAAGAACTAGAGGACAATGTCATGCATACTCTGAAGTGCTCAAAAAGGTAGTCAAGCATTAAAAAAAAGAAAAAAAGGTCACTGTGCTGCTTACAGTTGGGCAAAATAAAGAGAATAAGTGCTTAAGAGTACTGGGTTTCAAAAGGAGAGAGCCCTGTTGCCTTTTTAAACATTACACTCAAACTAAAGGGGGGAGACAGGGAGGGGGGAGGATGTAAAGAAGTGCAGCCATTCATGATTACGCTGTATTAAAAAGGCAGACATTTTAAAAAGGTGTCAAGAGGAGACATTCTTTTTCTTTTATTATTTATCTCTGTTTTTTTTCCTCTATTGGACCCTGACAATTAGTTTGACTCATTCTCAGAAGTCTCAGGTGGTTTCCTTCCACCAAGTGGCACTAGAGTATAAAAGATAACATAGATAGTACAAGGAAAGTGTGTGTATGTGTGTCTGTGTGTGTGCTGGAGAGATGCTCCCTTTACTCCAGAGACAGCATGCCAGACGTCGACAGAACAAAAAGGAACAAACGGGAATTTAAAAAAGAAGAGGAAGAGGGGGGGAGACAATCGAGGCATCACTCCAGAGCAGGACGTGACGGATTCCATCCTAACATCACGTCCTGCCACGAGTTACAATTTGGTCTTGACGATTTACGTTCTCTGTCCAATCGATGCGTTCTTCTTTTTTGTTTTGTTTTTACCTTACATAAGTGAAGTAAAAAAAACCAAAATAAACATGCAACAATATTTCATTTTTAAAAAAAGAAAATGCACAAGTAAAAACAGACACATGGAAATAATAAGGGAAAACAACCCCTTTACAAATAAGGGATTTTGGCTTAAAGACCACTTAGGAAACACAAACGCGATCGATGACGGGTAAAGCTCTTTTTTTGTGCCGCTCCATTTTGCAAAAAAAAAACAAACAAACAAAAAAAAGACTTGTTTTCGAGCATTCTCGCGGATAAATACATAGTCTCATAATCAAAAAGTGCAGCACTGTGCAAAATTGGCTATCACAATTTAGCCTGGGACCTTTAGTTCCCAGGGGGAGCTTGACCTCTACTGTCTAATTCATGCAATTTGTATTCATTTGCTTTCTCTGATTTCACAGAGGCAGACCCTTTTGCACCGCCAGAAACGTCTAAATGTGAAACTAAGGGGTGTTGATTGAGTCATTTCCAGCAACTATTGCCTACTTCACATTATGCTAACTTGGTGGATCTAAGTTTGCACTTAAAAAAAAGGGGGGGGGGGGGGGGGGGTGTAAAATAAAAGGTTTAAGTGCTTTTGGCTTGAAGTGTAACTAAAGTAAGTGCAATTAAAACTCAAAAGGTTGACACGAGGGAAGGAGGCGGGGGGACTAAAAGCAGTACCGTGTCTGCCGGCCTAACAGAGGCCCGGCTTGGCTTCATCGTGGCACCTACAGGAGCTTTGCCTCGTCACGGGCTCTCTATGAACGCTAGTAGAAAAGATTTATTATGATGTAAAAGGCTCAGTTAAAAATAAAATTAAGGACAAAAAAATGAGAATAAAAATAAACGAGGACACAGAAAGGCCACCAAACACTAACTTTCCCCGCCTTTACCAGCACTGAAGACGTCTCTTGACTGTTCACACTTCTGTATCGCCTTTTTTTTCCTCCATGTACATAAACAAAAATACATTCATTCAAGTCATTTTGGAACAGTTTTTTTTCTTCCTTTTTTTTTGTACACAAAAAAATTACAAAAGCTCCAAAAAGCACCATTGAATCGGCCTGCGGTGACGCCTGCTGCGGGCTAGCTCGCTAAACCCGAGAGCGGGTCACCTCCACAAAACAGTTATCTCATATCTCTTCTAAGTATAGGTGCGTGATACATAGTTCTGCATGTGACGCTGCTCTGACATCGATCCCGTCTCAGGAGAGACGAACGGATGTTTGTAACTTTTTTTTTTTTTTTGCAATATTTCATATTTAGATTGATTGATGACAGGTCGGATTTTCCATATTTACATCGTCACAGCTTACATATATTTTTTTCTGAGCTTAGAAATAACTACTAACTCTGAGATGGAATCGATATCAGCCAGCAGCTACGCACAATACCGTTTCACCATTATACAACAAAAAGAAAACAGAAATTTAAAAAATAATAATAATAATAAAAGTAAAAAAAAATAAAAAAAAAGATGGGAAGGGGGGGGGGCTATAAAACTATGTACAAGATTGATAAATAAGTAAGTGCGTGGTTTGAGGCGTTGCTTTTGAAAAGCATTCCGTTTCATTGGTTCTGTCCACAATTGCACCGCTAACACTTCAAGGATATCTCGAATTTCGCTTCCTAATGACGTCAAAGCTAGTTTGAAACACAGAAACAGGCATGCTATTCCGATGCATAATAGCGATAGACAAAAATGCACTAAAATTGTAGCACTTGCGAGTTTTGTTTTTCGTCTTTTTGTCTCCTCGAAACGACTAACGAAAAATTAGCTATAAAAGTGAGAGTTCCGTCAGGTAATGCAGCTGGGTCCAGGTCATTCAGATGCTTAAAAACAGGGGAAAAAAACAACAAACAAAAACAAAATATTAAAAAAAAACAAAAAACAAAAAACAAAAAAAAAAACAGGTAAAGAGAGTAGTAATTGATGCTGAAGTAGTAATAATTCAATTGATAGAACTGATAAGAAAAGCAGCTTTTTTATATATAAATGCATTTTAGCATGTACAGCCTTTTTCTCTTATAAATGTTATTTTTTTCTTTTTTTTCTCTGGTCCAGCTTATTCTGCTGGTCTGATTGGAAAAAAGGGTTGCTCCCGCCGCAGTGGTCAAGTGTCTTTCACACCACCGTCCGAGGAGTGAGGGGAAAGAGCAGGAAGGGGAAGGAGGAGGAAGCGGGGGAGGAGGAGGAGTGGCGGGTGAGGTCAGACAGTCTTGGCCCTCTCCATCAGTCCCAGGTAGGCCAGGAAGGAGTGTTTGTGGGAGGAGGGTGAGGGGAAAGAGCGGGAGGGGGACGCCAAGTTGGAGGAGAAGAGGAGAGGAGACGTGGCCGGCCGCCATCTGGAGTGGAGCTGGGAGTGGAATGTGAAGCGGCTGTCGTGGGTGAACAGGGTGGTGAGGGGGATGAGGTGGGCCCGGTCGCAGTTCCTGTACTGCTCCAACATGTGGCGGGAAGAAGGGAGGAAGAGGGAGGGGCTGCCGCCGTCGCCGGCAACGCTCGCTCCGCTGGGGTCTCTTGGGGTGGCGCCGCCAACGCCGTTGGCGTTAACCAAACCGTGCCGGGGGCCGGCGGGGTCCAGCTGCTGGGACTTGCCCAGCGTGAGCGACAGCGCGACGGACTGAAGCGCCTGAGATGCCGTGAGGCTCATGAGAGGGCTGTTGCTCCCGCTGCCTCCGCTGCTGCTACCACCGCCGCCGCCAAACAGGAAGTTCTCCTGGCTCTTCTGCAACGACGAGCCACCCGGTGACGTCTCCATCGGCAGCTCCTCCCCTACCGCCTCCTCGTCTTCCTCCTCTTCTTCTCCTCCGCCTCCTCCTCCCCCTAAGGCTCCGTCCACCCCCCCCGTTCCCCCGCTCTGGTGTTTCTTGAGGTGGCGGCTGAAGACGAAGGGGTGTGTGGTAGTGAAAGGGCACTCTTGGCAGCCGAAAGTCTGGCGCGGCGCGTGCTTCAGCTTCTTGTGCAGGTTGAGGTTGTCCTTGCGCTTGCAGCTATAAGAGCAGCGGTCGCAGTGGAAGGGCCGCTCGCCCGTGTGCACGCGCACGTGCTCGATGAGCTTATTGGCCGTCTTGGACAAGTAGCCACACTGCTCACACTTGTAGTGGTTGCCCAGGCGGTGCCTGCGCATGTGGGCCTCCAGCGAGGCCTGGTCGGGCCACAGTCCCTGGCAGATGCGGCAGCGGTACTCCATCTTACAGTGCGTCTTAAGGTGGCACTCCATGGCCGCTGGACGATTGGTGGAGTAGATGCAAAAAGGGCACCTGGTTAATGGAAGGAAGGACGGAGGGAGGAAGGGAAGGGGGGCAGGGAGGGAGGACACAACACACAAAAGCAAAAGACAGCTGAAAGGAACATGTATGTCCACAGCCATGTAAGACACCTTGAAACTTAATAACACGAGAATGATGAAGAGGAGGAGGACAGATAAAGGAAAATTGAGTACAATGTACAGTTCTGTGTGCACGTGGTGGTATGTGTGGAAGTTTAATGGTGAAAGAATTGAAGTGACCAGGTATGCATGTGTGAGAGGGGAGGGGAGGGAAAGGAGGAAGGTGAGGCAGTGTGGGGTAGGGGAGATGACAGGCAGGAGAAAAAGATTGGAGCAGTAGGACATGAAGGGAAATGAAGGAATGGAGTGGCACTTACATTTAAATAGCACCTTTCATCTGCTCTGGGCCCCAAAGCGCTTCACAAACCCTGCAGAACAGAATTACCTCAGAAAAACCTCGAAATGGTCAAGGCCCTCTCTCCCTCTCTACACACTCCTACATATACAGAAACACTTTACATTGCTCGAGTGCATACATGTGTGTGTGCGCACACAGGATGGGAGGGGGGGAGGGAAGGGTGAAGAAAAAAAAAAGTATTGATCTGGGCTCAAAGGGGGGGTAAGAAAATGCAGGCAATCGAAAAGCAATTTTCCCCGAAGGTTCTTTAACGTTTTTCTAGTTGGCTTAATTCTGCCTGCTTTTATTAGTAAATATAAAAGTGGCTTAAAGAAAGTAAGAGTCTGGCAGAAGGTCACATATGCAGATGTTAACAGTAAGGTATACGAGTCGAGCTGGAGCGAATTGAATACGCAGACATCAAAAGAGCTCTGTTCTTCCCGTTTAAAATGTCCTCTATCCAGGTCTATATTATTTGTATACTGTACCATAAAAAATTTATCTGGCTTCAGAAACGTACACCAGACAAACAGTTAAATCATTAAACAAGAAGTCCTTTACATTTAATCGCTCGCACTACAGCTAGCAGCAACGTGTCGAGGTAACGACTAAAAGACGCCGTGCAGGTCTTCGAGCTATGAAGGGGCTTCTTGTGTCATTTTTGCATTCGTATTTTCAGATGAGATAAAAGTCAGTGCAACTCTGTTAAGCAGCTTCCTGTTTTCATTCAGTGAAATGCTACCATTTCCACACATTTATAGCAATGTTGAGAACTTCACTGATGGCTGAACAGAAAAAAAAAAAAAAAAACTACAAAAAACAAAAAAATGTACAACACAGGTCTTTCGTGACAAGATGAGGCGGTATTCATAATGATATTCGATGGTTCTGCACATGCACGGGACTGGAGTTGTGTGAGAGACTCGAGAACAAAAACAAAACATGACTCGTGTTGCTTGAAATGAATCTTCACAAAACATCTGCATTTACTTTTTAAGACACATACAGAAGCTTGAATCTTGTATCCAGAGTGGCGTTAACATGGCCGAAGCTAAAGGTGTGTTTAAGTACATTGGTACATTATCAGTGTGTGTGTGTGTGTGTGTGTGTGTGTGTGTGTGTGTGTGTGTGTGTGTGTGTGTGTGTGTGTGTGTGGGGGGGGGGGGGTGCTGAGGTCAGCAGATGAGTTTTATGTTAGCTTGACAGGCCTGAAATGTCACAAGGACGTGTCACAGTACAACAAAGGCTCCTGTGGGACTGGAGTATGGTGATGGAGAGGGAAGCGTGAGGAGACGAGAGCTGTACACACAGTCGGTGCTAATGGCTCAGTCACACTAGAGGAAAAGTTGGTGGTTGTCCGGTGTTTGCGCTGAATTTCTTCCACATTCGGCAGCTGAGTGCGCAGAACTCTCAGCCTCTCTGTGACCACTTTTGATCGCACAGGTCTCCTAGTGGGAGGCAACCGGTTTGAAAACACTCATGGTCTGAGTGCAGCGACTCTCAGACAGATTGGTGAAGGTTTACAAATAGCTGCTGATTAGTTTATCAACAGACTGCCAACATCTTACAATCAGTCAGAGTCAGTCTGCAACCATGAGCACAACTGGTTGCAGACTGGCTGCATTCCATTATATTCCTATAAAAGCCACAGAAGTCGCAGAGCGCCTATGTCACTTTGTAGTCAAATATTTGTCCTGCGGCAACTACGTCACTATTTGTGGAGATATTTCTGAGGTTCTCGCTGGACTCTGAACGTAAGTAGTTAATATGAAATTCTGTGCATGTAGACGACAACAGATTTGCAATTTAGTTGACTGATTGCTAGATTGAAACGGATAGCCGACCGACTCCAGCCTATTGCCGTTTTATCTCCATCTTGATGTGCCAAAGTTGCTTTGAAGGCAAAACTGACCACAAGCGGTTGCAGACTTAGTCTCTAAAAATTTAACAACTTCAAATTGATTGCGCACAGTCGCAATACTTTTGGTCGCACTGCGGTCTCCGACTGCCGTTTTCTTCTAGTGTGACTGTAGCATAATAAAAACAAGGCTGCTTTATCAGAATACATTAAAAATAACGGAACCATATGCAGTGTGCATGTGTGTTTGTTCACACTGGTATTTAAAGGCTGTTCATTCTTTCCACTGCATGCATTTAGACTGAACAGACTGCGAGTGATTTAGACATTTGTGATTATGGGGTGCCTGTAACGCGCTTGATTATCTTTTAGGGGTGTGCCAACAAATTTTATATAATCAACAGCAGAGTGCACCATGTGTCTGTTATTTTGAGGAGGGAGGGAAGTAGTTTTGTGGAATGCAGGTTTCCTAAGATATTTTTTCCTTGGCATGCCTGTTAGCTGTGGGCAGAGGAACAACAGACCCTGAGGGGAAGCCCGTTTCCATCTCCTTTCCACTCTCCCTTCTGTTCACAACAGCCACTGCAGACCCACAGACCGCTGTCTAATAAGTTGGACTTGCCAAGACAGGCTGTTGAGAAAAACTGAATCAAGTATCATTTCATTTGCTGGCCGCAGATAATAACCATTAAAAGGGAGGTTAGGCGATTAAAGGCATGCGGCCCAAATAATCTTCAAATTAAAAAACGTGTTGGTTACAATCAGCTCTTATTTAAATGAATAATGCTTATATATGCTTGTGCATTTTTTAAAAATGTTGCATTTATAATAAGTTACAAGCACACCCCACGAGGTACTCTAATGAGTGTGTATATACAGTATGTGATTTTTGTGTGTAGTGAATTGAGAGGGGAAGGGAGGGGAAGGACGGGCGGAGTTAGGAACCTCTGTCTGTACTTGCTTTCCTTACTTGAGCCCTCCGGAGGGGACGGTGTGGCACTTCTTGTGCTCCAGCAGCTGCTCGGGCGTCTTGAGGAACTTGTGGCAAACGTCGCACTCAAACATTCGTGTGATGAGGTGGATCTGGAGGTGGCGCTCGTACATGCTGCGCGTCTTGCACACAAAATTGCAGAAGACGCACTCGAAACCTGGAGAGAGAGCAAGAGGAGGAGGAGAACGGTGAGTATTAAGACCGGGTTTGTTTTTTTGTAGAAAGCTGATCTGCATTTGGACGAAATCTCAGAGGTTGCCCATCTGCTAAGGGGAGAGAGAGAGTTCAGATACAGGGAGAGGTCAGGTGTAATAATGCCCTCTTAGGCTGCAGGAGTAAAATTCCTCTGCACTTCTGTTCAAGCAAAGGGGCTCACGAGAGACAGATCGTGAAAGTGGACGTCCAAGGAGATGCAGCAGCGGCTGTAATATCCTGACTGAGTCCAAAAAAGGGCTCGAGCTCTTTAAAAAACACACGACCCTGCAGTTCTTGCAACAAAATGACCCCTTACCGCTCTGTAACAAAAACCTCTTTCTGTTCTACAGTACAGACAGACTTCAGAACACGGGACATGGTTTTTGTACACAGACTCTCATTTAGAGTAAACTAACCTTCATGGATAAAATCTGCAGAGCATCCAAATAAAAGGAAAAAAAAAAAAAAAAAACAATTCACAGCATCCTCGATGAGGCCACATATGAATACAATTAAGTGAATCAAGTTAGTATGTACTCATTGGCTGTGCTTGGTTGAGAATTAATGAGTGTGTTTTTGAAGGACGGAATCGGTTTGGGGGCGTTGTCCCGTCTTCTTGAGCCCGTCGCCCAGCGTGCACCTTCCTGACCAAAGCATTTAGTCTTAATAGATCTTCAAAAGACAAGGGTAATTATGGAGACGGGATCTCTTTAATACTCACTTTCTCAATCAGAGGAGTACCCTCAAACTGTTTGGCCAAGAGATTTGTTGATCAGTTTGACCCCAGCGAGGTTTCAAAAACATGTCAGTTTTGCTTGTTTGGTCACTTTAAACAACTTTTTCAGAACACCTAAACTCTGATTCTTGCTCATTTAGAAATGAATAATTCAGTTTGTGGAGATTTCAGGGGCTTTGAAAGTGTATTTGGGTGCAACAGTTCCCACAGTCCCTTGCCTTTGTCAGACTTGTCCTCGGTTCCTGATCCCGAGTGGCTTCCGGAGCTGGACTGGCTGCCGGCGGAGGAGGGCGGGGCTAACAGGCTCTTGAGTTCTTCGTTACCGTGGGTGAGGTCTCCGCCCTCCGAGCTGTTGAGCGAGTCGCTGAGGGCCGAGAGGGAGGATGAGGTGCTCTTGGTCTCGCTGAGGGGACTTCTCGAGTTCAGACCTGGACGCCGGAGGGCGGAGCACAGAGAGAAAGAAACGTTTGTTGGTAGGATCTAATAAGCAGGGGAGAGAAACTGCAGGGGCAGTGAAGAGAAAATAAAAATCTACACAATCTGTGAGCGACACATCATCGGTTTCTAGATCCCCATTGTTACGCACACGGACACATACACAAACAGAATGAAAACAGGCAGGCTCGATGGTCCTGAGCTCTGACTGAGGCCCTGCTGCCAGTCCAATCAAGATGCAGTGTGCTTTTATTGATCCCCGTCTGTAAGTCTGCAATTCAGTAGGAAAAGAGAGGGAATAAAGAGCGGAGGGGGCGGCAGGGAGGGAGGGGCGAGGAGCTCGGGTCATGGCCAAAGGAGCTAAGATGGCGGGAGCATCTCAGGGCACAGCTCAACAAAGGGCATTCACTCAGGAGGGAGAGGAAAAGAAAAAAAAGGAGGGAGGAAAAGCCTGCACCGATCCTGAAATGGTTGACCTACCTTTTTAATAACAGCCTAGTACACACACACACACACACACACAAGCATAAAATGTACAGGAATGTGCACATGCAGCGCACATGTGTCTCCCCCCGCCTGGTATCACAAGATGACGAAGCGCCTTCAATCAAATCTAAATATACCAGGGTCATTCACAGCACGGTCTCAGCAGCTTTTAAATACAGCGTGCCTCTGTCTCCTTTGCTGCAGTATTTATCATCTGCTGGCCTTCTCTTATAATATCCCAAAGGCTAATGGCAAAAGATGCAAGCGGGGAGGGAATGCCCTGAGCCACCGAGACTCGACCTTAAAACACACTTAACTGAGAAATATTTAATTTTCTTTCACAGAATAACTTTTCTGTGACTGTCCAGCAACATTTATGATAAAGAGAAATAAAGAGGCAAATTTTCACTCCTCCCTTCTTATGAAATCCCACCCACACAAGCCCCCGCCACCCCCCACTCACTGCAAACTTCACCGGAGGGGGTCGGCTCAAACACCCGGTGAGCTCTCTGCCATCTCGCGCCTGGGTGTGTCCACACATCTGACAGGCTGCTGAGCCCACCCTCTCCGACCACCTGAAGTTTTGACACTTCACCAAAAATGGGCAGGACCTTTGACAAATCATTAAAACATCCCTCACGAAAAAAGGCGGGATGCACGTTTCTACAGTTGAAGTCGCTCGTATCCCCTCCCGCCACCGTTTGTGCGTTTGCCACTGGTGTCCATCTTGTGCGAAGCTGAGATAAATGCCAAGAGACGCTGAGAGACTTAAAAGATGGCCAAAGTGGCATCGTAAACCCAGCTCGTCTCCAAAAGGACCCGAGGCCTATTGATTTCCCCCCCCTCAGGCACGATAAGGGCCAACCTTCTCAGATAAACAAGGCCGCCGTGGCCTCTGAAAGACCCCTCAGCTGTCTGGGCCGGACAATCCCACCCTCCCACCCACACATAAGGAGCAAACACACACACAAACAAGGAGCACTAGCAGAGGAGCACAACGTCAGCAATAAACTGGACAAAGCTGTTTTAGACAAAAACAGTCATATCGACCACCAGAGGTTCAGACCAGCAGCTTTAAAAGTCCAAAGAAGGTCGATTGGAGGAGACTTGTTTATGAAACCCAGCTCTGCCGCTCGTCTTTCCCTCTGTCCTCGGAAATGTGTTTTTATCAAGGGTTACATTAAGATGTTTTTGCTTAAAACAGCCCATAGTGATTTCCTTTAATTACACAAAAGCAGCCCATAAATATTTAAACAGTGGCAGAGTTTATATTGCTGTGATTATGCTTTTTATTTCTCTCAAATTTGATATCTGTTCACAAAACGCACATACACCAGCCAACTCAAATGCTTATTACCGAGCACTTTACCTTTAAGTTGTTCACATACAGACAAGGTGAGCAGAGGAGGAGCCCTACGATTGCCCTGCTCGCCCTATCTGCGCTGCTAAGGGGGGGGGAGAGCTCTTTAACCTCACCCGTTGTTTAAATTTAAACTCCATGTGTTGGAGTGCAGAGCCAAAATAATAGAAAATGTGTCACTGTCCAAATACCGCACTGTATTTATATTCTGAGCTGCGACCAAGAGCCACAATGTGTAAGCTACCACCCACTCTTCCATGCGAGAGTAATTTTGAAAATAACTCCATAAATCTCTTTTTCTGCGGGAGCTGAATAGGGGTTACTTTTGCAGAACAGGTCTGAGGACCCGCAGAAACAACAGCGAGCGGAAAGGAGATTAAAAGACGCAGAGTGCGGTTAAGTCCCGCCCATATGGGAAAGAGTTCTCCATCGAGTTTACGTGATTCCTCATCTCCTCCTACCTGTGACCGGGAAATCATGTTAGTGTGCCGTTCTGAAACATCTATCGTTTCCTAGAACGCACTGAGAGGAGGCAGGAACGAAGAGAGGAGGCCTGATTGAGGGTGCGCAGATGTATCCTCTGTGGCACCGTTTGCACCCATGACATATTACAGAGGCGTGAGACACAGATAACACCTATACGTTTTACACCAAATTAGGTTTAGGTGTGAAAAAGAAAATATTGTATTTCTTTTAGTTCCTTTCTTTAATATCTGGAGGGGAATATTTAAATCATGCACAAAAACTTTGATTTACTGCCAATTACACCAACATTTCAGATGGAAAAAAGACATGTTTTGCGCTCGATATTCAAAAAAAGACGCAAGTGATTTAGAGCGCAACATCTGTAAATCACCCGTAAAACTAACCACAGGAGTATAGCGCCTTCCCCCCCTTTAGTAAATCTGGCCCATGGTATGAGGAGGACTCTACAACTAAGTCTTCCTCCTTATCCATTAAGTGCATCTATGAGAAGCTTGTTTCTGCTGCTGAAAAGAATTCAAGTCATTTTTTGCCATTCAGAAGCCAAAAGTGTGTGTTTTTTTTTTTAAATTAAATACAATTAACATCCTAAGATACAAAATAATAAGAAAATAACATGAAATGTTGAGTTATTAAGTTGAAATATAAAAGCTCTTCCTGAACGCCGGTAGTCTCATCTGACATCTGCTATCCAACAGTAGGCTGTGACAGTGTAACAGCGGGCAGGCCATGCATCTCTGCCACATGTCACACATAACCAGTCGCTTTAAAAATGAGGTTCAGATTCAAGGATGCTTTTTGCCTGGACTCCTTGCATCCTCTTGTGGGTGGGACTAGACGCGAGGAGAGCAGACGAGGAGGGAAACGGTGAAATGTGAATCATTCAAAAAGCTGCGAGTAGCGTGGCAGCAGTATGCTAACACGCAGCTAACATTAGCCTTCCAGCAGCTAATGAGACAGAGCAGGAGGCTGAAACAGTAAAGTCTAATATTTCAGCCTCGCCAGAGGGTGAGCTTTTTCTGTTTAGGAAAAACAGAAAAAAAAAAAAAAAAAGCAAATTGTGTGAATATTTCATGCTTTGCTGATGAGTTGGAGCGTATTTTTTCTTTTTGCAGAACTTTCCTAACATTTTCTTCCATAAACTGATCATCAGCTCACTCCAACAATACACATACAAACAATCAAACAAAAATAAAAATCAAAGACTCTCTCATCAGTGCTGTCACCACCAAAAGTCAGGCCAGCTATCTGTACCTGTGTGCCCAGTGCTGATGTGGTTCCTCATGTCGGTCTCCTCCATGCACACATAGTCACAGACGCTGCAGCAGAGCGAGAACATCCACTGCTCCTTGTCCACATGGAGCGACATGTGGCTGACAAACTGGGCATTCAGCTCCGTCTGGAAACCACACACATGGCAGCTGGACAGAGAACAGAGAGGAAGAAGGAGGAAGAGGGTGAGAATGAGAGGAGGCCGACGGGCCGCTTCAGTGTTAGATTTTCCCTGCAAGAACTGCCAAATGGTATGTTGTAGCTACATTCCTCTCAACGTGATAAAGACTGCTGAAGATAACATACAATTCAGAAATAGTGCAACTGACCTATTTTAAAAGACATTGGACACATTAAAGTGTCCAGTTACATCTTGGAAATTCATCCAGTTAGATTTTTTTGCAGACATTTACAGAAAGAAGAGATGATTAGCTAAGTTCTGTTTGTTCAACCAAGCTGCTCACAAATCAAAATCCAAGCTGTTTTACCAGAACAGAGTAGCTGTTTATTTTTAAATATATAATAAAAACCCCACAATTGAGTTTATTTGTTTGTTGTCCTCCAAAAAAGCCACACCACTCTTTATGCTAAGCTACAGTACTTTATGTTTTGCTTCCAAGGAACAAGACCTATTTTAATTTATTTTAAAAAGTGTTGTTGTGCAATAGCAAAAAAACAAATTAATTAATTAGAAAAAGGGCACCTAACTGAAGGGATGAACCAATTTTAAATACTTGATTCAGGTCCTAACTAGCAGCGTGTCACACAAATAGCTGAATCTACAAAAATGCAAAAAAGACCATTTTTATACCAACAAGATGATTCCCCAAAAGCTTGATTCTTGATTTGGTGTCCAGTATGTCCTTAATTTTTTTTTTTACAAAACTGGACAAGGAGGAGAAAAGAAGATAGCAGGGCTAACAAACAAAACAAATCAAATAAAAACTATCAATCATAAATTGATTTATGGACAGCAATTTTAGACATCCTTAAAAGATCCAGAAAAAATAGAAAAACAAACAAAAACAGCAAAGACCCGACACAGGACCAGACAGATGCATCTGGCCCTTTAGCTGATATCCATCTACTGTTCACTGAAGCTCCATCACAAATGGTCTCAGTGGAAGGTTGGCTGTCAAGAAGTCATTCTTAAGGAAGAGAAAAAGCTGAAGTGTTCCACATTAAACACGAATTGGACTGAAAAATACAACAAGTGAGTGCCTACAGTCATCTGTAAAACACCGTGGACACTGTGTCATGGTTTGGGGCTGGATTTCAGCCAGGGTTGTTGGGGGTCTTGTGAAAAATGACGGAATTATGAGCACAGGAAAGTGTCCAGCATCCTGGATTTAAAAACAAAACACAAACACACATGCAGTGGAACACCATCAGTCATAGATTGGCCTCCCCAGAGCCCAGAACGCGACATTATTGAAGCAGGGTGGGATCATCTTGACAGAGAAAAGAACAAAAGGCAGCCAACATCCAGAGAAGAGCTTTGATTATCCTTCAAGAAACCTGGAGAACTAATCCTGAAGACTACTTAAAGAAGTCAGAGGAAAACCTGCTAAGAGAGTTCAGGCTGTTTTGAAGAATAAAGGTGGTCACACCAAATGTTGACTTTCTCAAGCTTGTTAGAATTTCAAACTCTGTTTTGTTTTTTTATACTGTATTTCCATGTATCGCTAACATATTTCTGCAACACTCATTTCTCAGCTTCCCAGCAAAACATAAGGAAATGTGGGACTTTTGCACAACTGTTCACTGGGTCTTGGTTCATGTGAAAAGCACAGACACAAGAGCAGATCTACTTCATCTCCTCATCTGAACCTTTAGCAAGAAGGCGAACGAGCATGTTTCAGATAAAATGAAAACAAACCTTTAACATGTAGCAGTGGCAGAGAGAGGGTGTAATTGTGCATCAGAGAAATAAATAAATAAATAAATAAATAAATAAATAAATAAATATATATATATATATGTATATATATATATAGGTTTTTTTTTTTTTGAAAAGCCTAAATCCACTATGTGGTACTGGCTTGAGATGTCCTCAGCAGGTGTGGTGGTAACACGTGGTCCTACCTGTAGTAGTACGGGCAGTTCTTGCGCTCGGTGGAGTCAGCTGTAACAGCGCTGACAATCTGCTCAGCATCTGTGTTGACCAGCTTGACAGAGTGGATGGTCAGGTGCTGATTGAGGTTAGCCCTGCACTTGGCTGCATAAGGACACAGGTGACACTTGTACTTCCTCTCTTCTGCAAGGAAAGACACACACACAGACACACACGACCCTGGGTTACTGTAAACATCACCTCAGATGATATTTCATTAAGTTGCGCTCAGCCTCCGAGCTTTTAAAGCAAGCCTAAACCTAATTACTTAACGCTTAACCCTGCCTCACCTTCGCCCGACCCCAACTGTAAACCTGATCCCCAGATTTCTGGGAAAAACATGTAGATACCACAAGATGTTTTAACAAAACAAAACAAAACAAACAAACAAACAAACAAACAAACAAACAAACAAACAAACAAACAAACAAACAAACAAACAAAAAAAAAACAACAGGCACACATGAACATCATCTCCCAATAATTTGCGAGCGCTATGAAATCCACGCAAAAACACACTTCTCTTTATCTGAAAACAAATTAACATAACAGCACATCCAGCTCAAACACACACATGCTTACACAAAGACACGCGCGCGCACACACATACGCCATTTGCCCCAAGGACACGAAGCCAGGCAACCTTTATGTCGCCGGGGAAACCAAAAAGACCATCACACTGACATATGCCCCTGCTTCTGCTCTCCGTGGTGTGGCCAAGCTGTTCACAGCCAACACTCTCAGATGGTGAGCGTGCATGTCGTGCAGTGTGTGCACGCTAAATGTGAGAGCATGTCCAATTGTGTGGGGGCATTTTGTACACTAGTCTCCATTTGTGCACTTTGTGTGTGTATAGTTATTCGTTACTAATCCTGAACAGAAAAACTTTACAAACAGGAGAATCATTTTATTTATTTATTAATTCATTTTTAACCAATAAGGAATGAGGAGAGTGGAGAGTTGTGGAAGACGGCGATGGGGTAGAATGAATCGATGGGGTGCAAAGGCGGGCCGAGTCTGAAAAACACAGGGTAATCAGGACACAAGGGAGTGAGGCAGACTCCCAGAGAGAAAGTGAAAGAGCTAACCAATCGTAGCAGTATCAGAATTACTGGGGTGTGGGTGTGTGTGTGTATACTCCGTGGCATCCTTCTAGCTGGGTAATTAGACGGGCAGTTTTCCCAGTGAGACTAATCATGGTAGTAATCTCTTTAAAGGAAGGGTAATCTAGTCTAGTCAACCTTATTTATTTACTGTGGGCAGCATCAACAACACAGGTGAATACCTAATGCCTGCACTTGAACGGAGAAGACGTCACAGCATGCTGGCGGTGACTTACCTGTGTGCAGGGAGAGGTGTCTAGAAAGGGTCTGCTGTCGACCAAACACCTTGCCACAAATGGGACAGGGGAAGAGCTGTTCGTTTAATCTCCACTGGGCGATCCCATTTCCCAGCTCTCCGTCATCCTTTTCCGAGTCTAGAACACACACGTGCACACACACGGAGAAAACCGTTCCCATCATTTGCTGCCAGCTACAGAAACGACTGCAGACTGCTGTAACTCAGCCAAAGTTACTTACGCTCTACATGCACTGCTGTGCTAAGTGAGCTTCTACTAACCACAGTGTTCTCTGGATTATTGGGTAACCTTTGCTTTCCTCGTCTGTTTTAAGCATTTTCTTTTTATTCAATAATCTATTGTCAGGTGGGATATGAGGCTTCAACATTAGCCCGCTACGATGCCCCAGTTACTTCCCTCCTCAGACCAGTAACGCAGCTTTATCGAGGCGCACTCGTCCGTTCATATTTTCGTTGAGAAATATTTTCACATTTGAAGAAATCTGCTTCTTTGCTTTCTTTGAGGACAGGATCTAATAATTATTGACCTAGCAGCCAGGCCGTTTTTTTTTTCCACAGGACAGGCAGAAAGTAATAACAGCAGCCCAGCAGGATAAACAGCAGCAGTAAAAGGACATCTTGCGTGTACACTGTAATTTTCATACTTATTAGTGAATTTAAATATGTAAGGTTTATTTTTGAACTGTGGACAGAACAATGCCAGCCATTTTTTGCCCTCCTGCATCCAGCTGACATAATCTAAGCCGTCTTGAAATTTACCCTGATGAGCCAAAACATTATTCTCACTCCACAGTGAAACAAACAATGTTGGATATTTCATAACAGCAGCATGTGTCATGGTCAGAGATATATTAAACCTTTAGGGAAAGGCTGGTTCTGCAGGTCAATTTACTGAATGCAGGAAACATGATCTGGTGCACTGAATTATCCTTATAATTGCATATTTGAAAGTGAATATCCAGACTGCGGTACAGGAAGCTTTTTGAATGCAGTTTGTAGTAACAACTACATCTGAGCAAAATTCTTGGCCCATATATTCTCTGGGTACAGCAGCAGCTCCAAAACATGGCCCATGTCCCTAAGAGTCATCAGATAAGAGTCAAAGTTTCTCAGCTTTAACAGTGACCAAGTGACCATGGCACGACAACTGGGTTTAAAAAAAAAAAAAAAATCTCTTGACAGCTTAAAGTATAATGTTGACAGGCTTTTAATAAAATTTAATTCAATGCAATTTGATTTATATAGCTCCAAATAAAAACAGTTGCCTCAAGGTGCTTTAAAGGGGACACGCTTGAACAAGACTCAGCCGAGTCCAACAATGCGCGCTCCAACTCAAACGTCTTACACTGGCTCCCTGTTAAATCCAGAATTTAATTTAAAATCCTTCTCCTCACATATAAAGTCTTGAAAAATCAGGCGCTGTCATATCTTAAAGACTTATCCTAACAGAGCTCTTTGCTCTCAGACCTTCAGCTTGGTTGTAATTCAAAGAGTTTTTGAAAGTAAAATGGGAGGCAGAGCCTTCAGCTATCAGGCCACTTGCCTGTAGAACCAACTCCCAGGGTGGATTTGGGAGACAGACACCCTCTCTACTTGTAGGATTAGGCTTAAAAGTTTCCTTTTTGATAAAGCTTATAGGTCTGGATAGTTATGCTGCAATAAGCTTATGCTCTAACCAGATGTGCAGGATAGCCGTCACAGAGCCTGGTTCTGCTGAAGGTTCCTTCCTGTTAAAAATACGTTTTTTCTTCCCACTGTTGCCAAATGTTCGCTCATGGGGTTTTTTTCTCCATAATACTGTAGGGTCTTTACCTTACAGTGTAAAGCACTTGAGGCAAATGTTAAGAATTGGCACAATATAAATAAACTTGAATTGAATTAAAAGGATTTGCTGCAACCATCTTGGGACCAGATACTACACGACACTTACAGCATGCAAAAGGTGTGTTAAGCAGGGGTGGTCACAGTATTTGGCTCTTAAAAGGGTACATAAACATTTTCTAATCTAATGTAATAATTTCACATAGTTTCACATTCATAAAGGTGCCTGTGTGTGCCTACCCATCACCCACCAGGACAAGAAACGGGGCAAATGAAACAGAATGGTGACATGTTTTGTTAGTTCCTTCTTTACGAATGCATTTTAATTATAATCTGCGTTCACGTTTTTGATGATTGTAAGGTAAAATCTGTTCGACAGCCAAAAGCTTGAAAGGTAAAAAAAGGCTTGTTTGAGAAAATATGCCCCATAATCAAAACATTTTCAGGCATATAAATATGAAAAAGTCTTAATTCCCTTCGTCTGAACAGCAGACGACTGATACACCGCGGGCTAATTTGCTAACCCACGAGAGTGAAACCTGTCTGCCACCATTTGACAGATGCTCATTGTTTAGCCTGCAGGTGGGATGCAGTCTAAATGCATTCTTAATGTCAACAGCAAGCACAAGTCCTTTGCTCTGAAGCCTGCAGCACAAGCACACCACTGTAACTCTCCTCGCTGTATTTCACCTCTTTCATTTGGGAGAGGATGGAAGGAAAGACATAAAAAGAATAACACTGAGAATTTTCACTTGCTTTGACAGATGCTGAAGAATAGAAGTTACAGCTTTGAACTAACCCCCACCATATGAATAGAGCAAGGAGTAATTCACGAGCGCAAAAGCATGTACCCCATTGTGGTGTACAACTACCATAAATGAAGGCAGAAATTTTATTTACAAATGTCTATGCTGTTCAGGGAACAGGCTACACAGGTAGCCTTGGCCAAAACCTTTCTATGTGCAAGACATTAAAAGGTGAAAAAGGCATCTTTAAAAATTCTTTAGTCTCTCTTTTTTAAAATGACGATAAAGAAAAGGAAAAAATGCTGCTCATTCCTCCCACTAGCTCAGAGTTAGATTCTTTGCAGATGGAAATCAGTGCACTTCAGTCCACTGTTGATATTTAACAACTGCTCGCTATCACTTTTTTTATTTTTTTTTTATTTTTTTAAAGGCTGTCCTAAAACATACCGTCTAGCCAGCCGATGAGCTACTCGTGTGGGTTTGAATACCACAATGAGGGAAAAAAAGCAAAGATTGTTTTGTGGCATTTTGGGGGCATGTTTAGTGGCAACTGGTAAAGAACAGATGTTGGTGTGAAAGGACATTTCACTGCTGCTGCAGTGACTCACACAGCTTCACGCATTTAAAAATCGCCTCTCTAGCCTCCATATGCAAACTACTGAATTTATCTAGCATATCTCTGTTCATGTTCTGTCATCTGCGTCACACCGTCTCCTCGCAGAGTTTCGGAACTGTCAAAGCAAGATCACGCACAGTCAGCTCGACTTTTCTGCAGAGAATCCAGACAATAGATGCATCCAGACAACAGATACAGAATTCTATCAAAACAATTACTTTTCTTATAAAACTTGATTCAAGCCAAAAAAAAAAAATTCTCCTACCTTGAACCACTCGTGAAATAACGATTTGACAGTATTTCTAAGGAAGTGTTCAAGATTCAAGGAGTTGACTACAGATTGAGTTTCTTGATTCATCCAGATCGTTTTTAAACTGGAGGTCAAACTGTCTGAATGAACATTTAAATTGATTAACATGCAGAAATGTCAAATATCCTCTGGTAGGAAAGTTCTGGATTGCTGATCAGACAATGTGAAAACATCCGAAAATGTCGCTTTGGGTTTGGGACTGCAAGTAAAAAATAGATTAAAAGAACAGTCTGGAACTCGTTTGGACCTTTAAAAAAAACAAAAAAACAAAAAACTAATTTGAAACAGAATTAAAGGCAAGGTGTCACATGTTGAAACAACATGAAACCCATTGTGAATTTAATTACCTTTAATCAATTTTGAAAAAAGAAAAAAAAAAAAAGGGGAGAACATGTGTAATCATACTTGTTTCCCGTTCACCGCTCTGCTACAGAGAAGGATGAACGAGGCTGGAATACGATGGTAAATGCATGCAGGCCGGTGTCAAGCAACACCTACCATTAGTGACGTTAATAACGAGTGACTTTGTGTTTCTTCACACGCATAAACACAGTAAAAGTCCTCAAGGTGACATCCTGCATTAGCTGGAATCTACCTGCATCTATCGGTTTTTAAACTCATTCGCAGTTTGTGACCTATTGTACAAATCCTAATCTTTATTATGTCTTAAAGCTAAAGTATACCCCATGAAAGCATTAACTTGTCCTGACTCACACAAGTGAGACTCGGGGATGGTTTTGGTCACACAGAGTGATGAGAATCCAGACAGCAGAGGCTCAAGGCCATGACCCGGCATACACACTGATGATTAAGCCAATTAGGGTGTAGGGGCCTTCAAGTGGTTAATGGTTTAATTAGTGCTATTAGAGCAGAAGAGAGGGACGCAAACAAGAAATGAAGGATTGTGTTAAACCCCAGACTGGAGGGAGGAGACAGCGAACTCCTCAAGTCACACTGGTATCACACTAACTCCTACTCATTTATTCTCTCTTTCTTGCTTAAAGGGAAATGCTCACACTTTTCAGCTTCATCTCTGCATGATAGCTGCTCCATTAGCTGCTTCATAATGGAGAGCATTTTTGTGCTACAGACGCTCTGCTGAAGCCGTTATGTCGCCTGTTATGCAGTTCACAGTCTGGTTTTAAGTTCTTTTATGGATTTTTTTTGTTTGTTTTTTCCAGGGGGTGGACGGACAAATTAAAGTGTAGTTTGTAGATGACAACAATAGTGCAGCCATTAAAAAATAAAAAATAAAAATAATACTGGAACAATTTCATTTTGATTTTTGGTGTAATTTTGAATCCGGTCTTTTGTCCGTCATGATTTTCAACTTGATTATTTCAAGTGTGCTTTAGCGTAGTCCTTAATTTTTGAACACTATATATTAAGCCGGAGGATCTATACTGATTAAAAATGATCAAGTGAAATTTCAACTGGTTTGGATAAACTGCACGCACGCACACGTGAAATTGAAAATGCAGGTTTTCATAGAAAAATCGTTATCTTACACTGACATCAAATAAGATATCAACTAGCTGTTTAAAGGCTCAATCACCTACTTACAAGTCTGGATAATGACTTTGGATTGCAAGGCGACTGCATGGGTCGCCTGGTGAGAGGCAACCTGTATCAAACAGCTGTGGTCAACTTGAACTGGATGCAATAACTCAGATTGGAGGTTTGCAAGTAACTTCCTTTTAATTTCTAAACGCAGACAGATTGCGAACATGTTGCAATTAATCTGAATCAGACTGCACGCTCAGGCGCAACTCATCTTCTTCCAACAGAGGGAATCGACTCAGCTGGTTATATTCCTATATAAGTAAGGTTGCAGAGTGCAGGTATCATTTTGCAGTTAAGTCGCCGTCTTGTAGCAAGTACATCACTGTCTATGGAGGAATTTCTGTTTCAAACCTATGATGTGTAAGCGGTTAACCTGAGTTTGTGTATGTACATGCAACAGTTTTGTGATTTTTATTTTTTGTGTGTCTATTACAGTTAAAGGCTGTATTACAGTTTGCAATTGGATATAAGAGCTGGTTTGACCTCATTCAATTTTAACCTGAGAGCTGCCTCGGTTTTATTTGCAGTTTTGATGCAACAAAGTTGCTCTGAAGATGACAACTGACAGCGAGCCGTCACAGACTCGGCCCCCATCTTTGAAGCAACCACGCGGTCTCTAACCACTGTTTCCCAATAGTGTGACCGGACCATAGTATGTCTAAATCGAATGTTAAAGGAAACTTTGAAGTTGGGATCTACAAACAGAATAAGTCCATCTTCAAAAAACAAACAAACAAACAAACAAAAAAAACCAACCTAATTTTGGAATTTTAGCTGTTGATTGGATCAGATTAAACACTCAAATTAAAAAATAAATTAAAAAAATTATTAAAATTTAAGACCAAGTCATGTGAATAACAAACAAAAGAATTAAAGACATTTGTTCATACTGGTAAGGTGTCATTTTCTGCTCATTGGTTTTTACATATTTTTATAGGGAAAAACCCCAAAAGAACCAAAATTTGAGGAATTTTATGAAAAGACTAAATTAAAACAGAAAACTTTACATCTCTGGTATTTAGTGAAACTCTCTGACTGTGGGCAAACGAAAGACTTAAAAAACAAAACAAAAACACACTGATCACCTTTTATAAGTTGCGGCACATCTTTTCTTTTTGTCTTCTCATGGCCACAGCAGCTGAATGGCAGCATTTTCCAGGAAAATACTGTCTTCCCCTATACACTTCTATTTATAACTTACATTATAAAAGTTATTTGTATTTAACAAAGTGGAGTCCAGTGGAATGTATAATCATTATATTACACAGGAGTGCTAAACAAAGACTCGAGGTATGCCTTTGACAGCTGACGCAGGATCAAAACCGCACAGTGACATCTGCGCTATAAAGGAAAGGTGGCACAAAGTGGCAGGGAAAAGATGGCAGTTCACCGACCAATGAACTGAAAATATGTTTAAAGGTCTGCCTCCCTACAGCTGCGGTGGGCAAACTTACCGATCGAAGGCAATGGAGACGCAATAAAACGCGGACACAATGAATGAGGGAGGAAAGAGAAATGGTACAACTGTAAAAGAAAGAAAAAAAACAGAGAGAGAGAGAGAAAAGGCAGCAGAGGCTGAATGTGAAGCTTAAACACACAAGGGAAAGGGGGAGGTGGGCTGGGCGAATTAACTTTCAGGACACTCTTGACACCCAGAAGCCAATCAGATTTTCATTAACTGGCAGAGGGACAGGCAAAGCTGGCACAAGCTAATTAACCTCTGGATCTCTTACTGCCAAAGGAACAAGGAGGGAAGTTCTGAGATGCCAGGAAAGAGGGGAAGAGAGGGGATGCCCTGAGCAGAGCCTTCAGGTTGGGGAAATGTGCGAGAGTTCAGAAGGGCCTGAAGCAGCTCTATATATGAAAAGGTGAGAGGAGTGGTTTAACCACAGTGTGTGTGTGTGTGAGTGTGTGTGTGCTGTATTCACACGAAGAGTATTAATCTGTGGACATACTGTATATTGTAAGAAAGCAGGTAATGAGCAACTCCACATTATCAATTATTTCCCGAAGCTGTAGCGGGAACAACATGAAGACTTGGAACCTTTAAAGACCATGAATGATGCAGCGATACTGAGTCCTGGCAGTTAATTAAGTCTCATATTTTGTCGAGCTGCGGAGGACTTTTTTTAGTCCAGTTTCTCTCGTAACAAAACACAAAGACACCCGATCAATTCGCTGATTTTTTTTTTTTTAGCTGAGGCCACAATGATTTTCATTCTCGATCAATAAGCAAATTACTTTTCTTTATGTGATCAATTATTTAAATTCCATATAAATTATCATTTTTAAATTTGTCTTTAGGTCTAATTGAAAACACTAGAACTCGAATCCCGCATCTTTAACTTTTATCTACATGTCCGTGTTTCCCCGTGATGATGTTGGCCCACAGTGTGTGTCGGTAACGTGTCTCACCGTTGAATGGTACCCTGGTAGAGGAGCTGGCCTCTGCGGGCGAAGTGCTCTTGGAGCGCGAGTTAAAGGGTGATTGTCTGAAGCACTCGTCCAGAAATGGACTGAAATGGAGAGACATGAAATAAATCACACAGCCTACTTACACGGCCATCAAACCAACCCAATATTCAAGCCATGTAATTACTGATCAGACATTGAACAAAAACACGTGTATTTACAGTCTATTTACAGACTTACCTGTTTATCCCCACCATGTTACTGTCTTTGTGGTTGTTGGCTTTGCTGACTTTTTCTGGAGAGAAAAACAATAAACCATACGTTTAGATATCTTTTCTGTCAAACCACTGTGCTCAAATTTGAGGGACCGGTGACAAGCTGTCCATTTAGGCTCAGTGTTAGTCGGCAAGTTTCCTAAAACGCCCCGTGGGTCGTAAGTCGCTGTCTGACAGTGACACAGAGATGAAACATGTGCAGAGATTTATCCAACATCCCAGACAATCTTAGTTTGACACATGAGCTGCTATTCAGAGGAATCACACAGATCAAGCCATCGGATGAATAATTAAACAGCGCTGTCCTAACTTTCCTTCTTGATCGGTTGTGACACAATCAGGACAACGGCAAGTGAACTTATGGCCAGACTGCCAAGTTAAGCTATGCTCACGTAAAGTGCAGGTTTGCCACAGCCAGTAGGGAGGCCACTGGCCATCTGGATTAGTGGGAGTTTCTCCAGCGGGTCTGCTGACCTTTGCGCCACGAGCTCGCCCAACAACACCAATTTGCAAGCATTTAAAAAAATTAAAAATAACAATGTGCACGGCTGCCCAGATATGCATTAGCCTACCCAGATGACACATGTGTTGGTGTACGGTCATGCTCTTGTATGATAATGTAGGGGGGGGGAAAACAAAAACTGTCAACATTTTAGTATCTAAATCAACACCACTACTCTTGCACCTATGGACTCAAACCACAGCACAAGAGCTGAATCACCTTCAATAACATGAAGGTTGAAAAAGATGGGAATGTTTAATATTCGACTGTATTACACTGTATGCACACATTCCACACCAAAGTCTTCCTCCGGTGTTCAACTCAATTGAGATTTGCTGCATGGAAAGTTCACAGAATGTGACTCACAACACTTCCATATGTAACCAACCATTCAGTGACCACCTCTTGCCCAATGGATGCAGGCACCGTCACGCTGTACGAACCTGCTAATGCCTCATCAGTGCAACAATGAGACCACAGAATAAGTTATGCATTTACACATGAGTCTGAGGGGACAAGTAAACCCAGAAAGCCCCCCACAGTGTAACAGCTCACTGTTGGAGGTTAATGGTTCAGCTTTATCCTCTAATGTTTTACCCATCTGTAAATGGCCTGTATTTATATAGCGCTTTTCTAGTCCCTAAGGACCCCAAAGCGCTTTACATATCCAGTCATCCACCCATTCACGCACACATTCACACACTGGTGATGGTAAGCTACATTATAGCCACAGCCACCCTGGGGCGCACTGACAGAGGCGAGGCTGCCGGACACTGGCGCCACCAGGCCCTCTGACCACCACCAGTAGGCAACGGGTGAAGTGTCTTGCCCAAGGACACAACGACCGAGACTGTCCAAGCTGGGGCTCGAACCGGCAACCTTCCGATTACAAGGCGAACTCCCAACTCTTGAGCCACGATCGCCCAAATAGGCAGTTTAATACACTGAGTGACAAAGTAAACTCTTTAAAATGGCAAATATTTATTTGCCCCAAATTGTAAAAAGCCCCTCGCCCACAAACACAGCAAGGTGCTATTAATTTTTTTCCCACCGTGAAACTGTTTAGTAATAAGAAATATCAATATAAATGTACTAAAAGAGCAAAGATTCTTTTTTTCCCTCCTTAAAAGAAAAAAAAAAAATCAAAACCTTGAGAATCCTACAGCACTACAGTACAGGAAATCTCTTAAAAGTAAAGCAAGAATTATCAAGTTGGACACTAGGTGCCCAGCAAATGTGCGCACGGATCATGGCCGTTTCGGTATTTGGCAGTAAAGAGCACTATACAAAATGCCTGAGAACGGAGCCATATGTGTGAGTTTCAAGGCAACGCATTGAAGTGAATTTCAAAGCTGCAATCATCTCGGTGTTCAGAGCGACCTTGCTACTGATGTGTCTCTGAGGTCCTACTGCTCTGGGTAATTCATATTGATTGCTCATTGTGTGACAGCAGCCCACTCTGTTCCAGTCCCCCTCACATTCAAGCCCAGTTCTAAGGCGGGCGGTCGTCGCTGTTGCCAGGCTAGTGATGGCCTGGCCTCCCTGGGTGGGCATACTCCGTACCCCCGCTGCCCTCCCTACCCTCCTTATCCTCAGCCACCCCCCGCCTTTGCTACAACCCACCACCACCACTACCAAAACCCACCCCCTACCCAAAACACCCTATTCCGTCACACTGCTCGCCAAGGACAGAGGTCTCTTTCCGCGTTGCCATGGAGATGCCGCACGGGAGAAATGTAAAGGGAGAGAAGGAAGGAGGGAGGGAGAGGAAGTGCAGGGGGAGCGTGTGCAGCCAAGTGTGCTTGAGCCGGCATGTCTGAAAACGAGTCGAGAGGGAGGGAGGGAGGGAGGGAGAGAGAGAGAGAGAGAGAGAGAGAGAAGAGGGGGCATTTGTGCAGACACCACTCCCCATGGGGCCTTGTGTGAGTGTGTAAAGGTGTGCAGGAGTGTGTGGGAAAGAACGATTGGCAATGTGTGAATTTGTGAATATGTGTGAGAGCAAGACGAGCAAAAAAGAATTAAAAAAAAAAAAAAAGGAAAAAGAAAGATTTACACAAGCTTGTGTCTCTGTACAGCATTTAAGAGATGCAATCAGAACCTGGATAGAGCCCTGGGTCCCAGCCCAGGGCTACAAACCTCATCTCTCACATACACACATGCACACACCTGGTTTTTCTCTGGGGGGCCATGAATACACGTCAGTGCTCTGTCTTCATCTAGCAATACAAACAGCTGTCTGCTGCTTCAATGTCACTTTCATGGCCATACAGGTAAAAAGCAGGAAGTCATTACATCCTGACTTTACTACAGAGCCACCAGAGGATGGAAATGGAAACATGTAGGTTTTATGGTCAAATATCACAAACTGTCCAAGGTTTACACCAGAGTGCTGAGGGGAGAAAAAAAAGAACATGATGCTCCTGTGTGTGTGTGTGTGTGTGTGTGTGTGTGTGTGTGTGTGTGTGTGTGTTGTAGATCTTCTATGGCTCAGTAAACAGTGAGTGACCAGCCTGAGGTAACATACCTGACAATTTAAACAATAGTTCAGAGGCCATTTTGACCGATATGTCTTGCGAGAAGAGATCTTTCTGGGGGCATGCCAACGTCTCGTGGAGGTTACTCATTGGCTCGCTCTTCTCACTCGCCCCTAAAGTGCTGAAGGCTAGCATGTGGGAGGCAGGTGGGGTGAGGTCTGCAGGTGGCGGGTCCACCTCCATGGGTTCTGCCTTTACCTTCACCTTCTGGTATTGGGCATCTTTGTTGTTCTCTGTGGAAAATAAGCAAACAAGGAGCAATTATTAGGGTTTCTTCAAAGAGATTCAACCAGCACACCCAAATATTTGTAGGTAAAGATTTCACTCTAGCTTACTGTGATACCGAAACCACAGAAAACCCTGAGCAATAACTTAATAAGAAAAATTAGCAGTATTATTACAATTATTATTGTATATTTTTAACTACATTAGTGCATACTTAATGAATTTTTAAGATTAAACAGAAACATACAGTACGCCATTTACATTAAACCATTGGTTCCAGTCAGTTTTGGAGTTACGACCCCTCATAATGATTCATATATACATGTATAGTTACTGTAGCAGGTTCATCCAATCATCCAATTACCTCTGATCATTTCAGGAAGCCCAGGAAAGTAAAACTTTCCTTAAAAACAAAAACAAAAGAACAGTCTCTCATTCCTCTTGAATAATATTATTCATCCTCAAATTTCATGATCATTTCCATTTTTCCACACCTCGCCTTATTTCAGATTTTAACATCACTACACCTGTCCTGTTTGCCTGCATTCCTCCAGCCAATCAGACCGGGGTCCTTAAACTAATTATAATTGATGGCCCTTGTTCTTGTATTCCAATTAATCCATCCTTATTGAACATTTTATAAAACTCTCTATTGTTAATTTGTCTAGACTTAGCGCAGTATAATATTACACTGCACTTTTTCAAGTAAACCTGACAACAGAACGGTGTAATTGCTGATGAAAGTGCTTCATTTGGCACATTTTTCCTCTAAAATTACCTAACAGACGTGATTACTCTGTTTAAGCAAAGTCTATTTTAAGAAAAGTAAAACCCTCCCTCTTCTATCTTTGAACATACTAAGTTAAATCAGTGATCCTGGCATTTCCTGACTTCAGAAGGCAAAAACAAAAAAGGTTTACACCACTCACTTCAATTGTTGTCAATCACTAACGATTAAAAATAAAGAAAGAAAGAAATCCAAATAGATTTGTAATGATCAGCATGATTACATTATGAAATTCTAGTTTATTTTCCCTGCCTGAATCACATTCACTTAACCGAGATTCACTCCATACCCCACCCATCCCTTCTGCCCATCCTACCCCCACAGAGACCCTAAACCCCAGCAGGGGGGCATGCCGTTTTAAAAGAATCAAGTAAGACTTCAGTTTAAACTTCTTTAAAAAGGGGAAAAAACATTTAGTTAATTCAAATTTCACCATCTCACCAGAACAAAACACTCAAACTCTCCCTTCAGGTCCAAGTAAATTAAGCATCCTGCATGCGTGTTTACAGATGTTGCATGAATGGAATTAAATCTAAACCAGCAGAAATCCGAATAACAGCCAAAGCATGAGAGCACTGGCTCTAAAGCTGAGCTGAGCCGGTTAGCATCTAGCTGTGTGATTATGAGGGCAAGAGGGCAGCGGGAGGTCATGCTGTCGCTTGAGGACAGCAGTCCATGTAGGTTTACTGAGGCAAGCAACAGAGACAGTAAAACCCTTTAAATGTTACCTAGGAAGCAATGCCTCTCTGTTTATGATGACACGTGTAATGTGCTCCCCTCCCCACCATCTCGCAATCAATGATGCAAAATGCTAAAGCAACCAATGACTTGTTTCTCGTGCAAGTTTAAAGAAGGGAGCAGCTAAAAATAGTCATGAGGGAGATGGCAGCTGTTAGGAATGTCCTGAACTGATCTAGACTCAAATTCCATCCATGGATGTTTAAAGAAAAATATGAAGAAACTGGGGTTACACCGAGCTATTTCAGTGTCACAAGCTCTCCAGTGGTCTTGATTGCTATATTTACCAGATTAAATGTACTTCTGAGTTCATTTTACAGCAGGTTTTTACTGTGCAGCTGCATAATGAGGAAAAATAAATAAGTAACTTAGATCCAAGACACAAAAACAACAACAAAACCCCCAAAAAAGAACAACATTGGGACATCCTTAAGCATCTGCAATTCCAAGATAGCTGATCTTTGACCAGAGTGATGGCAGGAGGCAGAGTCTCGGTGTGATGACAAACAGAAGCAAGACAAAGCAGTGGGGTTTATACAGTGCTGCTGACATGGCGACTCACACGATTAAAGGGATATACAAATTTGGCAGGACATCAGGAGCAGTGGGAGGCGTGGGGGAGGCTACAGGAGCAGGAGAGAAAGACAGGAGGGCAATAAAAGACCTGGGCTAACCCTGCCACCTCTCCTCTTACATTCTTTATCCGTCTGGTCAAAAAGGCCAACGTGAGACAAACACTGGTCCTGCATTAAAACTGAATTTACTAAATCCATGTGTATGCATACACTCCTGTGTTTATGTGCATGAAATACGTGCTACCAGCCCCTTGCCTCCTCCCTGAGGTCCAGGTGTCTGCTTTATTGGTAGTAGCCAGCATGTGGGGGACACTGACAACCATCAGCCCCACTAATCCCTTAATCAGGTGGCCAGAGTTGGCCAAGAGTAACCTCAGAGAGGCTGATGGAGAAGCACAGGAGAGGAGGAGGAGATAGAACGGAGGGTGGAGGGGGTAGGGGGCACTGCACTGTCAGGGTCAACCAAGGGACACTCGAGCCTTTACCATCAGATCTCCACCCTAGTGACAGAGGCTGCGTGAACTGATCTGCTGCAAAACAGATGAAATGCACCAATGTACCAGAGGATCATTCACGTGTTAGGATAAATATGCTTATAACTCAAAAAGCCATGACACAACGATCACATGATAACAGACGTAGCACATTTTAAAGGGCTTACTTCTCCAGGATGTCTGGATGGGCGATGTGCTCTCATGCAACCAAACATGTTCTGGTATCAGTGGTTAAGAAAGACCTATTTTCAGCCGTCATATAAATATGGACAAGTGCACACTTATCATTTGAGCATTAAATAACTACCTTAAATTATTTAAAATGCTGCAGCACTGTTTTTTTTTTTTTTAAGTTGAGAGCGTGCCGTGCACTGCAGCAAATTTAGTTAATTTAGAAAAAACATGGACAGATTTTCTTTTCAATCAATCAACTGGTTGAAGAGTAGTCACAGTTTCAGTCCAACAATTTTGATTGGTCGAATTCATCCCTAAACATTTGATCTTAAACACGCCGACACTGAAAGGATCACATCACAGCAGGCTGGATGAAAAGTCTACCTGTCACCAAATAAAAAAATGAAAATGTGGCCTTACTCCCACATTGATAATAGCTATGGCTTTTTGGTTGGGGTCATGACCTAATGTTCTGAAGCCATAAAAAGCGGCCCTTACACTGTCTGAATCCAGCCCGTGCAAGAGCGCGTGTGTGTGTGTGTGTGTGTGTGTGTGTGTGTGTGTGTGTGTGTGTGTGTGTGTGTGTGTGTGTTCCCCTCTAGTGCAGAAGCCTCCAGCTGCCATTAGGCCACAGAATCAGGTCTGGAAAAATGTCTCAGTGTGCATGGTACGCACAAAAGAGACTGTGCCCTTTCTCAATAAATATCATAGCTTTTCTTTAGTGTCACTGTTGCTCCAGCACCACTATTTCAAGATGGGAACCAGACTACACAAAAATAGTAAAAGGAGTTTGTCACATCAGGGATATTTCCATTTCCATTAATATTCTATTTTTAAAACTTTCTGTGGCTAATTTCTTAGAGCTTCCTCCACTTTCCTGATGGTTTCCATGGCAGCATTTCGTTAATTAATACAGTACTGTACAAAAGTCTCGAGCCACACCTCATTTCTTTATATTTTGCTCAAGGAGCCAAACTTTCTTGCATTTTTTTAAGTGGTCTTCAGCATTAGTTATCTGGGATTTCTTTGGACTCTCGCTGCTTCTTCACTCATTTTTTAATCCAGTCCTTGTAATGACCATTTTCAGAGAAATCTTTTTAAGTTTGTTTTGACCTATGAATCATTCAAGCATAAAAAATAAAATAAAATCGTCAAACACAAGGGATGAACCAATGTTGTGTCTACAGATCATAGGAAGCTTAGGAAAGAATTAATTTCAAGTTGGATCGTTGCTACTAGCAGCTTGTTTGAAAAATAAATAATCTGTTCCAGTTTGTTTAGATGAATCTCTGAAAAATGGTAAAGATGACACAGTTTGACAGACATTAAATAGAAGTTTTGCACCAACAATGTGACTCACAAAAACCTACTGGCAAAAACTTGATATTTCTCTGCATAGTGCGAGTGTGTCATTAAAAATGAAAATGGACAAGTGGAGGACAAGTGCACACCTAAAAAATTTAAAAAAAACTATGTACCGCAGATGGAACAGCAGTTAAACGCCATGTCTTTTAGGAATCAGAAGACTGACACAGGACCTGAAACATGGATCTAATTGTCAACGGCTTAATTTTTAGCATGGCAACGATCCCAAACACACTGCAAGTGCAGTAAAAGCATACCTGGATAGAGAAAAAAAACAACAACAAAACCACACAGTGGAACATCATCACTCATGGATCGGCTTCTCCAGAGCCTGAACCTCAACCTTATTGAAGCAGTGTAGGATCATCGAGACAGAACAGAATAAAAGGCAGCCAACGTCCAAAAGATTCACTTCAAGCTCGTGAGAATTGTACAGATTCTTTTTTTGTCTTTGCTAATACTACGCTGTATTTTCATTTTTTGTTTGCACATGTTTCAATAATTTACTGCACCTAATTCGTACATGTTTTTACACATTTTTGCAAGGAATTTGCAACTCAAAAGAAATTCAATGACTGATTTGAGACGTTTGCACAGTACTTTAAGTGTCCACTTCCTCTTGATACATGTCAAAATAACAGACACAAAGGTTGTGTCTATTTGCCATTTTCTGAAGGCTCAAGATCTTTTTTCAGTTCTTAAGAGCAGATGAAACAATTTCACAGACTTGCACATATCATTGTCGTTCCGAATCTTTTTAAAATAAGAAGTGGCCTTTTAGTTTAATTTGGGTTTAGTTTCAGTACTTCACGTCTTTGTGTCTCTGTTTTACCAGAGAAATGAAGCTGCAATGAAGTTGAGCGATAAAAATGTGCTTTGATTAGATCATATAAGAAGTGTAAGAGCAGCCATTCTGTGCAACTCTGAATGTATGCCCCATTACTACAAACATGTTATATTCTCATTCTCTCTTCCACATCTCCACTCAGTGTTTGAGTCAGACTGGAAGTGATTGGGATTTGTGTGATGTTCTGTTTTTAGTGATCACCTTTGGCCTCAGGTGTCAACTTGAATCTGTGTGGACCTGGGAGCCTGTTTTGCTGAGGATACACAGTGCACAGGTTGCACAATTACACTTGGATTAAAACACTCACACAGTCCAGTGATTTAATACATGCACAGTCAATTTACTGCACTACTTTGGTGCAATGAAAGCATAGGAATAAAAACTTTGAGTGACAGGCAGTGAGGGAGATAGAGAGGTAAAGAGGATGGGTAACGATAGGGAAAAATGTCAAACAGTGCTAGAATAGAAGAAGAAAAAATAAGAAGCACCCGAGGGTAACAGGGTAAAAAAAAAAAAAAAAGCAAAGTGAGAAAGAAGAGCTGGAAAAGGACAGAAGGATGAGGAATAGCTAGAGCCTAAATGACAACCTCTCCACCTCTCCCCCTCCCATTACCCAAGTCTACACTTCTCCCTGCTCTGTTATTCCACATCTCTCTCCATCCCTGCCCCCATCCCTCGCTCTCTCAATCTCTCTATTCTGCTGCTCTCCAGCCGACCTGCTCAGACAGGGGTGAAGAGTTCAGGCGCTTCAAAGGCTGCAGTGTAGAGACTGCATGTCATGTGGGAGCCACAGCAGCCTTGCCTGCAGACTTCACAGACAGCTGCTGCTACAATTGATCCTCGACCAGCCAGTGTGCAGTAGTTCAGGCTTCCAACGGTTGCATACTGCAGCTACATCTGACTCTGGAGCAGCGTGCTTGATATACAGCCCATAAGTAGCCAGATAGGGCCTTTGCGAAGTACTCCTAAACAAAAACATTGGACACAAGCCAGAGCTGAGGTAAGGATACTAAAGCCTTATCATACAAAGGTCAGGACAAAAGGTGCCAAGTGATTTCCTCTGTAATTTTGTCAATCACTGCTGCATATATTACCAGGCACTCAGGAAGCAAACACATCCAGCAAGGGGCAAAAGGAATCAACTCTGCATTTCTGTAAATAGAATTTATAGGCAGTGATGAGGAGCCAGTGAGACAGAATATGGAAGTAGGAAGGCGGGAGTAGGAGAGGTCAGCGAGCGGCCACACTGAGGAGGCACAGTGAGGACACTGCCAGAACAGTGTAGAGCTTAATATAAAGTAATACCGTACAGTAATGCCAGTGTTTTGAATTAGAATGAGGTGCTTAGGCATTACGCTGTGATAGGTTATATTGAGTAAACAGTGAATCCTTTTACGTGCAAGTGACGAGAAAAATTACAATCGCATTTACTTATTTGCTAGAAAGAGGAAAGGTTTTAAATATTTAACATTCTTTACATCCAAACCAAAGCTGGGATTCATTCAAATTACCTCATCTTTTTAAATAAAAGGTATTTATGTTTGTATCTAATATGCATTATAACAAAATGAATATTATACTGATCAGACATGTAAGTAAATAAACAAATGACGGATTTTTTTTGTTGTGTGTGGTTTGTTTTTTTTAATGTATGTAGGTGTAGAGGATGCTTTATTTTCTAATGATCCCTTTAACAGGATAACATTGATAGTTAAAAGAATTCCCAGGCTGTACCCAGGCTCTCGCCCTGTAAACACTCAGGCTTTTGGGGGTGGCAGACAGTGGCACTGTATGTGGGCCATATTGGACCCAAGTCAATGGCAAATTATGACACAAATGTAAATACTTGTATCGTAGCCTTTGTCACATTTCAGTCACCAATAAAATGGTTTACTGTATTTATTGAGAGTTTCTTTTTATGATTTTCTGGGAAATCATAATACAACATTGTTGCTCTTATTTTGAAGGACTGCTATTTCTAACTTAAATTAGCATGTCTGCATGAAAATGCAGATTCTCTCTAAATGCGCTGGAAAAATGGAGAAAAAACAAAATAAAAAGATTAATGCACAACCTATATTTTTTAACAAGACTTGGACTTGTAATTATTTATTGACTGAAGTATGAGGTGAAAGCGTGTACTTTGTTTGTGGAGAGCAGATTGCCGTGTCTGAATCATCTCATGAGGCTAAACATGACAAGTACATGCTTGGATAGGCTCATGCTGAAATAGGACAAACAGGATGGTGTTACAACGGATGGAGGTCCAAATCTGACAGGGAAAAATGTTGGACTTTAGAAACTGATACAAGATAAAGTGACTGAAATATCACCTGAAAGGTGTAAGCAACTGCTAAGAATTAACCACATGGAAATTGATTACTAAATTAGTTTACTTAATCAGAGCAAGAACACCAAATCACAGACAGTTTGCTTTACTTTTGAACTAGGATGAGACTGAACATGGTGACACAGGCTACCACACAGCTGTCAGGTAGCTCATCGAGGTGCCATTAAAGAGAGAAAGAATATGGGACCTGAGAGCAAAAATTTGAGAGTTTTATGAGAAGAAAAGTAATAGAGCTCTCTGAAAGGAAGGCAGACGTTGCACTTGTTGTTGTGACTGCCCCTTGCTTTTCTACTCATACAATGAACCAAATTTTAAATAGTTTAAGCCTAAAACAGACTAGATTTCCCACTTAAAACTACAAGCAAAATAGCAATAGCATAGAGTCATTGAAAGAAAATACGCATTTTATTCAAAACTGTTTTTGGGAATGTTGAATAAATAGTGAAACAATGTTGGCATTTTTAGTACGCCCATTTCACATTCTCATTACAAAGTGTAACATCTACTTTTACAGTAACAGTAGCAGCTTATAAGAAGATAACTTAATATAAATTAATATTGAGCACAACTGAGTTCAGCTTTATGTAGTCTTCCACAACAGTTTCTCAAGTGGTCTCTTACGAAAATGAATTGCCCGCCCCTGGTCTAAGAAAATGTATGAATGAACAATTTGTTTCCCTAAAAATTGATGTGCTAAAAAAAGGAGTCCAAAAAGTCTTGTAAGAAAAACCCCCACAGCAGATCAGCCCATGTAGGAAACTGCCAAAAAAGAAAGATTGTCCATGGTGTGTATTACATTTTTCACATAACCAACCAAACTGATTCTAACCAGAAGAGAAGCGGGATGATCTAGAGGAAGATAAGTAAACCAGAGTCTCCATATCTGAGGCTGGCCGTTAAAAAGAAGAGCATACACTCAAACTTTCCAAACTCTGACTCAAAGGTCAGCATGCTGGACTGTTTAATGAAACTGCCAGTCGATGACCTGTGAGGCATCTGTTTCTTTTAACAGAATAATAATCCTAATCTCCACAACAGAAAAACTACCAACAAAAGGAGGGTTGTGAAAGAACTGAATGAAAGCCCAGATGTGTAGTACATGGACAAAAATCCTGAAACACATCACCAGTGAAGAAATTCTGCAGAAAAAAACATCTGTTGACATTTTAGTTAAAGAGGAAAAACGGAAAAAGTCCTTTGTGAGCTGTATCCATGTATGTAATCAAAGAGGATAAAAAGCTTGCTTGTCAAAATGAGATTTTCATTGGATTAAAAAAAAAAAAAAAATTAATGAACTCTTTGTTCGTTTCCACAAAACCATAGTTGAAATATTTTATCACTGAAAAATGATTTCTTCCAGGTAAACAAATCCACAACCTTCTTTAAGTTCCACATTTGTGGTTAAACATTATCATGTTATTGTAGCTGCTGCATTTGAGATAATCGTGTCAAGTCCATTAATTAGGAAGCCAGGTGAAGCTGACTGTTAATTATCAATGAATTAGATTTGGCCAGTGCTACAAGATCTGCCGCTACTACTGGAAAAAAGCTGAAAAGGCTTCTTTTTTTATTATTTAACATTCAGTTAATTGATACTGCTACACAGATGAAAAAGCCCAACCTTACAGCTTTTAAAATCACAGCGACCCCTCTATCAAAGAGGTGGACCACCAAACCAGGGGAATTGCCAGCAAATATTAATAGCTAAAATTGAATGGACATCGGAACAGGCTCCAGTGTGATGCATTTGTCCCTTTTCCTGCAGAGTGAGTGCATACAGTCTGGCTTTCTATAACAACAACAATAAAACTAACCTCATATGTTAAAAGGGTGTTGCTGTCAACTGCTCGCTCTAAATCTTTCTGCTCCTTAGTGGTCAAAATTGCTTAATGCAACTTTTATTAGCAAAGTAACGAGCACTAGAGAGGGGAGAGGGCCCGTAAAATGTCCTCGGAGATGCAAGGCCTGTTCCTAAGAAAAAAAAAAAAAAAGAGTTAAGTGAGTACAGTGTGATTTCACACCTATGGTGAGGGTGGCTGGATGGTGAGTGGGAGGCACGGCTGTTACCCACACGATGCCAGTCTGCCAGGGCACCACCTAGGGCCCTACATCGCCCCCCCTTTTCTCCCCCTCCCGTCCTGTGACGCCATGTTCCCCTTGCCCTGCAACACCAGTGCCCATCTGCTAGGACATGTTAGCCGCTGGCGCCAGGGACTATTTAGCCTGGCGTAATTAGCCCCCAGACACCAGCAGCCTGGTTTTTAAACAGATGTGGGGGAGGTAGCACTAGCAAGGCGACTATATACGACCAACAAATGTTTGATAAGGATGAGAGAGGAAGAGGGAGAGAGAGCGCGAAGAGAAGATGTGACCTAGTTAAAGGGATGATGCAACTTATGTTACAGCACAATGGGCAGTAATGATGACAACCCTACTTGCTCTGACTGTCCAATGCCATGGTCGAGGAAAGCCGAGCAGATGAAATTTAATTAGGCTGTGTCCATTTGCTGTACTGACATACAAGTATGTGGAAATAAACACTTTAACAGACAGACAAGGATGTTTTAACCTAAAATACCGATGCGTTTTCCTTATTCCGAGTACCCTCACTGGCTTATTGTGTACTTGGCCTGACCTTTAACGAGGGACAGAGAAAGGTTACAGTGCAGATGCCCTTGAACCTCATGATCGTAATCACACGTGACTGTAACGGCAATGACCTTTACCCGCTTCCCTCCCCTCCTCCTCCTCACCATCTTTTTCCTCCCTTCCTCCACACCCCCCAGGGTCATTTGAGGGTCCAGACTCTTGTCAAGGCTGTCACTCTAGACAGCCCTCTCCATCTACCGCCCCCACTGTTGCCATGGCAATGGACGGCACTGCGCTCCGAGGACTGTGTGAGGGGGCAGAGGGAGCCAGCGGACGGATGAACGCTGCAGCATCTTTCCCTAACCTAGGTCAACCTTGCAGAGCTAGTGTAAGTAACGGGAGGGGATAAATGCTGGTCATGCCGCTTGAAGCCCAAATAAACTGTCAGGATAACGTCAGCACAGGGACGGGAAAGAGCAGTGATGAAACAAAGAGCACAGGTAGAGGGAGTACAGTGAAGGAATTATATAAAGCCCATAAGCATTGTCTCAATTTCTCTGTTTACACTCACGGGCCAATCATGTAATCCCTGTCTTCTGCAAAGACATGCACACACACGGAAACGTGACCTGGGGGCAGGCACTGGAGCAGCACACGTGTACTATCACAGAGCTCCCAGCCAGCATGAGTCACTGTGAACACCAGTCGACCCAGAGAGAACAATGGCAACCGGTGTGTGTGAGGGTGTCTGTCAAGCGTGCACGTACTGGCACAGGATGAAGAGCCACGGATGGAGCAACACCCCACTGCGCCACCGTCAGACAGCCATTTGTTTTCTTTGTGTGGATGCATACTTGCACGAGTGTGCCACACTGTACGTTTTATGATTGCACCGCCTGTCTTCCTCTTATACTTGTAAAGGAAAAACAATTGCGCTGTACACATAATGTGAGCACTGCAATTAAGCAATCAATAAGGAAAGAATCACTCTGCTCATATGTAGTTGGAAAAGCTAGCTGTGTCGGTGCATACTTCAGCCTGTTTCATTCCTGACTGCCTGAGAGACGCACTCCAGCAGCCCACAGTGGACAAACACCTGTCCATAACACACTTGAACCGGACCTGGTATTCAGTAGAGATTCTGATGCAGGTTTAAAAAAAGCACCTGCTCTAACACTTTATTTAGCCCGTGATACAAACCGTATAGTACGTTGAAAACAATGATTGCATTTATGTAATGCTAAGCGCAGAAGCAGCAGCGCACACACTCCGAAAGAAGGAATCAGGTTTGCATCTTCTGCTTCCTTGGGCAGGGAACCAGAAGAGGCAAAGGCTAAATCACGCTGCAATGCATGATGTCAGAGCGGTCCGCACAGGTTGAGACGTGGTTCATGTCAAAACTCTTGCTCTTAAACTGCCTGACATGGAACAAGGAGCAAGTCAGGGTTGAGTTTAAGTTCAACAATGCAAGCAAGGTTATATAATATTATATAATTTGCCATTTGCTGGCCTTGTTTTGGGGGACATCAGAGCAGAAGACACTAAACAAAATAAAAGTGAAACAGAAGCTTCAAAAAAACAAAGACAATTATCCCCCTGCAGGTCCGTAATACTCTCCTCAGTTTTAGCTTGGGTTTTATGTCAGTCAGCGTCTTAACCTTTGGCCTACATCTAACCTCCAAGCTGATCTGGAACATAAACAGCCAACTGGTACAATAAATAACAAGATAACAGTGCGTGACCTGTTCTTTCCTAGAACTACTTGCAGTGGTGACCGTTCTTTTAGATATGTATGTTTGCAGAAACTGCTTTGTTGAAACTCACGAAATACAGTGCAAGAATTCAAAATATATATTGAAGACCACAGAGTTAGTGTTTTGCATAGATTTAAGGGCACAGAACTGTGCCAATTGTTGCAAAGACCGATCTGAGAGCTATAAAGCTCATTTTGCATTTCTACAGTTCTATAGATAAGCAGATAGTCTACCTGAAAGCTTAATCAGCAGCTCAGAGGCGACCTTAACGTTGATATCCTGGCTCAGCAAGCTGTTCTTAGCCATGGGGCTTCCTTCTCTTGGTTTCAGCGACCCTGGGCGATCTGTGGCTGCTGCAGCCACCGTTGGCCCGTCTGGGCTGAAAGTCGTAGGGAAGCTTGGCTGGATCTGGCTCTGGGACTGGGAGGATGGTCTCGGGCTCAGTGCTTCCTCCACTTTGGGCTCTTCCTTCAGTTGGAACGGAGATTTGAGTGTCTCCCTCTGATTGGCCGCTGGAGTCAAGAAGACAAAAGAGATCAGAGGGAAAAGTGATTATCCAAAGAAGGCCATGACCAAAACACCTGACATGCATTTCATAAGCTGAAGTCACTTACGCAGCACTGTGAAAATGTAAAAAAAACAAATGAATGACAACATTTTCCACAATGGGATATCACAGGTCATACTGGCCAACAGTTGGCGCGATATGGGGGGAAAAACCCAGGGCGCAATCTTATGATCTCATTTCGTCTTAAGGGTATCCACAACAAATTCAGAATTCCTCCTCTCTTTCTTTTCTACCTCACAGAGCCTTTCCCTCTCCCCAACCCATTCATTTCTGTGCATATTATTCTCAACCTTAAGTCTGGATTCCTCGTTTCCTTTTGCATTTGACATCATCTGAATCCCCTTCATGAGGGGACATGAAATAATTGGACATGAAATAATTCCAGCAGTTCTGATAGCAATCAGCCGAAGTCTTATCTGCCATCTTTGCTGTGTGTAGCCTAGGTTAGGGATTGAACTGTCACATGGATCCCTCTGCTCTAAAGTCATCTTCAAGAGAAACTGGGCCACATCTAATCCGCCTTAGATGAATAATTAATAATTAGACATGGAGCAACTTCCGATAGCCGCCAAGAAAAGAACAGCAGGGCAAGCGCCTCTCTTTGTGTCTCTGAGCACATTCCACTACTCCCTGTGCTAAAGCGAAGGTTTTTACAGGTTATGGCTCAGAAAAATGGTTGAAATAAAAACTGCTTTAACACACACAAAAAAGAAGAGCTAAAAATATTGCCAAAAATATACCATACTGTTAGTGGAAAGACACGTCACGTCTGTTTAATACAGGGCTGTGGGAACAGAAGGTTAAAGGATACCACTGTCTACCAATTAAGTGCAGGTGCACTATACCATTTTTCAGAAAGAATGTGAGTACTGAGGACTTTTTTAACAAATAGATTATTGTGCAATGTCACAAAACTTCAGTTACTTAAATTTAAGTCACACTGTTTGGCCACAAAATTAAAAACCACTTCCTCTAGATCCCTCACTGAACCTTTTTATGTCACTAGAGCCATTTTCATTTCCAAATATAGTTTTGTTCTTCTTCTTTTTTTTAACTATGTCAAATGATTCAAAAATGCACTGCACAATATTCGTTTGATTTATGAGGACACAATAACTTGAAAACTTACAAAGCCTTCTGGACTTAATTGGACGTATTAAAGGATCAAAATCCCCCGCTGTTGCATGAAGTGAAAAAGCCGAGTTTACATGCTCTTTGATCTTGTTTATTCAAAATCTAAAGAGATCAGCCCATGTGACTTGTGAACACTATCTGCAATAGTGGCATTGTGATGTGGGGCAAATTCATATGCGAGTCAAGAAGCAGCTTCGTTGCTATGATAACCAAACATGACAGAAGTTACAAAAATAAAGTTGGTATATACCGGTAATGTCATTTTTACCCCATAGCAACATGACTCATTTGTAGAAGGACATCACTGCAATCTGCAATAAATCAATTTGCGAGCGCTCCAGCAGACACCACGGTTGAGTACCTGCTAAGGAGCTATGCAGGTATCACTAGTTCAACTTCATAATTAGCCACACCAAATTTGGCTTTCCATTTTTCCATTTGAATGCTAATACTGTTTGACTGTGCTAATGTCAAGTGGTGCAGCGACAAACACATCTTCACATCTACTGGCACAACCCCTGACACTTGTACAGTTTGAAACAGCTTGTACATCCTAGCATGGACACTCAATCTGCAACACACACACAAACACACACAGAGCATGGCTATAAGAGAGGCTATCACTCTTGGGCAGACTGCTGTCCAGTCTCCTCTGGCCCCAGCAGAGATCTGCTCCGCTCCTCACCCGATCGTCTCACCTAACATCTCTAACCGCCACAGGCCTGCCGCCCCCTGCCCACATCATCAATCTGCGCTGGCCCCGGCCCCTCTGATTAATGATGATCTATGCCGGAGGGATAGAGGGCTCAGGGACAGGGGATACAGGGCAGGGAAAGGGGACAGGTGCTGGCGTTCTGACCACCCATGTGATGTTGTGATGCCACAGTGCCACACAATGGCAGGGCTGGGCTTGCAGTTCAAGAGGCTGAGAAGGAACAGGGTGAGCAGCAGCAGGGAGGGGAGGGTGGGGGGACATGGGGGTGGGGCGATGACCTTCAAGTTCAGGGGGGCAGTGGCGCAGGGTCGCACATGGCACCAGCTGGAAATGTCATGCTGTCAGATGTCAGCGGGCAGGCTAAGTATAACCTGGTCAGCACCTGGAAGGACGTCCTCTAATTAGAAGCGTGTTGGGCCATGTCGGATCAGACAGGGACAGCACACTTGGTCAGCGCCTTACAAACACAGATTAAACAAAAACTCACATTTAACCATACTTTGTGTTGCCGTTTGCTTCGTCATGCTGCGTTCAAACCCCGGGCAGTCGCTGCGCTTAAACCACTGACAAATAAATACTAAACGCAAGCTCGGATTCTCGAATCCTTCTCCTCGGCGGCCTCATGAGAACAAAAACAACTCCAGGACGTGCACTCACACACAAAGTCACACCACTCCTGTGACCTTTTGGATTGCTATAAATAGAGCGCATTTCCACTCAGAATCTATGTTACAGATCCCAATGAATAATTTAGTAGCCTAATCCAGTAGGCAAGTTTTTTGTTTTTTACTCCTCTGAGCTGATGGCTCAAGAACACAAAAAAAAAAAAAAAGAAAAAAGAAAAAAAAAAAGGCAGCGCAGAGCACCAACAGGAACTATTCAGCCAACAACACCACCAAGCTTACACTTTTGGCCTTTTGTCTGTCAAAATTCACAATCACAATAGCATCATGAGCATCCAGTCCCTGGCAGATCATTCTGTGAAGTGAGCACAGATTCGCGGAGGAGATGGGCATCTCTGGGTGACTGGGCTTCGCTTATGTGAGTTTCGTGACTGTGTGTGTGTCTGTGCATGCGCGCACCAATGTCCAGTGTCAGCTCCCTGCGCTGGTTCTAGCTCAGGTTTGACGATGCTATCAGTTTGTCTCCGTGTTATCACACCCTTCTGACACCTGCCACCAACGCTACTTCCATCGCCGTTCTCCTGCCCGTTTCTCTCCCCCTCGCTACGCTTCTCTCTTGCGCCTCATCTGTCTCACTGCCAGGCGCTTGTCCACTCCACCTCACCTCTAGCTCCGTGGCCAGGGCTGCCGTCAAATAACTTCATTAGCTTTCCACCTCTGTCACGCCGGCCTGCTCCCCCTCTGACAATTGGCTGCTGTTTTTTTTTTTTTTTTTTCTTCAGAGAAGAGGAGGAAGAAAAAAAAAAGCACAGGGCTACATGGGGCAGGTTGAGAACCCAACAAAAGCTGACAGTGTGCTAGACACCGGACAGTGATACTGATGGCTGCAGTGGGGATGTATGGACCAGAGGTCACACACAAAAGAGGTGCCTGTATCTGCTCATGCAGAGCTGGAAAGCAGGGGACACATACGATTAAATCTAGACATTCTTAAAAGAAGGGAATCAAAAAGACTCTGTCATGAGACGTTCCCAAAAAAATGGCTTACAGAATCTTTCCTGCATACTTTTTTCCTTCAATATGCATAAATACACACAAAAAACCTCGATCTCCTGCTAGGATGACACACAAATGGCATGTTTTACAAGTCTAAATTCTGCTTTTGCGTCACATTACTGTACCCAAGCACCACATGGGAGTCGCTCTCCCAGGAAACGCATAAATAAGACAACTGCAGAAGCATCATGACAGATGCAACACCTCCTATAAACCCCCCCGCACACCAATTATTCACACCCAGCCAGGGTCAAGCACGTTGTGCCTGTGTCACCACAGCGGGGTGGGAGTGGAGGGGGTGTTCGGAGGGTGTGCAGTGCCCGCTGTCATTATTAACTCGGGGTCCACTGGGCACAGGGTAGGGGCTGTGCATTTCAAAGTGCCTCTGTGGCTTTCATCTCTGAATCAAAATGTGGATCACACCGGATAGCTAACGGTTGTGTCAGTGTGCAAGGATAAAAATCAAAGGGTATCAGTATAACACTCAACGGAAAGCAGGGCAGCCACCCCCCCCCCCCCAAAAAAAGAGATATGCTTATTATGTCAGAGGTCACTGAGAGTTCACTGGCTTTTTATGCCTGGGGAACTCAATGCAACTCCCTCTTTGCTTTTTACTCCCTCCGCCTTTGCTTGCTGTCACTTTATCTGTCTCATTTTTCTCCCCGTTTTTCTTTTTTTAAATTTTTTCCCTCTGCAGCTTTTTAATACCCCGCCCCCGCCTCCATAGGGCCTTGTGGGATCGAGGCACTGAGACAGCGGTGTAAAAGCAGGAGGGATGAGCTGCTCGTGTACGCACTCAATCTGGGTTGGCAGGGAGGTCAAAAGAAATGGAGTCTAGAGGTCCCAGGAGGAACTTCCTCACCTCTCCTTTCCTGGCTGCTCCTTGGCATGGGTAAGTCTCATAAAGATCTGAGCCCACTTCTTTCCACTTTCATAACCCTCCTTTCTTTAACTCCGCCCCCCAACAAAGGGAGAGAACTTTGTGATCAAAGAAGTGGTATTCATTAAAGCCCATCATCACGCATTCAAGTTCAACATCCTCTCGTCCTGTCTTTTTATATCCTGCCTCACTCTCCTTGAATGATGCCCCGACTAAGATGTCCGCCACTTGACACTGGGCTGACATTGCAGGGAGCCATCTTGGCTCCTCTGGGAGTTGCCTGGGCTTGATTGTGCAGTCTGGGAGTGAAGCGCAACTGGCACCCAGGGGGCATCCATGTGGAGCCGGGGCGTGCAAGATCGAGCGGGAGTTAACTAAGCCGAGCCGAGTCCCCGTGCATCCTGGCGGGGTCACAGGATGGCGCTGAGGGCGCTAATCATTTCAAATTATGAATTCCTTTTTAATTATGAATTATGCATAAATTTTTAATTAATCTAATGTTCCCAGGGTTTTTTTCCCCTCCCATCCTTACTCTCAAGATCTCAATCTAATTACACAGTATTAAGAGGAAGAGTGGCAGTCGTCGCCTCGACCCTGGCGCTGAACCCCGGTCAACCTTTTTCCATCAATCTTGCCATCTTCTCCAAGCTCATCTTTTGATATTTTCTGCAACACAGTGAAATGCATCTAAACATGGGTCGGGCCACGTACGGCTGGGAACAGCGTGTTTGTTAAGTTTGTTCAAGAAAGTGCAGTATCATAGCTGGCTTAGGAAAATAAAGAAGGAAAGGACAAACTTCCTATCAAGAGCAGCCAATATGAAGTCTTCTATTTTAGACGACAATCTTTAAGTCCGCTTGGGTAAATATTCAGTTTATCCCTTTGGCTAATTTGGAATTGAATTTGTCAGTAATAATAACAACACGTGCAAGGAAAAGCAGGAGGAAGACGCCAGGAATCTACAATTAGTCACCAACCGTGACAACTGACAAGATGCTGGCGAGAAAATAAATTCCTTGACCACTATTGACGAGGTACCCTTGAGCAAATCATTTAGTCCCTGACTGCTTTTGCGGAATTAATCAGTGCCCAGCTGCACAGAGCTAAAGACGTGCCACCGGGCATTACCAAGTGTCAATTTTACCAAAAAAAAAAACAAAAAAAAAAAAACACCCCATCATACTGCATTTATGTTTGACTGGATAAATGATTTTAAAACTGAACCTTTACTTGGGTATTGATATGTAAAAATAACTGCAATTTCCAAAAATTAGACTAACTAAGAACATGCATGTTTGCATGAACTGCATGTTTTATGCTATTGGATTTAAGGTTCTGCCCTTTCCCCCATAAATACCACACTGGACGACCTCCCTCGTACCAGCAATGATGGGTTTTGACACCTCTGTGTACATCTATAAAGACAATTTCCAGGTTTTCCCAAGGGTAGGTGATACAAACCCAGTCACATGACCGAAATATGACAGAAACCACTCAGTTCAGGAAAGAGCATCAAGGGTTACTCCTAGTAGATAAAGCATTAAGAGCGTCACAGTGGCACATAAGTCAATTTCCTGTATATATTCCATTCTGCTGCTACCAACCCTGGTTGTGCGTACAGTGGGATGCGCTTTGCCCGATTACCAGCAATTTATGTTAGATGTTTTGAGTCATTACCGACAGGGTCCTCAATTCATAAGCAACAACAACAAAAAACAGAAGAGACAGGAAAAGCTCAGAAAAGGCTTTCTGAGCAGTCTTAGCCCCATGCAGTGAATTGGGCAGAAGGAGGATGTGAGTAAATGAGCTAGATGTGTTGAGCCCAACAGTTTCTCACTTATGCATAAACTCTGTGTATCAATCATTGAAATGTGTCAGCTTTTGAATATGGATTTAAAGCCCAGATCTCACCTTCCCGTGTTTATCTCAGCGTCATCTGTGCTAGGGTTTGTTGTTTTTTTTTAAACTGATGTTACTGGAATATTTTAAGATGCTGTATCAGTTCACTACATTATGTTTTCAATAGCAATACAGAGTATATATAACAAATACCTATGCACAAGCAAGAACACGTTAGGCCAAAACCTGGATCAGAAACCACTATTGTCGTGTGGGTACCACAATGTATGGTACACAAACAAATCATGAATGGATGATGTATGTATGATGTATAAGACACTACAGTATACTATGATTAAAAGGTTTGAATTCCTTTAGTATAGTTGAAATTACTTTGAATACATGTGGCATTATGACACCACCTTTTCTGTGCTCAATAAGTTAAAGAGCTCAGTCACATATGCCAAAACCCATCTGTGCAGTGCGACTAGATGCACATAGTCTGAACTGTTACGTTTCTTTTCACCGTTTAAAGAATGACACCAATGGGAATTTTAAATGTTTTCTAATGTTAATGCCCATAAAATAAAATTTAAAAAAGAAGCCTGAGATGCGTTGGTGTACGTGCTGCTGTCAAAAGCTAAAACTCTCTATTCCCCGCATGTTTGAACTAATAGACATTTTACGTTCTCGTTGTTTTTATAAGCCATTTAAAATAAAAAATAAATAAAAATAAAACAGCTCAGAGACATTCTGCAGCCTTGACCTGAGACAATAAGCATAAAAAAGTGTTTACACTTCTTACGAATGTTATTTCTGGTGACAATGAAGAATCAAAACAAAACTTAAGGCAAAGGGGAGACAACATCTAGCTGGAGATCAGTGCCGATGTCTTCATATGAGAGTTTGGAAGAACTGAAAAACTCTTGATGAAAGTGCAACTGCAGTGAGTCGAGTTTAAAAAGTCAAGCTGAGAAAGCGGCACAATAAACAAAGCAATTATGGATTACAGGAGTTACACCACCGCTGCGTCTGTGTGAGCTGCTTTTCTATGCGTTTCTGCACAGCGTTAACTAAATGCAGCACTGTAAAGACTGCACTATAAAAAAAAAGCTTTCGTTTAACGTAGGAAAAAATAAATCTATGCTAACCTGAAAGCTTCATAAGCAGGTCAGTGGCCGTTTTGGTAGTGATGTCAGGGCTGAATAAGGAGGCTGTGGTCGGAGCGCTGGGGCTGGATCTGACGCCGACTCCGACCCCTACTCCGGGTAGGTCCAGGGAGTTGGCGCTGCTGCTGGCACGGTCCCTGCAGATGCTGAAGGGGGAGAGCACGGACAGGTCTCGCTCTTGTGGCTCCTCCTTGATGTGGATGTGATTGGAGGACGCCTCGACTGGAGGGGACGTCTGCTGCTGAGCGTCCGAGTGCAGCGGGGACACCTCCGTTGCTCTCATGTCTGCGGAACTGCCGTCACCCATCAGGGAGCCCTCGCCCTCCGTGTCGGTGGTGATCTCCTCTTTCACCTTGACGTCTGTGCGTGGGAAGTGCTGGTGGCAGCGCATGTGAAGCTTCAGGCTGAAGTGACGGGAGGAGGTAAAGGGACAGAGTTCGCACTGAAACGTCTCACCCCGGTCCTGGTGCTGATGTACCTGGGAAAAAAATGGGGACAGGTTTAAGCGTCACACCCCTCCTTATCTCCAGCACTGCATGGTGCCAGGAAGACAGCTTTAGGACATCTTTTGCTTTATTTCTACATTTCTTTGTGAGCCGCAACAGTATTAAATCATGCAAAAGAGAAATGGAAACATTTAAATAGTGATCAAACACGACATGTAAGGGGATCAGATCAGAGAGGAGAAAAATAAAATCCAACCTTCATGTGGGACTTGAGATTGTCTTTGCGAGCACAGCGAAAGGGACACAGCGGACACTGATGGCTTTTCAAGCCTGTGTGGATGACCATGTGTCTCTTCCAGTAGCTCTTGCGTTTGATGACCAGGCCACACACAGGACACTGGAATGGTTTGCCACCATCCTCAGGAGAGCCTTGATGGGAACCAAAGAATTATTATTCTTATTTTTCTGTTATTTATTTTTTTATTTAGAGGCAAGATCCAGTCCCAAGATGTTGATGGACTTTGATGAATGAATATGCACTAGCTAAACGAAGCATTTAGTTACTGTAAGTGAGTATTGTGAGTGCGAATGGTTGTCTGTCTCTGTGTGTTAGCCCTGCGACAAACTGGCGACCTGTCCAGGGTGTAGCCCGCCTCCTGCCCTATGACAGCTGGGATAGGCTCCAGCACCCCCGTGACCCTGAAAAGGATAAGCGGAAGCGAATGGATGGATAGTTACTGTAAAGCAAGCGTGCCAAAAGTCCATCCATCCATCCATCCATCCATCTTCATCCGCTTTATCCGAGGCCGGGTCGCGGGGGCAGCAGCCTAAGCAAAGAGGCCCAGACCTCCCTCTCCCCAGCCACCTCCTCCAGCTTATCCGGGGGAATACCAAGGCGTTCCCAGGCCAGCCGAGAGATATAATCTCTCCAGCGTGTCCTGGGTCTGCCCCGGGGCCTCCTCCCGGTGGGACATGCCTGGAACACCTCACCCAGGAGGCGCCCAGGGGGCATCCTTGTCAGATGCCCGAACCACCTCAGCTGGCTCCTTTCAATGTGGAGCAGCAGCTGCTCTACTCTGAGCCCCTCCCAGATGGCCGAACTTCTCACCTTATCTCTAAGGGAGAGGCCAGCCACCCTTCGGAGGAAGCTCATTTCTGCCGCTTGTATCCGCGATCTCGTTCTTTCGGTCACTACCCACAGCTCGTGGCCATAGGTGAGGGTAGGGACGTAGATCGACCGGTAAATTGAGAGCTTCGCTTTTACACTCAGCTCCCTCTTCACCACGAGGGACCGGTGCAGCGTCTGCATTACTGCAGCTGCAGCCCCAATCCGTCTGTCGATCTCCGGCTCCCTTCTCCCATCACTCGCGAACAAGACCCCGAGATACTTGAACTCCTCCACTTGGGGCAGGAACTCATCCCCGACCCGGAGTGGGCACTCCACCCTTTTCCAGCTGAGAACCATGGCCTCAGATTTGGAGGTGCTGATCCTCATTCCCGCTGCTTCACACTCGGCTGCGAACCGTTCCAGTGCGAGCTGGAGGCCCTCACCCGATGAAGCCAACAGAACCACATCATCCGCAAAAATCAGAGATGAGATTCTGAGGCTACCAAAGCGAAAGCCCTCCGCCACTTGGCTGCGCCTAGAAATCCTGTCCATAAAAATTATGAACAGAACCGGAGACAAAGGGCAGCCCTGGCGGAGCCCATCACCCACCGGGAACGAGTCCGACTTATTGCCGGCAATGCGAACCAAGCTCTTGCAGCGGTTGCCAAAAGTATTGATCCTATTTGATCTCAAAAGATCCATATGTAATAATGCCGGCACCACTGCACTAAGACTGCACTAAGTGCATTTGGCTGAAAACAAATTGGATTTGTTAACGACGATCTTCATACGTTGCAAAGCCACCTAGCGGATCAGGGATGGACAGTTCGGTGGGCTTGTTCTCAGCCGCAGGATCCATGTTTGACAATCCCACTGTAAAGAAATGCAAATCCCCTCTTTAATAAGGGAGTTACTCAGACACTGATCAGATCTGCGAGAGACAACGTCTGCGCACCTAATGATGAAAACTATCACGAGAGAAACACCAGCTGGAAGCGATGGAACAATGAAAGCAAAAAACTCTAGCATGTTTTAGTATCTCGATTATTGTTGTTGGCTTCATATCCGGCATCCATTACTGTTTAATTGGTCTTATTAGAAAGAGGCATGATTGCATTACAAATTCTACAAGGGCCTGTCAGGATGGCTTCATAAGTATTCCAGTGCCGTTCCTTGAAAAACATCTGGTAATCAGTGTTTGGTGAAATTACTGTGCTCAGCCATTCATTGACCTGAGGTGTAAAACCTCGAGACTGCCTATTTGCAACAATAAACCACCATCTGCGGCCCAACCTCTCCAAGCACAGCAGAGATCACAATGCAGAAATGACTTGTGCTTAGTCTAAGTTGAGGCGAACAAAGCAGAAAAAAAACCAGGAGGCAGCGTGTGTGTGTTTAGTGCTTAACATGTGTAAGCCTAATCACGTGTTAGAAAAACGGGAGTCGATTCTTCCTAAAACACGAAAGCACAGCATGCCAGCGTGATACAGTTTTATAGCAGAACTAGCGAGGGTCTACAATAAAACAAGACATGACAGTCAATAATCAAGGTCACATTTTTCAGTCTGGCGACCAAACAACTACCTGCATTTTTTTTTTTTTTTTTTTTTAAACAGTGCTGCTCGACCTTGACGGCATGCCGGGTTAGAGCAGACCCCTTTTTAGCATGCAGATCACAGAATATTACATCGACTGCCTCATCTGTCTGAAGTCAATTTGATCCAGCCATTTTAGTTTTGGCGGGGTTGCGACACAATCCCTCAAAAGTGCCCATCCATCTCCCTGAAAACGTTCTGTTCTCCCTTAAGACTACTTAGCTGGAGCTTGCACTTTGAAGTCATCTCTCCGCCTGTCCAAGAGTGAGATCTGTGTGTGCACCCTTGTTTGGGTTGCACGTCTACATCTGAGCACGCTCTTACAGATTATACTGCGTGCCCATTTGTAAGTAACTGAGAGACAGCGTGTACGAGAGGAGAGAAGAAAGAGTGAGGGAGAAAAAAAAAAAAAGAAAAAAAAAAGAGTGCACGCATCTGTATCCAGTCAGTGGAAAGTATGATGTGTTTGGCCTTAAGTCTGCTGTGCTGATCAGTGCAGAGGGCTCTGGTTAGTGGGGTATGAAGCCAGGAGGAGGCTGCTGAGATGGATATGGACTCCAGGGCTCCCCACTGTGCCGAGCACACACTGACGGCCCCCTTTTGGCAGCACGCACATCCGAGCACAAACGAGCTGGTCTGGGAAGGCAGTGAGGTCTCAGTCGGGAACCCCCCGTCGAGCCCACAGACCATTTCCCAGACTAGAAGGCCAGCCAGAGCTGTTTTCTCTCGGCTATGCTCTCTGCTCGGCTGACAGTTAAGCTGAGGCTACACTACACACTGCTTCAGCGCCAGTGAGGTGAGAACAAAACCATTACAAAACTAGAGAAAACATGTCACCGAAGTTCACAATTCTGTTTCTCCGCCGGCATTTCTTTTTTTTTTTTTTTTGGTGACATGCGAACCTGCCGCTGCTACACGAAAAGGAGAGGAGACACGAGTCCGCGCTTTTTGGAGTCATCCTTAGAACGAAGTAATAATTTAGCACTGCTAACGGTGTGACTTTGAATTTCATAGTGTTGTATGTTTGGCCACACGATGGCTGGGGAAATATAGAAACTGAACTGACAGTCAAAAGACGTGAATTATTTTCTGCTGCAGTAAGACAAGCTTGCACATTCAACCATAGCAGTCTTGTTTAACTTTAAGCAGACAGATTGTGTGTTTAACACAATCTAACACTTGAGTGTACTTTAATAATTTTGCAAGTCTCTCTTGCTAAAGAAGAACAAACTACATATTTTAAGTAGAGAAATATGGAGTTATGCACCTACTGTACTGTACCGTACTGGTGCAACCATTATTTTAATTAATTCACTAATCTCATTATGCTTATAGTGATTCCCATGCTTATTATAGTCCTTTATTGTGCTTTTAGATTACCTGCTTGGTTGCTGGGCTTCCCTCTGCCCTTAGGAGGAGAGGGCAACAGCAACTCTAGGCTCTGATTGGGTGTAGAGGGCGTGGGTGCTTTCTGGTTCTTGTCCAACAGGGGCTTCACGTCCTCTTGGAGGACCCCAGTAGTTGCCAAGGGGGAACCGTCTTTCTTCTCTGCCAGCAGGTTTCCTGCTGCCCTGGCTGCCACCTCTTTGAGCAAGGCAGCGGAGGAGGTCATAGACACAAGTGAGAGGAAGGAACTCGCTGCTTGGTGGTCCGTAGCAGCACTGCCCGTTGATGAGGCTTGGCTCCGTTCACTGACTTTCTTGGAGAGCGCAGCGAGGGTGGAGCTAGCTGACTGCGGGCTAAACGGAGAGTTAAAGGCATCGAAGCGCACCACATCGTCTCCTCGACCACCCCCACCCAGGGTGGGCACTGCAGATGAGGCAGAGGTGGATGAGGAGGAAGATGTCGTTGAAGAGGAGGCCACAGCGTTCTTGTCTTGAAGCACAGCGTTGGCTGCTGCTTTTAACTTCTGGATTGCAGAGTCCGGGGACAGGCTGGAGCCGCAGGGCGTGGAGCAGCTGGCTGGGGGCCACTTATCTGCCACACCTGCCCATACAAAGCCACTGCCGTTGCTTGGGGTGACAGAGTTAAAGGGGTCTAGGGGCTCTTGCTTGATGTTGGTGGCTGAAGGAGCTGTGGAGGCCGGTGAGGCTGAGCCACTGTTGTTGTTGTTGTTACTGGCCAGTTTTCGGGCAAGAGCACTTAACTGCTGGGCGTGGTGGGAAGATGGAGAGAGTGTCAAAGGTGGGGCTAGACCTATTGGAGGAGAGTCGCCCCCAGCCCCTCCCCGTGATGACCGACCCAGGAGCTCCCCGGTGTCGAGTTTTAGCGACCCAGCTTCTAGGAGGCGCCGTAGGTTGCTGCTGAGGGGCTTTCCCAGGGCTCGAGATGCTGCCTCGCCGTACAGTGACGATACCACAGACGAGAGCGTGTCCTGGGCCGAGAATGCACCTCCATCCAGTCCAAGAAGTTCCAAAGAGGCACGATGGACAGGCGTGGGGCAACCCAGCGAGCTGTCACCTCCGCAGGTGTCATGATCCCCAGACCCAGCGCTGACTCCAGGTCGTTCGTCGGGAGAGGAGCCCCTGGGCAGGAGGACCTCATCCTGGGTGTCTCCAAAAGACGACGACTCTGAGCGCGTGTCAGAGGCGTTCCCAAACCAGCCTTCCTCCTCCACAGCAGTGCCATCAGGCCCTCCTTCCTCATTGCTGTCCACATCTGGAAGAGGAGAGGAAACCAAAGGAAGAATTAATGAAAGTGTGTGAGTACTGTGGCAAAGGTTGCTTTAGCGAACAGTTAAGACTGATGATTATTTCACAGCTAAACAATTGCCGTACAGCTCTAACTTAGGTTTACAATTATGATGCTTAAGACAGTTAAGCTTTCACAGTCCGGCTTCTACACTGCAGAGATTAGCAAACTACACAATGCAAAATCCTAAATGGGAGTCAAAAAGCCTTTAAAAGCTGAAAAAGCAGGCAGACAACTAAAAAGACTTAAAGCCCAAATTCAACTTCTTTTTTTTCTTTTTTTTAATACAGTCACAAGGCACATCCAAGATGTTTGAGTAATTTAGATTTTTCTGTCTTTTTTTTTTTTTTTTAAACCTTATTTTTCCCACCCTTGGTCTGGAAGAGCCTAGTAAAGGGGTTACCATGACAACGGGTCCTTCTGGGAGGCTAGACAGCAAAGATTAGGGTAATGGAGGTTACAGAACTAGATTAATATTCATGAGCCTGCGGATACCACCAGGGAGCCAATAAGGATAGGGTTAAGGTCACCAAGGGTCATTAATATACACTTCATGTATCAATATTCATAAGCAAAACATTACAGCTTGCCAGACAAGGGCGAACAAAGAAAAGTGAATATTCCTGATACATATTAACAAACCTCCATAAGAATATGTCAAATGCACCAAGCCCGGGTGAAACAAAATGTCAAAACTGACACCTCCTCTTTGGGTTACTGAACACACGAAGCTCACGAAACATTTAACAAAAAACTGGCTGAGATTGATTAGAAGAGCAGGCACTCAAAAATGAAAATATCATTAAGATGTCTTACACACCAACATACATTTCCAAGCACACCAAAGCTGTGTTCACCTTCACGACCCTCGCTGAGGCCCGGTGGGTCCGCTCTTTGTTTACAGGCAAAGGCAAAATCGTTGCCAGGCAACCCAGCCCAGCAACCTGTAGGGATCATTAGAGATGGCTGACATCTGGCCAGCATGGCTCGCTGTGGTCCGCAAAGGTGACCACAATCACAACCCGCTGTGACCGCTACTCTCCTTCTGCAACAGATATCAAACAGGGCCTGCACACTTCCAGATATCTTCTCATCTCAAACACATCCCCACTTCCTTTCTTACATTTTACAGTAACACAGAGGAAGATGTCAAAAAGCAGAGCAACGGATCACCTTATAATATCAGCCTTAGTGCTTTCCAAACATCCTATAGCCACATGCCTAGTAGCCTTCACCTTGACAAGATATTACAGGACGCACTTTATGGCACTGACGAGCTCGTGTGACACTTTGTCTGTTGAGACTATTATTAAGGTGAATGAAAAACACCAAAATGCACCGATTGTGAACCCAATTTACCATGCCGCTTGAAGCCATTTTACCACCGGAGTAGGGTTAACAGGAATAAAGGGAGGCAGAGGGAGAAGGAGCCAGTGAGTCATGCAGGGCAGGGCTTGACCCATTTCCATGTGACATGCGAAAAGCAGCAAGAGCCACTAATGGCTGTAATGTGGTTAGAGGGAAATCGCTAGATTACTGACCCGAGGTCTCAGCTTTGAGGCTGAACTTTCTTGCTGCCTAAGTTCAATCTTAAACCTCGGGGTTAGGTGCAGCTGCACACAACACTAAGCCACTGGGCTTCTGCCTGAGTGCTACAGTGCGCACTTCACTACCATGGCTTTGTGTGTCACAGGCGAGCCACCCCTGTGGACAGAATGACATTTTCCAAGGTCATGGTCTCCAGACCAGCTCTAAGGGGCCTTCATGCCAGTTCTGTACTTACAGCTAGTGCTACATGCCCATCGTACACATTGAGACATTCTTTGAAGAACAAACACATGTTTAATTGCTAAAGTCCTGCCCATGATTATCTTTTCCTTTTTTTCTTTTTCCCCTGACATACACATTTAACTGCTTCGGCTCCTCAACGGTGGCTGGTTTGATGATGGAGGCATGGAGATACTGGCCGAGGCGGCAAGTGTCTGCCACTGAAAGGGAACCATTTAGCGGTGTAATGGCGGGGATGACTTGCATGTTGAGACAAACAGCTGCGGGGTGCTCAGCAGTCTGGATCTGTTATCACTCACACACGGATGATTCACTGGCAAAAACGGGAGGGAGTTTTCTCTCTGGGCCACTGAGATGTATAGCGCCACCTTATTATAGACAGACAAAGACAGACCTATAAAGGGGTCCAAGTCCAGCCTGAGACTCCATTAAAGGGAGGGCCAAAGGCTTCAAGACTTCCCAGAATAAACAGTGTTGAGCTTGACCAGAGATGCACACAGAGCAGATAAAAATATTTTCATGTACAGCGTTTAGAAATTTGTTGTGCTAACCTGTCAAAGGAAGAAACCAGGAGGCTCACAGCCCGTAACTACAGCTAAAAACAGTTGGACCTTCCAGGTAGTGGAGTTGTTCATTGTTTCACCGCACAGAGCTGTCAACAATCTCCAGTTGTGAACTTGGCAGGATTATTTTGGCTGAGGCTTTTTCAGGTCAGAGGGTTGTGCACGCATGTGTGTGCTTTTGTGCTCAGATGTAGACGTACAGACCGTGTGCCAGCTATATTTCAGCTAACCTTGTCGCACAGAAAGATCACTAGTTAAAAAAAAATAAGTAAATATATAAAAGGAAGGCGTGTGAATTAGAGAAAGGAGAGAAGAGCAGGACACTAGAGTAAAAGGTAGGTCAAGAGGTCACCGACCACATGACTTCTGCGAGGCTGCTGACTAACATGTTCCCTCTCCTTTTTCCTCTCTCTCTTACACACACAAAGCTACTCTGTTGCTTAGCCAGGCATGAATATTGGCCTCCCCGACCCCAGGCCTGAACGGGGTAGGGGGGGAGAGGAGACGGGACAGTGAAGGAAGGAAGGGACAGATAGAGAGATGGCAAAAAGGGAGGGGCTGATCTGACTGGGCAGGCAAGAAGAGGAGGCCATTAGCCGATTAAGGTTGGAAGGGGGTGCATCAATACTGCGCTGATGTCAAAAGGAGAGTCGTGCCCATGAGCTAATATAAGAATGAGAGAGAGAAGGAACAAGAGCTAGAGAGAGGAGGATAGTGCAGGTCAGGGAATCACTAAAAATCGCACAGACTGCTGACCGCAAAGCCCTACAAAGTGAAATAACATGAAAGACTGTCACAACATACCGAGACTAGAGCCATCACATTTACATCACCAAAATGATTAGCCTCTCGTTCCTTCTAAGACTGGGAGGCTCATCGTGGTATGTGTGCTTGGGTTAAGGAGGTAGGGCACAGGGTGAGGCCATAGGAAGGAAGGCAGGGAGTATGGATGTGGTGAAGAAGGAGCCGGGGCAGTAATTAAGTGTCCGGCTGGACCCTGGCGGGGGTTGCCACAGCCGCGGGCTATGCTAATGAGCAAGCCCGGCGGTCAGGGCTACCTTATTAGTGCTCGCTGGACAATATGGTGGGAGAGATGCACTACTGACTGCTTCACGTCTCTGCAAATGACTAACAGTCCTCCCAAGGAGGAAGGTAATTCCATTAATTGGAACACAGTGGATCAGGATCACCTCCCTTTCCTTTTTCCACAAACCCTCACTTGCTTGATCTATGTCAAAATCACCCCCCCCCCCTCCTCCCCCCTGAATTAAGAAAAAAAAAAGAAAAAAAAAAGTAGAAATTACTTATTTCGTTATTCATTATTACCTGTAATCAGTAAAGTAGTCTCAGTTGTGTAACCAGGATGTTAGCCACTTTGTCATATACTTTACTTCATGCGTGTCTTTTTCCCTAACACCAACCAATTTTATAAAAGTTTTCACTTTGAAGAAGAATAACAGCAAGAGAAGACTGCAGGAGTAATGATTTAACCGAATGTTAACACAATACTTCATTGACATTTATTAGAAACATTAGACTTACTTTTGATTCAACGTCAACAAGTGTAAAACACATGTAAGTCAGTACCTTTCTAAACAGACAAATCTTATATTAAAAATGTAAAAAAAAAAAATCAATTAAATTTTTACAAATCCAGATCCTGGCTCTTTTGCCATTTCCCATTTTTGAATATAAAACCAAAGGTTTAAAGAAAAAGAAAGGTGTCATGTGTTTAGAGTAAGGACACATCTGTAAATCGGTTGAATATTGATGTTCCTTTGCAGGAGCAACATGACCATCACTCCATCGAGTTTATTTCATCGTGTTGTTTCCATTAGGAAGTTGATGAAACATGACAACCAACAAGGCGACAGGCAATACCAGTGATTACTGAGGCGAAATGTCATACAGGACAGTATGCCTCCTATTTACATTAAATGAACTTGTAAGACTGTGCCTGTCCTTTATGTTAAGCAACACCACCGCTTAACAATCTTAAAATAATCTGTAGTGTCAAACAGGGGCAGGGCTGTTTAATGGGACTTCTTAAAATTCCAGCTCGGTTCCAAAACAAAAGGGGAAAAAAAGTGGCAACAGTGTGAAAAATGATGTCAACTGAAACAGAAAACATTGACTTGGAAATCATTTTAAACATCTGTTTAATTGATAAAATAATGTCCAAATGATTTTAATAAAAATGATCACTGAATTTAATGCCAGCATTATTCAAAGCAAAGGCAATGGAGGTGAGAAAAGAAGGCATTTGTTGTGTAGTGCTAAAAAAAAAAAAAATACAAATAAAAACACACCTATTTCTAGAATTCACTTTTAACGTGACCTTAGTTCGCATTAGATCTTCTTAGGTTCACATTTGAGGCATTTATGGAACATCTGGAAATTTTAGCTACAGAAAAAAAACCCAACCCAAGCCTGTGCTAGAAAAGAAAGTGATAGTGTAATGATCCATCTAACTATTTTTCGAACAATTAATCACAGCACTGCTGTCCTATCCTAGTCCTTTCTAGTGTCACTAGTTAATCTCGCACGCTGGTTTTAATTTCATGTATGGATGATCAAATGTATAATAACCAAAGATGTTGCTTGCCGTGCACCATTTTTAATCACGATTATATCGAACTAATTAAAAAAAAAATTCATCAGCAATTAATTTGTTTTAACATAGTCTCAGCAAAGTGCACAAATACAACTAACTTACTTAGATTATGTATACACATGTTTTTGTACTTTTGACAGTACTATGGCTCACAACAGAAAAAACAAACAAACCCTGAACCATGTCATAGATCAGAGCTTCCCTGTAAGCAGGCCGATTACAGCGTTGTTTGGCGCTGCATTGTTAAAACAAGCATGTATCCTTCTGGTGCCTTCATAGATGCGCTAGTTACCCGTGCTAAATACACTGATGCACCCCCATACTATTGCTACTATATCACTAGTGCTGGCTTTTAAACTGTGCACTGACCACAGGATAGTTTTCCACTTCGCCCTCAATCCATCCTTAATGAGCTTGGGACCAGAGACGAAGGTGGCCTCTGCACTGCTTTTGCATGCATTGTGTTTATTTGTATGTTCCTCTACAGAGTCATGTCAGCTGTGCACTTTTCTTTTATTACATTACATTACATTATTAGTTTGCACATGCCCCATTTAGATGCCTATTTTTTTTTTTAAATCATGTTATGGACCTCTTGCCATTTAACTAGTCTAGTTTTTACATTTTAAATAACTAGTTTTAAACAAATAGAAAGACCATCATAAAGTGACTAGTTTCTAGAAACCTACTGTAAAGACTGATCAACTCATTTTCTCGTGGTGATTCAACAATGTGGAGGAGAATGTGATGGAGGACACCACCGTGTCCATGTTCAACTAAGATGAGATCATAGTTTCATCAGTGAGCCCTGATGCTCTGCACAGATGAAGGCATCATCATCCTGGAAGAAACCACTCTCATCTGGACACAAACATTTTATCATAGGATACAAGCACAGCTACAAATCAACTTTTTATTACAGCCATCCTCTCCTCCAAGCGAACTGAGGGACCCAAACCAAAACATTCCCTCAGGGGTCACGGGTTAGAATTTTTTTTTTTTTTTAGGAACAAGATATTCACCCTATAGTAACACGATGTCTTTACATGACATGTCATCCCATGTATTAATGAAGATTAACATTAGACATTCAGATATTCAGTTCAAAAATGATAAAAATCCAGAATCGACGCCTCTCCAGCTACCTGCACTATTCCACCCAAGTGTTTGTGTCTGTGACAAAGACATAAAGAGCCCATCTTTCAGCTGGAATCTGAGGTGAGGTGATACTATCAGTAGGGATCAGGGTTCAGACAGCAGTGCTATATATAATGGTGGTTGAGTCGTATTGAAATGTAGCGCAAATTACCATCTGTGTATTTTCGGCCTTGGCCTCCGTGGTTTGTGGGTACTTTGGGCGGCATGCCAGAGGTGAAACAGGAAGGAGAAGTGTTCTTGGAAGAGAATGAGACGACTGAGAGCCCGAGACCTCTGAAATTCCTCAATGCAGATGAAGTGCACTTTACATCCTGGTTTATTTTTCCCTTCCATTTTTAGCATCTCACGTAGAAAAGAAAAAAAAAAAAAAAGTTCTTGCTCATAACCTCAGATGTGTACTCGAAGCTATGTGCCTAAACTGCTGGAGGGAGACGTATGTATTACATGCTGCAGCTTTAAGCTGAAACATTACAAGTTCATCCCTAAAGGAAAGAAATCTTCATTATAGTCACTTTAAAAGTCAACTTAAAATGCAAAAAAAAGTCAATGTGACACTAAAATGGTGCAAAAACATAAAAAGGAGCAACACCCGGGGCAAATACTTCACTCCTTTTGGGGTTAGAGGCGGTCAGATGGTGTCCGAGTTTAACGTGAACTGTACAGGGTCCTGCATAAAGCTGTAGCCCTGAACTCTAAATAATAACCAACAAAAGGTGCATGTGAGAACGCAAATGTCCAACATTCATATTTAAAAGCAGTCGTTTTCTCAGAAGCAAATCCTTCTTATATATTTAATTATGATGTTTAAAAGAGCAAACATTTCAGTGACTGTTTTTAATGCAGTATGAGATTCCTGCTTAATCGTCACAGTGCACATTACCTTTTGATGGCAGTTGGCACGGCCCCCCAGGCAGGCAGGCAGACATACACAAAACATAGGATCCCGACAAGAAAAACAGTCATTTTAGCTTGAAACACACTGCTGATTGGTTCGCTTGTGTTCATGCGTGACCTTTGTATTTTAACAGGTTAGTTTGGATCTGATGTTACGTGTTATAGCACAAAAGTGAGGAGACAATTTGTGCTTTCTATGAGGTCAAAGTGACTGGTTTTGCCAGCAGAGACAGGGTGGTTTTGAAAAGACTGATTTCTTTTCAAGTGTGTTATTTCCACAAATCAATGAACTTTGCCAATGCTGCCACGCATGTCGTTATAACATGTGAAGTTGTTCCTTTGTTGTTTCACAGGCAATGTGTCTCACTCTGTGCTGCAGGAGAACTTCTGGGATCGACGAGAGACGACTTACGCAAACAATGGCCAGCTTTATTCGAGAAAAGCTTTATGTAGCTCAACATCAAGTTATTTCAATACAAATACTCTCCAATCCTATATATCGTTTGGAAAAAAAAAAAAACCCATACAAACACATAGGTCTTGACTTGATTCTACTGACAATGTGCAAAGTTTATATAAGCAGTTGCTTATGACAGCTGAACATAAGTATCATAAATGAATGTACTTAAAAGAAGTGTGAAAGTTTGGCTTAACAAACTTTGCTCTAAACTAGGGATATATCAACACTTTTAGCCCTTTATTATACAATCTTTGATTAAGCACAAATTAAAAATCATCAAACTCATGAGACAACCTTTAATCTTGTAAAGGAAACAGTTTAAGAAATGGATAAATGAAAGCACGCACACACACACACACACACACACACCACACACACACACACACACACACAGTTTCAGAGGTCTTTGTAGCCCGCTGCACAAATATCAAGCACTGCATCTGTACAACACAAAACTGATGTGACAACAGACAAACATCAGTCACCATCAGCATTCATCAATAGGCTGAAGCAGTCAACCAGGTGAATATCTGTCAGTATATTGGCCCATATTTCTACTAGAAATATAAATTATTTTCTGCTAAATGTAAACCAATTTAGTTTAACTTCATATGAGTTAATAATGCCCCAAAAATGCACACACACGCACACACTTCAGAACACCATCTGTAATTGAAAACTGAAAATACCCCACTAAATGTTAAAACTGATCATTATAACAATAAACAGCTCAGGCTTGTATACTAACTGAAGTACCCAGTGAGAACAGGCCAGGGTCTGCTATCTGTCACTGTTCAAAGAACCAGCTTAGAATATGTGAAACATCTATTCCACATGAAACTGTCAAATCGCTTCTCAACTGAGTGGGCAAAAGGCAGGCATTTTCTAATCACCATGCCTATACTATCAAACACTCTCAAGGTTATTGCATTTTAAGACTTTTTTTTCCTTCCTGTCTTGAAAAGGTTGACAAAGAAAAGCGCTGGGAAAAAAAGAAGAATGAGAAAAACTCTAGTTAGTGTGTTGCATTCGTGTGTTATCGTGCAGACTAGACACGCCGATTTCGATGATCTGAAATCAGTAATGGATTGGATTTATATAGCGCTTTTGAAGGCACCCAAAGCGCTTTACAATGCCACTATTCATTCACTCACTGGTGGAGGCAAGCTACGGTTGTAGCCACAGCTGCCCTGGGGCAGACTGACAGAAGCGCCACCGGCCCCTCTGGCCAACACCAGTAGGCGGTAGGTCTTGCCCAAGGACACAACGACCAGGACAGAGAGCCCGGGGATCGAACCAGCGACCTTCTGGTTACGGATACGCTTCCCAACCCCCTGAGCCACGGTCGCACGTAAATATGTCCGTAAATATGTTGCTTTTTTCAATGTGCGTCTGGGCCAAAGCATGTGCTGCTAGATATTTGGCACTATGAATCCAGAGCAGGTAATGTGAGGTGTTGAAACTGCATTGATGAAACGAGAATGCAAATCATTCCATTCAATCATTTTATCAATATTCTGGAAAACGAATCAAGTAAATGGTTTGTTTTTTGGAGTTTCCTAAACATCTGTGTATATCGTTTACAGCTGTTCAGATGGTATAGAAGGCTAGATGCAAGCCCTGCTGAGAACCTGTCCATTCTGTGAGAGCAGGCCATTATACTGGCACATGCATTTTAAATGTTTTGCAACCGCAACCTCGTCTTACTCTGACGAATGCTTTATGTTGCTGCGCCTTATTAAAAGCTCTTACCATTATTGTCTGCTCCACAGCTCATCTTTCTAGATCCTAATTTAGTAAACTGAGAGCTCTGAAACAACATATAGATGGTATCGTTCCATTTATACCATCAATGCCGCCTGATGCCCAGGAAGGAATGATTGTGGTGACTTTTGCGTACTCAGCTATTCAAACATTGTAACAAGATGCCAATTATCTACAAATAGTTAACTGAAAGGCAACAGTACTTCAATGTCCTGTCCTTAAGTAATAAGGGGGAAAAAAATCCAGTGAAAAACTCACATCGGACCTGAGAGATGGGGTCGAACCTTCATTTAACCCATCTACTGCTCACTGAGGCCTCATCAGAGATGGTGTCAGTGGAAGGGTGGTTGTCAAGAAGGAAGGGAAACAGGAAGAAAAGGTTGAGGTATGCCAAATTATACAAAAATACCTCTTTTCCACTAGCACCTACTCGACTTGACTCAACTGGACTTGTTTTTAAGGTTTGCGACATAAACAGAGTGCATGTCATGAGATCGACTACTTTACAAAAATCAAATTTGCCATTTTTGAAACTGATGGAAATGGCTACACACAAACCAACACCGCAGTAATGACAAGATACAGATTTTTTTGAGCAGCAAGTATACCATCGCCTCAATGTCCTCCATTGTTGTGTTTTGTTTGTGTCGCATACTAAAGACTTTCAGGCCACTTTGCTGTGACAGCCCCACCCACACTTAAGTGGGACTTGGATTGTGGAAAAGAGTTATAAGTGGACTGAGAAATCAGTGGCAGCAGGTGTTATGGAGGGATGAATCCAAATCTGAAATGTACATTTCCACTAATGTAGACCAGTTTACAAATATAAAACTGTCTTAAGTAGTTTACCTTTACCCTACAATTTTAGCACAAATAACAATTAGCTAGCTGCCACCAGTGCAGGCGCAGTGGAAACGAGTTCTCTAACTGCACACGAACGTAAGGTGCAAATGCTGACTGCCTATCAGATAATCATTAGTCCTTGATCAAAGACTTCCCTTCATAATGAGCTTCAAAAGTTTCAAAAGTGTCAACAGAAGCTAAACTGCAAAGACATGACTGTCACTTTGTTAATATCATTAATGTCAGATAAACGTAGCTGCCGCGATTACGCTCATCAAATAAAAAGGAGTAAAGGATACAAAAACACGCTTACTGTTCAGTGGATGAACTTGCTTCCTATAGTGGTGGATATTTTGTGTATGTTATGTTAAATTAAAACCTGAGATAATTTACAAAGCTATGATATGGATGCAAAATATGCCATGTCGAATTTCCCAGAGGAACCCACCCGAGGGATTAATAAAGTTCTATCTTATCTTATCTTATACATGTTGAATGTCCTTGACTTAACATGTTGCTACTGAAACACTAGCCACTTGAATAGACTTGACTCTGGCTAGATACATAAAAACAACATAAAGAAGGACATTCGAGCTAGGAGAGGGTTTAACTGCCTAATTTTTAAAAAAAAAAAGAAAAAAAAAAAGAGAGAAATTAAGCCAGGATATTTGGATTTTCAGGGCTCTGGTTTAAACAGTTAAGAGGGCTGTGTCAACTTCTTAGCGGCAGTGGGTCAGTTGATGATTTTAACTGTCACGCTTTGTGCCAATTTTTTATTTTAATATGAATGGCATCTTCTTTGCTTGTAGTGTTTTTAGTAGGGATGAGTCATGCTTTTCTACTGAATCTGCTTTATGCGCGCTGGTAAATAATCTAAGCAGCCATTTGAAAAGAACATCTCAAGTCTGACAAGGCTGTACAAAACCCCTCTTATCAGTTAAAGTAATTGTATGGGGTGTTCTATACAAAATGAATAAGAAAAACCATCAAAAGCTATAACTATTGTTCACTGCTCCAAATGTGATAACGCCACAGTTTTTAAAGAGAAGTGCCAAATGTCAAGGTTCAAATTTACTATTCAGCACCTTTGCGGTTTGGTTTCCCTAAATATAATTTAGTGGTTTGTTTCTTTGCGTGGCTGTGTGTAAATTTCACGGCAAAATAACAATTTCCACAAATTTGAACAGGTTGAGGTCTTTAAAAACTAGATGTCAGTAAGTAATCATCTAATCCCAGCAATAATAAAACTACTGACAAGCCGAAATTGCTATTTGGTCAAAGAGGTATGGAAGGAGCCAACTTTATTTTGTTTTATGTTGCAATATATTGTTTTATAGACCATTTTTTTCTAATTTGCATTGCTATAGTCTACTTGTAGTCCTCCTTTGGGTAAGGCACTGCAATATGGCTTTAATCTCAATACAGCCGGACTCTATGCAAAAACTAAATTTATGAACCATAATTTAGTACTCCATTTTTTTGTGGAGAAAAGCCAGATGGCAGGTCTATGTGAAGTCAGCCAAAACGCAAACCTTTCATTTTTGGGGGGAGAAAAAAAAAGTCATAAGCAATTCAAGAGCAGGGCTTTAACAGCATCACTATTATTTAATTAGGAATAACTGACTTAAGAACAACATTAATCAAACTCATTTCAGTTCATGGGCCACATGCGCTCAGCCCAATTTGATCACAAGTGGTTCGAAATATAGCATAATGATCCATTTGTGTTATTTTTAGAGTAAAGAAGAGCAAGTACATTCTGAAAATGCTCACATTTAATAAACCATCCATTTACAAACCGGATGACAAAGCACCTGGAAGAAACACAGTCTGATGTAACTACAAACAAACATCATAATTCAGAGACACACACTGGCCCAGCTCCTTAGTTTAACCACCTTAATATAGTGTCATATGACAGATCATGGGTAATGTCCTAGTTTGGGCCTCTTACTTGGGAGTTGGGAGTTTGCCTTGTAATCGGAAGGTTGCCGGTTCGAGCCCCGGCTTGGACAGTCTCGGTCGTTGTGTCCTTGGGCAAGACAATTCACCCGTTGCCTACTGGTGGTGGTCAGAGGGTCCGGTGGCGCCAGTGTCCGGCAGCCTCGCCTCTGTCAGTGCGCCCCAGGGTGGCTGTGGCTACAATGTAGCTTACCATCACCAGTGTGTGAATGTGTGGATGACTGGTTGTGTAAAGCGCTTTGGGGTCCTTAGGGACTAATAAAGCGCTATACAAATACAGGCCATTTACCATTTACATTACTGTAGACAAGCATAGCAAAATAAAGCAAATATATAATAATTAAAAAAAAAAAAAAAAAAAAAAAAAAAAACACTGAAAGAAATAAAAATTATTATATATGAATTATATATGAAAATGACTAAAAAATTAAAATAAATTTAAAAAAATTAAAATCCCCCCCCCCCCCAAAAGAAATTATACTACAAAACAAAGTACAACCTGTAATACAATTCTTCCTAGTACAAAGTGCAGTGAAGTAAAAGGCCCAGTCACACTGGCAATCACGTTTTAGATCATCCGCTTCATGATCGATCACAATTCACATATTATTGTAACATGTGAAGTACAGAAACAGAGTGATGAGCTTCGGTTGGTTGTATTGCACAAAATAATGGGATCCATTAAAATCCATTGAGAGGTTAAGCAACACTAAGAGCAGAAGAGCTTCTTTTGAAAACTGGAAGGTCCCTGCAACACGATCAATATGACTGTGCCACTGAGCAAATTTGGGGAAAAGACCTATTAGGTGATGACGTGCTCAAGTTTCACTAAAATCTGACCAACACTTAGGAGCAGTAATTCCTGTGAACTGAAGGAAGACAAATGGATATGTAGATGGTGGTCCTTGAGCCGGAGAAGTTTGAAGACAAAAAAAAAAAAAAAAAAAAGTCCTCCACACTTTGCAAAGTCATCCAGTGGGCCTGATTGGACCTTTTGATTCATGTTTGACAGACCCGGTCTGAATGATTGAGTTCACACTTTCTTGGCTGTGTGAGAAAGAGTTGCTCATACTCAGAAACTTCCCTCATACCCTCTCGTTGGTTGTGACATGTTGGTGGCCACATAAAACCACATGGAACCCACACGTGCATGTTTTTACATATATGCATGTACGTATGCAAAAATATTCAAGCATATGTAAGCACTTTTCACTAGTATCGTGGTTGGTTTACAGTTATAACGTACACAGGAATTAGTGACAAATACTAAGGTTTTGAAGTATACCAATTTCCAAACTTGCAACAGCATCCCAACTCCTCAAATGAAATACACAAATTCCTCACGCATTTGCTTGTCTGCATGAGGCAGAATTGTCACAAATGGAGCGCAGATTATCATTTCATGTGGTGCTGAAAACGACCAATAATAAGCCACTTGACACACAAGTCAGACGCCACCAATTTTTCTTCCGCTTAAAACAAACTAACCTCGTTCAAACCGAGGCGTGCGTGTTGCGCTAACTTTCAGAAGGAGCCAGGGTACATTCTTTAGAACAAGTGTGAAAAGAACAGGCCATCACCCTGCTGCGTAGTTTTCTGGCATACTGAAGCTCCTCACAGAGGTGATTGTGTGTCTGTGGAAGAGAAGTGAGAGAGTGTAGGAGGGTGGAAGGTGGGAGTGTGTACAGCGTCCATGTATTGTTTGTAAATCACCCTACTGGCAAAAGGGACACTTGGCTCTATAGCAGCCAGTCCACCCAGGGATACAAAGCAAGCTCTGGTGTGAGGTGGAGAGGAGGGAAGAGTGAGAGGTAATTCTATATGTGCATGTATGCATGTATGTGAGAGGACAGTGTGTTAGAGCGATGGAGACAGCATCTATTAGAGACACTCAGAAAGGACGGCAGGGGAGAATGAGCAGAGGAGCGAGGAGGACGAGGGGGAGGGAGGGAATCTTGCGAATGGGGGGTAGGTGGTGGGGGGTGTCTTTTTTTATATGGTGGTATTGGTTTGAAGGCTGTTTGGCAGAGGCGCCCAAGGCAGTGCTTGCTTGGATTTTAGCCTGTCACTTAGGACAGGGACACTAATCAGGATTGGTCCCGGTTCCTACCCAGGAAAAGGGGGAGTACTTTCAGACCATTACTTAAGAAAAAAAAAAAGAAAAAGGAGGGGAGAGGAGCAAGAAAGAGAGAAGAACTGCTGTAGCACAGCAGGAAATGCTAACCGCTAGCCTCATTTACATGCAGGTCCAGGGAGAATGGGGGGGGGCTTATTCCGTTTCCAATCTCCATGTTAAATGCTGGCCAGGGCAGCTGATGGGAATGAGAGGCATTGTTCGCCCCATGCTGCTCTTCCCCCTCTCCATTACACCAATACCTGCCTCTCTTTCTTTGTGGCATTAAAAAAAAGGGGGTGGCACTGCTTTAATAATTTCAATCTCAACCTGAAATCCATATGAACCTCACAAGGTTTGTATGTGGCTGTTTACTTTGTGCAGAGTGTGTACTGCAACCAACCCTCATAGGTCTATCTGTTCTGTCATAACCAGGTTGTGACCCGAGGCTGCCGCATTCAAAGCCATCCTTCACCCACTGAGTCTGTTCTGTGGCATAATGATTGCTATGACAACCATCACTTAAAGCCACGGGTAGGTGGAGGAGAGATGTCAGCTTCTCGTCTACTCTTCTGATGATCTCATTTCTGGCTGGCAGGTACAACAAGGTCAAACCACTGAAACTGGAAAAGTGGCTGCTTGCTACATGCAAATGACAGAACCGACTTTCCAAACAATTACACTGCCCAGTCCAAAAATCGACGTGGGGCTAAGCTGCGAGAACCACAAGGTAGGGATACGAAAAATAAAAATAAAAACCACAACAACAAAAAAAACAACCCCAAAACAAAAAATAATAATATCAGGGGAGTCGGAGAGAATGAGACGTAGAGGGAGGCACGGCTCTCTGGCCAGCTATGAGCACAAAGTCTGACTGTGCGTGCCAAATGAGGTTTTAAAAAGGTTTTTCTGGGAGGATTTGGGCTAATCTAGAAAACCTTCTGGAGGAAGTGCAAATACATCTGCCGCTGACCACTCCCCTGTAGAGTACGAGGGATTAATGGCATGGCAATCTGAACCAACATGGACCTCGGTCAAAACACTGGTGGGGTGTGGGAACATACGGGCAATTATGAGCTGAGCCACCTGATTCTGTCTTTTAGCTTCCCACATCCGACCGCTGGTAACTTGACTCGACTAATTTGTCCAGCTTAATTTGTTTCTACTTATGGTTTTGGCTTCTTTAAAAGAACCATAAGCCACTGGACTCTGCACTCAAAAAACATCCACTTATTTGCTAATCTCTTTAGAATTGTAAGGTCGGAATCAAGTGAGCATGTGCCCTTGGTTAACAATGAAAGGCAAGATATTTGTTTTAATACGCCAGAAGATGAAACGACTACATCGTAAATAACCTAACACCGCCCTGACAATGTCTTTCTCAGGAGATGCCATCACATCAGTGATTTTAACTTCTCTGGATTTTTATCCCACTGTCAAACACTTCCACACCCTCTTTTAGAGGTGATATATTGTTTCCCTAGAGAGCTGTCACTGCCTTATGGTCTTACTATCCTGTGTCTGTGACGGACCCCCCCTTCTGTACTTTTAATCTTCCCATAAAACTGATCCTATGTCCCAAAAAGCTGTAAACACACAGCTGTTAGACCAGCTAGTTAAAGACATTAGCCCGCGTCGTGCTCGTGTCTGCCCAAATGCGCAAAGACGAAACGCGTCCGCGCCAAATGGAGGGAGAGGGGTTAGCCTGGCTGGTGCGCTGAAGGCTAACTGAAGCCAGGCTGTGCTTCAGAATGTCTGTGTGTGTGTGTGTGTCTGTGTGTGTGTGTGTGTGTGTGTGTGTGTGTACGAGGCCTCCTGCCCTCTTCTACCCACACAGGAAGTGAGGTCATCCCATAGCACTGTGCCGTGCCGAGTGCACTCAGCAAGGGTGACAAAGATCAACGTGTTGGCCAGCCCACTAGGAAATATACGTACATTGAATTACAGAGTTTTAAAAGGCAGCTTTGTAAGTAATTAATGCGTAATATACATAAGCAGTAGGATCTGTATATAGACAGTTAAAAAAAAAAAAAGAAAAAAAGGAAGCAATAAACCAAGCGGAATCCACAGACGAAAAACAAAATCAAGATGCCACCTTGTGCCAAAAATATTCCCAGTTTGGTGCACTTGTTAATGATGTACCACATGCTCAAAAAATTCTTCACAGCCCGCAGGGGGTGGTCGTTCTTTTAAGACAATTGAGGAAGTACTTTATCTCTCAACAACGCAATTTAAGTGTCTTTCTAGGAGTGAAACGTGAGACAGAGGCAAACAATAAATCACATCCCTGTTTAGAGCGAGCGTCTGGCACGACTAGCCAGCTTCGGCTCCCCAGACCACCACCACCACCTCCCTCCTCCTCCTCCTCCTCCTCCACCACCACCACCGCCGCCGCCTCCTCTCCTCTCATGCTCTCCATCCCTCATGCCTGTTAAAGGCTTGTCCTGCAGGGCCTGGATGCACTTGTGTGGTACAACAACAGAGAAACCGCCCAAAGCTCTTAACAGCTCTTCCTCTCCACTTCCTCCCTCCCTCCATCTCCACTGCTGCTACCACCACCAGCTCCTCTCTCCCTCTCCACTCTGCTCTGTCTTTCCCAGCTGCACCGGCGAGCTGTTCCGTATGAACTGCTGCCAGCTGAAAGCCTGCTACTCCTGTGAGATTGCTATTACTCAGTGCAAGCAGGGCTCTGCGTAGCCAAAGGGCTGCTCTCCGAGCTGTAGATCTCCATGTTGTGACTTGTCAACACGGGAAAAATCGTTACCAAGGCTGAGGCACTTCCATTCCTCACAGAGGGGGTTCTGATTGTGACCAGGCAGACAGGCAGGTACTGTACTGAAGTATTAGGCTGACTACTGATTTTGTGCTGCAGAGGACTCTCTGCTCAGAGAAAGCACTTTGAAATGATTAGATAACACACATCTGAAAAAAAAAAAAAAAAACCTTTCCAAGTTGACCATTTCAGATCAAGTTTTTTTTTTCCTGTGTTACAATTTGAACTAAACTTTGTTACACTGTACCAGAATTTATTTTTAAGACACCTAACTTACCACAGGCTCGAACAGTAAGCTTTTTAATGCTTGTTTACTGTGACTGGTCAAATGCATTCCTTTACTCTTTATTAAACAGTCTTTATATTTCTATGAGCGGCACGCCTCTCTGTCAGTTCTTCTGCTAAAAATGTCGCTGAATTGTATTAAACCAGCTGGGGGAGATCTAAAGTGTGACTGGGTGAGTATCACATGAGCACAAAAACCGTCCGTCAGCCAAGTCCCAAGTTCGATTCCCAGCCAGATGGATCTTTACTACAAGTCGTTACCCCGCTCTTTCCCCCCGGGCTTCCCGTCTCTCTCCGTCACTCAAATGCAGAAAAAAGGCACGGGACTTTTTCCTTTCTCAAACATATTTAATAAAGGGGAAAAAGGATAATATTTATTCAATCTTCAAAAACTCTAATATCTTCTAATCTCCTATAACTCAGGCCAAGACTGCACATTAATGCATTACCACAAGGAAAAAAAACTGTCCAAGTTTGGGGAGCTTTTTCTTTTTCTAAATCAAAAAAATAAAAATAAAAAAATAAAAAAAATCTAATATTTTTTCTGCACAAATACGGTGATACTCAGTCTCACCATCTAACATAAAAACGTCATTACTGACGATGTTCCAGTCACACTACTATGTGTACATGATGCTTTATCATTGTAGCCCAGCAAGAGCTTGAAGTTCAAGTGCAAATCATCCTGTATTTACAACCTTTAGCATTTGGTACTGTTATAGCCCTTCTCAGTATGCAAGAGACCGACTTGCATGATTCTCCTCCATTAATTAAAAAAAAAAAGAAAAAATGCACACAGACGCTTGGGTCGTGAAACCTCAAAAGACTTGGCGAGGTAATATAACAATCTGCATAACTTGTGTGAGTGTGTCTAGACACAAAAGGATTATGTCTGGCCCACCACTTGTCATTGTGTGGTGCTTCAACTAGCTATGAATCCACAAAGATCCAAGCAGGCCTTGTAGTTTTGGTTTGACTAGCACGCTGTAGTCGAGGTAACCGTAAGTGCACGCAGTCTTCCAAGAAAACAGATTTCTTTCGTAAACATGTCAAATTATCACCAGAAATCTCAGCACAATTGTTCATCTTCTGTCCCAACACATACAAAAAAATGAATTTCTGTGATGCTGTGTGTCTTTATGTTGCTTTAGCCCAGACTTGTATTTACTGCAAAAAGAAGTCATAGGAAATCCAGGCTCGTGGTTTTGTGTCTCAAAGTATTGTATTTCTGATTTCTGTATTGGTGATAAAATCCAATTAAAGTGAAAAGAAACTGAATTAACGACAAAAAAAGAAGAAAAAAAAATCTCCATTGTGCTTTACCAACGTGACACTGACCAACACACTTGAACCCGAGTGTTAGGAGTTTTCAATTGACATGCCTGCATTCAGATGTTCTCGAGTAACAAACATAACCAAAATCTAAGGGAGACATAATACCAAAAAAAACAAACAAAAAAAAAAAAAAAACCCACTCAGTAAGGTATTAGCCTGGTTGTGTAAAGAGCGGTTAGCATTTCAAATGATGCCTTCAACAGGATGTGAAACAGAATTTTTTACAGCGCGTTCATTTCACATTATTTTCAAGTAACAGATCCACACAGAGTTTTGCTTCTTAAGAAATGGTTTTTTTTCCTTTTCTTTTTTTGTAGTCTGTGTGCTTTGAGCCAATTGTCTGAAGCAGCAAATAAGGTTAACATTTGGTATAAATATTGATCCTCACCCTGAGGCTTAGTTACTTCTTTGAAACCAGGCCCATTAAACCTTGCCCAAACTCGCATCACTCTCAGTGTTTTTCTGTTACTATTAAGTGAAACACAAAAGGCAGCTGGACTCTTCTTCTTCTTTTTTGCTTACAAAGAAGAAGAAGAAGAAGAAGAAGCAGGTTTCTCTTCTCTCAAAGACTATACAGCGAGAGAGGCGTCTGCCACCTTTCCCCTGCCCTATAATTCATTTCTAAGTTAAAGGCTGTGTATCATTACTCGCTTGAGCTCTACTCGCCCGACGCCGCCAGTGCACCCAAGCCTCATCAACTTGAGGGGCAGCGGTGGTGATGTTAGGGTGTGTGTGTGTGTTGGGGAGGGGGTGTTCTTGGCAGAAATTCCCCCACAAATTTTATGCCAAGAGCGAAATGGAAACCACCTCTCATTTTCCTTTCCCCTTAATCCAATGTTTTCAAGCCCCAGCCCCACCAAGGTCATTATAATCATAGCAAGTGGAAGGTAGCCAGTGACCCGCCATTACAGTAAGCTCCAGAGCCACCCAGTCTGTCAGCTATTGGCTGACAAAGACGAGCAGAGTTAGATCTAGAAATGTCCAATGCAACTCCATTTCAGCTGAAGATAACCAGGGGCGGACGGAGAAGGCTCCTCCCCAGTCGCTGAGGACGGTGCTTTTTGTGATGTGGCTCTTCTTGATTGTTTGAGAAGCACGAGGTGGTGCGGAGCGGGTGATCCGAGTAAAGCGGAAGCTGGGATATGGACATTTTGGGGACAGAAGGCGGCAAAAATGCTGCTTCTCACATTTTCGAATGCACAAAGTCACATGCAAAATATCCAAACTTTTACGCATTTTAACCTAACTTTGAATCGCAAGTAATAAGGCAGCAACATTACACACACACACAATATAACACACCACAAGGTCATAAAGAATGGCTGTTTTCATTGTGGCACCAAAGGTCATGTTTACTTGTCAGAGTGAAGGCGCCATACTGTACTGTGACCTCCATAGCCAGCTTATGTACCCACAGACACAACACACACACACACACACAAGAGGTTGTGTTCACTTTCATAACACTTTCACATGTGTGTGCCATGCACACGCACTTAAAGAATAGTCTCCACTCACAAGCTGTGCCACAGACAATAGGACACTGCACACTGGGCAGCACAGCCCATATATCTGGGTCTGTGCTAAGATAAAGCACCTCCAGCATTAAAGCCAGTGTATTAGCTTGCCCTTTTTCACCACAGATGAAGAGATTTGAAGCTCGATATTGTGCTCGTTGGCTGGCACACCACTAGGGTGTTGTTGGCTGAATAATGAAAAACACACAGACTGACAGCGAATGGCATGGGGTGACACTTCCATTCTAGAGTGGGAAGATCCAAAACAAAGCGCAAAAAGCTTCTGACAAATTCATACTTTTCTGTGACAGTTTGTTGACTGAGGAGGGAAACAACTCCTAAATCAGAAAAAAAAAAAGCAGCTTTCATTTAGAGCCAGGAACAGGCACAGCAGTGCTCCAGTACAGTGCCTACACGGGAGTGCATGGTTTCAGATACGTGGGTGAAGAGTATTTTTGTTGCAGGCCAATTACGAAGCGGCTTAATTGAAAGGTTGATGTGCTCAAAAAGAGAGAAAATACTGGGACATCTTGTGTTGCTGATCCAGACTATACATAATCACACTGTGCCAAACAGCTTTTATCACGAAACCGTGTGCACCTTCTGAAAACACCGGTTGTCGTAAATCACAAATCTTAAGCAACCCCTCTCATTCCCCTCTGCTTGGATCTTATATTTTAATCAGCTCACCGCTCGTCTGATAGAACGGTTCATTTCGATTCACACACTATACCAAATATTTACATTTTAAACTAACAAACTCCATCCTTAAAAGTCAGTGCCTTTACCTTGCTGCTTCTTTCAAAGTCTAGAATGCAAAAATTGAGATGGTTTAATAGATATTCAAGTGCTGCAGCCCTCCGCCCCCCACACACACACACACAAAATACAATTTATTTGAATATATATCACAAAGTGAGTCACTCCACCTGAGCAGGACTACAGACGTGTTCTTATTTCCAGGAAAAGCCGAGTATAAGCTCGTAGGAGTACAGTGGGCTGTACAGTAGAAACCCCCCACCCCCAATCTGAAACCTTTCTTAAAGAGAGAATGGCAGAGCAAACTGATGAATACACCTCACAGAAAAGGGTCACTCTCACCTCACGTGTGAAATTAATGTGTCACTGCTTGCATTTCAGGGCTACGGCGAGCGCTCGACACACGTCATGACACACAAGACTTTGGCAAAACACATGCCTTTGCACAACTACCGTTAAAGACACCCTCCCTCTAGGATGTGTAGTGATAGTACGCAGGCTGAAGTGGATTCTTATCATTTAAACGTCGTGACCCTGCTTCTGCGCGGTTCATCCATGTGACTTACACACTCCTCATGCAGCACATCAGCGAGGACTCGCTGTCAGTCAAGTCCGGAGCGCGCGCGCGCACACACACACACACACACACACACACACACACACACACACACACACAGTCCCTGCACCCACTGTCACCTCGTCTCCACCTCTATGCCTCCCAGCCAACCGCTGCAATTTCCCCAAGTTCAAGCCTAGGTCAAACACCTGAACAGTAGATCAGTTAATATTAACAGTGGAGAAAAGGAAAATGGGATCTGTGCTGGTTAGGCCGAGCAGCTCCCCGGATCTGACATTTAAGAAATGATGATGATGAAGAAGAAGAAGAAGACAGTGCCATATAGACAAATGCATCAAGCCACTGTTGATGTAAACATGAATCACTCATTATTCATTACATTTACATACTAATATGACTAATTGTGCTCTTTTGCTTACGCACGTGTTGGGCAAGAATGATTAAGAGCAGACTAAATGCCACTCTTGGATAAACCCTTTAATAATAGTTGTCATCGGCCACGCTAACGTCTCCGGCAATCCTCTAGTGGTCAGAGAATGTCACTGCAGCTTTTCATTATCTGGACTGATAAAAGGCACAATACGAACATCCAAGACACGGTAGGGTCAAACACACAAAAGTAAAAAGGAAAAAAAAACGAGCTTCTTCCCAATTCAGCTTCAGCACGAGATTCTCTAATGGGCTTTCTGCGGCGTTTGCACGGCGTTACCGTGAGAAACGTAGTAAAGAAGCACAAGTGTCGTTTCCTTTTTCTAACCGCGTTATTGATCGTAGTCTGTCTGCAATGAATGGCTGCAAAAGGGAAGGGGGGAAAAACCCTGAACTTCAGGTGACCGACCATGGCTCTGACACAGCCTGCATGCAGACTGGGAGGGGTAGGGGGGAGAGGAAAAATTGCATTGCCTCGGAAAGAAAAAAAAAAGAAAAGAGAAATTAATCATACTTTAAAAAATAAAATAAAAAAGTCGATGACAAACAAGCGAGAAGAATTTTCGTCTCTACGACTGGGGAGCCGCAAAAAACTATGAGGCGAAAGTTGGACGTTTATTGCCGACGAAATGAAGTTTACCGAGCGTTGCTAGATAGCGCTATTGCTAACTAGGAACACTGGAGTACGGGTAGCCAGAGTCTGGCTCGTCTGATCCGACTGACCCTTCATTTTATTGCGGCCAGACTCCCAGATCCTCCCCTTTCTACCCGAAAAGCGACCTAGCGGAGGCGAACGCATTACCGAAAACGCTCGGCCGTTATCGCCCCACACGCACACACAACCGACACATATGCCAACTGACCGCAACCTTTAGCGGAACCGGACCTTTATCGATTATACCCTTATTAAAGCCACGTATCATTTATCCACTCACTGCCTAGGCTAACGTTACCCATCGCCAACAACATGGCTGCCTCGCTCGGACCTAAAAAGGGGAGAAATAACCTACGCCGAGTCTTTTGTCTGTTTCACCTCTTTAACCCTAAACTACTGCGCAAAACACACGGAGAGCCGTTAAAATTGCACAAAACGAGCGAACGACTTACGTGAAGGCAGGCGCTTGGGTTGCTCCTGCTTCCTCCTTGGCATTTTCCCCCGTTTTTAATCACATTCTCGTCCTTGTTTAGGGATAAGGAGAAAAAAGGTTTTTCCCATTGAGACTGGAGGCGCCAGTGATGGCAGGGACTTGGTCGTGCACCTGGCTTTGCTCGGTTTAAAGTGTATTGTTGGGGGAATGGGAACACACAGGCGGAGGAGGTGCCGCTGTTGTTGTTGCCGTGTCTTGACTATGGCTGCTCTCGGTGCAAGTGTGTCTCCGAGCCCCTAACTAACACTAATGCAGGGATCAAAGGGCAGCAACAGCAGAGCAGGCAGACACGCGCGCGCACGCACACACACACATACACAGACGCGCGCTCTCTCTCTCGCTCACACAGGCGCTCACACGCGCGCTCTCTCTCTCTCTCGCATACACACTCACTCACTCACTCAAACGCACACTTGCGCGCACGTACACATTGGAGGAGCTCGCCCCCGAGAGCAGCGTACGGACAAGGTGCCCCCAAGCTTTCAGAGTGTATTACTGAACAAAAAATATATTTGAGAAAGCAGGGACATAATTCGGCGGAGAGAGCATATTGATGGAGTCGGGTTGCATTAAAGGGAGTCAGGGCAATTTCCTTCCCACAAAAACAAAACAAACAAAAAAACCATTATAAATAAATAAATATATTTTTATATGTATAGAGATAAAAAATTAAAAAAAAAAAAAACAGCGCGACAATAATTTATGCGGTGCATGCAAACATGAATGCACATCTTCGCTTTGACCTGCTGGTGGAACTCGCTAAATCCGGGGCGAAATTTAACATTAAATTCAGCGCTCTGTGGATACATTTTCACTAAAACCCTAATGTATATATATATATATATATATATATGTATATATAATCCTTATCACAATTAATAGCCCTCAATTTGCGTCACGGTAAAAGTTAATAATAAATGGAAATAAATAACAGGGGGCTTGTGGTGAGTACGACTAGATGCAATGCATTCTTCTTCTTTTTTAAATTTAATTTCAACATAATTTGCAATGTGTATGAAAAGTGCAACAAGAAGAATACACTCAGGCTTCACACATGTCAAACTTCATGTAAAAAAACGGCCTGCAGAGTTATTCCTGGAGTTTGTCTATAATAAGAACAGTTTTTTAAAAGAGTGCATTTGTGTGGAAACCTGTATTAAATCAGGTGGGGGAAAAAACAAGTGTCGGTGTCAGAAAAATGTCCAACAGTTATCCAACCCAATGTAGTCATCTCCCCATCAAAGTTGAGAGAGAGCAAAACTGGCCAGAGCTGAATCCTCCTCCCTCTCAGCTGGGTGTTGGGGCTTTTTCACAGCGCAGGCTGTCCCCCACTCCCTGCTGTTGGACTCCTCCAGGCTGTGTTCTGTTGGCCTGCCGCGTTCTTTCACACCTCGGCCGTGTGTGAGCAGAGCTGTGTCTTCATCCCTCCATCCTTCCATTCTCCAGTCCTCCTCCTGCCATGCCTTCCACCCACCCCCAGCGGAGGCGCAGGAGGCTCGTTACCGTGGCAATTAGTGAAAAGCCCAAATTAGCCCTCTTGGCTGTCCACAGGTGACAAAGACACTTTGCATTTCTGCTAATTAGGAAACAGAACAACATGATTAAATGGGGCCTATCAGGAGGAGAGTGGACAAACATGTTCCACAAATAGCAAAAGAGCGATTTTATATTGCATCTCCTGCATGAAATGATTAAGACACTCCATTAGGTTTTTTTTTCATTTGTGGAGAGGATAATGTTGGGTTGTGATGCTGAATATTACAATGATTTATATTAAAATTTTAATAGAGTTGTCCCAGTGTGTTTGTGGCGTGTAAACAGCTGTTTCTCACGTGCACATGCAGATGGACAAAGACAGATTCTCCAGGCAGAAAGCTTATGAGCTGGGAAACAAAAGAGGTTCAAATCGTTTAGGTTTCTTTCTGCTTGCAGCTTGTTTTTTTCTCTACAACATAAAATATGCAAAAGACAAGACCTCTAGACGGTTTCTTGCACTACATCAGAAAGAAACTCTTAGTTTAAACACTAAAAGATAAACGTGTAGAGCGTTCACTGTGGACAGAGTCATCGAGCTAACAGGCCTTATCACAGATGACTTTACTGTATTTACTTTCCGATCAGCTTCCATGCATACACTCCTGCAGAGCGAGCTACTTTTGATCACACCATCAGTGATGTGGTTTGCAGTTTTTCGATGAAATCTCAGATAAATGTGCGTTTCTTCTTGCTGGAGACAGTTTTCTTGTTTGCACATTTGTAGCCTAACAGTGGCACTGCAGATCTCTCCTTTAAGCCATTGTGTGTCGTGCTCCTGTGCAAAATCTTGGTCTGCTTGTCCACCCTTAGCTTATTACACCACATTAGTGATCATTAATGATAGCAAACTGTATGTTATATCACACTCACTTTACAAGGCTGACTTCTTCAAGGCACAAATCATCAAAGAATATCTTTTGCATTGTCTCGGAAATGCCATAATTTCCACTAAGCATTTACATTAACAGCAGATCAGCCAAATAGGACACTAGTGTTTGTCTTAGTGGAGCTTTTTTCTGTTCCCCATTGAGTTTGGTCACCATGGGGAGGTCACAGCCTGTTCTCTGACCCTGACAATGCCAGGCAGCTGAGGTAATGCGAGCAACAGGGCAGCCTGCTGATAGTAGCCATGGCAACAATGACATGACCTCACTCACGGTTGAACCTAAAGGTCGTTCCTCATTGCTCAAGGGAGGAATGCTTCAACTATTTTGCTGGTGACAGCCTCTTAAAACTTCTCACATGACCCTGGTGGAACACATGTGCAGCGCGTGTGTATTCGTGCATGCACTAATTACATCTTAAGGGCCGTGTGTTTGTGTCTGCTTTGTTAACTAATGCGCAGTACATCCGAGGTCAATTACAATTTCTTTGTTTCACTTCCCAGTAGCTGGTTTAGGTTTCAGGCCTCTGATGAAAGCTCATATTGTCATGTGGCATTATTACTACTTATTAAAATGCTTCCCTATAGTGGCACAACAGTTAGTGGGGGCTAAATGAGTTTCAGGTGCTTCAGTGGAGCATGGAGCAGATTGGAAAGAAATGGGCTCGCTTGCTTGTGTACCTTGGGGGTAAACTGAGCATCTATCCACTTTCTTCTTCTCCTCCTCTGTCGCTTCCCCTACCTCCCTCTCCTCAATCCTCTCAGGCCCCATCCTGTGCTGGCTGGGCTGGGCTGGTTGGGCCAATGCTAGGCTCAGTCAGTCAGATGTTGCCCTGGGGTAAACAGCAACATCTGTCCCCTGCCCAGCCATGACTGTCGCTGAGTGATAAATCCTTGGGTGGCTCGTGCCAGCGCTGTCCGGCGTGCCACCTGTCCCCCCTTCCTCCTACACAATATCCACAACCCAGCCCTTACACACACATATACACACACACACACTTCACCCTATTTACACTTATCCGCCTTCATCCTGACAGTGTGACAGAAGCAGGTGGTTCACTCCCTTTTTGCCCTCTGGCCTTCTATGCTCTCGTCCTCGGTTGGCACATTTATGCAGGGTGCGAGCAGGGTTGTCGCCTCTAGCAAATACCAATGGAGAACTCCCTGCACCAGGTTTTTTTAGCAGCGGGTCTCCTGGAGCCTATAGGAGTTGCTTCTCTGACTCAGGAATAAAAGTGTGAGGATCAGATAAACAAACTTTTACAAAGGTCAATAAAATGTTCAGTGAAAAAAAAGGGAAGCATCACAAAGTGCTGGAAATTTAAGAGTATGTGACTCAAATGACAATAATTTCAACTTATTTAAGGATTTCCAAGCTCCAACCCAGCTGACCTTGAAAACTGAGCTGCCAGACAAAAGAATGCACACATACAACTTTTACTTATACTTTCTCTCTCTGTGTGTGCTCGTTTGTGTGTGTGTGTGCTTTTAAGTGCACGTGTGTGTGTGTATGGCACGTCTCCCGCTACTGCTTCCTCTCTCTTTCCCCTCAGCTACTGTTAGTGTGACAGAGGCAGGTGGCCAACTTCCTCCCCTTTGACCTTCAACAGTTTCCCCACAGTAAGGAGACAGTGCAAACACACGCATGCACACACATTTCCACAGACACACATATACAGAGGAGGAGCCTAGGTTGCCCTGGGTGAACTGGGGCAGAGGTCTTGCAAAAAGCCCTGGAGGGAAGCGAAAGGTCCTTCGACTCAGGGCCGAGAGTTATTTTAGCGCCAAACCTGACAGGGCTGAATGATCATCACCACGGTGACAAAACCTCAGTGAATATGCACATCAGAGAGACGGAAAGATGCGAAAACTTATGGTTATAAAAAATGAAAGAAATCATATACGAGCTTATTCGTGACACACCCTTTGCAAACACTGGTCTACAAAAACTGTAGTGCTCTTTTTATCATTTCAAACGCTTTGCATACTGAATAACGGCACTTTTTTAAAAAAAGAGAAACTCACACAGCATTAGGACTGTAAAACTCTCTGCCACCTGCCTCTAAATCACTTTTACTCCTGATGCTGGGTGAGCAAAAATAATTACAAAGAGTATTATGAACTGCTTTTCATTTGTCCACCTCTCTGCGCTTGGCTTGCCTGGCTATCTTTTTTTTGTTTTGTTTTACAATATGTCTGTACTTATCTTGTAAAAAGCCAGTGTTATTTCAGTAATTATTTAAAAAATAATAATATCGAGTGATCATTTCAAGGCTCAAATATTTCCTTTGAGCTTTTACTTCGGGCTTGTGTGTGCACTATTTGCATGTTTGTTTTTTGCCTCCATGTATGTGTAAGAGGACCCCTGCTGATTAATGTCACTTCGCATTGTAATGGAGCGTGCTGAACATGTTCGGATATCTGTAATGCGTTACCAGTCTCAGCTTGATTTTATTGCCATGGTCTAATAGGATATTGCCACTATCACAATTTGGATTAACTTCCATATCACTGCTGTTAAACCAAGTGAGGTTTCCGTGTGTGCATGCACACAAATAATAGAGAAGGGGTGGTGGGAGGGGTGTCTGTCAGGGTGGGCTTCTGTGGTCGATTAGTTTCGCATTCAGCACCTCCTTCATAATGTATCTATCCGGTCTTGTCACCACAATACTTCTCATTTGCTGTAAGTAATTCTGGGAGAAATGTGGAGATATTTTTCACCCTTTACCAAAAATAATGCACCGTCTAAATTAGCTATGAGGGGTTGCTGTACCAGCAGTTGGGCTTTTTTTTTGTTGCCAGTTTTTTTTGACTGCCTTGCCTCTGATACACAATCATAAATACACAGACACACGCAGGTATAATGCAAGCCAGTAAGGAGGTCTGGCATGCTTTTGTACAAGCAGGGAGCTATATGCAGAGGAGGCTGCCCTTGGTCTGTGAGTCCTTTGTCTTCCTGCATCCCCAGGCTCCACCTCTCTCTCAGCCAGCCCTCCAATGGGAGAGCCTTCAGGTGTTGACCTTATCGGGTGCAGGTCAAAGCCAGGTCAGGGATCTGTTGCTAGGCTACCATCAGATAAGTGGCTAGGGTAGGCAACAGTGGGCAGCGCTGTCATTCAGGGCTTGTCATGTAATCTTGTTCATTTGCAGACAATTGTCTGGACGTCAGAAAGGCTATCTGGCCCATAATGTTGTAATGAAACACATTAAAATATTAAAACCAGCCATGCTGAGCATTGGCAGCTCCACTTGGCACATGGCGTTTTTTTACAGTCATGCCAACTGTCATGCAGTAACATGAACCCCCGAAATACGCTTGTGTGGTGGGCTGTGTTGAAATGTTAGAGATGTAGAGGATCGAGTGGTATTTACTTGTTTTTTTTTTTATTTGAAAGTATCTGCTTTACAGACTTTTACCCAACTTAATTTAACAAATAAACGCATTCATTATGCAGACATACTGCTATGTATCTAGGGGATAATCTATTTTAAATTAGGTCTAAATAATGCATAAAAATGATAGCACTTTTTAATTTATGAACTTCATTAAATAAAACTTTCTCTTGGTTAATAATAAACTTTATGTTCCCACCAGTGTGTGTACATACGTGTGCATTTTCCTCCAAATATTGTACATATAAATGGATTATGACTGGATCATGACTCATGGCTCATATAGGGGTACAGGTGGGAAGGCATCTTCCTGTTTGCTAACCTACAACCTTTAAATAGTGTCCAAAGACAGATACACAGCGATCTGTCTGAACAGGGAACGCGAGAGCAGAAAGAGGGAGGCAAATGAGAGAAAGAAAGAGAGAAAAAGAGAGAGATAGTTGTTGCATCTTCACACAAACATGGTCTGTTCTCCCACTCTGCCATTCTGCCACCTGGACCGAGCTATGTGGGAGACTGCGCCACACAGTGATGAACGACACCAAACAGAACAATTTCTGTTCACACTGCGGGTCATATGGCGTAAGACGGGTTGACACAGCGTCTGTGTCACATAACAGGTTCCTCTTTGGCGACACCTGCATTTTGTCAATGTCAGCCACCCGGCCGTTCAGGTTAACTGTCGAGTCTAAGAGGAAGTGGCCTTCCAGAGGCCGAGTGAGGACCTCAGACAGTTACACATAAAGACACATAGATAAGGCACGTGGCAATTTATCCATGCCAGTCCTCGTACTGTAGCTCCAACATGGGATCTCGTCTGTTAGATTGGCGCATTGTGAAAAGAGGTTCTCAGTGTCTGGGCGCTTGCCAGCTGACATTCCACGAAGACAAATTGAGAGAGAGGCTCCGGCAGATTTATCGGGCCATTGGCTCGCCTCAGGAATTCTCTTGTAACATGGCACTCCTGTGAAAGGGATAAAGAAATTAGTGTAAAACAGCCCCCCACCACCCTACCCCCGCCCCTACCCTCTCCAACAGCACCCGTTTAGATATCCAGTGCTAGCTTGTAAACCTCTAACACACACACACACACACACAATTCCTTTTTTTTAGATATAAAAGTGGATGGATGCAAGATGGATGGGTCCTCTTATTTCTATGAATATTCAAGAGGGTGGGCAAAAGAACATTGCTGTATTCTGGCTGTTGAGTCACAGGTCCTCAGTGGCAGGAAGCACTGCTGGTCAAATGACAGAGAGAGGGAGAGACAGAGTCAGAGAGAGAGGGATGGAGGAGAGATAGAGATATGCGTGTGTGTGGGATTTGAAAGGAACTGCTTCTGGCTGTCTTGGATATTTATTCCTTTCTAACGCAATGGGGTGTTTGGAGATCCAGGCCAGCTATGTTCTTAATGCTACAGCGAGGACTGGGAGCATTCTTCTGCACTTGCCCGAGTCTGGTGTGTGGATGCGAGAACACATCCTCAGACCAAACCTTTTGTTGATAGAGGGAAACCTGTTTTGGGACCTGATTTATAATACGATCGTTAATAAACTGCAAGTTAATAGGTAATCCTTGCACTTCATCAGCAATGCGCAGAGTTGCGAAAAGGTGCAGTTTATCCCACACTATGATCTTATCCTAAACCCAATCAATTAGCTTTAAATTCAGTTTAATTTCATTTATATCGAACCCAATCACAACAACAGTTATCTCAAGGTGCTTTATATTGTGAGGTATGGACCCTACAATAATACAGAGAAGACAGAGAAAAATCCCAACAGTCAGATGACCTCTTATGAGCAAGCACCTTAGCGATGGTGGGAAGTAAAAACTCCCTTTTAACAGGAAGAAACCTGCTCGGGGGGGGGGGGGGTCAGTAAATATTATTAATTATCTTTCATTTTCTGCTAATTTAAAATAACAGCAACTACATTTAATTAACTATCTACGTGATGCTGACTATTTGCAGATTGGGAAAAATGAACATAGAAAGTGTGGCCTTATTTTTTTTTTTTTAATATTCATGCAACCCTGCACCATATTCATCATCAAATAACAAGGATTAATCATTAATTACTTGCACAAGCATCACTGTTGGAAAACTGCTTCCCGCTTTTGCATACAATAGAGCTCTAATGCCATCGCCCATATCATTTGTCAGCATCTAGAGGTTATCTGCCAAGTTGATGAACAGAGAGATTGGCTATGAAACACAAGGTGTGACAGTATGGCAATATGTTATAGTATGCAGGCAGGGCTCATCAGGAAAGAGAGGACGAGCGGCTTTGTTCCAAATGTCACAATGCATATTTATGGGTGCACTGGAGTGGCTCCTTGTATAAGCAGCATTCACCATCTATCAAGCAAAACCACTACAGTGTCCCTTTGGCAACTTGGTAGCATAGCGCTGCGTGCAAAGTGATCAAACTGGCCCATCTTGCTGTGAAAATGGTCATTCGGGGAAATGAAGTACACTGAGCTTAACGAAGTGCAATTATTGGCCAGTTCAGACAATTATTTTCACGACAGGATGCTTTTTGGCAAACTTATCCAACTTGCTATATTGTGAAAAATAAAATATATTCTTTTCCTTCCCTGATGTGGAACAGCTTTGAAATGCATTCCCTCCTTTCCCCAGATTGAGATATAAAAGGGAAACGGCAACATGGGAGAATGTCAGACAGAATGACAGACAGACAGCCAGATACAAGCCCACAGCATAAGCTCCACTGAGCTCTCTTTCCACTAAGGAGGATCTCAGGAGAGTTGTGTTGGCTGGCTGCGCTCGGGCCATACAGCACAGGATGGGCAGTCTGACTGTCTGGCTACAGTGACACTCCTTGGGGAAAGAACATGGCTCCGGGGCTGTAGCTGATTTGAGATGGTCTCAGGACTAAACCCTGGGGGACATCAACCAGGCAGAATTGGTTCTCTGAAGCTCTCTTTTCAGATTTTTGCAAGCAGTGGAGCTCGATGGCTGTGGAATGATGGGAACAAGAACGGGGCTTTCATCTTGACTGTGAGCAGCTCAGTGGTTTTCCTCCAAATTACAGGGAGTGATTACATCCCACCTAGCCTGCCTTGTGCCACCCCCTTCTCTAAGCACGGGGCCCCCAGGCCAGCCAACCTCTGTCAACTGTCAGCGCTCATAGCTGAGTCATTAAGTGGAAGTTGAGCGACGTGTCATGGGCAAGAAAATAATAAGGAGCAAAACTCAAAGCACAGGGACACTCCTATTGCTTCTGTGGGCAATTTACCGATGCATAGAAATGTAAATTCTTCAGCACTTCCCTGCTACAGTGAAGGGATTCAGAGCTCTGTTTTGTGGATGTGCTGTAAATGTGACGATTTGATCAATTGTTTCGGTAAGCGGCCGCACTGTTGTACAGTTAAAAGAACAGAGGGCAGGCAAGATGTTTAAGCAAGTCAACCATTTAAAGGAACCCTAGGTGCTACAAAAGTAATAGATACAAGCTTCAAGACATGCAACTGAGTTGTCCTGGTCGCCTTTTAAAGGAAGAAAAAGGTTTCCCATCACTTCCAGGCTATTACCTCCATACAGTTTGGGATTACACAGAAGCTAGAGAAGGGATACTTGGTCTACCAATCTGTTTTTTTATTTGAAAAGTCCCCCAAGCTTTTCCATTATCTTCTCCATATCAAGCTTGACCTGAAGAGAAAACCTGGCTTCAAAAGGGTCAATGCAGTCTAGACTTTCTCCACATCTTGCACTGCCAACCCACCTCAACCCCCATCCTGCATATTGCTTTAGGATACAAGAGGGATGTGCCCCCTCCTCCTTATTCCCACTCACCTCAAGCCCCTGCCTGCTTTGGTCCAGTCCCCCATTTCCCACCTACAATAGCATCTCCCGTCACCGTAATCTTTCTATTTCACAAGCCCATCCCTCGGGGTTAAGAGGTCTGGAGATGGAGACGGGATTTGTCTGTCAATTGACAGCACTGCTGTTATGCTTTCTGGCTGACCAGGTTTACACTGCATGGTCAGAGAGGTTTTGAAGAAAAATGACTAGCTGTTTGTCCAAACATTAATGTAAGCTGCCCCCCCCCCCCCCCCCCCCCCCCCCCCCCCCCAGTTATTATCATTATTATTGTTTAAATCTGGCCTTATTGAGCCTCTGTGTGGGCGTGAGGCTCCAAAAAAACAGGTTGAAAATAACTACACGGTTGATGTTTCCTGCTTTTATACTGCTGCTACTACTGTGAAATGCTTAAATGCTTGCTATTTTGGGAAACCAAAATAAATAGAAGAAAATATGAATAAAGAAGCATTAAAAATACAATACTTGCCTCTTTTGCCTTAACTTGTTAGCAAACTAATGATGTGGTGATTGTGAAAATCTGTCAATACAGGTGTTTAAAATAACAATCTGGTCATTAGTCAGTGTTTATATCAATACATTTTTCACTTGATTTGAGCCCAAGCAAATTATTGTAACAGATAAATATCAGCCACTGACAATGGGAAGTGTCAAAGAGCCAGTATCCATTACCTTAAAATGCAAAATTATATATATATATATGTATAAAACACACACACACATGAAATGCAAATGAATACAAAATTAGAATACAGTGAGGAAAAAAATCAAACATTTAAGACTGCCTGAAGCAATTTGACACCAGAGAGGGAAATCTACTACTTACCTGAGAACATGTGCTGACTAAAAGCAAAAACAATGAAATTAGAAACAAAAACAAAGCCTGTTGATGCTTTTGTATTTGCATGTGTTTATGTATTTATTTATTTTTGAATCTGCTGTTACAGCATATGTAAAACAAAACAAAGAAAGACTTGGCATCTTAGACATACATTACAAATGTAATGCATAGGCAGCAGAACAGTCTGGTGATCACTGACGGGTTAACAGATACAGCCCACAGTGTCAATGTTTTAATTAAGCCCTATTTCAGCTGACTTATTAACCATCATTGGTGGATTTTGTGCTGGTTACAGGCCAGAAGCACTTTTCTCAGCATGTGAATTATACCCGATTTGCTCGTGCGAGCTCACTTCAAACATTTTCTCATTATGTTTCCACTAAGATCCAAGAAAACATCTGCATTAAATGCCAGTCATGAGTATAAGTTCTGCTTTATCCACAAACTTCATGACTCGGACATTTTTTTCGTTTGTTTTTATTAGATCATTGGTTTTTATTGTACTATGAAATAAAAATCACAAGCATTTGCATTCGGTGCGTTCAAGAATGGAAGCGAATAATCAGCGTGCCGCATTTCAAAAAGCAAAAAGCCACTATTCGTTACAACTATAGGATAACAAAGGACAACTAAATGTAAGCACGCAGAGGTCATTTCTGAAGGCCATGGAGAAAAACGGTGGGTTTTTTTCCTTTCCAAAAATTTTCTACAAAGCAAGCAACGACAAAGGAAACAAGGGACAAGGGGGAAAAAAATCTTCATTGAATATTCATTAACCGGTGCCTAGGTGTATACATGGCTCTTAACCACTCTTGTTTATGACTTAAGGACTTGTAGTACTGACCTTAGTTTAACACAGCAGCAGATACCAAATTAACCTCTAGCCTCCACAGGGCTAGCCATGCCCTGCTAACAAGCAACCTGTCTAGACACACAAGAAGTACTTTATGATTCCACCTCTCACAATCCCCCTCTCTCTCTCCCTCTCTCTCTCTTTTTCTCTCAACCTCTCTGTCTCTGCTAACACGTACTGGCACATCCTCGTGCCCTCTATCCTCTTCTATCTTTCACCTCACCATTTCATCCCTATTTCCCCCCCTACACCATTTTTCATGTACCTCCCAAGCTGTGCAGTGTTTGGGTCACGCACCCTAACAACCAGAGTTTTTATCAGATGGTAGACTTTCTCTTATCCTTCACAGCACAGCTTACCAATAGCATAATAATAATAATGATAATAATAAAAAATAACAATACTATTACTAATATTGCATTATACGTTTTTAAAGCTATAATGCACTTTATTTATTTCTCTTTTAAAACAGAGAAATTCCACAGTGATTTAAAAATGTGTAAACCCAAAGTGAGAAACACTCATAAACTCACTTTAACATATAAGTCAACTTCTGTAGCTTTTAAAGATTTCCACTGAGATTGAAATTTATTACATTAGGTTAAGCTTTTGGATTAAATTAAATGAGACTTTGTCCATATGATTAATGTAGAAAATTATGCATAGTGCAGTAAAATAGTATCAAAGTCAAACATGTGAGATTCAGAGTAGTTTCATGAACATTTAGGGAGAAGCATATTTACCACTGTGTTGCATCACCTGTACATTTTACAACACAACCTTCTTGAAATTAAATTGCAGTAATTTAGACCACAGAGTCCTTCCTTCTTCTTGCTTGATACATAATTTCCGTTGTTTGGGTTCTCTGGAATTGTTTGAGGTTTTTTTTATTTTGTTTTTTGCAATGATCCATTTTTTTTTAGTGTGTAACAAAAACAAACAGGAAGGACTGTTACTCTTTATGATGAATAGTCGTAGAGGGGATGAAGCCTATCTCAGCTACCACAGGGTGAGTGGCAGGGTACACTCTGGACAGGTCGGTAGCCTGTCACAGACAACCAGGCATGCAGTTAGTGCAGTTAACTGGTCATTCAAAATTGCCCATAGGTGTGAATGTGAGAGCGAATGGTTGACAAATAATATTTTACTGAAAATGGATCCTGAGCCCATGCAGTGATTTCTACTAAAGCATCATGTCTATTTTTAATGTCGTGCTAGCTGAGAGCCCATAGATCATGGCCCTTCAGCAAAAGTTTTGGTGAAATCTTTATCGATTCTCTGATTGATTAATTGCTGTTATGTACCACAAATGACCACAGATTTTTTGCAGACTCAACATTTCCAGTATGCTTATTTTTTGCCCATGTACCAGATAGTTTTATAATATTTTCAGTTTAGACTCTGATATGTTGCCTTTGTATTTTTCTCAATTATAGGCTTTGAACGATTTGCAAATTACTGCATTTTGTTCTTGTTTACATTTTACAGCATCCAAACTTTTGTGAAACCATAGGTTATAATATATATTGATGTCACCCATTAAGTTTAACTCAATTCTGCCTCAGGATCATATGCATTTTAAAACAAGGCAAGCACCTAAAGGATTTTTTTATATTTTAATTTAACAACACAAAGAGGTATGACGTACCAACATCATTATCTCTGTTGTTATTAGTAATATTCAACCAGAAATTGCTCTGATTTCTTCTTATTTGGGTAGTGATTTTCTGTGCTGTAACCAGAATCCAGATTCAAATGTTTTGTTTTCATCATGCTCCTTCAGTCTAGGATGGTAATTATGTGAAATATGACATATAGAAAACGCACAGATCTAAATTATTGACTAACAGCAGGAAAATAAATAGCTGATATATATATATATAAAAAAAACACCCAGCACGCCCCTGCGGGCGGTTTATCCTTCAAGCTCGGGTCCTCTACCAGAGGCCTGGGAGCTTGAGGGTCCTGCGCAGTATCTTAGCTGTTCCCAGGACTGCGCTCTTCTGGACAGAGATTTCCGATGTTGTTCCCGGGATCTGCTGGAGCCACTCGCCTAGCTTGGGAGTCACCGCACCTAGTGCTCCGATTACCACGGGGACCACCGTTACCTTCACCCTCCACATCCTCTCGAGCTCTTCTCTGAGCCCTTGGTATTTCTCCAGCTTCTCGTGTTCCTTCTTCTTGATATTGCTGTCATTCAGAACCGCTACATCGATCACTACGGCCGCCTTCTTCTATATATATATATATATATATATATATATAATTTTGCTGGACTAAAATTCATATTTCCTTTTTTTCACAATCTTCTCTTTGCACATCAACTGTGATGGCTGGGACCAAAAGTAACGGTGATGCTGAACACAAGGCTACAGTGTTGTAAGAGTCTTAAACACATAAAACACCGCATGCTCTGAGGAAGGTATTTGATCCCTTACAGATTCCTTTTTTCCCCTCTTTTTTTTGCCACTTTGGCACACTTTCATGTTTCAGATAAACAAACAAATTGTAATTTTGCACAAAGGTAACCTGAGTAAATATGAAATGTGGTTTGATTTTATTGATTAAGGGAAAAGACTATCGAAAGCTGGCCCTGCTTGAAACATTTATTTTCCCAAAACCTAAAAACTGCCTGTGGCACCTTGGCTCTCACTGGGGTTCGCTGGAGTCCCAAAGCCTTAGAAATAGCTTTGTAACGCTTTCCAGACTGAAAGACGTCACTGACTTTGTTTCTTATCAATTCTTGAAATTTATTTATTTTTTTAGATCAAGGAATGAGGAATGGTGTGTTGCTTTTTGAAATCTTTTACCTTTTACACTTTGTCAGACAGCTTCTACTTAAGTGATTTCTTGATTCAGCAGGTCTGGCAGTAACCAGCCCTGGCTGTGACTAGGGAAAAGTTAGCAGTTAACTCATGACTTAACAAGGGGGGATTATTTTTTAGGGGGGATTAAAGGACCAGGTAGCTTTAGAAGCTTTTTTCCTATAACAAATGAAATCATAATTTAAAAACTGTATTTTGTATTTACTCAAGTTATCTTTGTTTACCTGAAAAATGTAAATGTGACAAATATGCAAAAAAAAAAGAGGCAAAAATACAGAAGGCTCAGGCAAACATTTAATCACAAAACTATAGCTACTTTGTTTCCAGTTTGATAGCTGATTATGTGATTAGCGATCAAGCATTTAAGTTTTTTGTCCTCAGCCGCTTTCCGTACAGAACACGCTTGTGATTGGTCAAACTGACGTCCATGCTAAATACAATTGTCTGGAAAACGTCGGTCTGGTGAGTGAAATGCTAACAAACATATTGCTGCTGCATATAAAATTAAAGGGTTTCTTCTTGTGTTGTTGGGTGCAATAAAATGTAAGCATGCTTTTCACAAAGACAGCGACCCTCGCTGCGCAGATTCACGGGAAAATAGTCGGTTAGCAGGTTAGTTATACTCGTTAGCTAGCTAGCCGCTAACGATACTAGCCTGTTTGCGTTAGGAAATCGTTACTATTACAGACATGAACACGAGTTAGCTTTTGTTACGCTAATGTAGCTCCATGAAATAAATCGCTACTATAGTATCTAATGCTCATCTTCCATCCTTTCAAATCACAGTCAAAATGAGCCTGAGGAAGCAGACCCCGAGTGACTTTCTGAAGCAGATCATTGGCAGACCTGTTGTGGTCAAACTGAACTCTGGTGTCGATTATAGAGGTACGTAACAGCTTAGCCACTTGCCCCCCCCCCCCATACTGATCGGTAAGTAATGACTTTAAAGGAAAACACGGTGTGTTTGTGTACCTGCAGGTGTTCTGGCCTGTTTAGATGGTTACATGAACATCGCCATAGAGCAGACAGAGGAGTATGTCAACGGGCAACTCAAGAACAAATATGGCGATGCCTTCCTAAGAGGAAACAATGGTAAGCATGTCCCTTTTATGTAGACTTTGGTATTTAAGGCAGTATAGGTCTTCTGTAAGAAGACTGAAGTGCAGAATTAATATGCTAAACCTAAGGAAATGCTGTGCAGCTGTGACAGAGATGATAAAATAGATTAAAAATAAATAAATAAATGCAGGTTTATGTTTTTTAGGCCATCAGGTTTTTCTCTGAATGTCTGAAACTGGAACTCTTTCATGACAGTTGAAAGGAGACGAAAATATGACAAACACAGGTGAGGAGCGCAGATTAAAGTGTGATCTAAAAAGGTTGTCAAATAGCCAACTTGCCCAGAAAAGTAACCTGCTCTGTAGGATGTTCCTCTCAAAACAGGAAGCTGTGGTCTGTCTGATAATGACTCACATTCAGTGCTTGCTTATTAATTCCGTTTAAATGAGGGCATACATTATGAATGGCACAACTTAATGGTGCCATAACCTTTTAGCTATGTTCTGTTCTAACACAACTCCTTTTTTACTTGTAAAATAAAAGTGTACACAGCTCCAGTAAGCTGTACAGTACAAGTCAGTTGTGAAGAGTAACCAGAACCCTGAAACTGTAAAACTGAACTCAGAAATGTGTTTTATTATTTATTTTTTTTATTTATACCAGTACTTTTTTTCCCCCTCTTTAAACTGTGGAAAAGGTCTCTCGCCTTCTTGAAAGTATTGTGAGGGTTAGCCAAATGGTGATAATTAGTTAATGATAAAAAAAAATCCCACTCAAATTAAATTGGTCTTCAAATTAAACTTTTTGCCTGCATTGATTTTTCGAAGTACATCATTATATGATAATAATCAGTAGATAAACTGTTAATGACAGTAGCTGTAAGCTGATGCCCGAGCTGATTTATTAAGATATTTTTAACTCACTAATTATTGTTAAAACAACACATTGTTAACACAGCTCTTGGGAACTACCCTTTTTCACTCGTTGTCAGTTCAATATTGCATTTTCTTGTGTGTCTTGCTATATTTTTATGAAACTTTGTATTAATATTCTCCATGTTGATCAGCATAGACAGACTTGAACTTAAACTGTACAATGGCTTTGTACAGTGTTTGCCTCTTTTTGATTTCCTATTTTTTTTGTGTTTGTCACACTTAAATGTTTCAGATTAAACTAATTTAAATACTAGACAAAGATAACACAAGTAAACACAAAGTGCAGTTTCTAAATGAAGGTGTTTATTATTAGGAGAGAGAAAAATCCAAACCTACATGGTCCTGTGTGAAAAAGTGATTGCCCCCCCTAAACCTGTTGGGCCACCCCTAGCAGCAACAACTGCAGTCAAGTGCTTGCGATAACTGGCAGTGAGTCTTTTCCCGCACTGTGGAGGAATTTTGGCCCACTCATCTTTGCAGTGGATCTTTGTTTAAGTTCAGCCACCTTGGAGGCTTTTCAAGCATGAACTGCCTTTTTTAAGGTCATGCCACAGCATCTCAATCGGATTCAGGTCAGGACTTTGACTAGGCCACTCCAGAGACTTCATTTTGTTTTTCTTAAGCCATTCAGAGGTGAACTTGCTGGTGTATTTTGAATCATTCTCCCAACTCTGCTTCAGCTTGAGGTAATGAACAGGTGGCCGGACGGCAGAATTCATGGTTCCATTTACCACAGCAAGCCTCCGGGTCCTGAGGTAGCCTCAGACCATCACACTAACACCTTTTCACTGTTGGTATGACGTTCCTTTTCTAAAATGCTGTGTTCGCTTCATGCATGATCTAATGGGACACACACCTTCCATAAGGTTCAACTTTTGTCTCGTCAGTCCAGAGAGTATTATCCCTAAAGTTTTGGGGATCATCAAAATGTTTTCTGAGGCCGTTCCATGTTTTCGCCATTTGTGGATAATAGCTCTCATTGTGGTTCACTGGAGTCATACATCTCAAGAAATGGCTTTAAACCCTTTTCAAGACCAAGAGGTCTTTGTTTCTCATGTCTTCCTGAATTTGGATTCCGACATGTGCCTGGCTTTTGAGGATATTTTTGGTCTACTCCACTTTACATGATTTCTTGATTGAGAACAGGCGTGATACTAGTCAGACTAAACGCCTTCATTTGGAAATTTGTGTTTACTTGTGTTATTGTTGCTTAATATTTACATTTGTTTGATGATCTAAAACAGCAAACATTAAAAAAAAAATGGAAATCAAGAAGGGGACAAACACTTTTTCACACCACTGAAACTGTCCTGACACAGAGATTTCATGTTTAATCACTGGTATGCCCCTTTTTTTTTTTTATTTTTTTTTATTTTTATGAGAATTGGCTCATTGTAAGGCTCTTGTTTGCAGAGATAGTTTTAATATATTCTGTATTCACCACAGTAGTCGGAACATTTTTTTTAACTGTATTGTTTACATCTTCATCTCTCTGTCTGCATTTTCCAGACACCAGGCATGCACTGTATCCAGTGTGTGATTTGATCTCGAATGTGAGTCATGCAGGCCGGTGTTTCAGGCCGCAGATAGTGTTATTTTTAGTCAAAATAACCAGTACAACAAACTATACAGATTATCTTTGAGGGGAAAAAATGTGGAACGTGGATGCTGCAGGGGGTCAAGGTTTAACATAGAATTTGCTAAATCATCATCAGCAGCACATTTTCTTGTTACTGGAATTATTGTTTTTTCTTTGGGATTTGTTTCTGTGGAATAACTTCTGTGTTTGGGGCTGCGCATTCAGACTGTTGTGAGGTGCAGTAGCTATTCACATAAAAAAATAAAAACAAAACACACAATGGCTCCTCTGTTAAAGACATTTAAGAAAAAAAACATTTTGCAGTGGAGCCAGACTATAATTTATAACGGCTTCTAAATAAAATAAATTAAAGACGAGAGAAACACCCTTCAACAATGTTGTGAGCATTGATGTTACACAATTTAACCAGCAGATGGCGCTCTTCAGCATCTCTCCTGGCAGTACAGGGTGTTTCCAACAACCAGCTGATTCGAGCAGTCGGGTGGAGTGTAAATGAATAACTACACACAAAAAAATGTTAGGGGAATATGTTTATTTTGTGTGTCTGAAAGGAAATAAAAAATATCATCCGACATACAGGATTTTTAAGTCACCAGATGTCTGTGTCGATCTTAAAAATCCTACATTAGCCTGCCTCTGTTTTGCTTTACGCCGCCTCATTGAGTATTTTGTCTGTCAAATGAGATTTTCGGAATTTTGATTTATTTTTATGGATCATCGTGTATGAATAAGATCCCCCCCCTTCTTTTCTCCTGTCTCCTTCTTACAGTTCTGTACATCAGCACCCAGAAGAGGAAAGTCTAGTGAAGACCATTTTGAGTTCATTTAATTTTTTCAGTTTTTAATAATGTTTCAGAAGACGACTGTCATACGTTTTTGGTTCTGTAAAGCTTGAGAAGCGTTTGTTTTGTGAAAGTGGAATATATGAATAAACTCTGAGTTTCGATTTATGTCTGACTCGTTGAACGTCATTTACACATATTGGTGTTATTATCACAAGGAAAACAACTATAGCTTCGCACATTTACCGGATATGGTCCAATCTAACTTTTTCCTAGCAGGAAAACTAAGAATTTAACACAAACCTGCGTTTTCCTCACTCAGAAGGGCTTTAATGTTTAAGTAAATAAAAGGTGGTTAAGAAAGCTGGTGAATTTCTTTTGGCTCTGTCCAAACCTGCAAATTTTAAACTATTTGTAGAGATGCATCATCTGGTGTGGCTTTTATTTCCCATTTGGTGCCATGGAAACAAAGAAATGTTCAATGTAAAAACAAACTGAACTGTTTTTGAACACTTAGCCAGCACAAAATTGATGTGACTCAACAGATGAACATAGCTCACTGCTATACAAGCAAATGTCCTGTATTTACCAGTAGCAGTCAATGATGAAAGTGCTTTCTGACTGATATATCCATACATGCTTAATGATTTTAATAATTGTCATTTAAATCTTAAATGGCTTCTTAGACTTCCCCCTTGCTCGTGGGGAAGTCTGACTGTGGAAGACGAATGATCTATTCTTTTTGTCCTTTTAGTGAAATCGCTCGCTCACAGTTTATCCCCGGAGCAAGCGGAGGCATCAAATCTACCACTGTTTTCCCAGAAGGCTTCAAAAGGATTAGAACATAATTTTGTAATTTGTCAGTCCTAATGTGCTAATTTTGTAATTGATCTTGATGCGACTGGCCTGCAGAAACCCATTACTGAATGGCTCGTGTACAAATGCACTCATCATTACACATAATCTGACAATCGGCCGCTTTATAATTTCAAATAAAACGCTTCAAAACAAGAATTTATAAACAAAAGCTCCTGTTGTGAGGCTCATTTAGCTTCAGTCTCTGGCTCTTTGGTTTGCAAATTGATCACAAAGATTTAGCTCAATATGACATCATGCTTTGATTGCTTTGTGCGCATAGATAGATATATAAATATATATGGATAGTTATAGATATATTTTTTTTAAACCCCTACATCTGAACTTTGCTGGTGACTGTGTTGCAAAATACACTTGTTGATCACTTAATGCGCCGTCACAGATTGAATATCTACATGTGAAAGAAAAAATGTGCCATGCAAATATGTATCACCGACCAACAAAGAGTACAAAGACTGCAGGACCAATCTATAAATGGTGCCACCTGCAGGCTATGTCAGGCTGCATTAGCATGTAAACAGATCTGTCAGATCAACTCTGACTGCCTACTGCTGCAGTCTTCCATGTTGTAATGCTTTTAAAAATGTCTCGGAGCGAACAGGCCTGCTTTATTTATTTATTTATTTATTTATTTATTTTTTAAATCATCCGTGACTGCATAGGTGTTCTTTGTTCAGTCAGGTTTGGATTGGCTCTGCTGTGTTTTGCCCTGTGAAAATCAATGCGGTGGCACATGCAGGGAATTGGAAGTTTATTCCATTTCTGCGTCTGGCCTGTGGTCATTTAGCAAATGAGTTCAAAAGTGGCATCACCTCATTACGCTAAGATAAGAATGCTATAAATATATGATTCATTAGTTTCTTAATGAGAATGCTGTAGCGTGGAGGCATTGGAAGAAGGGTGGGGTTGGGGGTGGGTGGGGGATTCTTTTTCGTCCAAGGATGGATTTTCTTTTTTTTTTTTTTTGAGAGCCTTGTTTTCCAACCTGTACATGCGCACTCTGGCCCCTGGAAGGAGACAAAAGGCTGCCAAGGTCAGGCCTGACTTGAGAATGAAGGACGCGTTATTGATCAAACTCTGGCGAGCTGCAGCTGTAAGAGAGGGAATGTTGGAGGGAGATTGAGCTGCAACACAGACACGAAACACAGGCGGACATAGGCGCTGAGTGACATATATATATACAAACACAAAGAAAGGCACGGCACACAGCGCAACACACAAAGAATCATTATGGCACTTGGTGAGGGTTAGTGCAGGCAAATATTTACCCACTGGAATCATAACTGAGCCGCTGGCCGTGTGGCCTCACAGGGAACCCAATTAATACCATTCACACAAATGACCTGGTGGGAGACATCGTGCTCTCGGACTGTGAGCTTTTTTTTTTTTTTGTTTGTTTTAAAAACTCTTGAATCAATGCAGGATCTTCTTCATCTTGCATGTGCATGCATTTGTCCTTTAAAACCCTCTGCAGAACAAAACTGTTTTTCTTTTAGATCACTGAACACCCAAAATCCACCTCCTTTTTTATTTTACATTTCATTTGAAGACACTTCATTCCGTCGTCCAGGCTTACTTTGCGTAGAGCGCTGGTCCCCACTTGCCCGATCGCAGCGGGCTGACGGAGGATGCTGCAGTGGCTCGCTGTTGACGTGTGGAGGTGAGTGATGGAGGGGAGAGGACAAAGGAGGGTAGAATAGGTGACAGCCTTGTTATGTAGGAGAGAAAGCCAAGGGGGGGCAGACTCAAGTCTTACAGCACCACCAGCTGCCAGAGCTACAAAACTACAGTGGAGACGACATGGGATGAGGGAGGGAGGGGAAAGTGGAGTATGACTTTGACCCTGACTGATCACTGCAGCATGACTGTCTAGCCTTTTCACAAGGGATCAAAGGAAGACAAGGACAACCTGAGATTCTGTTTTATAACATTTGGCTGTGCAATGTGGAACTTTTTATATGAATGGTTGATAAAGAGTGTTTTTCTTTTGTTTGTAAAAAATATATACACAAAAATATTCAATAACTTTAACTAAGGTGGCTCTTCCTGCACATTTACCACATTTCCGCTGCATCTACCGCCTGCACGTGTAGATGCGACCAGCTATTTGTTTTTGTGTGTGTAAAGAGATCGCCCTCCTCACATTGTATTAGGATGTGAACTTGACCTGCTTTGACCTCTGCCTGACAGCCTGTCGTGTGTTTAGGATGTAAATGATGGCGCTGACCTCACACTCAGCGGCTCCGCTCTCACGTTTCGCAGGCTGGGTCAGAGGTGCCATTTGGAAAGTGCAGAATAAACAAACACCTTAGAAACAGCATGGCGGTGGCTGACAAATTTAAATACGTTCCTCTGATTAATACGCTGAATGTAAGCTGCACGTTAACTGATTATTCCATGAATCAGTAATGGGAAACATGATTTTTATAATTCTGCCCCTCCACATCCCCCACAGTGAAGCAGCTAAGATATGATTGAAGTGTATACTTGAGGCTTTGATTCAAGGGAATTCATAAACTATTGCATTAACTGTTTAAGCATTGCACTCATTTCTTCCTCAATTTTCAGGCCTGAAAGTAAACCATCAGAGATCAAGTGATACAAAGCTTTATGACAGGTTTCACCGCAAATTAAGAAGTGGGACTTCGATACGTTCCCTAACCCTAACCCTAGGCATTACCATTAAAGTGAAAAATCTAAAAAGGCTTGAAGAAAGATGGCAGAAACTCTTGCAAGCTAATGGAGAATAAGTAAAGTGACGATATCAACATTTCCTCTGTAAATACAAACCTCTTCACAACAGCTGGTCAAGCCTGTGGACGTTGAAAGAGACACCTTCATTAATGTAAACAGAAGGTTTCCAACAAAGTGCAAATAACTGGTATGTAAAAAGAGCAGAAAGGCTGGATTAGATTTTTTGCTAGATTATAAAAAGGCCTGTCTAGTTCTTGAAAAAGGTTATTTGTCAGCTAAAGTTAAGATTGTCTTGTATCCGAGTAAGTGAAAAAGAAGAGAAAGAAGGAGCTATCATCATCTGTCAACCATGGTAACACACTGTAATGACACGTGCATGTATAGTGCCAATGAAACTGGGTCTGTGGTGTTTGCTGATTATGTGAGCCTGTACAGCTACAGCTTCTGCTCAGGTTCAACCAAATGTTGAAAAGACTTAAAGCAAAGAAGTGGAAGTTTGTTAACAGGCTGGTCACTGGCTGCAAAGGTTTGTGTCCAAGACTCAATAATATTCCTCATATTTATACACTATGTTGGTTTGAGCCTGTACAAATGCAGACAGTGCAAAAAGGGCTAAACGATTAACACAGTTTTGTTTTTTTTGTTAAGCGAATCATGTTTTTATGCTTCATTTCAAATCCACTGTGAATGTGGTTGAAGCAAAAACAATATACATGCTGAGTCTTGAAAACACATCCATTCAGACAATGTATCAGCAGAAAAAAGGTGTGCATTACTTATGTGTTGATCTGCGAGCTTCTCAGAATCGCTTCCTTGTCTTTCAGGAACCTTCATCCACGTCCAAGTTTGACGGCTGTTTTGATCCTAATTGAGTGTGAAGGTCTGTGCAAGCCTGTGTTGTTCTGCAACCCCTAGGCTCTTTATTTAGCCTCGAGGACAGTCAGCCATGGCCAGAAATGCGACCCCTGACCTTCTTAACTGGAAGAATTCTATTTCCAGCATGGACAGGGTCTTCTGTGATTTATCTTCCCCCAAAACAGCCCGATGCAGATGGCAAAGTTAGCGGAGTGTGACTAGGTGCTCTTCAGGACGCTAGAGAACAGCTCTTTGGCTCTCGGTGTGCTGCATGTGTACGCTATGAAGAGTAAAAGCTTTATTAAGGAAGGCAGGAAAAGTCTTGAATGATCCAGTAGCACGGTCCATGTGAGTCCTTGAACCTTGGCCCCTAAAAGATTCTGCAGCTGTCCTGCAACAGTAGGGTCTATTTTGGAAACGCACTCACTTACATGTTAATCGTACTGTAGCACTGACCGTGACCTGACCCACTTACAGCTCAATAAGCTGTATGGATATGAATACAAAGCGCATCATCACTAGTCTAATCGACAGGCCAAAAACAGGTTTGTTAGTTTTGCGTTCTGTTGTCCCTCTTAGTGAACTTTTTCTGTGCCTTTGTCAGTAAAAACAGGCGAAGCTTCGGGCTAAAAATGTGTGATCCTCAAGCAAACTCCTTTAATCCATAAAAATAAATAATTAGGTAAGTAAAATAAAACTTTTATTCTTCTATAATAAGTGTTTAACTAAACAGCTCTGCTGCCATATTGCTGAACTTTCCTGACACGAAAGGTATTTGTAATTTTATTCCAGTGCAATTCCCGACCACATCATACTGTAGGAAGAAGAAAAAAAGCTCACCGTTACTAATACTTGGTAGGAGGTAATTTTAGGTTGCACAGAAGTTATTGCATCAATGGCTGTCTTGGGACCTTGTCTCACAAAATAGTAAATGTAAGGATGAGCTCATCAGCGCTTGTGAGCAATAATCAGTGAATATGAGGTAAACGGCCCGTGTCAAAGAGCCATTTTCAATTACGTTTGCTTCAGAATGGCCCTTGCCTGTCCTGTTTGTCAGCCAAGTCTCACTATTATGCACATGAGATTTGCATGAAATACAAACTAACCCTGCACTCAGGCAATTAGCCTCCATTACACTGGTGTTGCGATTGCCAATTTGTCTGCCATGCAAGGTAATCTGGAGCGTTGCTGGCAAGCACCCAAAACGGTAATAATGGTAATGCAAGAGTCTTTTGTTGTTGTTTCCTCTCAGACTAACAGCCACAGGCGGCTGGTGTGTCACTGGATGAAATGTTGAGGAAGTGGAAATGTTTGCACGACAGTCAGAAGTTGAGACATGAACCTTTGTTCTCAAATAGTGCAGGCCAAAGGCTTTTGGGGTGCTGATTCGGTCGGATTCTCTCTCACCGGGTTATTCGGGGTTAGTTTTAAGTTTTGCTATTAAGCCTGGAAGAGTTGCCTGAGAGTTACGTATATGTCTTTTCAAAGGCTTTTTATGAGGGCCCAAAGAATCAATACTGGACCATGTGTATGTGAAAAGAACTGCTGGCAGCAAATCCAGCCGTAACTATCCCAGCTGTGCAGCTCAGGGCTTCAGTATGTTTCAGCTTCAACTCTCTACTCTCGCCACTATCACGCCATCAGATTTCATTCTAGCAACGGTGGAAGCTGTTTCCAGTGAAGATGCTGCGTATTGGGAGACGGTTAAAAGAAAAAATAAGAAGAGTGTGAATCTTTGACTTCTATAAAATCATATTTCTACCTATGATCAAGCTGACTGCTAAAATAAGCTTTTTTTGGGAGAGAAAACAAAGGTTAAAGGTAAAAATATAATCTGTAGGGTCTGCTGCAAACATCCGGTATGGTTGACAGTCCACAGTGGTGCAGCTTTGATTTGCTGTAATGAATGCTCATGGCGTTGTCAGCATTTCGGGGTGCTCTTGATGTCGGGATAAACTGTTCCAGGTCTCATGGTTTGACCGCTCATGTTTCTTCCTTTGATAGTGATAGTACAGCATGCTCTGGTTAAAACATCCAATAATAACCATCAGTAGCAACAACTCAACATGTTACGAACTGGAAATATGCTCCAAAAATGTTCTTTTGACCGATTTGTTTTACAGAATTCAACCTGTCTTTCACAATCAGCAGCACCGACTGTTGCGATGTTTGATCGTGTGTGTGTGCCACACTAGAAAGGCCTTTGTGTGCATGTTTGGTCATCTCAGTTTGTGTGTCCACTGCTAAAGACGGAAGCTCTGTGGTTTGACTTGCTGCACTCAGACTGCCTTTGATATTGCTCAAGGGCAAAGCCAGACAGAAGAGTTATGACTTCAGCCCATCTTTGACTTTGGCCGTCAGGGAGGTCATAAGGAGGCTACAATCACACACACGAGAACACATATTAAAAAACTACTTAATCTATCACAAGAATGCACAAACGCACGCACGCACGCTTGCACACTGGACTGCAGCCACCATGAGAGTCAGAGAAACACAATTAATGGCTTTTTTATACCTCAGTTAGTTTGTGTGTATGTGTGTGTGCACAGGAGAGAGAGAGCATGTGAACATTTGCGTCACAACATATTAAGAGACAGACGGGGGAAAGCACCTTTCACATCACGATATGACTTCCCGTACAGCGCAGCACGCGGACAAGAGGCCATTAAATTCAATGTGACACCCGCCGGGTGAGCCACTGATGCTTTTTACGGGGGCGTGTCACTTCCAGAGTTTTTAACGAGCGTCACTGCGAGCGAAGAGGGGACGCTCTCCGACTCACTCCGGCAGAAGGCGCCAATAGAATTGAAGGAGCAGGTTTTATAGGGACCGCACATGTGATGGTACGGCCTGAAGGAGGAGGCGTCTGATAGACTTTTATGTAGAGCCTAAAGTGATGGGGCAGCACTTTTAACTGAGCATACAAATTGAAACTTGAACATATTCTTACATCATTTTTAAAATTTGTTTATTGTGACAACTGATGGTATATTCCTCTCTGGAAAAGATTCTATAAACTTCAAAAGCTTTATGGATATCGACATGTAATCTGGGCTGCGACCAAGCTCCTTTTGCAGCTTCCTTCCCCCAAGTTTTGAAAGCACTATCCGAGCTCCTTGTGCCCTCTTGTGGTAGATCCCGGTGATGGCTTTGCCCCTTAGCCAGCTACTCAACTCTTCCTCCTCTTCCTTATTTTAATTGACCTGGATTTGTTCCTTTGCTTTGCTGTAATGAAAAAGCAAGAGGTGCCTCGAGACTGAAAAATCCTGTCAGCTTCGCCCTGCAGCAATTCCCACACCCCAAAACTGGGTCCCCTTTACAAGATCTCCTGTTTGAAGCTGAGCAGAAATAAAAAATTTAAAAGACCTGGGTGCTTCAATGCCTTGCGATGAATAATTAAGAAATATGCATTTTCAGATAATGGAGAAGAGAATTTTTAATACATCTGGATGTAAATCCATTGGAAAAAGAAAAAAAAAACCCACTGCATATGTTTGTGTGGAGCTGGCACTCGAGTTTGTATTGTATTCTTATTTCTCTGTGTAAAGATGCAGTGAAATATTTATCCAGAGTTTCCTGTTAAACACAGAGAACGAGCCTGATCGCTTTCTTAAAATACAGAAACCTGTACAAATGGGTCCAGTATGACACGCATGCATATTAATGCGGTTTGCTCAGTGCGCTGCTCAGAGGTTCGTGTTATCAATACAAGGCGATCAATATTCTACACGATGAACAAGGCCATTCAATCAAAACACGCTGCATGAGAAATGAAAGAGAGATCAAACTGAGAAATGAATGTATTTAGCAGATACAAAGTCCTTGGGTGAATATATAAAAATACGCATTTGTGTGATTAACAAAGATGGATAATGGTGCCGTACTTTTTTAAAAATGTCATTCTGAACATGCTGAAAAACGTAGAGGCGATAAATGCACAAGCAATTTAGTCAGTCATACCTGCCACCACCTCCGTCTGACGGTGTCACGGCAGGTCACGTAAAAGCCATATTTCAGGTTAAATTCTCCCCTGCTGCTCTTTCCCCACTCCCCCTCCCTACTCACCCATGTCATGTTACAACTCCCAATACACCTATGATTCATAAACCACAGGGCTGTTTGATTTTACACTTGATGACTCATCACAGGTTTAAGTCTTCATATTAAAGCCCGGTGACAATTTTATGGTCTCCATACTGGAAGGAGAGCGAGCGTGCTGTGCCACGATACAACAGAAACTCCCGTCTGTCTTCATAACTCATCTCTGTGATGGCAGAGCTGGATTGAGTCATCTTCGCTTCCGGCTGGTGCTGTAGCAGAAAGCCTGGCTGAATGCTGGGGCCGAGGTGTGCTGTATGTGTGTGCATGCGCGGCGTTTTGTTGTGTGTTTGTGTGAGTGTGTGCTTGAATGAATGCTCGTCCTAATTAAGCATCGGCAGCTCCTTGGACCAGGGGGAGGCAAGACTTCACAGCCATTAAATCAGGACAATGCTTTTTGTGTCACTGGTGCTGGCGTAAGTTGCCCTGCTTCCCCTCCCACTCCTTGCATCTCCTCTCCCTCCTTACCCTCCCACCTCCTCACCCTCTGCCAGTCTCACAGCAGCCAGGCAGCCTAGGGCTCCAAAAATAAATGATGGCTTCCCAAGTGCATGGTCAAGGCCAGGCAAGTTGGCAGGACTAGGCATCCTTTGAGAGCTGTAGCAATAACTCACTGGGGTGCCCTCCAGTGGTGGATTGTGCTCACTGCAGTTACACTTCAGGAATGCACATCCAGAGATAAAGGGAGCAGAAATACTGCATAGTATAAGGTCCAAAACAGCAGCATAACCTGCATTTACTCACTTCATGGCCTTCTCTTAGACTATTGTAATGTATTAGACAGACAGACAGACAGACAGACAGACAGACAGACATACATACATACATACATACATACATACATACATAGTCACAGGTGCCAAGTAAGGGCCTTATATTATGAGAATTATAGCATGTATATATACAAAAGTCATAAAAACAAACATATACAGTATTTCTACTTTTAAACTGATTGCTTACACAGGTATCTAATCAGGGGATCACATGTCAACTCAGTGGACTTAGTCATGTGAACATGATCAAGACGACCTGCTGAAGTTCAGACTGAGCATCAGAATCAGTGAGGAAAGGTCATTTAAGTGGCTGTGAACGTGTTCTGGTCTGAGTATTTCAGAAATTTTCCCCACACATTCATTCATTCATTCATTCATTCATTCATTCATTCATTCATTCATTCATTCATTCATTCGTATTTAGGGTTTATAGAAAATGGCCTGAAAAAGGGAAAATATCCAGTGATATCCATCCAGTTTTCTGGATGAAATGCAGAAGAGCATACCTCTGACCTGTGTCCAAGATTGCACACCTGGTGCCACACCAGCCACACCATGCCAACATTTAACCACACGAGGGGCCACTCCTGTCAGTATAAAACACAGTAAAGTGAGGCTACAGTTCACATGGGCTCACCAACATGAGACGGTGTAAGATTGGAAAAACAGTACATGGTTTGACGCCATCTTTTAACTTTGTATTTTGCCTCCAGGTCACTGAGATCATCGTCCTAACGACTCCTCTCGGTGCCCTCTTCTTGCCTTAAAACTAAAGGCGACCTCTAAAGATGTAACGTTGGTGGAATTCACTGTAAATGTTTTCTACTGCTCTTTTATTTGACTTTTATTTACTTATATATTTACTTTCATTTTTTATTTATACTTCATTTTTCAGTCTTATTCATGGATTGTATTATTATTTTATTTATCACATTTTTAAAATCCTTCCTACTTTGTATTCATTCTTATTGTGTTGTTTGTTTATGAGTTTTGTGTGCCTGGAGAGCACCTTGGGTCAATCTCTGTTGTTTTAAAATGTGCTATTGAGTCTCAATTTCTGCTGCGACATTTAGATGTTAGGGTCAGAATTTGGTATAAATAACATGAAAGCATGGATCCACCCTGCCCTGTATAAATAGTTCATGCTGGTGGTAGTGTGTAATGGCATGGGGGATATTTTCCTTGCACAATTTGAGCACCTTAGTACTAACTGAGCTTGATTTCAACACCACAGAATACCTGAGTGTTGCTCCTAACCATGTCCATCCCTTTATGACCACAGTGTACCCATCTTCTGATGGCTGGATATCAGATATCTATATTTGAATCATTGCTGTATGAAAGTAAACTTCAAAACATCTATGTTAAAATCATCACAGGTGTGTTGAATTTCTTTATACAGGTGTTTTTTAAACTTTGCAACTTGGAACACTGGGGCTCAACAAACTGAACCTTGAACAGGTAAAAAGCACTAATATGTAGCATTATAAAAGCAAAAGTTAATAGAGTTGAGTTGTAAGGTTAAAATAAACCTGTCTTCACACCCAGCAAAGCTCAGAATGAAGGGCACTAAGGAGTCAAAGTGGGTCAGTGTAGAGTATTCCCAGCACGGGTGTCACCTGCTGTTCCAGGTCAGTGAAGGACTGGTGAGTGCGTGTGTCAGAGTCAGACAAAAAGACTATTTAAGTCATTTGTATAACCAGACATATCTATAATATGCATAACTTAAGACTGGAGCTGAAAGGATTTTTGAATGAATTACACTTTCAACTGACAGAAACTTAATTGGGAGCTAATTTTGTAACTTTTAACCTCCATTAGAGCTCCATTTGCTAATTAAAGTTTCTCAAATGTGAGCTTTTTGTTACTTTTTTTCTCTTCTTCTTTTATACACACACATACACACACTCAAAAATACCTTCAAATTTGTGTGGACCGGTGTGTGTGTCCTCACAAGTGACTGTCGGTTCTCATAAGTATAGTAGAATGGAGATTTCGGTCCTCACAAAGATAGCTAGACAGGAACACACACACACACACACACACACACACACACACACCCACACACACACACACACACACACACACACACACACCCATATATATAGATTTTTTTTTGTCAGTTTTTTCAGACTTGATAGACAGACCACCTGATGGAGGATGGAGGGTTCATAGATCTGGAGCTGACACTGCTTTCAGTTTCCCCCAGCTGGTCATATGAAACATTTGAACACATATTTTAATTCCTATTTAAATGAAATAAATCAACACCCCAAATTCTTAATCATCATACTAGACAGCACTTTTGCCTCACAGCCTGACGGTCCTGGGTTTGAACCTTGGCTGGATGCTTGGTTTACTTGCTGCTTTAATATTGTCTCAGGGTCTATTGAGCTTTATGTCCTGATGAAATAAAAGTAAAAAATTAAACAACGGCAAAAAACCAAAGAGTCTGATGGTTTTGGAAAAAAAGTAATTTTCATTTGATGCCAGTACTTCTTAGTGCTCAGGTGTGCATATTGTTCTGTCAGGACAAAAGCAGACTTTTCATATTTACAGGCTTTACACACACTGATCGCACAGGCAGTGAAATACAGCAACTTACAGCAAAGAGCGTGCAGATAATTTAATACGGGAATAAAATATACAAAAGAGAAATATCATTCTTGCATCAGAAGAAGAAGAACAGACGCACTCACACAAAGCCTCATCTGCCCTCCAAAGCTCTGCACACTGTAGTAGCTCAGTGCTGTAGAGTGGATGGAGCGGCTTAGAGGCAAGTCCTTTGGTCTGCTATTAATTTTACATACTCTAAGGAGGCAATATATATCTTTTATCCATTTAATTAGTTCTGCTGTCTCTAAGTTGGTCAGATCTATTTTCCACTCGATGAAACGGGCTGGTCGAGTCAGTCATGGAATTCATCAAATATATGCATTGCATCTCTGAGGACCCTTCAGTCGTTAATACATATTCAATGCCTGAGTTATTGTTGTCATAGACAGACACGCTGAACTGCAGTTCAGAGAATTGAGAGCAATTTAACTCGCATTTCCGTACAGCCCGTTATTGACTTTGGCATCAAACACGATGAATAATGGCGTCGTCTGCTTAAATACAAATAAATGTTTGCAGACAAAGACCACTGCTGAGGGCCTAAGGCACTTCTAACTCGAATCCTCTCCGCAAAACAATTCAGGACATGTGCTGCCTGTGAAATCCAATCAAAACGTCTCAATAGATGATTTATTAATTTTAACAAAACTTATTCAAGTTTCATAGATGTTTTCCTCTTTGCTGTTTTCCCTGTAATACTTCTGTAAACGGGCGCATCGGTGGGTGGGCTGGATGTCCACTAGGGGTCAGGCTGACACAAAGCATTGAGCAGCTTCTGAAACAACGCTGCACGCGCTCAGATGCTGGAGCGTTGTGAGGTGATGTGAGGCCAGGTCCTAATGATGGAAATAAGATTCAAAATCTTTTAAAATTAAAATGTTAAAAAAAAGGAAATTCAGAATTCTAAAGTGAATGAGGTGAAATGAACACATGTCACACGCAGAGAAGCACAATAAGAAACCCAGAGACAAAGGACGTGTTTGATTTTAACAGAGTCGTTTGCATTTCATAAAAAAGTCCAATAAAATCCCTGACTGCCTGGTGGTCAGAGCCCACTGCTGCTGCTATTTCAAACCACAAAAATTGCTTTTTTCTTTCCTTCTTTCATTTTTTTTTTTTACACCCCGTAATCACCTTCACCTTTAAGCAAATCACGTCTGCAACAGAGTCAGTGCATTCACCTCAAGTGCTGTGCCATAAGCAATTTTATCAGAAATGATTGCTTTATGCTCTCCTTATAACACCCCTCACGGCTAGAATCACATAATAATTAATGTAGCAAAAATGACTCATTAGTGCAAATATATTCCAAAAATACGCCAGTCAGTCCTGCTGATGAAAATACATTGATTTGCTTGAAAGGTGAAATTTAGGAGCTGAAGGTAGAAAAAAAAGAAAAAAGGTGCCATTATGTCCATACGAAAGGTTTCAAATCTGCTGATTTTATTCTTAAAGTGTCGAATTCAGCTTTCATCACTATACTGCAACAATTCATAGCAAAAAGAATAATCTCAGGGCGATTTACGTTGGAAAGTAAAGAGCAAGCAAGCGAGCACTTGGCTTCTTTCTTTCTTTCTTACCATAAATCTCAAATCAACTAAAAACAAAATCACACTGTCAGGCTAGTTTTCTCCAGTTAAGTCACCTCATAGATTCATACATCTGTTCTATTCTTCAAATCTTTAATTAGTGATCACCTTCAGTATTAAATGTAACACTGCTGAGATAACAATTCAGGACGGTGCTTTTGCTGCTGCTCTCAGGTTCAATTACCGTCTGCAGCGCTCAGTATTTATCCTGCCCATCGTTCACGTTCATTCATCACTTTTTGAGAGGAGCCAGGTTGGTGTTTGTAAAAGTCCTGTCACAATTCTGAGCCTTTTCTGTAATTAATACATCAGTTATGCTCACAAGGATTTTTTTTGTAATCACTAAAAAAGTTTCCTAAGTAACCCATCAGTAAATCTACAAAATAAGACAGAACAAGGACGAAGCGCTTGTGGACATTCACAAAAGCAAACAAAGCGGGGATTCATTAAAAGTCCACGCAATGAGTGTTTTTGTCTTCTCTGAGTGGCAGCTTGTTTCTTTTTCTTGTTTTTTTGTTTGTTTAGTCAAAAAAAAAACTTCACTCTCAGATGTTAACAAACACAAATATGTGTTTCTGTGAGTTTTGACTGTGTATGTGTGCTTGAATATCTGCTGCGAGGATCCTGACACAGACACACACACACACACACACACAGAAGACAACTCGGTGAAGTCTTTAACAAGCTGTCAGGGGCCATAACATTGTTCTCCTGCAACAGTTAACACGGCACACCAGGCAGCTCCAGGTAGTGACACCCTCAGTGCACTACAGGAGCACCTTTGTGGTCCAAACACACACACACACATAAAGAGAGAAAAAGCTGTGCTTGTACTCGCATTCTCACTTCTGGCCCCATACACAGCGCAGCAGCTAATAGGCGGCAGTGTTCTAGCTTAATGGAAGTGCAGAGAGAGAGAGTTCTGCTGTTGAGGTAGATAGGGCCCTCTGGGCAAAAACACATTAACCTATTTGGAGGGCGTGAATTCTAGATGGTGTTATTAGCAGAGAGTCTGAGCACCTTGAGCTGAGCGGCTCTAATGCTCACTGTGAGTTTGTGTGTCAGAGAGAGAGAGAGAGACAGAAAGAGAGCAAGAGGAAGAAAGAAAATTCTTAGTTTCGCTCGACTGTCTCAGACCAGGAGTGAAGGCCTTTGCACAATTTATCTCCAGCGGTGTGAATCAGCAGGTTGGAGAAAAAGCTGGACTTCCTTCACTCAGGGGTTTATTAGCTTTTGAGCAGGAGCACAACAACAAGTCAATGCGGTGCTGGAAAGTGAGGGTGGAAACAAACCCGACCGAGTAACCAGTTTAAAAAAAAAAAGTAACACAAGTCGAGAATCACCCAACAAGCTACAAAACTTATTAGAGAAAGAAAGCACAACAACTGTCACTGTCTCAGCGACACATATAATCTCACGCTGAATGCTAAAGGAAAAAAATAAAAGAGCGGGGTAATTACGCTTATGCCATCCACCAATTCTATCCAATTAGCCAATTAAGGCTAATTACAGTTTTAGCTTTGGCACAAGGCTTTTCATAATTAACCATTTATCAAATCTCCGCCCTCTTTCTTACCAGAAGACACCCAGGCAGCAGAGCAGCGCAGGCATTCGCTCCCATTCTTCCACCTCCCCCAGAGGGACTGGAGCTGTAAGTTTGCTCCCACTTATTCCCCTGATTACCTTGTGAAGGCTGTAAATACATTTATATTTAACCTTTCTTCAAATTATGACTTAATAATTATTATACAGACACAGCAGATGGGCAAAAGAATATACACGATGATTGAGTGGTTGCTCACAGGCAGTCGTTTTAAGGTTTTTTATAAATAAAAGAAAAATGAATTCCGATTTGACCACCTTCAAAGCATCAATGCACCGAGGTGACCACAAGGTCAGCAGGGACTCCAACCTGTCCCTGTTCTTCTTTACACACACACACACACACACACACACACACACAGAGCACTCTAACCCCTATTGTACCCACTGCATTATCTACTTTTAGTTTGATCCTCCGGTTTCACAGTGTAAGTGAATTTCGTCAAGTTTTACATTATTAAAGGGCAGAAATAATTTATCTAATATTCATTATTTATATTTATACAAGGAGCTTGTCCGCAGGGACCAGGTCTCATTTTCAGCCTCATATTTTGTAAACAGGCAGTCGCACAAGTGACAGTTCCTTTGATTTAAAGAGACAGGCCTGCTTATGGAGAGTGATGCCTACCTTGAATTCAAATGGAAAGGTGATCAATTTTTAATTTTTCTTTTCTTTTTTCGGTGCGGCGTTTGCATTGACTCGCTCTCATATTCTCTGGCTGCTGTTGTCCCTTTCAAACGGACAACGGTGGCGGACAGGTGAGCTTGAAGCGGAAAACGTAGGCAGAAAATTCATCCGAGCAGCAGCCCAGAGAAAAAGAGAAAACGCCGGCTCGGAGAGGAGAGCACGTTTATTCTGGAAAACAAATGAAAGGATGACTTAAAGAAGATCACCCTTATAGAACTCATTTTAATCTTAATCCTCCATTTTTATGTTTTCTTTCCTTTTGTGGAAAGCCACAGACGACTTCTGCAGAAGCGTCTACAACCCCCCCACCTCTTTAAAAACCAATAGCATCACTGGCAAAGTCAAATGCTGATAACAAGTGAACTTCTTTGCTGAGAACTCACCGGAGGCTCGCGCATTAAAAAAACAGCATGAAGTTGGTCAAGACCGCAGGATTGCGTATGCAACTTTCCATGTTAACAACACAGAGCAGACAGACGGGAGGGCTGGCAGGGCCAGACAGCCGCATGCATGTTTGTTAGGCCGAGCGTGTCTGCCCCGCACCTCCACGTCAGCGGTGCCTGAGTAGCTGTAAGTATGAACAAAATCACTTTTCAAGGAGAATAATGTAGAACAACATCGTGTCAACTTTAGGATATATTTATATATTTCTCTGGGCGCGGCATTAATTTTAAAGGAGCATTTTTTTTTTTAAGTTGAGGAAAAGGGAACGCCGCGCTCTGATCGCGTTACGCCGCTATGCAAATGAACGAAATGAATGTCAGAATTTGCAGTGAAGAATTGATGAGGACAGAGAGCGCTTGTCTTGGTTGCGAGGCGCACGGATGACGGAGAGGACAAGTGACGTTCATTTTCAAAGGAAAGTTTCACGCCAGCTATCATGGCAGCCAGTGTGACTTGCAGATAAATTTTAATGCCCCACTCTGACGATTCTGTGTCACTCTCCCCCTTTTTCCTTTCTTTTTTTGTAAGAACCCATCGCTATCTCCTCTCCCTATCTGCGATAACATCCGAACAGACACATGTGCATGTGGCGCCAGGACCCAGAAAGCCTGCGCACATGGAAAAGAAAGATTGGGGGGGGGGAAGAGTCTTTATAAAAGATTCATCACAAATGTCTCTAATCCACTACTGCATTGTCAAGGAGATGTTATAAAGCACACATTGTAAATGGATTCTTCCCTCACTGACTAAAGTCATTTCTGCAGAGGGATGGGGGGAGTGGAGCCAGGGCGACAGGGGGCATCCTTGTGTGGCACCAGACAAGTACATAGTGCGAGCAGATGAGCAGCACTCTTTGGGACTGCATTACTACCTGTCCCCAGTGCTGCGCTGCCTGTGAGCCTCACTCTAATGTACAAGCCGGCCACATTCCCCTTGTCAAGGCCTTGACGTGCACATCAAAAATTACCCAACCTAAAGTGACAGCCCCCTTTCTTCCCGTCTCTCCCCTCTCTGCAGCCCAGCCTACTCTCCAACCTGCTAAAGGAGTGAAAGCCAAGACTGCCAGTGCCACTCTACAGCGTCAGGCACTTTATTTGTTCCTCACCGCAGGCAACCGGGAGGTAAAACAATATGGATGGCACTGTGGAAGCTCATAATATTAGCTTTAGCTGTGGGCACTTGGCCATAAATATCGCACTGCCTCATGGAGAATATGATTGGAGCCACTTGAAGTATCGGGCTTTTGAGCAAAGGTCTGGAAAAAAAAAGAAAGAAAGGAAGAAAAAAATATGGTGGCCGGGGTGTCACTACCTTTCTTTCATCTCTTATCAAATCACCCTTCAGCTCCTCCATCCTCCCAGTGCAAAGTGACACAAGTCTCTCATGCTTTTAGTGGCACTTTGAAAAATAAGACCTCAGTGAAGCAAAAATAATCACTCCTTTCAACACTTCACTTCATCTGGCGATGCTCTTCACTCCTCCATTTCGGAGCCTCTTCAATCATAGGCGATGATTTCGGGTATAATTTATGTATTTTCTGTTCGGGGGGGTTGGAAAAGGAAAAAAAAAGTGACAAGAAGAGCTCCGGCCTGCCACAAACACGCAGACAAACATCCACACGCACACGAAATCTGACACATTTTGTACAGCTTTGATCTCTTGCGCTGTCTGACTGTTACAAACGTGACACTTTACGTTCTGATCTGGTCTTTTTAACCCCTCGTGGTAATCCGGGAGTGCGTGTGTGTTTCAGGAATGATGCTAGAGAATTTGCGCGCTGTCTTGAATTCACATTTCTCTTGAGGACAAATTAACGTGTTATGGTTTCATGCTGGCACACGTGCAAACTTCCTTACAGATGTGTTCATCAAGATAAGAACAGACTGGATCGAGTAGGGCGATATGGACACCTCAGCCTGATCTGCAACAAAAAGATTTCTCTGTTTCTTTCTCCAATCAATAATCTTTTGTTGCTTGGATCTTTCCTCTGTGCTGCTCTGCGCATCCCCAGACTGACGCTGTTCAGTCAGTGCTACAACTCTATTAAGCTCAAAGAGAACTGGATAGGTTGTTTTTGGACACTACAAAACAACGAAGCAACCCCCCCCCCCAAAAAAAAACAAGTCAAAATGGACACAACTGTTTAAAAAAGATGCTTCAAGGATCAGCAAAAGCACCACAAATATAGAAAAATAGCCATTATAATAAAGATAAAATCATCCAGGGAAGACACAAGATTTAATTGTATATCTAGTTGTTTTGAGGCCATTCCCTTTTGAGAAGCCAAGGTTTTCCACTTATCTATAACTAATGGGTAATGAAAACTTGCTGTTTATATTTATATGCAATACTTTTTTTCTTTGTGCATGTGCCGATCGCATTTTAGATTCAATTTCTTTTCTTTTTTTGTAATATATGAGCTGTGACCAGAAGGCTCCTGGTATGAATCTAATGGATATGAGAACATGCAAATCTGCTGCTTTTTCACTCATTTTTTGTTCAGTCCTTGTGCCTGACCATTTTTTGAGGACTATTTTTTCTTTGTTAAGCCACTTAACACTGATCTATAAATCAGTCAAGCATAAAATGGCAACTAACTCAAGGCATGAACCAGTGTTGTGTCTACACATAACAGACAACTTGGCAAAGAACCACTTTTAAACTTTAGCCACCATTTAACCAGCAGCCATTAGCAAAAACATATCATTTGTTCCCATTTCTTTAGTTGAATCTATGAAAAATCCCAAAGTTAAGACAGTTTGACAGGCATATAATTTTATTTTTGCACCAAGAAGGTGATTCCCAAAGATTTAATAGCTGAAACCTTGGCATATCACATGGTGTGCAGTGTGTCCTTAAAAGAACTGAGGAAATTGAACAAGTGGACCACCAAAGGGAAGTGGTAGGCATAAACATGAAAAAAAAAATCTAGAAAAAAACCTGACAGACCTGAGAGATGCACCTGGACCTTTAGTTGATCCATCTACTGTTCCCTGAAGCCTCAGCAGAAATGGTCTCAGTGGAAGGGCGGCTGTCAAGAAGCAATTCATAAGGAAGGGAAACAGAAAGAAAAGTCTGATGCATGCCAAAGTAACAAGAACCTGACTGAAAATCAGCCGCAACAGGTCTGATGGAGTCATGAATCCAAATGAAAAAGTTTTGATTGAAATCATCATCAGTGTGTATGAAGGAGGTCCAGAGAGAGGTACAACAGCAAGTGTCTATCTACATGTTCTGGGACAACATTTGAGCCTGTGGTGTCGGGAATGTTGCCAAAATGGAATTATGAACGCAGAAAAGTTCAATTTTTGATCCAGGATGCAATACGATCTGGAAAGTGTCTGACTGATAACAACTTTATTTCTCGGTGTCACAAGTTGCTGGACTTATTTCCCATTTCCCCAACAAAATATAAAGAAATGAAGAGGGACTCAAGACTTCAGCACAGTACTTTTCACATTACGACTTAATGAAGTTTTCCCAAATACCTCAATAAAAAATCTGAAGAAATAACACAAGCAGTTAAAATAAAGTGTTGCTTTCACATGTACTCAGACTGCTCTAGATACACTGAAGGCACGCTGTCAGGAAAAGGTCAGTAAAGTATAAACACACACACACACACTCAAAACTCTTTTCAGCATAGGAACACAACGAAGGAAAAACTTCACGGCATGTTGAGTTCATCATTTATATCTGGAGCTGTACGAACTGTTTTTCCAGTACAGTCACTGTTATTTTTCTGTGAGGAACTTTAAAACAGATGTTCAGATGTAGTGTTAGTTTGAACTGGATTTGAAGCAGAAGCAAACCAGAGAAACAGCATCGGCCCTTTCTCACTCCTCCTTCTCTTGTATCCACATAAGCACACACACACACAGGCGCGCTTCCATCTGAGCCAGGTCACTTAGGACCACTGCCTCATGACTTTAACTAAGTTACACAATCCTCGCCTCTGCTGTCTTTTAATCTCCACTTTCCCTCCTCTCACATCACCCTCCTCCTGCACTCGCATCTGTGTGCATCTGTGTCCCCAACTGCTGTGCAATTAAAGAGAAATGAGCAGTGCTGTTAGTTCATAAAAAAAAGGGGGTGAAAAAACATAATGTAGTTTGCGTGTCACCATAAATTTGCCGCATGCTGAAAATTTAAAAGAGCTTATGAATAATTCGAGGGGAGCGCAAAGGGGAAGAAGGGTGGCGGTGGCACTCGCGGGCTGGGGTGGTAAAAGAAATAGAGTGAATGTGGAGGAGAAGACAACAAGAGAACAAGGGAGGATGGAGGGGTGTGAGGTGGGGGGGTGAGGTAGAGAAATGACACTGTTATTCATCCAGGCCTTCGTCACAAGTTTGGAGTGAAAGACGCGAAACTTCAAGCGTGCGCTCTCCCGTGGGTGAGATACTGCAGTTCAAACAAAGTAAACAACTGTTTTACTCTGATGCACACTTTAGTCTTGCTGGAGGCTAACTTGCCTTCCTGCTGCAGCTGGTATTGTGGCACACTTTGCCGACAGGGGAGAGCGCGAAAATTGTTGCGGAGATCTCACAGTATTCTAACCGAGTGTGGCACGCCGGAGACTCAGCCTTGTTATTTACATAAGACGAGCAGGTTGGCTTTCATGAACGAGGAGCCGCTCAAGTAGAAAAGGGTCATGAACGCAGTGTGACACGATACAAATATGCGCTTGCTCGCGGAGAACTTTAACTGACGGAGACGAGGATGCCCATCTGTGAAGAACAGCGGTCCTTAGTGGCTTTATTGCATTTAGATGCAGACAAAACGGGGCAGAAAAAAACAAAAACAAAGAAAAAATAAAGCAACGTAGCCTGAGGTGAGCTGCAGCTGTTTAGTGAAATGATAAGACTTTAATGTTTCACCTGGTCCAGGAGAAAATCTCCCACAAGAACACATATCAAAGCGCCTGTTTTTTTAAAAGAGGATTACACCGAAAACACGCAAGCGTTTGTGCAGGATGCAGGTTGTTTATCTGAATATCATCAAGTCCTCAGTCTGGAGGCCTTAACCACCATTTATTCCCCCTCTTAAATGTGGGATTTGGGCTTCACTTTAAAAAAAAGAAGAAGAAGAAGGAAGAAAGAAAGAAAACAGCCTTCAGCCTTTCTACTGTAGCAATTTAACTTCTAACAAAAATACACACAGGTTGGGAGTGTGATGATCCATGTAGAGCAGCAAGATAAATAAGGATTAAAGCCAGTTTAGTTTAGAGACGCACGCAGTAGACGCTCGCGGTCGTGGAGGAGAGATTAAACAGACGGACGTTGTTGTGGAGGAGAAAAAAGCGAGCGGAGAGGGACTCATGAGAAGCTGCTCGCCTCCTTTGAGCTAATTACAGTCTAAATACAGCACTACTGTCTTTACACAGGTTACTTATGATCTTTAGATTCTCATTTGTCCCACAATAGAAGCGGGTCATAAAACACCCATCAGCTAATCTGCTGATTTAACCTCTGGGGCTAATGGTCAGTGTTTCTGCAATTCCAGTTTAGCCAGTTGATATTTATTCTCCACTTTCACGTTTGCAGATATAATGAGTTGCAGATAAATAAATTCAGAAAACGCAATAGAAAGCTAAATCATGGTTAACACGGACAACAGCTGATAGACAGGCATTTCCATGTCAGAATCAGGCTTTAAACGCACACATAAAGCAGAGAAACGTTTTCATAAATACTCATAAACAAGCAGGATACAGTAGAAAGGTTCAAAATCTGGCCAGTGCTAGCTTAGCTTTGTTTGCTGCAGAACAGTTGCTTGATCAGACATGTAATGTCCATTGCCTTCAACAACTTAAACTTTCAACAGATTCAACGTGCTTGATTTTATTTAAGCTTATCACACAAACATGTGCATCAACTGAGTTTTTCAGACACGCAATAACAGCGTGTATACAGTAACCAATCAAAATAACCCTCAACACCCCCCTCACAATCGGACAAATGTTACCACACACAACAAACTGGCGCATTGCTTTCTGCTCAAACGTACATACTAAATAAGATATGGGGGAAAATGAACCCATTTCCCCTCTTGTTACTTTCAAATGCAAATTGGGTCCTTCATTAAAATGTGTGGCTAAACTTCATTAGCAGCAGATATTGATTTTCGGGGGTACGACGATCTGATAGGCCCTATAGGCAAGTGAAGGTACAAAGGTTTGTCTAAATGCTAACTGGTAGTATGTGGCTGGCGGCTAAGTGCAGTTCTGGCTCTGAGAGATATGGAACATCTGGAGAGGTAACATTTACATAAGCTTCTCTTTGTACATGGGAACCTTCATTAACATTGCGCTGCTTTGAACTGAGGATGAGATGGTAATATGGATGAAACTGAAGTTAGGAGTAGAGGCATTGTTGCAACCATGTGCTGATTTCTTTGAGGGTATTTCCTGTTCTATTTGCAGAAACCTGGTCTTAATATCAGAATTGTAAGCGTCAAACTGCCTGGGCCAAAAACTACTCAACTATTCTGACTTCAGTCTTTAGGGTCCACAATGAATAGAAACATACACAAATAGCGTTTAACTGACATACATGAGAGTTAATTGTTTAATTTGCTTAATATTGTGAGCTAAGTTAGCAACATGTTAGAATATGACAACTGCTGTGCTGCTGTGATAGCTTGGATTGGTCTCCTGGTAGAAAAGAAAAGTGTGCAAACATTTGCGCACACACCCCCACATAGGCAACTCAAAGTGCAGCATCTTGTCGAAGGATGCTTCGACATGAAGACTAGAGAATTGATCCACAGACCTTGTGATTGGTAGCCACCACCTGCTATAGTGCTATGTAGCCTAATGCCACAAAAATGCATGAGCCAGACATTTCTGTGCAGAATTGAGGTATAATGAGAGGATCCAGAGGGTCACAAATGTACCTTTTCCTGCTGACACACACCTCTGCTGACCGGTCTCCTCACAATGAAACCTCTAGCCCTTTCTTTAATTTCTCCAGCACTCCTCCTCTCTGTGACACCCAGGTCTGCACTATAGACTCTCTCTTAATTCCATCTCATTATTTCTCCAAACATGGTCGCAGTTTGTGGCTCCCCCTCAATCAGTGGCCGGCCTAACCCCCTGATCTCTGGCAAATGGGGGGCCAGTTGTGCGCCACTCCTCACACCGTGTGGAGCACACAAAAGGCCGTGACTCAAATTGCGGAGGATTTAGGCCCTAATCTGTCTTTACTCTGTCGAAAAATGGATGGCTTGGATAGAGACCAGAAAAGCAAGAGAAAAAAGGAGGAGGGGGTGGTGATAGTTTTTATAGGATGGAGGGTATAGAAGCATTAAGAGCATGCCCCCAGTTGGGGAAAACATCTGCTCTTCATCATCAGGGTGCTGGTCCAAAGCCATGTTATGTTTGTGAGTGTGCTGAACTTGGAGGCTGTGGTCGGTAGGCAGGGACTAACATGGCCCGCTTTACATTTTTAAAAAGCAACACACGAGGCGTCTCCTAGAATCACGTAGAGTGTAAATTATTGAAATTATCCCCGGTGTCAGTGGTCTAAAACAGCACAACATGATGCAGAGACGTACGTGGCTCTGCCTGCCAGGTCCCCCAACACACTTGTAAACAACTGTAATTCTGTGCAAAGCAAGCTCAAGTACAGAATGTCCGCGTGTAATTTATTTATCATTTATTTATCTGCCTACCAACAGGCAGCTGGAGGTGATAGATACTCTGTTTACCCCACTGTGAACATACTCACCCAGGCCACACGCGAAGACTCACAGACAAACCAAGCATCAGCTATGACTGCAGCGTTGCTTCAGATGACTTTAAGTTTTGCTCATGTCATCGCCTATCACAAAGAGGAGAGAAAATCTCAGTGGTGTTTCTTAAATCTTAAATTTAGCCCTTATTTCTATGATTTAATAAACATCACATTCAACAAAGCCATTATTAAGGTCAAGTAACACTACATCCTGCGATTCCCTGAGTCCTAACACGGTCAAAGAGTCTGTAACAATCTTTTCCAGCGGACAGGAGAGAAGTTTTTTTAAACCCCTTTCAACATTTACTCTTCCTTCCACATGAGGAAACACAGGTAAGTCCTGTATGTGCTCCCAAATTAAGTAAAAGCCTGGCTTGGCTTGAGGGCTCCACAGACGCAAATAGAAGACACAAGAATGGAAGTCCTGAGGTCAGCTGCAGGATGTGACCAGTGTGCTCCAGTAACGCCCCCCCACCGAGCACGACCTTTTCAGACCTCCCAAAAACAGAGAGACCGGGTCAAAAACAGGATATACAGATGTAAACAAAAGAACCATGTTCAAGGAAATTCAGCACATCAAATCCGTCCTTGCCACAAGACAACAATTGCGTGCATGTCCGACAGCTCTGAGTGCACTGGGTCAAAGGTCTACATCTGTAAATAGTGACCATTACAGTGGGCCACTTGAGCCAGATTTTATCGTTTGCTTAGTGTCCCCTTTGAAATGAGATAAAAGCCAATAAATTTGCCAATAAACATCATTTTTTGTCACAAAAAATGTATCCATGGTGTAAATTCATTGAATCAATTTCAACCGTAGTGATGAATAGTGAGTTGTTTACCTTTGAGGAAACAAGAGAACTGGTGCATCTCAGACAGAAATGGATTTATTGACTCTGTTGCACCATCCAGTCCGTCCACTTCCTGTAATTAGATGGTAAAAAAAAAAAAGGATTTAAAAAAAGTAATATTTTCATTTAACTCTCCTATTTGTTTACCCTGTTAACGACCAAGCTAACAATCTTGCAAAATTTGCATAGACTATGCATTAAATATGGGGGCTTTCACCCGTTGGTTTCTGTACGCACATCAAGTGACAGTATAAAAGATGGACATAAAAAAAGAAAGAAAGAAAGGAAATGAAGCCAATTTGACTTCTGACCTGCACTCCATCTGAAGGCCACCAGATGGCGAGAGTTGCGGCTGAAAAAAGACAGATCGAAGAAAAAGGAAAATGGCTTTCAGCCTTGGTCACTGTAAACACTTTCCTTTGGTGATAGTTGCTCATTTTGGGTCATACTGCAAATTAGTGATACAGGGTATTAAAGTGGACACTTATCTCTGGTGTGCTCAGTGGCAAATGACTTGTGACTGACAAGTCATACAGTCTGTGTTTCCATATTTGGAAGAAAGGGTATAGTGTTAAGTTAGCAGCTAATGCTAGCTTGGTTAGCATACCTTGACTGCATAGTTGTATCACATACAGTGAATTATTGCTAAACTCCAAATAAAATAATACTTACTTATTAGGAAACCTGGATACAGCATGCCAAAATATTTGTTAAATAACTGTATTTAAAAAAGGCACCAAAGCTCCAAACATGATCAAGATGCTCAGTTCACCAAAATATTAGCGAGGGACTTCTTCAAGGCAGCTAGCAGCCCATTTGTCACTTAAAGCAGCTCAATAAAAATTGAAATATTTAAGCGTCAATACAAAGGGCCAGCCTTAAGTCACCTCTAATTTATTTGCAGTTTTTAGTCCTTTATTTTCCTTTGTTTTCTATCCCAGAGGTCACCACTTGATAGTAATCTAGCTAGCTACTCTATGCAAACTTTTCCCATGTTCAGCACCTCAACAACAAAAAATTACGTACAATACTGATGAATAAAACATGCCAGTGTAAACCAGCCAGCCAGTTAGCTACAGTGGAAATAGAAATAAACTCTGAGAACCACTCCAGCTAGCCTAGCTGGACTAGTATTTTATGAGGAGACATGCTGGATCCTAAATCAAGGAATTTCCTTAAAACCTCTATAAAATATAATATAATAATATTATTTTGGAGCTTATGTCAAAACCTCAACGAATGAAAAATCATTATCTTTAAATAGGAGATGGGTTTTTTCTTACTAATCTGCTCACGTCAGGTTTAGCCTATTGTTATATTCAGAGGTGAAAAGTCTTGAGTTTTAGGAATTTTACAGGCTCAGTGATATTTTAGATAAATGATAGTTATGCCTTTTCCCTGTAAGCCCACACATATACTGGACACTACACTGCCCTGCCCAAGCAGAAGAGCTGTGCTTAACCAGCCCCAGGGAGCTAGATTATGAAGAACAACCATCTGATTTCTTCTTCCTCCTCAGACCCCTTACTTTTCCTCCAAAACCTCCCATCTCATCACCGCCTCTCACTCGCCCCAGCCTCCTCTTACTCGTATGATTAAGGGTCAAGCGTGCCACCTCGTCTCCAGGCCATCATTAAAAGGGCGACAGAAAAGAGAACGAGAGTGAGAGAGAAAGACACCCTGGCACACAGGGCTAATGAAAGCCATGAATCACAGTGTGGTCTTTAAAGAACATATTAGTGGCATCATTAACTCTGCACAAAGGCCATAGCCGGGGTGAACAGACAGGTCGCTCCACCAGTCTGCTGCCCCACCCCCTGCCACCCGCCCCTACCGCTCTGCCTTTCATATCCCCAAGAGCTGCCTCTCATTAGAGAAGCACCCACACTGCCACATATGTCCCACAGTCCTTGACTATTTGCCTGATAAATTTGAGAGCCATCTAAGGTGTAACCTAAAATAACTGGCACAGCGTGTTTTCAGAGTGGCCCAGACAAACTCCAAAACATAAAAAACAAAAGCTCCCACTTCTGCTTTCACGAGCAAACAGCAGACATAGATTCGGTGGACATGTTCCTCTTAACCTGCCACTTCCTGTTTGAACAAAAACAACTCTCCCTGCAGACGCCCTGCAGCGGGGGCCTGTGGGCGCTCCTCACGGGCAGTGACCTTTTCACACAGCCTCGGGACAAAGTGGGTCTCTCAGCTCACCCTGGAGCAACATCCACCACCACCACCACCACTTCCCTCCAAGTGCCCCTTTCCTAGCCTCCTTACGCAGGACCTGATGGTGTTTGCTGGTAGATGCTGGAGCCTCTCCATCAGAGGTGTGTCTGGAGCCCCCCGTGCTCGGGGAGTGAGCCCAGGCCTCATTAGGCGCTCCATGATGAAATGATCTGAAAGGCCCCAGCCTCAGTCAGCACCAGCCAGCAATCACAGCAGCCTGAACTGGAAAAGCTCATCTCAGGGCCCCACAGGCATTAAATCATGGATAACCTTCTTGTTTCTCTCGCAATCTAACTATCTGCACCCCCTAACTTGCTGTGTCTCACTCAAACTATGTATGGCTCGCCTCTCCTGTCTTTTACTCTTTTTTTACTTTTACCGCTCTTTTACGCCCCCCCCCACTACAGCTACTCACAGACCACACTGTACTGTACTTTACTGCTTCACTCGCCAGAGACATCAAAGTTTAACACCTACAACTTACAGCTCTCGGTCGCATCTCATCTCTCACTTTCCATGTTCCTGTCCCGGATTGTTTCTCCAAGCTTTTCATCATGCGTTGTAATTGCAATTCTTTTTTTCTGTCTTTTTAACTCTTTACCGCACCGATGTCCTTCTCTGACCATTGACTTTTTTCTTCCATTTTTCTTACGGCAAGACAAATTTTAAATCTTTTACAGCAATAAAGTAAAGTCCAACTTTGGAGAATTTAAGCAGCATCTACTGGAGATATGGTTGAAGATTTAAATTTATAAGATTATATCATATATTATGCAGAGAAGGACTAATATACGATTACAATACTTAAATATCTAAACATCTAAAGTCAAGCTCTCTTTTCCAAGCACAAGAACAATTATGGTCAACAGCATGTAGTCGAATAAAAATGTGAGTTTTTGTTTCCTGTCACTTTTATTTGATACCTTATTTAACTGTATTATCATTGCCAGCACAATGTTATAACTGCCTGATGTGCAGGCAATTTTTATTCTGCTGGATAGTTTAATATATGCCACCACATTACATTACAGTCTATCTGTCTTTCTATCTGGCCTTGACACTGATGATAAGATTCGGTTCCTGCTTTGAAATTATAATCATAATTCCCTTCAGATGAACTGCACCGGTGACATGCAGGTGCCTGCAGGTATGCAGGTTTGAAGCATAGCCGGCTCCGCATGCGCCACCGAAAGAATCAAAGTAACAGCTCTCTGGGAAGCAGGGTGCTTGAGTACCTATCAGAGTAAAGGGGAGTGATTTTAGGGGACAGTGAAGAGATATTAGTGCCTCATTCCTGTGAGGTATTACTCGCAATCCAAAACAGAGGAGTGGAGTAGCGGGAGCATATGATTGTAAGTATTATGCTGCCTTTCTTGAATATATGCTTGAATAATTGAACGCCACTTAGTCCCATTTGAAAGTTTGAGCGTGTTGTGGATCAACTGCACCTATGGCGGGTCAGTGTGGCTAGCAGGGACAGGTATTTACACTACGGCTTCTAATATATTCATGAAATGCAGGGCATGAGAATTTTTCTGAAACCCTCACGTATGTAAGTCGCAACACACAGAGCCATGGATAATTAAAGACTGTCGCAAATGCTTTATTTCTGCAAGCAAAACATCCCTCCCCTGCCCTTAGCTCCACACCTTGTATGAAAAGCATAATTCTATAATAAAGCTAGTTTAGGGGAAACCTAATGTTATATTAAAGCAGAGTTAATCTATGCACGGGGAGCCTTCTTACCATACATTATTATGCGCTACAGAATGCTTTAATGTGCAAAAAAGACCCGCTTTTTTTGGCCAAGAGTAGACATTATATCACCACAGGTTAATAAAACTTTGGGTTTCTTAATTTTTCATAGTGGTTAGTGCATATGTAAATATTTAATGAGGTCTTTATGCTCCAGATATTCCAACAAAAAGGTTAATAAGCTCTAAGATGGAAGATAGGGTATATAATCGCTAGTCTGTCCTACAGAGGAAGGAGGACTGGTGGAGAAGTAATAAAAAGGCCAAAAGAAGGAGGGGAGAAGGATACAAAATGACACTTTAACTGCTCTATGAAGGAAAAACATATAAAGAAACAATATAGAATTGTGACGATGATATAACCGAGTCTTTTATAAATGTGTGCTTGTGTGGTGCGGGACTGCAACAAATGTTAAAACTATTAGAAAATAGCATGTTTTTGTGATCACATACACAAACGTATTAAAGGATTCTGACGATGTTTGCTGTGGATTATCGCTTAAATATCAAACTGAGAAAGATAACAGCCCGCCAGTCGATTTACTGGCTAATCATTTCAGCCTTACATTAAGGAGACACTTATACAGGACACACGTTAACAGGTACAGCGGTTAAAATGTAACCTTTAGGCTGTCCCTGACTCAGTTATAGGCTCTTAATCGAGCGGCGCTGTTTCTGTTTAATTAAACAAAGCCACCAAACAGCAAACAACTGTACTACTTAATTTAATTTATGAAAAAAATATTAATGAATAGCAGAACTGTTAACAGCAGCCCTCTATCAGCACTTGAGTGCCCTCCATGTAAGGCGGGCATTTCATTTCTACTTATAAAATAAAATCTACATACTGAAATCAGCTGGGAAGCCCAAACGCCGCTTTCATTTAACTCATCTTCCACCATTACGGCATGAAAGCCCTGTCCCGTCTGAAGCATATAGCTCTCTCCTTAATTAACACACACTGTGGTGTGTTGCAATATCAAATTAATATTTCAGGGCTGCTTCGTTTTTATGGCCACTACCATTTGAATAGGCCTTAATAGAGTGACAAGACATTCCCACTGAACACTGTCCCATGAAAAATGCACAAGCCACTTAAAACCAATGGCTAGTCACAAGAAGACACTTGGCCCCTCAAGACAAACCATGACTTCTTTCCTGATGAGAGGAAAGCAGGCATATTTTCAGCACCCACTGAGGAAAGTAATGCTCTCCCCAGCGCACACATCTGTTATGAAGATTGGATGAAATGGTTTGATAGTGAAACATTAGCTTCTTTTAAATCTCACGCCTGGTGAGCATTCTTCAAGTGTAACGCAGGGTTAATAATTAAAGTGCCCTATTCGCCATAGTATTAATTGTCAGGGCCATCTGATCGTCTTCTTGCCAAAAAAAAGAAAGAAAAGAAAGCCTTGGACTCAGAGGTTGCTTTAGCATATTTGAGCTGAACATCTGGCTGCAGATGAGCTCATTATGAATGGAAATACAATACAAAACAGAGCAGACTGAAAAGGTCTGTACTGAGACTGTTTTCATAGGCCCGACGGAGGCTTAAAATAATCAATACATCTGAAAGAATACGGGGTTAGAAGGTCGAAAGAATTCTTCGGGGGTGGCCGAAGGTCAGTTTATTCACTTACTAATATATGCTGCAAGCGACTGAATCCTGTCGACCTCATTTGAGTCAAATACGTCCCAAAAGACCTGTTGGTGATTTTTTTTGAAGCCCATCCAGACGTTCACGCAGGCAGCATATTTAGATGTTTCCGTCGGTGCACCTCTGCCTCTTTAACCGTTTCATCAGGCGGCACACACATCGGATCCTCTCCTTCATTCTTTGATTATCCAGCACTTGCCCCAGTGTGATTACGAGTAGTCAGTAAATACAACTGTGTTTACAGGGACGTAACATTATTAGGGCTTGCAGCGAATCGAGCTCCTCTAACTGTGCAAACTGCTGAAATATTAAAGCCAATAAGAGTCAAATAACATCTGGGGAGGTCTGGAAAAGAGAGGGAAGGAGAGAGAGTGAGCAAAGTTGTTGACTGTAATGTCCTGATCGGCTAACAAAGCACCTGTGATGATATTCTCTTTAACCGTTGTTCTAAATATGGGACTTGTCTACTAAAGTGTTTTAGGGAACTTTTCATACCTGCAGTCAGTAATTACACTGATGGCACCTGTAAGAATGTCCACATACTTATGCACACTGATAGCACAATTGTACATGAATGAGACAAAATTAGAAATAGCTCTGATTCTCCCGAATTGATCTAACTTCCATATAAAATGTAATTTTTAAAGATGAAACATGAGAGTTTTCCGCTTTTGGTTATTTACTTAGTGTGACGTCGGACCCCAGCACACGCTCACACACGCCGTGGTTATGGTGACACACACTTCTTTTATTATATACTGTGGTTTTGGCTTGACACATGGGACACAGACACTCCCGCTCAGTAGTCGCTCTCCTTCTTCCTCGACTGTCATTGAAACATAACAAGAATCTCAATCTCGTCCCAAACACCTGTTCAGCCCCACCTCCGCGCCGCCCCGTGAGCTCACGTGCCACTCCTCCTCTGCAGCGGGCCAGAGACCACACCTACGCCACACTTAGTTTTTCATTTTAACCTTCATTTAACCACAATGTGAAATTCTTAAGATTAAGACTCACTTTTGCCCCAGTGTCCTGAGCTGACATAGACAACATTAACCTGTTTTCCAGAAGACGTTTCTGGAAAAACTTGCACAAGCACATGGAGAACATGCAAAGCTCCACATTGAAACCATAACCCTTTTACTATGAGCCACTGTGCTCCTCATGGTGAAAAGGTATATTTTTTAAATGCTCTCTCTATCTAGAAAAAACAAATGTTAAGATATTTCCTGAACCTTTACCTTTAACTTGACCTTAAAGCTATTTAAATAGAAAGTGATTCAATGCAATGAGAAAACAAAACCAAAATGGAGAAAATGTACAGCACACAGTACACTGTGAATCTAAATATATATCTATATATCTATATAGATATATAGATATATATATATATGACATATATAATCGATTCAGTCTATAAAAAAAGCCACAGATGTCCCTCCGCATTATTTGATTTTAACTGATTTTTAGTGTTATATCGGTGAATTGTGCAGCAAATAAATGCTATGGAGGAGAAATGAAGAGGGAAACGCTTCTCAGAGAGTAACTGGTGATGATGATTGAAGGGTTGAGGGAGGAACAGAGGAGGAGATGAAAAGAATTTGGGATGACAGGATGAGACAGGAGAAGAAGAGGACCCCACACGATGGGGGGCCTGAGAGGCCGTCTGCAGCGTTGCCTGATTGACACACAATTGCAGCGCTGCTGCCGGGGCACCTCCCAGAGTTTGGAGAAACAGCACAAGGCGCACCCACTGCGAGCAGGCAAATACACCTGTTCATACAGCCAAAATGACAGGTAGGAATACACAGAAAGACAGAAGCACACAGGCATATGGTGAGGAAGAAAAGTAAGGTATTCTTTGTCTGTCATGTGAGAGCTATTTCTGAATCAAAGGCAGGTGAGATATGCATCCATTGATCTGCAGCAGGAAAGAGGGGCTAAAGCTAAAAGGGAAGCAGCTTCAAAAGGCGCATAAAGGAATAAATAACCTTCAGGGGGAGACTATTTAGGTAGAGGCTGGTTTATAATTAGGCGGCAGGCCTACTGCTTAGGATCACTAGTACATCTTTGCCACTGCTGATTGAGTGTGTGTGTCACTGGGTTGACCGTGCAAAGGGATCGTGCAACCTGTCAGCCATAATTCATACATACAGTGCAGAGTAAAGCCGTGCATCGGCTCGCTGCAGTGATACAATTTTGTCTTTTCTCTCTTTCACCTACATATTTGGGGCAGACAAAAACAGCTTTTAGCCGCTTCCTCACCTTCTGTAATTGGATTTCATATTCTTAAAATTTCCTAGAAAAAAGAAACTAGTTTGAAATTAGTGCATATCGTGGTAATTAAAAAAAAAAATCAGCAATGCATAAACTTATCATCAGCTGCAGTCTGCATAAATGTGCCTCAGTATTTATGGCACAGATACATAACCAAGCTTTGTATGCATAGTCAGAACTTGATTATGAATCTGTGACAAAGACTTCCATTGTACTTCAAGACCTACATATAAATTATCCACACTGTTGATGGCACGTTCCTTTGTTCTAGAGAATACAGCCACTGCAGCTGATTCTGACTGGCATATTCCACCTTATTGGAATTTATGCTATATCAAGATTTTCTTGCTTTTGGAAAACAAACTGCTTCTACTTCAGTTTTCTAGATGCCACAATCATCAACACAGTGGCACAAACACGCGTGTGGAGCTACAAGTCAACAAGTTGCATCTGTTAAATTCAGAGCATAAAAGGTGGCGGAAAACGGGGCTCGACATGACCGCAGGAAGACGATTATTTACTGCTGTCGGGGGAGAAGCTCTAATGTAATCAGCCTCTGACACAGCCCGATTGTAAGGCATAACCCTCTCTTTTCATTCACATCAGATCAGTTTTATGCTCACATACTCTGAGCTGACACCCATTAAGGTTCCCAAAGGTCCATGACAAGTCCTTTGTCTCTAATGGAGGAGTCGACAAACAACCTGTGAGCGCGGGAGATCAGGAAACGCTGATGGAGATGCAAGAGAAGCGGCAAGAGTGAGAAAAGGGATAGAGTGGAAGGTGTGTGTGGGGGGGGGGACACAGAAAGACAACAACTGACATCTCAGGGAATTTCACAGGGATGGCTAATCCAATGTGATCAGCGGAAGATTTTAATATTTAAATAGCCAGCAACGCACCAGAAGTTTCTAATTAAATTATAACTCATGCTTGAAAAGCAAAAGTGCATGTGTTGTGGGAGCTTAAATAATTCAGCCCGCCCTATATCTCGTCTTTCTGTTAACCTGGAGACAAATGGCACTTGCTGGGGCTTTTAGACAGGGGGCTGGCACTGTCAGAAACATGAACAACATCAGCTTGTAAAGGGCCTCACCCATCAGGGCCCAAATCCAAGCTGACTGGCCTCACTACAGAACAACGTCTCCAACCTACGAATTAATTTGGTTAATTAATTCATTATTAATTACCTTAAAGGCCACACAACATTGGCACATAGTAAAAAGATGACAGGAAAAAAGCCTCCTCCTAATGAACCGGAGATGTTAATGAGGCACCAGACATCTATGTGCTGGCTCCGCTCACTATATCATCCCACCTGCGTGCTCCTATTAGAAGTTTCCAGCAAAAAAAAAAGTATCAGAAAAGAGTTTATTAATTAATACAGTCTTGAAGGATATATGAGACGCTCACAATATCCATGAGAAGCGTAAAATATTTAGGGTGGTAACATTCATATTAATGGCAAAATTACACATACATCTCAGAAATTAAATTAGAATTCGACCCAACATTGATGGCAGAGTCATGTCAAGCATATAAATGTACTTATGGCTCGAGGTTAGAATATCTCTTTTCATTCATTATTTTTCTTTTTTTTCCTCTTTTTTTTTTACCACCAGGTATCTTCGCTTTTGGCTACTCTGCCCTTGCGGCGTAATTCCAGAAAAGAATTACATTTTTGATGGGAACTAATTAGACAGGCCTTTACCTGAAATTCTTCCAGACTGTTGCGTGTTCCTGAGTTGGGATGATGGCGCTATAACTTATTGAGGGGCACCAACTGTTCTAACTTCTGCTCAGGAACGGAGAGAGCTCAGAGGTCTGCTTCTCACAGATTGTACTTTGCAGAGCAGAACAGAAGAGACTCTGAAAAACAAACTCCAAAGAGACAGAAAGTCAATCAGTCTACAAAGGCAGATTTCACTCTTTTAACAAAAAAAAGAAACCTTCATCTCTTCCGTGCTGCATACTTCCATACTTGCACTTGCTATTTTGAGTGCATTTACACCGACAAATCTGGCAGCTTATGCACCTGAATGTGGGGCAATGTACAGTAAAGACATATTTCCCCTCTTTTCTTTATTTCTTTGCTAGGAAACATGCATGAAAATCCAGTATATGGGATAAAAACAGAATTTGTGGAATTCTAACAACCTTTAAAGTAAATATTTAGCATGACTACCTCTATTCTTCAAAACTTCTTAGGCAGGTTTCTTGTAATTCTTTTTAACTAGCCTCCAGAAATTATTCTCAGGGCTTCTCTGTGTGTCCTTCTATCCATGTCTCTTTTTTCTGTATTGGCAGTGTAGATGTATTGAGTGGTGGATCAAAATCTGATTGTACTTTTCTGCATCCATAATTCCACCAATTCGGACAAGATCTTCAGCACCACTGACTGGAATGCCATCCCAAACCTCCACCGTGTTTTACAGATGAACGTGTTTTACATGCCTCACTCATAACATCCTGTGTACTTACTGAAACACTGGATGCATCTCTCAGGTCTTTTGTCTTTCTTTGCTCCCATTTCTTAAGGATTTTCAGATACTGTTCATCAGCTCCTCATAGTTTTCTTTTTAGGCCTACCGCTTCTTATTTCGTCCACCATTTGCCAAATTTCCTCAGATTTTATAAGAACGCATTGCTCACCATATACCAAATTTTACACTAATATTTGGAAATCTCTTTGTTGGTGCAAAAATACTATTTTATGTCTGTTAAACTGTGTTATCTTTGGCATTTTTATAGATTCAGCTCAGGAAATGGCAATAAATTATGTGTTTTTGTGAAAGGCTGAAAGTGGCTAAAGACACTATTTAAAATGGTTTCACTGCTAACTTTTCTGCTTTGTGTAGACACGACACTGGGTCATTCATTTACGTGCTCTTATTTAATCTTGAATGAACAAAAAACCTTTCTCTGAAAATGGTCAGGTGTAAGGGCTGGACTAAAAATGAGTAAAAAAGCAGCTAAAATGTCCAAAGAAAAACTATGAAAGATGAAAGCCTGTAGAGATATCGCTCAAGACCACGTTGAAAAATGACAGTAAAATCTGTCTCCTTGCAAGCAAAATATAAAGAAATGAGAGGTGGCTTTAGTTACTGTTGTTACATGTGTTGTTCAGGTGTTCAATTGTTTCCTCACAAATTGTACCAGCCAGCGCAACAGGGGTGGTCACACTTATGATCAGTGATTTCACATAACCCTGGCGATACAACAAAAAGTACACAGTACTCGTAGTGTAGTACATGGAAGTGTAGTAGCCTAAGAATTGAAACTGAAACACAATAGCTGTGAAAATCTTTTGTTTTCTCTGCCTTGAGAAGGAAAGCCAGCATCCACATACCAAGCATATTACAATCCTGAAACTGGGGAGCATTTTTGACAGAATAACACTCCCTGCTGTGATTACTGCATTAACGGTGAGAACACCTCAGACATTTTGCTGAGCACCTTCTATTTTTCACTTTACCCATTCCCGTTTTGTTTTGTTTTTTAATCCCTTTATTCCTATGTCAGTGCACACAGACACAACTGGCAGAGGGTGGTAAAGTGGTAAAGAGAGTGTAGGTGAGGTAGGCACTATCATGTTCTGAGATGATGAAATAAAACAAGTCTGGCTGCTCCCATCTCGTCTCTTGCTGGCAGTTGTAGAAAAAGCCGCAGAGCATTTCAGGTAGGAGGCAGATGCAGACATTAGATATACTGTATGTCAGCTCAAATACAGTTTAGTACAAAGGACACCAAACAACCCAAACTACCAGCGCAATTTTGTGTCTTGTCCTCAACAACAGGAACAGCAGCGGAGGCCCGATTCCAGGCTTGGCTGCGTGAAGGAAGGGGTGAGGCGTGGGGGGGGGGGGTGAGCTAAACTTGTGGATGTTTATTTTACAACTTGGCGAGCACTTTGAGTTCTTGGAACAAAGATGCGCGCTTCTGTTCTTTTGTGCTCGCAGTTCACACAGCCCTTTGGCCTCAGTCTTCTCAAGTCCCCAGTCATGACTGATGTGAACCAGTCAGGACATATAATTCAGCTAGCAACTACAAGAAAGTAGTCCACCCCAGGGGTCTCGCTTTCTCTGTCTCTGACATGCACACACATATATTGTATATATGAGTGCATGACTTTTTGAGTAGCCCTTTATGAGTGCCGCTAAGTTTCTAATTATTCTGATCATAAAGAAATACCTTTCAAGAAGCTACTGTTTCAGACCCGGAGCCTGATTAAAGAATGCATGATACTTCAGTGACAAGACTGTATTATTAATTCATTGCAAACAGTGGAATTTGGGTGTGTTACTTTGAAAAATGTTCAAAACTGGCGGCCTGTAATAAAAGCACTGAGAGAAATTCCAGCTCATTAACATTTAATCACAAAATTCTCTTTCGTATGAAATACCCAATATAGGCTGTCAGAATCAATCAGGTGTCCAGAAAAAGGGAGATGACATGCCAAAAGGATGGGGAATATGTCAATAGTGGCACTTGCTGTTTCTTCTGGCTGTCATATTGCCAGTGCTGCCTTTAAGCCGAGGATGTTAGGAAGTGTGGCTCCGTTGTGCTGCTTTTAAACACTCTGGGAGACAGAGACACAAAAAATAGCTTCAATTGCAAAACCTTTGCCTGACAGGAGTCAGCGACGGAGGCTTGTGTCATCTTTTTGTGTGGGAGAGGTGTTCAAAGCTAAGGCTGCTGGGTAATAGGGTTCTTTGGTGCAATCGGGGAGCTAGAGGAACTCTTCACTCATAATTTTATAATTGGCCTGCTGTCCTGGGGATGGATGCCAGTAGTCTTGTCTACACCTTTAACTCAACTCTTTGAAAGCCTGAGGTTGGCTCTCATGTGAAGAATGGTTGTAAAGATGCACTGTGATCCAGATTTCCCATAATGCTTTGGGAAGGCAGAGGAATAAGGCACACATCTAAGCTCAACTAAGTTTAAAGTTTAGGACGCCACATTTAACTATGCCAGTTATGAAATGGTTAGAATGTAAAACAATCCAAAGAACAGATGAGCTCCTGCAGGTATTTTAGCTCTTCATCTGTAATTTTTGGGTTACCGTCCAAAGATTTACTTCATTTCAACTTTTAGCTGTGTTTCTGAGCTGTACTTTCATGGATTTTACAGCTTTTGTCACGGTCCGGGGCAGCGGCCGTGTGAAGAGTGGAAAGGAGGACTCAAATGCAGCACTTACTCAGATGTGAAGGCGATTTATTGACAATATCAAACATAAAGTGGAGATGGCAAAACAGAACTAAGGATGAACTAAACTGGGTGAAACTACACAAAGGAGTGGCAAACCTGAACATGAAGGGAGAACAGCAGGGAGAGCACCCAGGGGATTTCACAGGGTATGAACACAGACGACGCGACGAGGAGCAGAGGAAATCACACACTATAAGTACACAAAGAGACACTGGGAAATCACACACAGGTGGGGGAAACAGCTGGACCTGATTAACCTGACGAGACAGGGGAACACTAACACCAGGGACCAACAGAGGGAGCACAAACCCAGAACCCAGTGTCTAAAATCCCAAACACAAACCATCCCAAAACAGCCATGAATAATAATGAAAGTAATAACAATAAAGAACATAAACATAAAGTCACTGAGTCATGGTCGCAGGACCATGACAGCTTTAGCTTTAGTGATACTCACATGGCTGTTCATGCTACATTAAACCATTTAAGTAATATATAAATAAAAACAAATGACGGAAAAGTTGCAGATTTTCTTTCACTATATGCTACAGAAATTTTTCCCCCTACTATCCACTGTACACATGAATACACTTTTTTCTGTAATTTAGCATGTTTATTTCAAGCTGACAGATTTCATTCAGCATTTCTGCTTTGCCCATTTCTTAGAAAACACTGAGACACAATGTTAAAATTGCACTTCTTTTTTCTTATATTAAGATATCTAAAGGATTAAATGTGTAATTAAACATCTTTACACTGAGAGAAAAGGGACACTCCCTGGTCTGCCCCTGTTAAGCGGGCTTAGTGTGACCCACCATATAAAATGATATGCTATTTTTTCTGTTGTCATTATTTTCCTAAGATTTAACAGCAATTTATTAACAGCAGTTGTTCAAAATCATGCAAGTGATCAATTACATTCAATAACTTATGAGTAAAATCTCTCAGAGTAAACTGACTGAGTTCAAACATGCTTTTTCCTTAGCAGGAAACATGATGCACTTACTTAACTGACACAGTTTCATAAGAATATCCTTCATTTGCGTGTGTGTGTGTTTTAATTTGGCTCTCCTGTGAAAGTAGAGCTGCACTGTGATTATTCTCCTCAGCCAGAAACCTGAATACAAGTTAATTAAACCAGGCCCACTAGCTTCAACATTAGAAGTGCACTGTGTGGGCTCAGCAGCATTTGTGCTTGCATCATTACTTTTTCACTTTTCCACATCATCTTGGAAATACTGTGGCATGTTGGCCCAGATAATGTTCTTAGAGACAGTATAACACAGTTTTTATATTTATCCACACAGGGAAGTGACATAAACAATCACTTTTCTGTCTGTTATTGACTCAATAAATTAAAAGATCAATACATTAATCACATTCTCATTACCTTAACGAATAACACATTATTATGTGAGCTTAGATGGTGATATTCAGGTTTTCCAACCTCGGTTTGTGCAATTTTAAATGCATGTAAACATTTCTATTGTTTTTCTGCTTTCAGAACTGCCAGAAAATGTGAAAGTGAAATTTGTAGGAACATGTGGTTGTTAAGTAATTTACAGGCTACAACTACAAATCCAAAAAAAAGTTAGGATACTGTATATAATGTAAACGGCAACAACATGCAGTGATTTACAGTTAATTTTAAAAATACATTTAGTAAGTTACTTTTTTACCTTTGTAATAGCTAAACGGGACAGCTACAGACTCTGCTCTCATACCTATTTTATTTTATTCAGGTAATCGGTAATGTGAAACCAAATGTTGTTCTAAATCTTAAATCTTATTAAAAATGCAGCTCTGTTAGCGGCTTGACTGCAGTGACAGTTTAGCAACATCAACTTTTAGTTCTATGAATGTTATAAAAAGGTGTCGTGTTTATAGTTAACTTCTCTCTTATAGCGTGAATATTATAAATGAACCAGAGTTTCCTTCAAATGACTACAAATAATTTTCTAGATGCTAATATGTATTTTAATTACTACAGGGGTGTCAAAAATAAGGTCGGGGTGAGAATCGGCCCAGCAAAGACTCCAATCCGGCCCACTGGACATCTTTGAAGAATGTGAGGGTGGCCAAAAATTTTGGATTTTTAATTGTATTTTCATAATTTTTACAGGTTGCCCTACTGATAAAGACCTCACAATGACTATTAATCTACTATAAAAATTCTTATTTTTATTTTTTACAATATGTCTAAAGTAAGATAGATAAATAAAAAAAAGTAAAAATAGGACACTTTCTGTGACTTAACAAACGTTTTTTAATTTACTTACTTTCTTACTGTATTAATTACAGGACATGAACTACCAGAACCTTTTAGGTAATTTCACATTCAGCTTTTAAAAGTTCAAGCAACTGTGCTGACAGATTCCTTTTATTGTATTGCATATTTATAATCTTATATTGAGAAATTACAGGGATTAAATGTGCAGTTAAACTTCTTTACACTGACAGAAATACGATTTTCACCATTCTGACCTACTTAAAAGCAAAGTGGGCCTGAATGGTGAGAAACATCAACAATCAAAATGCATCCAAATGAAACCCAAACGAATAACGACAATATCATGAACACACAAACATGATTCATATTGTAAGGTAGAGACCCTAGAATAATACAAATAAACCCCAACAGTCAGACAATGTCCTAGGAGCAAGCACTTGGCAAGTCTTATTTAACAGGAAGAAATCTCCAGTGGAACCAGGCCCAGGGAGGGGCAACTGTTTGCCGCAATCAGCTGAGGCTGAGGGCAGGAAGACAAGACAAAAAACACACTGTGGTGGAGATCCAATGATTAATAATAATAACTAATAATTAAATTCAAAGTAGTGTGTAAACACATAGTGTCTGTAAAAAGTGAAGAAGAAATAATCTGTGTATCACTGGAAGCTCCTGGCAGCCTAGGCCTATTGCAGCATAACTAACGGAGAATTCAGGATCACCTGATTCTGTATCCTGACACTTTAAATATTTGGCAATGTTGTGAAGTAATTTTAAGTGAATATTATTCTTTAAACTATTAGCCCAGGCAGTCTTTCACAGAGCGGTGAACCTGTCATGATAGCACTGGAGACAGGATCTGAAACAGGACATGCTCTCAGGAGAAATGAATGGAAAGCAAGCATCTATTTGGCTGGTGCAAAAACCAAGATACACACTGTCCAAAGGACAAGTTAAACATAACCGGAATCTAAACAGAAGAACAAAAGACTGACATGAGGAGAACAAACAATCAGTCTGACAAAGGAGAGGGGGACAGGCAAGAATAAACAAGGCTTAGAGTAGAATGAGACACAGGTGAAACTATTCAGGGGAGAGCCGATGGTCTCAGATAGGTAAGGAATAAAAGCAGGAAACAAACTGAAGTAAAACAAACATGAGACATGAAAATTAACACACTAAGAGTGATGACAGAGAGAGTGAAACACAACACAACCATACCTGAACACCTCACTATTTCTATTTCTGAAAGAGGTTTAATTCAGTTATGTTGTCTTTTTACTGTTTTCAACTTAATGCAGGATTAAAGTTATTTATAGTATCTTTGCCGTTCTATGAACAGGTGACAAGTGGGAATGCCAGAAACATTTCAAAATGGAGTAAATGACCAGTATGGTTTGACATAGTCATATAATTACTTGTAACAGGCTGAAGATTTTTTAAAAAAAAAGAAGCTATATGCATCTGTAATTATGTCAAGTGATTTAGTCTGACTGATGCTGAAATATGTGTTGCCTCCTGTATCTGTTTCCAAGAGTGGCGCCCCCTCTTGTGAATTTCTTTTTTGACTTCATTGCCTTCGTGTCACTCTGACACGAACGTCACTGCCTCTGGAGGGCACTGTTAAGTACTCTGGCTGTGACGCTATTAAAATGGAAAACTGAGATTCAAACAGGAGAGTCCAGAGGGACGGGGGAGGGGGAGAAAAACGTTCCTCCTTGTCTGGTACCCGTTTATGTCTTCCTCTCCTATTGCAGATCTGTTTTAGTTGTCTTGATTCTGTCACTCTAGCTCCCAGTCCTATGTCAATCCAAAGCGCTAACATTTCCAAACTCAGTAGCACAGAGCTATGAATAAACCCAGAACACAGTTGGTGACAAGTTGGTATCTCTGCATAACGCCTTTCCCATATAAATATGCAGAATCTGAAGTCATCTGCCTTCCGGTTTTTGTTTTTAGTCTGCTTGTAATCATGCCGAAGCACTGAGTTACACACCCCCGAGCACAAATGTTTGATGGGCTCTTGCCATCTTGTTTTGAGGATCATAGGTTTTGTCTTTCTTAACTAATCAGACATATCATACAGGAATGTGTGCATACATGTACACAGAATAGTTCAAAATGGAGAAACCATACTTTACTGGGGAAAACTGTAAATAATCATCACAATACAACTTGACTAAAACCTTTTTTTCCTGCTTTCCTGTCATGCCTGTTTCGATCATTAGCTAGCTAACTTTGGGAAAGACCACTTGCCACTTGTAGGGGAGAGAGGGTCAGGTAAAATACAGACAACTGTATATACCAATTATCTACTTTTTATTATTAAAAAACTATTTTTTGCTAATATATGGTTTCAAGATCTAATTTTAGAGACAATACAAATCTGGCCTTTTTTTCTTATTTGCCTCTTGGATGGGCCCCCAACTGTAGAGGAAATGATTTTTTACGTAGCTTACAAGGGTCCTTGTCACAATAACTGATGCCTCTGTGCAGCGATTCAGTGAAAATGCAGTTAGTTGTCTCATTATGGGAAACAAGGCTGGTCCAGGTTTGTTGTTTGAGCTGCCGGACCATCATTTGGACCTCAGAATCCAAACAATGAGTTGTGAACATTTAAAAAGTTACGTTCTGGGTTTTGATTCTCATATTACTCTGGTTCAGTGTAAATTTCTAAAAGTGCTTGATAATATTTTATTTTCCTCCCAACTCTAATCTCACAAGGACAATATTATTTACACATGAAGACTGAAAGAAAGTGCTGAGTGTGGTGACTTTTTGGAAGAGTTAACTATTTCCTCACGAGGACTTATCAAGCATCACGTTATCATTACTATTTAACCAGAGCCTGAAAACAATGTAACAGAGACCTACCTCAGTACCTGCTTGACCTGAGTGAGAACTTCAGCAGCAGGATAATGCAGTACACAGAGAGGCTATAGGTTAGTAGACCCTAGAGCTATATGAGAGTGCTATTACAACCGTATGTGCTGTTGATCTTTAATGGCTGTGTGCTGGCCTGTAATGGTGCTCGGCTAGAGCGGAAAAGGGAAAATAAGAAGTAGTAATCTCAGAAAATGCTGACCTCTGAGCCACAAAAACTAGGTGGGAAGTGTTAACAGCTCTTTGGCACTATTCCAGCTTTTTTTTTTTAACCTTTGGCCTTTTCTCTCTACAGACTCTCGAGAGCAGACCTCGTCTTCTCTTCCTCCTACAGTTACTACAGACGTTTCACCGACCGTATTGTAGGGTCAAACGAAGCCGCGGCTGAATTGCTGTCTTTTTGATGTGCTGTCTGTTTTACCTGCAGATGAGAAACGTGGATTTTTATTGTGGTTATTTTACCTGGGCATGCACGTGTATCTCTGTAGGATGTAGAGGCTTGATAAAGTGCTGAAATTATTGCAGGCGAACTTGAAGGATGGGTTTAATATCAATTTCTGTTAACAGGCTCAAAAACAGGCTTAAAAAAAGCAGCAACAAAACAAAAAGGTCGAAACATTCTGGCACTCGTGCGCTTGCAACTATTAGCGAGAACACAGATGTAAGTGTTAAAAGGAAGCAATATTTGAATGTTACTTGGCTACAGTAGATAGTGTTTGACAATTGAATTACTGAGTGCATAAAATGAATCAGTGTATTTTTCATGTTTCTACATGTTTTGCAACAAAATTTGTAACTTTGTCTTGACAGCACATGTCTAAGATTGCTCTGTTACCATGACTACTATATAGAGATAGACTTTTAAAGCCAATTGACAGATAAAGCAGGTATAAACACAGACATGTCCATTTGATTTAGTAGCAAATACAGTAAAGTAGCAAAGTAGAAAAGACACATGAAAATCAAGTCTTTTAAGGCTCTTATTGTAGGACTCATACTTTGATTTATTCATGAGTATATATATAGCATATATATTGTGTTATATGTAGAAAAAAAAAGTTGATGTTACCTTGTCACCAGCATGCTGTGACCCATCCCCACCCCACTATGCCTCCATCACACCCCTGCAGCCATTAACACAGTCAGGGGGCAGCCAGGGGAATAAGGCTGCATTAGTACAGACCAGTCTGCTTGTGGGACATGGACGGTTGTCACTGCCACTGGTCGTTTGGACCGTGACAGGAGGAGAAACACGGAAGCCTTTTCAGAGCAGCGGAAACACCCGATACAATAACCAACCTGAAATATGATCTGCCTGCTAATGATTCATTTTTAATAGATGTAAATGGTTTTTTAAAACGCTATAAAGCAACAACAAAATGAATATATCTTCATGCATGATAAAAAAAAAAATCAAGACCACACACGCGCGTGCTCTCACAGATCTCCTGATTAAGACTTGACTCAGTTCTTGCACACCTCATCAACCCTCAGTGACAACTCTCCGGAGAAAACAGGCCTCATTATGCCAGAACAAAAACAATGACACCCAGCGCTCGCCGTGACTCTATTGCTAATGGACGAGCTGAGTCGGGAGGAGCGAGGCAGATCCGGCTCCGTGGGTAAAGACTCGCGCCGAGCGCACGAGCATGAAACCTGATGTGATAGCGTGCCTCGTGGGCAAGTATTATTCCAACTGTATATCATTAGCAGAGAGCATTTTCTAATTAGCAATAGGGCAGAATAATGAATACAGCTCCATTAATCAAAAGGTAATATATGTAAAAGTACTGTTTTATGGCCTTAGGGAAGAGCGGGAAAGGTATGAGAAAACACAAAAATGAGATAGAATGTGAAAACAGCTATTGTCGGCTCGCTGGAAAGAATACTGCGTTTAATATTCATTTACACACACATCCTTTCATGCAATTTATGGCGCTTGCTCTTAAGAGCCCAAATACAGTGGATTTCAAGTAGACAGAGTCAAATGAGCGTGGAAAATCTGTGTCTGCAGGAGCCCTCCTCCTCCTCTGCTCAAATTATGGCACAAATTATTGTAATACATTATAATTCAGGAGGTAAAGTGTCTTGAATTCAGAGGCAGGCTCCGAGTGTGCTGGTTTAAAAACAGCCAAAGCTGTCTGTGAAAAGGATGTGAGACTGTGAGATGGCTGTCAGTGAGGTCAGACTCTGCTGTGAGTGCTGAGGCCTTGATCATTTTAGAAATGTCCTGTTCATTTGGCTCATTATTCAATCTAACATAACAGCTCTGAAATAAATCTCAGCTGAACTAAAATAGGTGTTGATTGACCACTTTAGAGGCTTAAGTGTTTCTGAGATGTTGAACTGCGTTGTTTGTATACTGGCAAATGTTCGTTTAAGTTAGTGCAGGCTGATTTAAGACCTCTCTAAAGTATTATAAACCAACATTATAACCTTCATTGAGGAATACTGCTGTAATGGACTGCATTATTTTCTGCCGCTTGCTCCAGACTAGTGCGCCGCTGGGATTTAGTGGCGTAGACAGGACTGGGCTGTCAGGAAGTTTTGAAAGACAAATGAAAAGTTTGGTGAGATAAGTCGAGGATAACTCGTAAAGCATTACAGCAGACGCTGACGCCTGTCAAGAAAGACGTCTTATTCGACCTTGTTTTCTTTATCTGTGGTTTCTAAAACACAGATTACTGCACAAAAACTGCATAAAACATTTGTCACATGCAAAATGTACAGGTGGGCTTATTAATACATTTAGAGGAGGGGATATTGCCGGTTGCTGGGCACTTTTTTGTTGCACTTATGGGCTCAAATAGAGTAGATTTCAAGTAGACAGAGTCAAATGAGCGTGACAAATTTGTCTGCAGGAGCCCTTCTCTTCCTCTGTTCAAATTATGGCAGAAATGATTAGAAAACATTATAATTTAGGAGGTAAAGTCTCCAGAATTCAGGCTGTGCATCAGATGGTTCAACAATAGCCAAACTGTCTGTGCGAGGTCTTGCGTAATTCTCTGTCAGTTGACTGACGGTCATGCTCTGGCCACGAATGACCAAAAAAACAGCCTGTTGACCTGAAATTAACTACTGCACTGTGGCTTATTGATTTATAGGTTTTACTGGAGATTTGTGTCACAGAGGAACCTGCAGAAGTGCTGGTGTTTGTTTGCAACAAGAATAATAAAAATGTATCTTTTGAGTTGAGGATTTCAGCAGCATCCTTGAGTCATACATGAGTGGGAAGAAACTTTAAAAATAAGGCATTCACCAATTGCATGCATCTGATCACACTAGGACAATTTATCGATTGTGTTGTATTGTGTTGTACATTTTTGCGCAGAGCAAAAATGGCATCATCTTGATGCACTGCAGGTGAAGTGCTGTAGTATTCTGGAGAGGTGGTGAGAAAGCGAGGAAGAAAGAGGCAGAGGGGTGGAAAAAGGATGGAGAGAGAGAGAAATAGTTAGAAAGACGGTCTCGGTGCCTCTTCCAGAAATGTTTGAGAAAGCATTTAAGTGATCAGATATTTCTGCTGCCACAACACTCCCGGCTACTTTGCGCTGAATCTCCAGCTCGAGCCTTTTTTCATACATTTGCACCTCAAAATCCAAAGTGAGCAATGCCATCTCCTTGTGACAGCAGCCTGAGCTTTTAAATGCATCCTAAGATATAAATAAACTTTGCTGAGCAGCAAGCTGCAAATGCATTTATCCTCCCACCGCCCCCACCTTACAAGAAATATAAAAATGAATCCCCAAGTCTGAAGTAGAGAAAATAGAAATGTCATTAAACTTCCCCTGAAAAATAGATCACTTTTCACCGGAGAAGACACGCTAGCAGGCACGAAGTCACGCTTATTTATTTCATCTTCATGCTGAAATAATTTGATAAAGTTTTAAATTTAGGCGTTGAACTACTTTAAGACCGCCAATAGAAAGCCTTTTATTTATATTATTTATGCTTCTATTTGTTTGTGTTGTTGTTTTTTCTATTGCAGCTGATTTACGTGCAAAAGGATGCCCTAGAGCGGGGGAAAAAGAAATTATACTTACAAGGCCTGTAGCTGCTTTAAAGTTTAAAATGCTTTAAATAGCCCGAATCAGTGGGAAATAAAGAAATATGAAAGTGAAATTCCTAGAGCTATAGAAAAAAATGTTGCAAAATAATCAAACTTTGCCCAATTCTGTTAACGTCAATGGAGGGAGAATGAGTTCATATTTTTCCAAGGTGAAACACAGAGAGCTTGTTTCTGACATGCATACGATTCTCTGTGATTTGACATGTTGTCTCAACCATGATTTGTTGCCACTCCCCGGAGAGAGGAGTTAAAAGACTCGGAGTGACTTGAGGAAGACATACACTTTAATCACGTTAGCGAAGTTTCATGAAAATTTCAGATCAAGATGCCAACATCTGCTTTCCATTATTAATCACTGTTGTCACCACAAAGAAGATCCCGGCGACATGATACACTTGACTTCTGAAGTTACTTACTTTCGACTGTAACACAGGTATTACTGACGCACACACGTGCGCACGGAGAACCCGAATTATAGGCGCGCACACATTCTCGCGCGCCCAGACAAACCTACATAGGGATGGGAACAAAACACACAAAACACACGACTAATTAAAAGTAGCGCTAAAATGGTTTGAAAACAATAAATAAAAAAACAAAAAATAAAAGCAGGCTTTATTAAATAATTGGACAGAGAACGACTCGAGTGTTGCGGGATAAAAGAGAATAAAATAATCTTTCTTTTTGCATTCTTCCCTTCACTTAAACATCACGCTCCTCCCTGCACTTAAAAGCAGGCCTTCCACATCTATTTTCCCATTCCATCTTATCAGTGGCATTTACCTGCTAACGAGGGTAATGATATCAGCAATATCAAAGTAGCACTTTTGTCATGTTGCATTAGAGTCCCACCCCATCTACCTGCTTACACACCTCTGATCAGCGATAGTTTGGCAAGATACAGAGTGAAAGACAACTATTTATGTATAAAAGAAAGCGCAGCCTGTCGTCTGCTCGGCAGCTGATCATTCTTAAGCAGCTCACCATCTCCTAACAACCTGCACATCTTTTATTATTCTCCCTTTTTCTCCTTCTTCTTTTTTTTTTTTTTTAACTTTGCTCGGGCTGTCTTTCACTCCTCTCTTCATGTGGACTGGGTTATCCGATCAGACTGTGAAACAAGCCAGCGAAGGGATGCCTGACAGCGCCAATTAGAGAGGACAGAACAGCCAGCCCTTTCTACATGCATTACTCCAAATAAGTCTTTTGTGTACAAAGAACTGCAGCGAAAAGCGTGGACGGGCTTCACCGGCTATTCTGCAAACAAATAAACTTTGGTGCTTGTTTTGATGCCAGAACATGACAGATTTACTCTGCAGAACGCACAAGGCACTCTGAGGATAATTCAGATTTAGAGCCACGTTCGGTGGATGCCGCAGGTGCATTAGAAGTGAATTAGAGCTGATTTGAATCTAGAAAAAAATGCACACAAATGCTAAATAGTGGAGTTGGCTTTTTTGCTGTTAGTGTGAGGCCAAATTTTAAACGTGTTCCTCAGCATTTTTTTTTAACATGAACAAGTATTTACGTTTTGCATTAAAAAAAAAAGCTCTTGCATTTTTGCTTTTTGCAATGTGCTTAAAAAAAGCCCCCAAATAAATAAAATAAGACAGCAATTCACTCCTCTCTGGCCTAAAAAACATTCCTATGAAGAAACTAAATAAATGTGGAGGAAAGAAATTTGAAGGTAAAATCCTGGATGTGAGTTTTAGGTAGTGATAAAGCAATTTTTTCAAGTTTTAGCCAATAATTAGACACCACATCCCTGTAGTTACATGTCTGTGTACTAATGAAGGCTCATTAGTGTGAAGATGGACACTCATATGAGTAGAGAACACATTGCTTCATTTCCACCAGATGGCGCTTTAGCCCTTTAGATTCTTTTTCATGTTGTCGTTCCAAAAAAATAAAAATCAGGAACACACAAACATAAACACACAGAGTCTGTGAATGAACAGATTAGACCCTGTGTAAACACGCCGCATCTACACTAACATTTATATGTTATATGTGAAACTTCCATCCATCTTCTGCTTCATTTATTAAACATCCTTTCTGTATAAAATAATTTAAAAAAGTAATAGTATTAAGTAACAGTAAAAATATATTCAAATGATTAAAAAACCTGACTATGTACAGATGAAATTATAAGATCCCTTTAAACAGGTTGAGGAATTTGAATCTCTTTTTTTCTCTGTAAATTCCAATAAATTCTAATTAAGCCACAAGTACAGACACATGAGCTCGTACACATAAACACCTCACTTGCTGCTCTTTATGACAACAGAGAGTACAGCGAGCTGCGATGCAGTGCAGCCAGAGCACAAAGCACACTGAGGCAGTTGGGTTCAAGGAAACAATATAAGATCGATATGCACATGCTTCTCTGCCTCTCCGAGGTGTGTGGGGCCTGAATGCCCGGCGGTGCTGCTCTTCTAACACAGGCTTCATTACCACACTGCAACACAGGGTCTCTTATCAGGTACAATAAGAGAGGGAATGAAGTGAGACAACGAGGAGAAAGATTGGGGAAGGCCTTTGAAAGACGCCGTCTATGCGGACAAAATGGTTCTTTATCTTCTGAAATTATGTCAGAGCATCTGGTCCCACATGGAAAAAAATTACCACACACATCATCACACATCTACAGTGAAAACGGACATCCGTTCAAGTCCTTATGGAGGAAAAGGTGGCACTATTCTTATATAAGAAGCTGTCTGATTAGCTCAGGCACTGGAACACTTGCTGAAAGACTGATATTCTGTGGGAAAGACCTGCCTCAGCCCTTCACGGTCCCGTGCTCATCGCTCAGCCACCCAGGGAGCCGTGTCCTTCATGGGACCTCCACCTCAAACTGCCCTGATAGCGCCTTTCTACCTTTCTGCCTCTCCACGCTTCCATCTCTGCATCTCAACAGGGGAAAGGGACGGGCCTTGCTAATTGGTGATCAGGGGACGGGTGTCGCACCGGTGGGTGGCCTCTTGCTGATGGAGGACCAAAGGGTTGGAATTAAATGTGAGAGGTTCAGGCAGTTGCTGAAAGGTTGAAGTGAAATGAGAATGTCAGGAAGAGAAGGTTCAGACCCGACACGGAATAACATAGTCATGCATGATTTGATGTGGGCACACACGCCTTCAGATGGCTTTGAATGTTTAGTGTTGCTGTCAGCTTGATCCTGTCATTTATTGTTGCACACTTGCTAACTGCTGCAATCTTTCAGTGAAACTGATTAAAAACCGAAATCCTATATCTGACCTCCAACGGCCCCTCCTTGGGTATTTGGCTTCTCTTCGTCAATACTGCAATACAATATTTGCATTGTGTAGGACAGCAGAGAAATGAAAAGCCTTCTGAGTCTTGCTTCAAATGAGCAAACAGCTGTGTTGCTGCTGGAGCGATACAGAGGCATCGAGCCGTGTGGCCAGCCCCCTGCCCTTTCCTTGTTGCCTTAGCTGGCTGTAAACAGACTGAGAGGCGGGGAGGTCGAGGCACACTGCTTGGGAGCCCGAGCTCCACGAGGCACGCTAATTACAACAATAATGGAGCCTGATCGCAGGTCCTCGCAGGCCACGTCTCCCAGTAAACCACCTCTTTGTGTACTAGCTACCGATGTTGCTTTTTCCTGTTGTTTGAAATTAGCACATAGCTGTTCTCCCTACCCCACTAGGGGGATGCTTGGGCTGGTTAGAGCATGTTAAAACCCCCCCCGCCTCTGCACCCCCAGCCCTCAACCCCCACAGCTGCAGCTCAGGCAGCTGGCCCCGGCCTAGCATAGTTAGACCTAATGAGCAGGCGTTAGCGTAAACACACGTTAATGCTGTGGGGAAACAGGCAGGGTCGGGTCAGGGAAGTGATGTTACCGGTAGGTGGCTAGCACACCAGTGCTGGGGTCCTGATTAGTGATGATAAATAATGCAGCAAGTGAGGCTGGTTGGAGAACGGGATTGGCTGCAGCGAGGTGAAGCTGCATAATGATGACAGGGGACCTGCGTGAGGTCGCAGTGAGTCAGGCACTGCAGGTAAAGCTGATGACTGCGCCAGACCATGACAGGCACAGATGAAGTCCTCGTTTACTTTGTGTCATCACTGAGAGCGCGTGCCTGTTTTAAGCCGTGACGGCATTAACGGCACATGCGAGCCAGTTCACTTAGATGACATATGCCACAGCAGAGCTAATCACGAACCTTTGCGTGGCAGGTATGTGGAGGGAAATGTGGTGGACATGGCTGCGGGCTACAGCTAGTAGGGCTTTGCACTTGGCTATGTGTCAGTTTGAGGGGCAGTGGGGGGCAGAGTTCAAAGGTCAAATCCATTACAGATTATTGAGAGGGAGTTTCTGTTTGACTCGTCATATGTTGCTATGGGGATGCTGGGTATGAACTCTGGCCTCTGTGAACTTCAGCTGAGACCAGAGGATAGGGTGAGACTCACGGGCTACCACACAACTCCATTAAAGCGCAGAATCAATCAGGAGGCAAGGACGAGTGACGGGCTTGTTCAGATGGAGGAAGTGGCTCATTATTCAACTACAGGCAGTAAAACTGAGCAAACTGAGTTGTGTTACTGCACAATGTACGAACACGTTATGTTTGTTAATGGTGCATTTATCTGTTGCATCAGTAGCCTCATTACACATTGTGACTATAATATTCATGGATTAATGGCGCTCTTTTTTTTACCAGGTCAAGTGTTGTAGAATGCTTAATGATTACACCTGTTATTGTAATTTGAAAGATGAGTCTTAAAATTAAGTCCAAAATCAAGAACAGCAAGAGCAGAACAGCATGGACACACTGTTTTTGAGGTCACTTACAATGATCATGAGGATATCTACAGCTTTCAAGTCACTAATATGGTGGTTATTTTCTGCACAGATTTTCTGTTTGGTTTTCCAGCTAAAAATTGTCCAGTTAAGGCTTGTCGTCGCATGGCACACATGATCGCAACACACGTCTTTTACACATTAGTTTGTACTTCAGCCCCGTGAATACCTCAGTGCTTCAGGGGTACTTCTGAAGGCCAGCGGTAAGTGGAAAAATAAGCGCAACTATAATATTTGGTTAAGACCTGAACAGGTTAAAATAATAATACGAAAATGTGTGAATAACTAGAGTGTCACCGAACACACTGAATGGTTGAAATAAGAAGCTAATATGGAATAAAACTATTTTAAACCTGAAAAATCTTCTTTTTTTAAACCCATCAAGGAGATGGAAAGGTTGGGAATCGCTGCTTTAGCCTATAACAAAGTTAATATGATCCATGTCTGTTGTCAGACGTGGATTAGTCAATTAGTCAGATTATGTCAAAATATGCCAAAACTGACTGCCAGCATTAATCATCATCTCCTTTATGAATTTCGCACCATAGACGTATAATAGGAGAAGACACATTTTCGATCACCTGATCACAGGGTGTAAGAAAAATCACCAGGGATTTGAATAAAACAAGATGTTAACAAGTGAACCTTCACTGAAACTGGAACAGTAACGTGAGACCAAGCAAACACACCAGGGCTTGGATTCCTGATCAATTAGTCTCCAGGAATCTACAAAGGTAACAGCCCCTAAGCTTGTGTTTGTCTCAGAGGTGCACAGGAACCAAAGTAAGTGTGAAACAAAATAAGCAACTGGTAGGAAGTCAAAGAAATAGTTCTAAAAACAGAAATTTGGAAAGCCAAACTTGGAATCAACAGTCACAACATGAGCCAAACTTGTGCTGGTGAACACAAGGTCGGTCTATTATATTTTTGGCTGTAACAACCATATCACACACACACATGTGAACACCCTTGCACATGTAGCCAGCCTCCCATACACATATGCCATTCCCTCTCCATTCCAGCTCCACACACAATGATGGCTTAGAGTCAAGTCCAGACGAGGGCATGCATCTGAAACCAAGAGTGAATCCATATTACATGTGTAGTGTGCTGTCTGTCTGGGTCCGGGTCATCAATTATGAATAGAAATATACAGCCTCCACAGCCCTGGCCCTGGTGTCTCACCACTTGTAAAGGATTTCTTAAAAGGGGGACAGACACACAGGTTTGTCATTCAGATGCATACCCAGGACTTAAGAGATGAACACCAAGGAGGTTTCCTGTTCTCTTACACTTTCTGCCTGGGGAACTTTCTTCTGCTTTCATTTAGGTCATTCCCTGTTGTGCTGAATTTACAGTTTTCTCTGTTGCCTTGGTACATTTCTCAGATGTGAGCTAAAATTCTCAAAAGTACTGTACCTGTTTAACCTAAACCTCATTTAGTCACCTTGGTGCGTAATAAATGCAAATTCTCGTGCTTTTGAACACATCACAAGTGCTTTGGCACAACTGCACATAAATAGAACTGTCCAATGTCTGCTTTTCCCTGCATAAACAAGGGCTTGCGACATGTTATTTAAATTGTATCACGCTCTCATCTGTTAAAAAGTTAGTCCCCTTTAAACACCTCAGAATTGGTTCATTGTGTAAGCAATTTCATGCAAAATGTTGAACCAGTTTTCATAAGGCCTCAGTTACACAGGCCTAGATCGGTCGGCAACCTCCTGGTGACTCTGTAAAAGGATTTCTTAAAAGGGGGACCAACAATTTGGTGAGTGTTTGCTGCAAGTTGCTGGCTATCCTGGTTGCAGTGAAGGTGCAGTACCAAAAAACCTGTGTGTTTTGGCTTGGTTACATGAGGACTTCCACGGTCATCTGCAGTTTTTGTGTGAAAGATGCTGAATTGTCTGCAAAAACACTTGCTGAGCACTAGTGAAACTTGAAAACTTGCGACACAACTGGAAACGTAAAGCGTGTCTTCCAAGTAGTAGTAGTTCCAACCAAGACAACCAACACATTTCAACAGGTACTACTTTACTTCTGATGTCAAAAGGTCTCCACTTCTGATTTGTGATCCAGTTTGACAAATACTGAGACACAGACTCATATCTGTTCATATCAGCTGACGTCTTCTGTTGCAATGCAGCGTTCAGAGAATTTCTTTTTTGAAAAACCTCATCCAGCTTCTGTAGCTGTGATCAGTGTTTTTCATATGTGATGTGCAGTGCCTTCCCAATGACACGGTCTGTCAAGAAATTACGGCACAAACAGTAAAGGTGTAAATGTGATGTTGACCAGTCTCATCAAATCAATATTCCGCTCTCAGTGATGTGTAACTTTGTATGGTTTAATTATTATATTTGCCTTATATTTGGACATTTTGAGTCATTGTCATTTAACCCTTAGCTATAAAATTTTAATTATACTGAAGTTATACTGATAACACGGTAAAGCATTTTACTGTAAACTAAGCCACGGGGACCAACATTCAGATGCTGGTTTTATAAATGTTAGCAACAAAATGCATTAAAGTAATTCTGAAAAATATTGTAAGTAAGCAAAATAGCAAATCACTTCAATATAATGATGTCTTCATCTAAACCTAAATATCTTACAGGCCTCAGTCTTGTTTGTTTGCTTAAACCATCACCGTCTTCTGGTGTGTAGTCTCGTATGCCAATCAAAAGTAAAATATGAAAACCTGTTACATGTGTTCTTGTTGCTCTCTAGCTGTTCTCAGAAAAAGACAACAACCGTAGCAGCAAAACAACACAAAGGTAACATCATATCTGCTCTCTGTGTAATGTTCCTTCTGCAGAGGAGTCATTAATCACAACTAAGCATCCCAAATCTTCAAAGAATTAAACAAAACATCCCGCCTTTGTGCGTGTTTATGCAAAATCTAACACAATCTCTCACAATGCAGCGGGCATGGAATTACAGAGCACATGTAGCTGGCAAAACAAATTTGCAATTCTCCTTGTCTATTCTCAAACCCCCAGTGTACGGCACATGCCCTCTAGAGACAGAACAAACAGCGGTTAAGATGTTTAAAAGGCTTTTCTCTCTTAGATACCTGTGCAGCTGAATACCAATAGACTGCTTTTACATTAAAGGGGGTTGGTGACAAGGCACTACATTCAGAGCTAGCGGGGAAGTGCTAACTCCTCCGGTTTCCTCAAGGGCAAAAATGTGCTTAATGCCTTTGCATGATGTTGTATGAAGGTGTTCTCTTTCTCTGTCAGCCTATTCAGGACGTGAGCTGAGGTAAACACTGAGGCCCCACACGTGCGCTGGAGTGTGTGGTGAAATCATTTCCACTAGCGGGACATATCCCACTGATTTCTAAAAGGTCACTGTCATTATTGTTGCTTAGCAACCTTGTGTGTGGAGCCATAGGTGTACACCGTACAGCAATTGTGGATGCTGAGATGCAGAAGATCACGGGGAAATTTACATGAGTGTATAATGAATCACTTCGATAGCGCTGATATTCGAGTTAACCTCATGCGGCTAAATGTATGCGCCTGTTTTTATTATGAGAATAAAACATACATAAAATTGGAAAAGACCCACAATATCAACAAATTTAAAAAGTTTTCATGTGAGTAAGGAGAAAAAGATGCTGACTTGTTGCCGTGACTTGTTAATAGACAAAGAGGCTGCGCTTCCAGTCCTTGGCACTTGAGTAATGACATGAAAAATATGTTGTCGGTGTGAACAGAAAACACATATGCTGATACGCAAACAAAAAATCAAATGAGTAATAAAGCTCCACACACAAAATTGAAATTTTCCAACTTAGTTATACAAGAGTTATTAAAGTTTTTTCATTTATTTATTTATTTTTTGGATTAGCTAATTTGCTAAATTCCTTTATGTTTTGAATGACTACATAAAGCACTTTGAGTAAGAAGCTTGATTTGCCTGTTGTGTTGTATGAAGTGTGGGATCATGATGTACTGGATATGTGGGATTAAAGATGTGGATGCTGGGGTGATGACAATAAAACTCATCAGCTAGTCTTACTGGACAAAGGCCAAGAAGTTGGGGCATGTGTAGTAGCCAGCAGATATGGGACTCAAGACTTCCTGTCCCATACGAATCCTATCCATTATGTATTAATGCAGACACATTATTAGAGAGCTAATGAAAAGCTAAATCATTATCAGGCCTCAGTCACACAGGACTAGAGACCTGTGATTGACCCGCTGTTAAGTGGCTAGGGAAAAATGTGAATTCCCCAACTAGTTGGCAGTCGCTAGGTGAAGCTGGTCACATGGTTTGTATAGAAGACACCAACTTGACTGCAAACACTGGCCAACTACTTGCCAAGCTGTAGTGAAACTTGAAAAATGCGATGCAATCGAAATGGAGAACATTTGTCTTGAAAATGAAAGTTGTGCCTTACCGCTATTTTTACTTTGAAGACCAACAGTCTCTATTTATTAGTTGCAGCATGTTTGGTTATTTCACTACCACTTAGTGAGTAGCTGATGAGTTTTTGTAGCCAGGTCGGCTCTGAGCAGTTCCTGGGACTGAGGCCATAGGTATTAGCTTATGTTCTGAAATTCCTTTCTGGGAAAAGTGATCCTCTACAGGGAGTGCAGAATTATTAGGCAAATGAGTATTTTGTCCACATCACCCTCTTCATGCATGTTGTCTTACTCCAAGCTGTATAGGCTCGAAAGCCTACTACCAATTAAGCATATTAGGTGATGTGCATCTCTGTAATGAGAAGGGGTGTGGTCTAATGACATCAACACCCTATATCAGGTGTGCATAATTATTAGGCAACTTCCTTTCTTTTGGCAAAATGGGTCAAAAGAAGGACTTGACAGGCTCAGAAAAGTCATAAATAGTGAGATATCTTGCAGAGGGATGCAGCAGTCTCAAAATTGCAAAGCTTCTGAAGCGTGATCATCGAACAATCAAGCGTTTCATTCAAAATAGTCAACAGGGTCGCAAGAAGCGTGTGGAAAAACCAAGGCACAAAATAACTGCCCATGAACTGAGAAAAGTCAAGCGTGCAGCTGCCAAGATGCCACTTGCCACCAGTTTGGCCATATTTCAGAGCTGCAACATCACTGGAGTGCCCAAAAGGTGTGCAATACTCAGAGACATGGCCAAGGTAAGAAAGGCTGAAAGACGACCACCACTGAACAAGACACACAAGCTGAAACGTCAAGACTGGGCCAACAAATATCTCAAGACTGATTTTTCTAAGGTTTTCTGGACTGATGAAATGAGAGTGAGTCTTGATGGGCCAGATGGATGGGCCCGTGGCTGGATTGGTAAAGGGCAGAGAGCTCCAGTCCGACTCAGACGCCAGCAAGGTGGAGGTGGAGTACTGGTTTGGGCTGGTATCATCAAAGATGAGCTTGTGGGGCCTTTTCGGGTTGAGGATGGAGTCAAGCTCAACTCCCAGTCCTACTGCCAGTTTCTGGAAGACACCTTCTTCAAGCAGTGGTACAGGAAGAAGTCTGCATCCTTCAAGAAAAACATGATTTTCATGCAGGACAATGCTCCATCACACGCGTCCAAGTACTCCACAGCGTGGCTGGCAAGAAAGGGTATAAAAGAAGAAAAACTAATGACATGGCCACCTTGTTCACCTGATCTGAACCCCATTGAGAACCTATGGTCCTTCATCAAATGTGAGATTTACAAGGAGGGAAAACAGTACACCTCTCTGAACAGTGTCTGGGAGGCTGTGGTTGCTGCTGCACGCAATGTTGATGGTGAACAGATCAAAACACTGACAGAATCCATGGATGGCAGGCTTTTGAGTGTCCTTGCAAAGAAAGGTGGCTATATTGGTCGCTGATTTGTTTTTGTTTTGTTTTTGAATGTCAGAAATGTATATTTGTGAATGTGGAGATGTTATATTGGTTTCACTGGTGAAAATAAATAATTGAAATGGGTATATATTTGTTTTTTGTTAAGTTGCCTAATAATTATGCACAGTAATAGTCACCTGCACACACAGATATCCCCCTAAAATAGCTAAAACTAAAAACAAACTAAAAACTACTTCCAAAAACATTCAGCTTTGACATTAATGAGTTTTTTGGGTTCATTGAGAACATAGTTGTTGTTCAATAATAACATTATTCCTCAAAAATACAACTTGCCTAAAAATTCTGCACTCCCTGTAGTTGTTCTCCTGCATGCACTGAAAACCTGATAAAACGACTACAAATGGAAACCAGATAGCTGCTAGTACCAAAGCTCTTGCCCTCAAATTGTGCATTTACATGTCGTTACCTTTTTGTAGATTAAGGTAATTGTCACAAGTTGCAGTGAAAGCCGTGTGAAAATGATTTAGGACCCAAAATGCGGCAGCTCTGGTGCAAGTGAGTTTATTAAACCAAAAGAGGATACAACAGGGATGGTGAAGGTGAACATGAAACTAAGAAAACCTAAACTGGGAAAAACTAACAGAAACTAACCAGAAACAGATATGCAGGGAGGTACGAGGAAATACACGGAAGACGGATGGAGAGAAGCAGACGAACCAGCAACGAGGACGAGGTAACACACACTATAAATACACACACCAGGAATCAAGGGATGGGAAACAGGAGGGGAACACACCTGGAAGACATCACAGCTGATGAGGCAGGGGAAACGTAAACAGAACGCACTGACATCAGACAAAGACCTTCAAAGTAAAACAGGAAACACATACACGTAATGACACAAACTCAGAGACGCGGACTAAACACAGAGACCTACCACACTAAGGGGGATACACAAGGAGGGATGACACCAAACAGAGGGAACCCAACTAAACCCTGGGAAACCCAACACAACAGTGATAATACAAAAAACGATCAAAAGAAAACGTACACAACCAAAAACACTGGGTCACCGACCCAGGACCATGACAGTAATAATATTGTTTCTAATAGAAGTCTGTGTACCATTACAAAACTGCAATTAATATTTGTCCTTTTCCAAATAACCACAACTTTTTCTCAACCAGAAAAAAACGTCATAGTTAGCAAAATCTAGCCTTACCATTATGATAATAATACAACATCCTGGGTTATACATACTTGATGAATCTTGAGTGAATCATGATGAAATCATGAATACTGGCAGTCTTATCTGGCAATGTTGTTAGAAGGTGATGCAAATGACAAAAGCCAGGCCGTGCACACAGCTCCTGCAGCGGGGACAACATTTCATTACTAGTTTGGTATTTCAGAGCCAAACAACAGCACTGAATGTCTTCCTGAAGCCCAACATCACCAAGTCCAACCAGGAAACTGTTGTACACTGTTGCTGTATAAGTAAGGCACATTTTTGGACTTTGATTTAGCAGAAAACATCAACCATAACCAAACAAATACGCTTGAAAAGTAAAGACACTATTCTTTGCATCTTGTACAAGGATGTCTGCCTCAGCCTGGATGGAACTCGATCTGAGTTATAATACAATGTTAAAGCCAGTGCAAGGTATGTACAGAGGCCTATATAGAGGCAGAGTGATCTCTAAGTCATGTCCCATTTGTGGAGGTTGATGGATTTCCCCTTGCTCTGCTCCCTGAGCTCAGTGGGGAGAAGGCAGGGCTGATAAGGTGATTTATCTGCACCTTTCCACCTCCTGTAATGGATGGCACATCCACCTTTCCCTGAAACTTCATCATCTCACAGCTGCACCCCCCTCACACGGAGAGGCGTGAGAGAGAAATGAAACAGACATGCTACACAAGAAGAAAAAATGAAAACAGACTAAGCAGATAGTGAGTTCTTTTCCACACTTTCTCATTAAGGAGAGTATGTGGGAACATGACACTTAGCACTCTGAAGCCACTAAATCACTCTCCAATGTCAAGCACAACCAAGGCATAGGATAGATCTCAGCTCGTTGCTACCAGGGCTTTGATCGATTCCTCAATTCCTTCATCTGGCCTCGGTCCTTTGGGGTTCTGCTCTGTTGCTGCTGCAGTATGATGGTCAAAATCACGAGAGCATCCAGCAACACATATGAAGTACAAATCAGCTGGTTGCTGCCACTGTAATTTTCTTATACTGTGTGTTTCAGCCTTTTCAAGCCCCCTACTGGATTAGGATTATAAATCTACGTACACCACAATATTAGCAGCGGGTTATTCCCTTCCTACCATGTAGCACATTCAAAAAACACTCAGGTCACGTGAGTGCTTTGTGATTTAAGTTGAACCTTTCATTTTAAAAATGTGTTTTTCTCCCATCAGTCCGTCGAAACTATGAAGGTGACGACAGAGGCTGCTACTGGCAGGCCGCTGCTCTCATCACTCAAGAGACCCGAAGAGTTTGCTAGTCAGGAAAATGTGAAAATGTGCCATTTTACTGCATGTTATCGCATTTGAAAATGATGAAAAGTAAAGCTGTCAAATGGAGTTCTTACTATTATCCTCAGCTGCTCTTTGATTGGATTTTGCAGAAGGATGGGATCTGAAGCAGGGCCAAAGAGCCTACACTTCCCTGGCTCATGCCAAAACATAGGAAGCTTTTAAATTCTGCAACAGCTCAAAGGACTTCTACAGTTTTTCCTGCACTCTTAAAATACCAGTATTTGTCCAAACTAACGCCCACTAACTGCCAGATTTTATTTTGTGCCGACTGACACTTGACTAGCTCTCCTTTAATTTGTCACAGCTCTCTTTTGGGTTTTTTCTCCTTGTTTGCTCCTCTCTACATCCTGTGCATTGCGTCACACTCCCTGTCAAAGAATCTAATGGTGATTCAATATAGTCTTGTGGTACTCATTTTGCAGCTACTCTGTATCTGAAACTGTATTAGTATTCTCCTGTCTAAACAGCTCCTCAGTTTCCCTTAAACATAATTATAATTTTTACACCACAGAGAGAGTATCAATTAACCTCAGTGGTCAGCATTAGAAACACAGCAGCGCGCCTGCTGGTTTCTGCTTCAGTGCCTCGGGCCGCTGGCTGACTCACCTATGTTTTAGCGGGAGCGAGGAAAGAGGGTGGAGGGATAAGGAGAAGGAGGGAGACAATCAATAACAGATCAAAGTGTTTTAGCTTACCTTGGGCTGCAGAGAGAGAGGAGTTGTAATCAGCAAAGACACTGTTTACTCACCAAGCCTTCCAGAGGCATGGGGAGGACTCCAGGCGCTGCGTAGGCTAGCTGTGATATTTTCAACAACCTATCTAGAATTATAGAGGGAAATAGAAGAGAATGATATAAAACAATGAGCTAGTTAATGTCTTTCTGCAGAACAGAAGAGTTTAAATCTAAAAGGTTTACTTAACATTTTTCTCTGTATTTGAAATTAATGTAAATGCTAACATATAGCATAGCTTATACTATGCTAGCCTGTACGCCGTTAAAAACTTGCTGCTATCCAAAACTGAAATATCAAAAAATATATATTTCAAGATTAGAGCAGTCATTTGCTATGTGAGCACATACTCATGCAACATACCTCAGTCTAGTAGCCAATAGGCTGGACTGAAGTGTTGCTTTCCATAGAAGAGTATTTTGGGCTCTGTGGTTTAGACAGGATATTCAGATAGCAAATAAAAATGTCTGGTCTTAGCTTCCGCTTCCTGGACTGTCATTGTTCAAGAATACAGATTAATTCTAAAAAGCCCATCCAAAACACAACAACAAAAACAATAAAAAATCTAAATGGTCATTAAACAACAGCTAGCAGTTTTGCTGTCCCTCTTTTGCTCGTCACACCACACCGAAGCACACAACCAAAGTCTTCTCAAAGATAATTTGTCAAAAACTGACGAAATCGGACCACAGACTACAAACTCTCCATATTTATATGCAGGAAATACAGTATGGTTTTTAGAGATTACTTTAATATAAACATCTAAGGAATACTGTATATTTATCATAAACTGATAAGATTAAGTACTAAACATTGAAACACTTGCCAGCTCGAGAACAAAAGATGTTACTTGGAAATACCAACATGCTTCTTAGATTAGAAGTTTAGCAAAACAAAGCTACCTTTAGCAACTCCCTTTTTCACGAAAGGTCACCCCAGCAGAAAGTTTTACATATTTGATCTGGCAGATTTTGACACCAATACCGTTTTGGTATTTTTGTCTCCTTTTAAATCAAACTGGCATCTTTAGCTAGTGAGGAAAATGTTTAAACAACTACACTATGACACAGCTATAGAGTTTTAGCAATCTAATTCTGAAAAGTATTAGACACAATAATAATAACTAAGATGCATCAAATCTTGGGATACATCTCAAAAGACATGAATAGCAAATTTTATGGCTCGCTATCCAGTGATTTTCGTGATATTTCACAAATCGGCCCGATCCCTTCAGTTTCTTAACTCTGATTTTTAGATCTTAGTTTGCTGAATTCATGTGGACCTGCATTCATGATAACAGATTATATTGTTTTACATCCAGAATCTCAATGAAAGGGCTGCTTCACTTAAAGAACAAATCTAGCTGATATCAGACATGAATAGCAGGAAGATGTCAATTACCTGCATGTCTGAGGTGTACCTAGTACCCATGCTCAATTTGTAAACATAGTCAAAGTATTGTGATGCACAGCACATTTTGGCTTCCCCCCGTCATTAGTGTGAAGTCTATTAGCTGGGATCGATTAATAATGGCAACGTGAGACCAGAAGAGAGATTGATGGGAGGTCTCATCCCAGTGATCCACATCCGTTGAGTTGATGGCTGGCTGAGTGACATTGACCCATGACACCAGCCTGCCTTCACTGCCACTTCCTCCAAGCTGTAAAAAGCATGTCTGAATCGCAGAGGGTGCGGGCAGAGTGGGAGTGAAATGGGAGAGAGGAAGAGGAGGAGGGGTGTTGTGCCAAGTGTCCATGGAGGAAAGACTAAAGTGCTAAGATTTGCGAATGAATTAAGGGACTGATGATTTCTCAGCTGGAGAGTTTCATCATAAAAGGAAGACTTCTCCACCCTCTATTTCCACTCTTCTTGTTTGTTTTTTTTGACTCACATCTTTGACTTGTGTCACCTTTTGATCACATGACCCGCTGCTTTCTCTCCCTTTCTCTCTCTTCCAGCTGAAGTGACCACACACCACACGTGTCACAGGGCTACCAGACAGGGGAAACCAGCAGTGATTTAGCAAACAAGCGCTCAATCAATGGTGCAGTGGAGCGCGTAACACATGCCAGTCAAAACCTATTACGTTCAAACAACCCTCTTCAACTTCCACTCCACTGGTCTGACCCTTGGGCTGCTAGTCAAAGAGACTGGCCAGAGGACAGCCAGAGCCTTATGAAGTCAAATACTGTGAGAAAAAATGGTGGCTTTAAATTGCCAATTATTATTGCTATTTAAAAAAATGTATGCAGCACGTTTTAATTGTTAAAACAGAGTTAAGTCACAGAGACAATCGGTTTAATCCAATTCAATTTTTTTTCAAATCAATTCGTGGAAAACAGTGTCTGGTTTATTTTGAGTCCTTATCTGAAAGGTTTCATCATCATCATCATAAGGATTTCCTTCTGTAGCAAAAAACAACAACAAAGCATACAACCAAAAAAGACTACACAGATGTTTTTTTAATGCTTGAAAATTTAAATATTTAATCTTTTCTTCTTAAGAATATGTAACACAAAGAATTTTTGTTTGGAGACAAAAATGTATCTTATTTATTTTTATTTAATCAGTATTGCAGAGATAAATTAAACTGGACATATCTACAAAGTTGCAGAATTACATTTACTAAATCATGAGATAACAGTTTTGTTTAAAATATTTAAATCTAACCAAAAATATTTGAGTAATCGCACCCTAATATCTTGTAATAACAGCTAGAAGGGTAAAATATGAAGAAAGTTCAACATGGATTCTTTTGCATTTCTGGCTCGACAACAGGTACAGGGTGATGGTTATCAATTTTCTCTGTTGAGCCAGACTTTCTGCTTCAGGCTCTGGCACGCTCACAGAAAAAGTGTTTTATGTGCTGTATTACGTTTTTGGCACAAAATGATCCCTGTGAGTGCTACCTCCTCTAATCTGAGACATTATCAGGCGATGGTGATAAAAAAATCTATAAAGAATAAAAAAAATATAACAGTAAATTGCAACACTGTTGCAAACAAAACACGACATTAATCTAGCACTAATTAATTAATTTTAGTTTATTAAAGTAAACTTTTTAATTCAAGTTAATTATGCTAATGCTGAGTGCACTCTGCTGCTGTTTATTTCTAATGTGAAGGCTGCACCTTTGAGCTCTGAAACTAGAAAGTGTCTAAATATATATAAAGATTAATAAAGGAGATGTGGAAGTTTGTCAGTAAATCAAAGTCAAATTGAATTTATTGGCTGCATATGTATTCTTGGTATGTTCTGTGTTCTAACAGTTACGACTGCAGCAGTGTAGCAGAGACCGAGCAACAGATAAAAAAGTACAAAAACATTTATATGTTCTCTGCGTCACCAGCTGAATACATTTAAATTCAAGTGACAATGATATATGTAGTTTGCCCTGCTTTAACGTTACAGCGAGGCTTCATTTGTGATGTAGAAACAAACGAAACAGAGAAACTATACGGCAGTTAAAAGATGCTGTGAATAACTTATGTTAGGCATAAGTTACCACGGTTTGTATCAAGTGAACCTTGCTTTGTAGTACACTCCTCAGGTACACAAACATTTTTGTATGTACAGTGGGGCAAAAAAGTATTTAGTCAGCCACCGATTGTGCAAGTTCCCCCACCTAAAATGATGACAGAGGTCAGTAATTTGCACCAGAGGTACACTTCAACTGTGAGAGACAGAATGTGAAAAAAAAATCCATGAATTCACATGGTAGGATTTGTAAAGAATTTATTCATAAATCAGGGTGGAAAATAAGTATTTGGTCAATAACAAAAATACAACTCAATACTTTGTAACATAACCTTTGTTGGCAATAACAGAGGTCAAACGTTTACTATAGGTCTTTACCAGGTTTGCACACACAGTAGCTGGTATTTTGGCCCATTCCTCCATGCAGATCTTCTCGAGAGCAGTGATGTTTTGGGGCTGTCGCCGAGCAACACGGACTTTCAACTCCAGCCACAGATTTTCTATGGGGTTGAGGTCTGGAGACTGGCTAGGCCACTCCAGGACTTTCAAATGCTTCTTACGGAGCCACTCCTTTGTTGCCCGGGCGGTGTGTTTTGGATCATTGTCATGTTGGAAGACCCAGCCTCGTTTCATCTTCAAAGTTCTCACTGATGGAAGGAGGTTTTGGCTCAAAATCTCACGATACATGGCCCCATTCATTCTGTCCTTAACACGGATCAGTCGTCCTGTCCCCTTGGCAGAAAAACAGCCCCATAGCATGATGTTTCCACCCCCATGCTTCACAGTAGGTATGGTGTTCTTGGGATGCAACTCAGTATTCTTCGTCCTCCAAACACGACGAGTTGAGTTTATACCAAAAAGTTCTACTTTGGTTTCATCTGACCACATGACATTCTCCCAATCCTCTGCTGTATCATCCATGTGCTCTCTGGCAAACTTCAGACGGGCCTGGACATGCACTGGCTTCAGCAGCGGAACACGTCTGGCACTGCGGGATTTGATTCCCTGCCGTTGTAGTGTGTTACTGATGGTGACCTTTGTTACTTTGGTCCCAGCTCTCTGCAGGTCATTCACCAGGTCCCCCCGCGTGGTTCTGGGATCTTTGCTCACCGTTCTCATGATCATTTTGACCCCACGGGATGAGATCTTGCGTGGAGCCCCAGATCGTGGGAGATTATCAGTGGTCTTGTATGTCTTCCATTTTCTGATGATTGCTCCCACAGTTGATTTTTTCACACCAAGCTGCTTGCCTATTGTAGATTCACTCTTCCCAGTCTGGTGCAGGTCTACAATACTTTTCCTGGTGTCCTTCGAAAGCTCTTTGGTCTTGGCCATGGCGGAGTTTGGAGTCTGACTGTTTGAGGCTGTGGACAGGTGTCTTTTATACAGATGATGAGTTCAAACAGGTGCCATTCATACAGGTAACGAGTGGGGGACAGAAAAGCGTCTTACAGAAGACGTTACAGGTCTGTGAGAGCCAGAGATTTTCCTTGTTTGAGGTGACCAAATACTTATTTTCCACCCTGATTTATGAATAAATTCTTTACAAATCCTACCATGTGAATTCATGGATTTTTTTTTCACATTCTGTCTCTCACAGTTGAAGTGTACCTCTGGTGCAAATTACTGACCTCTGTCATCATTTTAGGTGGGGGAACTTGCACAATCGGTGGCTGACTAAATACTTTTTTGCCCCACTGTAAATGCTTTTCCCCTTTTTTGTACAGTCAACACAATACTCAAGAGAACGTGCCATATGTGGGGTGGGCGTGGGGGGTGGGGTGGTTACAGTTTAACAATAAATCTAAAAACAGAGTGAGAACCAAAAGCAAACAACCAATAGAAAAGTCTAAAAGTAATAAAAAAGGTTTAAAAATCTCTGGTAAACTTGTTCTGTGTCAGATTCAGACTTTAGTCTCTGATGTTAGTCCTGACCTAACTTGCACCTTTGCCAGTGATCCAACCAACTAAAGCAGACACTTGACTTTGTGACAAGGACACAAATCAATAGATAAAGGTTTATGTTGAATTGGGAAAATTTGTGTCCAGGAAAACAAATGTATAAATTCAGTTGCGTGACTGTTTCATAAACTGCCATGAGGCCGTGCTGGTAACCAAACCAAACCTACCAACGTCAAACACGGATACTTTATGCACCCCTCAGCTTCAGGGTTTGCAACACCTATAACTTCTGACCCTAGCAAGCGATTTAGTGTTTAGTTTTTTAAACAAACCTCTCTGAAATCTAACAGTGTAAGGAAATATGTGGCTCCCAGTTTAAAGATCAACACTCCCCAAAGCTCCCAGTCTTATAACAACAGCTATCCACAGATGACGAGGAGTAAACGAAGCATGAGGGAGGATACTACTATGGTAGATTTTTCAGCTGTGATGTAATTATGGAGATATCACAGTGAAATCAAGCTGGCTGTGATTCCTCAGTAAAAGGAGCTCATGCTAATAGCACTAGAAAATAATGTGTGATGATGGACTTGGTCCTCTGCTCTCTTCTTGTTCCTGTCACTGCTGCTTTAAGGCCGTCAGTGCAATAGTGAGGATCCTGACATCACCTTTTGATTTACACACATGCATCTGCACGTGCATGCGTGCAAAAACAGCACACACAAACACATACACACAAGTAAAAGAAGAAATTGAAACACACACCCTTTCAAACACACACACACCAGTTTACACAGACACACACACACACACGAGAGGCAGGCTGCGAGCAAGCTGGGTTTTTGTGTAGCACCACATGCGAATGAGGCTAAAAGAAGTGAAATGAACCCTTTGAGTCAAAGAGGAGCTTGGGGCGTGCTGCAGGCAGAGAGCTCAGTCAGAGAGGGAGCTTGGCAGGCAAATGCGCCTTCTGTTGACAGCTTCCACTGAACATCTAATGGCAAGAGATGGGGGCCCACAACCGCCTTCTTCCATGCCATTGGTTTCCCATTTTATCACATTTAGTAGGGCGCCTCTCAGCGCATTTGTAAATATGTCAAGTCACCTTTCATATTTTACAGTTATTAGCATTGTCTCTCAATTTCTTTTCTGAGCGATGTTGTTTTTCTTCTTTTTCTTTCTCAGGAAAGTTCTTTGTTTCAGCTCTTTCTGTTCAGAGTTAGAGAACAGGGCTAGGCACTGATGCCTTAGAGACTAGGTTTTTTTGGAGAAGGGGTTTATGTATTCTTTATGATGTGATATACAGCCTGAGAGAGGGAACACTGGGTAAGAACATACCAGTGCCAGGCTACGTTCTCAGCATGATATGAGGATGAAAATGATATGAGAATTTCTGAGTGCTTGCTCTCTTTCTGTCAATACCTGGGGCTGCGATTGTAAGTGAATGGCCCATCACGATTTTCAAGGTGCTTTCGCAAAATTCCTGATGTCCTTATATAGCACAAAGGTAAAACAAAATAAAAACAGGTAAAAGAGAAATGGCGACCATGTTTAGAGGTTATATATACACATATATATCTATATATATATTTATATATATATAGATATATATATATCATATTAATAAATTAATTAAAGAGAAATTATCGACTATATATGAAAATGACACCGAGATTAATTATGATCTAATTTTACTGTCTTTCAGCTAAATGTTTTGATTTTAGCGCCTCCGTGTCTACTAGTTTGATTCAATCTTGCTTGTTTATGTCAGTCAACTTGTAGTCTCAGCGGGCAGCTGTTTTAGCAAAAAACAAAACAAACAAACCTACAAACACACACACACAAAAATCCAGCAGCCCTCAGCAGGGAGCTGTTTTCAGACACACACAAAAGGAAAAAAAAGACCAACAGCCCAGCCCCAAACGGCAGCCAGTGGACAAAGTTTTAGCAACCAGCCACTGAAAAGTGTGAAATAATTAGCAGTTTAGTTTCCAAACACCCCAAGATTCTCCTCAGGACTTGGTGGAGATGAAAACGGAGGAAAAAGAAAAGTGAGTCTTGGATTGTCAAAGTTGTTCTGTGTTTGCTGAATGTGTAACACAACTTTGAGGAAAGTGTAGCCTGTTTTATTGTCCCCCCCAGACACTCAGTTAAAACCGCCGCAGCAAGTTGCAAGTTGGAAACAATTAGAAAGGAAGAAACTGTATTTGACAACAATGACACAAGTATATGATATACAAATATCATAGACACATTTTTTTGCCTGTATGTCCATTGCTTAGTTAGCATGTTTAAAATTCAAAAGACGTAATGAGAACTTTCTGTGTGGATCACTGTAAAGAATGACATCATTACGTAAAGGTGCCTTACCCTCAGCTCTCGTCCTCTGTCTAAAGACCTTTAGAAGAAAGGCCACATCTCTGGCTATAATTCCAATTAATATTTCCCCTCTGTGCTGTGTATGCATAGATCACCTTGATGTGGCCACTGCTTTGAATGCACTGAGGGAAAGAAAGTACTTTTCTTAATGTGTGAAAATGATAAACATGTTGTTCCTTGGCTATCTAATTTGCTGTGATGGTATTAATCAGTGTTGCACGGCAGGCGATGGTGAAGCGGAAAGGACAAAATGAACCAGAACATTAGTCAATGGGAAGAATGATGTATTACCTGTTCACTCATAAAGTCATTGAGTGGGGAAATTAGAGAAAGAACTTAATGTTCACATGACTTCAGCTCCCTGTGTAAATATCAAACTAAAGATCAAGAGGAGCAAAGACACGTAATGCACAAAACAGCAACTTTTTCCTTTAAAATGTGTCTTAAACACTTAAATCTATCTATCTATCTATCTATCTATCTATCTATCTATCTATCTATCTATCTATCTATCTATCTATCTATCTATCTATCTATCTGTACAGATGATTGCAGGCACTCACTGTTGTACCTCTCTCCTGAGTGCCTTTTATACACACTTATAACTAGATCTTTCAAATTTGCTCAATGGAAGGTTGACAGTCAAACTTTTTGACAGTCAACCTTCCATTGAGCCCATTTCTGATGAGGCTTCAGTGAACAGTAAATGGATCACCTGACGGGCCAGATGCATCTCTCAGGTCCTGTATCAGGTCTTTCCTGGATTTTCTTCCTGGTTCTGTTATTTTGTTGTAAGTTCTAGCCCTGTCCCTTTTTCCTTTATCCTGCTCTTGTCCAGTTTTCTCACAATTCTTAAGGCCCAAGTTATGCCACATTTTTTGGCAAATACCTTTTTGGAATCACCTCGTTGGTGAAAAAAACTTTTACACTTTTACGCCAGCCAAACTCTGTTATGTTTGGTATTTTTTGTAGATTCATGTAAAGAAATGGGAAAAAATCCCATGTTTTTGCAATGAGCTGCTAGTGACAAAAGATAGATACAAACCTGATTCTTTGCTAAGTTGCCTGTTCTGTGTAGACCAAACATTGCCTCATCTTTTTCATGCTTGAATGATTCATAGGTCACTATTAAGTGGCTTAACAAACAAAAAACCATCTGGTCTGAAAATGATCGGGTACAAGAACTGGACTAGAAATGAGTGAAACAGCAGCCAATGTCCGAAAGAAATAACTCCAGAAAGCTTGGAGAACTATTGCTCAAGTCTGGCTGTCGCAGTCTTTATCAAGCACACAGCTGAATTTGAGAATTTATAGACATATTAAGTTCTGTTAATAAGTCTTTCTTAACCAGGATGAAAATGCAGACTTATATGACATTTGTCTCTCCCATATTGGAGATATCACTCAGTGTGAACAGCACTGTCACCTGGAGAAGTGGAGTTTTCGGCCTCCTCCTCAGAAGATGTGGCAGCCTTCTTCACAGTCTCCTTCTTCTCCTTCTTCTATTTTAACGGACTTCTACATATGTTATTGAAAAAACACCATTTATTAATTTATTACTAAATTAATAAAATTGCTACTAAAGTGGAAAACATAGAGTAGGCGACTACAGTATTTAGGTTACTTAAAAACTTCTCATATATAACACCAAAGCCCTAAATAATTTTTTTCTCTGTTAGGTAATTTGTGGTCCTTTTTCCATAAATGATCATATCAACAGTACTAGAAAATAGAAAATATTACAAAGTATATAAGGTGGTGTGAGTGTGTGTGCGTAAACAACAAAACTCACAGGAGGAAGTCATGGAGTAACCAAAATAAGAGACACTGTACATACTGGTGGATGGACAGAACGCTGGGGGAGGAGTAAGGAGGTTCCTGAGAGAAGAGGAGAGAGGGGAGCGTGGGGGACGGAGCCAGACCTCTAACAAGTGATTATACTGAACCCCCCTCCATCCCTCCGCTCCCTTTTCTCCCCCTCAGGGCATGGGGACAAGAGAGCAGCAGGCTGGCAGTGTCTGCATGTGTGTGTGTTTATGTGTATCTATATATACGTGTGTGTGTGTGTGCGCGCGTTTGCACCCTGCCTGTTTCAGCATATTGTGCCCTCAAACACAAAAAGATGATTAGTGGGATTTTCTGTTGGCTGAACAGCATGCCTTTAAGACTGAGACAGCTGGTAAAGGATGTTCAAGATGAAATGGTCCTGGGGTCTCCTCGAAGCCATTCCACTTGAAGAAAAGACAGAAAATAAAAACAGTTTCAGGCCAACACACAGCGCACGGCTCTATTCACGGGCTGTGCTGCATATTACAATGAAGTCACCTCATTCATGAAGCTGAGTGTTATTCCTCTGATGGACAGGTCGGGAATAATCTAAACATTTCTCTGTTTCTCTTTACTTTTTTCATTACACATATTAAGGTAAAGTCCATTGCGCACACACACACACACACACACACACACACACACACACACACACACACACACACACACACACACACACACACACACACACACACATATGCACGCATGCACACACGCACGCACAAAAGGTGTCCCTTTTGCCCAAAGGTTAAACAAATATATTGACTTTAAACAAACTACACATTTAAACGCCCAGCTCATATTAAAACAAGGGGCGAATCTCGGCATTCTTTCCAAGCTCATATAAATCCAACCAACAATATCCATTTATTCCTTTATGCAATATGCCTTTAATAAACATAGTGTCAGAGGGAAACCAAATCATCCACAGCTGAGAGCATGTACGAAAATCAATTAAAATGAAGTCACGGAGCTGGCTGCCCAATTGTCTGTGGCAGTTATTTGATATAATATGGTTAATACTACTGGCTGGGTAAATTAACACAATTCTTCCACCGTGTGTGTGTGTGTGTGTAAGTGTGTAAGTGTGTGCGTGACGATAAGGGGGAGGTTTGACGGAGGGCACTTGGTTCCCAGGGGACCTCTGGGAGTCAGAGTAATACAGCTTGAAGTAAACAATAGCAGTAGCTGACCAGAGAGGACCTCAGATGCTTGCAGGATCTTCTGGCTATAATTGAAGCTATAATAAATTTTCAGTCGTCTACACATGCACTACAACTGAATGATGCATTGTGAATTTTACTATTATGATTATTACATGCGCAATTAGCAGCATTAAAACAAACAGTAGGAGGTGAAAGAGTTACCTAGTGACCGTCGGCCAGCAGCTGCTGTCAGTAAATGTGTTAAATTAACATCATGAGAATTGCTTACTTTCATTGTAGGAGTTAGCTTAGAAGATCCACACTATTTTACCTTCAGTGCAATATGTCTGTCTCACACATCAACGCTCTCAATATGTGATTAAGAAGAACAAGAAAGAACAAGAAATGCCACAGTTATCATACCCTCTCTTTATCCCTCCAAATGCAAAGTTTCTCTTTTATGTGGAACATCATAAACGCTTCACTGTGGCTCCACCATGCTTCTAGTTTATGTAAGCCTAGATCACCTGTGTTGCTACAGCTGCTCCCTGCTTCATCTCTGGTAAACCAGCTATTTCTGGTGGATGTAAAGAAATGTCACTACCACTGTGCCAGGATAGAAATATTACTGCAAAACTTTGATATCCTGCAGAGACATTTATGAAGCAGCGATAAGCTATGGATAAGGATAAGGAAAGGGACTGAATGAAACAGATTTTGATATATGCTTTATTATGCAAACTAACAAAAACCCACCCCATGTGCATTTTCTGCCAGGCCCGGGGCGCTTTTTCAAAATTTTTGTATTCCTGTATTTAGAAAGGGTGTGTTGAGAGCTACATACTTGCATAAAATCATAGTGGGATACAAAAATATGGACAGTTAGCTTAGAACACAGACAGCACACAAAACTGCTTACATGGTTTAATCCAGCAGTGCAGCATAACACTATAGAGCCCACCAGCACCTATAGAGTTCATTCATTATTTCTAACCTATACCTAAAAGTGTCAAACTACATACTACTATCAGTTAATGCCCAAAGTATACGTATCATTAAGGAAACAAGACAATATTATTGTTTAGAAAAGGAAAACTAGTTTTTCATGGTTTAACTAGTGAAGATGGTGTTGCTAATTTAAACTTCTTTGTATGTAATTGAGTAGTTTCATTCTTTTACAGTTATATATTACACTTGTTTACAAGTGTATGTTTACACTTGGTACAAACATCTAATTAATTATAATGATAGCTTACTATAATACATATCATCTGTGTTTCTGTCTGTGTGTTTATTTGTTTGTTTGTCCTTTAACTCCTCCTATATGTTCAGGAGTTGAGGAACCAAACTCACCACTCAGCTACATCTTAGGCCCCTGAAGGTTCTTGTCTATATCAGATACTATGATGTCATCACGTTGCTTAGCAGCTCCTTAGCAATGGGCTAAAATGACCTGTTTTTAGCATTTATGAACCTATAATACATTATAAAAGCATTGTATTATTTTAATTTCATGACAATAACATCTCATTTGTGTTACTCATTATTTATATACAAAAATGTAATGATACATGCCTAGGAACCACCTAGCGAAGAGCTAAAATGGCCCATTTCTTAGCATATAAACACCAGACTGCACCAGACTTTTTAAATATGCTTTCGTAATTAAGTATATCAGATTCTCAACAGCACATGTCACAGACACCATAGCACTGGCATATACTAATTGGTTAAAGGTCTGTGTAATTTCCTACGGACACTCAGTTTAAAACATTTTAATGAATTGTTTAGGAGCAATATGTACACATGGTTTGTTTTTTCATTTTTCTTGTTTTGCTGCCACATCTCTCTTGTTTTTCCTTCCCTCCTTTAATTTTATATTTACCCGTAAGAACTTTCCATCTTATTCTGGCTCCTTCTTTCTCACTCCTGAACCACATGGCCAGTCATTGTTGGTGGTGCACTGTACTGTGATGCATGGACTTCGGTGGATCGTTTGTATGGTGTCACAGAGCGATTGATTCTGGTGGTGGTGGTAGAAGGGGGGGACCAGGAGAGGGGAGGCGGGCAGAGGGGCGGTGGCCAGGCCCCCCCCCACGGCCTGCTGGGAGAAGGAGTTGAAGCCAGGCGCTGAGCTTGAGGGCGGTACTGAGGGTCACAACACATTGTTCTCCCCTCTCAACCCGTCTGGAACCTGTCACACACTTGTAATGGATGGTGAAAGAAAGACTTTGAAGAAAGAAAGGGGGAGGAAGTAGAAAAAAAAGAACAGTTAGAGGTATTTTTGGATTTTTCCCCGTGATTTTGACAAATAAGGATCAATCAAGCCCTCGGCCTTTTTGGAAAAAAATATGATAGCTGTGCATCTGTTTTCAACAGCTCACAAAGGGTGAAGAAGAAATATTATTACCGAATGTTGGATTTGTATTTACTTTCTGTACAAGAAGTTAATGACTTTTTGAACAAGCTATTCTAAATCAAATTTAGAATAATAATTCAAACTAATATAAAACCATTTCTGTACACTATTAATAATAATCCTTTTACAAGGAGGGGCATACATAAATCTTCAGACTCCAGCTGTTGGTGTCCATTTGTTTGTTTGGTAATCTTTAAGATGCATGACTTTGCTAGAAATTTCTTGCAAATATATTTTTTTAGTTTGTTTTACAAAGTAAATACAAAGCTGGGATTTTTAACTGTAAACTTTTTTTGCTGTTTAAGACATGATAGCTAGTGATCCTTTCATTGCCATCGGATTTTTTTTTTAAAGTTTTACTGCAGTTACTAATCCGAAGCACTGTTACTGACTTGTATGTTTTTGAACAGGCCCCCCAAAATGGTAGCTGTCTGAACCGTGGTTATTAGAGATAACTAAAACTAGACTAAAACCTAAAACTAGACTTGGAAAAATATTTTAGTTAACTAAAATAAAAAAAATAGAATTTTGAAAGAATTTAAAACGAACTGAAACAATTTTGTAAACTTGAAAAACTAGCTAAAATAAATATCCTCCCATTTAGTTTCTGTTGGTTTGGTAGAATAGGTTATCACAGCTTGCTTATTCAGGTTTTGATGAACTGTGAGTCAACTGCTTACAAAACATTCTGCATTTTTATTGTAATACCTACACTGGGAATATGCCTCCAAACATTTAATCATATTTTTAAAAAGATGAAAACAAATGAAACTAATAAAAACGAAAACTAAGAATAACAACTAACCTGAAACAAGCAAACACAATCCAGAAACTACGTAAAAATAAAAATTAATTTGAAAATTCAAAACTATAATATCTCACATGTGAGTAGGTACATAAAAGAATAATTTGAATCTGAATTATATTTATATAATTTATATATATTTATATTTATATAATTATAATTATATACTCATTGTGCATCACTTTATCGCTGCAGGTTGGTCACTAACCCAGGTATCCTAGGTCACATGTCAATCAATGATATCCTGCATTCTTGCTGCAAGTTTAGCTTGAATTACTCGTCTTGAAGTTGAAAAAAGTTTTGTGTGAGCAGCAGTTATTTCACTCAGCGTCACTTTAAGTCACTGGATGTCGTTGACTTTCCATAGTCTCAGCGGCTCCTAGTCACTTCCTGTTTGGATGGTAGTTTAGGCAACTAAATGTAAGGGAAACGCCACAGTTACACTTAATAAGAAGGCTATCATTTACTACAGGTCTGCAATGGGAATCTCATGTGCTACACATCCAGCATCACCAACATGCATACCACTTCCTGTACTGGCACCGATTGTGAATCATGAATTGGAATCTCATCCAATACAGAGAGCTTCTGGTGAGCATTATCATTGTCACTGCAGTTACTGCCCCATCACGTTCCTTTAAGATTGAAGCATCTCACAGTGGCTTGAACAGCATTTGTGTGCAGCCTACTCCTGCAAGTGTGGCAAGGAAAGGATGCACTACTGCAAATTGCATTCATCCACTGTTGTACTGAGATACATCAGAGCAGGAAAAATGCCAAGGAAGCACCGCTCTTCTGTTGACTACACCTTCCTAATGTCGACAGACCTGAATTACATGCTAGCTCCCATTCATCTATACTTTGAGACCACTCTGACAGAGTGTAAATCAGTGATTTGTAATATATGTACAGATATATTTATACACACACACACACACACACACACACACACACACACACACACACACACACACACACACACACACACACACACACACACAGATATATACTTGAGTGATAATGCTAAGCTACGACAGCCCTTTTCTTTTGGATCAAATTGTGACAACAGGTGAGCAACCTCTGACAGATCTGAAGGTCCTGAGAGCATAAAACCTCTCATCAGCAGCCCCAGAATGAAGACACGGAACAGGACACTGGATGACAGAGCTTCCCTTGGTATGTGTCATCGTGCGTAGGGTATTGTTGGCACTCTGGACCCTGCATGTGTGGCACGGTCCACATCCACTGTTCCATGTCTACATCAAGGAGCCGTGGGTGTGTTCAACATGCAAATGATTGCAGATCAGCGGGGCCACTCGCTGCCTGAACTCTCCTGTGAGCCCCTGAACAAAAACAAAATCCCTCTAGCACAGCCACATAGCAGAATGACAATATATGTCAGAGAGTGTGACACCACTCTTTGAGATACGATATCACACGGGTCAGTGTGCGCATATTAAGTCCAGCTCTCACTTCCCTTCCACTTACACAATATTTCTTCTGCCTAGCAGCGCTGTCTGAGTATTTCTGAGGTCCATGTGAAGGGGAGCATATAACACAAAGGCAATGAGGCTTAATTAAGACACTTTAGCAAGTGATCACAGTGGGCAGATGGCTTTCTGTAGTGGATCCAAGCTCAACCACGGGACACTGTGAAGTTGAAAAGAACTGCCAAAGGGGGCTCTGCAAGTGGGCTTCCCTTCTCACCAGCCAGACGGGTGGAGGGTCAGGGGGATGGATGGATGGAAAAAGATGCACGGGTGAGAGGGGTGAGGTCTGAAAAGCAGACCACCCTGCTTCCTTTTATTAAAGGGAAAGGTATCCTGTAATAACAGGACCATGTGTTAAGGATTGATGACAGTTATTAAACACTGCAAAAAAGCCGGGACCAGGGAATCTCATGATGCTGTGGGATTTCTGTTCAGAACAGACATCCATGTAGACGGTGTTACCACTCACAATGGTTGTCGTCACTGCGCTCTCTCAGCCCTGTAAGACAGCATGGCGTGTCTCATTTTTAGCTCAGTGTGTTTGTCAATCCTCAGCTGGCCCTGCTCCAGCAGCAGACAGATCAGAGGATTATGTAAGCTGGAGGGGCCTTGAGCTAAGTGTGCTGAGAGTTACTCAGAGGTGTGATTTGACAATCTACGTGCCAAACCATCGCCCAGCCCTCAATACATGCAATAGATGTTAGTGATCACATATCCAGAGGGGTAGAGCGAGCAGAAAGAAAGCAAACCAATATTTTTGTTATGTTTACTCTCAGCGCTCTTCTTCTCCTGTGTTGCTGTTTCATTTATGTGAGCTGAAGGGGGTGCGGAGTGAATGGGAGATGGATAGAAACAGGTAAAAAGCAGCAATTTATCTTCAAGGAAACTGAGCTAGGATACTAACTGTTGTTTTTTTTTGTTTTTTCAAATGAGCACAGCACAGATAAAACAGAGTAGATTGCCACCAGCTATTCCCCATCATCCTGTTGACTCATGGAAAAGATATATATAAAAAAAATTGTGCGTTTTTCTTAAGGTGTATGTAAAACATGACGTCTCTTAAGATGTATGTCTGTGTCCAATACTGTAATTTATTAATAGAAAACTGGCCTTTTCAAAACCACATTTAAAAAAAAGTTATTTAGGAAACAAATGATCTCAGTTTGACTCTCTCTGTGTCAGAACATTTCCCCCATCACCAGAAATCCAAGTGCATACTTGAACTTTTTGTTTAAAGCTACCTGCTGATCTATTGGCAGACTCACACGAAGATATTATATTATTAGATTAGATATTATATATACGAATATTTACCATTTGGTGGATTTTCTCATCTGATCATCATTGTAAAACTAAAGCAGAAAACAGAAACAAGTCATATAATACATAATACTTATACTAAATAAATATGTCAATGTATTTGAACTTTTCAGTGAAGTAAAAACAACCCTTCACTGTTGAGATTGCAGAATAAATCTGAATCTTATCTTTCAGTTCTAAGATTTCATGCATCAGGATGTAATTTAAGCAAAAAAAATCATCTCATGCTCCTGTGGTCTTAAAATAAGGTAAATATAACCCAAGCTGAATAACAACACACTGTGTAATTATTTAATAAAAAACGAAGCCAAAATCTAGAAGCAGTGTGAGAAAAGCTAAGTATGATCCACATGATTCACCCTCAGCATACGTTACTTAAAATCTTTGCTTTCTGTGTGACTTCATCAGGCTCTCACATCATTCTTGAGAAATTTTGGTGCTCTCTTCTTTACAACGTTGCGTCAGTTCATTGAAGTTTGAGAGCATTCATTCATGCAAAGCTCTGTTATTATCTCACTACATTTCAGTCAGGTTTACGTCTGGACCCAATGCATGGAAGGTGCCCTGGTCCAAATCCAGCACCATGACAGTTGGTATGAGCTGAGCATTATGGCCGGACAGGTCAGAACTGCAATACAGCATGAACTAGAGCTAGCATTATGTTCCTCACTTATAAAAGCTGGTGAGCATTGGTCCATAATCTGTGTCCACTGGTGCATTGTTTGTCGATGCAAAGGACTGTTGTGACTCAAAACTCTCCTTTGAAGTCTCTGCCGTGACAAGCCGCTGAGCCGTGGATGAATGGATGAACATGGGCATCGGCAGCCCTGCCAGCGTGGCGCCCATTCCTTTGAAACAGCCAAGGTAAACGTATGCAGCGTGCTATTTTCATCCCTCCGTGGCTGTCAACCTAAATCTGCCTCTCCAACCGGTCATTTTTATCACTTGCCAAAGCTGCCAACTGGTGATAAACTTTTAAGTTAGTTTTTAAATTTCATTTCCCTAGAGTCAAACGGAGCAGGAGTCAGCTAGAATTTGCAATGAATTGCCCAAGGGCAAAAATGTTTTGTTTTTTCCCCTGCACCCACTTGAACAGAAAAGAAACAAATAAACTGAAAAAAAAGGAACAGAGGAAGAATTGCACACAGACAGCAAGGCGAGCCTACAGACATCCAAACACACATGTAGAATCTTATTTTTTCAGGAACATAAGAGAGCCACATATCTGTTTGTCAATCAATCAGTCAGTCAATCAATCTATCTATCTGTCTGTCTACCTATCTATGCATGAAGAGTCAGGCGGTCGTAATAGCGAGGCAGCACTTGTTAGAGAGGTAATATCAGGGTATAAATAAATCCTCTGTATCACAGATGGGGGAAAGAAAGAGAGTGAGCATAAAGAGAGCCATTCATCAGTCTCCCGGGGGAGCGGGACAAATTAAAGCCCATAAAAGGGCCTCATTACTGGGGGCAGCTCTCCTGTCTCAGCCTCCTTCATCCTTCCACATCACCTCTCTCACTCTCTCATTCTCTCTCTGTTTCTGCTTCTGTTTCTCTCTCTCTCGCGCTCTCTCTCTCTCTCTCTCTCTCTCTCTCACACACACACACACACACACACACACACACACACACACACACTCACAAAACACCATAAGCACCACCACTATCAGGGGGAAATTATACACATAAAACACTAAGGATTCCAGTGCTGCTGCTAATATGTCCGTATGACAATGTCCACAGGCACTCGCTGATTCATTCCACTGTGCTGAGCACACACACACGTTCTTTGCATATTGTATTTTAATTGATTGTTATAGCAGGTGATGAAGCCACTCTATGGCTGTTTTTGTGCTTGCTTAGAGTACCTTTTGATCATTCTGACTTATGGGGGCTTACACATTTGCATTTTAATTATTTTTACTTAGTGTTGTGGAAAGGTGGAAAACACAGAGCACTTGAACTTTTAGACCCACAGCAAGACTTAATGAAAGGGCAATTTCCACACATTATGCTCTTGTATAACATCTCATTGAGGACTGAGCCCAGCTGATGAGGAGATAATGTTGCTGCAGCCACCTGAAGGATTACATTATCCTCAGTCCGTTGAGCAGCTCCTCACTGAAAAGGATAAAGTGTGTAGCAAAGTTTATTTCTACTCATCCATACATGATGAGAATTTATGACCAAAGAGAGAGGAGTGACAGTATGACCGGTGATTCCCAGCACTGTTTTGCTACTGTAATATGCACAAAGTAGGCTTGTGTTTTGTTATGGTAGTACATGTTTTTGGTATTGTAGCTTTGCAGATGACACCCACATTTATGTAGCTCTCTCACCAAATTATTTTAGCCCTATTGATTTATTATTATTATTATCAAAATGGGATAGCAGCAAAGTAATTAATTAATTAATTTGATTACATGTAAAAATTGACATGTTATTTTGCTGCGTGAGTAAGGTGGAAATTATTAAATTTAATGAAATTTGGTCCAATGAAATAAACTTGACTGGCATATATCCCGTTTATATCAAGCAAATTTTCTTTTAATGAATTATTATTTCTATACAAATAATAAAACTTTGATTTTATATATTTCTTAAATTTTACATTTTATTTTATAAAAAGCTTATTCAAGTCCTTCCAGTAAGACATGGCATTTAGTTCATAGTATTACTTTTTGTTTACAAGTTAAAAAAGGGTTTGGGCTCTTAACATGTAGCTGACATATTTAATCATCATAAACCAGAAAAAGTCTTTGAGAACTCCAGGAAGCCAAGTGGTGCCTAGATCTAAAACTAAACAGGATGAATTAGCTGCTATGATGCTCACTGCTGGAAACTAAGTAACTCTTAACTTATCAGCCTTTATCTTGGCACAATACCTGTATTTTTTTTATCATTTAATTGGACTTTGTTCTCTTATTTACCTGCCCCTTATTTTATTCATGTTCATTCTTTTAATCTATAGCAGATGCTCAATCTATCAATAGAGATACTAAATAGCATTTAGTAATATTCTGGAAAAATAATTGGAGATTAGGTATCGGAATTTCAGGAGCAGAACCACGCCTCCAACACGCTCCTTCCGGTTCTTATCTATATATGTTCCGCCAGGTCTGCAAGCTGTTCATTCTCATTTACGTGCCCCACCCTCTCTCCCCTTTTCAATTCTTTAACTTCTTCACTTCTATTTAGTACATGGGGATCTGCCAGGTTGCCCTTTGAGGCCTTTCCCAAACTGCAGCTCAATTCATGTCCAAGCATTCACCTTTACCTACTAAAACACTGTCAAACCTAAAATGAGGACGTGGGCCCAGGTAGTGGAAATCCTGTTAACCTATGGATGTTGGAGTGAAAGAGGAAGTAGAAGAAGAGAAACACACGCAAACAAATTCCACTGTTGTTACGACAAAAGATGTACAGCCTTTTCCAGGTTAACTATAGTGCTTTGCTGCATGTGTGAGCCGCTTTGGGAAACGCATCTTCAGAGTCGAAAACTTCAAAACGCAAGAAATGTGCCAAAGCGACTGAGGAAAAAATGGAAAAGCGAAATTTTACAAAAATAACATTGAAGCAGTTTTTGTTTGTTTTTAAATGGAAGCAAAACTTAAAAAAATAAAATAAAATCCTACAAATAAATTCTCTGGCCTCTTGGCAGAGGCTGAACATTGTCATATTATCATGATCATTTAGGTTCTGTTAGCAAGCAGTAGCTTATTTTGAATGGTTCCGCAGAAATATTGCCTGCCTATGTGAGAGCAACAGAAAGAATAAAGTTTTAAGCTGGACACCCTCTGCTTTGTAAAACCAAAGGGAGACTACAGATTTGGGTGATCATTCCCTGCTGGCTCACCGGTGTCGTCATTCAATAAACATAAACCTTAAAGCTGCCCTGTGGCGCTTTCTTCTGCACGAGATATGGTCCCATCAAAATGTGTTAAACAAGTCCTTCTGAGCCAGCAAATATGCTGAATGCATTTCCTTCCTTTCTGAAATACTGCTGCAAACCTGACTAAAAAATATATTCATGAATATTTACATCAGCTTGTCGTCTTCTTTTCCCCCGACTTTGTTGGCACATTGCTGCATCTTAGTGTGGGAAACCACCGGTTGTTATGTGCGTAGCATCACCAAACATTCCTGTTTGTGCGTTCCTTTGGATAAACACGTGATACAATAGTGCGTCTGCTTACTGAAGCTCTATAGCTTCAGCTTAACAACAGTTAAGCAGTGGACAATAAGAAGTGGGCCCTTCTCCCAACGCCGGGTATGCAAAAGCATGTTTTTAGGTGATTGTACAGTTACAGACAGCAATACACTTCAAAATGTTTATGGCAAAAGAAACAATTAGTCATTTCAAGTCGACAGTGCTGCTAAATTACATGTGTTTGCAGAAAGTTTTTGATAGGATTGCAAACCAAAACTCGCAAATAAGTCAAGAAGAAAAGCACAACATTTAATGAGCACAAAGCAAGAAAGCTGCTCTGGGACCCTTTGCACAACTAAAGCTCCTCAGCTTCACAATCCCACCACCAATCCTCCTGTTTTCTCTCTTAGAAATTAGCCTACAGACTAAGTGTGGAGTTATGTGAGGCTTCTTATTTCATTACAGGCCCCGTGTAAATAAAAGAAATTTGCCATCAGTACAGGCGAAAGTATGTTCTGAATCCTATGAAATCCCTGACATGAATTATTGACAGTCTAATGGGACTGTGCGAATGATGCTGGAGTTGAAGCCTGAGAGCAACCATTGTGAGGAGAAGCTTTAATATAATACCAATTTCTCTCTCTGCATGATGTGTATCAACTACCCCAACCTCCAAACAACCTCCGCATACACACCCCAGCCAGCCGCAACCACAACTAACACCTGTGCATACACAATACACAACAAAACCTGAGTGGATACAGAACAATTTTGCCAGCATACTTTCCCAAAAAATTTAAATCACTTCAGGTTTGGTTACAAGCCGTCCAGAAGAGGCACAAATAAAAATGTAGAGTAAAACTCGGCGTCTGTTTACTCTGAGAAACCTTGTCAAATTACACTTTGACATCTTGTATTACGGCAGCGTGAAATGAGAGCGGTTGATAGGATGTGAATCAGAGAAAGCTAGATGAGATGGTACAGCTCTTGGGGGATTCATTCCAGCATTCGCCCCGCGGAGACGCTGGATGTGTAACATCTCACTTTATTTTCCTCAACGCAATGTGAGGCCCCACTTTCTACTTTTGTCTTTCAGCTCAAATTCGCACACAAACTGCATACTCAATGATTATTTGCATTAAATTATTAATATGCCAATGGTAACTGTGCTGGGCTTTGGAGTCGGTGCAACCAGCGTATATTCTTTCAAGATGAACATGGCAAGAAGGAACTTCAAGGCTGGTAGCCCTCATTTAAATCAAGTAAGAAAAGAAGACACTATTGATTCCATGCTCTCTCTCGCACATTGGTTTGGCTTGCCTTCCAAAACATTATTTCTTTGCAAGGGGGTGGGGGGTGGGGAGGGGGTCCCCATAGAGCTCAAAACAAAGAGGACAGACTTGTTTGAGGGTAATACTCTTGTGCACAGCGTGAGGCATGCACTAACAAGAAGGAGCAGACTGAAAAAAAAATGTTCCAAACTTCATCCATAGTTGTGAAGCTCCTACCTTCGTGGCCGCGCAATCAGGGACAAAATAAAAAAACATAGCAAACAATGACGGGACAGGCGTATCTCGAAATATGCCACATCCAGATGTCTCACGTCAGCATGTGAACAAACTTCAGGTAAAAATAATAAAATTAAAAGTGAGAGATGGGGAAAAAAAAGAAGAAACAGTAACAATTTCCTCCCATCAACATGCCAGCATTTGTAATTTAACCCCTTCAACGATCAACACTTAAAGACACCAGCATTCATTTCTCCATCATCTCCATCATAATGTAAAAAGCCGAGTTTGAAGGTATGGTACGAGACAAAGCCGAGTCTGACTCGCTCAGCTCACGATCAATAGAAGGGAAAAAGACACAGAGTCTGGAGTCTAATTGATGGGGCTGCTGTGACTGCTGCCCTTCAGAGAACAAGTGCTTATTATTCGCCCGTTGATGATTTGACACAGTTTGATCTGCACATACCCAATTGCGGGGTTTCTCTGCATCAGGGTTTGTTTACGGATTGATTGATCAAAGGGCTCCCGCATGTCTCCGTTTGTTTCATGTGCGCACACTGAGGGACACTTTTGGCTTTTATTACTGTAGTGTGAAAATTGTAATTTTTGAGTCCATTTGATAAACACTAAAAGAGATTTATAACACACCTAGTTCTGTAGTCCCGACCTTGACTTTCTGTACTGTGTAAACACGGTGTAAACCTTGGAGTCTGAAAACATACAGGCTTTTTAAACCCGAATGTTTACGCAGTGAAGGGAACGAAAGAAGTTTTACTCGTATAGCAAACACGTTCATGTGTGTTTAACAAGTTTAAAAAATAAAGCTGCAATAGTGAGAGCCCCACGATGCTCGATACAGTTTAGGAAACACAACGAACACATAAAGACTTCTGGAATATTACCATTGTGTTTAATCTCTGGTATTATTATCTTTGGCCTTTACAGTTACAGTAACTTATTACTCCTCAAGTTATTAACTGCTAGCACCAGTAACATTGTTATAAAGAGGGCAACCCAAATATAAAAATACGCTATAAAATTTCCTTCATGAAGATAACACACTGATTATTTGCTTGTTTTTGAGCATGTCATTTTAACCAAAAAAACCCTGTTCAGAATAGTATTTGCCAACGTTATTTGTCACACAGGCCTAGAAACCAGTCAGCAACCATCTGGTAACAACCTGTCATAAGGCAAAACTGTGTGGTCTCTTACTGGTTGGCATGTGTTTGTTGGAGGAGGTCGGTAGTATGACATTAGTTGAAAGTTGCTCTGAAATCCTCCTTGTGATTGCTTTGGCTGTTGTCATGTCTTTTGTCCTCTCTTTCCCCCCTTCGCCCCAACCACTAGCAGCAGATGGCCGCCCCTCCCCAAGCCTGGTTCTGCTGGAGGTTTCTTCCTGTTAAAAGGGAGTTTTTCCTTCCCACTGTCAGCAAAGTGCTTGCTCATAGAGGGTTATATGACTGTTGTCTTTTTTTCCCCTATGTTGTATGATTGTAGGGTCTACCTTTCAGTATAGAACACCTTGAGATGACTGTTGTTGTGATTTGGATTAAAAAACTACTTGGCAAGCAGTAGTGAAACTATGAACATGTGACGCAAAATTCAAACGGAAACCGTTCACCTTCAAAATAAAAAGTCTTGCCTGCAGCAGTAAGACATGACTTCTACTCCATTTCTGTTTTTTGTTGCGCTTTTTTGTTTCACTACATCTCGGAGAGTACATAGCGAGTGTTTGCAGACAAGACGGTGTCTTCCACGCTTACTACAGTTGTCTGCACCAATCTGTTAGCAATTTAAAACTACATTTTATTTACACCATCATTTACTTGAACGTAGTAAAAATGTTACACGTACAAAATAATGATCCTAAAATTCCTTTTACAGGAAGTTTACACTCATACTTCTACTTGGAGCAGCACAGGCACCTCTTGCTCTATTCTGAATGGAGGGTGTGGCCTGAACGGAGACAGGTTGGTGTAGATTTCAAGTTATTATGTAGTTTTTATAATGATTAAAAGCAGCTTGGCTAATGCTCAGTGGTTTAAGCACTCTAATTTCTTTTCTAGTATGTCCACTCTCCCTATCTCTCTCTCTCTCTCTCTCTCTCTCTCTCTCTCTCTATCTCTCTCTATCTCACACACACACACACACACACACACACACACACACACACACACACACACACACACACACACACACACACACACACACACACACACACAAATATACAACCAAACAAGCAAGCACACTTTCACACCGTGACATTTTAACACACACACTGCACACACAGTGGCGATGGCACTGGTACACCATGAATACTGCATGCACAGTATGTTTAAAGCACATACAGTTTACAGAGGATCACTACCTACACATGCTTCCTGCTGGCAGGGGAACTGTACTGTACTGGCATGATTTGTACAACTTACACTTCATAAAGCATTTACCAGGCAACATTTGTGTGAGCTGTATATTCACAGAGAGCAGCAACTGACAGACAGGGAGACGAGTGAGAGGATGATGAAGGAGCAAAAGGGCAAATCATCCTAGCTCAGCGTCTGCATACAAGCAGTTTATGTGTGTCATACATACTCTATATATTTTGTGGTCTACAGGCTGCTTGTGTCTGTGCGTAATGTGCGTGTATAGATGTGTGTGTGTCTGTGTGTGCGCGTCTTCTGGTCCAGGTCATTAGAAGCAGCTTGCTGTGCCCTGATTTGTGCATTCACAGTATGTGAACACAGCATGACATCGATTAGTACTTTGTGTGGCATTTCACACAGGTCTCATCTCTCAACCTTCATTTTCTACTGTCACTGGATCAACTGGATCAGATCTACGATATGCAGCGTTTGCACGCCTGCGTGTGGGTGTATGTGTGGGTGTGTGTGTGTGTGTGTGTGTGTGTGGGGGGGGGGGGGGGGGGGGGTGCAAAGAGAGAGAAAGATAGCAAACCAGTAACCTTTCCTGTGTTGGAGTGGTGCTAAAAACCAGTTGAGAAGTCAGCTCGCCAGGGTGAGTGGTTAAAAGGATCCCGAGTGTTATCCTGTCAAAAGACTTTGTTTTGTCAACAATGTGTCCTGGCAACAGCTAAGCCATGAACATTAGTAGAGTTTTCAATATTTTATCAATGCAGAACACCGAATTTAGGCCAAATATCAGTTGTATAAATACCTGGGCAACAGGCATGATTATGCATAACTAATATTACTGTCACATTTGAACAGTTTTCAGTCAGCAACATTTACAGATTTAATCAGTTTAAGATTCTCAGTAAATCCCATTTGTGGGGAAGAATTAATGCTCCTGCTTCTGCTTCAACACTGCGGTTAAAGTGATTCAAGTTACTGCAGATCATTCGTGGCTGTTTTTTCTTTCAAAAGTGAAGTAAAAAGTTCAAGTTAATTTTGCTATTGAACAAAGGAAGAGCAGTACTAGTAAAATGTGTGTAGGAAAGGAGAACTTTGACAGTCAAATCAAAGCACAAAAAGCCAGCAGGCCTGTTTGTGTAGGTCTGTGGGTGCTCGGAATGATACTATGCACAGGTCAAAGATTTCACCATGTATTGGAAGAACCACCAAAGATGGACCACACATAGAAAATCTTGCAAACACAAGGAGTGGCTGCATTGGACACTTTTAATTGTGTCACACTGCAACAAGATATCCTGTCTTCACTGACCTAAAAAAGCACAAATATGAGCAAATGCACCCACACCAGTGTAGGTTCAACACAATCTGCAGTGTAGTTGAGCTGGTGATATAAATTTTTTTGAGTTTGCTAATACTATTGCAAAAGGCTTTCAGCTTCTGAATAGTGGCACGCCAGAAAAAAGGAATGACTCAGTTATGGGATGTGTACATGTGGCTAAAATTACTTCATTAAGCTCAGGAACAAGTCTTATTCACAGTTAAATGAAACCAAGATTGATCAGTTAAAGTACTAGTAATATGGTTCATCCATTGATGGTTCTTGTTGGCAGCTCATCCAGGATGTACTCTGGATGAGCTGCCAACAAGAACCTAATCCAGCAGTCACATGAACACCAAGTTGGGTCAGTTGTGCGAACGCGAAACCAAAATTTTGATTTCAACTTCTTTCCCTAACACTGCATTCACTTTCCTTTTCATTTCTTTTCTGTCACTTTTCACATGAATGACTGTGTTTAAATCCATGAACACTTCCTACAGATTAGTTCTAGTCAAACCCCTGAGTTCATCACCCCGGCCTACTTTGTTCGCTATTTTTAGAGAAGAGTTACCAGAGGCACACCGGACTTTACACACTGATGACCCAATCTCACCAAGCAAAGCACAGGATTTCTATCTTTGTAGATGGTATAATCATCATTTAACTAATGCCAATTGGATAGGGATGATGTTGACCAGGGAACAGGGAGGTGTGTATTTCTCTGTGGCAATTTGAGGAAACAGAAAATCTGCCCAGTCGATGTATAAGTGTCCGCCCGACTAACGCTCGCAGGTCTATTTGCACACACACATCCTAAATGAGTGGTCCTCAAACTTGGTAAGGTGCTCAGGAGGCTGTGGGAAGCACTGAGGGTGGAAAGCTGAAATCAGCACCACATGCACAAAAAAAAAAAAGAAAATCTGGCTGAAACTACACAAAAAAACAGAACATGTCTTTTAATGAAGCAACCGTGGTCCTCGGTCATAATTTTCAAAGAACTAGCCAAGATTAAAGTCAAAGGAGTCTCCCAATGGCTTCAAGTCTGCACTGCTTTGAAAAATACCCCCAGTGTACAAAGCACCCGCCTCCTCCTCCCTTTTTTTTCCACCCACCCTATCTTTCTCTCTTTCACACTCTTCTTGCTCTGTGTTTCTCTTTCTTTTCCCCTTTTTTCCCCCAGAATAACTGGAGATGCACTTTAGCCACCAATTCAGGCCCCTGATCCCATCATTAAAAAGGCTCAGGCAGAACAAGGGCTTTTTACGTGTGCGTGTGTGTGTGTAAGAAAAAGAGAGAGAGACAGACAGAGACAGGCTGACAGACCTGGGCCTGCCAAACGATGTGGCGCTCGCTCTTTAAGTGCAACAGACACCTCCTCTCCGACTACAGAACTAACACTATGCCACGCGCACGCACAGTAGGATGAATAATTGATCGGCCTGGGGCTTCACGTGTTAAGAACAGAGGAGGCGTGCCAGTAGCGTTTTCACTTCAAATTTGTATTGTCTTTAGTCTCCGCCAGCCATCTACATTTCTAACACCTGCCTCAGTCAGATGTGCGCCGGTGCACTAGCCCCGGAACTATCTTTCATCTCGCACACACTGTTACTGGAAGAAGAGGAAAAAACACACACTTTCAAGAGATCATTATCCAGTAGAGAAACCAGGACACAAGTTCGATAGCTTCCCTTCTTCCTGCCGCCTCCACCGGCAGTAACCTTTGTTAGATCATTTCAGAACCTGCAAAAATCTTCAAAACAGGAAAGAGGCTCTGTGCTTGCAAAGGTTTCGCATATAAAGCGCAAAAGAAGTCTAAACATCAGGTCTTAATTGTGCTATTGAAAAAAAGAAGAAGAAGATTTTCAGAAAGTAAACATGGATCACGTTGCCTGAAATGTCAAGAGCACTTATAGTGCAGTTATCAGCCTTTTAAAAAAAAGTTTAGTCATAAAAAAATGATAGGATAATCACATTAATTTAATGCTGACAAGTTATCATTGATATTACAACCTTTCTGGCTGAATTTTATTAAATTACCACGCAAGTGAGGTTACATCAGGGAGTTCTAAATATAGTGCAGGTTGTCTGTTTGTTCAGGGGGACAAAAAAGTCCCAGAATTTTCCAGATCAGTGTTTCTTCCTCTTTAAATAATGACACAATTAACCCTGGGAAGCTTTAGTCTATACGTTCCCTTGAGTTTACATAATATTAGAGATGCAGCATATTTGTTGATGCGCATCAAGGAAATAAAATGATGTATACACACCTGACTAAAAATCTGGATTTGGTTACAAAGACTTACGAAGACAGCGAACGAGCATCCCCATGTGTTTAACACGTGAACACGCTGACATCTTTACTACCTTTGTTCAAAACCAAGATGTATAAATTAAAAAAAAAAAAAAGTGTAAAAGAACCAGTAACACATGCGTTTTTACTTTGATGCTTCCCCTTTACATTTTTACACTTGCTCCGAGGAGCAAATGTATGATTAAACAATAAATAACAGTGTTTAGTCTACATGCATTTTACATTTAAATGATTTAAAAGCTTTAAATTGTTGCTGTGCCAAATCAGGTATGGGCCACTGGATGTTAGAAGAAGTTGTGTGACCATTGCTCATCTCCTGAGAATTAGAGAGTAGAGTCACAAAAGATAAGTAGATTGGAGTTATGGTTTATGCATTACGTGGTGCTCGTGCTACATATAGACAATTTTGTAAATATATTTGCTTTCTTGTGAGAGCAAAATAAAATGGGCAATAGGCAAGTAGTTTTTGCTTTAACTTATCATCATCCTAATAAAAATGTTGTTGAATGGTTCTCTATAAGCCTCAGGAAGAGGATAATGCTTTTGTTTTTCCTGGAAAACTTACCTTTTATTTCGGATGTAACTCAAACAGTGACCCTAAGAAACTGGTATAGAAAGGTGACATGCAATGAATCTCAGCCAGCTGAAAGGGCTCCAAATAAACTCAGTAAGTAAAAAAAGTTGCTGCTATATAAATTGACTGTATGCGAGTGTTTCCAAACAGAAATCAGCTGCACTGGGGGGGAAGCGATGAAGCTGAAACTGTCAGCCAACACTTTAAATAAATTCTAACCAGCATGAAGACTTCAAAATTGGGTATCCTGACTGTGTTAAACAGAGACACCAACAAACTGTCTAAATACCACTGTTTAATAGTGTATATCACATGCCTATGCCTTCATCTGTACCAGAGTCAGAGTTTAAAGGTGCGGTTTTAGATACAGTGCATTATTTATTAGACTAGCTGAACTTTAAGATTCTGAAAAGTTTAGCTCAGAGTTTCATCCATGTTTGCATCCAGCTCTCGGCAAGAAAGCAAATAAGCACCTTACCCAGATTTTCAAACTACCCCGTTAAGTTTAAGGTACGCTGAAGAATATGAAGTTTTTGGGGGTTTTTTTGGAAAGTACGTAACAAGTTCCATCACTGCCTTGACTCGCCTGCCAAGCTGTTCATCACTATGTAATGTCCTCATGCATTATAAAGACCTGGCCACGATTGAAAACAGCACACTCAAAAACAACAAGTGATCAAAGATCCTGAAGTTGACTGAAGAGGAACTGAGATGGCTTGACCTTAAACATACTTGTGGTCCCCGGTGGATCAGAGAACCAGCTCCCTCCTCTGTAAACAGTCCTGTAATATTAAACACAGAGGGCGTCAAAGGGCTCTAACGTTTGCTCCTCTCGACTGTGCATTGGGATGTTTTGCCCAGGGTTGCTGTCCCACCATTATGACATCACTCAGGACTCGAGCAGCGGTCTATCAAAGGCTCTGCGGTGGCTTATCGTATTCATCAATGGAAAATATTCATATGCATATAGACCCTTGCCACCCTAGAAGGGGAAGCGTTTCCTTTTTAACGGCACCAATGCACTGGCAACACATGAAAAGTTACAAAACATCAAATAAGGCAGTGGGAAAGGAAAATTAAAAATACAAAACGCTGGGGTGAAAAAGCAGACATTAAAAGAAGAAGAATTTCTTTAGAAGACTAATCATTGAGCATGGCTTGATTAATCACCAATGACTTTCTTGGATAACTGTCCAACATTACTTTTGATTTAACATGCTGGGTGATCAATAGAAAGAGCTCGGGGTGTTTTTTCTAATTAAGCTAATTCATGGTGTGGCTGGTATGGGTAAATTACAAATTACTTTGTACATGTAGATACACATTACAGAACTCTCAAGTACGATGAAGTTGTTAAGTTTTCTTATTCTGGAACTGATATCTTATCTAGTCACCAGCTGGTACGGACACATCGATTAGTAAGCTGCAAACTTGTGTTACGACTTAACAGACACACATTAAACCGAGAATATAAGAGAGAGCCCTCCGTCTTAATATTTGTTGCTTTTCTTATGCACGGACAGAGATCGGCCAGCTGTCTCCCCCCAGTTCTAGTTTTTAACCTGAGCTAAGCTAACCAGCTGCATCCCGCGGCTTCATTTTTAGTGTAAGCATATATCCCAAAGTGCCATATTCCTAAGAATCTGCTGTGCAGGAAGTGGTGTAATGTTATTGTCAGTTCAAAGACACACGAGAAGAGAAGTGCGACAGGGTGTTACGGTCCACATCCGGCAGGTCTGGGACATTGCTGCTGAAAAGCCTGTCTTTATTGGCAGCTCTTCCAAAGGCGAGATTTAATGGAAACGGCGAATGCTAAACCTACTGAGGATCAAAGAGGCTTGACAGCAGGTGGATCATTCTGCACCGGAGAAACAAAACCTTATGACTCTGTTGGTCGGAGGAGGATTGGGGCTGGCTTGAGGTGATTTTTCTGTTGTTTGTGTCAAAATTTGATTCAGGAAAATGCTTTCTCCTATAATTTATATCAAGCCAGCTCAGCAGGTTTTAAGATAAATGGTATTGATATTGAACTAATAAGTAATTGTGCTGCAAAATGCAAAATTTAAAATCTGTATCAGGCGTCTCTAACTTCTTTAAAGAGCATCTGTGTTACTGAAAAAAAAAAGGTGCCGGGGAGCATGGAGTAATAATAAAATAATAATACTCCAGTTCAGGGTGGTATGTATATGATGCATGTCCTTTATTGTTAGAATAAGAAGGCAGCTGCATTCAACATCTGTAGGATACGCCACCAACACTGCAGCTGCTCACTAATTCAAAGCAGTCCTGTTTGTCCACTGCCACTTCTCAGCAAACTGATGTCAGTTGAATAACTGCAAATCTTGCTGTTTAGTGTATAATCGGGAGGTGTTTCGAGTTACCGCAGGCCTCCGAGCCGCTGTTAAACCCCGAGACTTTACCGTGACGGGGGCCGCGATGCAGAGCAGAGCATCAAAAACGAGGTGCCACGTTTTCTCAAACACAGAGGTAGGTTAAGTGGCAAAGAATAGCAGAAAAACGACATTTCAGAACACCGCTGCTGCACTGCGTGCTTATGCCAGCAGAAATGGCTTAAATACACCCCCATGAATATGCGAGTTCGGTATGAAGAGTTTGACAACAAAGGGCCCACCGCATTGTTTTTGATGAGGCTACATTGTCTGCGTTTTGTGTGTATGTATGAGGGTGTATAGATCGGCAGGTTCCTGCTATTCTGTCCTACTTGCATCCAATTAGAGGGAGTGGAAAGGTGAAGTGAAAGGTGTTTTGAACAGCTGATATGATTCATTTGCTTGATGCATTTTCTTGAATTTAGAATGAGAACTTTATTAACATATTGTTACTTTAATTTATGTCCTGAACAATGCAAACTGGTAATAAGTGTCATATTACATGATGTATTTATCTTAGATTTTGAGGTGACAGTGATTTAAAAGCCAGACTGGAACACTACTGGTGCTACATGGTCACTGCTCTTTAATTCACTGTTACAAAAAAGGTTTATAAGAGTTGCAAACTGATTATTATATAGTAGTTATAATGAAGATAACTTGTCAAATCTGTAAATGTCTGTTTAATTCCTACTGTAAAAAAAAGAGAGATTTCTAAGTTTGGGGTAATAAAGTGCGTCTTTCTTAGCAGCACACCTATTAACATTATGACAAGCTGTAAATAGTTAAATATTTTACCACATGTAGCACTGGTCAAAGCTCTGTTCTCTGGTTTTGTGTAAGACCTCTTGCAACTCTTTTAGTTTGATTTAGTGTGTTTAAATTTTAAACCTAAATGTGCACAAACATCAACATCAATATCAACAGTTCCAAAATTAATGTCTGACATATTAAAACTCTGCATAATGGAAAGCACTTTAGACCACCTCCTAAAGGGATGGTCTATATAAATAATGTGTTAGTAGCTGTGCTATATAAAAAAAAGTGCATTGACTAGTTTATAGAAAGTGCTGTTTCTGTCCTTAGTCTTATTTTTTAATTCTACACATACCATTCAGTGTGAAAGCAAAATTACATTTGCGTTGGTCACTTGTTTAAAATAGTTGAAACAGCTGGTGAGTGATGCCGTCGGGCCGCCGCGACTGATGTGATTTATGTGACTAAGGCGGTGACATGATGAGGGATGAGGGTGACCCATGAGAATTGGGAAGAAACTGATGCCATGAATTTTCTGCTTTAGCCCAAGGTGGACCTTTAAGACTCTAACGTTTTTCATTCGGCGCAATTATTCTGCAGATAATGGCCACATTCTTGAAAAATAAAGGACATTTATGCATAAACTTTATCAATTTTATCGTACCAGGTTGTACCAAGTTTCATAAAGTTGACTGATATGATTCGTTTGGATTATTTCTCCCCGAAAAACATTTTTCACTTCATCTTTTCACCCAAATTATTCCACAAAATCTCCCTGTGCTTCTCCTTGAACTTTATTTCTACATTCATACTCCCCTTTAACTTTCATTTTACAGTTCACTTCCTCTCCAAAGCCTGGGTAAAATAGCTCTCCTTATGACTTAAGCAGAATTGACAATTAGCCTGGTAGCTGGAGCAGAGGTCTCTGCAGTGGGTCCCTGATGGTACTATACAGCAGATGAAGAGATTGAACCACCACCATCAACGGCTGCCTGGCTGGGATTGGCTGCTGTAATTGGTACCCACTCTGTAACACTCACATTCTATCACACTTTATTAATGCCCGTCATCCAGTCAAAAGCTAATCTTTTATTCTGTTTTCCAATTATTGTAAAGTGGCGGGCTTTAAATGAGGAGGAGGAGATAATGAAATTAACTTCCTAACTTAGAGCAATTCTCTATGGCACAATGATCAGATATTCTCTTGGTCTGGGAAATGTATGCTAATTTTATGCATCTATCATTAGTTATTACCATTGCAGCAACATAAAACACAGTTTTCTTGAACAATTAGACTTAAAATGGTGCATTTTAATCAGTCAGGGGAGGCTTGCGTGCATATTAAAGCTGCTGTAATTGAAAAGTCTGAACTTTTGACACTTCTTGAAGCAAGTGTTTGACAGCAGTGACAGTTTGTTTACATCCCGTTGCGTCTACGTTCGGTTTCAAAGATTGTTTCGGAACACCTGAAAGCAACTAAAGGGAATATTTCAGGACTCCTTTTCCCCTTTGCTTGTTTATTGCTGGCACATCAACACAATTTCTTCTGCTTCATGAGTAAAATATCACACGCTTTGAGCACTTTGTTTGATTTCCTTTTCCCCCTGTTTGTTTTCTGGATCAAGAAAGTGATTGTCCAGCCTTGCTTATGCAACAGTTAGATATGTTTAGGGCTAGAAGTTACTTAAAAGAAAAATCCACGCAGTTATAATTGAGACATAAAGTAGCAATATCAGAGAAGATCAACAATCTGTGCTTTTAAATGACAAAGTGACTGTGTTTTATCACCTCGAGGCACTATATTGTAAAGGGTTTTAGAAATAAAAACCCCAGTAATTAGACGACCCAGATGACCAAGCACTTGGTGACACTAGGAAGGAAAAACATTCTTTTAACAGGAAGAGCCATGTCACCATCTGCTGTGAAGAGTTGGGATGAGGGAAAGAGAAGAAAGCAGAGAGAGAGATGGGAAAAAAAGAAAACTATGACAGAGAGAGCCAGAGTTCAGCTTAGAGCATCACAGGAAGCCCCAAACGCCCAAAGCCTATTGCAGCATAACTAAGGGATGATTCAGGGTCACCTGCTGCAGTCCTAACTATAAGCTTTATCAAAAAAGGCAAAGTTTTGAGCCTGTCTACTGAATCCAAACTGGGAGCTGGAGAGATGAAGGCTCTGTCTCCCATTCTACTTTTAAATTCTCTAGTAACTACAAAAAGCCTGCAGTCTGAAAGAGATGCGCTCTACTAGGACAGCAAGGTTCATGGCAGGTCCCTGCTTATAGAGCAGAGCTTCTAAGACCTTATCAATACAGCCCGGCATTGTCTCCTAACCATTGTCTACCTAACTGACCCTTGATCTGATTTTAAAATCAGCAGTGATCCCAATTTTAAGGTTGTTGCACTCAAACAGTCTTTTTCAGCCAATCAGGTTGGCTGATTGTGTTATTAGTCTTAAAACACTGCAGAAAACTATTTTTTGTGCCTTAGCTTTCCCTCAAAGTTTCCCCTTAATTTTCAGCCATGGTTTGCAAATTATAGTTGATTATGTGTCTGCATGTTCGAACATGTTTGCTTTTCTTTAATGTGTGGCATTTATTCACGCTGTGAAGCACTTTGTTTATTATTATTATTATTATTATTATTATTATTATTAAAGGACAACAGCGGGCAGAAGTAGTCCTATTACAGTGAAAATACATCAGAAGAAGATCATTTTTCCACTCCAAGGCTGAAACATTGGGTTGGTTTGTTAATATTTAACTGAAAGTGTGTTGAAAAATGATTAATCATCATTTTCAAGAAACATATTAGTCACCGTTGCCAGCTCATTCACTGTGAGGATTTTCTGCTTTTCCTTGAGATTTAGGGAATCAGTAATGTGGGTCAGACAAATCCAATGGATCTGATGTTACCCTGACAGAAATTGTATGACAGCTATTTTTTTTACTCTTTTCTTTTAACTTTATAAATAAAAAGGTAAAGTAATTATGCAAGAACATGACCGCATCCAGAGTATGATAATGAATACTGAAGGGAACAGTGGTGGTTGTAACCCTGGTGGACCCTTACTTCATATAGACCAAAGTAGTAGAAAATATAACAGTTCCAAGCAGACAGAATATAAACAACTTGCAGCAGCACTGTTTCCCAGCAAATTCATCTGTCTTTGCTTAACTAATGAATCTATCACTCAATAAGCACCCCCTCCCCTCTTTTCTTCGCTATAGGCCCAGAGCTCCGAGGCCCCCAGACGAGCTACCATCCCCATCCACCTCATCAGTCACCCTGGGCAGTCTCTCCCCAAACGGGACCCCCTGATGCCCAGTAATGGGTGTTTGATGACCCTCATAAAAGGAGTCAATGTATTGACGGAGCCCTTTGAGGACAGGCTAATTCATAAGAGGATCAATTCAGCCAATTCATAAGAAAAGCGCCAGCGGATGGAGGAGGAGCGCGCGCGTTTGCGCGTGGGACGTAACATTACACCTGTGACCTCACTCCGTGTGCTCACGTTGACACACACAATTTGTTTTAATGATAGTCTGTCTTGTTGTTATTAAATAATTGAATCCCTCTCAGATCAGATTACCATGTAAGGGCCTGCACATTACATTATGCGTGTCACTGCTGTCTGTCACACATTGTGCTTCGCGTCATCAATTTTTATGAGTGGGCTCCACGCATGCACCAAGCTCGGAAAATCACTGCAAAATGATTCGTTCTGTTACAAAATGAATTGAAATAAATACGGCGCTGACAGATAATTACATCTATCAGAGTGGCAGTACAATCGTTTAGTGCATTCAGCGGCAGATGAATGAAACAAGAAGCAGAAAACAGCAGCTGGGATTCAGATGGAGGAGTGACTGTGAGGGAAAGAAAAATAAATGCTTTTTTAATGCTTTAGGAATCATAAAACGAAAAGGCCTAACCAGACAATGCTTAAATGGGGAAAACACATTTATTTGACCTTTAAATGCAGTAAATTCCAAACCTCATACTAAATCCAAGTTAACAGAGAAGATTAATTCATTTTTTCAAGTCAAAGAGGGCTGTGAACTATAAGAGACAGTAGCTTTAATCAGGTGTATAGCTGAGGTGATTCTCCAGATATTGCTCACAGAATAATCAGCGTCTGGGTGAAGCCCTGCTGCCCTGGCCTCTGCTTACCTAATGAGACCCCATGCCCGTCATTTCTCAGCGTGCTTCGCCTCACCAGCCCACTTCTGCTCCACCCAGGGAAAAGAAGAAGGAGACGAAGAGGAGGAGCAGGAGGGGGCAATGAATCCAAACGCACCCCCCGCCCTCCTCCTTTTTACTTCCTATATCATTTGCATGTTCAGAATTAGGAAGGATATCCACAGAGATGTAGTCAGATGGGATAGCTGGAGAACAAAAAATAAAAAGGGAGGAAGAAGAAAAAGAGGTGTGACCACAAAAGTCTGCAGAAATCTGGTCACCTTTGATTTGGTTGTCTTTAGCTTCATCTCGGGAAAAATTACAGTGACAGGTAAAAAAAATAGCCACCACAAGATCCTGGCTTCTAAAAAGCAAAAAAAAAGGGTGGTGGCAGCAGCGGAGGCAGGTGATGTAACTAAAAAGAGAAAAAAAAAGATAAGCAAAAGAGAAAAAGCTGAGAGGTAGGGGCGGAGGGAATAAGGGAAGATGGGAGGTTTTCCTTTTTTTTTTCTTTTTTTTTTGAATGAAATCCAATGGCAGGTCCTGATGGTGAGGAGAGGAGAGAGTGGAGAGCCCCAGTGTCTGCAGCTCCAAAAGAGGATGTGATGAGACTGCATGGCTAATGAAGCAGCGCTCCTCTCTGACTCCACAGAGAACCCGGCCTTTTCTTATTCCCATTCATCATTAATTCAACAACGTTGATAATTTCATTAGTTTTTTTCCCCCCCGCGCATTTTCCAGGGCCTTTATCAATAAATGATGGGCAATGGACCAGGGGCTGCCCCTGCTTAGCTAAACACACACTTCTCTCCCTCAATTTCTTTCCCCTTTTCCTTCTTTTCATACGAGAAAATTTGCATTAGTATAATAAAAACAGTGGGGACAAAAAAAAAGGACAGAGAGGACAAAAAAAAAATCTGAATGTTTCCGAATCTGAAGTAAAGCTCCAAGCTTCAGTCTTCCAAGTTTTTACTCACTATTTTCTCACATATTTGAGAAGCGGTATCCAACAGCTGTTAGCATCAGAAACAACTCACATCCTGCATTGTAGTTTATCCATTTATTTAATTTCTTTACCTCCTTGGCATTTCATCTAACATCTACCCTGCTTTTTTATGTTCATTTTTATTTCATTACTCTTTATTTTATACATTGTGCACAACCAACAAATACACTTGTTGATTATAGACTAATTTCCATTTTTCAATAAAGATTTTCACTACAAACATTTCTCCACTCCTTACCATATATATGCATATATCTTTTATAATAACACTAGTACATTTAGTAGATTATATTCCTTTAAACACTAAGCTTTACATTACACTTGCTTAATGCACATATTGCATCTGACTAAAATTGAAAAAAGGGACCCATCTGGAACCCGTCATCCTGGGATCAAACATATGGCACATGCAGTGACACGGGGAGCATCTCAGGTAAATAAACCAGTATCTGGCATGCCACAGTAGAGTCTGCTTTGGCACAATTGCAGTGGCACAGGGAGCTTGGCCAGCGTATGCATGTATGCGCGCACACACACACACACACACACACACACACACACACACACACACACACACACACACACACACACACACACACACACACACACAGGCGGCCGCGCCACACACACAGAGCTAGATTTGGGGCTCTGAGGGGATGGATCCAGGGATTACTCTAACCACATTTATTTATTAACTCTCAATTAAGTATGGGCGTCCCAGGGCTTAGAGTGGCTTAGTGAACAAGTGGGACCTCAAGCACGTTTTTGATGACAGGCAAGGCCCCTGATCTCAGTTCACTCCATTTTGCTGATTAAATATAAGCTTTTCATCTGTGGATACAATGCTATTAATTAAATCATTAGATGAGCGATTCACTTATGAGCAAAGGGAACAGTGAAAAGAGAGACTCACAAGAGAAGCTCGCTGCAATAACTACTGAAAAATTCATTAATAAAAAAAAAAAAAAGATTGCCTAAATTCATTGACAAGGATTACATGTGTAGAGACCCTCTCTCTTCCTTCATTGGGCCAGCCCCCTTCAGCATGGGCACACAGTCCCTTTTTGATCACTAGATAAAGGGATCGAACAAACGCAGGAATCACACGCGCTAGAATAATGGGCGGGCACAGCTGTAACACACACACACACACACACACACACACACACACACACACACACACACACACACACACACACAAAGTTACAATGAGCCTATTAAGAATGTTGCATTTTAAACAGTCCTTTAATGAAATATGACCACAGAGTTGTAATAGCTTGCTCGGGGGAAGTAGGATCACTGTAAATGAAAAGGGTAAAACAGAACTGTGTTTTCTGTTTCCCCGCTGAATTACAAACCAAACATGATGCAAAAATGTCCGTATTTGTAGTTCATCCCTCAGCTGATTAAAGACATGCTATAACACGATTTCACTGCTTAAGAGTAAGGCATCTAAAGTTCATGTATTTAAATGTGCGAATGTGACTCATCGTATTCAGGCCAGTGATTTATTTATTTTTTATTCATTTATTGTTTTCTCAAACAATGTTATGTGACAATAGCTTTTAATTGTAGTGAGATGCTCCAAATTTAGTACTCCCATAAAATGACAAATAAAGCCATTCTATTCTGTTCTTACCTTAGCCGCCTTTTTCACTCCTTTACCTGTGTTCCTATTTACTGACCGTAACTATATTCGCTTATGTTTCAGTCTAACAGATTTTCTAAATGTTGCCATGTACAAAAAGTAAAACTTGTTTGGTACGCCTACATCACTAAGAACACTAACAGGTTCAAACAATGAAGGCTAACAGCCCAAAAGAAAGACACGTCAGCACTTTTAACCTTTGAAGAAGGTAAAAAAAAAAGTTAAATGCAAGCTTTGTGAGCAAGAATTATGTGTCAATGTACGTGAACGTTGTCATTTTTACATATCAGGCAACAACGATTACAGAAAACGACTTAAAAGGTCAATGAGCGTCATAGAGACACGAAATGGCAGCCAGCCAATGCTGCTGTCATTGTTTTAGTAGTTTATCTTTATCAGGTAACGTGTTTATTTTAGAGAATTTTGTTTAAAAAGTGGAAGATGAAAAAAACCTTAATTTGCACAGAAATACATGTTACCTGCCTGTTTCCTTCCAACAAATCCACGCAGCAGCCTGAAATTATAAGTTGTTTTCAAAGAGGGATCAGGTTTGTCAGTGGTTGTACTGAAAAGATGAATCTGAATTAATCAATCAAGAGTGCATTTTGAGAGAGACGCTTGTGTATCTTTATTAAGCTAACACCTAGCTGTCATTCCACAAAGCACAACTACAGATGTTATTTACGGAGCCCCTCTGATGACAAGGTCCAAAAAATAAATAAATTGTGGCCACAAAATACTATTTCGAGGGCACGAAACACTTGACCGATAACCGTGATCCTTCCCAGGCACTTGCAGTTGGTTGACAATAAAATCTATCCCGTGTCCAGGTCGTACTTACGTCTGTAAAGCAACTGGGCTCTCAATATCCTGTTTAAATGTCTCTCCATAATAATGGTTCCTTGCATTGCAGGCTTTTCAAAATGAATTTCTAGCTCATTCCCAGCCTAAAATAAAACTCAATCATACTATCTGTCCATGGTGTATAGGTTTAGCCTTCTCTTATGCTTATGTCTCTACGCAGCTGTCCAGGAATTGTATCAATAAGATGTGCGCACGTTATCTATTTCGTTGCCACAAATGCGTAATTCGTTGCCACGTTATACCCAATTCGTGCCCACAAATTAGCATTTCGTGCGCACGTTATACCTATTTCGTGCCCTTGAAATAATATTTCGTGCCCACAAATAAGTATTTCGTGGGCACATTATACTATTTCGAGGGCACGAAGTAGTATTTTGTGGCCACAATTTATTTATTTTTTTGACCATGTCATCAGAGGGGCTCCTTAGTTATTAGCTCCATCATGGCTGAAGTGATGCTAGCATGCTACATGTATGATTGGGATTTTACCATTGTTTCAATAAAAAGCATAAATTTAATACATATATTTTTTAAAATACATATTTTTGCAAGGTTCTTACATGAACTACATTTGTGATATATCAATCTTGTATTTGTACAGTGCACTTCTGAATCCACTAAATAAAGGATATGATGGAGAAGAGCCTTTGTAGCAGGAAGCAGCAGAGGATGATAGGCACAGACAGGTAGAGCACTACAGGTTGGGATATAAAACAAAGCTGCAAGTTCTTCTTTACAGAAAGACACCTCTTTTGCCTCCTGCTGACATGAGAGCACAGGAGATGGGAGAGCAGTTGGCTGTAATAGACGGACAGGCAGAGGAAGAGAGATACGGCAAGGCTGTGAAAACACTGGGAGAAAAAAAGGGAGGAATTAAAGAGAGGGAGGGAGGCTCTGTCTTTCAGAAGCTGATGTTCTGGAAGGCCCATCGGAGGAGGTGAGTGCTGTCGAGCACACAGAGGCAGATGAGTGAGCAGGTGGAGTACTGTGAGACAGAACAGGTCAAAGCTTCAATGCTGCCACCCAGGAAGCTAAAGGCCAAACAATCAGCATGGCAGGAACCACAGCTGTGTGATGCTATAAAAAAATACTGACAATACAGAGCATTTCTCTGTGCTGGCAGCAAACAATATTCCTGTATGATATACAAAACCCATGTGTGTTTGTACCAAATGTCCAAAATAAACTGGTAACTAATATTGTGGGGTTGTTGGTGTGGTGATTAAGGTATAAAAACATTGCCTTTAAAACAATACAAGTCAGTTTGATGGCATGCTCAGACCAACACAGTAATATTCAGCAGGAAAGTATTTATACTAGTCACCATCAATAAACAGTAAACACAAAATCTGAGCTGAGGCTAATGGAAGTCGCAGATACTCAACCGTAAACTATGGATGGTGCGGGTAGACAAAAACACCAGGAACTGCTGAAGTTACGACAGCATGTCCAGAGGAGAACATGAGGCTTTTAGTTTTAGTTCAGTTTATATGATAGTTTCAAAAACCATAAATCAGTAACATCCTATGTGGGTCATGTCTGATGAAGACTTTGTATTTATTTATCCCAGACTTTTAAGTCTTTTAGCCTGGAGCAAAGTGACAGACCAACCATCATTACCCCTGGTGCAACTCTACAGTTATTTTATGGCTCAGTCACATTAAATAACAGATGACTAGGAAAAATCTGGTTGCCCAGTAACTGCACTGAAGTTTTTTGCAGTTGTAGACCAAATGCAAAGAGCAGCTGACCTCTGGGTGACCACTTTCAATTGCAAGGTGACTAGTTGGAGAAAAGCTGTCTCCGAATAATCATAGTCTGACTCAAATTGACTGCAGTCACTCTCAAACAGATTGGAGACTGTCTGCAAACAATTGCTGTCTAGTTTTTAAACTGCGGTATACAGCCAACACGTTCCAATCGATCAGAGTCAGTTTGTGCTACTACATCCAATTCAACTGTATTATGTCTCTTTGTAACAGGGGACTCGAATCAACTGGTTGACAACTGGTTTTGTTCTGGTTACATTCCTAAATAAAAAAGGTTGCTGGGTGTCTGATTCTGTTTGCAATTAAACCATTGTCCTGCAGCAACTACATCACTATTTGTGGCAGAATTTCTGTTTCAAATCTACACATTTCTGTCTACACTTATGTTAATGTTAATGTGATTGCCTGCTTAATGTGAATTTCTGCGTATGCAGACTGCAGCAGTTTTCTAACAGTTAATTGCCATATTTTTTCAAATGGATTATCAACTCAGCTGCATTCAATCACAAACTGCTAGTTTCTTGATGCACCTGATTCATTTTGAAGACAACAATCTTGTCCCTCATCATCACTGCACACAGTTGTAATAATTTAGGCGTTCATCTCCTGGTTTCCTTAGTTTGACTTTAGCATTAGCCTTAGAGCTCCGCAGTTGACATCACAGATGATCATGAATAAGTCCTTCTAGAAACACATGCTTCTGCAGAATTTAATTCAATGTCATCTCGTAATCGGTTATTAATTAGATTAGATCTGGCTGCTGCGACCCTGTTTTTGAACCTCCAAGGTAAAAATTACGAGACAAGAGGGTCACATCAGCCTTAAAAATTTAATTTAACTAAAAAAGAAACAAAAATTTGGAACTACAGATGTTAGACAGCTCTCAAAATGTGAAATGCTTTATTCATAATGGTTGCATTCAAAGGCCATAGTAGCATTTTTTTATCACCCACACTGATATCCTATAAAATCAAAAATACTCGTCATATTTATGCTACAGCCTTGAGGTCTAAAACTAAAATGGTTGTAAGAGCAAGACTGAAGGAAGGTTTTCGGTGACTGCACATTGTTACAAACCTACAAACAATCATTCTGTTGAAACTAATGTCTGGTTCATGGCTGCAAGAAAAACCAGTGGCTGGGGTACAAAAGCAGATGAGAAGGATGCTCCTCCTGCATAGATAGAGTTGTGTGGTTTCAGCATCTGCCAGTTCACCACCCATAGGGGAGTGTCAGTGAGCTCTTCAAACACCCTGCATGGGTCCTCCTCCTTTTGAAGCTCCTGGAGAGGGAGAGGACAGGGGGAACAGGAGACACTCCTCCACACACGCTGCTGAGGACCAGTTGGAGCAAAATGCAGGAAATAAAGAGGTAAAATGGAAAAAAGCTGCAGAGGAATCAGGAATTTATAGAAAGAGATGTGATTTTAAAAAGAAGCTTTAAGCAGAAATTGGAAACTAAATAAAACTGACATTATTTATATGGATAAGGAGATTTATATAAGACCACTTGTTTGTTTTACAACATGTAGCAGACATGTCCTTACAAGTTTTGCTGAACAACTGGAAAATAAATGACTTTTTTTCTAAATTAGCTGACCTCCACTTTTATTCCATTTTCATAATATTTTAATACCTGGATTTTCTTTGCATTTTGAACTTGCCAATAGAAAAGCAAATGAAGCGCGCACACACACGTGAACACACAAACACATTGAGCAGGATCAGAGGGAAACCATCACAGGAAGGGAGCAGCGAGGGGGAGCAAATGCCTTCTGTAACTTTAAGTTTTCTCGGAGCTTTATTGGCTGCTGAAAACAGACCCATACTCAGCAGTTTTATATTTTGCAGGTGTCTTCTGGATAGGTTTAAGGCAAAACCTGCACTCTCAGTGTGTGTGCGCGCGTGTGTTTCCGTAGATGTGAGGACAGTGGGTGTTAATCCGTAGCTTTACTCAGGATTTAGAGTATTACCAGCACCAAAACAGTGCACGCTGATGTATGGTCCTATTTGGATGATTGGGAGATCAAATATAACTCCTCAAAGGAAATGCTGTTATGGGTAAATGACAGGATGATTGCAAAAAAACAAAAACAAAACAAAAAGAAAAAAACAGAGCGAGCCATAAATAAATGAATACATGAGGCTTTTGTGTGTTTTTTTGGTGAACATCTGGTATCAAACACACTCACACTTTGCGGATAAAAGCCATGACAGAAAAATTACAGCAACAATCAGTTAAACCCTGTACAAGAGAAAACGCTGGTTCCCACCGGTCTCCAATGGCTACCGTTTGACTGACAGGTGTAGGTGAGAGGTAAACCATAGAGACCAGCAGTCAAATGGACAATGGAAGTCTCACTTGTGCTGATGTACAGGTAAAAACATCTTACGCTGTCTGATCTACAAAGACAGAAGACCGAGGAGCAGTCATGTTGAAATGGCTCAAAAGTGTTTCTGAATTATTGACGAGCTCTGGGTTTTTGGATGACGTGATAACTAGCCAATAGGCTTATTAATTAGGGGAGGCAAGTTTGTCATGTTTAAAATAGTATTCAAGACACAGCAAATTCATTGGGGTAGCTATCAGAAATCAAAATAATATGAAAAACTAGAAAGAACCAGATGAACAAAGGACAGTTTATGTGCACACCCTGCTAGGATTTCACCCATGAGGCTCTATCAAAAAAAAAAAAAGCAATGTGAACATATGAAATAAAACACATCAGTGATGATATAATATCTACAGCAGCAGGAACTGTGCTGAACCAGCCCAGCTGACTGGAGCTACACCACCACCATGTGAGCTGAGGGCATTGTGAGCGATGGATACTGGGAGGCAGACATGAATCATATGTCTGGGAATTACGTCCACAACATTTAATATAGTGGGAGTGTATTTCTGTTCAGAGCTATGTAGACCCAGCGAGGCCTAGACGGGGAAAACAAATCTGTAATGGGTGCACAATTGAATCAGGTGTCTGGTCCTCTTAAGGAAATTAAGTTGTCGCCGGAGCGGGGCCACTTAATGAGAGGCAGGCTTGCGGACAGTGACGAATGGAGGGTGACACTGGCAAGAGTGTGAGGCTGCCACAATATCTGCATTCGGACCGGTGATGATTTTTCATCCGTGGACCCCCCTCAAACACACACACGCATGCACAGACACACATATCCTCACTTCCCCTTCCACCCTCCCATTTCCAGGGCTTCATTCGGGCCACATTTGCTCCCTGTGCGATACTAGTCATTTATTTGCACATATATTCACGGGAAAGATGACAGCTAATAAAGAGGGGAATCTTCTTTCCATGTGTTTTTACTTCACAGCGCTTCTTGATGGTGGCCATTATGCGATTTTGATAGATGTCTTTCTATAGTCACAGACCCTCTCACATAATGCACACAGCATGCTCTGCCGTACGCTCTACAGTAGGATTTAGCTGCAAGGAAACCCCATTACAATAGAGGTACTGTAAGGTTTATTTTTATTACGTTTATTACTATGCATTTGTATATGAATGCACCAAGGACATCTCCTCTGCTTAACCTTTATGCATAAAATATTTATGAACAATTATTACACGGGAACATTTTAAGCAGTGATAATGGGAAAAACTAGCATTGAATGTTAATTTAAAATCAAACTATAGTAAAAATGTACTTTGTTGAGTATCTCATTCTCTTAAAAGGCGTGTGAGGTCATCATAGCCATGTGTAAACTCACATGTTATTAATTTCAAAGTTCCAGAGACATGTTAAACAGGCCACAGAAACTTCTAGATCGCTGCATTTTGACAAAAATTTATGTCACCCAGTGCTCCTCTATGGAGTTGTAAGAACTGGGAAACACAATGTTGAATAATTTAAGCTCCCCCCAATGTCTTAAAGATCTGTCTCTCTCCCCTCACCCCTGTCATGGCAGATAGCCGGCCCTCCCTGAGCCTGTTACTGCTGGAGGTTTCTTCCTGTTAAAATGGAGTTTTTCCTTCACACTGTTGCCAAGTGCTTGGTTGTAGGGGGCCATCAGATTGTAGGGGTTTTCTCTCTAATGCTGTAGGGTCTTTAAGCTACAATTAAAAGTGCTAATTGTAAATTGACACTATATAAATAAAACTGAATTAAACTGAATTGTATCAACTAATAGGAAAAGTTATGTTATGTCCACTTTGCAAATCCAAGGTCTTCATTGTTTTACTCACTGCAGGTGTTTCGTTTATATATAATTTTTTTAAAAATATAGCCAATTTTAAATGTTTTCATTGTTTTTAAATATAAATTTTTGTCAAAATGCAGCGATCTAGAAGTTTCTGTGGCCTGTTTAACATGTCTCTCTCTCTCTCTCTCTCTCTCTCTCTCTCTCTCTCTATATATATATATATATATATATATATAAATATATATATTTATATATATATATATACATATAAAGTTTAATCATTCCCATATGGAAAAGAAATAGTAAAAACTTATAAAAGAATTGCATAAGATGCGGCCTACTTCATATAGTGAATCATATAAGGCTTATATGATTTACTCATGAAAGTGGCCACTTTCTCATTGCTTTCATATATTGTTTTATTAAGTGTCCAAAACATACAAGTTTCATTTATATAATTTTTCAAGGGATCCTATATCTCTTTTCACCCTTGTATGCTTTTCATACAAGTTTCACACAAGACAGATACAAACTTTATAAGATTTATATATATCTATATATATATTATCTTTATTATACCACTCAACACTAATGTTGCCATTCGATTTTAATTGTCGATCTGTCCCGTTGTTAATTATATGGGAAAAAAGGTAGCAAAATGCACGAGTTAAACGAGCAATGCATTCACACAATTCCCATGAAGGCATTGTGAATCATGCTGCAGTCTTAGCGGACACCTGCATTGTAGCAGTCACTGGAAATCTGTTGTGCAAGTAGGCACATGACTACCTGCAAATACTACAACTTAGAAAAAAACCTGATGACTTAAAAACATGTAACAGATGGATGTGTATATTTCAAAACTGGAATATGGTGGAGTGTTTCTTTGGAGTTGTTTCTTGAACCTTATTAAACTTGTCTCTATTCTGGTTAATTGTACAATTTATTCACCTTCACAACAGCCTTTGATGATGAGGACACGTTGAAGATATTATCACCGCACACATTCTGATCAATCCTGTAGAATCACACTCGATTTATTCTTCCCCTTGCGCATGACAACTATTAAAATACCGACTCATATGCAACTTCTAAGCAAAAAGCTCAGCAATCTGTCACTCTAAATGGATTACCCCGACGTCAGAGATATTGCCACTAAACATGGAGGCAAAAAGAAATTTCTGCCGAGGCAACATGGCCATGAAACAGGAGTCATTCCCATTCCCAGGAGTTGCCCGAGTGTCGCAAACGGACGTGATGTGTAGCATCTCGTAGCATCTGACAAAAACGAGAACTGTTATTCTGGAAGAATCTCTGGTATTGAGGTGCACTTGTTGCCGTGTTTACCACACCTACAGAAGCATCTACAAAAGAAAAATCCACACTCGCCACTGAAGCGCAGCATGTTGAGTAATTCCCTTTGATAACTGACCTGATATGGTCTGCTGTATGCATGATGGCAGTACTTGGAAACAGATGTAGCATGTTGACGATCAATGTCTGTCCTTTCAACACAGTAATTTGTAAGGCCTGAGAATGGCTGAGTAGCTCAGGCTACTGCTGCAGGATGCCCACTGGAGTGAGTGGCCACTCATGTATGCCTTTTAAAGTTACACTCCATCCATCCAGACAAGACCCAGTCTTAGATTTAGTTGTGTGGATGGAGGCAGCACTATAACAAAAAAAAAATCATTGTGGAGTGTGGTGGAATTGTAGGATTCGATGAAGCTTCAACACACCTCCTCTCTACCTCCATCTCTCCCAGCTGACTGGATATGAATAATTGACCCCATAGTCTGGGCCCCTGCTCATTACTGGGGGAAGTGTCGGCCTGGTTTGTGATGCTATGAGGGAAGGTGCGAGCGCCCACCGTCCGGCTTGGTTTTCCCCTCTACCTCTGACCACACACCAGTCCTTCATCTTTAATGGCCTGTGCCGTGATCGGACATCCAGCCTCTCCAACCTTCCAGCCTTGCCCAGTTCATCAAGAAGGTGAACGGTTGGGCAGCAACACATCTACTGCCAGAGAGGAGTTTTTCAAGAATTCTTAAGAACTCTCTTGTGAATTTAAGGAGTTTTGGGCAGGATTATCAAAGGGTGCAGAGAGGTAGACAGGGGAGCGAACACTGACATCCAGGAAAGTTCTGTGGGAAAGTTTTCAGGTACACACTCAAACTAGAAGAAAAGTATTCATGGTCTTAAAGTGAGAGTCCTGGCTATTTTGATAAAAGTTGAAAAAGTCACCCAAAGAAAAGTTGTGCACAGAGCAACACGATGCCATTCCAAATAAATGGTAAATGGCCTGCATTTGTATAGCGCTTTTCTAGTCCATAGGACCCCGAAGCGCTTTACACTACATTCAGTCATTCACACACACTTTCACACACTGGTGATGGTAAGCTACACTGTAGCCACAGCTGCCCTGGGGCGCACTGACAGAGGCGAGGCTGCCAGACACTGGCGCCACCGGGCCCTCTGACCACCACCAGTAGGCAAACACGGGGTTAGTATCTTGCCCAAGGATATTTGGCATGCAGCCAGGATGCAGCCTGGGATCGAACCACCGACCTTCTGATTAGTGGCTGCCCTGCTCTGCCACCTGAGCTACAGCCACCCCGAAATAACCAACAAATGATAAAACTGAACTCAGGCAAATGTGACGTTTACTGTGCTTCACCTACTGTGAGGTCACCATATGAGCCATTTATTACTACAGTGCATTGAATCTGAAACATTTGTATCCAGATAGGAGTGGCAGTGAAGACAGTAGCCACTAAACACTGGTAAGGAAAACAATAGTTGATGGGTTGTACCCTAATACATCAATCAGACAAGTCAGTCCTCTCAGCTCCCTGCAGAGAGATCCGTGGGACGCAAAAGAGGGACCACACAAAACACAAATGAGAAGCCACAGTATGGACTGATGCATGATGAGCAACCAAATTAGATAGAGAGAAGGGCTGACTGAGGAAGATACATATGGCTTAAGACAGTAAATTAGTGCGTTGGAATAAATGTGGTATTGTGCTTGTACGTATAGGATTTTTTTCAGTTCAATGTTTCACTTCAGTTTGGGTCTTTTGTAGGCCTGTTGAACATACAGTGCGTGCATTTTCACACAAAGATTTTAAACACAAATGGTATATCATAAAAAAATAATGCCTCTCTTCTAAATGAACGTTGTCCTATATTTACCCCGGACTCTATAGTAAAAAGAGCTTTACCTGAGCATATGTCTAAATATTAATTATACACACAAAGTGTTATGTGGTTTGCAACATTATCTCAAATCATTCCAATCTCCAAAAAGAAAATATCACAAGTTAGTTGTGCAAACAATAAAAATAACTTGTGTTCACACTGCCCCGAGACGTTACCTCTTGAGGTCATGAAAAAGAGGATACTTTGATATTTTTACACTGCCTTAAACCCCTTAAGGAACAGGCCTCCAATGTTTGAGAATTATTTTTATAACAAATCCCTACAAATTATGATCAAAATGGACTGCCACATTACTTGTGCGTTATGTCTATTTTGTTGTTTGTAAATACATTTTTGCTGAACAAGTTTCATTCCAGTGGCACTAAAAATTTACTGAAACATGTTTTCAATCATACGTGTAATTAAGTGTTCTTCAAACAGCGATGGTAATAGTTCCTGTAATTGATTATTTTGTCTCATACAATAAATATGTAGCTTACAAAGAAGACGAACAATAAATGTTTTTATTATTAATTCGTTTGTTGTTTATGAACAGCCATCTCACTATATTTAGAGGCATAATGAACATAAAAGAAATAACAGAATAGGTTTGCATTCAAGTTTGTGCTGCAGGCCTGGCAAACCCGTAAGGCAGATATTCGCTAGTTAAACTAATACTTAGAAGATAACTTTAGGATGCTAGCAGTCAATTAAAACATTAGCAGTGTGCTAAACTAAAATATTTAAATATTGAGAACCAAAAAAGTGTCCTTGTGTCTCGTTTAAGGGGTAAGCTTACACAACTGGCAAGCTAGTCTGAGCCATCAAAAAATGCAACTGCTAGCTATTTGATAAACAAGACTTTAAAGTAAAATTCTAAGTATTATAAATTATAATAATTTAATTCCTTAGTTATGCTAATTTTACTGTTGACAACATTGATTGTTTGAGCGTAACAAACAGAATTTGTTTTTACTTGCAGTGTACTCGCTCCATGTTTGGCACCCTAGCTTACTTAGCAAATACTAAAATGTCAAAAAATACTAATACTTAAAAACAAATTTTAAAATCAGAAACTCTGTAGCCAATGCCATAAACACCAGCATGCTATATGTGTACAAAAATACTGCTCAAAATGCCAAAAAAACAAGCAAACCTTGGCACTGGCACTTCACGAACAAGAAAATCACAGGTAATTGTTTTCAAACAAGGTATTTTCTCTATGCAAGCTTTTGTTCACCACTGGGGAAAAAACTTGCTATTAATAACCTAAAATTTCAGGTTAGTGTGTCGACATTTTGCCTTATTCAGATGTGACATTTGACATTTAGAGAAATGTAACTCAAAACTGAGATAATAACACAAAATTGTGAGACTTGCTGCTTCTACAAGGACCGTTAGTGTGTTTTTGTGCTTGTGTGGATAAAAGTAAAACATGTTTTTAATATAATTTCTAGTTACATATTTATTTATATATTTGCTTTCAAAGGATTTTGTAAAATCACGTGAACCAACGTGTCACCAGATATCACCCTTACAAAGTAAAAATGATAATGAGCGAAGTTCCGTATACGTAAGTCTGTTACTATATATGTTCTTTACTTATATCCAACAATTAATTTGGTTTTATATCAACAGTAAATTTCTAATAGCATTTATTAACAAGGATATCACCTTGCAAAAAAAAAAAAAGATAGAAGAAGAAAGGCAAAAACACCTCAAATTCATACCTCAAAAATTCATTTCCAAGCATCACACCCAACACATTCAGCACAAAATGAGTGAGTGGCACAAGTTTCAGTCCATAGAAACAAAGAATAGCGAGGTGTCTTACCCACAATGTGGATGAAAGAGATTATCAGAGCTGCTCCTGGTTGTTTCATTGGTCGCAGGCAGCCAAGGATTGTGGAGGAGAATATCGCAGAGCTGTCATTGTGTTTTCAGGGAGGGAGAGAGGAGGGAGACATATTGTTTGAACTGCGAGTAAACGCTGTGAAAATGGCGGAGCTGGCATATTTACACCCATGGTCCGTGGGGGGATTACATGCAGCGTTTTTATGTCATCCGTTTGACAGCATCATCTAATGGAGGTTTTGAAGGTTCCCTCTCATTAGCTGAGTCGGCCCGGCACTTAACGCTTTGAGTTTATAAAGACAATAGCTGCCAAACCACTGGGCCTTTAACAAGCAACAAAGGAGAGGTTAACAATCAAAGAGCCGATGTCTGTTTGCCAAACTTGAGTGAAAAGTTGCCAGCTCGCAAATGACAGCTGGAGTGTCCCCAAAAGAACCTAAATGCTTATAAGTGAAAAATAACGTCAGTGTTTCGGGGCTTTAGATGTTTTAGTAAGTGTAACTGATGAAATCTAACAACAGTTAAACAACAGGGTTTTTTTGTAATGTTTAGTCCTGTGAAAAAGGTGGGATGTATCGGTTAGATTTAACTTCTTTGTCCAAAGAAATTATATCACAGTCTGGCTGTAGAGAAAAATAATTATGACAAATGCCACTAAGGTATTTAGCCTCGAGCAAACAACATCTACTTTATCACTTTGTTTCCAGTCTTTAGTAAGACCATGCCCCCCATTAGACACTGTTTGATATAGAGGCACTATAAAGTATTTAAAAGCACCTCGAGGTCAAGATATGTTCTTGCATGTATAGATGCAGAAAAACAGGAACAGTGCTGGAAACCGTGGTTATTTTTATTGTGTAATACAATAAGCATGTGGAAATAAGCTTGTGCCACAGCATATGTCCATCCAGTTACATTAACTTGATGATTAAATCTGTTCCAGCACATCCCAAAGATTCTCAATGGGGTTAAAGTCTGGACTCTCTGTTGACCAATCCATGTGGGAAAATGATGCCTCATGCTTCCTAAACCACTCCCTGAGCCTGATGAATCCTGGCATTGCCATCTTGGAATATGCCTGCACCATCAGGCTCTAAAAATCCTACTGATGGAAAACCTAGCTGATGGTCATTTAACTAGCTGGGTAATCTAAACTTTTGAGCACATGACACTGATTTCTTTAGATCTTGAATCCAATTTGAAGGCGCTTATCTGTCTAACTTCCAGGCTATTGTGTCTACAAATTATATACATTAATACATAATTGTAGACAAATCAGACTTTCGGAGTTACCTTGAGCTTGATGTTCACTTTGAAAGAAGAAAGGGTATTTTTAATTATTCTTCAATTTTTTTAAGAATATAAAACTAATTGTTCAAATAGGAAATGACATAATCATCATCAGTTTTAGGTAACAGAATAGAGAAGCAGCAAAGCAACACTTTTGAAAAGCTCAACCCTGTCAGGTCTCATTTTTAAGCCATGTTGATAAATGACTGTAGCTCTAAATAGTCTGTTTTAATGTGAATGGTTTGCATGCGTCTCTGAAGCCAGGGAGGTTAATTTTAAAAAGCCAGCACGTGGTTGGGGAGTTATGGTTAGACCTCACAGCGTTAAGCCACAGAATGTTTGGAGTTTACATATGAATCAGTCACATCTACAAATGGTAAGCATTGTATGATACTAAAAAAGTCTACCCAGGTAAAAGCCAGAAGCCAGAAAAACAAAGATTCAATATTTTGTTTGATGATCTAAAAGAAAATTAGGGGGGGAAAAAACAAGCTTTAAAAGGCCTCTTGTCTTTCTCCTGAAAGCAGCACAACAACCTGCTTGTGTTACAGCCTCTCTCGCTCTGACGTTTAGACACAGCAAAGTATTCACCCACCAATTACCCACAGAACCCCTTTCTCTCCTTACAGCCGGGGCCCCTTTAAAAGGGAACAAACAATAACAACAGTGAAAGCTCCTCAACTAAAAGAGACACATTATAATGCGGGCAGACATAAGAACGAAGGGTGTGGAAAGACCGTGCATTGATAGAGATGAAATTGAACTTGATTAAAAAGCAAACAAAACAAACCCCCTACAAAACACAAACACTCTGCGCACTTTGTGAATGGGACTGCGCAAAGCTAATATGTAGCTCCCTGAAATGCTCCTGAGGAGGTGAGATGAAAAAGACAACTGTTTAAAAGGAGAGATCGTCTTCTGTTTGGCTGACATATTTACACAATTATGTGCGGGATCCAAAGCAGCGCAACCGGCATTTCTCCTTCTCGACAAGTCACAAGAAGTTTACTTTCCTCACCTCTTCCTTACCTTCGTGTCAGGTTGATTAAATGAGAGCGCGTGACATAGATCTGCAGAATAATGCCGTCTGGCAGAACAGTGTCGTCATGTTTCCTGATGGAGGTTCGCTGACTTAACTCTCCATCAATTAATCTTAAGACAGTTACACGCACACTCCGCGACACTTGTGATATCTTAAAATGTGGTTTTGATTGATTATTTCCACCGGCAGCCCTCCAAATTAGAGCTAATCTTATTGCTTCATTCACATTATGAACTAGTATAAATGAAATCTTCTCTCGGTTTCACATTCATTCCTACAACTTAATTAGAAGCATCGCACCTTGTCTTGTTTAGCGATCAGTTGCCGTTGCGGGTGGATGTGTCACCAGCTCATAATGAAGGAGTCTGTGCAATAAAAGCACAGTAGAATACACGGCATTGCACATAATGCTGCGAGCAATTAAGTTCAGTCAAACAAAAAAGGCCTTATCCAGATTCACTCCCTCCATTGAAATCCAAAGGAATTCCTAAGTCATCTTCCATGTCTCTGAGGCATTCACTTACAATGGCACTTTTATCATATGCTTATCAGTGGTGGCCCCTCTCTTATAGAGCTCGATCTTTTGGCCCCTCAATCACGGAGCATATTACTCCTCTGTCAGAGCAAAGCACTTCCTAACGACAGGGAAGCCAGCTGGGACTGAGGAGAGGGCAGGAGGCACATGCATTAACATAATAATCCAACCACACTCCCACAGGCCCCAGGGCCAGACAGCATATTAGGTAGGCCCCCCTCGTGAAGGTCCTTGCAGAGAAATAAAGCTGCTTTATGGCGAGCCTGTCAACCTGTAGCAAAGGCAAGGATTTACCTGTGCTAATTGTTGACTGAGAGCGAACCGCGCGGCGCCACCAGCAGCACACGTGTGAAGAGAGATCTTGTTGCGTTCACAAAAAAGGCTAAGTGCTGGCTAATGTGAGGTGTAACTTAACCTACTTCTGAATATCTCACGACGGATTAAAGAGAATAAGTAAGGCTGTTTCTTTCTCTCCCTCTCTGCGCGCAGTTGCTTTGTTGCCTTCTGCAATGCATCGCATTGCAACACAACATAACCCAGTAGCCTGACACATATTTCTGAGTATAGGAAGCATCTCCTCGCCTCCTCATATTTACTGAAGCGAAATGCGGAGAGACGTAAGCTTTGAGGACAAGAGAGACCGAGAGGGGAGAGAATAAGGGGGTTGGGTGTTGGTTCCGCAGCCTTCCCTGTGGCATAAACTGGGGAGTGTTAGCAGCATGCACTGAGGCCTATAATCCTTTGCACTGGGGTCCCATGGTACCTTGTGTGGCCTGCACATTTCTAACCACATGAGACATTTACTATCATTGCATCAAAGCTGTCGTAATAAAGCCATGCAGCTTTATTGCACCGCTTACGCCTGGAGACACGACAACAAAAAGCCAACACACCAGCAGCAAGAGAAAATGTGGAATAAGAGACTCGAGTTCAGCCAGTCGGAGAAACTTCAACTTCTGCCAAACCCAATTCAGAGTCACATCGAGGGGTGGAAAAGCAAGGGTTCACTCAGAGAAGAGAGTCAGCAAGTAATGTATTAGGAAAGCTGTAGCAAAGGGCTGTGTGGAGCATTTTCATTGGAAGGCCTGTCTAGCACAGTCTGTCTGTCAGAGCACCTCTAATGTGAATGTCCCACTGACTGCTGTTAGGCTGTCAGTCGCTGGTTGGGGTCCTTGACTGAAGACACTCACTAACAGTTCACACACAGTAGCACCTCAGTAGCAAGAGTGAGGCAGCTGTGGAAGAAGAGAGGAGTGAAGAGAAAAAGGATCTCCACAGATCATTTTGATCAGGAGACAAGGTGAGAGTGAGGTATACCTCTCCCCCCCAAGCCCCCGCCCCATGAAACGACAACTCTCTAATTGGTGGAAAGGGAAGCCTGTCCGTGGCCGTGTGCGCTCTTAGATCTCTCCCAGGACAGCCAAAGCAACGTGCCAATTACTGCCAATTGTTGGCCTGTGGTTGAGATGTGGACAGTTGTCCACATGGAATAAGAGTGAAGGCCTGGCAAACGCTGCTGCTGATGCTAATATGATATAACAGCGATATAAAATGGCACGGTTAGACCACATACTTTCTTAAAAATAAGCTATTAGCATTTGTTAAACACACATCATTTTGATTTAACTTGTTAATGACCCCTTGAAACTAAAATAAGTTCAATATAAGGCACTAGGAACACGTGGAGCGTAAACACTTGAAGCTAACCGTAATCTCGACCACCGAACTGAGCCTGCACTTTTTTAACAGCCCAAATAAAGCCCATGTTTAGCCCGGCCAGCAGACCATTATGGGGGTCCTTCTCGGCGGAAGTGGAACCTACACTTGCTTCATCCATTATCCATTAGCCGCCCATCATGGTGTAGGTCAGAGCTGGAGCACAAACTCTCCGAGCAGTCGCACAGAAGCCAAGAATAAGGGGCTCTAACAACTCAGCTCATCCACTGCTCATAACAAGGAAGCCAGAAAGCGTAGCAGAGAGGAGGGAAAACAGTCATAATTCTCGTTCAACTAAAAATCACTATAATGCTCTTTAATTGTGTAGGCAAAAAATCTTTTCAAAAGAGCATGGTAATTTTACCCTGTTAAATTATTCAGCGCACATTAATAACAGTTGGGGCCGGGGTGGACGAGAGCGGCTGTTTTAGGAATGATGAGCTGCTGGAGCTGGGAGACAGGATCTCACTAAGGCAGTTTTAAGCCTCGTTTTAAAGTTACATTTTCAAGTAAACGACGTTAAAAAAAAATGACCCGGAGTAACCCCGAGTGTTGGCGCAGAGCTTTAAATACACTTTAAAAGACGTCTTTTTCTGGGGAGAGGCATCAAGTTCACAATGAGAAGTTAATTGTGAGTAGGAAGTGGAAATCAAAGAACATACTCGAGTATTTTTGGTTCCTCTGTTAATTGGCTGCATAGTTTAACCTGCACAATTAAGGCGATCCTCAATTAATCGTTATAGGATTATATAAAGGGTTGCTGTCTAAAGTTGGAATGCGCCTTGAGCTAAAACGTAAAATATACCCAGGTTATCTTAACCTTCATTAAAAGCCAGAAGTGCTAGAAGCTGGGGTTTTCTTTGCTGGTTAATAATTTGCAACAGTGAGAATCACAGTGGAACAAGTAAAGTATAAAGAAAAAGGTCATAACCAAGATCTGATGAAGGGCAGTGCGCACAATGTGCTATAAGGGATTTCATCCAGCAGATAGCACGTTCAAGAGAGCAATGCAAATGAGAATTTGCATGAACTATGCACCAGGAAAGGTAATATACATAATTGAGGAAAGGGTGGGAGGGGATTGGGGATAGCTGGGGTGTGGGGGGTTCTCCATCAAATACGGACATGAAGCAACACTTTCTGTACTTAATAATTAATATAATACAATGCACACACACATTGCAAGGGTTACATGTCATCCATCCGTTGAACAATGACTTTTAAGTGCACTAGAACATAGCGAGCCAGACAAAATATGCACAAATGTGTGCACGATGAAATACGCCTTCTTTCCCCATAAAGATGAAGTTAAAAAAAAAAAAGAAGAGAAAAAAGCAACAAACGCCTTCCCTAAGCAGAGAGAACTATTCCTCTGAGTTCAAAGTCAGGGGTCTACTCTAAATATTTGTGTATTAAACATAACAGCAAAGATGGAATAAATGGAGGGCTCGAAAAAGAAGTGCACGGCCTGCAGGAGAAAACAGCACAGCGCTGCAATGCTTCTTAATGTCAGCTCGACTAACACAAACAACCATGAAAAACAAGCCAGAGCTTCAAATCTTGTTGAAAGTATCAGCATTGCTCAGAAGCATGGTCCCTGCAATTCATACTTGTGCTGGGAACGTTGATGGAACTGGTCTGGTCTTTGCAGATAAAGCATCACCTTCTGTCTGTTTCAAAAATATATATAATAAGACAAAAAGAAGCTCTTAGAATTGAGCCACTAATGGCAGTTACGCCTCAGCTGAATCGGTTCAGTGTCCTTACATGCACAGCTTTCGAGGTATGCATCAAGGACCAGTCTAAGTAGGCACTGTGCAGCATGATTAAATCTAAAAAAGGCTGACTCTTACTCAGTTTGTTTGTTTATTGAGGCAAGTCAGGGGGTGCTCTGAGCCTCAGAACTGCATTTAAAGCTGATCTGGCTCCTTCAGACAGCGCTGCATCCGACTTCCTGTTGTCGACTCGCAGTTGCCACAGAAAAAATTGCTGCTGCAGCCTTAGACAACCTACCATACTTTGTATGCCGAAAGAAAAGAGTTAATTAGAAATACAAATTCTCCCAGATTGTTATTAATGGGAACTGTAGAGTAAGCAACACATATTTTGTGCCCATAAGTAATTCTCAGGTATCTTTGATCTGTGGCCCACAGCGGATGCTGCTGCGTGCCGCTGTCTGGCTTCTGGGATTCTGCCAGCGCCAGACATCTGGCTACTTTGTTATCATTGGCTGATCTGCTCCCGGGAGGCCACTCTTGTGACACCAGGCAGAGAGTGTCCTGGCAAGGAAAATTATCAGCACATTTTGAGTGGATTAGAGTTCCAAAGTGGTCTTCAAATCTCTACAGGGGTCTAGAGAGCCATGCTCTACTGGGGGCTCCTCAGGGCTCTGTTTTGACACCACTGTTGATTTGAAAGGCAGCGAGGGTACGGCTCCCACTGTTGCATCTCAGGATTCAGGCAACATCTTAGGAAGTGGGGGGAAAAAAACACCCCAATTATGATCTGTCAGATGTAGGGAGAGGCGGGGGGAGGCACCAAAGACTTTTCTTGATTAGTGTGGAAATTCTGCGTAGCAGCAAATGTTTGTACTAGATTGGAGTATGTCGCTTATACTCCGGTGTCATGTCTGGCAAAAATACATTAAGCCCGCATTCATTTTTTACTTACTAATGCAGTTTTGTTGTTCTTCAGATTCTGCTGCTGAGAAATTTCACATTCATAATACCTTTTGCCTTGAGCTTTTTATATATATCTTTTTCAACTCTAAGGGAGTTAAATACGACTCCATCTCAGAGGTTGTGTCTGACAATCCGTCACACAAAACACTTAGAGGTCAAAGAAAAGAATGCTGCCTAAGCACTGGCTTAGTGGAGGGAAAAAAGCCATGATGTGACAATCTGAACCTTATTCACAGAATTGATTGAGGTATCGTGTCTTCTCCCTTTTTTCTCTTGGCGTTTCCATTTGTGAATACAAAGCTGCGGTGACCCATAAATATTACATGGTGTGGAGATGCAAAGCAGGAATTAATGACTGGTGTGTGTGTGTCTGTGTGTGTGCGTGTGAGAGAGAGAGAGAGAGAGCGTGCGTAAGGCAGGTCCCTATGGGATTCTGCTTAGACAGGCGGGCATAGTGAGGGTGTGGTCTCTCTATCTCTGTCTCTCTTGCACACAATGTAGGCTGTATTTTTTCTCTCCACTTATCCACTGGGATGCAGGATTTTTGGCCAGTGTGCTAACCTGCTGTCAGTAGGCCTGAGATTGCATTGCACTGTATGTTCACTGACTTATCCACTAAATTAATCCCGATAATTCGACACGGAAACAGGGCTAAAGCTTTAAAGTCACAATGTTTTGGTCCTGCTAAATGATGTGACATCATTTGCTGTTTATTATAACAAGAGTGCGGAAAGTGCTCACATCTAATGAGTTGGAAAAGCTGTCTCTCTTTTTGAAAGCTCCGTTAGCCCGAAGTTTAGCATTAGATTTGACAGCAAGTTTCATAAATAACCATTTTGTCAATTTCAGGCAATATGCATGAAGAACACGCTGATATTTTTGGAAATGGGTTGAAAGTATGACCATTTGACACTCAACAAAGTAACTAGCAGTTTTAATCAATACTGAAAGTAATCATTAGTTGCACTGTTTAACCTACACATAATAATGTACGCCTGATAAACTTGACAAGATGATCCAAACTGTGGACCGAGGCCTGATTGGTTCCATCAAAGTTTATATTAAAGGATAAGCTAACATGTCATCAGGCCACGGCGAGGTAATGACAAAGTAGTTACACGGAGATACAAGAAAGAGACTGACGAGCAGAAAAATACAGACACAGAGAAAGAGAGGCAGAGAGTGAGATCAGCTTTTCCTCTCTGCTTAGCGTGATGAATCGTTTGAGGAGGGGCCACTTGACACCTGTCACCTAACCAGCCAGGCACAATTACCTCCAGGGGGAGGACGGGGGACTTGCTAGGGAGTTGCGCATAGCTCCCAGTGAAATAGGCGAGCGTTTGAAGATCATTAGTGTTACAGGCCCTGTCTTCGTGGCCCTGTCCAACCTCCTGAATGGCTTGCTTTGATCACGGCACTGCGTTTTTGTCAATAGTATGAGTACACCGCATAAATTATAAAGTTATACACACAAAGTCAGCAGGTAAAATGCCACGCTCAATTTCTGTTTCGGCCACAGATGGGCAGATGATTGCAGGTAATGAGCATCATCATCATCATCATCACGATCATCCGTCTGCAACCAATAATGTGCGGTGGCCGAGCTCTCATGTTGCTATTATGTTCAGGCCAATAGCTTTGGAAAGTGGCACTCACATGTTTTTATAGCGAAAGAGAAAAAAATATCAGTGAAGGGTCTCAGAAAAAAATCTCAGTCTTGTGTAGCTGTGAATCCAGATTTCTCCTGCCATGAAAGAGTGAGAAATTAGGCTAATGTGTACTTTTAATCAACCAATTTAAAGATGTATTTTACGTTTTTTGGGCAGTTAATCGAGAGGTCCGTGGTTCGATCCCTGGCTGCTCCAATCTGCATGTCGAAGTATCGTTGGGCAAGATACTGAACCCTGAGTCACCCCCCATGTGAGTTTGTGAATGCTTGATGAATGAGTGGTTAAATGGAGTAGGAAAGCGCTATACAGAGTAGCCCATTTGTTTACAGTGGGGCAGGTAAATGTGACAAAGTAAATAATGTGAGGCTGTTAAAGACGAGGTTAGACCGGTAATGTTTTAAAAATCTCTAAATAAAATATAATTACTGCAAAACTGGAGTCATGATAAATAATAAATATTATATATATAAAGGTAAAATCCTCAAACATGCACAGCTTAAAATCACTTGGATAACTGGATTCATATAAATAATATGAGCACAAACAGAAAAAAAAAATCCACATCCTGTATATGTTGATGGTGAGTTCAAGATTAAACAGTATAGACAATTTCACAGATGACAGACATTCAGATATGTCACACAACGCACAACTGCCGCAGCACGCCCCTTAAGTATTGTGTTTCGCAGTGCACTGCAGCGGTTTCAGCGAAGACATGATCATTATAGCTGATGAGGCAAGGGCTTCGGATGATGACAGCGTGACAGCAGAGAGCTTTTTAATTTGTCGGATCAGATTGTGACACGCTCCATCACAGGATGGAGGAAATCTTTTCATTTGTGCAGAAGAGAGTGGGGGAAAGGAGGTCAATTAGCATCAGCCATTAGACAACTCAGTGACAAGCAATATATTACTGTGCGGGACAGTCAAACTAATGAGAGAGGCAGCAGAAATGTTCATCCAGGTCAGACACAATTCTACAACCAGCCTGGTACATTAATCACTTTGTATAGCGGTTGACATATGCATTCTTCTCCTCATGTGCACTGCCTTCCTCACCAGCACCTTTTCTGCCATTTGAAGTCTCAAAGGAATGACTGTCATGTCAAATATTATCCTACAGAGCCGTGTGAGTCGATGATAAACCAAACGGATTCAGTTTACAGTTAAAAAAAACAACAAATGTGCTTTGTTACATATGTAAAATTTTGTTCATTCTGTCCCGTTATTTAAGGTTAATCTGCAAAATGTGGTCAAAACTGTAGGATACGTTACCAGATGTGAGGATGACCACGCATTTTTAGAGCTCACAAAGCCTGCCTACACTGTGATCTTTGCCAAAAGCAGCATGAAAGAAAGGATCTCATTTTATCAGCAGAGGCAGTCTCAAAGTGAGTTTTTTTTTCTCTTTTCCCTTTGCCAGGCAGGCTTTATTTGACTGACTGTCAGGTATCACGCTCCTCTCTCGATATTGATCTGAAGTACCTAAAGGTATGTGACATCATTATGAGGCTTGACCTTATCATCTGCTGCCCTGCAGCCTATAGGCAGGGCTGGGCCAGAATCTAATGCCTCTCCCCTAAAGGTTGGCATCTGGTGCGTAATAGGGAAATTGGTGCTGGTGTTATTTGTTTTCCTGACCTCTTAGCCTGAGGTTGACTTCACTACTACACCAGGTTAGCTGGTTTTGCTGTTGGCAGCAGTAAAGGAATCAACAGAAAGTGATGAAATTAGCAACACCGGTGTAATGTAAATGTACAAATAAATAAACAATGGAAATAATTGTGGAGTCTAAAAAGCACCATTTTACCATGTTTCTATATTTGAAATGAACGTGTGCAACGTGAAGGGTGATACTTTCAATGGTGTAACCCTCATATGATTATCAGCTGACTCTGTTGTTTTTGTTTTTCAGCCTTTACGAATCACTAATAATTTGGTTCATTCTCACAGCCTTCATCAGTTTCAGTCATTTTTATCTAAACAGCTCAGAAATCAAGTGTAAGACAGGATGCATCTGAATCAGCTGCACATTTATACACTAAGAAGACCCAAAATATCTCCAAGAGAAGTCGGAGACCAAAACAGAGCTAAAAGAGAGACTGTAGGGTTAAAAATAACACAGTCACGTCCTACAACTGCTCGTGTGTAAACAACCGTTTGCCTGCACATTTGCCCGCTTTTTAAAGTTAACATGTCAGATCTTGTTCCACTGACCCCAAGCGGCAAAAGAAAAAATAGTTTCCTGCAGATTTGTAAGTCAAGTTCAGAGAAAGCCTCCTTCCCTCCAGCTTTTTGGACTGCAAAGTCATAAAAATGTCCAAATGTTTTTCTTTCTCAAACTACCCATAAAATCATTAGTTGTCATTAATCTCTGGCTCTCTTCCACAGCATGCCTTTTGTCCTGTCATTCTCCCCTCATTCCAACTAGGTCGCGGCAGATGACCGCCCCTCCCTAAGCCTGGTTCTGCTGGAGGTTTCTTCCTGTTAAAAGGGAGTTTTTCTTTCCCACTGTTGCCAAAGTGTTTGCTCATAGGGGGTCATATGATTGTTGGGAGTTTCTCTGTTGTATTATTGCAGGGTCTACTTTACAATATAAAGCGCCTTGAGGTGACTGTTGTTGTGATTTGGCGCTGTATACGTAGAATTGAACTGAGCTGAATTAAAACATAATTTGACTGTCTCGCAAACTGTTGATGCTCATACTTTGCCCCATGGAGAGATCAAATGCGCTTACAGTTGAGCTGCGATTCTGGAGCAGTTTTTGAACCCGCTTTCATTATCTCAAGTGGCGAGCCACTTGTTCCGCCTGAGAGCTACAGTACAGTGTGTGACATTTAGTAAATCCTGAAGGCTTCTACCTTTTGTTGTATGCATTTAAACAACACATTAAAGCCGGAATGTTCCTCGTGGAACCTGTCACATTTCCCAGGTAAAGCAGATGAATAAATAAAACGCTGCTTTTGGTGACTGAAACACATCCCCCCCCACCCCCCACTCTCGTTTTTGTGTGTGTGATTTGCTGTTGCCTTGAGTTAGATCCTGATCTCTTTGTAGACCCTCTCCCAACAAGCATTGACCTTCTGCTCCAGCATGTAAAGAGCTCCACGAGATCAGAAAAGGTAGGGGGAAGCTGTGAATAAAGGCATCACCACTGCGAGCAGTCGAGAGACTTCATCCACTTCACTCCACACTTCTCTCCCTCTCCTCTCTGCCTCTGCCTCACAGTCGAGCTTTATCTCTGTGTTCAGTCTAGGAGCGGAGATACCTTGTTGGCGGCACAAAGGAGCGGTTCTGTAATAAAAACAGCTGTCTCTGGTGGTCTTGGTGTAATTGGGATTGTTAACGTGGAGAGCTCCTGAGGGAGGCTGAGAAGAGTATGTCTTTGTGTAAAAGCACACAGACACCTCTGCAGCACTCCTTGATTCGAATGTAAGTAAGAGAGTGAGGAGGAGGAGGAGGGGAGAAAAAAAGCAAACAAGTCACCTGAGTTATATCAAGCCTTGCTGCATGTGCTCCCTGTTTTACTTTTTGGCTTTACTTTTATTTTTAGATGGAGCAGATTTATTTATATATGTATGTAGCAAAGATCCTTGAAGTGCTAGAAATCTTTTTTTCTTTTTTCTTTTTTTGCACAATTACACTGAGGCTATATGTTTTTAAAGGCAAGGTATGTGCAACTTAAACAACTATGTGTTTTTTCCCCTAATAGCAACATTGCCTCAAATTACTGTATCAGTGTGATGATATAAATGGAGGGAAAACTATTTAAAACTGGAGGAGCATTTGGCTAACTATATGAAAATGTTGAAAAAACTCATATTTACACATCAAAATATTTTCACAGTGTAAAAATAAAATTGAAAAAATCAGAAATGCTATTCTGATTAATGCATTTTATTTTCTTTAATAAAATATTGTCATGAGTTAGATGTAATAATTTATTTATTGTTGATGAATGATTAAAGATAAAAATTGAAATGCTGCACATAATATGTTGTTTATAATTAAAAATTCTATAAATAAAAAAAAGCAAAACAGTAATACGTTAAACCAATACAGTAAAACAAATATAACAGCTTTAAAAAGAAAAGGGGGGAAATATGTGGAATCGCAGCTTAATTGTGTTTCTGTTTGCCATGACAGACCCTTCAAAGGTAATTCTGTTAAACATTCTGACACTGTGTCCTCCCTCAAACGTGAGAAAGCTGTTGGCAAAGGAAGTAAAAGCCTTAGGTATGTGAACACACTCGCGAAAGTGTTGAAAGTGCACTTCAAAGTCAATTGCTTGGGAGAAGCTGGGGCTGATTTATTTGACTTAAGATATACTTTTTTGTGTGTTTCATTGTGGATGAAATTTTCATACACCGATTTAGAGGTGGTGAAATATAAATGATTTCTTTAAAGTTTCATCATAAATCAGTCTGTCGGTGTATGTGAGCAGACACTGATTGCTCCTTGATGTCTCCCGAGCCTGATCTCTGTCTCCCGAAGTCTGGAGGTGGCTCCAGCAGCGCCTGTTGTCCCGCTGGGGAACAACATATTTCTGCAGCTGGATGGCTCTCTTGCAGTGTGCAGCAACACCAACAGGCTTGTTGTGGCAGCCATGGGGACATATTAAACGTATGTGCGCATTAGAAAAAAAAACAGCGAACATGGCATCGAGTCGCTTGCAAAGACACACGCTGTATTCAGGAAAGCGCGTTTTTAATCGCGGCTGTAATATCTGTATTTTTAAAAAATGAAGCTGCAGACACAAAGCAGAGCGGCGAGATGTAGACTTTAATTATAAGAATGAGAACAGACTTAATGTTCTTTGAAAAAGGAAGTGATTAAATGTGGAATCCCGAACATTTGATATTAGTAACACATTTAAGGAGATGAGTGATCTTTTCAAACACATCATCGCCTTACACCTGTCACAAGAAGTGTGACAGGTGTAAGGCCGAGTGTCTCTGTCTATCTCTGTCTAAACACAGATTTTTATATATATATATATATATATATATATATATATATATATATATATATATATATATATATATATATATAAAGATTGAATATTTCCACTCTCCTTTAGCTTAGGCTACTTGGAAAACAATTAGCTGTTTCTATAGACGGAGCCATATTAAATAAATTAGGCACCCCTTGTTAATTACAACGTGATTAAACGTTTTAATTACGTTACCGATAATGTGGCGTAATTAGCAAAGAGATAAGATAATAGGCTGCTATGACAAGTGTGTGGATTTACAATTTAACGGTGTTCATTACTTTAAAAGGAAAAATCCACTTTTATTGTCATTCATTAACGTGCAGCCTTTACGCATATTCCAACGTAGAGGAATAACAAAAAAAATTCATTAGGTACAATTCGTGATTCTTCAGGTATTTTCTTTTTTTTCAAGATTACAAAATATGGTTATATATTTAGTATAATTTCATATGATTTTTACTTTGGATGCTAAGATAGTAATCGAGTCACTTGCCATTCCTGTTTCAAAACTCTGTGCAACCTTTAGTTATCGTAGTAATCAGTTTTTTTCCCCTTTACTATAGCGGAAAAACTTGTGTAAAGGGGAGCTGTCCCTGTCCGTCGTGATAATTTACTCCCATTGCTCCCTCCGCGTTCAATATTTCCATGTAATTTTTTAAATTCAAGATTTTAAAAATATATAAATATTTTCTGTTACAACAAACCGGGATTCCGACTTTTATTGGACACGGTGTTGGTAACGAGGTGTTGGTGGTGTTGGTGATGAAGTAGATTCATTTGAAATAAATGCCTTGTTGCAGACTGCCCATGCGCAGAGTCCCCAGCGGCGGCGGCTGTGGTGGTGGTGGTGGTGGTGTGGCTAATGAAGAATAATAAATCATGAAAGGGTTTTTTTTTTTCAGGTGCGCTCAAAAGGGTGTGTGTGTGTGTGTGTGCGAGTGTGTGAGTGAGTGAGACACTGAGAGCGCTGTAGAGAGAGAAGGGAGAGGGTGTGTGTGCGCGTGTGTGTGTAAGAGAGAGAGAGAGAGAGAGAGAGAGAGAGAGAGAGAGAGGCGGAGAGAGACTCAGTCTGCCCTTCGCCTCAGAGCAGAGGCAGTTCGGGTCCCCGCAGCATTCAACGTAGTCGAAGAGGTACAATACAGAGACTGTCATCGCCATCACTTCTCACTTACGGTCATATCAAGACGGAAACTTTTGAGGGGAAAAAATAAACAGGTCAACGAGAACGGCAACAGTTTTCAAACTTGAAGTATTTTTGGAAATCCTAAGAGACGGAGAGAAACTTTTTTTTCTTGCTGGCGTCGTTGATGAGGAGCTCTGCCAAAAATAATCCAAGGCACACAACAACAACAACAAAGAAAACATATTGTGTAGTTGTGAAGGTGGGGGGCAAGCTGAAGGAGAAAAGGCACAAAGTGTTTTTGAACCATTACGCCACAAGTCCACAACGGGAAGAGGTATCATCGGCGCTCGGCTGCATGGTTTGTTGGCGTCTGTGATATCTCATTCGCCACAAAAAGACGAGACGCCTCTCCGTTACCTCCGCGCGCAATAATAAATAGATGTGATTCAGTGTTGGACGACCGTCTTCAGCCGACACTTTATTCGACAGTGACTTGAGATTCCTGCGAAGCAATTGGGCTTCAACTCCCGACCAGAGGAGGCGGAGTCTTAACTTATTAAAAGGAACTTGCCGAGGCTTGGACGCCCGCAAATATGATGATGATGTCTCTGAACAGCAAGCAGCCTTTTGCCATGGCCCACGCCAGCTTGCCCGAACCCAAGTACTCGTTGCATTCCTCCTCGTCCTCCACTCTGACTTCCAATGCACCTTCGTCCTCCTGCTCATCCTCCCGACACAGCAGCACCATCATCAGCAGCAGCGGCAGCAGCAGCAGCAGCTCGGAGGCGATGCGCAGAGCCTGTCTCCCAACCCCACCGGTATGTATTCTGCATAATCACTGCTTAAAGGCACATTTTGACAGCCCACTTTTTTTTTTCGTTGCTTGATGTTTTTTTCATGTCTGCACAGCAAATCACCCAACACCTCCATATTTTTTTTCCTCCTCTCTGCTCAACTTATGTATTCAGTCGGCTTTGCCTTTCGTATTAATTTTTATGACCTGGGATGTTGCATGTGTCTTGTTTTGTGTGCTCCCTCCTTTTTTAGGATTTCTTTTTTTCACATTCTGGAAATGTTTTAAACCGAGGAGTGGAGGGAGAATTCCCTGCTGACAGTTATGTGTGCATTCTATTTGCAATTGCAGAGCAATATATTCGGAGGCTTGGATGAGAGTTTATTGGCCCGGGCTGAAGCTCTAGCGGCGGTGGATATAGTCTCGCAGACCAAGAGCCACCACCACCCACCACATCACAGTCCCTTCAAGCCGGACGCAACCTACCACACCATGAACACGCTCCCCTGCACGTCGTCTTCCTCCTCTTCCTCCTCGGTGCCTATCTCTCATCCATCCGCCCTGGCTGGCCACCATCACCACCACCACCACCATCACCACCAGCCTCACCAGGCACTGGAGGGGGACCTGCTGGATCACATCACCCCTGGACTGGCACTAGGAGCCATGGCAGGACCCGATGGCTCGGTGGTTTCCACGCCTGCGCACCCTGCCCACATGGCGGGCATGAACCACATGCACCAGGCAGCTATCAACATGGCTCATGCCCACGGGCTACCGCCGCACATGGGCATGAACGACGTGGACGCCGATCCAAGGGACTTGGAAGCCTTCGCGGAGAGGTTTAAGCAGAGACGGATCAAACTCGGGGTTACCCAGGCGGATGTAGGGGCAGCTTTAGCCAGTCTGAAGATTCCTGGGGTGGGCTCCCTCAGCCAAAGCACCATCTGCCGATTCGAGTCCCTCACGCTCTCACATAACAACATGATCGCTTTGAAGCCCATCCTGCAAGCGTGGCTAGAAGAAGCCGAGAAATCACACAGGGAGAAACTTAATAAACCCGAGTTGTTCAACGGCGCGGAGAAAAAGAGGAAGCGCACGTCAATAGCCGCACCGGAGAAGAGATCGCTGGAGGCCTATTTTGCCATTCAGCCGCGTCCCTCCTCGGAGAAAATCGCAGCAATCGCAGAAAAGCTGGACCTGAAAAAGAACGTGGTGCGGGTCTGGTTTTGCAACCAGCGACAGAAACAGAAACGAATGAAATACTCTGCATGCGTCTGAAAAAAAAAACCCACCACCCTCAAAAAGACTTGGAACTGTTTAGAGATGATTTGTATCATATTTCCTATCTCACACGTTTTTTTCAATCATCGATGATGTGCTTTGAACTTTGAAAAAAAAATCCTGAAATCGAACAATGACTGACAAAAAAGAAAAAGAGAGAAAAAACTGGAGAGAGAGAGAGAGAGAGAGAGAGAGAGAGAAAGAAAAAACAGATCCAGTCACGTCTTTTACTCTCTGAGAGGAAGATGTGGAGTCAAGTAAAGCGTCGTTTGACAGAGCAAGTAAGACCACTGTTTCCACACTTACTATGCTTCACCTTTTTAATGCCAACGCAGTATGACTTACAGGACTCTACGCTTTAATTTGTATTTATAATTCATTTCAAATGGTGACTATAGTTTGGGTTAGAACTCCCACCTTCCCCACCCTCAAAGTGAAAATAGCGGGGCCATTTTACTCAAAGCACTTGGTTGGTGAATATTGGTGTTTATATTTTTGGCTTATAGGATAAGCTATATCCCCCCACCCCCCTCCAAGTTCATGACAGTGCAGTCTGACATTTATTCAGGGTCCACGAGGGGGATTAAGAGGACCACACACCACTTGTTCTTTTAAGCTAATATTAGATTACTGCCAAATATCCTTGTGTAAATGAATAACTTCCTTGTCTCTCACACACACACACACACACACACTTAATTTTGTGTCTAAATGTGTTATTAATTCCACTTATTTTTGTTACCACATGTGCTCAAAGTCGGGGATCTATTTTTCAAGATACCCTGGGTTTGGATTAAGTTAAGGTTAATATTATTCTAATTATTATTATTATTATTATTATTATTATTATTATTATTATTATTATGCCTCATGTGGGATTATCAAAACAGGGTGGCTTCTACAGATTTTTTCGCTATTTAAAAGAAAATTTGATTTGTCGCCGGCTACAATAAGTTTACAATCCAGCGTGGGCCGGTGTCTTATGAAGTATTTATTGAGTGAGGTCATGTTTACTTCATTATATATTTATTGGGATTTCCCCCCACCCACCCACCCCCACACTACCACCCCACCCCCTTCTCCTCCTCCTCCTCGTTTTGCTTGAGAAAATCAAATTCTGACAGCAAGTTAAGCGTGTTGTTCTGGTTTAAAGGGAAACGACTGTAAAACGTACGGTCACAAAATTGTTTTTGCGACTTTTAACGTCTGAGATGGTACAATCGAGATATATATGAGATAGTATTCTGTTTTTATATTATTTTATGTATGTTTTCCCCCCCTCTCCTGCTATTTATTTGTATAAATATACGCGCATCGTTATGGAGTCGTTGCTTGTTAAATCACCTTGTTTAAGTAATGTTTTGTTTTTGTTTTTGTTTTTTTGTTTTTCTTGAAGAGAAAAAGAAACAGCTTCATGGAAGTATACGTGTACAATGTAAATATTTCATTGGAACCAGTCGATGCACATAAATATATCCGTACAGGTTTTTGCTGTATTGCTGTTTAGCTGAGGTAACTTATTTCTGTAATGTATGTTGCTTTTGGTTCCCTGGTTAAATAATTCTATTAATTTATTACATCCATGTAATTTTAATTAATTAATTTATTGAACTGCAATATGTGTTTCATTAAAGAACAAACTTTAACATTTAATCGGACGTTTTTCCATGACTACACTGTGCAAAGTGGCTCTCCCAGACATATTAATATTCTTTTATTTATTCATCTATTTATTTATTGATGAGGAGGAGGGAAACGGTTTAGCTGTGGGCTACGCAGCTCTTTTTTTTTTTCTTCTTCTTTTTTTTTTTTAGAGATGGCTGGTGGATAGAGCAGACGTTATTGGAGTATTTTTACTTCAAATACCTCTCTCTTTTAAAAAAAATGACATGACTTGTTGGTACCAAAATGTGCCCAGGTTGTTTTATTTATAACACAACATGTGGACTGTCACAGTCCTTATGAGCAAGGCATAACCACCAACCCCACTCCCTATACCCAATCTGTTCTCTGGCTTATCCGGGCAATATAAGAGCATGAGATGAATACCAAAAATTAAAATGTGAAATTGCTTTTCTTCTTCTTCTGCTTCTTCTTCGTCTTGCCTTTCTGGTTTCGCCACCCTCCTCCAGGCCTAGACATAAAGCAGGCCCTACAGGAACCACTTCCCCTCTATTCCATCAACGTTAAAGACACACGTGGCGTCTCCACTGACGTGCTGCCAGCTTATGTAGCTCACTGTTGCCTTACCTGAGAGCAAATGCTAATATTCTATTAGAGCCTAATCAGGGGGTCTGTGGAGAGCTAGATGGGTCCCTGGAGCGCAGACTTGCCAGATGTCAGCCCGCCAGAAAAACAGCTCGCCTGCCAACGTGCCCGACTCTATTTAAATACACACTCCAACATGCTTCGCTCGTGCATGCGGGCACACAGGCTTTGAAGCACAACCTTTGGTTCGTAGTTATCGTTAGATATGAGGAAGAGGAGGGTGATGTGATGTCCACATATTTTGTTGTTGTTGTTTTGTGGGGGGGTCTTCGGGGCTTACTGGTCTGCTGGTTTGCTGAGCGCTGAGCAAGCGTTTCAGCACCATGGACAGATCCCTGACAGGCCGGAGGAGCCAAATATTAGCATTTCTGAGACCTGTCATCCACCTTTACACCAATTATTTACATCACGTGGAATGCATTTTCATGGGATTGTTTCTGGATCACTTCAAACTCATTATAACAGTAAAACAAAACAAAAAACCCAGGATGAAACGAGATGACCTTTTAAATACTTTAAATCTGCTTTAGAAAAATTACATCAGGTGATTCTCAACATATTTTTATAGATTTAAAAAATATTATTTTACACATGCAGTATTTCCAAAGAGTGTCAAACAATATTTCGTGTAAATGACATAAAAGATCCACTAATATCTTAATTAATTTAAATGTGAGGAGTGTACCGTTCGTCTGTATTTACACACCTCATTAAAATTAGTCCTATCTGTAAAGCAGCGCCTTCATTAAAAAAAGAAAACTCATCCATAAACCAAATATGCTGAAGCGCCACCCTCGTGACATATTAAGGGTATCAAAACGACCCTATTAATGAGACAGCGGTGATGGTTCATCAATTAAAAGATGCTCCTGGTGAGTGCTTCTAATTTCCCCTAAACGAGCCATTCACTTAATACGTTAATAAGAGCGAATTATTAAATTACACATCGAATTATGAAAACCAGATAATTATGAAGAGCGAGTTAAGCAGTCATTAGCCATCCCTGTTAATTACCGCTGGTCAGGGAGGGCTGCCGAGTGAGTGTCTCATCGGGAATTGAAATTAACTTTATGCAGTGAGCTTCGCTGCTGCAGCTCTGCACAGGAAGACAGACAGACAGACAGACGGGCAGGCAGCGGGCAGCTTCTTAACCAGACGGCTATCGCCTGTTTGGTTTAAACATATTGGGCGAAAATCGATCTGGATTCTTTGATAGCGAATCAATGTGACCCCAGCACCGAAAAAATACGCACACACACATAAAGAAAAGGCCCAAGCACAAAGAAGAAAATCGAAGGTCTGTTTTTTTCTTTTCTTCTTAGACATAAAGGCGATATATATATATATATATATATATATATATATATATATAATAAACATTTGAGCCAAAACAATTTACCTTAAAGTCACAGACACGTCTGCTCAGACCACGCTGCACGGGCTCCATACATTGAAGCACACGCGTAAGAAAGACACCGTGGGAGCCTTCTACAAAACGAAAAGGGCAGCGCTGTTTCCTTTTGTTATAATTACGCCCTCTGTTTTATTTTTCTCTTTCCCCAGAACAGTTCCCCCCTCTTTCACAGGGATACTGATGAAATTTTAATGAAGCCAGGGACTGTCGGAGCTCCGCCCGGGGACCTGAGAGTAGAATATTTTAACTGTACATTTACGCCAAGTGTCTGCCTTCAAAGACCCGACTGCTCTCGAATTAGACGAACTGTGAGCCATAAAGTGAACGCGCCGCGCAACACGCAATCCCGTATTTATCATCTGTTGGCTGCTCCACGCCTCCAAAATACTGTACAAAAGCCCCGTCAGATGGCCGCTTGAATGCGAAGCGGCACACGCTATTTGATAGTGTCGCCAATCAGTTGTTGTTGATGCAATATTAATCAGCCATCAATAGTCATTAGTTTGTTAAGTGTTCCCCAGAATCTAATCGATGGAGTAGCACTGGATGGCTGGAGGAGGTTGGTGGGATACTTTCTGATCTGGGATGGCATGCAAAGGAGGGAAATCCACACTCTGTGTGCCAGTGAAACATAGCCCTTCTCTCTCTCTCGCTGTCTCTCTCGCTCTATAATACACTAGCTAACACACGTGCACGTACAACCCAAATCCACGTGCACACTCCGAAATCATCACGTCTTTAAACGCTGTGTTGTTCGTCAGATGGGTAAGGCTAGCTTGTTAGGCAAGCATCCACTTTACTGAAATTGTAAACTTGAAGCTGATAAAATGTTTATTTCTTAGTAAATAATCATGAAATAGGATTTTTATTTTCCAGTGTGGTGGTAAAAAGTGAAGCCAAAACGTTTGCCTTTTAAACCCGAACACTTTCAGAAAAGGCCCGCGCTGCATAGCCTTTATTTTGAAATCTAACCAGAAACGAAGACTCGCTATCCGCACATGCGTCAAGAATACGCTCTTCATTAAAAATGTATGACGCTGCTGCATTTAAACTCGTACCTTTATTTGAAGTCATTCATATTTTTTGATGAACGAAATAAAAGGAAAGGTGATGATTTCTAAACCGGGAGCAATAACAAGAGTGGCAAATTAAAACCGTAGCATAGCAAGAAATTATAAATTACAATTTCTGTGAGGGGAAAAATAGTTAATTTTTAAATAAAATAAAAAAAACAGAAAGAAAAGCCCCGTTAATTTAATAGCATAGGAAACATTCATAGCCTTCAACTAAAATAGCTCAGGGGCATGATTAGAGGGTGGGTGTTGAGAAGCCACAGTCACCCCTGACATTTGGCTAACACCAAAACAATGATTTGGGATGCTAAACCAAGTTCCTACCTTCCCACCCCCCAGAGCGTTTTCACATCTCCCCTACATTTGTAAATGAAAACAATAAACTTTCTTTTATTCTTTTAAGGAAAAAAAAAGATTTCTTTCTTTGCCTTCATTGTTTGTCAGGCTGGTGCAGTTTTGTGAATTTTATTTTTTCCTCATGAAACTAAATGAATATTTGAATCCTTTCGCTTGAGGGGGAATAATGTCTACCCCCCACTTAGACTCTTTCAATACAATTATCTCCAACATGGTGAGCATGTTTTAGACTTTATGAAGGACAGATTATATGTGTTAAATAAATTTAGCATTTGGATGTGAGCAGGGTTTGTCAATATAGATAACAATAAATAATTAATTATATCCTCAATAGAAAAGTCTTCCTATTAGGATCCAGAGCCTGCTGTGGTACAAATTAATCTCTTGTTGTAATAAAGTTCACCATTACGTCATAAAAAAAATATCCACATGCATTTTGCAATACAGCTTCGTACCGCTAGGGGCGTGCAGGTGCAAAATCTGGAATAGTAATTAACTGTAACGTCAGTGGAGGCTATAAAAAGCTACTTGGTGGGAAAATATATTTGAACATTTTAAACACATCATTTTAGTGAAATCGACTTGACTATGTGTAAAAATATATACCAAAGAATTATATTTTTGGTATATATTAAACATTAAACAATATTAAAAAAAATCCTCATTAGTTACTTTTGAAGCAATATTCAATTAAGGCTTTGTAATCCCGATATCATCTTCACTGATCCTTGAACATATTGATTTTCAGATTTTTGTAAAGTGTAGTTCACGTACCGTTCCGTGAATTTATATCACAAAGGTACACAATGCTGTGGAAATGTGGTAAAACCTGAACTCTCTGTGTTATGTGTCACAGAAAAATCCAGTTCATAAGGGTGTGTGACAGGAGTGTGGAGTCATGTGATGATATGAAGCATATTTTAGAAATGATACAATGGTTCTTCTCTGAAGGGCTAAACTGAAAAATTAAAAATAACAAAAATCAAGCTCTCATCATGGTATATAAAAATTACTCATCCATATTTTTATATTAATGTCAGCATTAAAATCATTGTGTCAACATTGTTCTTATTACATTTTCAATGCAAATAGAAAAGATAGTAAAATAATTAAATTCATTGTACCAGGTCCAGTTTACATAAATTGTGTACAACCCCTGCTCATGCAGTAACAATACAAAACCATATACTAAGACCGTTGACCTCAGACTGCTAGATTTCAATCTGCAGATTCGCCATATTGTGCATGAATATAAGAGCTATTAACCAAATGGGTTCATCATTTAATTTCAGGCACATCAAGTCATCATACTGTTATGTATTATGACCTAACATATAAATTGATGCCATAAAGTGCCTTCAGCTATCAAATATTTAACAACACTGGATGTGTATACATGTTTATGGACCGGCAGGCCTCCTCCTAGCGTTCCCTTTTGCTTGGTCTTCCTTCCTTGCGACCACTGAGTTTTACACTTCCTTGTTCTCAGAGGCTGTTTTGGTGTTCTGAATGAGTAAGTTGTAGACCGCTCAGAGACTGGACCTTAATGAGAAGGTGGTAGAGCTGTCTAGTGGATGTGTGTTCATTGGGCTTTGACAGCCGTGCTCTGTTGCAGATCTATTAATCATACCCACAAGGAGTGTTAGTCTCTCTCTCTCCCTTTCTCCCTCTCTCTCTCCCTCACTCATTCACTCACTCACTCTCAGTTTTCAGTTTATACAGAACAGAATCATTTACATAAAGTCCTTAAGGCAAATAACTGTTGGGGGCTCTAATTTATATCTGATCGAAAATTAGCCGTCATTATGCGCACCATTAGCTGCGTCTTTAATGTGCTTCTAAGCACCATTTGTCAAGCAGCTTGTTAATATCCTTCAAGTCTTTAAAGTTGAGAGCTCATTAAAGACTGCTGTGCCTGCACTCGATGCTATTTCATAAAATTTGGTGGGAAGGGACGGAAAATTTAAAAGTTTTTGTTTTTTAAATTCCTATTGTCTAAAAATAAAGATTAGACAGTGTGCAGCGTGTGTACTCTGCGTGGTACTCTTCCTGGGTGGAAGCAAAAATACAAACTGCACCATGTTCCACAGCCTGATATGTTTCAAATGATCATCCCTTCATTTCAATTTTGGCAAATCTATAAATGCACAAGTCAAATGAATGATCTTTTTTCAGTCTGATGGCATCACCATAAAAAAAAATCTATAAACCTTTTTATTTTCAGGAAAAAAAGCGTTTCCTTTTCACCATGCATGATTCCGAAATTAAAATTGCTTTGATATTCACAAATCAGAAAAGCAAATAGATCCTTCCAATATACATCCTGGAATGAGAATACTGTCTGTGGGTATCTTGCCCAAAGCCCATAAAATAAGAGCCTCACAGGCCCAATCTTTGCCTATGGGTAATGGGAGTTATGCTGCTTTATTATTGGTTAAAACTCCAGTGTCCTTAGTCCTTTTTTTCTCCAGTATAACAGATTCCTCCAGGCTAAAGCAATAAAGAGAGTAATTAGAATGCTAAAGACAGATGTAAATAAAAGGAATGAGACAGTGGTGAGGGATGAGGCGTCTAGGTCACACACTCTCATCAAAAACCCAGTTGGTAGCAAATGACACAACGTTCAGTGCCAGAGGCCTCGGGCTACGACTGCAAACCAGAGGACATAATGGACTAAATTATGGCCTCAATGGCTATGCATCTCAAAGCACCAATAAGAATACACACACACACATGCACACAAACCTCAAACCCCAAACATGGAAATACTGTATGTTTGGACTGAATTTGTAGGCATTACATAACACACCCACATTGGCCAGCGTACCATAATCAAAGCAATATGCCATTATTAAGCCGTATGATTATTACACCCCCATGGAAACAGTGCTGACTGCCTTTCTCCACTGACAATCCCAGAGGTTATGGACCTCAGTGGTTTCAAAGCTTATGTCCAACAATACAAAAACACTGTTTCCTTTTTTTTGTTGTTTGATTAAAAACACATATATTAAGAAAAGGTTTGGGGTTTTTTTAATGGAGGAAGAACCAAGACTAAACAAGAGACAGTTGAGATTAGATGGAGAGGGAGGGGTTGGGAATAATAAAAATGTTTTCATTTTTAAAAAATACATTAACTACTGGAATGCATTTATAGCCCAGTCTACCAGCAAAATGTTAAACTGGGCTCATTTCTGTAGAACAGCACCAACTATGTCGGTCCACACAGTGTAACACTTTCAAGGCAGTAAAACTTTTAGATGTTTACATTTTAGGCAACACGGTGGGGAAGAGATCACTCTAGCAACCTAGCAAAATGAAAAATGGAAGCCTGAATAAATTTTTTCTTAATTCCAAACATTACAAAAATTTGTGAAATTTCCTTCGTCTGGGCCCTTAGTATTGCCCTTAGATCAATGAGCCAGGAAAAACAAAAGTTAAAAGCAACTGAAAACAAAATTAAATTAAAAAAAATGAAAGTAAATGTAAAAGTAATGTAAAAAAAAGTGATGATACCACACAGAACTGAAAATAAAGAAAATACAGGGGACATTAACCCGTAATTTCCTAGGTGAAAGTCTCTCATGCTGTTCCTGTCATTCCTTTTTCCAAGATAAAAAAAAGAAGATAATTTTACACCAAAAACAAGCGCTTCATGTCTCACAGCCATCACAGTCATTGTGGTTGGCGTGAACTCTATTGAAAGATTTCCAATGAAGAAACAGAGGGTGTAGTGGACAAAAATCGCACACACTCTTTCCCTCAGTTAATGAAACCTTTTAAGTTTTCTATTCTTCTCACACATAGTGCTTTATGTCTGTTCCCCGCTTTTATGTTCTTTAGTTTGTAGGAGCCACAAATCACTACACTACAGTCTGCACACTGTGCAAAGATGAGTACTGCTCATACGTGCGGTTCAGCATGGGGATATATATTATTTGTGCTGTGTTGTTAATCATTTTTAAATTGTTTTTAAATCAGTCTTATTTCACGATTTACAGGAAAAAAATATTTACAATTACAAAAATTTGTGAAAGAAATTTGTGACAGGCTTTCGATCAAGCCGCACATACATTTTAGTCATGCGTTATTAGAAATAGACGGCACAGTCTCCCCTCAGAGAATTACATATTTCTTTAACATCACTGAAATTAACACAAAGTACATAATGCCAAAAATGACAACATAAATCAGAAAAGCTTCTTTTTGACCATGAAGCTCACATTTTTCCAACAGTATGTCGATTAGGGTAATGGAAATGAGAGGTATATAGCATTTTTATTGCTTAAAACTTACATCATCTTGCCATGCAAATACTCCATTCTCTATGAAACTAATGTCTGTGCAAAGAAAGTTGATGCCACCCAATATATTAGATTACACTGTGCTGTTGAAATGTGTGCTTCTGAGGTGCCTTTGCAAAAGGTTGATTACTTTGGATATATTTCACATGCCGCTCTGGGCTATTATGGCTTGAGATACAGACTATAGTCAGAACCCTGATGGAGCATTTCTGAATAGACAACGTCCCTGGTAAAACCATATAAAGTGATTCAATGCGAACATAAAGAAATGTTAACGATCGTCAAAGACCTTTGTGTTGGATGGCTTTCCTTCCAGTTGCTCTCACTTTCTCACTCTCTGTTGTCCTTTTTATTTCTTTCACACTTTCTGGGAGCATCAAAAGTGTAAGCAGGTGCAGACTCCATGTTTTTCAGAGGAGCACTTTGAAAAAATAATAAATCTTGTACTGTCTGACCAAAACAGCCGCCCAAAACAAGCACATTTCTGGGGGGGGGGAAATATACAAGTTACCATGCTAGTTTTCCTTATAAGTGTGTTTTACTGACAGGGATATTTGCTTTGGAGATGCCTGCACACATCCGTGGCATTGCTGTATCATGTGGTAGACAGACATAGTTTCTGACCTCTATATAGCAATGTGCAAGGACCTCAACAGCTGTAAACAACACTGCAATCAGTGTCCCATCTGCTCCCATGTCCCACTTGTGTTGATGCCTTTTTGCCATTTCTTTCACCCTCTGCCAAGTGGCTGCCTCAGGACATCTAACCCAGAGAAAAGAGCTCATTTACCCAAGGAGGAACGAAGCAAACTAGATTTCTGAGTGTGTTTACTGACAGGGAAACTTGGTTGCGACGGCATTCAAAATAGTGAAGATGGGTTATAATGTGCAAAAAACTAAAACAGTTCATCGACATGAAATGAATCACATCTGGTAATCTATACAATTAACATAAAACACAGAAGTGATTAGCTAAGTTCCTGCAGCTAAACAGATATCAGGCTATTTCATGTTGATTTAGCCTCCATTAACACCTATTCACACTAATGATACATCACAGGGATTATGTGAAGTGGATGCTTGTGCTACGTATGCTCCAAAGGTAGGTGGTGTGATTCATTTTGTTTTAAAAGTCCACAATAATGTTGTACAAATGTATTATTTTCTTGATAATTTTTTAGAGCACATTTAATTTAAAGGATATTTACATACACATTCATATATTTTGTTCAGAACAAATGACTGATGTCAAACTTGCCATGGAGCCCCGTGGAGTTTTGAATCATTATTACCCCACATTGAAAAGTGTTTACACAAACGTTGCCTTTATCACACACAGGTGTGAATATCTCGACAATGTGATACACATGTTATGGTTGGTGATACCGTTGCTATAAACAAAGAGGAAGAAAAGGATATATTTCAACATTTATTTTATATTATTAGTCTTTAAAGAGTTTTTTGCAAACCTCCATTGGTTTACCTTCTCACCTTACTGCAGTAATGTACAGCGTAGTCCAGGATGCAGTGACATCACTACTGACTGCAGTCACCGGCGCAACAGAAGACACATTTTAGCCCAGGAATGACAATAAGATGTTGCTTCTTAAAATGATGTTTGGATAAACTTTAAGAAAATACACCTTTGGCAAGATGTAATAATGTATGTAATATTTTGTTACACGGTTGTTAGCAACGTTAAATAAATTACAATACCTGCTACATTATTGACTGTTAGTTTATTTTTGTACTTGTAATTTTAGGATAACTTGCTTTAAAAACACCTTTATTTTGGACCTTAAGTGGTTGTTTTTTTATGTATAATGATGCTGATCATCAAAAATTCACTCTGCCCTTACCAGCTCAATGCAGAGAGGTCATCATGCCTTAATCAATGCACGTTTCTCCTTTCTGCCTTATGTTTCTGTAATGACATTATAACATCTTTACAAGCTCTTCATTCAGGGTGGGCAAATCAAACTTTGTATTCTGCCTACATAATCCATGTACAAATACGCCTCACACAAGAGCCCTGTGTGTTATGCGATTTGAGTGGGGGTCAGAGCCACTTGTATTCCTTTGGGTGGGATTGCAGGAGATTTGAGTGGAGCATTATCCCTACATGAGGGCCCTCCAGAACGCCTATCTGTTGTTCCCACTACTCATTTACTTTATCAGTGCACTGCTGTAATATACATAATTCAGACAACCGGGGAATGTCTTTGGGCTCCGAACCACCTGCTGGCTTTTATTAGCTAATTAATGGTGATTTATCAGAGCTGCTAATTTGAGTGGGGCGGCTTGCCTTCAGGAGTCTCAGAACACTGTATGAATTCTGATGGTAATTATGCTTATTTGATGGGCAGTTTGCTAAAACAAAAAGTTCTGTCTTTTCTGCCCCAAAGGGATGAAATTTCTGTTCATACCAACGATGACCTTGTATAATTTTTTTTCTGTCTCATTAAGGTCTCACACACAGTACATTTTAATACTTAAATTCAAAACAGCCTTTTTTATACCTTTATACCTGTAGATGTCTGTCCTTGGGAAGGTCTTTTTTGATGTCCTTATGTTTCAAGCATATTTAGTCTTCAAGGACCACAAATTCAAGGGAGTTTGGACTGGACATTTGGGCATCCTGAAGGGAGAATATCAATATGCCCAATTTATTGTCTGTGTTTAAAAAATACTAGGTGCTTTGTAAGCATTTACAATTCTCCCCATAGTTCTTCCTTTTGTATTTACTTTTGTTTGTACTTAATACAAACATTTATTTAAATAAAGTTAAATTGAAACAATAAAAGTTGCTTCATGACCAAGTATATCAAATTTAGAGTACATAGAGATGACTGAGAGAATTTAGTTTTTCAGGGATTTCTAAGGGAAGACGGTTTCTCCTACGGCTGACAGGCAGTGCCATTAAACAAAGAATGGACAATGATTTCTCAGCAAGAGTTCTAAAGGATGTTTCAATGAACTATGGAGCAAGAAGATTTCAAATTTTTTCATGTTCAACAACAACAAAAAAGAGTGTTCTTGCATTTACTCACAATAAAATATCAATAACATGCTTTTTTTTCAATGTCAGCATATTCTCGTCACGTGGTGTTTTCTAATCTGTGATCATTTGTAATGAACTTTGTCATTTACCTTTTGAAGATTTATTTATTTATTGAAAAGTTTGTCACATTCTTCCATGAAGACCTCTCCAATGGTTCCAGAGGGAAAAATGTCAGTGCAACAAATCAAAGTGTGATCTTCTCAATTTCTTTAATCCTTCATGCTAATAAACAGAACTGACATATCTACTGACATCTTTGGTGGCTCACTGTCCTGCTTTTGGCATGTTTAAACACAAAAAAATCTATTTTTAATGTCATTGGGCAAGTGTTGAAACATTTCAGTGGGTAAGTTAAACCTTTGACCTTCTAGTAGTGGAAGATAAAGAGCTGGAAGAAAGCAAACGTCAAACATACAGAGTATTTGATCGCTATCCATTAGATAGTTTTGAGTTATTTCACTTAGGAATAAAGTGATAGATTGAAGAGTACTGATGTGAAACTGCTGTAAATGCAAAAGCAATGATAGATGCTACACAGTAAATATGAAGTAATTTGTTATCTGTCATGAACTTAAATAACTGATAGAAGGGTTAATTTGCTTTTTCTTGATAACTGCTTCTTTAAACACTTACAAAGTCGTAAGATTTGACCTAAATGAGCTACTGGTTTCTACCAAATGCATAATTTCATGTCAGATTTAAAACATTTGACAATACCTCATCGTATGAACACAGATCCAGTGTGTAAGGCATCAGATGGCCGATTGATGTTTTCTGCCCTCTGCATGGATGTCTTCTGGGAAATATTCTAGACAGGTTGAATCCCAAAAGGCACACACAAATACAGAAGTATAAAATGCAGTGTCAAGTGATCGGCATGAATGCGGCAGCAGGGAACAAAAAAAACCAAAAAAACTGGAGGTAAAATGCGCCTGCCTTTTACATATCTTCTCCTAACCTTTTCATCCCAATTCAAATAAAATTCGAAACAGCAGGTAAATGGTAATATCACACAAGCAAGCAATGGTGCCTCCAGCAACATGCTCCATTAAAAGAATTTGCCTTGCAAGTTGGTGCAGCTCTGTCTGCACAAACTGTTTGCTCAGAGGGAATTGAACAGGAATTCTAAATACACACTTTAATGTACAACTCTCTTTCCAAAGGAAATGTCAATAAAAACAGAAAGCAAAGACTTGAAAATCATAAAAAAAAACTAGTCAAAACAATATTTTTATTGCAGACGCTAATAAATTGTATGCATTTTTTATTATTATTCTAATTTTATAAATTGATGTTAAGAACAGGTTTCCTAAAATTCAATTGTTATATTTTTCACATCAGGTCGGGAATATTGGAGTCATGCTGTTGTAATGTACGCTTAATGTGGTTAGGCATTGTAGAAATAATGAAGGCGCTCCATCTCAAATACCATAGGACGAGAAGTATGGTACACCCTGGACAGAGAGACAGACAACCACTCACGTTCACACCTGTGAGCAACCTAAAATCACCAATTAACCTAACCCCACTGACTGCATGTCTTTAGACTGTGGGAGGAAGTCGGCGTACCTGGAATGAACCTACACAGGCAAGAGAACATACAAACTCTACACCAAACAGCCCTAGACGACCACTGGAGTTGAATCTTGGACCATCCTAACCTTTCTGGGGCAACAGTGCTAACCACCACAACACATTCGCACTAATGAGCGTTATGTTTAGACCCATACAGGTATATCTTCTTTCTTTTGAACTGTGCTAACAACAAGCCAGATAGCCCTGCTTTTAAGCCCATTTCCTTAATCAATCTAAAAGGTAAGTTTTTTCTTTCAACAGCATTGTTTTGAATTTTTTTAAACACTCTTATGAATGTGGTGATAAACTGTGTTTACTGACAAAGTGTCCCTGAGCACATGGTGGTTTTCTTTGCAGAATTGTGTCTATTTTTAATGCAGTTTTAGAGTCCAAAGATTGCAAAAAATCAGTAACGGGTTTTGTAACTGTCTATCTGTTTTTATTGTGACTAAATATAATGCAAAGTATGATTGCACACTTACCACAAAGCATCATTCGTAAGCCGTGATAGACATTTGGTGTAAAAACCCCCAAACAATGGTTGATGATATTCTGTTGACACTACTTGGGGAGTCAATTAAAATACCAGTCAATATATCCACATCAAAGGTGTGATTTCTCCATGTATATCCAGCGATGACCCAGAGAGTTCACAGTACGTGTCCAAGTTTCTGTTTATGTAAACACTTCTTGTAAAAATGGGCCCCTTCAACCCCTCTAGAGGAGGGAAACTTCAGTATAAAAGCATGCTATTCACAGGGACTTTAGCAATAGCGCCATAATAATAAAGGGATCAGTCTTTCTCTTCTGCCACAACACACACACTCAAAACTCGGACTAGGTTTGATGGGGGAAATGGAAATAGGCGCCACTGTGCCCATGAATGCTATCATTTCACTCCTCTACTCTGAATGCTCCAGGGATCTCGGAGAGGGAGTAGGAGCAATAAGTTCACTTTGCTGAATTAATGCTGTAATTCTTTATCAGGAAAGCCTTGGCATTACCTTGAACTGGGCTGGTTTTATGCAAAATGGTTTTAAGCCCAGTTTTTTAATGATGGTCCTAATTTGTTGGCTCTCTTTAAATTATTAATCTCTTTTATATTCAAGTAGTTATTACGTGTCATAACTGTGTATCTATGGGGTGAGATTTAATAGCATCTGCTGGACCTTAGGAAAGGAGCCAGTGCAGAAATGCTATTAAATATTGATAATTAGCTAAATATTTGCCTTGGCACCTGCTTTGAGCCACTGTGCTAATTGGCATGGGAACTGCTGCAGCGGCCACTCAAGGCACACAATGAGATGTTCAAACAGAAACTCAGTGGCACAGGCGAACAAATCAATTAGGAAAGAAGAAACTGTGACATCCAGGAAATTGAGGTTGAGGCTGCAAGCTTTGGTTGAGTTGTATCTAATCCTCATTATGAAACTTCAATATATGTTGCCAAATATTGCAAAGATAAATATTACACAGCCCAAATTGATACGTGTCTTAAAATGGATTTAACTATTTTTTCAAATATGAGCTTTTTGTTTGTTTGTTTGTTTGTTTGTTTGTTTGGTTTTATTTTCCTGCACTTCACATAAAATTTTATGTCAGTTTTTTTGTTAGAAAAGAATCTGTAATGCATCATGTCTCTGACATTGTCTTCAAACAGCATCTACATTTTGTAATGACTGGATCACCAAAATCTGAACAGAAGACCGATCATAGTGGAACCAGGAAGGGATTTCAAAGTTGTATTGTAATATTGTAATTATAATTATGATTGTAATGTTTTTTTTGTTTTGTTTTTTACAAAAATTACATTTTAGAAAGTCAACAAAGTACCAATAAATTGACACAATAACTATGAACACAGAATTCAACCATGACTTGAACATCGCAATTGAAAAGCTGGTAAGTGTTCCTATAGAATTATAATTTTTTTTCATATATACCGCCAATTTTGACTTTAAACATGGAAATCCAAATCTAATATTTGGTCGTTTTTATATGGAGCCTTTACATAAGGCCAACTTAAAGCCGTTATGGATTGTACGCTTAAAAGTTTCCCTTCATGTTTGAACCAAAGATAAAAGGTAGCACTTTCTGTTAGAGTTTTATAATTACATGGTAATATGGAGGAAACAAGCAAGATAATAATATTGAAATTTTAAGTTATTACTGCAGTTATTACGTCAGCCGAGTAATCTCTTTTATCAACAACAATTATAGCTGAGTAATGTTACACTGAAATGTATGTAACTGGGTAATAATTGGCCAGGAACTGAGGTTATTAATGTGGAAATATTATGACAAAATTATGAGGAAATATTTGTATTAATTATTATAACCTGTAAAAAAAAAAAAAGGTACAGCTGTGTGTTGATGGTCACTGGTCACTGGTCACTAACCTACTAACTATGTGATCATTGCCTGAAAACATGTGAAGTGGTTTATGTGTAATGACCAGTTTCTGACCTTGTATTAAGGTGACACTAACCTATATTTCTGTGTAATATTCCTCAACTGAAATCATTGTTCAGAGAAGAACAATGATATTGCTTTGGTATTTAGATGGTAATAACTTGCTGTTTCCATATTATTACCTTCATGTTTCTGCTTTATTAACCCATTATTACCACATTGTTACTGAAGTGCAACTGGATAAAAACATTCCAGAGTAGAGATGGCAGTCCATATAAATGTCACATGTGTAGAAACAGAGACAATACACACAACAGAAGAGTCAGGGCCATCCATCTATCCATCCATCGGTCTGTCAGTCCATCCATCAGACATACTACTGAACCATCTGCCAGCCTCCCCCCCATCCCTGACTGAACCCCCCACAGCCACCAGCCAGGAGGAGACTCTCTCCCGGGGCCTGATGTGCTAATGTGAACCTTTGTGGTGCTGACCTCAGTGGATAGCTAGTTTTTTGTTTTTTTAGCTTTGTCTCTCAGTGGTATACAGAACCAAATAATACTATCCAAGACATTATAGCTAATCATGTATTAAGATACATGTAAGTAATGATTTTAGAGCCTAACAACATATCAACAACAACTTCTGTGTACTTTTATGATCATATTTTTTTTTCAGTCTTGTCACGAAGAAAGCATATTTTTGAAATGTAAAATAAAAGAAATCTTTTCTTTTAACTTTAAAGAAATATGCAATATTGCAACAGCGCTCTGCATGGCGTTCTCTGCGAAATTCAATTAGACATAATGTTGCGCTCCAATCTATTCATTTGAGGCACCCAGTGAGGCAGCCAGTGGGAGTGTATTGATTGGAGTGCGTCATGTGTGGAAGCGAGAGAGGGGTGGCCGCAGTTTTTTGCTTAATGGACTGAAATCAAAAAGGCGGGAATGGGCTTTAATTAGGGAACAGTGGCAGGGGCATCTAGTTTCCCCTCCCAGTAGTTACCCTGGACTCTCCCCCCTAACAACACACTCATCCGCCCTTGCATTTTCTCATTCTGATGCCCACATGTGCACTCACACAATACCACAGACAGTGCATTTAAATATACCGCAACAAATGTACACGCTTGCCCTCTGCCATGCCTGCACACACAGCCAAACACACACACATACACACTGAGACACACAGGAGGAGGGCAGAGGAGAATGGAGGGGGTGATGAAGGAAAGGATGAAATAAAGAGAGGGAGTGCTGGGCTCCCAGGGTCTCAGCTGCTGCTCGGTTGCTGCCTGCACCTCGCAATGAGTTGCAACTGTCAGTTTATTTTATCTCGGGCTTTTCATCATCGCACAGAGCTTGGTTGGAGGAAGCCACCTGAGAGTCTTAGGAATTTGTTGGCTACAAGTCATTAGCAAAGACTGCTGAGATACGCTCGGGCCAGAGATGTGAGCAGAGTACTGCTGTAGACAAGTGTGTCCCCTTAACCCTTGATAAGATGACTGGCACAGCAGCTTGGCTTTGATGGCTTGATAATTACATGCAGTCTAGATGTTACAGAGCAGGCCACAGCAGCTTACGCTGCTCGTAAGGAAACAACGAAGGGGAGGATGATGTCACAACACCCACTTCTGCTTAGGTGTTTGTCTCCTTCATCTGCTTCCCTCTATGTTCCTGTCACTAAACTCTGCTATCGGGTCTTTTCAGGTCCACCCACTCCCACCTACACGGCAGTTAATGTAGCACTCTGTTTCTGTCACACGAATACCGAACTAAGCAAAACGACTTGTGACCTTTTCAACCTGCCTGTCTTGCTCTCCAACACAACTGATCTCAGAGTTGTTTCTGTTTGTAGAAAAAATATATATATAGTGTATTAAAAAGTAAAAGCGCATGAATAGATTAAAGAATTGCTATTCAAACACTCTCACATTTTGAGATGGACAAGGTTACAACCAGCAGATAAACAGTTAGCTGTGCCTTTAAAGCTCTATCTTTGACTCTTCTGTCCAGCGTACCTTATTTCAGTGTGTACTGGCAATCTTTGGCTTAGTCTAATGATTGTTTTGATACCTTTATTTTTGCTCGTAAGCCTCCCATGTAGGTCAAATCTTATTGAATAGTAATTTACTCCAGATAACAATTTTTACTTGTGATTGATAAGGAAAAAATCCAAAGCATTAAACACGTTTACCTTTAATCAAAGCAATTTTTTCTTATTCTTAAAAAAGTGCAGTTGAGATTTTTCACCGAAATTCCAGTGTACACTTTGTGCAACCATCTCTGCCCCACCTACCTCAGATGGAGTTTATTACCAAAAAAAAGTAGTCCCTAAATATAAGGTGGCTAGCACCTGAACTAGTCGTCGAAAAGTGGAGTCCATATAGTTTAATTTCAGCTTACACAATGTTGTTTCGAGAGATCTGATCAGATTTGTGCATTTTGCAAATCAGTTGGTGTCTCTGGAATATTTTCGCATCAAAATTTGTGGAAGCAAAAATAGACAAAAGTACACACTTATAATTACTTTAAGTATATAAAAAAATCATGGTTACTTTCTTACCTCAGCAAATTTGGTGTGAGTTTTGCATTATCATCTTCTAAAAGTTGTCATACGCAGGCCTTCTAACACTGAGAAATGCTGAAAGAGAGGGTTTGTGACTTTTCAATCCAGATTTTATTTTTAAGAAGTCACCAGTTTAATCTAAAAACAAAATGTTCCTGTAATGCACTGGAAAATAACAATTTCACATACAGTGCTGTTGGAGGGACTTCTCAGTTAGACACCCTTGCTATGGTCCAAGATCCCCAAAACTAACTTGGTAAGTATTATGTTATTATTAGAAATAAGACTGGTGATCAAAAAAATTCAAAAGAGACAGTTTGTAATGAGACAATAATGATTAGCAAATAATGCAGTTAGCCTTTAGAGCCTCGCCACCTCTTCTTCATGGATTTTGCGAAGGCGAATTTCCTGTCTGAGTTTGGATAACTAAACGCATTAGTTCAACTTTTCTTAAATGCTGTCCGACAATAAGTATGCTGAAGGGTTTGTACCGTGCCATGCTATCGGTAGCTTAATGCTACAATTTTGTGTGTGTGTGTGTGTGTGTGTGTGTGTGTGTGTGTGTGTGTGTGTGTGTGTGTGTGTGTGTGTGTAAAATGTGAGGGTTTCCACTGCAGATTTTCTTATAAAGGGTACCGGCTCATCTGTGATGCCACAATGCTTTGGTCAAAGATAACACAGTCTCAGTATCTTCTTTTATGCTGACTTGAAAGAGTACATGTCCAAGTGGGAACACAGTATTAAATATGGATTCTGTTTGGGTCCCACTTCAGTTGCCTCCGCGCTCCCACCAAACTCCCAACCAGTGTCAGTGTCCCTGTATGAATCCATGTAAGTGAATGTTTTTGTAATGTGAAGGCTCTAGAGTGGAGGGAGGCTTACCTTGGAAATGCTGTATGATTACCCAACAAACACAAACAGTGGTGGTAACCTTGGCCACACAGAATTATTCTTTGGTATGGATGAAGGGTGAAGAGGAGTAAAATGTGAAATTCCAGTGGGTGTCTCTGTGTGTATCTAACCTTGTGAAAACACAGAGACGTGAGTTTGATAGAGTTATTACACATCTGTGCTTCTACCATTTGTGGAGCTGAATCTATTATCGGAGAGAAACAGGGCTAAGCTGAGATTCTGTTGGGACATTTCATCACCTGTGTGTCAGGGGTCAGCCAATTGCAGCAGACACTGTTTGCGTTTCATTACTAAAATACAAACTATAAGCATGGCTGTTTGTTGTTCTTAACAGAACAGTATTTGCTCTAGCGCTGATTACACTGTTAATATTTCTGCTATGCCACTGAAAATGTAATTTTAGAAGCTGAGAGGGAGCACTTTGGCTCAGAAAGATGCCTTTTGTTCCAGCAATGTGCAGCCAGTTTACTGTGGTTATAAGCATTCAGGAAAATAATTAGCCGAGCACATGTTGTGTATATTAAGTACATGCCGCTCCTGTTTACTCTCTGGAGTATTTATTTTTTCTACAAAGAAACGGGGCTTCTCTGTAATCTATACGGTGCTAATCGTCTCATCACTCTAACGTCAGTCAATGGTTGAGTATTTCATCGCTGGATCAGGAGAGACATGTATCTGGCAATCAGGATGTTGCTATTATTTTTATCTCAGTGAGTGTTACGCTTCGAACATTTATCTTTATATAAAGTCATCACGTGGAAGGCGTCTTTTATATCCATCAAGTCAGGGATATAAGACGCTGGTTATCACTGCTCGACCTCCCATGACAACTGTCCAATTATGTATATCACACTGCGGCTACTGTTTGCACGAGAAGTAATCAATAAAGGATGTGGCTGAGTGCACATACATTTTGGTGGAACCAAATGCATGAAAACGTAATCATTTGCTTAGATGGTGGGGAATCAAATATCGGTACAGAACAAGTAGGCAGCGGGTTCTTCACGAGGGAGGGACTGATTAGTGGTTGTAGCTCCAAGTTTGACGGGTGGCGGAGGGTCAGGAGGCTTTTCTCTCCTGACGAGGCAAATGGAATGGGTGACAGGTGGAAATGTGGATGAGAAGGCGGTCCTCCGTTTCATGAATAAATGTAAACACAACACCATGCAATTACTGCGGCTGGTCATCTCTTTCAGGTCTGGGTGGGGGTAAACCTGCGGCTACATCCCTGCAGGTCCAATCTAATGAAAACGCCCAGGTTACTGGGGCGTTTAATTGTATATACGGTAAATCTAAGAGTGAGGAGTGTAGCGGCTTGTTGCGGATGAAAGCCTAACCCTACAACTGGAAAATTTGATTCAGTTTAAACATAGCGTTTCGTTTATTGATCCGCCGGGCTAGGTGAGATCATCACAGGAACACAACCTGAGCAGATGGATTCATTTGAACATGTCATGAGAACACATGGGTCTTGTTACTCTGGAGAATAACTTGTTACACAGGGATGGAAGACAAAATGACATTTTTATAGCAGCTGTGATAAGATAAACAATTTTTCCAAGTTGAACTGATAAGTTCAATAGTTGATGACTGATTCACAAAAAAAAAAACTTCAATCTATATTGAGGCCAGTTTGTAAAGTGTGTTAAACATACATTTCATTAACAATTACAAGAATAAAGTTTGTGTTTTTTTATTTTAATGTCATTCATACAGTAATCGCACAGACAAGGTATAATCTTTATCCTTTTTTAAAGAAGTCTCATGTAATCATTGGTATGCATATGCATATCTGTTTGGTATTAACACTTATCCACCACAGTAGAGGCAGGTCCAAGCACGCCCCAGTTATATCTTTTCTATTACCAAGGTTAATCAATAATTCATGGGTCACAATAGCAGGCGGTGGGAGTCAGGGGGAGACGGGGGACATCCCAAGATCATCTCCCTACGCAGGATCCCCTCAAAAAACAGGAAGAGGAAATCAGAGCCTAGCATTACTCTGAGCAGAAAGATAAAAACAAACCTCGCAATGCTCCCACCCGCTCACCGCCTCAGCAAAGCAGACCATATTCACCATCATCATCGCTGACACTACGGCGCCTGTTCAGGCATTTCTTACTGAGGCGATAACCTTTTCTTTTCCCTTTTCCCCCCCGTGCTAGTCTCTGAGTAGTGCTCACACCATCACTTAGAGCATTAATCAAAAAGCATGTGCCTAATGGCTCCTGACAGGCAGCACCCATAATGGGCTGCAGTCCAAGTCTGCATCTTCCTCACGCATCTGGTAACACTAACAGCAGCAGCCTGAGCACAGCTGCCTGCCTGGCCACGGCTAGATCGTTAATGGCAGTGGATGATATGGTCTCACTCACCATAAAACACTTAAGGTCCTAAGATGTTACCGCATCATGCATGAAGAAAGCTTTTTGATAGTATGCTAATCTCACCCATTACTGTGGGATGATTTACAATCACTTAAACAGCGCGTGAGCCTGCTGTAGAGACACAGGCTGGCTAGATGGGATTATAAAGACACTGGCGCGTGTTGATCATTAGAGAGCTCACTCTTCCTCTCTCTTTGTGTCTGTGTGTAAGCATGCACTCTGCATGCACTGGCATTTGGCTTAATTAGTAAGCGATTTTAACGTGAAAGAGACAAAAGACAAAAGGGAGAAAGCGTTTTGGGTTTCAGCAGAGATGCAGTCCACCACCGACACCTGTGCGTGTGCTATTAGGGCTCTGTGCTAATACACAGCTGTATCCAACTGTTTATGCATGCTTATTTTAACTGTTGCCCTTATAGGTCAAACAAAGGTTTGAGTTGCAATTTCTCCAATTCAAGGAAATGTTGAAAAAGAAAGTTAGCTCCTATTTTTTCTCTTGGCTAATTCCAAATTTTTTGTAAGTGACATGCTAATAATGATTTTTGTAGATTCTGATTTTCTTTCACAGAACAATTACTGACAGCATTCCCAAGCAAAACTCAGCAATTGTTCATTGACAACTTTTATTTTCATAATAAAAGACATTATTAAACTTGTAAACAATGTCTCCCAAACTGCACTCAGTTATAGGCTCTTCTCTCACTTAAACACCTGAAAGTAAAGTCCTCTGTTGTTGGAAAGAGTTTTGAATGACGAACTGAAAACCAGCTGCTGTATAACTTACCTTTGTGTGACATATTTTACCTTAATAAACAAAAGCAGATTTCATGCAACAAAACAAATGCCAGCTCATTACATCATTTCCAGTATGTTTATAAATGTTTATAAAGAAATAAGATAAAAAGAAATTCAGCTTTTCCTCTCTTTTTTCATCTCCATAACTACTTTAATCCTTTGCTCATACCGAGGCTGCTAGCTTGTGACTGGCTCTGAGCTCTGGATAGCTTTAGCTTTAGTGTTTCCTTTGTTAGCTTCATAAAATCTTCCTGCCCAGTTGGGTGATTTAAGTGTCTGATAAGGTTGTTTAATGATGGTCACCCCATTGTTTACTATGACAAACTTTTTGTCCTCACTCACAGTGAGAAGCTTCCATGCTAGCATATTACTACTGCTGTGCATGTGTATGGTCTTAAGCTTATAATGGTAGACACTTGAGAAACAATCATTGAAAACCTCTATTCAGACGCACGCAGCAAATATATGCAGATCATTTTGTAGCCAGTCCCAAAAAGGATGTAATGTTTGCCTGGTTATCTGGCTGGTGTGTAATAAACGTGATTACAACACTTTTTTTTTTTTGGATTATCAGAAGCAAGATTATTTTACCCTTTAAAATAAATTATAATTTACTGGTTTAAAGAGTGGTATGTGTTTATATAATAAAATAGGCTTTACCAAGCTGAAGCCTATTTCAAAGTGGATCAGGCTTTACCTGATCCGCAGCTTACAGTGTGATGTCTTGTCTCACCAGTGTTCCACCAGTGTTTTGCTGTGTTTGACAATTTAGAGGGCGACATGCCATTCAGCAACCCGCTGCCAGTGTGTAACACCTAGTTTTTTGATTACTTTTTCTACATGTAAAGCTAGGAAATTGTATCAATATTTCATAGGAGGCAGCATTTTCTTCGGCACAGATTCAATGGGCAAGGAGATAAACAGTGAGGTATTAATAATGCAGTGCGGTGACACTGACCTTATTTTGTGCCTTTCAACCTGCACTGATATTTTGATGCACAGTGCCCCGCTACTCTCTAGCACACAGGAGGTTTTTTTACGCTCTCTGTTCAAAGCCTCGAAAAAAAAGACACTTCCTGTTTGACAGAGGTTACATCACTGCCTAAACCACCTAAAGACATTAATGAAAATGCTGGGGCTGTTTTTTTGGGGGTTTTTTTTTTTTTTGATACACAGTGGAAATACATATCTTCATTTTACAGAAACAATGTGAATGCTAAGTGTCGGTTTGACAACTGGTGCTGACAGCTGAGCAGTTGCCTTGAAGGTGAACTGTGAGAGGCTTTGACAGGGGACTGAAAAGACAGCAAAGCAACCTGTTCTTCACTTCAAGAAAAAAAAAACATTATTTGAAGTTCTGGTCACCAGTGCAAATAAAAGTGTATAAGTATACCAAATGCTAGCCTTTAAACAATCAGTTTATTTATTTATTTCAGGGACAATGCACATTAATCAGCATTACTATAAAGTGCTAGTGTTACCAAACTGATGTCCCCTGGCCAGATGTTCAATTAGCCATTAAAACGATAAAACAGAAAAGAATATTTAAAACCACTGCATAACAAAGCAAGCGAAAACAGGGTAAAAGGATTCATATTAAAGATCACTGAACAAACAGTTAGCACAGGCAGTAAAATGTAGCCACAAAACCATTTTATAGACAAAGAAAAGCCTATAAGGGACACAATCAGACAAACCTTACAAAAAGCAAATAAGGGCAGGCAAGGTGAGTATACGTGAGGTAAGTATGACTGGAGGACTTGCTGCTCTTTAAAATTACATTACAAAGGTAACAGACACTTTGATGTGTTTAACCCAAGTATGTTTCAGCAATGAGAAGCTCTTATTTTGAAGGCTGACTGGCCAAAGTGGGGGGTTTTTTGCCTTTGGACACAAGTGTGCTAGAATATGAATCCATCATGAAGATGATCAATAAGGAAAATGATATCAAGGCAATCATTTATCAACTATCACTATGGTCTCATTGACAAAACTGGCCAAAAAAATCTTTTTTTAATGTAATTTTAAGGAAGCTTCAATCAAACCTTCAAAATGACGCACTGTAAGAACCGCAACTCACTACACTTATTCTATTTATTGTCTGTATCAGTCAAGATAGGCTTTGTTAAATGCATCAAGCTTTTGGCAATTAATTTGGCATTTACTTGAATTTGATATTCTCCATCAATTTCTGGGACAACAACACTTCTAACAACATTTAACAATGCCCTCAATTCATTTACATGAACCAGTGCTCCTAGAGTTTAAGAGGAAATATTGCCATCCATATACACAGTATATACAAAACAACACTTTTTTTGTAGTACCAATGCAGTTTAAATATAGCTGAAAGCTATATTTAAACTGCTCCTTCAGTATTTTACTATATGCAAACCGCAAGATCGATGCTTCATTGCCAAAACTGTAATTCTAAATATTTTGTAAAATAACTGATGACTCTCTCAGAAGACAATATGTTAAAGAGTGAGAATTAAAGAGTGAGAGACAGGAATGGGAAAAAGAAGTGCCAAATCGTTATATGAAATTAGGGAAGGCATGATGAAGCTAAATTTATATCAGTCAATTTGTAAAAATGTATGCCAGTCATTCTTTTTTTACCTCACTCCTATTAATTTACCTCTAAATGTCAGCATTATAAATAAAGCACTGGTTTGTCTTCTGAGTCATGTGTGGTTTACAGCAGTCACTCTATGCAAAATAAAAAAGACTTGTCCCATAGCTGCCTTAGAGACAAACATATGTGTTTCTAACTGTTCTCGGCCTCTGCTTCGCACATTCACAGAGGTGACAAACAATGACTAAGCCCCATCTGCCAGGAGCTTTTACCATGAGTGTTATAACAACCAATAATAAGTGTAAATAATAAATGGCCCATACCTTACAATCATGGGGGCTTCGGCAGCTCTGCTAAACTATTTAAGGTGCCTCGTTGATGGGAGTTATTTTTTGCTGTGGGGTTGTAGAAATTCTCTGGCTTCCCAGTAGAGTTTTGGCCTGACAATAAACAACAGTTTAATACTTTATCTAATCCCTGCCAGGAGGTGAGTCCAACAGCAAACTCTTGCAGATGTTCACATCCAATAATCTATCCATAATTGATGAAACAGGGAGGTCAGATGTAATGGCTGCTGCCATTGCAGCAACAAATAAATGGTTATTGACAAAACAAGTCAGTGTGGCACTGAGTGGGCTGTGAGATGACAGGCACGGAGCGGGGCAGAGAGAAGAGGCGTGCAGATGAGACGGGAGGCAGGAGAGAGGGGCTAAACTCTGGACCACTGCTCCTCAGATGGGCCGGCCAAGCCAGCGGGGCACGGAGAGAACATCCCGGGTGGAAAAGTGGAGGACACACCCATGAGGAGCCCTCAGGAGAGCGTAAACAGGGGGAGAACGAGAGCAAAAACGGGGAGGGACGTGGAAGGTGTTTGAGGAGGAGGGCAGGGAGGGGGGGTGGCAAGCAGCATGGTGAGGTGAGTGGAACTGCATGGAGTGTGCTGAGTGCAGTGGGCCAGCTGTCCGCTCTTCTTTCATCTCTGGGCTTTATGTCAGATACAATCTACCTGGCTGTCAAGCCTCTGCAACCGTCTCACAGCCCTCTCTCCCTGTTCCTCCCTCTCACCTTCTATAACTACCCCCCCCCCCCCCCCCCCACACACACACACACACACACACACACACACACATCCCTCACCCCCCCTTCTCTCTCTCTCGGTCCATGTCTCTGGTGGCATCCCACCTCTGTGTCCTCTGATTCTTCTGGCCAAATCTCTGAATGGTCTGCAACATGTTTTATTCTCTGACATCAAAGTCTGTCTCTTCAAAACATAAAATAAGTACATTACCCACAGAAATAAAAAGAAGGATGACAGTGACTCAATGCAAATCACAAAGTTGTTTATTTCAGGCGCACTGGTATAACGTAAGGCCATTTAACTTATTCTACTTATAAGATGTAAAGCTTATAAAGTAAAGCGGTAGGAGAAAAACGGTCCACATGTCTGTGGCGCTAACTAACTGGAGTTAGCTCGCTAAACAAAACTGCACTTCTTTTAAGCCTCATTAACTCTTCTGTGGTAAATGGCTCCGCGCTGTGCGACGGCACACACAACGAGTTAAATGCTTCGAAGAATTACAGAGAAAGCAGAGGACAACATGCTTTTTAGTGCTGAAGAAAAAAAGGGGGCCATTTTTAACTCCAGCAGAGGGTGAGCGACTCTCCCTTGTAGAGTTCCCTTCTCCACTGCTTAATTACTGCGTGCGATCATGAATATTTCAGGCATATGCTTTCCCACTTTGTCATTGGAGTTCAGAACTAAGAGAAACAAGTTCATATGCATATTAATACGCGGGGGCTGTGGGTGGATGGGGGACAGGAGGGCTAAGGGTTGCCAGTGTGCTGGTGACAGCAGGAGGAAATGGCACTCATTCCCCAGCAGCTGCTCTTTTTAGATCCCCCTCAGAGGAGACTGCCCGAGGAGGGCCTCCACCACAAAGGGGATAAAGGAGATGAGGGCTCTTGATGGAAAACAGGCAAACAACCACTGGGACCCCTTCCTACCCCCGCCTCCAAACGCTAATGTGTGTGCACACTCGCGCACGCAGACACACACAGAAACCTTTGGCCCACACTTTGCCAACCCTCAGGAGTTGTCAGGACCTCTTTAGCATTTTCCACGGTGGCTGCTAAACTGTGCATTAACACCAGACTAACGGGACCGCTCTAATGACAGACAGAGATTTTTTTTCTCACAAGCTCCATATAATGACACATACGATGCAGTCCTGCGGGAGGGGGGGGGGCTGATATGGATAGACTGTGGTCACAGAAGCATCTGAGGCCCCCGTCAGTTGAAGAGGGGCGTACTATTAAAATGACAATATAAATGTAAATCCTAAGTAATAATTCTTAAAAATGGCTGACACGACCCTTCGTTGGATCACGTGCATCAGTGCACTAACATGGTCTAGGGGCAGCATTAAACACTGTCTAATTGAATTTATGGACCTTTAAAATACCACTTAGCACCTAGTAGAGCATAATGACAGGCTTTATTTAACATATCTAAACAAAGACGATTAGAGCATTGTGCAGGTTTAATGGTGCACAAAATGTTCTCTTCCCACTTGATTGAGAGGGCTGTTTGCACACGCAAAGAGCCCCCTGTTTAGATATGTTTGCCTAAAAGAAATAAAGCATCTACAAAACACCACTGACAGCAAGACAGAAAAAAGCTATTCAGCATACTTACAATGCAACTTTTTAAATGAGCTTTTTCTACAAAAAATAAAAAATAAAAAAAAGTTGGCATTTTGCTGCATGTGGGACAACCCTTGATTAATTTGAACCCTGTCAAGTCTGCATGGAGATATCAGGATCTCTCAATGACAAGTTCAAAGGGAGCGCTAATTAGTTTGACCTTTCCTGTCATAATTAGCATGCCCACTCAACCTCCTACAATTTACCAGCAAAGAACAAAAGAGGCAACGCTCAAGCTGTGCTCCTGGATAGAAAACATTCTCCTAATTGACGTTTTCAAACAATACATGACACCGTGTTTTGTTCCGCGTGCCCCTTATTTGCACAATTCGTAACACGGATGCAGATCTGAAATACACATGCAGAGGTGCTCAGCTTAAAGCGTCTTAAAATGTAAGACGGGAGCCCAAAGACGAAGCTTGCAGGGTGAGGCAATTAGAGCACTGGCAGTTATATCACTTCTTCCAGCGTGTCAGAGGTACTAAATGTGATTTATAGTGGGAGTTCCTGCTGGGCAGTCTTACAGGGGGAAAGGATTGAGAGACATTCATGAAGAATGTAATAGCCAGAGCTTAATATAACTATCCAAACAAACACCTTTTTTTTCCTTTTTATAGAGGCAGAAAATAACTTCAATATATTTCCAGATAGAGGAAAGAAAGCCTATAAAAGTACACATGACACAATCCAATCGTCACTAATACATTCTGCATAGATCCAAGTGTTAGTTAGGTAATCTTACAACTGCAAAGCCGATTGTTTAGGTTACTCAAAATATTATTAACCATTTATCATCCACTGAGGTATGCCAATGACAGCCTTTGGACAGGATTAGAGTACACGACTAATGCTTATATCTGCAAACACATCAGAATGACTGCCACAGCTACAATAAACCCTTGTGATCTGTTTCAGATCTTGTTCCACTTTCCCATCAGTCATCATCACAGACACTATAATTCCCTTTCTTTGCTCCAAGATTCTTCTACCCCCCCAGATTGAAGGCACAAAGAGAACAGGACGGAGAGGGGTGGCTTTTGTTTTGGTACCTCTGTGTCTTCCCCCCACTCGTTCTCTTCCCTTCCCTCTGTGAGGCTCTGGTGTGATTATTACACTTTCAGTGGAGGATTTAACCATGGGCCAGTTGGGCCATCGCCTCGGGGAGGCCCCCATTTCAATGCGTGTGTGCTACTTTTTCCCCCAGTTTATTGCCTTGCCTTTTATTCTGCCAGGCAGTCCCACTGACATCAGGGGCCTCTTAGAATAACTTGCCTGAGGCAATCAGATCCCTGAACCTTAAATCAGCCACTGTATACTGGTATAGATTCCAGATCTGAAATTGAACTTGCACTAACAGATGAAGATACGTCAGATGATGCTGAAAATGAAGGGACTATTTTTCTTGTTTTAATATTTTGGTGGTTTGTTGACCACATGTGCCTACCTTTAAAGGGCTTTAAACTAATTGAAGAACTTGGCAGGGTGACTTCCTGTTTAATTGAGCGATGCAAATCGTTGTTTTCTGTTTTTTCCACATGCAATTTTCAGCATGTGCGGACGCCATGTCAACATATTTACAGACAGTACACATTATTTAAAGCACTATTATCAGTTAGTTTAGTGTCTTTCCAGAGTTGGTCTCGAAGGGCTTCCTTTTTGTGAGCATAAGAATGCAAATGTGGAGCTTTTTTTCTTTTAAAAATTCACATTAACCAAGCTAAATCTAAGTTTATATCATCTTAATACCTTTTATATAGAAATGCATCAGTTTAGATTTTAAGACGTGCTAAAAACAGCTTATTAGATATTATGACAGGTATTCACTTCTCATATATTTGACACAAATTTTGTATTTTCTTTTAACTTTCCCCCAAATTTACCTCTAACATCTTTCTGAAGGTGCAGTTCACTGAGGACAAACCCTACGGTTCAAATCTTAAGGGTAGCTGGCAGGCAAAAATTGACTGGTGACAGATTTGAAGTCTAAATGAGAGTTCGGAATAATTAGTTGGTAAAGTCAACAGGGATTTGCTTTTGTATTGACGATCTTGGCAATGTGTGTGTGTGTGGATTAGTGTGAAAAGTCAAGCGCAGGTCAAGCTTATACAAACCAATTATGACAAACAAAAAGGAAATGAAGTGTAAATAACCTGCTTTTTCTGAAGCGCTGCCACGTCAGTGAGGAAAGATAACACAGCACTGCTGCCTTTCAGTGCTGAATAATGCAGACCCTTACTGTATTGAAAAGCTTAGAGAAATAAAAGGATCTTTAAAATGAAAGTCTTTATCTCTCCTGTACATTATTTTATGGACCGAAAATTTTATGGAAGTGAAGTGGAGGAGAGCTTTTTTTTTTATTACAGCAGCGTTCCCAAACTTTATGGATTATGACAGTGAGATAAAGCAAAGGCGAGACACCCGCTTGCAACTAATCACGTGTTGAACATGTTTATGTGCTGTGAGACGTTAAACCCAAACTGACTTTTTTTAATGGCAGAAAAAAATTAAACCAAAGTAAAAAAAATCTGAAACATTCAGTTTTGTCCCTTCAAATCTTGATTACAATGTGACAACTACCTGTGCAGAGTAACGTAGCAGCCTTTCATGTGACTGACATCAGGTTTACACAAAGGAAAAGTCCCTACAGTCTCATCTTTCCTCTTTTAAGATTACTTGAATGCAAACCACATGTGTGCACAGGCTCTGCGGCATCTTATCACTGAGTGCACCTTTAATTAACACATTTTTCATGATTTCAAGAAACACATTTTTTTACACAAACATAAAAAAAAACTGCTAATCAATCAAGTAAAACAAAAACACCAGAGCCTGATTAATTCACACCGCTGTAAACATAATTAATGTGTTAAACGGGCCTGTTGAAAGGCCTGATTTGTTGCAGGCTGATATATATTTACATAAAAGCGTACTGTAATGTATGCGCATCCATGTGTATGCTCTCGCTGTATGAATGACAGCTCAAAGATCCCATGTAGGAGGTAAATACTGCAGAAGGCCAGAGTCTCAGGAGCGAGCACAGTTGATCTGTGATCTCTGATCTGTGGAGGAACTCAGCAGGACACTACCACCGACTCCACTATCCCATCAGCTGTAGACATAAACTCACATTTGCTGGGCTCCCCTGTCTTCCGCTACAAGAGTTTTAGCATGTCTAAAATTGATGCTTTGCTCCCTCCTAGGAGAGAGGTGTATCAGGAGTCAGAGCTCTAATGAGAAATAATTGTGCCCTTGCTTTACGCTGGCACCCCACAAGACATACGGGTCAGCTGAACAGCTGGAGCTTAGAGATTGTTAAAAACAACCATGGCTGCTCGAGATGTATTTGTAAATCAGCTTAAACATAAAATAAAAAAAATCTTAGCTACTGTAACGGGTCCTTATTGGGAAAGTCACGGCTTTAAGCCTCCCCTTCAGTTGGAAGCACACAGCTGAAGCTACGCCTGAAAAGGCCTGCGTAGTTAGAATTTCATAACAAAAAAAGTCCTTTAAACAGAAAAGAGCAAACATTGAATCATTGTTAAGATGATGTTAAGTTAAAATCATTAATATTGAAGGCCCAGCTTTGTTGAGACGGTTTTAAGTCACATCGTATCAGCCTTTAAGATCTGAGTTTAAGATTTTATATGCAGTTTATGCAAGCAAAATGGGCCACCGCCACATTGAGCTCTTGCCTCAGTCTTTATTGAAAGCTTTCTTAAAAACGACTGATAAAAGCCAAGGGTGTCTTTAAGAATTGACACACTCTTTAAAACATACATCTCATGAAAAAGACTTAAAGAGGGCCAGTTGCAAATTTAATATAACTTGGGGGATGCAGCACTGAAATACCATCAGTGTGCAGGCAGAGGCTGGCTCACAAAGTAACTGCCTGGGTCTGAGAGAATAGCACGTTCACATAACATCTAAAAAGCCAAACACACTGGCAGGCAGAGGCGAGGCAGGCAGGGCTGATGAAGAGTGAGGAGTAAAGGCAGGCTCAATTGAGATGGAGAGATATACCCCTATTTCACCTTTTTGCATCACTTGCTTTTGTTCTATATGTCCATTCAGACAAGAGCCTTTTATGGCATGAAAGTAAGAGTTTGAGGAGTTCATCTAAGTAAATAAGCAAAAAAAAAAAAAAAAAAAAAAAAAAAAAAATACAAAAAAAGGAGAATAAAAAAAAAATCTTTCATGACATGTCTGATTCCTCAGACACCCTGTACAAAAATATGGACCAAAGGATTATCAGCATTCAGAACAATACATGTCAAGCACTCCCAAAACATGAGAAACTTAAGTGTAATTCTGTTCACTTCAATTTTGATGCAGGGTTTTTTTTTAATCGCATAAATAATTGATGAAAAGAGTCTAAAGCAAAGCCATATAACACTCCTGCATAACTGATGCTCACACCCGTGAGCCATCAACATAAGAGCCGTGATTGAATGCATTCAAATGAATTCAAACTGCACATTGATTACTTGATGGAACAAATGGGCCCTTCCCGCTGCATTCCCTCATCATTCTTCAGCTCTGCTTACATGCAGTAGATTCCAGAGAGAAAGACACTTTTGCAAGACAACAAGAGAGGGAAGAAAGAAAAGGGACAAACATTGGCAAATGCTCCTTTTTCTTTTATTAATTTCCCACATATTTGAAAATGATGAGTAGACTTGACCTCTGTGGAAAGTCAATTAGGTTTATATATTGCTCCAGGTATTCTTCAGGTAATTCACAGTGGCTTGACCCCAATAAAAAAAAAAGAAAAAAAATCCTGAGACCTCTCTGCTCCAAAATCACAGCTGCATTATTGGGAGTAGCTAATTATCTTTACTGTGTCAGGGGTGTGCATTTTTTCGCCCGGTAGTAACCCAGCGAAAAAGAATAATAATTGGAAAATCTAATGAGATGAGGCTAGCAGACACAAAGAACCATAGCCTACATAGTAAAAAGTTAATGCAGTTTACAGAAGTTGCTCTGATCCTCTGAGGCGGCCTTTAAAACCTCAACCTCACAAGAACCTTTTCTCTCCCCCCCCCTTCCTCATCATTATCAGCTGCCAGTAGCCAGCGTGGAATATCAAATTTTTAAGTAGTGCCCTCTCCATTTTAACATTCGCGCCGTCAGTCAGGACTATAAAGGCGTCTAGTATAGGGAAAAACAATGTCATTGGCAGAGCATTGCAATTAATGTACAACTGCAAAAACCCAAAGAGCAACTCGGCTGCTATCAAAAGTGGAGGCTGTAGCTTCGGGATGAGCCTTAGGCGTCTCCCAGCTGTCAAAGTTGGGAGGATATGCAGTGAGGCCACTCATTTTCCGCTGAACAAGTTGTTCAGCTCAGAGCAGGTACTGGACCTGCAGGGTGCTTTGCATATTGGCAAAGCGAAGGTTGAGAGAATTGGAACCTCTCATTAAAACCTTCAGCTTATCTTCAGTTTCTCCATCAGCACTTTGCACCATTTCCTTTGCATTCCTTCTGCAGCTTCCCTTCAGTGGAGCACCTTTGTAAAGAACAGCAAAACTAACATAAAGCAAAAATAAATACATTTCCTATCTAATCACTCATTTCAGTAGATTCATTCATGTGCCCCCCACCCCCCACCCCACCCCTTTCAGACAGATTGTATTTAAACAAAGGACATTGTAAATGAATCATAAATAAAGGGGCTGAACCATGCCAGTTGTTTAAAAATGTTAAGCTATAACTAAAACCTCATAATGAAGCTGATCCTCAGAGACCAAGGTCAAAAGTAAAAATCATTTTGGTAATCCGATGTACAACAGTTCCCTCGCACGGTGGCATAATTAACTTGAATATATTAATTCTTTAGTATACTGCTTATTGAATTATACATTCTCAATTTGCCTTCGACAATCCAGTATATTGAGCAATGATGTTGAAAAAGGAGTTGTAGATAAGACCTGCTGGTATAACTGGAGCCCCTGAGCATGAATCGTCTCCCACAGGCTGAAGGACACTCTGCTGGGTTCGGGGAAATCTTGAACCCTTCCTGAATAGGCCTATTTATCTGAGTAAGCTGTAATTGCTTTCCAGGGACATGTGGAGAACTTTGAATATTGTCAAACCCAAGTACGCCAAGGCTGCAGGAAGTGGCCTCACTGATGAAGGGAGAGTTGTGAAACTTGCCCTGCATTTGCTGATAAAACACAGTTTTACGAATTTATAGTCAAAATGTGTTAGTGGTCATTTTTTTCAAAGTCAGTTCTAAAACTTCACATGAAGCTTTAGCCTTTAGTGTCGATTACCAGCTTGTTAAGTTTCAACAACTTCTTAATGCCCAGTATATCATATTTGATACATAAGTTTTGGGGAGTTTTTTTAAAATGCTACCTCATCAGTATGATTTTTCCCCCTGGGATTTTCCAATGAAATCATCTGTTGCCAAGAACGGTCAGGAAAAGAGAAAACATCCAGTGAAGTCTTCTGGGCAAAAATGCCTTGTTGATGCCAGAGGTCAGAGCAGAATGGCCAGACTGCTTTGAGTTGGCAGAAAGGCAAAAATTACTCATATAACCACTGGTTACAACCAAGGTATGCAGAAGTCCTTAAGTCCCATTTTAGACTCAAGGTCTGCATTTGACTGTTAAACCGCTTGCTCATTAGCTAACGCATTTTTTTTTTTTTAAATGCATGACCAATATTTACAAACCAGACTTAGTGTGTGACTGAATTCATAAACTCATCAGGAAAGTGTTTACAGAGGTCAGAAAAAGAAAAGTTTTTCCATGGACTTCTATAAGACTGGAAATCTTGTGCAACCACAGGTTTCACCATCTGTTGACCTTCAGAGGGTTTAGACCCACCATAGGCAGGTTTAAGGCACACTGCCTTCATTTTTCCGACCCTGAAGCTAAGTCCATGTTTTATGCAGTTAATGATAGGCACGAGAAGCACAGCACTACGGCAAAAAAACCTACAATATTGTTCTTTTTGTTGCACTACAAAAAGTAACTAAAAATATTTGTCATATATATCTTACGATTATCTTACTGGGTTTTTTTGTCGTTTTTTGTGCACTGTCTTAAAAATAGTGTTATTAGTGTTCGTTCTCATCTTCATTAATAAATTATTGCTCTCATATTTGACATTTTTTCATGTATCGAACACCAAGTATTTTCCTGGGTATTAGTATCGAGTTTGAAAATCTACTGCCATGCCAGTTAAACATTTACTTTTTGCCTTATAGTACATTTCCTAGGATATTTAAGCTCAGGTGTTTACCTACTCTGTTCTTTATGTGCCATCACTTTATTGAACTTCTTCTTTCGTAGCCAAAACAAGACCGAAATATTTTTCATTTTCCATTAAGTGCCCCACATTTAACCCATAACCCCCACTGTTTGAGTACTAACTGAATACCAGATCAACAAAGGCGGCGGCAGTGTAAAACTTTCCCATTGTCTTGTCAGTCAAGCCCGAAGAACTCACATTCACATCTCTTATTCTCATTTTTTTGATCCACAAAAAATGGCAAAGATTCTTTTATATTCAAATGAGAACATTAACATTAGACATCCAGCATCACAAAGTCCCTCTATGTTAGCATCTCATTTGAATATCTCATATCTTCAAGACAAGGCTCCGTTAGAGTCATCTGGGCTTTTGTCCCCTGCACAGGACACCACAGGCAAGTCAGAGAGGTGTCACACATCCAGCCTAGTAATTTGTCATGAAAGAAGCCTTTCCTGGGATGAAAGTAATGAGCTGTCAAGGTTATGATGATGACTAGCATAAACATACTTAATTAATTAGAAAGTAGATAATGCCATACTGTTGAGAGAATCAATGATAAGTTAATATGTTAAATATATACTCCTCTGTTAAGGAGGCAAAACAATTATGCCGGTGTGAATATCAACAAGGAGGGACTCATAAGGAGTCTCACAGTGGCACCTGTAACAAGCTCAAAGAGAACATGCATTATAAATACAAAAAGACAAGCCATTCTCTATTAGAGATGAAGACTGAGAGGCACTCAGACAATAACATGTCAACATCTCTTAAAGTGCACACCAGCTCCCTCAGACGCCTCAAAACTGCCAAACAAAATGAAAATGACATGTTGCAGCTCAGAAACTTGGCACTGACTGAAAACTTTCAAAAATCCTTTTCTCCAAGGACTCAGTTGAGTTTTTAGACTCTGATAGTAAATTGCAGCTAATCTGTTCTGCTGAGTGGGAAGGCGTTTGGCTCTTATTGTGTCAGGCTCATTATATAATTCTGATCCAGCTCAAGCATTAATGTAGAAGCGAATTTGCCCCACCCAAGAGAACGCTGCATGGGGGTTACTCAGGTTGGATGAAAAATTACTTAAATTAAGGGAGAGAGGCAGAACCCAAGCGATCATACCTACAAAAATGTCTAGAAGTAGCTTCAAACTGTGGCATTTAGAGTTTATAAAATTAAACGACTCAGTATGAATGAGTCTAATTACCACTAATTCTCATTAATACTGGGGAAGCTGAAGACACACAGCATACCAATTCCTCTGCCCCAGGCTATGTTCTTAAAATTTGCTCTATTTGATTTATGATGAGAAAAAAAAAAGTTGGAAATCCCTCCATATGGGAGTGAGTACATACCATAGATCCTGGTACAAGAGAATTAGGAATAGATTGATTTGACAACAGTTGATAGATTTCTAGAAGTGACGAGTCTTTAAACTAGTAATGCCACAATTATTGCATATCCAATATGAATTCATAATACACTTCTATATCCAGTAAAAACACAGGGATTATAGTCCTTTTAGACAAATCTGTAATCTGATGTCATAGATAAATACAGATATACAATATATAGATCTACAATCGACAACAAAGCCTATACAGCCCTGTGCGACTCACTTAAATGTTCATTCATTTACAATAGTTTCAACTTCAAGTAAATGTGTGGAGTATTTAAGATAAGATAAAATGAGATAACCTTTATTAGTCCCGCACGTGGGACGTTTGATCACATATATCATTTAGGACAACACAAACTCACGGAAATAATGCAAGTGTGTAGCTATATCTCTGACCACTAGCAAAAGTCATTACATTACTTTTTTTTTTCATTTATGTTTAAACAAAGTTCTGAAAGATCAAGGACACATTAAACTCTAGATGTCGCATTTGTGGACTGGATAATGTCTGATGCACTGGACCCACATGGTAAAGAAGCTCCCGAACACGTTAGAAAGAGAACAAGAGAAGCAGTGGAATACTAAATATGAGAGGCAGCACTGCTTAGAAGACATGAAAAAAACCACTACTACTGCTAATAGCTGAAGGGGCAGGAGCTGTCCACGTTAAAAAGACAGTGCAAAACTGCAGGATAATCATTTGTCAAAGAATGGGACAATAAGCAGCACATTAATTGGTCAAATGAAACAAAATGTGTTCATTAAAATTTGGATTGCTATCAGTAATATTTGTGGAAAGTTGCTCACATTATTCATAAGACCAACTCAAATGTGTGGCTTTCCAAGAAGACTGGACAAGGAACCTAGTATATCATTTTGTGTGGACAAACTTACTGGTTAAATCTGTCACTGACACACACTGTATATGTCTGAGTCTTGTCTTTTCCTGTAATTCAAGTGTTTTTCATTTGGTTTTGAGGATTGGCCAGTTACTGATCAAGCAAGCCAGTTTCCAGAGGAACAAAATCTTTATGTGTTCCTCATTAGTTGAATGAAAAGCATTCAGATCCTAAGTTGTGTACAAACTTCTGCCTGGTCAAGTACCTGCTATATAAAACATGGCTGTTTAAGGTGTTTTGCACATAACTCACACAAAATCAGAATCAGAACCAGAATCAGAAAACTTTATTAATCCCTAAGGAAATTATGTGGGTTACAGTTGTTCCAAGACAGTAACAGCAGCAGACGAAACTATTTAAACTATACAATCTGTTACAGATTTTACAAATGCAGTTGCAAGTGAACAGCAAATTCTTTGTTTCAGGAATTTTGAAAGTCGAGCACACTTGGACAAAAACGTGTTTCATCAACATATTTTGAGTCAATGAAAAATATGTTGAAGTCAATTGAAAAATGTCAAGGCCTAAAAATAAAGTGAAGCATTAAGAAACCACAGCAACTCACCCATGAAGAGGCAGACCATGAAAAGTTACAGCGAAGCGCATAGTGTCTAAAAGTCACCAATACTCTGTTGAATCAATAGCTGTAGAGTTCCTCCTCTCCTCTGGCGTTAACATCAGCACATAAACTGTGTGCTGGGAGCTTCATGGCATGGCTTTCTACATCCAAGCAGCTCCTGTGGGTATAGGTGGCCTTGTGCTTTTTTCCATATAGTGTGTGACACATTATCAGAGTTAACATAGGAAAAAGTAGAGCCAAACATTCTTAGTGAACTCTTTGAGGTCCTTCCTTCAATTCTTTCCCCGTCTGCATCTAAAAAGAATGCCCTAGCTGTTGCCACTCTACTTCCTAGAAGATTAATATTGACTAAGTGGAAATTAGCAGCATCTCCCACTCGTGCCCAGTAGATAAGGGGCACTCTGATTTATCAGACTGGAAATGATCAGACTTTCACTAAGGGCCTTCCCCTAGTACATCTAAGAAAATATGGATCTGTTTCTTCCATTTTAGTTAAGAGCATAAGTTTCCCTCACAAGAAATAAAAGAGAATATATGCCTTTACAGTGGGGCAAAAAAGTATTTAGTCAGCCACTGATTGTGCAAGTTCCCCCACCTAAAATGATGACAGAGGTCAGTAATTTGCACCAGAGGTAAACTTCAACTGTGAGAGACAGAATGTGAAAAAAAAATCCATGAATTCACATGGTAGGATTTGTAAAGAATTTATTTGTAAATTAGGGTGGAAAATAAGTATTTGGTCACCTCAAACAAGGAAAATCTCTGGCTCTCACAGACCTGTAACGTCTTCTGTAAGAAGCTTTTCTGTCCCCCACTCGTTACCTGTATGAATGGCACCTGTTTGAACTCATCATCTGTATAAAAGACACCTGTCCACAGCCTCAAACAGTCAGACTCCAAACGCCGCCATGGCCAAGACCAAAGAGCTTTTGAAGGACACCAGGAAAAGTATTGTAGACCTGCACCAGACTGGGAAGAGTGAATCTACAATAGGCAAGCAGCTTGGTGTAAAAAAAATCAACTGTGGGAGCAATCATCAGAAAATGGAAGACATACAAGACCACTGATAATCTCCCTCGATCTGGGGCTCCATGCAAGATCTCATCCCGTGGGGTCAAAATGATCATGAGAACGGTGAGCAAAGATCCCAGAACCACACGGGGGGACCTGGTGAATGACCTGCAGAGAGCTGGGACCAAAGTAACAAAGGTCACCATCAGTAACACACTACAACGGCAGGGAATCAAATCCCGCAGTGCCAGACGTGTTCCGCTGCTGAAGCCAGTGCATGTCCAGGCCCGTCTGAAGTTTGCCAGAGAGCACATGGATGATACAGCAGAGGATTGGGAGAATGTCATGTGGTCAGATGAAACCAAAGTAGAACGTTTTGGTATAAACTCAACTCGTCGTGTTTGGAGGAAGAAGAATACTGAGTTGCATCCCAAGAACACCATACCTACTGTGAAGCATGGGGGTGGAAACATCATGCTATGGGGCTGTTTTTCTGCCAAGGGGACAGGACGACTGATCCGTGTTAAGGACAGAATGAATGGGGCCATGTATCGTGAGATTTTGAGCCAAAACCTCCTTCCATCAGTGAGAACTCTGAAGATGAAACGAGGCTGGGTCTTCCAACATGACAATGATCCAAAACACACCGCCCGGGCAACAAAGGAGTGGCTCCGTAAGAAGCATTTGAAAGTCCTGGAGTGGCCTAGCCAGTCTCCAGACCTCAACCCCATAGAAAATCTGTGGCGGGAGTTGAAAGTCCGTGTTGCTCGGCGACAGCCCCAAAACATCACTGCTCTCGAGAAGATCTGCATGGAGGAATGGGCCAAAATACCAGCTACTGTGTGTGCAAACCTGGTAAAGACCTATAGTAAACGTTTGACCTCTGTTATTGCCAACAAAGGTTATGTTACAAAGTATTGAGTTGTATTTTTGTTATTGACCAAATACTTATTTTCCACCCTGATTTATGAATAAATTCTTTACAAATCCTACCATGTGGATTCATGGATATTTTTTTTTCACATTCTGTCTCTCACAGTTGAAGTGTACCTCTGGTGCAAATTACTGACCTCTGTCATCATTTTAGATGGGGGAACTTGCACAATCGGTGGCTGACTAAATACTTTTTTGCCCCACTGTATTAGAATATATGTGTCCATTCTAAACACTGCTGCCCTAGTTTTGAGTTTCTTAATTATCTTTTTCAAAAGTACTCTCATAAAGTAGTATAGTATTAGTACTTTAAAGTACTGGTATGCATCAGAAAATGTGTCTGACATCCAAATAAAAAAAAAACATCTCTGCATTCAACAAGTTATGATTTGCAGTATTTTATCAGAGAGGCTCTGCAGATTTAGGTTAACTTTAAGCAGCCCTGACTTTAATTTCTCTTAGCATTGCAGATGCTGTGGATGAAACCATTTCCATTTCTCTGCCCTCAGGCTTCTAATGGTGCTGCTGTGGTTCCTGCTGCAAAGGGGTGGCTGCCACCATCCCCCTCAGTTACCTGCTCGGTGGTGCGGCCCACGCCTCGGTCAGGAAGTGTTGAAGCTGATCCAGCTTATCGGGCTGGCTCCTCCGGGGGCTTCTGCCACCATATGGCTGACCCAGGCCCTGCAGCCTCCCCAGGGGTAACTTGCACATGGATCAGAGTAACAATTCAGAGTATACGGCTCTCACTGTTACCCCTTTACCCCCAGCAGGACTGCACAGATGTTGTTTCAGCAAATTCCTGAAAAATGTGAACTACAGTAAGAGGATGAAAAAGGACTGGGGGCACATCCAAAAAAGTTAATTTGGGATTTGCCAGCTCTTCATCGAGCTATGTTTCTTCCTGATATTTGATATGATTTGAGAAATGTCAGCTGGTGGGATTTTCTTTTCAAGTACTTGAATAAAAATTAATTAATAAATAAATGGTAAAAAAAAAAAAAGGCACAGTCTGGCAAATGGACAGAGGTCTTTACCACAATACTAGGTAGCAGATGCACTTTCCAACCGCTTCACTTTCCAGGCGGTGCCCTGACATTTTAAATATGCTTTCAATGGTAGTTTCAATGGTCCTGAGCCAATATTTGCATGCCTTTTGTCCCCAAAGGCAACAAAAGAGGAAAGAAAGGGAATGGAATGGAAAAAAGTCAACAGTTTTTACACTAGCCAAAGCTGTATCTCAATGTGTCTTACATCTCTGCACCCTGCTAAGCCCCCCCGTCCCTCTCATCCCTCGTTCCTCTCACCTCCTGGAGGGCGGAATGATTGAGGGGTGCTACCCCTGCCTTTCATCCTGCAAGCGAAGGTCTGCCTCTCTCCAAAGTAAAAAACATCAACTACAGAGGTGTAGTAAAGACTAGGAAAGAAAAAGGGAGGGATGTAAAGTGTCACATATTCCCCTGAAGCACAATAAGCCATGCACAAGTTAGATGCAAGGATATGGAAAGTCATTATTTGCAGGCCTAAAGGGATGTAGCTGTTACATGGGCCAGATGGTATATCAACAAGAGGCAAAAAGAGCCAACCCACCACAATCCTCTATAGTACTTGTTGTGGCTACCTTGTTATCCAATTTGTATATGTTTATTTATTTGCCGTGTGCACTGGTTTTCACTTAGGAATTAGGCAGATGTCATTAACAGTTTCACGTAACCTGTACTTCTGCCTATAAAACTGATCCATGTTTTAAACACACTAACAAACAGTATTAAAAAAATATATACTATATGTTACAAACCTTACCTTTTAAAGTTGATGTTATTTTAAAGCTGACAAAAAAATTGTGCACACAGACTAATGTTCTTCTGAGACACCTTGGGTACCAGGTGTATGTAAAGATCACTTTGACTTTTAGCATTTACTCAGGATAGTTCCAACTGTTGCAGATGTACATCCCTTGATGGCAGTGGCCTCTCGCACCAGGATGATGTTCTCTCCCAGTGCATAATAAAACGGAACAAGGTGTTGACTTGCCATAGAAATGTCCCCAATCTCAATCTAATATTGTATCTACAGGATACACCATATAAACAGAACAACGGAGACCCTGCATTACCAATACTGAAGGAAGGATGACGATGGTGTAAGCTTTGCACAAGCCCCTACCTCTCTATTAAATTCTATTCTCAAGCTGCTTCCAGACCTGCACTGACTTTTTCAGATGTTTTCTAGTGAAGGTTCTTTGTTTTCTATGTGTTCTTCAGTCGTATCATTGACTTGCATGTCGAGGAAATGTAGCTCCTATAGACTTTGATAATGATCTCAAAGCATGTTTCCTCAAACGTGCTCTTAATTTGGCAGCATGTTCTTTCTTCTTCAGAGTCTGCTTTATACACTAAAAAAGTTTCTGTTCCTCTGATAGGTGTGTATCGGTTTCATTTGCTTGCACTAACACCTTTTTGAACTGTAAATTCCAAATGCAAATTCAGTTAGGTGTCCAGTTACTCGTCTTAGTCATCATCGTAATAATAAAGGTCATGTTACACAGAAGAGTTAAAAACAGTAAGAATAAGCAAAACAATGTCAAGTCAATAAAACAAGTTTACAGTATGCAGAATCACTGAGAACAGAGGATGCATTTGATAGGTGGAAGACAAAGTGAATATGCCAGTTTAAGGTGGTGTTACAGATGTCAGATGGGAGGGAAATGCAGAGGTGAGGAGCAAAGCAGCTGAAGGTTCTGGACCCCATAGTAGTGAAATAGGGGGCAGGGACTGTCAGGTGGAGGAAAGAAGAAGAAGAAGACTCCTGAGGTTTGTAAACTGGAGAATCTATGTACATTTGGTACTCTGTAAATACTTAATACAATATTTTTGTAATTCGGTGCAAATCTGCACACTATTCACTGTCTAATATTAAATTCGTTTGGTGGTGTAGACAGACAAAATAACAAAACAACTGAGTTAAGCGCCACTTACGGACCTGACTCAATATATACTGCAAATTTTGCTCCACAAACAAGAGCATATACAGCCAGCACTAGTACAATTTGGTCTTTATATAAGATCATTTCTGAATATTTGTTTTTAGTTTAGCTTTGCGGTTTTTGACTTAATAAACTGATCAATATGAAAAATGACAACAGTACCACAGGATCACAAAGGGACAGAAAAAACTTTAAAGTTTAAATAGGAGCAACTCGTTGGCAAACTGTTAACTGTAACTGTAAGCCAACTAACATTTTAACAAGACAAAGTTCCTCCACAGTCAGTGCATCAGACAATAAGACATCATTAATACCAAAACAGCCCAAATGTAGCAGTGCAAAGGCAGAAGTGCACTCAAGACAGTTAAAAGCTATCACAGAACAAAGGAGGCAGAACATAGAGGAACATCAGGTTTTGGTTATTGCTCGGTTATTGCTGGCTTTGGAAGCAAAAGCAATTATCAGCGAGGGCATCAGTAAAAGCGTGAAGCTGTTGACATAAAAATGTCCATTTCACTATTGCTTTGCAGCTCATTGCAGTTGCTGGGAACAGTAAATTGTAATGAGGAGAGGCTGATGGAGGCGTTAGCTCCAGGGACTGTTAACTGACAGGCAAATCGGGTATTATAACTGACAGATGAGATTTGTAGCATGCTTAGGTTTGTAATCTAATCTGTGCTGTCATCAAATGATACGATCAGGAGGGGTTTTTTTTATCATCAATGTATTGGAAAGTCCCTTTGTGTATTATTACTGGAATATCCTTTGTTTGAGTGTTTGAACTGGGCCAGTGTCTGATAGAAGTTAGCCAGTGTAATCACAAAAAAGCATAGGGGCAAACCGAGACACCACTACCACCTCTCGCCTAATGTTTTTGTTGTGTTGTGGTCTTACATCACTTTCAAAGCTGAATAACATCAATTTTTTGAGTTCATCTAGATTTCAGCAGTGTTCAGATGTCTTGGGAATCTATTCAAACATTCAACATTTTCAATTTCAATCTTATTACGTATGGGATAAATTTAGAGTTGGGCAATGTGTGATGTATTTGCATGCATCATAATTCCCTATAATCCTATTTATATATCTCATTAAGCCTTAAAAAGGTCTTAGATTGTATTTTAGGCTTAACTACTCCAACAAAAAGTAAAGAAAAATATGTGAAAACTTAAATCGCGCTTAAACTCCCTGCATTTTTGTCACTGTATACCCTCTAGTTTTGTTATAGTGAAAGATGGTGACGATTGTTATGTCTCCAGTTAAGTCAGTGTGAGGTTGCAGGCAGGGCAGCACAGTGCAGTGTTTGTGTGGCTTGCAGGGACACCTATTGGCTACATGTGAAAACTACACTTTAGGTTGCAGACAAGATCAAAATGTACCACAAATCAAGAGTGCACTACTTTTAATTGGTGTAGTTCATTAGCGTTAAATAACAAACACAATTTGTCATACATAATGAATAACAATTAAAGCGCAAGGCGCTTTCTACCTCTTCAGCTCAAAAACAGAAAAACAGGGATAGAGTTTTTCGATTTTTATTACTCAATGCAGTCACATACTGAGCAGTCAAGTCAGCCTGTTAGGAATTTAAAAAAAGCAGTGTTTCCTTAGGACATACTAATGAATCATGTATAAAAGATAATCATTATTGGTTTATAAACGCAAGCGTCTCACAAGCCACAAGCACACAGCTCAGTCCCAGGATATGCAACAACTAGTAATATTGTAATTAAAACAAGAAACATGTCTGAAATTTTCAGACTTCAGACAATATATTATCACAAAACATCTCAGCCTCAGTGAAAAGCACAGCGCCTCAGCAGCCCCCCTGCAGAACGTCTGATTAAAACGTCCAAGAACACATGAATACATTTTGGAAATGGAAAAAAATGTGGATTATTTTAAATTCCTTTCCTTCACCACATGCTACTTTCCATTTTTAACAATGTTATTATGACAAATATATTTTAAAAATCCTTGCAAAAACTTTTGTTTTGAACACATCACCTTGTTCTGAGCTCTCTGCATTCATAAAAACCAGACTGATGGGAAAGCAAAACAAAAGAAGAACACACAAAAAGACACGGTAATGCTAAAGTGTAGCCCTTTAATGTTTTTCTCATTTAGCTTCTGCTCTTCTCCTCGGCACTCAACAGGTGTCGTTTGTGACCGTAAGTCCTAGTTAGAAGCAAAAAGACTTTCCTCCTGATTCAGTTTCACCTTTCATGGACCAGATACCTTTGAACGAGTGAGTGTATACAATAAATGGAATAATTCATGATTTTGTCATTAAAAATGAAAAGTTTCTTTTCCTCATACTTGGGATGTGTTTTGAAATTATACATAATGGACCATAGATGTTCAGAAGTTTTCCAAACCTCCTCTAGCTACGTTGGGAGACGTACGTAAGTCCCCCCTTGCGTTTCACAGGAGAGGGGTACCAGGGCTTTAATTATGTGCAGAGCCTGGATCATTAGCATGGATGGGGGAGCCGTACGGAGCGTCCTCGTCTCCAGTCAAGTCAAGTCGACCACCCCCTCCTTTCTCCTCCCTCTCATGTAACAAACGAGCCCGGCCTTGTTACCCAGGCACAGGTTAACAAGCACCGGCACGAGTTCATGCTGATGAATACATGGAGAACATCAGCTAATGCATCTTGCAAGCAATTAATTCAAATAATAGTTGTAAGTAAATTAATTTGAAATAGGGTTTGGCGGAATTTATTCTGATTCAAATTAACCCAAAAGTTTAAGATTTATGCGAAGTCACTAAATTTACCATCGAAACACATTTCATAATGTGCATTTCTGAGCAACATGTTAAAAAAAATGTCCTAAAAACATGTCTTATTGTGACCCCAGATGATCAATCCGCCTAATCCCACAAAATACGTCTGCACAGCTGGAAACAATCTGAGTATTGTCATGACACAGATACATCTAACGCCCGCGCACATTTATCCCAACCCAGTTCTAAACTTTCTCAATTATTCATTAATATGAAATTGTGTTTGTCTCAAGTGGAACAGTGCGATTTCCTCCTGTGACATACAGGCATTGTTTGGCCCCTCTCCAGAGCCACTGTCGCTCCTTTGCCAATTTCTCAGTTGACACAAATTGTTCAGGAATCCATTTCCCTCCTGATAGTTTGGAGAGCCCTGATTTGTCCTAATCCTGAGACCATTTGTAATACAGAAGACTGGGATAAATAATAAATTGTGTGTGACAGAGTCAAAGGAACAAAAAAAAATGGAGCTGGCGAACAAATGGTTTGCTTTATCGCTGGGAAAGAAAAGCTTTCTTTATGGTTGCATTATCAAATCATGATATGTATATTCGCTGTTGAAATGAATAGTAATGAGTGGAATGTGGAAGAAATATGTAGAACAAAACTAACTAGTGTGAGACTTCTCTCTGCTGTGATGGCTTCATAATTGTTGTGCTCCGAGAGAAAATGTATTATTTTGTTATTGTTGTTACTAATGCATGTGAGTCTTACTCTGGACCCTGTGTGAAATTTCAGTGTTTGAGCTATTAAGAAATAAAAATAGCTAAAATATTCATCAGAATACTCACAATATTTATTCACACAATATTCAAATTTTAATTATGTCTAATTTTAGTGTTTACTGTAACTACCAACGTTTGACATATTAGACAAATGGCAATGGATACGTAGGAAAATCATGTTTTTAGTGCTAATATACTGCATAAAATTATATATAAATACTTAGTAGGTTCATCATGAGTATCATACATTCATATTTTCAAAGCGGTCTGTCCTTACCTGTAAAACATTCTTTATCTTTAACAGAATACTGCAAATCTAGACAAAAGTTCCTTTATTTTGACCAGAAATTAGATATTTAATTTTCACAATAAAGCTTAAAAAGAATTGCCATAAATTACCAGCTGTGTTACTGATCAGGCCTTCTTAGAACCTTTATTTGTCAATCAAATGTATAAATCGCAGCCAGGTAGTTCTTTTACTGTGACGCTATGCTTGCACACGGCCAGATTGACAAGGAAATAAAAAGTGACCGCTTACAAAATTTCCCAGTGGCATTTCCTCCCCATGAATGCTGCATGCTGAGAATGAATTCATGCATAATTTGGAAACACTCTGTCACGTGATCTTCTGTAAGCACTGCTCGTTCAAATCCTGCAAAAGGCTACTGAATAACTTTAATAAAAGATCAGTGATGCTAAAGACTCTCTCATAAAACAACACTCATCCATTTTAATGCTAAGAAATTTCCATTCCAGTTGCCTTTGTAACTGAGATTCATTTTGCAAAAACTAAATTAGTTTGAATAGTATAATTTGTAAATATATGTTAATTAACCCCCTTTTCTTCATCTCATTTGTTAAGAGAGAGCAGAGCCAAATTAAATTCAAACTTACCTGCAAGGCAGACTCAGGACCTGTCTATGAATTAAGGCAAATAAAAACACTCCAGCACAGTTTACTTTTTTGCACAGTCAGTTGTTTTTAGTTAGGCGAAGGTCTTAATTGCATTGTCGTTAGTGTGTCTAATAATTGCCACAGGACATTTGGGTTTATGAACCTATGCAGGCTTCTACTGTGTGTAAAACCTGAAAAGGAAAACCACAGGAAAAGGATGCCCACCACTGCTCCTTAATTTAAGGAGAGATTAATAAAGTAGTTGCTAGACTTGCAGTTTGTTCTCCCTAAGGGTTGTATTAATAATCTTAGAGATACAAGGTTCAACTGTGGAGATCTGCCCTTGTGAAAGACCGGCAAAACTTAAAAGGCTTGTCTTAAAAGATCACTGATGTGCTGCTGTTACTTGTCGTCCATAATTTACTGTTAGCTTCATGCAGATTAAATGTTAAAAGAGAGTCTTTCCGTACAGTATGAAATACCTTACTGTCTGGGTGACTAAACCGCTATGAAATGTCCTGCAGATGTGACACCAGGAAAGAACAGATGTTGAGGCGACCACGTTCCATATTAACTTGGTCATACAGCTGTGGGTGAAGAATGAGGAAGGGGAAGATAAGTTATACTGAGACGACGCAGATCTTGACAATCCTACTTCTGATAGGAAGCACGAAATCTGGAAAATGTGTTTCCTGATTTTAACTTGATCTCACTAAAAATTATAAACAGAGTAGTGCCAGACAAGAAAGATTTAAGATAAATTAAATGTAGTCTTTCTAAAGCAAAGTATGTGATTATAGATCAGGCTGGAAACACTCATTATTGCCCTCTTTCTAGTGCATTTCCTTCCAATTGACATGTGATAGGACTCATAACTGAATGATGATTGGTTTTTAAACTGAATTTGGATCCGTGACAAAAAGTTATAGTTGATGTTTATGTAGGCTTTCCCAGCTGAGACTGTGGTTTGCCTCCTGTTCCAGTTTAGTTTTATTTTCACTTTCAACCTTTACTTTCACTGGATGTTTGATTGGATTTATGATCCAAAACTACATAGATGGCTTTAGGAAAAGGTGCATGTTAAAATATAACTAGTTGGGAGTGAGACTTGTTACAGTACTACCATAACACATGCCTCACATAATCAAGACTAAAGATACACCCGGAATATCTCTCAGATACCAGAGGCGTTTGGAAGGAGGACAGACTCACTTACCAGTAAGAAAAAACCTTCATAAAAAAAACAACCATTGGTTATTATCGCTAGTTATTTATTTTATTACAGAAATGAATGTCAATTTAGTCTTAATAAAATGAATATGTACTATAGATCATTAAAAAGCATTCACAGTGTATAGAAACGGTTAATATAAAACACCTGTCAAGATGTAACAATAACTTTAAGGTGGCTCTTTGAAAGATTTATTTGAGAAACTTCAATGTATCATTCAGAATACTTAATTTCCGATTAATACAATGTATTAAAATTTTAATAAAAGCTATATTATTACTTCTATAATGTGGTGCCAGTAAAGAGTAGCGGTACTTTCATACTGTGTAAACTCGCTCTTCTCATCATGTACTTTGTTCAAAGGTACTGCAGTCACACCGACATGCTTGTCAGTTTATTTATCATAATGATAATGATAATGTTGTTTGACTTTTGAGAGGTTTTCATACCTAACTGCTGCATGTGTTTGTGTAAAAGGTACATTAATCACATTCCAGTTTATTTCCCATTTTTTTCAGCATTTGTAGTGAGTCCCATTGTGGTGAACAATTTCTGTGACAAATCAGTTTAGATTTTGTCAACTTTATTCCCCAAATACAATAACAGCTAATACTGCATTCAAAAGGACAGCGTGTAATCAAATGCCAATGTCTGAATGGTTTCTCTTAGAGAAGTGAATGAACAGTCAAAGGGTCAATTCAGTGTTTTTAAATGATCTGTTCTGTATTTTTCAAGCAGTTTTTCATATCTTTAAGAGATGCAGTTTGAAGCCTTGATGTGAAATTACTTCAAAATTTCAGTGTGCAGACTTGAGCTTCTATTTACTTTTCTGGTATTTTCCAGTATAATCATTTTAAAACAACATAATGGTTTTTGTACTTCTTTTTTTTTTTTTTTTTTTTGAAGTGACATCAGAAACAGCAGCATGTGACATCACGTGATGGCGGAGCTTCAGTTCATCCTTTGTCATCCTTTTTTTTTTTTTTTTTTTTTTTAATAGGACAGGGGGAAAGAATGAAAGAAAGAGGGGGAGAGGAAGAAAGAAAACCAAAGGGGAGAAGAGACGGTGAGAAGGGGGGGAAGAGAGAAAAAAAAAAAAAAAAAAAAAAAAAAACTCCTGGGTCACCTGTATGGAGAGAAAGAAAAACAAAAAAAACAGGGGAGACAGCAAACAACAAAGAGCAACATAATAATAAAAAAAAAAAAAGCACCATCACAATAAACTAGCTAGTCATAGATATCAATAGTTACTAAATAATAAACGATATTGTGCAGCACGCAAGATAGACAGCGCACAGTGTGCTTTGAGGCAGCAGCCAAGAAAGCTGTAGTCCGCATCTGTGAATACCCATGTGTACACCTGTGTGCATACCTGTGTGGATCAGCATGCTTGCATTCCAAAGGTTTCTCCATGTAATGATCTGCTAGAGAGTGTGGGGAGCCACAGCCCTGTCCTCTATGGTATCAAGCAGGTATGGAGGAGATCAAAACTCCAGACATCCAGAGGCACCCAGAACACAAGAGACCAAGGAAGACCCACAGAGGGGCAGCCGCGCCACTGTCCCAGTAAGAGCTAAGGAGAGTCCCAGATGAGAGCTCATTCAGCAGCCGCGGTGCAGAAGCCAGGGGGAGTTGCAGTGACGCGCCCGTGAGCTCCGCCGGCAGCCAGCTGTGCCTGAGTGACCGAGCCCCAGGCCGAGAGGCCGGGGGCACCCCACCTCCAAAGTGGCCCGAGCGAGCCCCAATAAGCGGCCGCCAAGGAGTGAGCCGGTGTGTACCCGGACACCCACCCCCAGATACAAAGAACCACCAACGCACCGATACCTGAGGTTTTTGTACTTCTAACTAGATTTAACAATACTCTAACTTTATGCTTCATTTTTTTCGTACATGAATCATTTTGTTTTTAATTGGAAGCTGAACATTTTCATACTTAAAATTTGTTCAATGATCATATTCATGGTGATGTAAAATCCTGCACTGCACTTTTGACCACCTGTTGGGACCTTCTGCTAAATATTTCATAACTTTTCTCCATTTTTACCCCTTTTTCTATGGCCCTTTGATGTTTTTGTTCCAATTCTTTCCTCCTTTTTCATCCTTTCTGGAGTAGCTGTGGAATAATCCTACAGTTTTCGCCTTTCATGCCTGAAACTTTGCATTGCATTTTAACATTTGTCGAGAGAACATCCTTTTCCTTGTGTCTGAAAGATCATTTCCAATAAAAGTGGAGGGCTAAGAAGAGCTGTAAACCTGTACTAAACACACAGCGCTGAGGTCTCTGGGAGACTGATTAGCATCTGGGAGTCAGTGCATCACTTCTTCATAATAAGAAGAAGAACTGGTTGGCTGCCATGTGACTGCCATGTGACTGCCATGTGACTATATATATATATATATATATATATATATATATATATATATATATATATATATATATATATATATATATATATATATATATAACACCCAGCACGCCCCTGCGGGCGGTTTATCCTTCAAGCTCGGGTCCTCTACCAGAGGCCTGGGAGCTTGAGGGTCCTGCGCAGTATCTTAGCTGTTCCCAGGACTGCGCTCTTCTGGACAGAGATCTCCGATGTTGTTCCCGGGATCTGCTGGAGCCACTCGCCTAGCTTGGGAGTCACCGCACCTAGTGCTCCGATTACCACGGGGACCACCGTTACCTTCACCCTCCACATCCTCTCGAGCTCTTCTCTGAGCCCTTGGTATTTCTCCAGCTTCTCGTGTTCCTTCTTCCTGATATTGCTGTCATTCGGAACCGCTACATCGATCACTACGGCCGTCTTCTTCTGTTTGTCTACCACCACTATGTCCGGTTGGTTAGCCACCACCATTTTGTCTGTCTGTATCTGGAAGTCCCACAGGATCTTAGCTCGGTCATTCTCCACCACCCTTGGGAGCATCTCCCATTTTGACCTCGGGACTTCCAGGTTATACTCGGCACAGATGTTCCTGTACACTATGCCGGCCACTTGGTTATGGCGTTCCATGTTTGCCTTGCCTGCTAGCATCTTGCACCCTGCTGTTATGTGCTGGATTGTCTCTGGGGCATCTTTACACAGCCTGCACCTGGGGTCTTGCCTGGTGTGATAGACCCCAGCCTCTATGGATCTTGTGCTCAGAGCTTGTTCTTGTGCTGCCATGATTAGTGCTTCTGTGCTGTCTTTCAGTCCAGCTTTGTCCAGCCACTGGTAGGATTTCTGGATATCAGCCACCTCCTCTATCTGCCGGTGGTACATACCGTGCAGGGGCCTGTCCTTCCATGATGGTTCCTCGTCTCCCTCCTCTTTCTTGGGTTTCTGCTGCCTGAGGTATTCACTGAGCACTCGGTCAGTTGGGGCCATCTTCCCAATGTATTCTTGGATGTTCGTTGTCTCATCCTGGACTGTGGTGCTGACACTCACCAGTCCCCGGCCCCCTTCCTTCCGCTTAGCGTACAGCCTCAGGGTGCTGGATTTGGGGTGAAACCCTCCATGCATGGTAAGGAGCTTTCTTGTCTTTATGTCAGTGGCTTCTATCTCCTCCTTTGGCCAGCCTATTACCCCAGCAGGGTACCTGATCACGGGCAGGGCGTACGTGTTGATGGCCCGGATCTTGTTCTTACCATTCAGCTGACTCCTCAGGACTTGCCTGACCCTCTGCAGGTACTTGGTGGTTGCAGCTTTTCTAGCGGCCTCTTCATGGTTCCCATTCGCCTGTGGGATCCCCAAGTACTTGTAACTGTCCTTTATGTCTGCAATGTTGCCTTCTGGTAGTTCAATCCCCTCAGTTCTGACTACCTTCCCTCTCTTTGTTACCATCCGACTACACTTCTCCAGTCCGAACGACATTCCAATGTCATTGCTGTATAGCCTGGTAGTGTGGATCAGTGAATCGATGTCTCGTTCACTCTTGGCATACAGCTTGATGTCATCCATGTACAGGAGGTGGCTGACAACTGCTCCGTTCCGTAGTCGGTATCCGTAGCCAGTCTTGTTAATGATCTCACTGAGGGGGTTCAGGCCTATGCAGAACAGCAGTGGGGACAGAGCATCTCCTTGGTAGATCCCGCACTTGATGGTGACTTGTGCTATGGGCTTGGAGTTGGCCTCTAGTGTTGTACGCCACATCCCCATTGAGTTCCTGATGAAGGCTCTTAGGGTCCCATTGATCTTGTACAATTCTAGGCATTCCAGTATCCAGCTGTGGGGCATTGAGTCATAGGCCTTCTTGTAATCAATCCAGGCAGTGCACAGGTTGGTCAGTCTGGTCTTGCAGTCTCGGCTGATTGTTCTGTCTACCAGTAGCTGGTGTTTTGCGCCTCTGGTATTCTTGCCAATTCCTTTCTGTGTCCCGCTCATGTATTGACCCATGTGCCTGTTCATCTTAGCCGATATGATGCCTGACAGGAGCTTCCATGTAGTACTGAGGCAGGTTATTGGTCGGTAGTTGGAGGGGACCGGTCCCTTCTTGGGGTCCTTGGGGATCAGGACCGTCCGGCCTTCAGTTAGCCATTCCGGGTGTCTCTCGTTAACTAGCAGCTGGTTCATTTGTGCTGCCAGACGCTCGTGGAGTGCAGTCAGCTTCTTCAGCCAGTAGGCGTGAACCATGTCGGGCCCTGGTGCTGTCCAACTCTTCATACTGGAGACCCTTTCTTGGATATCTGCCACTGTGATGGTTACTGGACCCTGTTCAGGGAGGTCGCTGTGGTCTGCCCTCAGATCCTCTAGCCACTGAGCATTGCCATTATGGGTTGCATCCTTCTCCCATATGCTCTTCCAGTATTGCTCCGTCTCCAGCCTTGGTGGTGCTGTTCTCTTATTGTTCCCTTGCCACTGAGAGTACACCTTTGCTGGTTCTGTGGAGAACAGCTGGTTTATTCTCCTGCCTTCTATCTCTCTGGTGTACCTCCTCAAGCGGCTGGCCAAGGCTGTGAGTCTTTGCTTGGCAGTTTCCAAGGCCTCAGGTATGGACAGCTTGCTGTATTTCTTAGGCACCTTCTTTGTCGCACCTTTCTGCAACTCCGTTAGTTGGCTAACCTCCCTCCGTGCTACTTTGATCTTGCCCTCTAGCCTCCTTCTCCATGGAGGGTACTGCCCCTTGTCGCTGTTCAACTTGTAGCCAAGCATCTCACTGATCACTGTTGCCGTATTGTAGATGAGCTTGTTAGTGTCGGTAATCGTGGTTGTAGGTATTGCCCGTAGTGCTGCATTAACATCACTACACGCTTTTGGAACAGAGGATCGCAAGTTCGATTCCTGCCTGGGGCGTCTGTATCCAGTAAGGGTCCTAAGGCTAGACCCCCTATGCTAAGCAAGCCTACCGCAGACATGAGCGAGACAGATAAATATGAAGGCATGCCGGCTCGGACGTCGCCCGGATCAACAAGGTCCGCGTCAGGTGTTGAGGAACCAGGGCACCCTGACGAAAAGTGGGCTACTGGAACAAGAAGGCATCGGTGGGCAAGAGACGAAAACAGGGCATTGTTGGAATGCTACTACACAAGTAACCCTGGCGGAAGGGGCTACATGAATAGGATGAGGGACCTATGGATTCTTCGATACCCAACATCCACAATGACGGCGAAACAACTAGTAGCTCAGTGTTCCAACATTCGAAAGAAGGGACTGCTCTCACAGCTAGAGATTGACGAGGTACAACACAAATGCTACGGCAAGGAGGAGTCAGGACGCCAGGTCAGGGGGGAGATATCATCACCCGAGATTGGGTACATAGCCCCAAGTGCGATAGGAGAAGGATCGTTGAGTGCGAGAGGAACTGACCTGAAAAATAGGATCATGGCCAAGCTTGAAACCTGGATCCCCCGTAGCCGGTTACCAAGATTACGTGAAGTACCCTCAGAAGGTCTGCTAGATGATGTTAATATATATATATATATATATATATATATATATATATATATATATATATACATATATATATATATATATATATATCCATAGGTCCGTCATCCTATTCATGTAGCCCCTTCCGCCGGGGTTACTTGCGTAGTAGCATTCCAACAACGCCCTGTATATATATATGTGTATATATATATATATATATATATATATATATATATATATATATATATATATATATATATATATATATATATATATATATATATATATATGTGTGTGTATATATGTATATATATATATATATATATATAGATACTAAAATTGTTGTGTGAACCATCCAAGGAAACTAAAGCAGGAAACTAATAGAAAGAAACCTGAAATAATAACAAGGTTATTTTTCAAAAGCCTCTTTTCTAAATCTCTAAAACTTACTGACAAACTCACACAGTGGCACAATAAATACAAGTTATATCAGATGCCAGATGCACTTTACACAGACAAAGCTAGTTAAAGGAAAGAATTAGTGGTCATTAACTAGATCTATCTAGTTAATCTGCAGTCTGCATGGCCATTGAACCACAATTAAATTGTCAATATTATGAATTATAATGAAAACTTAAAAAGGTGTATTTTTGACATTTGTCCGGTGATCATTATAGACACCAGCTACATGAGATGAGCCAGAAACATTTAGTTTGGGACATGTTTTCTGAACAAATCAATATTCTGCAACACAAAAACACACAATACACACAAATGCAAAATTATGCAGATGTTTAGATTTTTTAGTATGAAAGAATAAAAAAGAAAAATATGTTATTCCCCCTCTGAATGTTAAAGCCTCCTATGTAATTATTGCTTTGTGTTGGCTTTGATGTCTTTAATTTGTAACCACTACTTATTGTTCCATTGTTTCAGAGTTGCACTAAAAACAAGAACTACAGTACTGAGGTATAATCTCTTTCATGATGATGACAGAGATTCTGATGCATTGTAACATATTCCTAATGAAATTCTCGAGTCTTCTGCCCTCATGTCAGTCGATCATGCGGTATATCCATGATTTTTCTTTTCTTTTTTTTAAATTCCCTGGACAAAAAAGGGAAAGATCTAAACCTTTCTCTTTTCTACTGAATTTACATCTCCGGCTCATTTCTCCTGCTTTCTTACCAAGAGAATTCTAATGAAGGGCAGAGTCAGATATCTACAGGGATACAAGAGGACCTGGAGACAGGAGAGAATGCCGACACTGATGGCAAGAAATTTCCATAAAAGTACAATCAGGTTGGAATTTTAAAAGTGAATGTTTAAGTAGTCTAAGAGATGGGCTTTGATTCACAGCCTGATCAAACCCAAGACATCTCATTCAGAGAATAATGATTTTTCCCCCGTAATTTTCTCTGTCTCTGTCTCATCTGTGAGCTTACAGGTAGAGCAAAGCCCAATGGTATTGTTTTCCCTCCAGTACTTGAGCACAGGAGCCTTTCTTCTGCCAGATTAGACATGGCCAAAAAGAATGGCAAATGTAGATATGCCACATTATTAGGAGTTGGCTACGCAGTGAAAATTCAGGCCTAATCCGCCAAATACATTGATATCCCATCCAAAATTGGACTGGAAGTAGGTAAATATGTATCTTTTATTTTAGATAGATAGATAGATAGATAGATAGATAGATAGATAGATAGATAGATAGATAGATAGATAGATAGATAGATAGATAGATAGATAGATAGATAGATAGATAGATAGATAGATAGATAGATATAAAATATACAGTGTAAACAGTATTCCTTTTGTGCATATATTCCCACGAATATAAGGATGCGACTGAATATGAAATATCTATTGTTGTTCACAGGAACGATGGTCAAAAACAGCGCTGGAGAAAAATATTGCCATGTGAGACAAGCAGTTATCTGGGCCAGAGTTTTAACCAAACAACCTCAACAACCCTCTAACACAGAGAAATAAAAAGCAACAAAGTTCATCAACCAAAGTATTTGTTTAGCTTTTACATTATTCGCTGAGTATTTTCATTGAGTTAGCTTTTTGCAACTTAACTTCCTTTGCTTTTTGGATCCAGAGTTACATTAGGGGAGACCGGGGATAGTTGTAACGTGGGTCAGTTGTAACACTTCCAATTTCTCCAATCAGGGCAAAGTTTCAAATGATGTGACTCATCCTGTGCATGCCCAACTCAGTTCTGCTATCACATGTGAAAAATCAGCACATTTTGTCAAACACAGACAATTTAACATGAAAAAAAGTAATTTGTATGCCAAAAAGTAAGTTTTTCTACTTTATTTCAATTTGTAATCGCATTATCTGCTTTGCAGTTAAACTCATCAAACTTAAATTATGTTATTTGTTTGTCTATGGGGATATATTCTGTGTAGGTCTTTAGTTCTAATGTTTTAGCCGTTGGCTGTAATGTTAGCTAGTTCATGGCTATAGGAGTCTGGGTCAGTTGTAACAGAAAAAGTCTGGGTTAGTTGTAACAATAATGCAGATGTTACAACTTTACCACACTATTACTTTAATTTATATTAAACAAGTTGGGGCAACGACATCAGCACAGAGAGGTTCACTGGTCACATTTGTATATGTGGTTAATGCCATTGGCAACACAATTCCTCCACTGTTTGTGTTCCCACACATACATTGTGCAGACCACTGTGTCAGAGATGGACCAGTAGGAAGTACTGGTAGTGGAAATAAATCACGATGGGTGCAAGAAACAGATTTCCTCATCTTTCTGAAGCACTTTGCAAACCACACCAAGGTAAGCCAGGATAAAAAGTAATGGAATTGCGATGCTGGTGAACAACTACATTTTTTTCAGCTTCATTGTTATGTTCAAAATTGGTGCAAGAGCTGTAGGTTATAATGCCCACTGAGCCAATGAGGCCAAACTCAAGGAAGACCAACCAAAATTAATGAAATATTCAGTTGCAGAAAATTCCATAATTTGTCTTTTTTGGGGAGTTGGAATATGTTCAAAAGCTAGATTTCTGTATTCTGTCACACACACACATAGTTGCATAAATGGCTCTAAGTGCATTCATGTGTTGAATAAACAAAGATTACATGTTAATATTTTGTTAGTACCCTTATTTCATTGTGTTACATTTCACCCCAGGATATGTTACAACTAACCCAGACTATGGGGTTAATTGTAACATTTCACTCTTTGTGTTTGAGGCCATACCATGCAATGGGTAATTGTGCTGCAGAGAAAATAGCTGCACTATTTAATAGCAGAGACATGTAAATACTTTGCATTACATTTTGAATCCACTACCTTAAAAGAGCTCCAATTTACAGACAGAAATGTCAAAAATGTTACAACTATCCCCGGTCTCCCCTACTTTATTTTTGATTTAAAAAAAAAATCTGAGATAAGGATAAAATACCACAAAAGGGAAGAAATTGTGTTACATCAGACTCAACTGAGAGCTACTTAATTAACAGTTATTTTAGCAAAATCACCAACAACTGCAAGATTTCCCTTTTTTTTTACGTCACTTAAAAAAACATCCATATTTCACTAAAAAAAACAATACAAATTGGTATAATGTTGATTATTTTCATCCTTTAGGGTGTGTTTTTTAAATTACATAACATAAATTTACTTATTTAAAGTAAACACACACACACCAAGAAAAACTCTTGGAGATGTCTGCTCGTTTTAAACCTCGGGGTGTTAAATTACATTTTCCACCTGCGTGATGTTGCTAAAGTCCAGGAAACTTTTTAAACTGGGCACAGGGTTTGAACCGTGCATAGTGTAGGTCTATTTTTTTTTTTTTGTTTCAAATATGATCTGTCAGACATGTGTGTTTTGGCTACAAGATATTACTCTTTCATGGACTCTTTTTGGAGAGAAGGTTCCTGACCAATTATTTTCAGACAGATGCAGGGATGCAGAATGACTAGAAGCATCAGGTTTTTTTTCCAGATGATGCCTAAGGTAAGGGGAGAATGGCCAGAGGCTACGGCAGCCCTCTGGGGACAAAGAGGGCTTATAAACAGTGAAACTGACATATCTCATCTATTACTCTTCCTAAGTAAACCTTTAAAAAACCTTGACAGTCCTCTGCATGCTTTTACCAGCCTGTATATATTTAGCATTTTATGAATTTGAAGTCATTTTTGAAGTATCGACTGTGTATAATTTTGCGAATAATCACTGATCCAAGGATGAATGAAAAAGCCTCAAACTTAATACACCTCCTCATCTGCAAGCTTTCATATTTCTTTTAAGGCACCTTATGTTACTTTTATGTCATAGAGCTTTCCAAAATCAATATACTGTACACTTTCAGGATGAAATATGTTTTATCTTATCAATCTACACTTCCTTTACAAACCGCATGCCCATCAAAGCCTAGCCAGTCACAGCGAGTTCTGGTGGTGCAGTTGGAGTTTGTCGATGTGAAAATTTTTTTAAAAAGCCACTCTTGCCGCTGCCATGCACGTTCCCTTGTTGACAGGCCCTCGTAAACCAAAAAGCCTTGCAGGGTGCCTCCAGATATGTTCCTTCAGTCACAAGGAAGCAAGTCACTAGTTCCCCCCACAAGGTCACCACATCTAATGCTGTCACCTCCACTTAAAGGCCGCAAAAGCGATGGCCCTCTCACTGTAACTTCCTCCTAACCTCGCACAGACGTCATGTGTGTGTTATGTAGCCGCAGCAGCCAAAGTATAATAAACAACAAAGACTGTCTTATTAGAAAATCAGGTAAATAAGCAAGATAAGTTGGCTTTACATGCAAGGATATAAACTGTATTTAAAAGATGGACATAGCCTTAAGCAATTTGCTTGTGGACATTCATAGTCTCTGGTTGCCTTGGTCACCCTCTAATGTATTCATTACCAGGTCATATGTCAATCACAGGTATTCTTCACTCTCATTAGCAGTCTAATCTCTCACGTGGAAGTTGACAAAACGTTTATCTCGGCCTCATAGTCACATGAATTTAGGGAACATCACTTTCTCTTGTCTGCGGTTGGCACATCTCCATGTTGTTTCCACTGCATGCACAACTTTGGGATCAGAAAAATGACTTCTTGCTTGCAAGTTAAACCTTACAGCAGGTTTCCCTTAACTTCAAAGATATTTTATATTTTCCTTATTTGGTTGGTTTCAAGTTTTATTTCAAAAGAACTAGGGAGTTAGAAGTGTTTCATGAGAAAGAGCTAGCATACCTGCCCCTGTAGTAAGAAAGAACATGTGGTATTTGGGATGAGATTGGGACAAACTTTTTGATCACCTGGAGCCTTTCTGTGGAGTTTGTGTTTTCTCTTAAAGATTCAAATGATCTGCTTGTTAACTGGTGTTAACTGGTGATTCTAAACTAGTCTAAACTGACAGCAAAATATTCACTCTCAGCTGGAACCTAGAAAGACGCATGTAAAAACTGATTTATAGTGGTAACATTTTGATAGATAGCTATTAACGGCTGATCTCATATATCTATTGTGTTATTCATATCTATCATATCTTAAGTTAGTGGCTCCATACTGTACTGGCCTATATATTTACCTAACAAACAAAAGATCCCCTGGTTTGATCCCAGGGAAACTTCAAATCTCTTTGAAGTTGCATTAGGAAGGCAACATCGAACATTTACACCAAAGAGGTGACTCTTTGTGAATAAGAATATGTAGAACATTTCAAACATACCTTCTAATGCCGGAAACCTGGATATTTTTAATACAGGAGTGTGTGGGTATTGGCCAGTGGACACTAAAGGAACTACAATATTTGACAATTCCCCACTGACTTTTACAGCGCTGGAGGTTTCTGCTTGATTGAGATTTTTATACATGATTAAATGATGAAGAAATGCACCCTGGGATTTGTAGTTCATGTGTAGCGAGTTTGTATTAAATTCTTTCCATTGCTTTATTTTTGAGGTATTATGCATATTAGTTACTGTAAATGTTTCAGCATTAATTCAACTTTTTAGACTGATTTTGTAACAGGTGTCACGTCACATTTTCAATGGGGATTATAGTTTAGGAAATAGCTTTTCCTACTTTACAATACCTTTTCATTCACTATTATTTCTGTACTTGTTTTTTTTGTTTTTTTTTTACAATAAAAGACCAATTACATGGGTAATAAATTACAACTACTCAATATTGTATCTCTGACTCTTTAGTTGCTAAACATTCATCTTGTAATACCACTCAAAAGTACACTTTGTCTCTAGATCAGTCTTTGAGTCAAATGTAAATAGATTTATAGTTCAAAGTGCTTTGCAACATAAAAAAGAAAATCAATGTTCTTAAGGTCATTCTTATATCTGGGAATACAGTTGTCATTAGGGCAGTATTAATAATTCAGCACACCCCAAGGTATACACTGAATGTCTTGAGCAAAAGATGGGCACAAAACAGGACAATACAATTCCCTAGTAGGCACAGTAGAAGACTGAATTTCACTTGTTCTAATCAATTACTGTTTGGAGGTTCCCCAGTTCACCCTCTTGCATCTGCTGTCCTTTTTCATTTTGGTCATTTAGTTACAAGAAGTAATAATCCAAACAGAGGTAAACAGACTTCACCAATTCAACCTGACCTCTGGTACACAGGAGGCACTGATCAATATTGCTGCTCTGGGTGCCTTGAGAAATACCTTCAGGGCTGGACAACCATTATGATAAGCATCCAAGAGAATACTGCAGGACAATAAGAAAGGAGTCGGTGGTGGTGGTGGTGGTGGGTGCTTTTAATGCTGCAGTGCCAACATGTTTCAGGTACACTGAATACAACATTTACCAGCTCCCTACCACTTCTAATCTTACACTAACAGTCTAGTATGAAAATGCATCATGTACACATAGAAACAAACAGAAGACACAGACATTTTACCAAAAAATCCTACATTAAATACATAAAAATACATTTAACCACATAAAACCAAGTGTATCATATTTGATACATGAGTTTTTGAGACCTCTACATCATTAGTGTGATTCCACCCCCCCCCCCCCCCCTTTTTATTTTTGCAATTTTGCATGTATCACATGTATCACACTACATTTTTAAGAAATCCTAGACCCCTGCTTGATCCCTTTTATTTCATTAATTTTCATTGACACTCTAAGTACTTATTAACTTCTAAACCTTTTGTGTGGTTTAATACAAAATAATAATTTAGGTAATGCTGGCACAAACAGACTACCATGAATAACTGTAAGAACGCAATGTTTGGGAGAACATGTAACACTGCCATCAACCTGAGAAAGAAATAGCCGTGGAGAGAAATGGAGCCAACCTGTAATGATCCGAGTGAGTATCTGGTGTTTTTCCCTGTGTTTTCCTGTGTCCGCCTACAAGGGCAGAGTCCTGGTTCCTCACCTTCTCCTGCCACCTGCGATTAATCTATGGCAATCAGCAGAGCAGCATTTAAGACTAGCTCTGCCTCAACCTTCGAAAGGCTTACCATATTTTTCGCATCAGATAGGGGGCTAAATGGAAAACTGCATTCAAAACAACCCTGGGACATTTCAAATTTTTAGTAATGCCCTTTGGCCCCTGCAGTTTTCCAGGCCCCAGAGAACAATATGTTTAGGGACAATGTGAACATTTTCTTTTCATATATTTAGATGACATTCTGATTTTCTAGTTTCTAGAAGAACACAGAGTCCATGTCTGCAGCATGCTGCAATGCCTCCCTGGAAAACCGTTTGGAAGTCAAGGCAGAGAAATGTGAATTTTACTTCCTGTCAGTCACCTTCCTGGGCTGCATCTTGGCAGGAGGGCAGGTGGAGACTGAGCCGGTGAAGATTTGGGCTGAGTGAATGGCCCACTCCCACGTCATTGAAGCATCCCCAACAGTTTCTTGTTCTCAGCATTTAAGACCAGCTCTGTCTTCCACTCTTCACATCTTGGTTTTTCCTCACCAATGCTCAGAATCTACTCATCTGCCATGTAATTACCTGGATTCTGGTCACTCTTGTGACGACTCACCAAGTCATCTTGCAAACTCTTTTCAAAACTCAATTACACACCTCTTGGCACCTGCCTGGCCTCCTGCTCACCGGGTCACTGGAAATATAAGGTTGGAACCTCATTTTCCCACACGTTGCATCTCAGACACACTCATTCAGCTAACCTCCTCGGAACCTCAAATCATCCATCTGCAAGTTTCACATTAATCTGTATTATGACACTGATGCATCTAATTTCCCTCCTCTAATTCTAGCTGTCCATGACTATAGCTATAAAAAATTAGGTAAAGTGCAGTCTCCACTAATTTCAATTAAAGCGTTCACTTGCAAAAAGAGAAAAAAGTTTTTTAAAAAGTCAATGAAATTATGTTTGTCATTCTTAGCGTATGTGAGGAGATAGTTCAGCATTGAAATACAGCCCTTAAAGCTAGACAGTGTGTGTGAGCTTCACTGACTATGGGCAGCTCCATTAATATTTAGTTCTTCACCACCTCACTTCTTCTACAGATAAAAGCAAGCAAAGGCCAGAGTACAAGGAGACGCCACCTCTCCCAGTGATGCTAATTATCCCTGTTTGCTATCTGGGTAGCTTCCAGGCATTCTGATTGGATTTACTTCACAAAATAAATAAATGATCATCATAAAAGCGTAATGCCAACTCTCTGACCTTACTGAGGCCGTGTTAGCAAAGGTATAGTGAAGCAGACATTGTTAGAATCTTTTGTTCCTGTGTTAGATACTTTCTCCCTCTTAAACCATTCTTGATACCTGCCAGGGAAAAATCCTTGTGTGTGTTCCTCACTCATATTCTGCCTGCTGATTCTTGTCATTGCTTCTGTCTTTGAAGACACTGACATGATAAAGTTACGATGAATACAGTATATATGATGCACTTTTTATACAAGAGCAAAAATTGTTGGCTTGTGTAGATACACATCATGGTGTGATGACTGAGGTTTTATCTGACTTTATATAAACTTCCGATAAACTTGATTTTCTTAGCTGAGGGCAGCAGACAAAAGATATGAACGGTGAAACGTACAAGAAACGCTGCTGATTTAAACACTTTTCTTCTTCTTCTGCTTTATGGCTCACATAAATCTTACAGGTGGTTTTATACATGTAAAAATTATTTACCAAAACAGCAGGCTAATATAAAATATATATTTGTGATGTGATGGTCATCTGGCAAGCAGAGTGTGGAGCCACACTCCCTGCCTGACCTTCTGCAGATGGAATTAAGCTCAAAACCAGAGCTTTATTAATAATACAATTATTATAAAATCACAAAACAGGGCAGGAACAAATTAACTGGAGGTAAAACAGACTAACACAACACAAGGGAAGACACAACAAAGAACAGAGGGAGACCCACAGAATATATACAAGGGGGATTAGGGCAAAGTGGGTACTCCTGGGAGCAAATCTGAAGAGACTCTAACTAAAAAAACAGGGAAAGCAAAACTTAACATACCACACATAACACATGGGACTATCAAAGTAAAATAGGAAATGGGAAAACTGAGACCAGGACTGTGACACGCCAACTTGACAGACAGGACATGGCGAGACCAGACAGACGTGGGGACATGGCTGGGGAGACAAACACGGAGATGAGACTAAGATACACGAAAGGAACAAGGAACTAGAAACAAAACTCAGAGGGACTAGCAAAAACTACCCTCAAGACTAAATAAGACAGAACTAGAACATAATTTGCATTCATCTCTTAAATGCAAAAACTCAAAAAACTAGGTTGAAGATCCAGCACCATGGAAATGTTAGTCTACTAACTTAACAGTTTCATTATAATCTTAATGTTTGTAGTATACTGGTGGGAAAAAACAACTTAATTAAACACTGGAAGTCTCTGTAACTCTGAACTTCCAGTCTTGCTGCCTTTAAAATGGTTGTCTCAAACGTGTCCGTGACTACTCACGGTTAGTTGCTGTTTTCAAAACAGCAATTAGACAGAGTCAGTATACACTCAGTCTGCTGTTAGTTTGCATTTGAAGGTGTCAGGTAGGCAGTTACATGCAGTTTGTTTGTGATAATATAGTGATTAGCCGTATCGAATCAGTGAAAATTACAAAACAGAAACTCAAATGAAGTAGAAATTCAGATTTACTTTTAGAGTCCAGAACTGCAGAAATTTCTCAACAAATAGGAACGTAGTTACAGAGAAACTCTGATTGATTGCAATGTGTCTGCATTTATAAATTAAACAGCTGTTACTGCAGTCAATCCACATCAGACCACGATTGTTCGGAGACAAGTTGGTCACAGCAACTAGTTGCAATCATTCTCTGACAGCAAAAAAAGAAAAAGAAAAAAAAAGTCAATGCATGACTGGGCATCCACCTTTTTTTAGAGTCCCCAACCATGTGGGTGCACATAACTACATCATAATACAGCTTTATTATGTGGATTTAACGTCTGCTGATGCTCTCACTCCACTGAAGCAAGAAAAGTAGTGGAAAAATATCAGTTATGTTTGGAGCAACAAGAATAGAAGCTGAAGTCACTGCTTGGTAGCACTGATTGGTGGGGACTGAAACAGCTGACTTTCCAAAGTCACAAGTAAAATTTTACTACTCCAACATTTTAGTAAGGCCATGCTGGTGAGGTGTAGGTAGTAAGTAAAGATGGCAGGAGTAATCTATTTCTCTCTGGATACGAGTGCAGGTTCCTGATCCTCAATCTGATTAAACTAATGCCTCATTAGATAGAAACTAATGTCCTCTTAGTAAGCCGAATTAGCTGTGCAGCACATCTATGAAATCCTGCACTGATATCACTATTGAGTGCATTGATATCACCTGTCATATACAAATGCAGAAATTATGCTCTCTGTGGGTAAAGAACAATGGCTCATTACTGTTTTTGGTAAATGAATCACTTATGTGTTAAATCAAAATATCTACATTACATGGAATAATAACATGAGTGGAAGACTAATAGACAATACAACAACATTAGGGATTTCCTGGCAACTATTATACCGTAGTTACTGTGTCTCATTTCATGGCAGTTTTAAACCTTTTGGCATACTCTGGGATGATGTACATGAAGTTTTGTTGTGATTTATTTTACAGTGCTGCTGTATAACCTACAGTATATACTATGTTGCAAGAAAATGATGATGTAAATGAAGAAAATGCACAGAATTGCCCCATATTTCCTTCTAAAGGGCTTGTAATAGGAGCTGAGTGGTTACTATATAACCATATTATATCCACTCATGCCTCCTTTCTTGTCTCTTGTCTATTTTTCCACATGGCGTTGCATGGTGCCTTTCCAAAAACCAGTGCTGTGTCATTTATGTACCTGTGGCTTTTGAAACTGCTTTTATTTGCTAATCAAAACCCTTTGTTGCTTAACATGAAAGGTTTTGATGATCAGGTTTTGAATTTTAGTGGTCTGAAATGAATGATGCACAGAAGTTACAGTTCGCATCTGAAAAGTCATCTATTCATTTCTTCTACTCGCCACCGATGTCGGTAATTGGCCCCTCCAATTTTATTGGTGCCGTGCCTGTGTCAGTATGTTGGAAATAGATTCAATACCAGCACCTTTTTCACTGGTAAAGGTGGATCACAGAAGTGGAGACAGGAAGCCAGAAGCAGAACATCATCATATTAGTAAAGCCAAACCTTTTAAGAAAGAGGGTTTGTTCAATATAAACAAGGCAATCTTATTCGGGATGCTGATGCCACTCTGTATCCCTCTCTGAGCAAGCACCTCCTTGGGGTTTTGAAGAACTGTGACTGCACAGCTGATCCTGAGCAATGTACAGAGGACATGCCTTTGTTTTCCTGTGTAGTTTTTCTTATGAGCAATCCCTGTTACCAGACCTCCCGCCTTGTCTAATCCCCTCATTGGCTCAGCTCAGCTCCAGCTCCCTGAATCCCTTCCGCCTGACTCCTCTCAGCATTTTCCTCTGCCCTGCTCAGCTCAGCTTCCAGCCCAGCCACAGCCCCAGGCTCCGAGCCATCAGTCCAAGCCATAGCTCTAATGTTCCTACTACCAGCTTAGCTCTTTTCCAGCCTCTTTTCCCAGCCCAGTTCATTCCCCTGCTTTCTGTGTCAGCTTTTGAATAAAACTGCCTTTTAACCAGTTCCGCTGCCTCCAGCCTTGGTGCCTGCACTTGGCTTCACTTGCCAAGCGATACAGCAACAGCATTTGACATTTCAATTTAAAATCAGATTTGACAGGAGCTTATCATGGCCACCTATGATGCATGCACACAACCTTGGTGTGAATAAATAATGTTGGTACAGGTATACACTGCACATTTTCTATTATGTATCAATATTAAAGCTCTTTCTTTTTGAGAACTTTTTACAGAATAAGTGTAATTTAGAAACCGTGACATCACAAAGTCTGTCAAGCACAACTTCCTAACACCATAGTTTTAATTAGTAACATCCATATGCATCACAGCTGAGCAGAAGGCAGTGCAGAGTCAAGCGTTATCGCCACAGAAAGCTGCAAAGTCTTCCCTTTTTATAACTACTATAGGCCAAAAAAAAGATATGTAAATAATATTGTACAACATGCACAATATGGTTATTTTTAAGAGCATTATTAACCTTGCATGCAATAGCTAAGAGCCACCGGGACCCTTTTCTGCAATATTTCCTGCTACATTGTGTTCTTACATAAAATGGCTGTTTGAACAGTGGTTTCTCAAATGCTTAAACTTAACTTGAAGGTTCTGCTTGTTACTTCTGTCTTCTAGCAAATACATTCATGACGTCTAAAATCTTTGCGCTGGGATGAACTTCCAACAGGAAGGAACCCAGAATTATGTTTGTGTTTTTTGCAAATTTAAAAAAAAAAGGTGAGCATTTAATGAGAAAATGGCAGAATGTGGCCAAAGGATGTGAAGTGCTAAAAGCAAGAAGATGGAGAAAATGTAGGATCATAACATTTAGTATGCCTGTGATGCTGCAAAAAATTTGTGTTACATACTACTATTTGTTACACTACACTTATCTTTACTCCATAATGTGGCCTGGGATCCATTATCATATAACTTCCAGTTAACAATAGGAGCCTTTGGCTACAGACCCACGCAAAAAACTAGTTTGCTCCTCCTAAGTGCAAACACAAAGCTGACAGCACACTTTAAAAAAAGAGAGTGAGAAAGAAGAAAGAAACACAAAGACAGCCCAAAGAGCACTTCACAGTGATTGCCATTCATTCAAAGAAACAAAGATGAGCAAAAACTGAGGCTACAAAGCCACAAGTGTAGCTCCTCATCTCTGGTTCTGTTACCTGTTGAAGATCAGACCTTTATGTTAGCTTGTTGGCTTTGCATTGTATTTGTTTGCACAGTCAGTGTTGTGTTATCAGCAGTCATTTCTGGCATTTGTGCTTTACCATCACATTGTTGTCTTTCTTGCGCCATGAAAATAAAAGCCATGTCCATATTTCCACTCCACAAAAGCTGTAGATCACTCAACAATTTTTAACCCCCCTTTCCACACAAACCAAAATTGTCTGACTGAAATGCAAGTGTACAGAAAAAAGACACATTTGATCAGAAAAAATTCCTTCTGTCTGCCCATCACACAGATAAATGTTGGCCCTTTGCAATGTAAGTAAAGGCATAAATGCAACTGTAATATGATTATTGAATTATTACATTGCAGTAATGCATTACTGTAATACTGTAAGATAATTACTCCATTACAGAGCACTGTAATGTGATTAAAACACCCAGTGCTGGTTATTAAAATCTATATTTCTGTTAGATAAGTTAAAAGATGTTGACAGTGGGATGTGGTCCATTAGAATCCTGTGAGTAATGAGTAATGTAAGTTTGTTAGCGCAAAGCTAACATTAGTATATATAGTTTTATAAAGGCCTTCAACACACAAGTCTACATTGATGAGGGCTTGATAACCACTCCGGGCAAGCACAGCACCAGTTTTATGGCCAGAATAGAGGTCCTTGATATAAATGGTAATAGTAAATGATTAAAAAAAAAGAGAGAATTGATGAAGACAGTGGGATCATTTTAGGGGGAGAAAGTTTTTGTCTGTGCCATGAAAACAGGTGAGGGATGTGATCTTAATATAGCTTAATATATAATAATTTCTCCATTAACTCTTAATTAGGATACCCACCACAATCGTGACTTAACACAGATTCATACTCATCACGGAGCGGGAGGGAGGGTGGAAGAACCAGATTGGATTTCGGCCCAGCTTAACACTTCAATTGTCTTGACTGATTATTAACCGTGAGACCAATAGTGTTTCATTACTTTTTTACAACCATTTTTTAATTTGATACAAAGTTTTTAAAACTGACTTTTTTCCCCTTTATTTTTAAATGTTCTCTCAAAATGTATTAAAATCATAAATTTAACATTCGGTCCTTGAGAAACTAATGTAGGCTACTCAAGTAACCTGATCCCTACAACATGTGGACAAAAAATGCCTACTAGCCACTGATGTAAATTCTAGGTAAGTTCAGCTAACACAATTATTTTTTCTCAGTACCCAGTTATCTTCAGCTCGCAGCCCAGAGCATATTTACTGGCACAGGTAAAAGCAGTTTTCAAAAGGTTTTCCAAATTTTCAAAAGTCAAAAGAAACTCCTGGAGCCTTACAGCTTTCCACAAGTTGTGGCATTATTAAATCATCAGGACCAGCATTAACTTCTTCAAGGCAGTGATCTAAAGTAAGGCATTGATTTCATATCGGCAGTAGTTCTGTTTGTTTCTTCTGTAAGAATGAACCCCCTTATTTTACCATCCATCCATTTCGCACAAGACCTGTTGCTAGGGCTCTAACAGCTTTGCTATTAGTAGCATTTTTTCTAATTTTATCTGTAATGCATTTACATACAGTTATGATAACAAATACACACATAAACAATGAAGAGTATATCTACAATAATAATTTCTTCAATATGTAAAATACCCCATGTACTCTGATACATTACACCCAAGCTAATTCAGTTAAAAATACACAGTTTAAAAAAAAAAAAAAAAAAAAAACCTTAAATAAGAATTTACAGAATAACTTTTAGTTGCTCACATGACCAGACCACAATTTGTTTTTATATTTAAATAATGTTTTTATTCTGAGTACTAATACTTTCTGGTTATTGTTGCCATGAGCTGATTTAAGTGGTTTAAGTGTGAAACTAATGCATGTTTAAAAAAAAAAAAAAAGGATATGTTTTTACTAATGTTTTGTATAAAATTTTCATCCTCATCCACCAGATACATTAATGGGATCGGATATAAAGGGTTTTAAATACGTGAAGTGTAGTTTAAAGAACACATGTATTAATGTTTATGTAGCACTAATGGTGGCATGTTATTATTTGAGATCAAGCACATGTTTTGAAATTGTAATGGGTCCAAGATATCTCAACTTTCTATCCCGTCTCTCTATCAATATGAGATGGGATGGTGGCTGTGGCTATGCAGCTTGCATAGGTCACAGGAAAAGCCCCTAGAAGAAGCAAGCATTCACATCACCTGCCTATCTGTCACTCTCTTTGCCTCTGTCTCAGAGGCTCACTTTATTGTCTCTGTCAGTCGTGAGCTGGTGGTTTGCCTCCACTCATTGTCACCCCTCTGTCAGGCCCTGACCGATAAAACTACCACGAGCGCCAGTCTCCGTTCTTCAGCTCTGTTGGCTGCTCCTGGACTCCATTCCACCACTAATTAGCTCTTCAGAGATTTCTCTTCATGGAAGTAGGGGGTTGGTGGTGGGGTGTTGGGGGCTTGACGGGCGGAGTGGGGTGGGGTAAGGAAAGAAGCAGCAGAATGATGCGAAGAGGAGTGATGAGTCCTTTTGGATAGGATGGCTCAGATGACGGTGCACTAGTTGTTGTACTGACAGGTGTACGAAGTGAAGCATAGACAGATAGATGGATAATCTTAAGGATTTGGTCAAATACAAAGCAATGTGAGAAGTGTCTCGCTAATGTCCGTCCTGCCTCTGCCAGGCCAACATGACCACTTCAGGTCTTTGGGTGATTAACATGTTGGCAGGGGTTCCTACATGAAAAGACCCCTGTTTCTTTGTCCTCTAGTGTGTAAATATTGTGCTAGCAGAATATGAAAGTAGTGCAACTATAAGGTACAAAAACATAGGGAAAAAAGATCAAGAGTGGGTCTCACATCAAGGAGGACCCCGAGGATGTCTTTGTTGTCAACTTCAGAAGGGGGGAGAGAGGAGCAGAGGAGGAAACTGGCAGAAAGGGGAAAGATGCCAGAGAGAGCTCAAAGGATTCGGTCTGGGCAAGGTGATCGGTATTCCTCGGCAGTCTGCCTTCTGGCTCAGATCAGTGGGAGTAAGCTGGCAGCCAAGCCAGAGGGCATAACAGCACAAACACACCTTCAGCACTACACTGCTAGAGGCTTGGCTTCACAATCTGGAGGGGCGGGAGTCGAAGGGAGAGAAAGAGGGAAGAGCAGGAGAAAATAAATACACTGTAATTATCTTCAAATCATCATCTACTGACATCCATTGTAAATATGTGCATGTGTGTATGTGTTCATATGGCAGCAAAAGCCATCACCTTCCATTGTGTCAAAACAATAGTTCATTAGATGAGACTCAGACAGGTTACGCATGGAGATACCGAGGTCAGCAGTCAGGCAGGCTGATCCTCAGGCCAGTGATGTCGTATCTACTTAGATAATCACCTCACTCTTGGACAAAATCCAAAAACCCTCAATGTGTGACGATTGAAGAGACTCCTCTTCAAGGACTTCCTAGCATCATGCTGGGACACAAGCCTAACACACTCCTTGCATTACACACCTACATGGCCCTAGCTGATGTTCTGTTACAGCTCTGACTAAAGGTCTAAACAGGTACCTGATGGGTGGGCACAACTGGGCAGGTCACGCCAATGAAGAGCTCATGCACCCGCAAAGTGTGTGACGGGTACCAGATGTCTTGGCAAGGGCCAACTGTCTCCGTGGATGACAACTCCCCCCACCCCCACGTACACACTACTGCACATACACACAGCCGCTCACCCACATGTGCGCACACGTTGCGTTTGGCTATGATGCGGATCCTATGCAGCCCAAATCACCTGTGGTCTGACACACAGTAAGTGGATTGCCCACATCAGTGTGCGCTATCTCTCTAACTCCCTGCTGCAAACACCTACCTTCATGTAACAGCGCAAATATATTTTGGAGACACGGGATGCAGACAGTTCATTCATCCCTGCGTGCAAAGACAATCCTGCTGGAAGTCAGTCGTTTGATTTCAAGGGGTTTGTTCTGTATTACATGCCACAGCTTGTGATATAATTGCAGACCAATTTAATGACTTTCATCCTCAATATACTGTTACAGATACATAATAAAGAAAAAAAATGTAAGAAAAATGCAACAATACAAAAAGAGTTTTGCATATTTTCTTTATAATTATATTCATAACTTAAATGTTATTTTTCTCATACAGATTACGTTTTTTTAGTGGTTTTTCCTCACAGTGGACTTGACCTATTGTGTTGGAGTTATGTAGTATTTTATAGTGTTATAGTAAAATCGCCCCAACTTTTATGCTAAAATGTTAAAAGTAAATTAAATCTTATAGGCTACTCCTACATTCTGGTCAACTACCATGTCACAGTCCAAAAAAAGTTTTCTCATAGTTTCTGATGGTTAAAATATCCTTGCAAACATGTAAAACATTGATAACTAATCGAGTCTCATTACATGGTAGGCATTTTTCAGTGAAAATAATCGATAGAAAATAAGTTTTTCATGTAAATGTGTAGACTAAACGTGTTTATATAGTCTTTAAACTTACGTGATGGATTTTGGCCACAAAAACAAAGATTAAATTCTAAAACTATTCTCCTGTTTTATTATTTATCCCAGCTATAATTACATACACATGAAGCCAGACCTTGAGTTTCTGTTACAGCCAACGTGTAGAGAAACTAATTTAGGAGCTATGAATACATTTTTGATGCGTTAAATCCAATACTGCCTTAATGAGGAATAATCTTCATCATTATTCTATATCTCTGATAATGCGGTGTTGTAGTTGATCAATATGATGCCATCTTGAACCATCGGTAATGTCCACGGAGGCTTTCTGGAAGATCATCAAGGCTGCGCTGGAGTGAAACTAACATATCCTCTGATGCTCAACTCAAATTGCCATTCAGCTTGTGCTCGTCAGCCTCGTGAGATCCAACTTCTCTCCTTAGGATGGGGGAAAAAAGGGAAAAGTCCTTGCTCTTTTAAGGTTTTAAGTCGAATCTTAACGTGTGGGGTTTCTTTCTCTACTCAACATCCCTTATATTTCCTGCTGCACAAGGTCAACACATTCACGTGGTAAGAGATGGAATTAAATAAATAAACTGCAAGAAACAATTAGCAATGCATCAATAGTCAGATCAATAGTGATGTTGGTAATTATCACTTTTGGGATAGGGGAGATGGTCTTTCCTTATTGATGTGCTCTAATTCACGGGTATAACCTGAGGGCCTGCAGAATAAATCAAAACACATCAAGGTAAACCACATCCCCAATTCCTTTATGACAGATGAAAATAAATATTGCCCTGTAACTTAAAATATTAAAATCTAAACTTGGCTTGCATAAACACGGCGTTACGGTCATCACGAGCTGTTTTGTATTTTGACACCAGCTTTGATTAGGTCTTTATGTTCCAGATAGATTTGTGATTTATATTCATTAGAAGTGTGGAAAACGTATTCAGCTGAGCCCACAGATGTAATAGATTCATTCGAGAATCTTGTTAAAGATAATTAGATGTTCAGGGAAAATGTTGTCATTTGTGAAGGTTTTTTCTTACAATAACAGTGAATATTACTGTTAAAATAATGCATTCATTCTTGAATTAATCATTTTATGTGTTGCCAGATCAGTATTAGTCATATCAAATCACTATAAGTCAATAACAGTAAAAAAAACAAATTGTTTTTTTAAAGAAAAACTGAATTCCTATTTATTTAATAGCCCCTCATTTAAAAACTTCCTGCCTGTGCATGCTATCAAATTAAATGTGAAATTCTATTTAAATTTTAGTTTAAATTTATCCTTTCAAGCTAAAAGAAGATTCCAAATTAAGCCTCATCTAGCCAATCACAGTCACACGAAATCACATTAGCCCAGTAAGTAAGAAGTGTGCCCTGCTCTGCTGCAGAAGCATTTAACCAATCACTTGTGTTACAGCTAATTGTTACAGGGTTTCACTAAACTATGCTTCAATTAAAAATGTAGCCTTGTGAGGCTGGAATGCTGTGAAAAGAAGTTTTTAAAAAATTTGTTTTCATCAGTTGACTTTCTAATGTTAAATGTTTGCTGAATAAAATTAGTACGGTTGCTGCGGGAGTCCAATAACGAAAGGAAAAAAATTAAGTTGTGAACTTTTTGTCGGTCACTATATCAATCACTCGTGTCACTTCTGTACATGATATTGTAAAATTAATTATTGATGGTGTAACTAATTGTTATTATGAATGATTCAAAATTTCTCAGTTTTTTTTTTTTAATTTATGAAATGTGTTTAAAAAGCTAAAATTGGATCATTTTAGGCTTAAAAATGTAATTTGTCTTTTAACTGCTCATTAAAGATGTCTCACGTAATCCACGACGACGTTTCTAATAATTAAGAGTAATTATTTCCTTCAGTATGCGATTAGGGGATAATACTAGTGCTAAAACTGTTCTATATGACAGCATTGATGGGTCCTATGTATTATTAAGTGATTATCAGGGAGGATTGAAAGAAAGACTTTGAATCAAAATATTGATTCCTCTTCATCTTGTAACCTATATTCGTTTTCTGCATGGTCCCTCTCACCCTCTTCCTGTACAGGTAGCTGACGTGATCCCCGACTAATACTTCTTCCTAACCCGTAATTTTAGTTTTGTCCAAACCTGCTTCTAAACTCTCAAAAGAGTCAAACCCTTTGCAGACACACAGGAGAACAAATGTGAGCCTGTGTACCATCTCAGCCTGGGCCCTTCAGGCCCCGTACTGTATCAATAATGCAAACACGACCACACTGATTGGATGAGACATCGTGTTTAGACGGAGTAAATCCCAAAAAAAGGGCTACAGCTCTACACAAGTTAAATCCACTCTCTGCCAGTGATTTAGATGTACAACCGGTGGAACGGTTGCTCCGCTTTGTGCAGCTTTGCCGACATTGACATACTACTGCAGTTATGGGTATAAGCATGTGAGTACACACACGCGCCTGCCCGCGCGCACGCACACACACCTAAGTTCATGCACACACTCAGTCACCCAGGTGAAGGAAGGCACACACAACACCACGGCTTGTTGATGGGTCCATTGATTTTTGAAGGCCTCGCTCCTTCTTCCCTTTTTCTTTGATTATTAATTCACAGAAGCAAAAGAGAACTTGCACAGCGCTTTTAAATCTTAACTGCTCACTGAAGTACCATCTATGGGTTAGATGGACCCTACAGTGGGTAAATAAATGACTTTGATATGGGCAGGCAGGCCTTGTTTCACATCAGATGTTTTTTGACATGCACAATAGGGAAAGTGTCAAATGTGAGCACGTGCGGATATAACAGAGTCGCTGTAAATGTTACAGCGATTTTGTCAAAAAAAAAAACCCACTAAAATATTCCTTCTGTTACATTATTGTAAAATAGTGGCGTAAAATGGAAACTATACAGAGGCTGGATTTATTATATTTTCATATATGACATACACCTAACCATAAAGTTTAAAAAATGGAGATAAATTATTTAACAAAGAAAGATTAAATTGTGCACACTTTATGAATTTCTCTATCTGTATATATAAATGTGTATTGGAAATCTTTTTTAAAAGTGCTTGTTTAACAGTTTGACATTCCCCAATTACCTAAATCCAGGATGATGATGAAATCAAAGTGAAAGTGCTGGGTTGTGGCCAAAGGGTAAGAAGTGCTGGGTGTTGGGAAATAGCTGAGCTGACCCGCTGAGCTCTCAGGATTTGAGATGTTCTCTGACTGAAGGAGTTTTTGGAAGGAGTTGCCAGAAAATACAGGATAATATTTTATTTTAGCTTAATGAAGAAAACAGCACGTAAAATACAAACACGCAGAGATCCAAGACAGTCTTGTCTTTTTTTTCCTTCTCATTCACAAACAATTCATGATATTTCATGATCAGCTGTCCAGTCTGTCATTGCCAAAATGATTCACTAGAGGGAGCAAAAACAAAGCTCCTGAGTCTTTCTCCACTCAGAAGATAAGAATGGACTGTTTGTATCCTTTTGGGGTTTTTAGGTTTGTTTTTAATTAAAATTAAATACTCAGTAGGAAATGATTAAATATCTTTCTAATCCTATTTTTATAGAAGGCCTGATGCTCCTCGCATATTCCTATGCTCAGCTTTTCTGTGCAGTACTTTTTTTATTCACTCGAACTGACAGTTTGAAAACTTTTCATTTTGGATGAAGAACAGTCACCAGTAGCAAAGGGTTAATGAGGGATTTTTTCCCTCCAAAGCACAGCTGAAGGATGTTTGTGCCTCGTGCGCTTCAGGACTTCACACTGGGCTGTTTTTGATCCGTTGACTTAGCGGTGTTTGTTTGTCCGATGTTGGGATGCTGCTGATTAGTGAAGGTGGATTAATGAATCATAAAAAGACTTGTCAGAAGTGTCTTCTCCGAGGGACGCGTCCATTCATCTGAGGAGAAACTTGCAATGCATTTTTCAACTTTCCGCTGCATAATTAGACATATTGATGAATATTAACAATTAAGTCTTTCAAATGTCTCATTTTATCTGATGCCAGATAAAGACTGCCGCTCTTAGTGAATTAATGCCTGAGATGCTCCTTGCCGAAACATCTAAGATTCACCCAGAAGGCTGTGCTCTGCTTGCTCCATGCTAGTTGCTCTGGGCTCCCTCATCCACCCCCCCCCCCCCCCCCCCCCCCCACGCCTGCATCCCCTCAACTAGCACCCACTCTTCTACGCTTCCTCCCCCCTCCCATCTATTTTTTTTTCTTTTTGCTTGTTTGATATATTTCTTTCCACCCCACCACCACCACAATATTCGAAGACTTATACAATATACATGTTCCATCTGGTCAAACTTGGTGAACTTAAATATACCTGTCAAGTGCAACTTTAAAGTTTTCCTCGCAACCTCTACTGGGTCTCGCCCAATCCACCAAGGCTTTAATTAAAAAGCAGCCCCAGTTCCAGGATGTGCTTCTAAATGAGGGAGTTTGCGCTGGCAGACGAGGAGCTGGGGTCTTGCAGTGGGACCCGGCTTGTGGCTTTCATCACTTCCACTCCACAGCTCTGAAGTTCCGGAGAGGCATCTGTCTGACTTGAATTGGAAAGATGGAGAGATGCACAGTGAGAGAAATTTATAGAGGGAAGAAATTGAAGAAGCAAGAAAGCATAGGGAGGGGTGGGAGGTGGGGGGTTTGTGGCCCATGTGGGGGCAGATACCCCGCTTTTGTTCTAACTGTGAAGAAGGAAAGTGAAATGTTAAAGGTAGAGCGATTTTTTTTTAGCATTAATGCTGGAGTTTTGCAAATGAGTTTAAGTGAGCGCCTTGCTGTATTACCTTTTAGTTGGAGATTGTATTTATGATTGATTTTAGTGGGGGGGGGGGGTTCTGACTACTGTTCAGGCCTTTTTTAAAGGCCTGTAGAGTCCCTTCATAAACCTTATATATTTTTTGTGTTAAAAACACATAAAGCAACACTCACATTTACAGATGTGTAAATTTACATTAGTGTTCAAATGACATTTGTGCCCCACTTATGTAAACCAGCAAAAACACTAACTGAAAAACTGTAACTCTTGGCAACACATGATGTAAAATGCAATATTAGTAATGTTTATATTTTTACAAGCCTGCTAACAAAAGAACAAACCAGCTGATCAGATTTCTCAGGGTAGAGCGGATAGATTTGCAATCACGCTGCTTGACATCCCTGAAAACCAAGCAACTATGACATCTAGTGGTCGTTTCCTTAAAACACAGTTTTACAAACTATCTTCATACCCACAAATAAGCAAAACTTGACCAACAATCTCACATTCCCAGCTTCTTCTTAAAAAAACAAAAAAGGCATTATACATTTAAAAAAAATTCCTAGAAGTGATCTGACTACCTAAACATTAGACCACCATTTCTAACAAGGTCCTCAAGCGGTTGTAGAATATGTAAAATGTTGAACTTTATTTATAACAAGATTTTTAAATGTTGTTTTTCCTTCATATATATATGAAAACAAATCAAAATCCAGAAAGGTTGTTTCAACTCCATCATTTATTTGATATACTTTTTATAGAAACTATCCTCTTATATGTTTTTTAATATTCAGGAGGCCCAAAACATCAGCCACAGCTTGATGACTCCAGGCAGCGAGCCAAAGCACACTGAACCCTGAGAGAGGTTAGAAATTTCTCACGCATGTTTGTAGCTGGTCTGCAAACATGCCTTTCGCTCAAAGTCTGCGCTTCGGTAATTTATTGCCAATAAGAGTAAGCAGCACAAGATCATTTCCAAAAGATTATACACGCAGCCTTGCTGTTCCCAGTTTGGAGCGGTACGAGTTTTTCTGCAGGGATTACCCAAAGTGTGATCGGCTGCCACAGCTGACTTTAACGAACCTGATGATGATAACCATGTTTCTAAATATACCTTTTTCTTTTAGCGTGGAGACGGCTGGTGGATCTGCCATATGTCTTTCACCCGTGTAGAGTCATTACGCATCAGCTGCTCATGAAGTGCACAAAGAAAGGGTTCAAATATCAATCTATCTTAGGCAGTTACATCTATTTGTGGATATTTACATATGCTCAGAGTTGTATATAATCCGTCTCGGCACCTTTGTTAATTTAGTGCCATTTTAGGAGAAGCACAAAAGCAGGCTCTGCTCAGTGATATGTGCTAGAATTTGACCGCGTCTATTCCCTATCTTCAAAAGAGGTTAGAAGAAAATCTGTTTCACATGGCAGTGGATAGTTTACCCTGCTGTGGATTTTCTGTTTTCCTTTAAGGTCTTTTGATGTAACATTATCTTATAGACAATGAGGTAACCAGCTTCATTCAGCTTCAAATTATGGTGTTAAACTGCTTTTTTTCATAGTGAGGAAATCAGTAACGGTAAGCTAAATGAAAGAAAAAGTGTAAACATCTATCACAAGTACTTAACAAGGTTTATCAGCAGATAGGCTAAATAGCCAAATAAATATTTCCAACATCAGAGGAAGGTCTCCCCATTTCCACTGAGGTCACCGTTTTACAGCTGTCTTTTTCACATAGCCTTTACATGATATCTGAAACATCTTTGAAACAAATGCAGCTCAGTCTAGCAAGGAAAACGCAGTGTAGTCGTGTTTCTTATTTGTTTGCATTAGTAGTTTTTTTTTTCTCCAAACTTGTATGTTCTTTCATCTTTAATCCTTCGACCAAGATCAAGTCTCTCCCAATTAAGTGCTGCCATATGTTAAGTCAAGCAGCATTTAAAGCCGTATTAAAGCCTGTTTGTTAAAAGCCATCGAGGTATTTAGGCTTTAGTTAAATCAGCACTTTGTTGACAGGGGATACGAAATGCAAAACTATGGGAAAGTTGTGTGGAAATTCCCAATCTGGAAGATTTATTGCCAATGAATCTTCTCTCCAGAGATGCAAAAAAATACTAAGGCTGCTTGCTGACAGATCTGTTGACTGGCATCTCTCAGATAAAATGATAGTTTGTCAGAACCTGCACTCTTCAACCCACGTCAGTCACACTATAGTAGTTTTGTTTTCATTTTTATGAACTCCAGGGCTCACCATATATATAATAAATCATAACAGTCACTGGAATCACTCTGTTTTTTGGGGGGTTTTTTGGTCTGACTGGTCAGTATACACAGCCCTGTCTATGTTTTCTACCCTCTGTTTTACAGTATCTTTTCTCATTCGTTGTTTTAATGTGTATTGTTTTGCACTGAGAGGTTTTGTTTATAAAAAGGATCATTTGAACTAAAGTGTACTTTGGGGACTGCTTACAAGGCGATGGTGTTACTCACTCTGCGGACTGCTGATTGCTCCACCGCAAGTGTGGGTGATACTACAAAATATAACTTTTTAATATGTTGCTTGTGCCTGAGAAATAAATATGCTGGTTCTCATTTGCAGCGAGGGAAAGGGAGCGAACCTAAATGTGTATACGTTATGGTCCTGGTTTGTAATTACTGTTATTTAAAGGATTTTGTTTGTTTTGGCAGGGTTTAAAATGGTATCTGTTGTAAATATTAGTGTGATGCATGGGCATGTCTATAACTGAATGATATGATTCCAACAAAAAATTTATTTTTTCTTTATCTCAGTGATAAACAGGAACTGTTTCTTCGATGATACACCCATACCGAGAAACCTTCAGAAATTCTTTACAGTAAGGAAGTGATAATGAGTAGAAACAGGCCGTATTTTGACCAATTTAACCTTTTCTGATCTCATTTGGGTTCTCTGTCCTTAATACAGTGTTGTTCTGCCTTCTGCACAAAACCCCAGGCCAATTTTCCACACACACACATACCAAAACCCACTCACACGTATCCTTTGTTTCCTTCTACAGTCCCTCCAAACATTTTACTGCTGCATCCTTCATGTAGTCCGGTGGACTATTTGGAAATTGTAAGACATTCGAAAGAACATTTGGTTCAAACAGTCTTTCAAAATTGCTATACACACACACACACACACACACACACACACACACACACACACGCATATACACTATTTTCCTAGTGTAATTAAAGCGCCCCATACTCAGCCCATGGAAGCTCCCTGGAGGATTTGGAGGCCCACACTGACAGTCCCTGCAGGTCGCAGGGGTGGCTGTTTTTCTTGGACAAGTTTCATGAGAGTGCTTGTGTTCTCTCTGGGAACCGGGTCCTTTGTGGAGGAACAAAAGCACAACAGTGGAGATCTGGAGCATACACATCAGAAAAAAATGTTGAGAACAGACTCATCCCGGTCTTGCACCCTAACACCAAGAGCAACTCAGATCTTTGATTGGAGAGCCTCCCAGTGGGTGGCCTTGCATTCACAATATGCTAGAGGGCATGTCAGGTCTGCTCAGGTTCTGCTTATAATTTATTAAGGAACTAACGATTGCAGTCTTTACAGGACACAATCGGTGAGGAGTTCTTGAATTTGTCAGTGCTTGGATCGAAGTTGGAAAGCCAGTCAGTGGACAGCAAGTGTACTATGTTACAAAGTTACAAGTAATCCATTTTCACTGGGGTTTTTCTGTCAATGAAAACAAGCATTGGTAGGCATAAGAAGGTCACTGTTAGGTTGAGTAAAGTTCATTTTCCCTCCATTAAAAGTATAGTTTAGCATTATTTACTGAAATTTAATGAGCACCACATTATTTACTAAATAATGCATTTAGTTCAATCAAACCTAAAACTTTCAGACTGTTTTTTATGGATTTCTCAGTATTAATCATGGGGTATTAAGAGTTATTAAAGTTTTTGCATTTTTCTTAGTTTGTCTTTTGATTTATTTCTTAACTAGTGATTTTTCACAGTTCATATCATCAGGTTTGCTTGTTCCTGTTCGGAGAGCATTTCTCATGATAGCAATTGAAGACATTAAGAATATCTTTACCATTTTTTATTTTTCATTTTACTTAACTATAAGGCTCTAGATTGGCCTTTTAATCAAATGATCATTACAGTGAAAGCCAGCATGTTTGAGATTAAGTGAAAGGGCGCCATTATTCATTAAGCCTCAGGAAGTAATATTTAAAGTTTCACAATTCATACCCAGCGTGAGAACCGCTTCACCTCGTTATTGACATTGTGAGGTGCTGGTGGTTGCGTTTTAGAGAAAAAAGATGCTAGGTTAGTAAAATAATGTGACAAAACAATATAAAGAAAGTTTACATTGACCCCTAACTAAAGTCACATGACAGGGTGAATTAGCCACTTTCTGTTACTGAAGAAATGCTACTTGCAGTCAATCAGAAGCATAGTGTGAAGAAATTCATATAACTACCTTCCACCCTAATAGTTAAGTCAGGTACAGCTTTAAACAAATACCTAAGGAAGTCTTTATACATTTTAAAATGCTAATTCTTCTTTGCTTTTAGGTGTTGTTGCTGTTTAATGTTTGAGAAGTAAATTCCTGTAAAAACTGCGCTTCCATGGTCTCTAACGCCACATTTTATTCTCTAGGTTGTAAGAAACTATCTAAAAATAGACATCAGCAACAGTGGACCTCCTGCTGAGAAGCAGTGTCAGGTCCATCCTCAGGTTAGACATATTGATGACTGAAGCCCATCTGAGCCGAGATCATGACTTGGGTCATTATCTTGACTGCTGTGGATGGAGGTGGAGGTATAGCTGTAGGCTGCACTGTGATCCAAGACTTCTAAACATGTAATCTATTCTCCTCTGAGGGTCCCTAACCACACGAAGCCTCTCATGCAGCTCTACTGATCTCTGCCTCATGGCCTCAGCGCACCTTACAACATGTTCCACCCAGTTTCACCAATAAAGCTATACATCCATGAGATCTATCTTATACTTTTCATGCCACTGAAAAAGTGATAAAAATATTTCTAAATCATTGATCCAGCTTGCCTTCCTGTTGTTTATGATGTCTGTGTTGTGTCTGTAACTTGAGTTGGTCTATTGATTCTTTTTTATTTATTTTCATAGTTCAAGAAAAATAGATATAATCACATTAACTCAAATTGGACTGCGTAACATGAGAGATTTATGAGGTAAAGAATAGTTTTGAGAAGTACAATCTCAGTTGTAAACAACAGTTACAGCAGATGCTGCCGACAGCTCAGGAGGGCCCACTACTGTGGCTGGCTTAATGACTAATTGTTGTCAGTGCTATTTTATTATTGTTATTTTAATTTGATTCTAATTGTATTTTTTAATGTATTACTATTAGTATTATTATTAGCAGCTGTAATATAAAAATAATAATTATCTATTATTTATTATTTTTTATTATTATTTATTATTTTTATTGTGTTCTTAATGTTGTTGCTTTAGCTTGGCTGACACCCGTAGAGGAGTATAGCAAGAGCATTTTGCTAATGATCACATTCTCATCCCAGTATTTCCTTCTGTAGCAAAGCTGACAGGTGGAAATAAATTTATACATGCAGTATGTGCATGCAGTCAGGGCAAAAAGAAAGCACACCACCCCTACTAATCAGAAGGTTGGTGGTTCAGTTCCTGCCTGCTCCAGTCTGCATGCCATCCTTGAGCAAAACTTCCTAAACCCAGGTTGCTCTGTGATGCATCAGTTAGAGTGTGAATGTTAGATAGAAAGCACTTAAGCATGGTAAAAGGTGTTTATATAAATAGGCATAAAGCACTTTGACTGCTCAGGTAGTGTCGAATCCAAAGTACAACAGCTAATTTACAACAGCTATTAAAAGGGTGCAGTGGTCCAGGTAGAAGTACAGACCTCTGCCTGAATGAAATGCTGTGTTGGGAGCTTAAGAGAGCTGTGCATCAACAAATGACCATAAATCGACTGATGCGCATTGATCATGAGGAATACTACTAAGCACTGAAAAAATAAATGTGGAGTTTACATCAAAGATTAAGAAATTTTTCTTTCACTTAAATTCTAGCACTTTTCCTTGTCTTTTCCCCTGTTTTCATTCTGTGCTCAATTCCAGTGCCTAAATTTTACAAACGTATATAACCCTTTAAAGCCAAGCATATCGCATTTGATACATGTGTTTTTCTGAGTTTTGAGACATCTACATCATCTTTAACCTCAAAAAATGATATAAATGGCATGACAAATTTTTAATGAATAAATTACATAAATATGGGTTATGTAGAAAAATGTGATACAAATTAAAACTCATATATGCAGATTAAAAGTTGACATATTTTTATATAGTTTGTCTAAAGGTTCAACAAACACTCCATTATTAAAAAATTTAAGGTTTCTGGCAGTTATTTCATGGTTCGGGTTTTAAAGGGATAATAATTACAGGCAAAATGTAGGTAGGTAAGTACCTATGGTGGTAATTTAAAAAAATGAAAACAAAAAAGTAAAAAATAAAGCTAAGACTGGGGGTGGTAGTTTAGCTCAGTAGGTGAGTAGCCAACCGTATGCAACACGGCCAGTTCAGTGGTCCAGGTTTGAATCTGACCTGCAGCCCTTTCTGTGTATCTGCACTGCTCCACTACCAAATAATGGCAAAAAAAAAAAATGTCCAAAATAAATAAACAACATGTACACTGTAAGTCTAAGAAACAGCAAGATGAAGGTTTAATACTGTGTCTGTGAAATCTGTCCTGACAGATGTGTTCAGCTGTCACAACAAGGAGAGTTGTTGCACAGTTTTACAAAGAAAGGGAGGAATGAGTTGGATAAGCCTTATACAACAAAGTTCTTAACAATTTTTGTTCCAGAATTACCGCGCATGCTTTGTTGATACTACCGGCTGAAGTTTTTGGCTACGGTGCCCACATGACTCTATGTGTACACTAACTCAACTTGCTGGGCAACCAAGGAAACGGTCTGCTTCACTCCAGGCTTGTCTTGGCACGGTCACGTATTAAATCTGAGCTGTTATCTGGCATTTTTTTGATAAGTCTTTAACATTTACCGATAGTCACAGCAGCTCTGTCTTCTGCAAGAACGTTCTGTGTAAACAAGTACAGGAAATGGTGATGACGATGATGATCGCTCATAGTTTTTCAGGATTTCATTTTTGGCACTCGGCTAGTTTGACAGAGTTTATGCCCTTTGTGAATCATGAGGGTGTTGACACGCTGGCCCCCTGATAACACTTGTTCTTGTGTGAATATTCATAGTTGGAATTGAAAGTTTCTTGCTTCTCGGGCCTTAAATAGTCAGTATTTATACTACATTCAGTCTGCCTTTATGGTGAAAATAATTCAGTTTCACCATGTCAACAAATCTCTCAGTAAGGAAAAAAAAGTTACACTTTCATCACCGGTTTCCATGAATGCTATTAGAAAACTAGAATAATAATACCTTTAAATAATCAGGTCCTATATCTCTCATTTCATTACTTTAAAAAAAAACATTTTATTTAATTTTCTCTTAAAATAAGTGTTTAAATGTTGTCTATCAACAATCTTTATCAACCACGACTACTAAAAGACTCTCGGGGAAATCCTGGAAACTAAATGAACACACAGTAGCGTTATAAAGGCTGTGCTTAATAACCCAAATCTCCAAAACATACAGCAAGGTACTTGGTAGCCCTGCCCAGGCAGTGCCCATTTCCCCTCATTTGATCATGGCACACAGGAAACATGAGTCAGTGTGAGTAAAACTGGGTGAGTAAAACTCTTTCTACACTGAAACTAATTGCATGAGTGATAAGGAAAGAAGACGGAAAGCAGCTATTAAGAGACTCTAGTATAACTGCATGGCAAAAAAACACATAGAAAAATGTGTCCAAAAGTACACAATTTTTAAGCTAGACATACTGAAATGTGTTAATGATTTTCTGCTTTATTTTTTTATGAATGACACACAGATTAATCATAAGTTGTGACATTTGGGTTCTTAACACTTATCGCTTACTGTAGGGTGCATCAGTTTATCTTAAGGATGGACTTGTAACTATGCAGGACTTTTCTACTTTATTTGAGTTCACTCTAAGTACTTTCTTATTAAAAAAAACTAATCATCTGCCATAAAGTGATTTCCGATGTTTCGATGTGTTTTTTATGTCTAATATCTTCATTTACGTTGGTAAATAGCCTGTAATGACAGGGAGTTACACAGGGGTTTTATGTAAAATAAAGAACTTACATGTTTTGCAAGCATCTTTATGACCCTGCTCTATTGTACCTGCTCTGTGTCCTACACTCTAATCAATCCAGTCATTTTTGGCCACAATGTCTTTATGATATATGTTATGTGTTATTTATGTTGCAATTTCTATTCACCTCTAGACCAGATCTTGGCATGTTTAACATTAATGACAGTTTTATTTGGATAAATGGATAAACATAGGAAAGTCACTTTGCTAAAAACTAATTGCAGCTTCTGCATCACGACAGGAATTTCCTTTATGCTTAAAATCACTTGATATCATTCATGACAGACATGTTTGACAGCTTAAATGCCAGAACTCATTTTTTCCTGGCAGAAAAAATTTGATCTTTTTGGCGTGACACTGGAGATCAAACCACTAACCTTCCACCTAGTAGACAGCCCCGGTCTTCCTCTTACAGACTTCTTGTATTGCACTGTGCCTAGCGCCATCGTATTAGCTTCTTGCCACTTTTGCGCTCCACTGTTGTGAGTTTGCTGTTTTGATTTACCATCATCACGTGTCACTTTCAGCCACCGCAGTGTTTTGTAAAGCAAGTAAAGCTAAAGGTAAAACTAAAGCGTGAGTATTGAAGCCGAGTCCAAACTGAAGCTAATGCTGCTGCTAGATGGGAAATTGCTAACATGTTTGCCGTGACAGCTTTATAGGCCTACGCTGAGTGTTATGGTTATTACTACTGAAACAATCTAATTTTGTTTTGATTGTAAATCACACATATTAAAGGAATTATAAATATTAATACAATTTAATATGTGCTTTGCAGACAATGAGGCATTCATTCACATTTATTGTCTGTATTTGTGTGTTGAGCCCCTCATGGAGAACCTGTGAAGTATTCCAAGTTAGTTATTAATAACTAATCAACTCACCAGAGAAGCAATTAAACCCTTTACAATATGCTATATTGTAAACTAATTCCACTGAAACGTGTAAGTAAATATTGAAATGCTGCACATGAGCCGCATGTTAAAATTATCTTCTCAGTGCTGGGTGTCAGTTTAAAAAGCAGCTTCCTGGTTTTAATTGTCTACACAGGTGGGCCTCTAAGTATCCTTTGACCCTCAGGGCTGAATAGGGGCCCCATTATGGAAGTCAAAGGTCAGTTTAATGCTTGAGGCTAATTGATTTGGCTAGTGCTTAGATATGCATATTCAATGAATCACAGCAATTATTGTGATTATCCTTGTATTTTAAAGCGAGAGGCCAACAAAGGTTTTATAATTTCTTAATAGATTTTACCGCAACAGTTTTTCACTTCCTGCTTGATAGAGTGCTAAAACAGTAATTTGCTCCAAACAGTAAATAAAGCAAAAATGAATAAATAAATAAATAATCTGACTATCTTAGCTCAGGCTTTTATTTGTTATCAGAATACAGGACGAACATGCTTTTCATTTTCAGTACAAACACCACAAATAGACATTCACAGCACAGAGTGATATCTCGGCTTCTCTTCAGAGACGTAATCACTGCCAGATGGTGTCGGTCTTGTCTCCCCGCACTAACCTTTGACTCCCCCTCGCTCTGTGCCTTACACATGCACCCAAGGGAGAATGACAAGATTCGGGGAGTTGCCAGAGGAGTAAAACTCAGAAGGAGGTCATAAGGTATGACGTGCCAGATGAGGCCAGGAAATCCCTGTGGTCTCTTAATCAACAGAAAGGAAAAACAAAATATAACCACAAATGGTAATGAATTAATGTGAGAGGGTCTTATGAGATAACTGCAGTCTGCAACACTGCAGCTGTTTGGCAGCATGATGACATGAAACGTCAAAAAACATTTAGAAACACTGTGAAACACAGTACAGACAGACTTCTGCTTGGAGGTTGAAGCTGGTCATTTTTATACTGATCTTTCAGATAAAAGAAAAAATCAACGCTAACAATATTCGAGCGTGTTCTTAATTTTTTTTTCTATCCTGTCTTTGGCACTCAGGCCCATTAGCTCCAGCTGAAGAAATCTTTAAAACAGACACGGCGTGGAACGAAATCATTTCCTGTAGTAGATAATGCATTTGTTTTGGACTGTTTTCACTTGTGAATGTGGTGCAGTATTGGATGCTTCCTGCAGCAGTACACCAAATGTATAATCATCATCCATATGTTTTTCTTTTCTTTTGTTTTTGTAATGAAAGGAAATAACCCAAAACACTGGGGTTATTGTGTTTGATGTAGAGACTATGAAGATCTTTGGCACGCAGAAACGAGGTACATCAGACATTGGCTGCTTGTTAACAGTGGAAAAACACATAAACACACACACGCAAAATCTCATCAGCTTTTCCCTTTAAATGTATTCATCTGTGGGGTATAATTTCACTGGGTTTCACTGCCACACAAAAGGTTTGAAAAACATAAAGCATATTTACATTGTATTGCCAAATGTATTCACCCACCCATCCAAATCATTGAATTCAGGTGCTCCAATCATTTCCATGGCCACGGGTGTGTAAAATCAAGCACCTGATGGATGCTGAGTTGCATAGTGTGCAGGTGTCGCCAACTTTCTTTAGAGTCAATTACTTCCAAACTTCATATGGCCTTCAGATTAGCCCAAGAACAGTGTAGAGAGTTTCATGGATGGGTTTCCAACACCAAGCATGATGCAAAACATCAGATGCAGTGGTGTAAAGCACGCCACCACTTTACTCTAGAGCAGTGGAGGCGTGTTCTCTAATTAATCTCCTCCATCTGGAAATCCGATGGACAAGTCTGGGTTTGGTCGTTTGTGTAGAGGGGATTATGGTGTACGGGTCGTTTTTTGGAAGTCGAGCTAAGCCCCTTAGTTCAGCGGTCCGCAACCCCTCAAGCCCTCAAATCAGATTTCAAATTTAGAAAATTGGAGATGGTCCACCAACCTCAAGTTCAAAATCAAAGGTGGTAGCAGTGCCATTAGTAAAACTGTAAAACTTGGGATGTTTACTGCTGCTGTATTTGTGACTTGCTAAGTAAACCATGCACAGACCACTGACCAGGCACTCCCTTGTGAACATGCTGTGGTGTTTTTGCACAAAAAATGGAAACGGTATCGCAACTCTGAAGTGATGTACCTCCCAACACCCAACTTCTGAGGAAAAGGAAAGCAGCATTGAGTCGGGTATGGGACTACACTGCATTTTTATATGCACAATAAGAGCTGATGTTGCTGCTGTGAAATCAGTTACATAGGCTAAAATGCTGAAAATGGCTAATAATCGAGTAGTGCACTACTCAATGGTCAGTGATTTAAAAGGACTTTTCTTAAAGGAGTTCATGTTTAACTCTTTAAAGTCTAAACCATAAAATTCTTTTTTTTAAATGCTAATTTTAAAAAAATTAATTAAATATTCATTTGTATATATACGTTTTAATTTACATCATATTTGGTACATTTCAGCATTTTTGTAATTCATTGCTTAAAAATCCAATGGGCAGTTTTATTTTGTTTTATTTTCTTGCTTTTTGTTTTGTTGTTGTGTGTGTGTGTGTGTGTGTGTGTGTGTGTGTGTGTGTGTGTGTGTGTGTGTGTGTGTGTGTGTGTGTGTGTGTGTGTGTGTGTGTGTGTGATCCACAAAGACGATGAAGAGAAGAAGATCAAGCGGTTCTAACTTTAACTCAGTACAATCAAAAAACATGGTGCCACTTTTAACCAGTAATAAACAAAAAACTCATATTGTTTCTAATAAAGGAAAAAAAACTGAAATCATTTTTGGGATTGAGTCGCCATTATTGACTTATTTTTATGTTAAACTGGTGTTTGTAGTAGTTTGCACCACAACAACCTTTAACTCACAAATCCATCTAAAAACCATCTATAAATGTTAAGCATTCACACACAAAAAATCCCCTTCACTAGTTTCATAAGGCAGTATAACAGAGGAATACAAATGGGCCCAGTGCCCTACATCAAAGCAGAAAGCAACACTGCTAGCAATCAAGGGAAATGAGTGGAGGGATTAAGTGTTCTGGAGAGAGACGGAGGGCAAGGCAGGAGGTTTGTCTGATTGAAATAGCAACTGTATATATAATAGGCAGTTGGGAACTGATTGGAAGAAACACACGCACAGGTTTGGCAGACAGGAGGGCAGCTCTTGACAGACTGCCGTCACTTACATATGTAAACTTACTAGTCGGTGTTTCAGACAGAAGTAAACCATTTTAGGCTCAACCACCTGTAGCTAAACGCACAGCCATTTCATTTTTCTGAGAGCCAGAATAGTTTCCTAAAAAGAAGCTGAAATTGTCGTCTAATATTAGATCATTATCAGGTAACTGACCGGAGCAACATCTGGAAATTCAACAAGTAAATCCCATCAGTCTTTCTTAACGGAGGTTTGTTATCTTCTGTTTGGCCACTTGATCTTTACAGCTGTGTTTACCAGTAGCGTGCCATGTTCAAATTGTCCGCAGATGTTTTTCAAATGTAACCTAACTGAAGTATAGGCAGCAAACTGTTGATCGCGGCTTCAGTGGCTGTTTATACTGCATTTTGGTGAGACTTGCAGCGCAGTAGCACCACAGCTCTAGGCAAATGTGAAGATTTACAGAGAACATACACAAGAAATCAATAATTTAAAAGAATACCAAAAAGAAAATATCTAATAGTCAATTTTTATTCTCTGAAGTGTTTACTGGTCAGAGTGTAATGGAGTTATAATTATTCCTAGAAATTTTGAGCATGCGCTCATGGGTTTTCTGATAGGGGAAAGCAAAGTGAGATGGGCAGAGACTGAGTTTATCAGTGCTTTGAGCCTCTGTCCAACAAGTGCCAGATTATAAACAGGAATGTGTCTAGGCTGCCCTGTGAGAGACTCCACTATCAGTTACCATGTTGTCTGAGAGCTCTATGTTTAGTCATCAGCACTGGGTTTGCATGGCGTGATGATAGTTTTGAAAATTTATAGCAAATGAAAAGTCTTGTTCAAAATACCAGCCTAAACTCTTGACATATCCAACTTGTTTCCAGATTGATTTTTAGAAAGTTTGGAAAGCAAACACCTTTCGGAAAAGAAGTGCTTGCAGAGTAGATCCGAGGTACATTTATAAGAGGTCGTGATTTAGTCTGGATGCTCTCGCCAAAGAAGTTGGTTTGCTAAGGGGATTTTGTGTCACTTGTAAAGGAACAATTGTCAAATACATAAAAATGCAACTTAATCAACCCATTTAACCGCATGTTTAGCTTAGAGTCACAGGTTTGCTGGAGTTTGTCTCTGCTAACATAGAGTAAAAAGTGGGTTACACCCTGGACAACGCCAGTTAGCTGCTAATAACAGCGCACTATGTAAATACTGAGGACTCCACCATTACTACAGCCGCCCATGCAGATAAGCTGCTGATGTCTAGACACACACACCCATACACACGCACACAATCACACTGTCCTAAAGATGTCCTGAACAAAAACTAATACATAAGAAAAAAAGTGAAATCTCTGTATGCAAAAACACAAGGCCAAAAAACAACACTGCATGGCTGTAACCTTGGTGTTCTGCATTATATAAAATATAAGAATAAAAAAAGACAGATTTGATTAATTGTAAAAAAAATAAAATAAAAATGTGTGTTTGTGGACACTTAGTTTCACTTAGAGCAGTTTTTTGCCGCATAACTTATAACTCTGCCATATAAAAAATAAAACGTATTGTAATGACCTGGCTGGGGTTGTTAGCCAGGTGCATTCTGGGTATTGTGTTGTCTCTGTGTTTTCTATCGTTCTGCTAGTTCATATGTGTTTGATTTGCATGTTGTGTTAGTGTTATGTTAATGTAAGCCACAGTGAAGTTGATGTGTGTTCTGTGGAGGGGGGTGAATTGGCATGGTTGGCTGACACCGCGACTCTATGTGGTGGGAGCGTGATAGGGGTTCGGTGTCAGCAGTGTTATGTTGTTGTTGAAAAAGATGGTGAATAAATGCCTGTGGTGAACCACTACTGCCTCCTGCTGGATTATTCGGGGATTACCAGTCTGCTGCTGAGATGCTCGGGGTCATGCGGTGTACGAGGCACGAGCGCTCTCCGTTCATTGCGAAGTTTAGCGATAGCTGCTAGCGCCCCGCTAGCCGTTTAGCTAGTGAGCAGTTTAGCCAGTCAGCTCCCCAAACCCACAGTCGTTACAATTGGTGTCAGAAGTGGGATTCATGAGTGTCTAGCAGATACTATGGAGCCGACCATAGGCGAATTAGAGCGTGTAATCCGAGACAACAGCTCGCTTCTGGAAAGCATGGCTGCCGAGACCCAGCGGAGAAGACCCGAGGCCAGACGAGCCCAATCAGAGGCAGTTCCACGTCGGAGGCGCCGGACGGACTGCTGTTATCGGTGCGGGGAACCTGGTCACCTCGCCCGGAACTGTCCCGCACCTAGTCCTCGGAGCCGAGTGACATCACCGACGGGAAACGGCCACGGGGTGGGACAGTGAGGGAACCCCCACCCCAATCGTTAAACCCTCTCCATGACACTCATCCCGTGGTGGGCCGCTGTGGGTCCACCCGTGGACTGTACCTGGACTGTATAGTTGATGGACGGTCTTGCCGGGCCCTGGTAGACACGGGGTCCACCATCTGCTTGCTGCGAAGGGGGGTGCTCCCGGAGACGGGTGGCTCATTGCCAAAAGACTGGACCCCTACTCACACAGCGTTGTACACTGTCACAGGAGAAAAGACTGTGATGCCGGGGAAAAAGACTCTGCAGGTGGTGGTGGGAACGAACAGTGTGAACCATGAGTTCTGGCTTGCCGACATAACAGACGAGTGCATTGTTGGACTGGACTTGCTGGCCCACTGGGGGGCACGGGTCGATGTACCGGGAGTTGCCATCCACCTTGGTGCTGAGACCGTGCAGCTTCAAGTGGGCCGCGGTAGCCAGGGACAGACCCCCACCCCACCAGCACCCCCAAAGCCCTTACGCCCCGCAGCTCCATGCCACAGCCAGGGGCCGAGGGCGGCAAGGGTGCGGAGGAGGACCCAGGGGGTGGACGTAAGCAGGGCCAACATCCCGCAGCCAGAGTCGCCGCCTAGCTCGGCAGTCTCCCTGTCACCTGAGACTGTCGCGGCAGTAGAGGAGCTTGGGCGGCGAAGTGGGGTGCACCTCAGTGCGACACAGCAGCAGCAGTTGCAGAGCCTCTTGGCAGAGTTTATGGACACTTTTGCCGCCAGGGAAGAGGACTGCACAAGGACGGGCCTGGTGCAACACACTATAGACACCGGAGCAGCTGCTCCAATCCGGCTGCGGCCCCACCGCCTGCCCCTCGCCAAACGCCAAGCTGCTGAGGGACTGATAAAAGAGATGGCAGCTAATGGCGTCATTGAACCCTCGGATAGTCCATGGGCCGCACCTATGGTTATGGTGCGGAAGAAAACAGGGGGGTGGCGCCCTTGTGTGGACTACAGGCGTCTGAACGCGGTCACCCGCAAGGACTCTTACCCGTTACCTCGCATCGATGACGCACTGGATTACATCGCTGGGTCCAGTTGGTTCAGCTCGCTAGACCTCCGCAGTGGGTACTGGCAGGTGGAGCTCGCTGCCGAGGCGCGGCCCAAGACTGCATTCACCATAGGGCAAGGACTGTGGCAGTTTAAGGTGATGCCTTTTGGACTATGCAATGCACCAGCCACGTTCGAAAGGTTAATGGAAAGGGTCCTCAAAGACATTCCCCGTGCCCGCTGCGTGGTCTATTTGGATGACTTGCTGACTCATGCTAAGGACTTTGAACAGGCCGTGGCCAACCTACGAGAGGTTCTGACTGCCATCCGCGGGGCCGGACTAAAGCTGAACCCGGCCAAGTGCAACCTTCTTGCTCGCCAGGTGAAGTTCCTGGGACATGTGGTGAGTGAACAGGGGGTGGCTACTGACCCCGAGAAGGTGGTTGCTGTGGGGGACTGGCCTACCCCATCGAACGTCGCCGAGCTACGAAGCTTCCTGGGGCTGGCCTCCTATTACAGGAGGTTTGTAAAAGACTTTGCCACCGTCGCTAGCCCCTTGCATCAGTTGACAAACAAGGGTCAGCGGTTTGGTTGGACGGAGGGCTGTGCAACGGCTTTCGAGCAGCTGAAAACTGCCCTTGTGAGTGCCCTGGTCTTGGCGTATCCTGACCCCAGCCAGCCTTTCCTTTTGGACACCGACGCCAGCAACGTGGGGGTCGGAGCGGTGCTCTCCCAGAGGGGAGAGGCTGAGGAGCGAGTGGTGGCATACTACAGCTGCAGCCTCAGCCGGGCCGAGAGGAATTACTGTGTTACCCGGCGTGAGCTGTTGGCTGTGGTCCTGGCGGTTCGTCACTTCCGACCTTACCTCCTGGGCACTAAGTTCCTGCTCAGGACAGACCACGCCAGCCTAACCTGGATGCTGAACTTTCGCCAGCCAGAGGGTCAGGTGGCCCGGTGGCTGGAAATACTACAAGAGTACGACTTTGAGGCCCAGCACCGACCAGGGCGGCAACACGCTGACGCCCTGTCCAGGCGCCCCTGTTCTGCGGATGAGTGCCGGTACTGCAGGCGCCTGGAGGAGCTGGACCGGGGTCCGACATCGGCAGCAGCAGAACCTGAGGGTGTGGATGAAGGGCAGGAACCTTTCACCGCGGCGGAGCTACAGCAGCACCAGGTGAGCGATCCAGCACTGGAGATGGCGAGGGACTGGATGGAGGCAGGGACACGGCCAGACTGGTCCCAAGGGCCCGAGACAAAGTCGCTGTACTCCCAGTGGAACAGCCTAGAGCTCCATGGCGGTGTAATCTACCGGCGGTAGCGAGCGCCAGACGGGGGAGGCGACATACTCCAGCTCCTGGTTCCCCGGGCCTTGCGGCCTGAGGTCCTCCGCTGGGTCCATGGGGCTGCAGGTACTGGCCATTTTGGGAATGGCAAGACGTTGCGACGGCTGAGACGGCGGTTCTACTGGCCGGGGTGTCGTCAGGACGTGGAGATCCACGTCCACTGCTGTGATGACTGCACGGCGCAGAAAGGTCCCAGCCAGCGCTCCCATGCCCCATTGCAGCAATACCTAGTTGGGGCGCCAATGGAGCGGATCGGAGTGGATATCCTGGGTCCATTCCCTGTTACTGATGCCGGCAACCGGTATGTCCTGGTCGCGATGGATTATTTCTCAAAGTGGCCAGAGGCATACGCGGTGCCGGATCAGAGTGCGGTGACGATGGCGTGGACTCTGGTGGATGAGATGTTCACGCGGTTTGGTGTACCGGAGGAGCTCCATAGCGACCAAGGGTGGAACTTTGAGAGCCAGGTGCTGGGAGAAGTGTGTCGGAGGCTGGGGGTGAGAAAAATGAGGACCACCCCCCTCCATCCTCAGAGCGATGGTCTGGTTGAGCGGTTCAACCGCACGCTGGCCACCCAGCTGGCCATCCTGACCAGCCAACATCAGAGGGACTGGGACCAACACCTGCCCCTTGTTTTGTGGGCATATCGAACAGCAGTGCAGGAGTCAAGTCAGTGTACTCCTGCAGCGTTGATGTTCGGAAGGGAGCTCCGGACCCCGGTGGACTTGGTGTTCGGAGCACCCCCTGAGCCAGAGATTGCTGGTGGACCAGAGATGGACTACTTCCGGCGGCTCAGGGAGCGGTTGCACACGGTGCATCAACTGGCAAGACGGACATTGGAGGGAGCCGGGGCCCGCCAGAAACGGGCGTATGATACCCGTGCGCACGGTCCTATGCTGGGGGCCGGAGATCGGGTCTGGGTGTTCTGCCCCCAGAGGAAGCGGGGGCTGACCCCCAAGCTCATGAGCCACTGGCAAGGCCCGGGCGAGATCCTGGAACAGCTGTCGGAGGTGGTCTTCAGAGTCCGGATGCCGGGGCGGGGAAGGCGGGTGGTGCTACACAAGGACCGGCTGGCGCCATACCATCCGCTTGCCCCCAACCCGCAGGCTGGTGTGCAGCCTGGGGACTCCTCGCCCCTACGCCCGGCCCGGATGGGGGCGCCATGGATTCCCAGTCGAGGCCGAAGCGTACTCGACGCCGGCCCGGACATTTGCTGGACTACAGTGTGGACAGTTAAGGTTGTGGGGACACTAAACCTTTTTGGGAGGGGGCTGTGTAATGACCTGGCTGGGGTTGTTAGCCAGGTGCATTCTGGGTATTGTGTTGTCTCTGTGTTTTCTATCGTTCTGCTAGTTCATATGTGTTTGATTTGCATGTTGTGTTAGTGTTATGTTAATGTAAGCCACAGTGAAGTTGATGTGTGTTCTGTGGAGGGGGGTGAATTGGCATGGTTGGCTGACACCGCGACTCTATGTGGTGGGAGCGTGATAGGGGTTCGGTGTCAGCAGTGTTACGTTGTTGTTGAAAAAGATGGTGAATAAATGCCTGTGGTGAACCACTACTGCCTCCTGCTGGATTATTCGGGGATTACCAGTCTGCTGCTGAGACGCTCGGGGTCATGCGGTGTACAAGGCACGAGCGCTCTCCATTCATTGCGAAGTTTAGCGATAGCTGCTAGCGCCCCGCTAGCCGTTTAGCTAGTGAGCAGTTTAGCCAGTCAGCTCCCCAAACCCACAGTCGTTACAGTATAAAATCAAGCTCGAAGCAGAAAAATGTGCTGTAATGCTCTGACCAATATCTTCAGGTTTCTAAGCAACCTGTGCTGCCAAATGACATCGTTTTCAGAGACAGACTTGCTTATTTCAGCAAGACAATGACAAACCACATTCTGCATGAATCACAGCAGTATCAGGCCAGAGTGGGAGAGCATTTGGCTTTCCAAGCCAATGTCTAGTAATGTATTTCTGAGACATGAATCAACAAAGCTTCAATATCCTTAAGAGCAAAACATGCTGCCACCTCACATTTCACAGCAAGCTGTCTGAGCTAATCTGAAGTATTCCTTTTATTTTCCTTTCTGCCATCTCTGGGTAAAGATGTACTGTGAGCAAAGTACGGAAATAATACACATATTTCTAGAAACTGGCTTTTAGTTTTATTAACCTTATTTCTCTAATCAGACAAAAAAATCTGGATTACTGTCATATTTTAGATTACTGTTTTAAGGAAAATGTGCAGTTCCAAAAGATAACGAGCTCCCAGACCCCAACAATTTGTTTTTCCTGCAGATTTAGCATAGCCAAAGTTGCACAAAAACAACATACTGCCACTGCCTCAAGGCCACAGTGTAGAAAGTTTCATGAACTTTAAAACAGACGAGTTCTCACGAACAGATTTTTTCTACAGGCTCTTTTCATCAGCCGTCATCATCATCGCCGCTTTGACAAAGCTTCCCTCCTTCTAATTAAAATAGTCTGTTAATATTATATTGATAAATTTCAGATGAAGTCAAGTGCTGGCACTAATCAGACTACAATGAAAATTTCTTCCATCCAGAGTCAAAATTTATTTTGCTCTTGTGCTGTAACTTTTTGTTTGCGTGAGCCATATGGCCCAAATTAATAAAGCCAGGCAGTATACTGAGCCCTCTTCACTCTGTCGCTGCTTGTCACTGTAGGATTGGCCTCAAACCTATTCTCTCCCTCCCTCACTGCTTCGGTCCCTCTCTCCCAGTATCTCTCTCGCTCCCTCTCTCTCTCTCTCTCTGTTCTTTCTGTTTTCACGCAAGTGTCCCAGTTAAGAAATTGCTTACATCCCACTCAGTCTGGGGCTGGATTGAAATTTCCCATAGGGTATGTACCAATATGCAGAGAGCACACTTCGACAGATGCCATCAGAGAACAAGCATATGAATTACCAGGCAGCCTGCCATCTTTGAGTTCAGACAGAATGGCATTAATACCTGATTACGATCCAAACAACAACACAACAACAACATGAAAGCCAAAGCAACTGGGAGCAGGTAAAGGTTTCATCATTTATATATTAATGGATTTACTAACAAAGACTCTACCCCCCCACCCCCCTCCAAAAAAAAAAGTTAAAATGTCATAGAAGCTGCCAACAATCAGGGGACTTTGGAAGGGGAAAAAATAGGGGTACGAAATCAGATGCCGTCAGCAAATCACGTTCCAATAAATTAAATATTCGCCACTGCTGACCATAACTAATTCAGAAGCCATGATATATTCATGACTACAATTAAAGAAAACACGATCCCTTTAATTTCAGATGGCTGTAAATATTGGCATTACCCAATTAAGTCACATTTGACTGTAGGAAAAGTACCTGAAAATCAACCATATGTGCTGAAATTATACTTTATCTGAGGAAGCATAAAAGTTTTATTCACAAAAAATATATATATTATTGTTAAACTATATATGATTTTAACACATAGTTTTAATTTGTAATTAACTTGTATTTGGTAGCAATAATATAAAAATTTGACCTCATCTTGGAAAATAGAATATTTTTTTATTAGTTAAGGTTATCAGGACAAATATTTTATAGTGACATGATGCAAACAAGAAAATATTTTGTGACGTGCTTTCTCATAATAATAAAAAACCTTTAGTGAACCCATAACTATAACACATTAGTGATTAATCACTTTTGCAAAGAAGTCATTCATCAATTAGTTTGGATGACCGGAGGTAGAAGGAAGCCTTTGTACAAACCTATGGCATGGAGCCTCACACGAGAAATTTAAATTCTCAGGAGAAAACATATTTAAACAATAGAGACTTAGTGGATGTTCACTCAGCGCCCTTTGACACCGAAGGTCTCGGGGCCACAGCCAGTCAGTGAGTGCTTGCATATACCATGTGTGCATGTATGTGTACGTTTCATCCGGATTTCTCTTTCGTCATATAGTGTGTGCATGATCAACAATAAATGTATGATTTCTACAGCAAAATTATTCTCTACTGCTTCTTAACAGTTGCGTATACAGTGGGGCAAAAAAGTATTTAGTCAGCCACCGATTGTGCAAGTTCCCCCACCTAAAATGATGACAGAGGTCAGTAATTTGCACCAGAGGTACACTTTAACTGTGAGAGACAGAATGTGAAGAAAAAATCCATGAATTCACATGGTAGGATTTGTAAAGAATTTATTCGTAAATTAGGGTGGAAAATAAGTATTTGGTCACCTCAAACAAGGAAAATCTCTGGCTCTCACAGACCTGTAACGTCTTCTGTAAGAAGCTTTTCTGTCCCCCACTCGTTACCTGTATGAATGGCACCTGTTTGAACTCATCATCTGTATAAAAGACACCTGTCCACAGCCTCAAACAGTCAGACTCCAAACTCCGCCATGGCCAAGACCAAAGAGCTTTCGAAGGACACCAGGAAAAGTATTGTAGACCTGCACCAGACTGGGAAGAGTGAATCTACAATAGGCAAGCAGCTTGGTGTGAAAAAATCAACTGTGGGAGCAATCATCAGAAAATGGAAGACATACAAGACCACTGATAATCTCCCTCGATCTGGGGCTCCACGCAAGATCTCATCCCGTGGGGTCAAAATGATCATGAGAACGGTGAGCAAAGATCCCAGAACCACACGGGGGGACCTGGTGAATGACCTGCAGAGAGCTGGGACCAAAGTAACAAAGGTCACCATCAGTAACACACTACAACGGCAGGGAATCAAATCCCGCAGTGCCAGACGTGTTCCGCTGCTGAAGCCAGTGCATGTCCAGGCCCGTCTGAAGTTTGCCAGAGAGCACATGGATGATACAGCAGAGGATTGGGAGAATGTCATGTGGTCAGATGAAACCAAAGTAGAACTTTTTGGTATAAACTCAACTCGTCGTGTTTGGAGGAAGAAGAATACTGAGTTGCATCCCAAGAACACCATACCTACTGTGAAGCATGGGGGTGGAAACATCATGCTATGGGGCTGTTTTTCTGCCAAGGGGACAGGACGACTGATCCGTGTTAAGGACAGAATGAATGGGGCCATGTATCGTGAGATTTTGAGCCAAAACCTCCTTCCATCAGTGAGAACTTTGAAGATGAAACGAGGCTGGGTCTTCCAACATGACAATGATCCAAAACACACCGCCCGGGCAACAAAGGAGTGGCTCCGTAAGAAGCATTTGAAAGTCCTGGAGTGGCCTAGCCAGTCTCCAGACCTCAACCCCATAGAAAATCTGTGGCGGGAGTTGAAAGTCAGTGTTGACTGGCGACAGCCCCAAAACATCACTGCTCTCGAGAAGATCTGCATGGAGGAATGGGCCAAAATACCAGCTACAGTGTGTGCAAACCTGGTAAAGACCTATAGTAAACGTTTGACCTCTGTTATTGCCAACAAAGGTTATGTTACAAAGTATTGAGTTGTATTTTTGTTATTGACCAAATACTTATTTTCCACCCTGATTTACGAATAAATTCTTTACAAATCCTACCATGTGAATTCATGGATTTTTTTTTTTCACATTCTGTCTCTCACAGTTGAAGTGTACCTCTGGTGCAAATTACTGACCTCTGTCATCATTTTAGGTGGGGGAACTTGCACAATCGGTGGCTGACTAAATACTTTTTTGCCCCACTGTATATGTGTCGCTGTAACGTAGATACAGTTTAAATTTTCCAATAGTGCCCAATAAATAAAATACCTTTGACATAAAGTGCATTTTTTGGCTTATTTCTATGCAAAAGAAAACTTTGGAAAGTCCACAAATGCTCAGAATCAACATAAAACACAACTTCTTTTCGCCTTTTTGCCATTTAATCTATTGAGAAGACAGTTTTTCATTTTTAGCTTATATGCAGCTGGTTCTGTATCAGGAATGGCATACAACTGAGTGGTGTTTTCCTCTTTGTGCAGTTGCTGCGTCAGCTTTTTTGGTATTGCAAAACAGAGATTGCGGTGACTTCAATAGCCTTCTTCCTGCTCTCAGCTCACATCATAAACTATTTTGAAATCCATAATGGACACTGATGCACAAGCACTCTTCTCGCTTGACATCGAAATGGCTTCTTCTCCCATCTCAGGCGTCTGGTTATCTCAGATAGCACTCAGTTTGGGAATTTTGTTTATTTTTCCTCTGTTTTGGGGTTTTTTCCCCTTAAAAAGGTGAAAGAAATTTCCAGTTGATTTAATATTTGTTCATTTAGAAGTCTGGTAATGGAGCAGAACGCTTGTTTAATGCTTTTCCCCTAACTTATAACTTATTCAACAGATATTATATATCTTTCACACCTTAAATAAATCGAAAGTTAAGAAAGTGTGATGTGGCTCGGCCACCCACACAGCTCGTAGTATGTTGATGTAAAGGCTGGCTGATGGTTAGCTCCCACTTCCCGTCTCCGTTTCCCACTTAGATGAAACAAACACAACATCACAACATGGACACTGACTTCCTCTTGCCTTCCTCCTTCCAGTCTAATCTCTGCTGCCTTTTGTGTGAGGAAACAGTTGTATGTAATGTATACAAGACATATTGCGAGTCAGAGGGGATTGAAAGTGGAGGTGGGAGGGATTTAAGGAAAGGGGCAGATTGGAGGGGCGTTGGGCTCCCAGATGCCCCTGCCCTTGTGTGTGTGTGTGTGTGTGTGTGTGTGTGTGTGTGTGTGTGTGTGTGTGGGTGCTGCTGCGCCATGGAGATGACTGTCAGCAGGCGGTGCCTCTGAGAGAGAGGAGAGAGAAGAGAGGAGGGTGATGTTTCCAAAGGGGGCCCAGTCTGTTACCAAAGGGAGGTGGAGATTTACTATCCCACCCAGTCAAAGTGTCTCACTGGTGCTCTGACACGCACACACACACACACACCCACACACATACACATGTAGAAGTACACAAAACCTCAGACTCACACGACTGAGCACGCACACACTCAGACGTACTGCAAACTCTCCACAGGAAACTCTGAGCCATAATGCGAAGGCACCTCAGAGCAGACGGGTGCATTGCTCAAACCAAGTGGGATACGCTGCGGCTTTGATAGTGCGTTAATTACTCATGTGATGTGATACAGATGTCTGGGGGCTTCAGCTGAAAGTTTGCCTGACGCTTTCCAAGGGGGCCAGGCAGACATTTTAGAAGCGGTAGGTGAAAACCAAATGTATTTATTATTTATGGATAGATCAGTTTGCGTGCTGTCACAGATCCCAGCAGTGTCATGCTGATGCTAAACTGTGATGCTACTTGAAGGGCTGGCTGCTAAATAGTTCTTTGTGTACTTGGTGACAGCTGGGACTTTGAACAGGAAGAACTCTGGGCTATAAGAGTTGCCGGTACTGTGACATGATGAAAAGGGCTTCACTGTGGATGTGATAGTTTAAAACTTTCTCTCTTACTCTGATTTTGTCCAGAAAGTTTGTTGTTGTTGTTGTTGTAGGGTTGTTTTTTTCCTTTTAATAAGAAGAGGGATTCAAGTTATAAACTACTACTACTACCTCTTAGTTCTGTGGGTTTGGGTCTTCATCTGGTTTTTATTTTAACCTGGGCTCTTGCATTACTCAGCTAACTAGAAGTCAATCCAGCGTGTCTATAAAAAGCTCAGTACCACAAGTCTAAACTTTTTGAAATTAGAAACAGATGGAGAATAAAGAACATAGGAAATCAAACTCACATGAAGGGCTTGTTGTCAAAACAGCACAAGCTGACATAAAACCCCAACGTCCAGCTGCAACATTATCGATACAACCAAGTGCTGCTTCATCCAGGACTGACTGAGAGCAAAACAGATCCCCGACGTGTTCTGTTGATGCCTCATCCTCACTGTAACTACTCCTGGCATCATCCATCTGTGCCCCCTTGGCAAAACCTTTTAGAAGTCATAAAGATGTTGCTGAACTTCCTCATAGCTTTGGAAAGGGACATTAAGGCCATCAAACATTCTCGTCATCTCTGACTTCTAACATTACACTCCCGTCTTTTCAGATTTACTGTGAGCTTTCTGAAAAAATAACCACGTCTTTCTTGCTTTTGTTTGTTTTCTCTTCTTACCAGTGATACATTGGGACCATCTTTCTGTCAGTGATATCAAAGCGCTCAATGCGTCCCATAATGGGCTCTCCAGCTGGACATATGTTTTTGCTAATGGCCTGTATGGCAGCCAGAGGAATCTGCCAGATAAACAGAGCTGAAGCGGACCAGGACCCTCTCTCCAGCTTTCTCGTCCACTCCACCCTCCAGTCTGGTCTCTACAGCACTGTCAGCCCAAGCACGGGGTCCGGCATCCACCAGCGGACACAAGCGGTGGTATCTGGCTCTGGCAACGCAACTGCAGTAAAGAAACCACCTAATTGCACTGTAAATACCTCAATCAACGCGCATTTTAAGTACATCAACACAATCATTTCCATTATAGTCTTTGTAGTCGGGATAGTAGGCAACGCCACCCTGCTGAGGATTATATACCAGCACAAATGCATGAGGAATGGACCCAACGCCCTCATTGCCAGCCTGGCCCTGGGCGACCTTATCTACATTGTCATTGATATACCCATCAATGTGTACAAGGTACAGTTTTTTTTTTGCTTACTCTAAACTCTTATTTTCATGTCAAGGCTGCTGAGTGACATGTCTCGTTGTGAATATGATGAAATGCAGGGACAGCAAAGGCGATATGCACAGATAAAGTGGAATATTACAGGCAGACTGGAGAAGAGGAGAGAGGGGGGTGAGTGGGAAAGGGCCTGAGTGAGTGTACAAATAGATGGCAAAGCCTAATCAGTCAGGTTGTTATCGTGTTCGTGTGGCGATGAGACAAGCAGTGGTATGGCTGACATAACTAAACATAAGAATCAGGCTGTAGTCACACACATCACTGGCCTTGCGCTGACCTGAGACATTAGTCATGAACCCTTATCTGGAATTTGGGTTTTTTTTGTTTTGTTCTCAAATCTCACTGCTCCACAAGTGATAAATAACTTTTGTACTTATTGTACTTTATCATCCAAATAAAAGTGAGGTGAAATAGGAGCATGAGAGCTTATCGGTCGGTCATGTTTGAAATCGACTGGTTTTATTCTCGTCCTTATGAGCATTATAATTATTATTATTAGTTTTACCCAAATAAGCAACTGTTAAACATGTTAAACAGTCTTTTAATGATTATCAGCATCTTTAAAAGACACTGTCACGAGAGCACAACTGCAGCTCGTTTCAGTTTGGTTTGACTCGACCCTTTTGTTTACGCTGGGACCTCTTCAGAATGTGAATGACTATGTTAAATCATTACAGGCCCCCTGCCTTCGTTTGATTTCTTTCAGTAAACACTGTCATGGTTTTTTTGCAATAATAAAGAATGATGGCAAAATGAAGTGATCAGTCAACCTGATCCTTTGAGCTCATTATAGGATGTGGTTTAACCAAGAAAAAAAAAGCACCTGGTTAAAATTATCTTGGGACTTTGAGGGCAGAGTGACTTTGTAGTCTGAGCAACACATGTGCAAAGAGGAAACAACAATCCTTCTGCATGGGGGAGCAGTTTATGCATAAACAAAGAAAGAGCCACATCTACAATGTTGAAACTTCCTGTTGTCTTCCTCGGGGCAAAGACATTGTTTCCAGAAACACTGTCTTTTGTTTTGCTTTGTAAAACTTTTGTGCTGCTGAAAAACGCTTCAGTGTCCAAGTGCTTACGTGACCCTGACTAATTTTACCAAAGGAAGAAGTAGTAGAAAACAACTGTTAGACACTAGTGATAAAAGTAGAAAGCCAATATTGAGATTTCTCCAATATTGGAAGTGGTCCCTGCAGACTGACAGTGATGTTAAGATGACACTGACGGACTTCAAAGTAAAATCCACTAGGAAGGTCTTATATATGCAAAAGGACCCATTTGAGTCAGGAAAACAACAGTAACAGCAGGCTTGTAAAACGCACGTGAAGACAAAGAAAATTATTTACTTTTTAATGATACATCAGGGAAGTGTGAGTTTTGCTGATGTGCGTAAAGAATACGTATTAAATCGGATTTAAATCCTTTCCTTTTTTTCTATATTTTCCAGCTCCTGGCATCACGCTTCCCATTCGATGACAGCATTGTGGGCCTGTGCCTTTGTAAGTTTGTTCCCTTCCTGCAGAAAGCATCTGTGGGCATCACAGTGCTCAACCTGTGCGCCCTCAGCGTCGACAGGTCAGTGCTGCCACATTGCCACACTGCTCAGTCACATAGTAGAGAGCTCTTATATGAGGATCTGGCATTTAAAAAGCTCGCGCTGTACATCTGACATCTGTACGTGTATTTGCTTAAGTGTGAACTTCAGTTTTATTAACTAGTGAACCAGTTTTTGCTTTTTCCCCATTATTAAAAGCAGCAGCTTCCCACAGAGCTTACATTCTTTCACCCAGCCAGGTCTCTGCGCATAAACATGCACGATCATCCCCGTACGCTTTTCTTAGATGGAAAAAGCAGAAGCTGAAAACAGCAGCCAAACAACTGGAAAGAAAATTAAACAAATTCGATTTGGCCGACCAGCCGTGCCAATTAATCCATATTGTGCTCGGCACAAGAGAACATTGCTTTAGATTAGTTGCTCGCAAATATTTTTTTCTAACATAAACAGGAGATGCTGGAATTAATTTCAGCAAAATGTATGAACATTTCGATTGGATTTCAGGGTAATGGCAGGAATGCTAAGATCATCTGTTCCAGGAAACTTGCTACACTACGTCAGTACTGATTGTGCATAATCACTCAAGAGTCATCCCTTTACTTTCTTTTCTATTGCTTCACTGCAACCCCCTCAAAAAAGAGACTCTTTACTTCTTTTATGGAGTTGTATATTATATATAAGCTGCACACTTCTGATGTTAACATTAGTCTGCAGTATGTTGATTGCAAGCATATTGACAGGTTCTTTTTTTTAATAGCACCTTAATAGAATTTCCTTAATGAATAATTGATGATCATGAAGTGCTGAAGCTCACGGTCATCTCATATGATCTACTACACTCAACTTTATAGATAAGAGGCTCGCCTGGAGCACCGGGGCTCAGCTATAAGAAGACAATATTAATGACCTCTGTTATGAGAAAAGCCAGGCTGCAGCTCTGTACCGTTGTAGTTCAAGTGCAGATGCTCTCCATTTGTTTCCAGGAAATGTGTAGCATATCTTCATCTGTGTGTGTGTGTGTGTGTGTGTGTGTGTGTGTGTGTGTGTGTGTGTGTGTGTGTGTATTATGAAAGTGCTCGAGTCCCTTTTGTATCTTTTCAATGTTGGAGGAAGAGGAAAAGGTGGATACATTACCACTTAGTAAAATATAAATGCCACCATGTTGTTCAACAGAGAAATTCAAATGTGTCATGAAAAATATATTGTTTTTGCTATAAAATCTTGATGCCCGATTTTACTAAAACATTTCGACAAGTGGTTTCCATTAATGAAACAAACAAGCAAACAAGTATTCAGTGCACGGGAAACACAAGCCAACACACAGACCCCTCTGCCAACATGGGCCAGTCTGTTTGGAGGCTTCACAAAAATATAAATATTAGATATTTAAAATAAACAATTGATCATCTCTGCTCATGAATTCTTAACATTTTGATAGTGTTTGCTGACTGAGCAGTTTGTTGTGCTTGGTGTGCTGCCATGCATAAGGAAGCTCTTGTTAGCTTTGTCAATCAGGAGAGATGAAGAAAGTGATGACTTTACTTTAATATTACATTTCTATCGCACAGCTGAACTCTTGCTGACCTGTTTTAAACATTAAACTGACACTTTATATTCGTCTTACATTATTTGTATCCTAGGGTGCTGTAAGGATAACTGCAGTAATTACAGTCATTACTGCAGTAACTTAAAATCAGCCGGTGCTTTAATCTAAGCTGCTCATTGTGTGTAACAGTTATGGCATAAATAGCCATATGCCAGGTGATAACTTTGTGTCCCGCTGTGTCACAGATACCGGGCTGTGGCATCGTGGAGCAGAGTGCAGGGCGTGGGCATCCCTCTGATCACCGTCATTGAGATCGTGTCCATCTGGGTGCTTTCACTCATCCTGGCAGTGCCGGAGGCCGTCGGTTTCGACATAATCACCTTCGACTATGCCAACAAAACCATGCGCACTTGCATGCTTAGACCCCGGAGTGCCTTCATGGAGGTGCGCTGTTACCACTTTGCCATCCCTTTAAAGAAATTGCATTTTGTGCCCAACTTTTTAGACTGCGCTAAAGCCAGGATGTGCAAAAGAATTGTTGAATTCTGTAATGTAGAGACAAAATGATCTGCTGACATGACTGCTGACATGGGACACACACACGTGGGAGAACTACTCAGAGTGTAAGATCAGCATAATAGTTCCATCGTGATCACTGCCATCATCTTAAAAGCATCGTATTGTTCGTTTGGAGTCGGTAAGTGGTTCTAATGGACAGCTGGTGCACTGGTGTGCTATTTTCATTATATATGGGCGCATGTTTTTAAAGCATCGGTGCCCCAGTAAAGCATGTTTAGACCTTAAGAAAACTAGAATACAGCCATGAATCCGCTCCAGTGAATATTAAAGGAATAGACCTGGCCGGCTTAGTCTTTCTTAGTGATTATGCCCTGTTTCACAATTTTGGACCACGTAATTGATTGCAGGCCAAGTGCAATTACACAGACCTGGGGCCTCAGGCTCAGGCCACATGTGCATACCCTTGAGGTAATCTCTCCCAGATATCAATACAGTGCTAAAGTCTGTGCCATTGTTTAATAGCAATGAAATAGGATATTTTTGAAAGACACCTAATTCTATTTTGTCCATAAAGCACAAGATACCAAAACCTGAAGTGGTTCTACGAAGAGTCCAGAAAAACTTGGTGTAATAAGGTTTGGTCTGGTTTGTAGGGTTTTGAAACAGTGCATATTTAGCATATTTTTTAGAACCACAGAAAACCAGAGGCTCTTATTATACACAGTGTAATTAGAACGGCTTGATTTCAGACTTGCTACACAGTCTGTGTACAGAGCAGCATTCACATGGACTTCATTAACACTGGAGTACAGGGGGAGGCTGGTAGTGGTGTGAGGAGAACTGCTTCGGTTACAAAAGCATAGATTCTACTATAGCATGAAGTCCAGTTTAATGATTTTCAGTTTACTTCCATAGCCCAACACCACATATGACATCTTATTTAGGATTTTTATTAATGTTAGGGCCATGTGAATAGCTGATGAAATGGAACTATAGATTATAGTGCAGAAACTGCATAAAGTCCTAAACCCTTTAAAACCTGAACCATGAAATAACCACCAGAAATCTTTCATTTTTTGATAATGGAGTGTTTGTCAAACCTTTAGACAAAAACTTGAATCTGCATATATGAGGTTGAATTTGTATCACATTTGCTAAATTGTGCTTATGTACAATATTTTTGCAATTTAGTCAAAATTTGTCATGCAATTTATATGATTTTTTGAGGGTAAAAAAAAAAAGTCACGCTGATGATGTAGAAGTCTCAAAAACTCACAAAAACACATGTATCAAATCTGATACACTTGGTTTTAAAGGGTTAAAAAAAAGTCTTCCATAGGAATTAAGAGGAGACTTGATTAACTGATCCTCAGGAAATGTGAGCACCTCTATAAAAGCAGAAATTTCAGCAGTTTGCTGGTCTGGAGCATTCAGGTGTGTTTTAACGCCATGCCAAGGAGTACACAGTGTCAGAGAGGCAAATTGTTGCTGCTCATTACTCTGGGAAGGCTATTTCTCAAAGAATCTCAAGTCCTTCATTCACCAGAGAGAAAGATTATTTAGAAGTGGAAAACATTTAAGACAGTTTCCAGTGTTCCCAGGAGTGGACATGCCAGCAAATTCACCCAAAGGTCAGATCATGCAAGGCTCAGAGTGGCTGCCAAAACCCCAGGAGCTACAGGCCTCCGTTAGCATGTTAAATGTTAAAGTTCACGACAGTACGATTGGGAAAAGACTGGACAAGGATGGCTTGTTTGGAAAGAGAAAGGAAGTGGAGAAAGGAGAAAGTCTCTTCTCTCTAAAAAGAACACTGCAGCACAGTTTAGGTTTGCAAAGTTGCATCTGAACTAACCACAGGACATCTGGAACAATGTCCTTTGATCAAACGAGACCAAAGTGGAAAGTTTGACCATGTTTGACAATGCCATGTTTGGCAAAAACCAAACACGTGATATCAGCACAAACACCTCATACCAGTTGTCAGCACAATGGTGGAGTGGTGAGGACTTGGGCTTTTTTTGAAACCACAGGATCTGGGCACCTGGCAGTCATTGAGGTCAGCACTGAACTCCTCTGTATGCCAAAGTATTCTAGAGTCAAATGTCAAGCCATCTGTCGGAAAATTCAGTCATACAACAGGACAATGATCCCAAACATACCAGAAAAAGCAGTAAAAATAAATGCTGCGGTGGGATTTTAAGAGAACTGTGCATCAACAAATTCGCACAGACCTCAATGAACTGAAGCAACATTGTAAAGAAGAGTGAGCCAAAATTCCTCCAACGATGTGAGAGACTGATAGTCTTCCAGAAAATCATTACCTCAAGTTATTGCTGCTAACAGTAGTTCAACAGGCTATTGAATCGTGGGGGTGTTTTCACAGGACTGTATGTAATCATGTGAAAAAGTACTTTTTCACATTATTGTATGTGCAAGGATAAGCTTAAGGGGCATTAATAAATATGTATGTATGGGAAATGTGTGGAGCTCAGCGGTCTGGAGTCCCAGTAGGTCATAAACCTTCAACTCCCTAGTCTCAAACTCCCAGGTCACAGTAAAACATGAATTTATTGCAGTTTTTCATAACTAACCGCGTCACTGTGTTTGTCGCTCTCTAGTTCTACAGAGATGCAAAGGACTGGTGGCTGTTTGGCTTCTACTTTTGCGTACCACTGATTTGCACAGCTATCTTCTACACTCTCATGACCTGCGAGATGCTCAACCGCAGGAATGGCAGCCTCCGGATCGCTCTCAGTGAGCACCTCAAACAGGTTCAACAACATTTCTAAATCGCCTTTTCTCTCTAAATATAATCCCAGTGTTTATTCCATTGCTTTAACATTTGACATTTCATTACCTAAACATCATCTTCAGACTACACAGTAATCTGTTGTTTCCCTCTGCAGAGGAGAGAGGTGGCCAAAGCTGTCTTTTCCCTCGTCCTCATCTTTGCCCTCTGCTGGTTCCCACTGCACCTCAGCAGGATTCTTAAGAAGATGATTTACAACCAGACAGAGAAAATGCGATGTGAGCTGCTCAAGTGAGTTTCTAGAAGAATAGACTTCTGACAAACAAGGTCCTCAAAAATCTACTGGGAAGAAGAGTATGGGAGCGCACGGGCCAATTTAACTCAGGGTGTCACTAGCTTCTTTGGAAGCTGGGCTTCCAAAAATGTTTGAAAATTATTCCTTCAATATTTCTCCTGTTCTCTGTTTTCAGTTTCCTGTTGATCCTGGACTACTTTGGCATCAACCTTGCAACAATCAACTCCTGCATAAATCCCATTATCCTCTACTTTGTCAGCAAGAAGTTCAAAAATTGCTTCAAGGTATAGTAGGCATGGATATATACACATGTGGCATGCATGCAAAATCACTCTTTTTTTAATTCCACACACCCACACTTCTAATGTTTTTGGTCAGGCTGGGAGAGCAAACAACGCTTAGCTTGTGATGACTTTTGGTAACCAAAATGTAAAAGCAGCCTGATGATTTATGTACTAATTTTACTGGCCGAGGTCACGAAGGGACAGAGACTGAGATTAACCATGTTTCAAGCTTGCATGTGAAAGGAGTTGCAGGAGCAAACGAGAAATGTGATCTACACGAGTGAAAAATCCCGTCTGCAAACGCTGCCATGTTTAAATGTTCCCTTTCCTCTCTTCACATGTTCTCCAAGTCGTGTTTGTGCTGCTGGTGTTACTCCGACAATCAGCTGAACAGCACCGGACCCATGAATGGCACCAGTATTCAGTGTAAAAGTCCAGAGCCCAACAACTTCCACACTGACCGCGGTACCAGAAAGTACAGCAACTGAGTTCCCGGCTGAGGAGTGTCTTTGAAGCTTTTCTGTATCCCCATCAAGCACTTAAAATGTGACAAATACTCATATTATAATACATAAATCAAAAAAATGTACACATTCAGACAATAATCTACGTGAGGACTGCAGAAGCAAAACATGAATATGGCAGGCATGCATTAGGAACTGGAATAAAAGGGATGAAAATGGATTGGGGAACTTCAATACACTGGTGTTTCCTGAGTCTCTCAGCAGACTAAACTTCCTCCAACAAACTCCTTCTGTTCCCACACCCACGGACAGTGACTCTAGCTTGTAAGAAGAAGGAGGAGGAAAGCAGGAGGAGAACTTTTAAAGGGAAGCAGCTGAGCCTCACTATAAATTGCTCTCTATCAGGAGCCAAGTGTGCTATTCCTGTAAAGGGCAGCACCACTGGGAAGGATGCTGCAGGAAGGAAAAAGCTGACTGTTCTCCGTCAGAGGGGATGACGAGTGATGAGTCCCCTGGAGTTTGCTACTTACTGATAATGAAAAACAGGAAAGCATGCTAGTGACAGTTGTTGTACAGTATATTTGGCTCATACTTATTATTCCCTGAGCTACTACGTGGTATAAACTAGAGGATGACTTTAAAGTTTATTCGCCTGATGTTTAAGTCCCACTGCTTTTTTTGAGTTATCAAGAAAGGGGTGCACTCTGGACGTATCTGAACAAAATCACTGACAAAAACACAATTTTTTTTCCTAGTTTCTAGTGAGAATACTGCACAGTAGACTTCACAAAAAGTCAGGTCCTCTGTTAAAGCAGCTGACACATCAGGAAACATAGGGTTGCAGGTTTTAGAGCAAACAGTTAATGTGCAACAATGTATTTTAACACACGTCATACAAATGACTAACATGCGGTAGATTAAAGAGTAACCACAAGTGTGACCATTGAAAAAAACAGATTCCTACAACACTGTGAATTTCAACATACAAATACAACAGTTTTCTTGACATCTCTGCTTTATAACCCAATGCAAATATATACTCATGTAATGACCAATTTTATAAAGTGTTAGACTGCAGTAACAATATTTTTACTCAGCCTATCTTACCTTTATAATGACATAGGTAAAGAATGTTTTGTGAGATGATAGACACTCCACATTTAGAGTTGGGTTCGCATTTTGGGAAATGTGTTTACAGTGGTCGCTCGCGATAACGCGGTTCACCTTTTGCTGTTTCACGGATTTTTGTCTGGGCAAATTTGCGTGCTTTTTGTTTGTTTGGTTGGTTGGTTGTTGTTTTTACAGCACATTGTGTTCTGCGTCCTGTAGACTATTGTCAATCGATCTCGTGCTGTGTCTCCTGCACAATACAGAATACGTTCAGCTTGTCAAATTTACATAAATCTTCTATCGCTAGCAGTGTGCTGCAGATGCCTTTTGTTTCATTCTATAATACTGCACTTATTTTTCTACAAGGTTTGAAATTTGAGTGTTTAAACAACAGAAAAAAGTGTAAAATTGTTCATGCCTGTCTGAGAAAAGTGTATAAAGTGTGTAGTGAGGGGTTTTACAGCCTTAAAACATCTATAATAATTGTAAAAAATAAAGTTAGCTACTTTGCGGTTTTAACTTATTGCAGGTTATTTTTAGAATGTAACTCCCGCGATAAACGAGGGGCCACTGTACTTGTTTTTGCCCGTTACTGTGTGAAGCTACAGCCAGCACACAGTTAGCTCAGTTTAGCGTAAAGACAGGAAACAAGGGAAAACAGGGGGCCTGACTTGGTCCAAAACCAAAGGTCCACCTCCATTTTAACACATTTTGCCATTTATATAACACATCCATGTATACTTACATGCTTCACTGGTAGAACAAGACTAACTCAAAGGGGTCACAGAAAAGAACATTAAGCTAGCTAATAATACCTCTATATCTCCAAAACATATTTTGACTTCTTGTTAAATCATACTGTCTGTTTTACTTTTATAAGTGGTATCGAAAGAAAATAAGAGGTGTGGCTACACTGGCTTCAGATGTTTTCAAAAGCATTTTTACTGAAGCTAACGACTGAAAAATAAACTGAATCATGTATCAAGTTTAGCCATGTTAGCCTGTATGTAATAGCTAATTATGTAAAGAACATTCTTGTTCAAATCAGGACTGTTTCCCAACTGTGTGCAGTTATTTCCTAGATTTATTTATTTTATTTAGATGAACTAACCTAACCTAGAGCTTAGAGGCTACGAGCCCATTGCTTTATGGGCTTACTCACAATGGGCCTCTAGTGGACAACCAAAGCACTTGTTGCATGTGTAAGCCTTTTTGTATATTTTCCAATCATGTGTCAAGAAACAGAAATCCTAGCCCCCACTGCTGATCACCTCACTGATCCCACTGCCGATCACTGGTGCCAAAGCTGAGATTAGTTTGCAAAATTCCATTCATATTCCCAGAAATCTGAATCGCTGCTAGTTTCTTCCTGTGTTTACATCCGTTACATTTACAAACTGATGGCTTAAGCTTTGTACTGTATCTCTTTTCAACTCAACCATGCCAGAAGAGTGAAGAGGAGCATTTCCCAAAATGATGATCAAGTACTGTATGTGGAACCCGTGTCCCACCACAAAACAACTATAATGCCTTATTCTATTTGATGTGTGAACACCATTGATCTAGAAGGACCCAAAGACTGAGCAATAAGCTGTAAACTCTCTGCCGTCTTACTCACGGGTTAGTATGCAATGCAACAGAAGTCACAAACAAGTGTTGCAGCTGGTAGGCTCCCCATTATGTGAATATCAACATAATATTTTTTTCTGTCATGGAGCCACCAGTAAGATGGCAGCGATATGCTAAGGACCCAATTTCATTCGGGGTCAACCTTCAGGATCAATAAAGTTTTATTAAATTGAATTTGAATTGAAGGAGACAGGACAGAATAGCACCTTTCTGATGTTCTACATCTATGAGAGATACCCGTAAACCTGTGTGACTTTGAATGTGCACTATTGTGTGTGTGAGTGTGTGCTGTGTCTGCAAATACTAGCACGTCTTTAGTTGGAGTGTTTTGCACACTTATGTATAGATCAGTTTATATCTGTACGGTGTTATTTTACCACTACTCAAAAGCTATTCATAATAATCTGTAGAAAAATGGATTTCGTATATGTTTGTTGTCGCTGATTTAACGTGTTAACCTCATGTTAATGCTGCTGCTTATACCAATAAATCAATTTCCATCGTAGGAAACAAGGACGTTTACTCAGCTATTGTGTTGCTCTAAGAAGTCAAGGTCCCCCCTCCCCTCCTGTTTCTCATCTGCAACTGTGAGAAAGAGGCGTCTGGGAGTGATTTGAAACACACTGACCTGCTTGGCACTCAAGCCCTAAGGGTTGCGAATGTCAGGAGAGAGGATGTGGAACGGCTTGGATGGTGGGAATGTGATACTTATAATTCACTCTCTCAGAGGGTAGGGCAGAGGACTGAAAAGTTTGACCATTAGCGGCATAGTTTGCATAGTTGTGCAGTCCTCGTTTTAGTCTGTCTTTAGCATGGCTTTAATTGTCTAAATGCATCTAAGCACTGCTTCCCTAAATCTGTATTTTTTTTGACAATTTGGCTGTGAGCAAATGTGTCAATAACCCAAGATTACACTCCATCACACTCAACAGCAGACAGTTACCAGAACTGTGTAGCTCTATATACAAAGTCAAAATCATCCAAGACCAACAGGCCATTGTAGCAGTCACGGTTTATCAGACATTGGTCTGGTTTATGTTTCAGCTATTGGCGATAAATCTCAGCCTGGTCATGAACTTTATGACATAGTTTCATATTCCTTGCATTATAGCACAACTGGTTTCCTGTAACTCGGAAGAAATTCCTCAAAACTGCAGTCACTAAAATGTCATATGTTACAGTTCAATGAAGTGGAGACAAAAATAAATAAATAAATAATAAGCCAGGAGAGAATTTGGTGGGAATCTTGTCTTCTGCCAGCAGTGAATTAAATAAAGCCTGAAAACAAATAGAGGATCTGAAAGATCCAGAGTGCTTTCCAAGCAGAGCTTAACTCTGATTTGGTGGATACAGTAAAAATATGTTAAAAACTAGTCGATGTTCAAGGCAAATATATGTGATGGCTACGTGTTATCAAGACCCTTTCATATAATCTAAAGAAATTCCTATTTTTGAAAGATTTTTTCTTAGACAGGATGACACAAACAATATCATTTTCTTTTAATTTGGAAAGACCCAAGAGTTTTAGTATCAAGTCTGTGAAGCAGTCATATCCTAGTCATGGTAGAAAGAAATGCACATGCTCTTTCAGTCCTAAGGTTTTACAGATCACAAAAGAACTTTTTAAAATCTGGTCATTGGCAGGTGTTAAACTTAAGTAAATAATACCTCAGATGAACTGCAAAACACAGCTTTACACCCTGTCATTGTGTCATTAACAAAAATAAACCGAAATGCAATCAATGTGTGAAAACGAAAATCCAGGAACACCGTTTGTATCAAGAATTATTGTCTTCATCAGTCTCTCACATTCTTGTGGTCTTCTTTACAACATCAGTTCATTAAATTTTGCAGGCTTTCATTTATGCACAGCTCTCTAAAGGTCCCACCACAGCACTAGAATCCGGCTTTGGTTTTGACTCAGCCATTGCAACTTGATCCTTTTTCTTTTTCGTGTAGATTTTCTGCTGTGCTTGGGATCATTGTCTTGTTACGCGACCAAATTTGGCCCAAGCTTAAGCTGTCAAACAGACTTTACATTTGACTTTAGACTACTTTGGTATACAGAGGCGTTCAGTCATCAGTGACTGCACAGTACTCAGGTTCCATGGATGCAAACCAAGTCCAAATAATCACCACTCCCCCACCATGCTTGACAGTTGGTATGAGGTGTTTGTGCTGATATGTTATGTTTGATTTTTGCCAAACACAGTGTTGTCAAACATTTCCAAACAGCTCCACTCTGGTCTTGTTTGTCCAAAACCTAAGTCTTTTTTTTTATTGTACTGTTATGAACTCTAACATTCAACATGCTAACTGAGGCCTATAGAGTCTGAGATTTATCTTCTTTTTATCTTTGCTTTGACCTTGAGTTGAATTTCCTGGGACATTCACTCCTGGGAAGAACCACGTTGAATATTTTCCATTTGTGAATAATCTTTCTCTCTGTAGAGTGATGGACTTTAAATCATTTGCAAATGGCCTTTTAACCCTTCCCAGATTCATGGGCAGCAACAATTGGTTCTTTGAGATCATTGCTGATATTTTTCATCCTTGGCCTTGTGTTAACACACACACACACACACACACACCTAAAAGACTTCAGGCTAGAAAACTGGCAAAACATCTGCTGATCATATGTACTCACACACATTTGATTATCAATCATTATGATTATCAGCACCTGCCTGCTACTTAGCCTCTTAATTCCTATGGAAGCAGTAAGGTTGTATTTAGTTTTTCATACACAATTCACATTTTGGCTCGTTTTTTTTTTTTTTTTTTTTTTTTTTTTAATAAATCATAAAATGGTGTCATATCATCTTTTGCTGTTCATCTCAGGTTTTCCTAATTTAAAGATCTGCTAAGAATCAGATTATTGTTTTTATATCCTGACACGACAACTTTAGAATTGGAACAAGGCGTACTTCCTTTTTACCATTACTGTGTCCTAATCTGTTTCTTATTTTAACATGTGGATATTTTTAAAATATGTTTTACAATACGTGTGATTAATAATTTTTTTAAAAAATTATATATATAGTTGCTTTTATTGGTTCTATTGATAATATTTTCTTAATAAAAAATAAGAAGAGGAATTAGTTACTTTCACAGATATTTATTTTATCATTTTATTTATTTATTGGCTTATGGGATCTATTTACAGCAAGTGAAATCTGTTTTAAAATAACTTTAACTACAAGATCCAACAATAACTACATCCAATGTAAGACTCCAAACATAAGCCGACTGGTTGTATTAGAACAGAGTTTCTTAAAGCTTGAGACCAAGGTTGGATTACTAAACAAGCAAACAACTCCAGAAGAGCAATGTTGAATTATAAGTTGAATTTATTTTCATAAAAATCAATCAAAAATGCAAACAAATAAAAATACAGAGAACTCACAGCAATGTAGTACATGGAAATGAATAAAAATTAACTTGTTTTTGGTCATGTAGGAACACACACACAGACACACACAGATAGATAGATAGATAGATAGATAGATAGATAGATAGATAGATATTGTGTGACTTGAAAGAACGTGTTTGATTCCCTCCTCTCTGTGTTTCTGTTCCTGAACAATAATATAAGTGGTGAGAGTGAGAGTGAGTCTAAACATTTCCTGACACAAAGGCCTTTGGCAGACATATTAAGATAAATAAGTAATTGTTGAACTGCTGCAGTCTTACGTATTTCTTTGACAAAGGAGGTGCACTTTGGCTGATGCATCAGCAACCAGACAGTATGTCTCCTTCTTTCTGTATTGATTATTATTATTATCATTCCACAGACCCATCCATTCTGTTCATCTCATTTGCCATTTATACCGTACGAGATACTGCACTTATGGCTGCGATTCACTTTGACTTGATGGACGCCACATCCTTTATGCTAAAGTATGTTTTTGGGTTTGATCGAACACGGCATATTTTTGTCTACCCTGCCCTTACATGGCGCTACCCTGTATGCCACTTTGCATGGCAATCCCTCCAAGCTACCCACCATGGCACTCGCATGCGCTACTTGTGGTAAAGACTATTTCTAATTCATAAAAGCCAAAAGGATCGATACAAAATTCATGAACAATCTGTCCTCCAACAGCCAGTGATTTCTGTGACTGTGGGGCAGTGTAGACATGGTGCGACAGAAAGGAAAGTTCTGCCTCCCCTCATTTTTACAGAGAAACACACTCATACGTCTGCACATACAAATACAAACAAAGAAGACAGGATAAAAAGAAAAGAGCTCCTTTTAAACTTTTATTATTTAAAGAAAATAATACCCATAAAGCAACTTCCACTTGGTTTTGAAAGTAAATGGAATAAACAAGAGACAATAAATAATCCCAATTTAAAGCTTTGTTTAGTCCTCTGATATGTTGTAATCCTGCCCAAATATAGACAGTGCATTTCTATGAATTTAGATAGAAATTGTTTAAAATAGGAACAGAAATAAACCAATAATTTTGTTCTTAGTGTTGCTCTGGATCCTTTCTGCACAGCCTCATTTGGGAGTCAAACAAAATAAACTCTTTACTGTTCTACATACAGGCCTCTGTATCCAGTGGAAATGGGAATAAATCCCATTTGCCATTTCACTGACACCAATAACCCAAACGTTTCTTAAATAGGCCAGACAAAAATTATGTGAAAAAAAATGCCACATATACTCAAGCTCTGTATGTCCTAAAAGTGACATATTTACTATCTCAGCATCAATGTTTTGAATCTGTTTCACGTCTGATACCCTACATATAGCAAATGAGCCGGGATCCTGATAATTGTTAATTCACATTGCCATCTGCTGGCGAAACCACACATCATACGGCCATGAAGCTATAGCTCAACCAAACTATCCACGATTCCACCAATCAGGTTGAAGGGTTTAGGTGGAGCTCTTAGTTGAAGCAAAAAACAGGAAGTTCACACAACAATAACAGCAGTTTGGAAACTTTTTTTAATCTCTAAACCTCTCCCGGCTGTAACTTTTTATATTTATATTTTTTTAACAATTCTCTTGATTTAGTGTGAATTATAATTTAATGATTTGTGGAGCCTGGTGTCCTGGCAGTATGGAACTATTCCAGCACCGTTTGTTTACATGGTGAATCAGCTGACAAGCTAATGTTAGCAGCCTAGCTTTTAAAATTGGAGTCATATGAGCTGGTTGTTATCAAGTAGCTTTGTCCTCATGAATGAATCGCTACGTTAGAGAAAGAGTCGACATACGCTTACACATTAGTAAAGGATTGTTTTAGAGTCGCGGTTAACCGATAGGAGGGTAACAGTATGCTAAGCTAACGTAAAGTGCGCAAAGTGTTGAAGACGTTGGTTCAGGTCTTTAGTAAAAGAAAGGGGTGCCCTGCAGTGTCTCTGTGAAAGATGCCGTGTTCCTGTGGGAACTGGAGAAGATGGATCCGGCCATTGGTCGTTGTGTTGTACATCTTGTTGCTCTTAGTGGTCCTGCCGTTGTGCATCTGGGAACTGCAGAAGTCAAAGGTCAGTGCAGTTTTGCTCATGCTTCTTTCTGGGGAGATCTGTTGGTTTAACACAGAGATAACACTGGTTCTCAAATACTGCACTTGAATACAGTTGTGAGTTGTTACAGTAGTTATGTGGCGTTGTGTTATTTTGAGTACAACTGTGTATAAAGACAAACATGTTCACCATCAACTGGCTACTTGTTATCATGTACAATAGCAGCCGGTGAGCTCTTCATTATTAAGCACTTATTAATGCATTTGCAAACCTACCAGTTTGTGCAGTAATAGCACAGTGCTGTGAAAAAGTACGTCCCACCTTCCTGTTTACATCCCCACGTACGTGTTTCAGGTCGTCAAACAAATTTTAATATTAGACAAAGTTAAACCAAGTAAATACCAAATACAGTTTTTCAGTGATAATTTAATTTATTAAGGGCAAAACTATCCAGATCGATCTGGCACACTGTGAAACAGTAACTTTCTCCCCTTTGTTAAATCTTGAATTAACTGTGATTAACCCCATTTTTTTTTTTTTTTTTTTGGAACGCTGAGTTCAATTTAACCGACCTGTTAAATCAAGAAATCATATAAATTACACCTATCAGCGTAGCAGGCTAAAAATCTCACCTTTTAGCCTGCTTCATAGCATCATAGCTCGATCTAAAGAAACTCAAAACAGCTGAGGATAATTATCCAAAAATAGAGAATCCTTGGAGCCGTAGTGAACGTCCCCAAGAGCTTTCAGCCCACTAAAATAATAAGAGTGCATTGACATTAAAACAATTCAGCAAAGAAAAGGTTCGCCCAAAATTCCTGCACAGCGATGTGAAAGATTTATTGCCAGTTATCACAAATGCTTCACTGCAGTTCTTACTGCCAAGGGTGTCACAACCAGTTATTTGCTTTGGGGAGCAATTACATTTTCACGTAGAGTCAGGTAGGTTTGGATAACTTTTTTCCCCCTGAATTAAAGAGCTTGTCGTTTAAAAACTGCTTTTTTTATTTACTCAGAATATCTTTATCCAGTATGGAAATTTGCTTGATGATCTGAATCATGTAAGTGTGACAAACATGCAAAAAAAAAAAAAAAACAGGAAGGGGGCAAATACTTTTTCATAGGAATCTATATTAAGGACGTTGAGGGAGTAATGCTAAACGCTAAATAAGGTATTATTATATAGGTTTTATAACTGTTAAGATTGCTGATGTTTTACATATTAACAAGAAACTAGTCAATGACAGACTTTGAAGTCTTGTTTTATTTTTTCAAAAGTCATAAAATCTGCTAGAGTAATATAGATAACCTTTTTTATTTTTTTAAATAACTACCATCTTCATTGTTCTTCTGGTGTGTTCAACTAAAACAGTCTTTCCTTAATTGTACTTTCTTTAAAAACTATCTTTATCCAAGTCATCACACTGCACTGCAATTTAGTTAAACACGTCCCCTTTATACGGGACTTGAAATTAAGTGTTTTTACATGGTTGTAATGTTTCTGTACTTCAGAATCTGAATACTGCTTTCACCATTGACTTTATATTAAATGATACCCTCCAAGACTCCAATGGCTAAATGACTTAAATGATGTTGACTGTTCCTTTCCATGTCCCGACAGGTTGGCACTCATAACAAAGCATGGTTCATCGCTGGGATTTTTGTCTTCATGACCATACCCATATCATTATGGGGCATCCTCCAGCATCTAGTGCATTATACTCAGCCAGAGCTTCAAAAACCTATCATCAGGTAAAGATCTTAACAGTCATTTTAGCCACAAATAGGAGCCCAGAACAGATGTTTAACGCTTTTGTGTTTTCTATTTAAAGGATATTGTGGATGGTTCCAATCTACAGCTTGGACAGTGTGAGTTATGTATTTTTTTTAATGAAAGCCATTGCACACCGGTTTATGAGTTTATATATCCTCATAGCTTTTCCTGTTATTGTTCCCTTTTCATCTTTTTTTGTTTCCAGTGGATTGCACTGAAATACCCCAGTATAGCAATATATTTTGACACATGCAGGGAGTGCTACGAGGCGTATGTCATTTACAACTTCATGACGTTCTTGCTTAACTACCTGGAAAACCAGTACCCCAACCTGGTGTTGATGCTGGAGGCTCAGGAGCAGCAGAAACACCTGCCTCCTCTCTGCTGCTGCCCACCGTGGCCAATGGGAGAGTGAGTTCCCTTTAAACTTTTTCCTCTTATGTCAAACTGTAGCTGTCAGCAGGTTAAATTCACTGACCCAGAGTTTAGCTGCGCTCAAGTGTTGGTCATACCTTTGCTGTAAAAACGATATTAGTTAAACATTACCATCTGTTTATACTTTGACCCAAAAATGTTAGTTTTATGGACAATCTACTGACGTTTTACTGGAATTATTGGCCATAGTCATGTTTCCTTACTGTATCAATGAAATGGCCACAATTTAGAGATTTAATCTGCATCGGTCTTCTTGCACAATGTTTTCTCTTTCGATGTATTTTCATTTCAGAGAGGTTTTGTAAATTTAAACGGATGAATGAAATGAAACGGGTTCATCTTAATGTACTAAACTCTTGGAGCTCAAATCTTTTTTTTTTTCCTCAAAGCAAACAAGTCAGTGAAAGTCACAAGCTTCAAATTAGCCTCAATCACACAACATCTGTAATTGACAATTGGTCAAGTGTGTTGTTAATTTAGCCCAGATTTATTCGGGTGACCTTTGTATATAAGAGACTGGTGTAGATGTATAAAAAGAAGTACTAATGGCCAGCATCAGCAACCTCATTGTTTAAATAGGAATACAAATACAATGTGGCTAAAATGGGCCATAACTTAGTTTGTGTTGAGGACGACACAAACTAAGTTCAGTGTTAACTGTTATCATCAAGCCGGTCTCGGGCTTCTGCCCAAGTGATCCTGAGATACTTCTGCTCACCAGTCTTGGGCTTTTGCTTGGAATTTCAGACCAATTCACTTCTAATTCAGATGATCAAATTCCTCTGCAGGGTTCTGCTGTTGAGATGTAAGCTGGGAGTGTTGCAGTACACAGTAGTAAGACCTGTCACCACAATCATTGCTTTGTGAGTACCCTCTGGTTGTTACATGCTTTATTCTTTAACTGTAGTCATATTTTGTTTGGTGTCTGTTGATCTCAGCTGTGTGTTTCTCTTCCTTTCTAGAATCTGTCAGCTGTGTCGAGTGTACGATGAAGGCAACTTCAGTTTCAAAAACGCCTGGACATACCTGGTGATCTTCAACAATATGTCACAGCTGGTAATGGTGGATCTAAATCCTGTTAAAAGTTGGACTAAAAATTGTTACAAGCATTCCCTTCCTTCATTCCCATTCCTTTATATGTCTTCTTTTGATCTAGTTTGCCATGTACTGCCTGGTGCTCTTCTACAAGGCTTTGAGAGAGGAGCTGAATCCAATCAAACCAGTCGGCAAATTCCTGTGTGTGAAAATGGTGGTGTTCGTCTCTTTCTGGTAAATCTCAGTGTGTTAAAACTTCATGACATGACCCAAATATTTCTGAAAAAGTCATTTAAAACAAGGCTAATGAAACTGTGATTGCTGTAAATCGTTTTAGGCAAGCTGTGGTCATTGCTTTGCTGGTTAAAGTGGGCATTATCTCAGAGAAGCGCACATGGGACTGGCAAAGTGTGGAAGCTGTAGCTACTGGCTTACAGGTATGTGAGTATAGTTTAAACATTCTGACCAAGGTCAACAGAACTAATATATCCTATGGGACCTAATAGTGCAACACAATGAAGCTGTCCACTTTTTTTCTTTAGGATTTCATCATATGTGTGGAGATGTTTCTCGCAGCCATTGCCCATCACTTTAGCTTCACCTACAAACCTTACGTTCAGGAGGCCGAAGAAGTGTCTTGTTTTGACTCTTTCATGGCAATGTGGGACATCTCCGATGTCAGAGCAGATATTTCTGAACAAGTCCGCAATGTTGGTACGTGTTCCTGCTGTTCTATAAGTGCTATAGTACCATAAGCTAGTTGGTATCGTTGATTATTTAAGCTATTTTTCCGACTGTTTGTATGGTTTTGTGACTGCAATGCTAGAGTTGAGATCAAAAATGAGGAGCCAGTTCAACAATAAATATTGTCTGCAAGATGATTGCTCGTTACTTATGTATAACAGGCTATACTGAGAAGGGAGTGCCTCAGCAGCGATTTTTAAACACAATTTAAAATGTGTAGTTAGAACAACATTCAGAATTTAAAAGATTGTGGAAAAGGTGCATGTTGGAGTCGGTACTTGCTTGGCTTCTTTATTTTAGGTTCCCTTTACTCAGTAGTCACTGATTGTACTAAGTCCTGTGCAGTTTTCTGACTGTACAAAATGGTAATGGCAATGACCACGTGATGGTTGTGATCCCATCCAAGCAAAACAGAAAAAACTCAGAGCAAAAACACCTACCAAAACCATCTGTACTGTAGATGTACCTGTGATAATCTAGAACTGACTACTACACACTGCTACATGAATAGCATTGTTACTGGTGTGAGCCATCATAACATGATCTTTACTGCATCCTCTCTAAAAAATATTTAATAGTTTCTCTTTGTCCACATTTGCAGGAAGAACAGTTATGGGTCGTCCGAGAAAGTCCTACTTCAATGAGGCGCAAAGTGATGGTGAGCGATCCGGCCTGCTCTCTTCTGCATCTCAAGATGCCATCACCGAAGCAGCTTGTAATCCAGTTTCTCCTAAGGGTCACTATCAGGGCCTGGGCAGAACCCCCGCTCCACACTCTTTGTCAGCACCCGCTGGGCTCGGCTCAGCCCTGTGGGAGGAAGGGTGTGAGGCTCGACCTGAAGAAACCCAGGATGAAGAAACTACCAACCAAACCAAAGACCCGACAGAGGCAGATCTCATTGTGATCACCTAGCTTAGGTGTCGCAAACGAACTCTGCCAGACATGGTTGGGCAGGGCCCAATTATAGCCTTGCCACATTTTTTCAAACGTCACTGATGCAAACAAGACAAACTCATTTAAAAGGGCACAATGACCATGTAGTAGTCAAAGTCCACTTCCAGTGACAGCTTCAAGAATGTTTGGTGATTTAATGGCACTAAAAGACTAGTAAGAAATGTCATTTTGCTGTTTTATGTTTTATTAGAGAGTAGGCTAAGCTAGAATTGGTTTTACCCAGGAAAGACATAAGATCAGACAAAACATGGCTCTCACCGAAGAATAAGTGAAATATGGAGAAATGTTTTCCAAAAATGAAACTATACAATTTTACGTGTCATTCATGCCGTAATCTCAGATGTGACGAAGAGGGAAATATGCAACCTTTTAAATTGAATATCATGCTTTTACTGGTTTTTGAAAAACTGAAAACCTGCACTACTATAACTACAGATATCTGCAGTCGTTTTGTTCTAACTAGTCGATTCAGAGGGGAGAAAAGAGCAACACGATCTTGTACCACAGTTAACTGTGGTACAATGATGTGTACATCACTAGAGGGGTCATAACTGACAATATCACACAGTATCAGTATAAATGTAGTATACTCCATTTCAGAAGAGTACGAATATATACAATTAAACAATCCTAGTATTATTAAAATCACAATTCAGTTTTAAAAAGTACAATCAGCACCTTCTGGTTGGCTCTTATCTATGCTTTAATGCGTACAGCTTACTCGACAGTTAATAAAATCCGCTAGTCTTCGCAGATGCCTTGTTCTGTGTGCTGTGTAACTAGTCTGTTTACACATCCATGTAGAATGTGTTTTATTTTATTTTTCAATCTGGGATCATTTATTATTTGGTGAGATGTTTTCTGTCTCTTGTAAACTGAAATAATTTTGCACCTGTTGCACTAAAGCCATTTGTTTTTCCATAGGTTTTTAAAGGATCCTTCTTTGTGAATTCACAGATTTGTTCAGGGATATTGCCATCGTTAATGTACAGTTTTGGGATATCAGTGTGTGGCACAGCGAGGGGTAACTGGCATCATGCCTGACTCTGGTATGTCGCACTGCCTTATGGGATTTTCTTTTTCTTTTAAAATATGACTGACGCAATTGCATCAGATCCGTCGTTCTACATTTTGATTTAATTCCATCTCAGATATCCTCAATAAATCAAATGAAATATGACTTCGTTTTTCTTGCCTTTATTATAAAAATGCAACATTTATGGGTCAAGTGAATGATGTTTACAAAAAACAACTGAGTCAGTAATTAAGGGCTAATGTTTTTATTATCTACTTACAGATGTAAGTACAAGTCCTTGTGGACCGATTTTCCTTATACAGCAGGCTTTTTACTTAAACTTCTAACAAGGGTTTTTTCATGCAGGGAGTTGCTAAACTGTGATCCCAATGTTTTGAGACTAGTACTACATGAAAAATGTCAATAGAGAAAGGGCATTAAAAATACTAGGAATGTAATATTAGCAGCAGTGTTCTTTGAAATATACTCTCATACGTATTCTGCAGACAGTGCTGAGAATATTGTAAACAGCAGGCTGTGAACTGCTGGGCAAACATGATGACACAATTTCTACATGCAATTTACCGCAAGCATCTTTTTCTGCAGTATGATCTGTAACAACAAAAATGGCCATCAGACAACAAGTACACCGACTCTGATACATCTGACAGACCAATACTGTCTTTGTTATCAGTCAGCCGATACAACGGTGGGCTGAAATGTATTACAAATAAGCTAAAATGTGAGCGATTATCACTCCATCTGCTGAGGTGTGCTTTCTATATGGGCCAAAATGGAGATGGTGCTTTTGTGAAGCTTCACGGCGAGGCGGACCCACTCTCCTGCTCGTACCTCCAGGGGCTGCTGCAGAACGACAGCGGCCTGCTTCCAGTGAGCAGCCTGGCCGAGGGTGCTCACGCTGATCTCTTCGTCCAGGTAGATGTGATACCAGAAGGGAATTGCAGTTATTCTGCCTGTAGATGTAGCCTGGACCTGTTCATTCAGAACCAAAGAAGCAAAGTCAGAAAGTTAAGTGAGGTTAAAAGTTTGTGGGGGGAGACAAATACAGGTCTGACTCATTTCTACTTCTTTTTTCATGCTTGTGAATTTTAATCAGCAGATTTAATGTGTAAATTAATTTTCAGCACTTCGGCCCTGTTCTATCACAGGTGACATTTCTTTTTCAATTTATTTACTTTAAAAAAAAATTTTAATACATGATGCGATCACTGAAAGTATTGATGCACAACTAACCTTGACTTCTCTGTTAATGTAGTTTGCGTTGGCATCCATGAGGTTGAGAACAAAGAGCTCTACAGATTCACTGAGGTGTCTGCACTCCAGTGTGGAAAAGTCCAGAAACACATGGACCGGTACCTAAAAAACATAATAAAGGAAAGGGAACAATTATGTTGCATTTCATTCACCCACAACTGAAAAAAAGCCTTCTTAACATTAATAAATACTGATCGTGTCAACAAATGCCATAACTACTATAAATACTTATAGGTACTCTAAATACTTACCCATAAATACTATTACCCAGTATGGCCCAGAACAGGCATTTATGCTTTGAAAATGTCACATAAACGCCACTTTACCAGGTACTTCCTGCAAGTACCAGGTTGGACCCGTTTTCCTTTACTGGCATGCATTGTGGTCTTCTGCTGCTGTAGCCCATTAACATGTTATGTATTCAGAACAAGTAATTTTTTGAAGTACAGTCACCTTCCCATCGGCTGACCTCCAGCATCAATGAGGCATTTTCACCCAGAGAACTGCTGCTCACTGGATATTTTCTCTTATTAGGACCATTTTCTAGAAACCCTAGTGATGGTTATGTGGGAAAATCCCACCAGATCAGCAGTTTCTGTCTGTCACCAACAACCATGCCACATTCATTTAAATCACCCGTCTTCCCCATTCTGATGCTCAGTTTGAACTTCAGCAGGTCGTCTCCACCGTGTCGACATGCCTAAATGCAACAAGGAGCTGCCATGTGATTCGCTGATTAAATATTTGCTTTCATAAGCACTTAAAACTAAAAATAAAGTGGCTGGTAAGTATATAAGCTCTAATCTTGTGTGAATCTCACTCATGCACTGGCTCTGAAATTGGCACTCAGTCACCAAACTTTTAAGAAAAAATTGAGAACCTCTGACATAAACACGTGTAAGTAAGCTTCAGGCAGAAGATTAAAAAAGGAGCTCTTGTTGAATCTTTCTTATTATTTCTTAAAAGAAGAAAAAAACTGTTTACTTCTGCTAAAGGTACAGATTATTTTAAAATTTAATAGCAGGCTAAGATTAAAAAGAATAAAGGAACAGCTAAATTGACTCACTGTTGTTGGTCTCAAAAATTAGTTTTTAACCACACAATGTTATTTTCAGCAGGGACCTCACTCCCTCACGGGTTAGCTCAAAAACACATCTTCCACCTCATCCAGACGGGCCGCAGCAGACCTAAAAACCTGCCAGAAAGTGGCAGCACAGAAACTGCCATAGTTTCCTTGACTACAGAACAAAAGAAGCTTTTCTCCTCCCTGTCGCAGTTGTGTAGACCTCAGAGCCCACTGTTTGATGTGCCTGATGTAATGTGCACTGATGTATGCAGGTAGGAATGTCTTAGGGCCAAGCTATGTGTTGTGTCTTGTGTGACAGTTGTGTTAGGAAGTGCCCTCCGCCGAGGGCTTCAAAGACAACATCTGTTAAAACAAACGACCGTCCCGAGAGAGGCCTGCAAAATTAGAGCGCAAACATCATGCTAGGGAAAGAAAAAATATTTCCAGACCAAATAAAGAAGAAGAAATTCAAAGGAAATTCACAGCTTGTTTCACACAGAGACACACTTCAAAAGAAGAGCACAGAAAACAAAGTCCTGGACCTTGGTATTCCAAATGAAGTACTTGTGTGTTTTCTACCAATCCGCCTGATTATCTCTGGCACGTCACATTCGATTGGAGATATTTTTTCTTATACTTTAATAACAAGTGTCAGTCCTATTTAAAATAACCCTTTTGTACGATCTTTGTAAATGATGCGGGCTTACAAACATGGCATACTGTATGCGAAAACTGTCAATATTGACTGTTATTGCATCATGAACATGAGACAGAATATCAGATACAAGCAGCCAGAGAAGTACAAAAGCAAAGTAAAAACTGTTTTATGAAAACTGAAAAAGTCTTGGCTTTACAATCTGATTTGATTGTGATTCCCTGTAATTTCTTTGACCTAATTTAAAACCACTATAGATCGTAAGAAGACGCTTTGTAGCTGAAATTATTAAACTGTTATAAGTAAAACAACTCATGTCATCCTCCTGTTTAGAAATTAAGTCTTGAAAAATATTTGTGCCATCCACACTGAGAAGAATATAAGTCGCTTAATTTAAAATGCTAATATAGACAAGGAATCTGGTCTGCTTAAGCATGAATGAAGAAATAATACAAAAACAAAAGTTTTGGAGCATGTTTGAGTACTGATGGAAATGGTGGGGGGTTTTTCCAAGAAGGAACAAATATGGTTATGGAATAACGGACCAATTCTTCATGGCATAAATACTGGCTTGAGAACTAGTGACTTTGGAAGTCATCTGAGTACAGTGAACTCATTGTGATATTCAAGAAACCAGTTTGGGATGATTTGATCTTTGTGACATGGAGTGAAGAGGGTGGACATGGTCAGCAACAATACTCCTGTGAGCCTGTGCAAACTGTAGCTTCAGTGTCGTTATTAGCTGACATGTCTCCTCACTGACGCTCTTCTGCATACCTTGGAAGGTATAAAAGTTTTAAAAAATTATATACAAGTAATCGCTGTAAGCTAAAAGCTCAAGCTTCAGACTGTCCTAATTTTTTCTTCTATTACTGGGTCTGGCTGGTGTCAGCAAGAGGGGATTTCCTTATATGGTCATTCTCAGGCAAAACCAGAAGTATCAGGCTAAGCGTAGCATGCACACCTGCTCCATCCGACTCAGAGAGTTTAGCCATACGTTGCAGGTTGCAAATGTTTTGGTGGCTAATTAAAAACAAAAAACAAAAAAGCAAGTCAAATCTACTTTTCAAACAACAGTCGATACTAATTGCCAGTGGGTTTGTCCTTTCACAGGTAATAATTTTTATCAAACTGTGGTATTTTTTTCCCCTGTGGATGTTCACAATGTCCATATTCCAGATTGGATTCAATGTACAGATGGATCTGAGACGCTGCCATTTTTTTTTTTAAACAACCTCCACACCAGCAAGTGGAAAAGATGGTGCACACAAGCCAGCTGGAGGCAAATCAAAGAAAGTGGTTTTAGGGAAGGTGGTTTTAAAAAGACAAAAGCTGAAACTGAGTCTGTGCAAAGGTGAATGAACTGAAGGCTGGCATCAACACCCAGTGTAAGATAAATAAGGATTTTTTTTTAACCTAAAAACCACTCTAAACTACATGGAAATAAGTATAATTTTCACCCACAGTACATGGAAATTATGGTAAATTGTCTGGTACTTACATAGCGCCATTCTACTCAACACTCAAAGCACCTTCTATTACTACCAAGTCTCATTCACCCTAGACACAGTCATAGTGCTTTTATGTCCCCCAAGCCCTTTTTCTAACATTCACACAAAACTCCAGGTTCAGAAGCTTGCCCAAGGATACTTCAGCACATGGACTACAGGAGCCAGGGATTGATCCACTGACCTTCTGACTCTGACCTGAGCCACAGCTGTCCCGAACGATGGAGCTACAAACTTTAACCGGGGCACTTTTGTTTGATTCTGATCAAACAGTTGTTTGAACTTTGCACTACTACATGGTGCTCTGTACACAGCTTAGAAATCCATGTTAAAGGTGACAAATTTATAGAAACTAACATTAGGAGGGATCGTAATCAAAGGCATATTTTTAGAACCTAACGATATTTATGCAAAAAAACACGTATTTACCAATTTAAGACACACACACACACACACACACACACACACACACACACACACACACACACACACACACACACACACACACACACACACACACACACACAGAGTCATTTACATGCAAAATAAAATACCATAATAAAGTGTTCTGGTAGATTTTGCAGTCATACTTACAGTGAACTGGTTGATAAAAGGAGCAATATTGAATCCAAGTGTGGGCTCCTGACCCTGGACAGCGCTTTCCAGTAGCAAAGTCTCAGACTCCACCAGCATACCATACACCACAATCTTTCCCGGGAAAATACGTCCTCCTTCCTCCAGCAGACATCTGGGATAATTGATAGAAATTGAGCTGACACGTCTAAAAGCAAAGCACTAAAAACTGAATCAAAACATGCAAAAGCAAAATACTTTATCAGTTGCACACTCCTACCTGGCCAGTGACGCTTTCTCCATCAGCTTCTGCCGTATGAGGCCGCAGGTTTCTACACAGTCCAGGATGATGGCACTCCACAGCTTCTCCCTGGAAGGCCTTTGCAGCATCCCCTGCTCATCCTCCGTGTTGTTTAGCCAGAACTCCAAATGCTGTTCCGAGACACTATTGGAGCGAGCCAGTCTCTTAAGCACTTCCTGTTGCTTCTTCTTTTCCACCGAGCTGAAGGCTTTCACGTGACCCTGGCTGGCAGCGATTAGGGAGAGCAGAGAGAAGCCTTCCGACACGTCAAGCACATAAAACGGGCTCGCGCAGCGTGTGGCCACAGCGGGGCCGGGCTGAAAAGCCGACCCTCGCTCTTGGTTTTGGCACTTAACCTTCAGCTGGGAGATGAGTTTGGCTAACGCAGTGCAAAAACTCTGATGGTAATCCTGATTGTTCAGGAGCGCAATTTCCGAACATTCCAGCATGCAGAAGTCTCTCGCTTGACTCTGATCAGTCTGAAGACATGCTAATGCACTGCACAGTTCTGCCTCTGGGTTTGGGTTTGAAACAGGATACTGAGAATCCATTAGTTTGTCTAAACTGATTTTATGGCCGTCTCTCAGCACAGCAACACTGCAGAGCCTCAGGTAGGCATCTCGGCAGGAGACTTCAACAATCAGCTCATCTCGTGGCTTCAGGACAAAACCTGAGAAAAAAAAATTCAATGAAGGAAAATGATCAAGAGACTCAAGAAATAAAATTATACTGAAAATTCAGTGTAACCATTAGGCCTTACTAAAGATGCATTACTCTTAAATAACACGTAATTATGCATTTTTTTGCCTGTTTTTGATCATTTTTATTGGTTCGTGTTTGTGTATGGCTTCTCAAACGACCATGAACACCCCTGTGTACCAAAGTATTCTAAAGTAAATATAAGGTCATCTGTCTGTCATTCATTTACAATAATGAGGGACACTGATAAAGTCCTACACAAAATCAAGATCACTCCAAGTTCATGCTGTTGAAGCTGCTTCTACAAGCTACTGAATCATTTTTATTTATTTACATTTTATTAAATAAATAACACCACGTTTTGTTTTTGTAACACTCTGATTGGAACTAAAAAAGGATCTATTTTCTGACTGCATACTATTCAGTACTTGCATCCTTCCAGATAAGGAAACGTCTGCTTTTACATGCTTCGTCTATTCCTTCTCAATCTTTTGTGTTAGCAACAAACGTCACTTGTGTCAAAACCATTATTTTAAAATAAGTACACATAAACATGATTTATAGACACAGTAAAAAATATAGTTAAAAACATCTTAAAAATATACTGAACACTATTTAGATGTCTGCTGAAATGTGAGAAATGGGCACGCAGGATGGAAAACAAAAAGAGCACAGAGGAGACGAAAGGAACCCAGCAGAGAAATTATAATTCAAGGGACCAGGCAGCGAGAGGATTCCTACAGGAATAACATCTGCTCGTGTCTTCGCGTCAACACGCGGCTCGTCACAGGCGTTTGAGGAAAATGCATATTTATTGCCTATAAGAATTTCATGAACACTAAAGAGTGTCACAGGCGATCAGGGCGCACGTGTCACGGCAGCGGGGAAACGGATGTTGGCGATCACCGGGAAAGGTGGCAGCACCCTTGAGGCTGTCTTCGCCAATTAGCGCTGCAGTGAAATGCTGTAGAGGCCTGTCTCAAAGATGATGTACTGCGATGCCAACCGGAACATGTCACCTAATGTCGGTGGCTATTAAGTTCACGCTGGCCTGGGATGGTAGCAAAGTAAAGAGTATGCAGTGCCCTTAGGTACATTTGCCAAAGTTAATTTAAAGCTCAGAAAGCAATTAAAACTTTTTAAAAGTCTTGACAGTTTTAATGTTTCATAGTATCCATTTTATGCTACTTTAATAGCCTTACTGTGAGCCTTAAAAATACAGAGACGTGTGCTATTTTTATTTGAGCTGATACCATATTTCTTAAATGAGTCTTACAATTTCACTAAAGGTGATTTTTACAGTGTCACTAAATTACATGTTGTAGTGGAAAATTCCCAGAAAATAACAACACAGAAATTATTATTAGCAGCTAAAATGCTTCTTAAAGTAATCCACACATTATTAAACAGAGAAGACTTTAACACACACTGCCCTCATCTGACGTAACACAGAAATGCAAGATAAACGAGAAGCAAACACAAGCAGATCAGATGTTTCATTTAAACATGCTCAATTCATGAGAATGAAGAAGTGGACTGGTTATGTGCTTAAAATTTACCTTAAGACAAGGCTAACAAAAGCAATGTATGTAAACTACAATAAGTGACGAAGTCTCCACCTATCTTACCCTTGGCACTGTGGAAGGGGTAGATGGCTTGTTCCCAGCAAGTGTCCTCCTGGGGTCCAGTAGACAGACTGTTCTCCTCATCCAGGTGGAGCTGGAACCACACTGCCAAAGCATCCAGCTCTCCCTGCTGAATGACGGGCAGCCGGATCTCTTGAACCTCCCTGGAGCTCAGACCTTCCAGCTCCTACAGGTTACAAAACAAGTCACACTTAAAGCGGAAGCAACACATCTCTGAAGGAGCTAAAGTCAAAACTCAATTCAAGCTTATACTCGGAAGGGCTGATCAATTTGACAGATGTTGCTGCTTTTAAAGTAATTCAAAGACAATCTGCTTGTTAGACTGAACAATTAGCAGATGTTGTCCGGCACTTTCAGAAATTTCAAGTCTCCAAGACCATTACCACTGTTTTGCTATTAAATCTCTCCTCTCATGCTGCTGGCACGCACTGAGAGTTGCAGTGAGGCGGTTACAGATTATGACATAAAGCGGGTTGTCTGCTAATCGGATGGTCAGTGGTTCAATAACTGGTTCCTCTAATCTCTAATCATGTGTGTATGTGTATGTTAGACAAAGGCATTTAAGAATTAAAAAAGCACTGATATGAATGCATGAATGAGGCTTGTAGTAATGAGCACTTTCTCCTCAAATTGAGTAGAAAAGCACTACATTAGTACCAGTCCATTTTCATCTATCGCAAAGAGCAGTGTAGTATGCAATACAGCAAACATCATCTGAGATGGTTCAATTCCAACTTAAAATAACAATATTTACTTCAGTGCAAGCATGCCAGTGGATATGTTAAAATAGTTCAAAATTTGAATGCTAACACTAGAAAAATACATTTCCAAGTTGCACTCATATCTATGAAAAGGTGGATTTGAATGGGAATTAGCAGAGTTCCCTCTAGTGGATAAACTCTGCAACATCAACACTCAAACACAGCTGAAGGGTGTTCCTCTCATCGCTTCTTTTTTTTTTAAATGTAATTTATCAGCCAATATAAATGCCAATAACAATCTATCAGCCAATCTATCACCCTATCGATATATCGGTCCGGTTCTACACATAATAATCGTAATCTCATACGCAAGAGGTTCTTAAAGGAACACCTTCCAAATGTTAAAGAACAAAGTGCAGCTGGAAAAGTTTCACTTTCTATAGTTTTCAAGACACCAGCTGCACGTTTCAGCATAAATCTAAGTATCACTTATCTGCTAAAGTGGCAGCGTTGCATCGAGGCGACAGCCCGCTTACTACACGTGTATGAATAAATATCCTTTGCCTGTAACGAGGTCAGATAATTCTTTTCTCATTATTAAATTATTCTGGTCATTGCTATGGCAGACAAAGGACACGCAAAAGTAAAGTCAAAACAAACTAATATCATACTGGCTATTTCTGAATATGCGTCAGCCCTCATCACCTGCACATTGTTGAAATCTATGTTGAGGGCTGTGAATGGCTCTGTGAGAGGTTTATATCCTCCTGGCAGTCTGCTGAGTCTTTCTGTAGTGTACGGCTCCATGGAGTCATCTGGTTCGGAGCTGCAGCTCACTGGGCTGTGGAGCTCTCCAGCTGCAGCCATGGAGAGACCGCCCACCTTTGTCACACACAGCCTGCATAAAAAGAAAAAAAAGACACACAGTCAGCTGATTGATGCAGACAGCTAGTGAACACAAGTGTTCCTTTTAAGGTCGCTCCCGGGTCTACCTGTGATGCCGGCGGATCTCGCTGCACTCGACAGCCATACCAAAGACAGTGGCTCCTGCGGGGATGACCCGTCCTGTGGCAGACTGCTCCCCAAATTCATTCTCACCCCTCTGTGGGGAAAAGGCATATTTGTGGCTAATGCTACTGAGCATTTAATCCTATTAATATTGTTAACACTTCACATGAAAGTCGACTGGATGCATTTGGCTTTAACAGCAGGGTAAAACTACTTGTAAGTTACTGGATGTGCTGAACTGTCACATCTCCCACTATGAACTCCGATTTTGCATGTGTTATTCTGACACTTAACAGGCTGCTCCTTGGCTATACATTAACAGATGCTTGTGCTGACACTGTGTTACCACCCAGGCAAGCATGTAGCTTTTTCTGTGCTTTTGTCATAGGCGGATCCTGTTCTGTAGTTCCTCTTACTCTGCCAACCAATCGGCAAGCTCGACCTGCTTTTGTTGCCTTATTTAAGCACTTCAGGTCAATACCAGGTGACTAGAATTGCATTTTTTGCAGCCCACCACTGCACCTTTTGGTCTACGCCACTGACAAACTTCTTATAAGCTTAACTGACTCAGGCTGAGCATGCCATAAGCATGCAATAAGTGCAGTTTATCTGCATTTCTGAGGTATTTCTTTTACTGGTTGTGGGCTGGGTCAGGCTGAGCTCTCTCATTCACACAGATACACACACAAACACATAAACACCACAGCGAGACGTTTCAAATGGTCACTTCTTAGACATAGTTATATTCTGAGTGTTGCTTTCATTTTCCTTTTATTACTGAATAAGTCACTGTTACTTTGTTAGCCCGCTTCTGTCTTTTTATTCCTTTCGCAGATTTGACCGGTCCTCTCCTACTTGCAGTTTTATTGCACCTTTTGTTTTTTGCAAAGCAATAAATAACTTTGCTAAACCAACAACAACTGGTTTTATGCCTGTACCCTACAAACTGGTAACGCTGAGTTGTGACGCAGAGATTATGTCAGAACTTCTTTTTTGGGCTAAAACACGTGATCGCTTTCTTGATGCTTGTCCCATCAGTTCAATAGGAAGTGTTACTCACTAGAAGACTTTTGAAACCTTTTCTATCTCCGTTTTCACCTACCTACATATGTCTTCTGAATTTATGTGATTTTTTTCAAATTAATTACATCCGTTTTATCCACATGGCTCATGTGCAAAACTGTCCAAATGTTTTATTTATTTATGTGGGATTTTTGAGCTACAAACATTGCTTCTTTCGTACATTCAGTCGTTATTTTTTAAATCTGATCTCAGACCAAAGCCCCAACCATGGTTCAGTTTGTTTTGTTGTGTAAGATAAGTATTAACTTTAAGTACTGAGCGCTCAATTGTGTGTTTTTTCAAATAATCTATTAAAGTACTTCACTTGAAGATTGGAGAAACTGAACTTCACCCAAACCCAGTGTCATCCCTCTGTAAGTGCATGAATGCATTAATGATTGCAGCTAGACATCTGCAGTTTATTTACTAGTTTATGAAGGACTGCCGTGTTTACAGACTCATCTTTGTGTTTAATGATTAGGAGTTACCTTGGGCGGCAGCAGGAGGTGGTGCCAAGCGTGAATCAGACTCTCTATGATGCCCTCTCCAAACAATCCTGCATCTACTGTCTCTGTCACCACCAGTGATACTCTTTGCAGGAAGAATAAAAGCATTTATGGAAAAACCTTATTTTTTAAAAGACTTCATAAAACAAGGATCATTACACCACTACACACTGAGACTGGCTAAACTACAACACCTGGAGGGTGATTAAAAAAGTATTTTAGGTACAAAGTGCACCTGTGCGGTATGTCCTTTGGCACTTCCATCTCTAGGGACTTCATATGGAGGATCTTGATGCTGCCGTCCATTCCATTAGCACTCACCACCTCACAGGCCAGCTCATACATGGTCTTTGACAGCTCACAGGCGTACACCTCAGCGGCCCCTGCCTTCTTAGCACACATACTTCACAGAGAGAAACAGGAAATCAGGACAAGAATTCACCTTTGAAGCCACAATAAGAAGCATAAATCCACCACTAACTCTGGAGTTTGTATCAAAGAGTCCAAATTTAACTTTCAAATCACACTGGATAACTTAAGCAAATGAACAGGTTTCAAATTCCAATGGAAAATGTCTCACCCAAGGATTCCAGTGCCAGTACCTATGTCAAGTACAGTGTTGCAGCCCTTCTGAACAGCCTTCTGAATGGCTTGCTGGTACTTCTGGTTTCTCCCGTGGTCATTGAGCATGAAGAAATGCCAGCGCTCCACCAGCCAGTTGGCCACACGGTAGAAGTTCTCTCTGGCCTCTGGGTAGTCTGGTCTCATCTTTAGAGCTTTGTGAAAATAACCTGCAGCTTCATCTCTAAATCCCATTCTGGATGGTAAAGGGGGGAAAAAGCATAAAAATATAATTTATTGAGAGAATGTAAAATGCTACAGAACTAAGAAACTCAAGTGCTTAAAACACAAATCCTATAGTATAATATACTACAAGCAAAGTAATATAATAGAATTTTTTTTAATCCATTTTCTTCCACTTATTCGAGTCCAGGCTGTGAGGTCAGCAGTCTAAGCACAGATATCCAGATCTCACTCTCCTCCACTACCTTCTCCAGCTTTTCAGGGTGGGACGCTAAGGCATTCCCAAGCCAGCCCAGAGATGTAATCTCTCCCATGTGTCCCGGGTCTGCACTGAGGCCACTTCCTGGTAGGGCACACCCAACACACCTCACCTAAGAGGCACCCAGGAGGCATCCTGAACCATTGAGCTGGTTAATTTAGATGTTTAGTAGCAGCAGCTCTACTCTAGCCTGCTCCCAAATGACAGAGCTCATCACCTTAGCTCTAAGAGAGCTAGACCGCTACCCTGAGGAATGACTAAACTCATTTCTGCCATCAGTATCTGCGATCTTGTTCTTTTACACACACACACACACACACATATATATATATATTAGGGATGCAACGATACTCGTATCGATATTGAACCGTTCGATACAGTGCTTTCGGTTCGGTATGCATATGTATGAACAATACAAAATTTGTAATTTATTTTATCAACTTTCCTTCTGACAATGCTGTCTGTGTTGAGCGTTCAGTGAATCTGCGTTTGACTATTATTTTGGTTTTCATGTGACGTATGACCCTGAAGGTAAGCGCGTCATGGACTAAGGTAAAACAGTATGTTGGATGTGCCACGCAATGCTCAATTACATGGGTGGGAACTAGTGTGTTAGCGCAGTTAGCTCGTTAACGTGTTGGCCGTCTAGCCCCACGCACGGGGCGATCAGGGGTAGCTCGTTAACGGAGATTTGCCGTGTTGTGGCGTTAACGTCATTTCAACGAGATTAACGCTGACAGCACTAGTGGGAACACAACGAATATGACTGCACATTTATGCCGACATCATCCTAGTGCAAAGACAAGTGGAAGCAGACAAAAACAACAAGCATGCATGCTACAAACTTTACCCGAGTCATTTAGACAGCCGTTAGCACATGATTCTCCTTATGGGGACCTGATATGTTTAATATTGTGGCGAGCTCAGACAAGGAGGAGACGGAGGTGTCGTTTGGTCTTGCTTCCCGTGAGCTAGCCGTTTATTGACATCTGCAGAAGAACACTGCCGCTAGCTAACTGCTCAGCGCCGCAACCGCACAACAACAACAACACACAGGGCGCCCTCTGACCGCGGAAGGACACACCGTCGCAGCGAGAGGGCGTCACCCGTCACTATGGCAACATAAACAAAACATAACTGTACAAACAGAACCCCGAACAGCCCTGACCCGCTACATAGCCCCCACCTAAGGGGTCAGTCGTCCCCGACGACCCCATTACCCCACACAAAGTCCTGCAAATGTCCAGGTGCCTTCTTTTGGCGCACCGGCCGGTCACGACCGGCGGGGGAAAAGTCACTCGGGTCAGAACATGGGATGCCACCATCATCCCACTTCTGACACCAATGTGGCGAGCTCAGACAAGGAGGAGACGGAGGTGTCGTTTGGTCTTGCTTCCCGTGAGCTAGCCAGGGAGCACAGCCGTTTATTGACATCTGCAGAAGAACACTGCCGCTAGCTAACTGCTCAGCGCGGCAACCGCACAGCAACAACAACAACAACAACAACAACAACACACAGGGCGCCCTCTGACCGCGGAAGGACACACCGTCGCAGCGAGAGGGCGTCACCCGTCACTATGGCAACATAAACAAAACATAACTGTACAAACAGAACCCCGAACAGCCCTGACCCGCTACATAGCCCCCACCTAAGGGGTCAGTCGTCCCCGACGACCCCATTACCCCACACAAAGTCCTGCAAATGTCCAGGTGCCTTCTTTTGGCGCACCGGCCGGTCACGACCGGCGGGGGAAAAGTCACTCGGGTCAGAACATGGGATGCCACCATGATCCCACTTCTGACACCAATGTGGCGAGCACAGACAAGGAGGAGACGGAGGTGTCCTTTGGTCTTGCTTCCCGTGAGCTAGCCAGGGAGCACAGCCGTTTATTGACATCTGCAGAAGAACACTGCCGCTAGCTAACTGCTCAGCGCGGCAACCGCACAGCAACAACAACAACAACACACAGGGCGCCCTCTGACCCCGGAAGGACACACCGTCGCAGCGAGAGGGCGTCACCCGTCACTATGGCAACATAAACAAAACATAACTATAAACAGAACCCGAACAGCCCTGACCCGCTACAATATGCTGCTGAGAATATAGCCCAGAAGAAGTGTATAGTATTGCTTTTATTTTGGAAAGAGCCATTTCTCTGTAATAAACTCTCTTTTCCAAAGATGAGTGATTCCTCAATCAGATTAATTTTTTTAATTACTTTTGTTTCAGCAACATTAAATTTAAAAACTGTACTTTTGAGTTAAAATATATATTTATAAGTTTAATAAATGACAAATTAAAAAGGCATGAACATTTTTTTTGTATCGAAAAAATATCGAACCGTGACACCAAAGTATCGAACCGAACCAAACCGTGAATTTTGTGTATCGTTGCACCCCTTATATATATATATATATATATATATATATATATATATATATATATATATATATATATATATATATATATATATATATATATATATATACACATATACAGATACAGTCAGTGTATGTATGTATGTATATATATATATATATATATATATATATATATATATATATATATATATATATATATATATATATATATATATATACATACATACATACACTGACTGTATCTGTATATGTATATATATATATATATATATATATATATATATATATATACACATATATATATATATATATATATATATATACATACACTGACTGTATCTGTGAGTTTGCAGAGTAGAGTACCTGAACAGGTGTTCGCCCATGCTGTTTAGGATCACCTCGTCATCAGGGAAAAGTTCCAGAGCTTGTTCATAGCAATCAAAAAGATACTGAATGCGGCCCAGAGAGTCCAGTTCTTCTGCCCATTTGAAGAGAGTGAACCTGAAAGACTCCTAAAGAGAGAGAGATTTCAATGAATATCTTTGGATTTATTTATTTATTGAGAAGATCATTGCTGTTAGGCCCAGTAATCATTTCTTCCTCTTTTTTATAGCCTTTAAAGGGAAAAGTTAAACCATTCTCTAGCTCTTCGGTTGTAATATGATCCTCTTCACTGATAAAAGCAGCTGAACGTTTCCCCTCCTGTAGTAGCTATGGTTTCTTACTTGCCCACAGGCTGTATCCCTTTGTATTTTAAGCATGCTCCCTTCCAGCTCACTTTTCAGAGAAACCTAACTTAGAACCTCCTGTGCTCAGGAACTATGCATCTATATCCAAACTCACTTATTTGTCAAACATTTTGTACGCATTAAAGAAGCACAGTATAAAAACAAGCTCCAGTTTGGGTTTCACCAAAAGATCTCAACTCAGACTGCAATTCTAAAGCTTCAATTCGTCTTTGAATGACATTGGTTCTGTGACACTGTAGATCATTATATCCATAGAGGTCATGTGACTAGGTCAGTACTTCTGGCACACCATTAGATTAGAGCTTATCCCTTAAACAAAAGTTTCACCATCTCTGTAACAGTCCTCGAGGTCTAATTTCCACTGCAGTCTTCTGGGGCTTGTGTAGGGTTTGGTTCTAGCACCCCTATTACTCTCTAAGTGCTCGCAGCTAAAGCATAAATACCATATATCCACAGATCATATTCAGATTTTTTTTCTCTGAAATACATCTGCCTTTTGTTATCTGAAACCAGATTTTGCTAAATTTCAGTGCTCAGTGCTCGTCAAGGATCAGTCCCAGTCTTTATCTATTGTCTGGGATAATTCTAATTAGTCTTTGTCACTGACACCCATATTTTGTTTTGCTTGACTTCAAGTAGATGACCTGTGATGTGCTTTAACATTACATGAAACTGATGACTTACTAGACCACGCAGATGGTTTCACATCACACTTCTATTTATGTCTCTTCGCAGGCTCTCTGCTCAGCATCAAATTTCTCATTCTTATGAGCAACATGTGCACCTAAATTCCTTCATCTTCACTTCACTCACTCACTGTCTGTCCCAGTGACACCATACTTTCCAAGTCTGGTTGTATGCACTGATTAGGGTATTTTAATTCATGTTTTTTACACTTTTTTCTTTTGTTTTTCTTTCATATTGCTTTTAATAACTGAGTTTTTTGTGATCCTCATTTCAGAAAAGCAGTGTATCAGGAAATCCTGCTCGCTTGCTGTAAAATTTGACCTCTGCGTGTATAATTGTGACTGGTTATCTGTGGACAGCGTTTGGCACCGAGTGCTGATGGACTGGTTTTCAGCATAGTGTAAACAGTAATTACCCTTGCAAAGTCCTTAAACACAGGTGCGAGGTTGAGCACCAGGAGGTAGTGTGCAAACGCAGTTCCATAATCTTGGTTGAACAAGCACTGCTGGGCACTTTCCAGAGAACTGGAGACCAGCTCGTTCCTGGCAGGATCGGCTCGGCGGCGCCTTCGAGTCCTCCTGCCGTGCTTCTGCCGTGTGCTGGTGTTAGGCATCCCTCAAATTAAGAGCAATAAATGGAAATTCTTTAAGAAAGATAATCATGATGCCATATGTACAATCTGAAGCCACTTTCAAGCCACCCCGCCCAAAGCACTACACCCAGAAAAGAAAAAAAACAAAACAAAGGAGCTTTTCTATGTCGTGAAATAGAAGATAAATGCAGAAGATAAATACTGCATAAAAAAAAACACAAATTAAAATGCTATATATTTAATCAGCCATATGAAAAAGAAAGCTTTAACAGAACTCTACGCAATCCTGTAAAAAAAACTTGTGCATCTTTACAATTTTCGTAGGAATTAAGAGCATAAGTAGCAGCCAGGTACAGCTAACTAAATACATTTGATTAACTGATCATCAGCAAGTGTGAGCACCTCTATGAAAGCAGAGGTGTTGGCAGTGTGCTGATCTGGAGCATTCAGGTGTGTGTTAATACAGTGCCAGGGAAGAAAAGCGTCAACAATGAGCTCAGAGAAGCAACTGTTGGTGCCTACCAGTCTGGGAAGGATTACAAAGCCATTTCCAAACAATTTGAAGTCAATCCTTCTACAGTGAGAGAGATTATTCGCAAGTGGAAAACATTAAAGACAGACGCCAATCTTCCCAGTAAGATTTCATCCAAAGGTCATAGAAGGGGTGGGGTGTGTGTGTGTGTCGGGGGGGCACTCAGACTCTACAGGCCTCAGTTAGCATGTTAAAGTTCATAAAAGTGCAAGTGCAATTTGGAAAAAGCTTTAACAAGTGTGGCTTTTTTTTTTTAGAAATGTTGTCAGGAGAAAGCCTCTTCTCTCTAAAAAAGAACAATGCTTAGCTTTGCAAAGACGCTTGTGAACAAACCACAAGACTGATGGAGCAATGTCCTCTGGAAAGACAAGATTAAAGTGCAGCTGTTTGGTGGAAGCCAAACACAGCATATCAATACAAACACCTCAAACCAACTGTCAAGCATGGTGGTGGAAGGGTGAAAAATTGGGTTTGATTTGCAGCCACAAGGCCCCAGTACAGTGAGTCAACCATGAACTCCATATACCACAGCATTCTACACTCAAATGTAAGGACCTTAATCCAGCTGCTAAGGCTTGGTGCAATGTGGGTCATGGAACAGGACAATGATGCCAAGCACAGCAGCAAGTCTACAACAGAAAAAGAATCAAGTCGTTGCTATTTCAATCAAAGCCCAGATTTCAAGCCGGTGTTGTGCCAAAAAGTGATTGCCTGCCAAAAACTGATTTTCGGTATTTGCCAAAAACTGATTGCTCGTATTTAAACTGCTATAAGTAACTTGTTGGGCTATAATATGTGAAACATATGTCAAATGCATCCCTCATGGATGACAAAGTCCTATTGAGCCACAAACAACATTTGTGTAACAAGGTAGAAGCTGCAATCAGTTTTTGGCAGTGACTTTTACATACGGTAACCTTTATTTATGTAGTTAAAATAAAATCTCATTAACACTAAAAATGTCTTTTGTAAGAGTAAGTTGGTTATAATGTAAGTACAATAACACAGAGTAGTAAAGATGGTTAAAAAAAACAGATAATTTTTTAATTTTATATATATATATATATATATATATATATATATATATATATATATATATATATATATATCCCCTTTGTAAACGCTGTCTATTTACCGACATACGTAAAGATGTTACACAGAAACATCGGAAATCAGTTTTTGGCACAACACCGGCTAAAACTCTGTGGCTGGACCTTTAGAGAGGTGTGCATAAACGAAAGCCTTCCAACCTCAATGAACTAGGGCAACTTTATAAAGTTCCTCGACAATGCGAGTCTGAATGATACAGAAACCATTACTCCAGGTTTTTGCTCCTGAATCCGAGGGTGCAGACCTGTGAAAACTTTCTTTAATGATTGTATATCGTACCTTTCATTTAGTGACACTTTTCAGATCTTCATTTTTTTTTCTCGAAATAGGCATGCCAGGTTATCATTATTATTGCCAACATAATATCGGCTTTATAACAGCTATTTAAAAATGCTCTTTAACTTGCATCACTAACGTTCACTTACTGTATGCTGGTTTTGTCCACAGGCTGATGTTTAGAAATAAGCTACCGGGATGTTTAAGTGGTGCTGTTAATTTGGCAAACACACAAACGTTAACATTGAATTCACATCCAACACAGTCGTTAGCATGTTTGTTTGACAGTCCGTCTCCCAGCAGCACCCTGAAGATATTCTAAAAGTTGCTAACAAAAATTATCCGCAAAAAATGGGCATAATCTCATATTCAGGCTCCGTGTTTGCTTATTCAAACGCCAAATTACATTTCTGCTATAAATCGTGCATCTACCGTTCAACAAGACAAGTGTCCGCGCGCTGAATAGCCCCGAAGGAAACATGTCGCCAACTAGACCAAGGTTCCGAAAGTGCAGCCGATACACTCGTTTAATTTGATTTGAAATTGTGAAGAGGACAAACGCACTGCAAAAAACGTAGTGAATTTTTTAATCAGTTTATTTGCAGACCGACGTACAAAAAGCGCGATTGCCTCGTACTTTATTCCCGCGGAACTCGTCACGGGCGGATTTTAAGGTAAAATCAAAGACCGTGACAAATCAAGATAATTCCCAGCCAGGAAAATCCCTATGGAAGTTCCCTCTTTGGGTCTTTCTGTAATTTGGCGATTTCGGTGAATTAACCCAACTGAAACGTTTTCTTTTACAATACGGGGAAAAAATATAGTTATTGTTTTAAACCAGAATCGGGTAGTACAAACTTTAGTCAGGGCTTTAGTCACAATTATCTATGTGGTTTGGGGTTAGACCACACTATCTTTTGTGTTGTTTTTTTTTCAAATGTATTAAACGTACACATTTCCGACCGAAATACAAAGCCTATACAGTACTGTGTAAAAACCACTCCTCATTTCTTCATATTTTGCTGGGTGCAAGAATTTATTGAAACACGTGCAGACATACACAAAAACACAGTATATGAGGCAAAAACAGAGTTTGTAAAATTCCAACCAGGTTGAAAGTCAGTGTTTGGTATGACCACATTTATTCTTCAACACAGCTTAAACTCTCTTAGGCAAGTATTCTTATAGTTAGTCTTGTAAGGAATAGTTCTCCAGGCTTGTTAAAGGACATTCAAAACTCTTCTTTGGATGTTGGCTGCCCTTTGTTCTGTTCTCTGTCAGGATGATCCCAAACCTATTCAATAATATCAAGGTACGGCTCTGGGGAGGCCAGACCATGACTGATAGTGTTCCTGTGTGTTTTTCTATTTAGATGTCTCACAGCATTAGTATGAGAAATTGAGCTGTTGCCAATTAGATGTTTTCCACATGGTATTACATAGTAAATCAAAATCTGACTCTACTTTACTGTGTTCATAATTCCATCAGTTTTTACAGGATCCCCAAAACCACTGGCAGAAATGCAGCCCCAAACCATTACAGAGTCCCCACCGTGTTTTATCCTAAAGATGCCTCTAGACCTCTCCTGACCTTTTCTACACATATTGATGACCTGTTCAAATTTGGATTCATGACCAGACCTGTTGCTGCTGATCTTCAGTCGAGTCTTTGTGTAATTTAGCATACCTTGGTTCTTCCTTAAGAAAATCTTCTGCCACTGATACCATTATAGTAAACAGTAAATGGATCAACTAAATGGCCAGATGTCAAGTCTCTGATGGATCTCCCCCCCCACACACACACACACACTCACACTCATTAAGGTCATGGCTTTCATATATTGATAATTTACAATAGCTCTTTTTTTAAAGCCTTCCACGTCTCCTTCTGTCATCCACTTGCACATTTTCTTTTAAATTTTTTATTGTAAGTACATTGGTGCAAAAACACTTTACTCCCAGTCAAGCTGTTTCCTATGGCTGCCCCGAGAACATTTTCGTTTTGTTTGTAATGGGTTGCTAGTAACAAAGATCCTATAGATACAAACTGAAAGTGGGCCTTTGTTATATTTGTGCAGACACAACACCTTTTGATCCCTTGTGTTAGATGTCTTTTATAGGCTTGAATGACTCAGGTCACTCTTGAATGGCTTAAAAAATATTTTCTGAAAATGGTCAGGTACAAGGACTGCAGTGAAAAAACTTGAAAAAACCTGCAGACCTATGGCATAAAACCAGCAAAAAATAAATAAATAAATCAATAAATAAGAGAAAATGTGTTCCCTTAGAATCAAACCATAAAGAAATTACAGTAAGGATGGCAATCCTTCAATCCTCAGCCCACACAGGACCAGAGGGGAGCTTTGATTTTCCAAAGAAAAACCTGTAAAGTTAGCACCGCCTGATTCTCCAGCGCAAAACAACCTTTCAGCCACGTTATAGTATACTACTATTCCTTTCAGTTAAATAAAACCTGCAATTACCCCCATTGTTCCCACCACAAAACGAAAACAACGGTCATTGGGCACGCGAAGAAACGACGGCGGAAGTATCCTGACTAAGCTATCTGGCGCAAAACTCTGCTGGCAGAAGTTTGCAACACGCACGCAGATGTCAGTAGCGGAGTTTCTCAATCTGTCACTTTAGCTAGGTGGAGTACATTTGATGGAGGAAGGAAAAAATTGGACACAGCACACTCTGACTTTTTGACCACTGGTGTCAACCGACTTCCGATGAATGCTTCAGGCGATATCGTATCTTTATCACTTCTTAACCGTTACACTTGCTAGTCATTCTGGTTTTATTTGACAGCCGTGGAACTACACCCATGAGCCCTTGTCAGAAGTTACCATGCTAAACAACGTTAGCTGCTGCTGCTACTTCTTCACGTAGCTATGCTTTCTCAGCCCGACTCGAAGACTCCTAAAAAACGACCCGTCATTTAACAGCAGCGACTATTTATTTGCTCGAATTGCAAACTGAACCTGGATTTGTTGTGCTTCTTTTTTTTTTCCGTGTGTGAGTTTTCCGTTGTTTGAAAACGAAGCTATCAATCTGTCACAGCAATGGGACTACACCCGCTGGAATTTAGTGAGTGCTATCTGGACAGCCCGAGCTTCAGGGACAAAATAAAGTCACACGAAGCAGAGCTGGACAAAACTAACAGGTTTATCAAAGAGCTGTACAAAGATGGGAAGAACCTCATCAATGCAACCAAGCGTAAGTTTGACGTTTTTAATATTCAAATGGTGCAAGAAAATCAGTGAGTCACAGACAAATCGAGCACTCAGCACTGATTATGTTATGAGCGAGGCTGTTGAGGTTAATTGAAGCTAGGTGTGAGGAATATAATGGACATGTAGAGGAAAAACGTTTTTAGATCTGGTCTGTCAGTTTGGCTCAATTTGTCAACACTTTGCAGTGCCGGGCTTCAGTGCAAATATCCTTAAACTTGGGGATGTGTACATGACTGAGAGTCCACTCCCTTCGCAGAGTGTAACGTTTGTGTTTTAATTCATCAAAGTTTGCTCCAGACATATCGCCCGTGTTTTAAAAATAATGCTAATTAAACAAACAGGAAAAAAAAAGATAAAAATTAGCGATGAGACGAATAAAGTTGAGAAATAAGCAAAGACACTCGGGGAAAGCACCTGAAATACAAGAGAAGTGAAAAACGAAAACCTAATAAGAAACTGCAGAGCTTGTAGCGTCTCTGTTTATGAGGCGCTCGTTAGTAGCTGAAGGGTTATTGTAAGACGAGATAATGTGGGGGAAACAAATGTAAGTTTTTGTTTTATTTTATGGGGAAAGTTTTGAGTCGGTGTGAACCAGTGCTCTGGATTTTTTTTAATAACACCTTACACTATTTGTTCAGTCACACACCTCAGCTGGGTTAAAAATGATTACATTATCTCCTTGAACTCTAATCTCATGGGCTGGGCTTGTCTGTAGGTTGCCCTGTGCTTAACGCCAGGACTTAAACACTTATAAAACAGACTGCTTTGCCTTGCTGGAAATGCCATGAATCATTTCTAGTTTCTGAAACACTGTATCTGAAAGGTTTAAAATAATACCAATCCTATTTTAGTGAACTTTTTTATGCTGATGGGGGGCTAAAATTTACCCTCAGGCTTGCTTTGTCTGTCTGTGCTGCTGGTTAGTGTCAGGTATGATTTTCATACTTGCTTCTAGAAAAGCCTAAAGTCTCCCAAAGCTCACATTTACTAGTTGTTTTTTCATGCTGACTACACAGTGCACAAGCACTGCATGAGCAGACTTTGAGGCAAAGGGTTAATATTGTAAAGTATTAGCGTGTCACAAACATAAGATTATAAGTATATGAGTTTGGTTTAGTGTTTCCTACAGCAACAAAATATTTTGACTGATTTTCAAAACTGGCTCTCTGATTTTGAGCTTGATGTTTCTATTTATATCCTAAGCTTTTTTTTATTGGAAGGACAAGGTGTGTGGTATGTGAGATACTTAAGTTTTCTTGCATGTACATGAAAACTGTACTCTTGATGCAAACAGTTTGTGGCGTTAAAGTTATCTTTGCATCTCGTCTTGAGATTCAGTCTTAGCCACACTCTAGCTTACAAAAAAGCCTTTGGCGCTTAAAATATTTTAACCTTTTATGTATTTTTAAATGCGTATCGATTGTCTTTTTATTTTAATTACGTTGCTTTAACATAAAGTTGAGGTGGTGCATTTTTTAAAATCTTTTCTTTTGGTTACAAAGGTGCATATTAACTGGTTGTTATGTGGTGTGTGCTTGTTTGTTCATTAGGTCACTTAAATGTGCTTTAATTAGAAAAAATATGTGTGACTCAAAAATATGTATCACATCAAGTTGTTCATGTTATAGATGTGTATTCTACATGGACTTAAAATCTGCAGTTCATAATTTCCCTTTCTTTTCCCCCAGAAATTTAAAAAACTTGTAGATTTACATGCAACAAAACAATTTTCATTTCTTTTTAGTTTTTAAATTTTTTTTAACTTGAATTGTTTGTGGTTTAGTAATGATCCAAATACGTAAATAGGACCTTTAGCAAGCTATTAAATGCATACATTAAAGGCACAGAAGTCACCATATTTTGCTTTCTGACTGGGCGGGCCGCGCCCTAAGCCATGTGTGGCTGCATTGAGCGTGAGTTTTTCCCCTCACAACTGAGAGGTTTGCTGGACAAGGGCTCCGCGCACAATAGTGCATTATTTGCACTTTATGTATCAGAAACTATTCAATAAATTACATTTTTGGACACAGTTTTGAGAAATATTTGCAGATAGTAAAGTTTCATGTTGGAAAGTCCATTTTTAAAAATGTTTTTCTTGATTGTGTTATTACTTGGCTGCTTTTTTGTGCACAGCCGGGATTGTCGGCCTGTTTCTTTGCCTTTTTGAATGTTTCCATGGTCTCATTGGAGCTCTTTGCTACTCTGACCCCCCTCATCATAGTGACTCCCTTGACACTTAAACTTTAAAACTTAACATATAAACTTAAATTCTTTCAATCTGAGTAAAGATCTTAGGAGGATAGTTGTGTACCCTCTAAAAGGACATTTTGGTTAAAGTTGTCTAAACATGTTTCATCTATACAACTGTCACATTGATTGAACATGAGGAAACTGTCCTTATGTTATGTACGTTTAATAATGCCTGCTGTAATTTTTGTGACTTTCTCATGCCTTAGGCCAGAGTTATGGTAAACTGTGGACATGTACACGGACCCCTCAGCTAGGATTTTTACAATGCTACTTTTCAATCCTCTTGGAAAATGGGTCCATAGCTGGTGTCATTACAGTTGAGGGTGTGCAGATGTCAATACAGTCACATATGCCTCAGACCTTTGCAGATGCTCAAGGTGAAATGTTGGTAGTATTATTATTTTACTTGCACCAACAAAAAATTTGAATAGCCTCCGCAGTGTTGTGGTGACTCACTGGCAGTTGATGTGATGTTGGTGCACTGCTGTGTTGGTATAAACTGGCACAGTGACATAGTGTCTAGTTTCAGTATGGCATGTGGTATCTTGTATTTAGCATCGTATTTGACTGTAGTTTTTTTGCTTTGATTTAAAGTAGAGTCAGGATGGTAGCATATCACTGCTTTCACTAAGTCTGTGTTGGTGTTTTTAGAAAATGACAAGAAATAGGAAACCCTGGTCATGCTCTCCCAATGGGACTATTGCAAAATCTGTTTCAGGAAGGAAGTGATGGTTATGTTTTGACATTAATGAAGTTTGCTCAGCCTAATTCACTTGGCCTGTGCTGAAGCCTTTAATGGAAACTATTTTGTCAACAAAACTGTTTTTGGTGTATTTTTATCATTCTAATCAGGAGCCATTTACACTATTTGGTAGTGGCAGCAATAGAGCAATTTAAACATTATAGAGCTACTGCAGCAGATTGTTAGACATGGCTTGATTGCTTTAGATGTTATCTAGACTTAAAGCAGAACTTTTTGATTTCTATTTCTATTTTAGGCTGTTCTTTGTGCTGTGCTGAAGGTTAATTTAAAACAAAGCTAGTCTGTCCAGGGTGGAGTAGGCTTTCTTCTATTGGTGAACAACAGATGATCAAATTAAGCGTCATCAATTTCAATAATTTATCATTGCCTCAAGTTTGATGGTTGTAGTTCTTTTTTTCTTTTTTGTCTTAAGCAAAAGAATATTTTTGTTGTTAGGATAAAAAAAACAACAACAAGCGCCTGTTTTTATGCGTTGTCGTTAGCAACAGCGACAGTAAAACCATCGCGTGTCCGCTTGTTTATTTTCCACATAAACCTTTCACAATAAAGCTGAAGATCCTGTAGAGACTTTTCAAAATAAACTGCAGAGTGTTTACGGATGAGAAGCAAAAAAGAGCTGACAGGTGCTAAAAAATAAACCTTAGACTCAAACGTTAGAACAGGCTTTTCCCCGCAGCACGCCGTGTAATAAATACTCACAAAGAAAACAGCGGCCGTTACAAGTTGTGTCTAAAAATGTATAGTTTCATGCATCGGTTAAAACACTCGACTCCACGTACACGATGCCCAGCTGGAAACACTTCCCGCAAGTCGAGCTGCCCGAGATTCACAGAATTTACAGAAAATGTTCAAGTTTTGTGATTTATATCGTTATCGGGACGATAGATGTCTTATATCTTATATCGGGATATGAGATTTTGGTCATATCACACAGCCCTACTCTGCAGCATGTTAAAGTTCATGGCAATACAATTAGGAAAAACATGAACACATTTGGCTTGTTTGGGAGAGTTGGCTGGAGAAAGTGTTTTCTTAGATTTGCAAAGAGGCATCTGAACAAACCCTAAGACTTCTGGAACAATGTCCGTTAGACAGATGAGACCTAAGTAGAAATGTTTGGCTGTAAGATACAACACAATGTTTGATGGAAACCAAGCACACCATGTCAGTACAAACACCTCATACCAACTGTCAAGCACGGTGGTAGAGGGGTATTGATTTGGGCCTGGGCACCTTGCAGTCACTGAGTTGACTACAAACTCCTCTGTATACCAAAGTATTGCAGAATGAAATGAGGCCATCTGTATGACAGCTAAAGGTTAGTCCAAATTTAGCTGTCAAACAGATGGCCTCATTTCATTTCAAGGTTGATTCAAATTGGGTTATGCCAAGCACAATGGTTAATCTGCAACAGAATGGCTGAAAAAGAAGAAAATCAGATTGTTGCAATGGCCAAGTCCTACACCTGAACTTGAATGAAATGGTGTGGTGGGACATTAAGAGAGATGTGCATTTACAAATGTCCACAAACCTTAATGTGCACAGTCTTAAAAGTCTATCTTACAATGATGTAAGAGACTGATGGCCATACAGAAAATGGTTACTTCAAGATATTGTTGTCAAGGATGGTTGTACAAGCTAAACTCATAACATTTAGAATAGAATAGAATCCAACTTTATTGTCATTGCACATGCACAGGGCAACGAAATGCAGTTTGCATCCATCCAGAAGTGCTTTAGCCATGATATAGATATATTACAATTTAATGAGTTTTAAGTAAACCTCACAATTCATATAGTCCTTTCCAGTTTCTGTCAAACTGTAAGTATGTGTCTGTTTAGTATAACTGAAAAAATAAAATAAATTATTGCAATTAATTGTAATTTAATGGGTTGTTATTGTAATGTCAGAACTGTCAGCTCAATAACTGAAGGTAGTAGAGTTTGATGGCCTAAAATGGATTGAAAGCTCTACAGATAATTTTCTACAAATATTCTGATTCTTAAAATAGAATAATAGATTTAAAGTCTGTCGCGCTGCTCTAAACTTTTGATCCTGTTCATAGCTGGCATAGCTATTTCTTGGGTGATTTGATCAAAGTACATCAGTTTTCAGTGGGCAGTAGAAAAGTCTTTAGATGTTTTCAAAGTGACAAAATCTGCCTTTTACCGCTCCTGATTTGTTTGCAGAGGTCCTTCATGGATCTACATGCCAGTTGTTTAGGCGGTCCTTTAGTGTAGTCCAGTACACAGGAAACAAAACGGCTATGGCTGAATGCATCCTAAGTGTCTTTACATCTGTACTGTGAAGCTGTCCACTTATTGCAAGACCACCCAAGTTAATGCTGGGTGTGAACAGGGCCTTTCTCTAAGCACAGGGGTATTACTAAGTTTATAGTATTTTGGGCTATACCTAAAGTTTAAGTAAGGTACAGCGTTGTTAATGTACATTCGTAGGGTGGAGCTCAATCACAGTCTAGCTCTGTTTAGGTGGATACACTCTGATAATAGGGTTACAGTCTCATGAGACACTGTGTTTGGTTAGTCTTTTTAGAGAGAATCCTACAAACAATCAGAAGTTTTCTTCTGAGTATGCTTTTTGTAGTTTGCAACTTTGAAGTTAAAAGGGCCACATATCTAGATGCAAGATTGTGTGCTTTTTCTTGATGTGTAGACATGATTTGAGGCCGCTAAGCTGTTTAATCTGCAGGCCACTATCCGCTTCACAATAAGCTGCAACACTCGACAGTATTGTACAGATGTGTTATTTAGAGGTCTGCAGTGAACACTAACATATTTAATCTTGAATGCAATTTAGGTATAGATTTTTTAGTTTCATGATAATTCTTTTTTCCTTTAGTGTTGCCCTCAGAAGGCTCAGTTGTTTGGGCAGTTCAAAGCACAGTTGTTGTTCTAGAAATCCATTCAGTTCTCAGCCTTTCAGTAACTCCCTTGGCTGCTACAGCTGGGAGGATGTGCCAGTATGGAAAGTCCTTGGTTCTGGGAGGAAACTTTGAAGCGGGGCCTTGGGCCAGAGAGGCATGACATGGAAGTGCCCATTAGAGGAGCAGCATGCAGATGTGCTTCTGTTTCAGAGGGTTTCCTCCACAGGAACTGTGTCCTGTCTGTACCCTCTCAGCTACACGTCACTGTTGTCTTTAGTAAACCTTCTTTGCTCCCCCAGGAAGTTTTGAGTTCTCAGTTTCTGAAGATCTTGTTATTTGGGCAGTCTTGTCACTGCTCACTTCTCCACTGCCCCTTGCAAATTGTGTTTTCGTGTTGTAATAATCTGGAAAACTGAAGTTAGACAAAGTTGCAGCAAGATCAGGCCTGTCTCTTCCACAGCTGGACTTGCTCAGGTAAATTGACCAAACAGTTCAGAAAAACAATTCCATAAGTGTAATTTTTTTTGTAGTTTCACTTTTGGTTCCACATTGAAAGCCCAGCGATGTGAAGGTCTCTTTCTGTCTGGTAGACAGGTTTAAGAGTAGCCTGCCATAGTGTGCTTTGGCTCACTGCTCATCTCTGTAATCACATTACTGATTCTGCCAAAGAGCCACATCACAATCTTTCATTAAAATCGCATTAGCACAAGACGTGAAGTCATGTGGGAGGAACGCTCCTTATCTCTCTCTCCAAGGAAGAGGTCTACTATAAAAGTATATTACATTGCAGTGTTTCAAGGGCTCCTTTTTTGGTGAGGACACCTTTCACTGCATAATGAAAGAAAAGCATTTTTGGTGTCTGAGGGGGGAAGAATACCTCAGACACTGAAATATTGTGATCAGCCTCTTGGCTGTTACTGACAGCGTAGCCTCACCCAGCACACTTGTTTTGAGGTTCAGGGATACGTAAATGAAGTAATGCATGCTTTCTGGTCAGGGAGCTGCGGGAGGGGTCGGGTGAGCTGGCTCTGGGGAGGGCAAAGGTGGAAGGCAAGTAGAGCTGGGATACAGCCTGGAAAAGATGGGAGAGTGGAACAGGAAAGACTGTGGAAAGGCGCGGCACGTAAACACTGTGGGCTTGCATTAGGCAACTCCTGACCTAAGTGGCACATCTGGTGAGACTATAGAAATCATAACAAGCAACTTTCCAACAGATGCCAATAAATACACTGTGGACTTCTTCTGCAACTGACCTTTGACATGGACTTACATTTTATAGTCTGTTATGGAGAAAACCTTAGCTACTGCAGTCCCAACATGCATGTTAAACGTTCTGCTTTAAAACCCTCAGCAAGTTAAAAAGGATTTGGGCTAACTGTTGTTGACTATCAGTGATGTTAATCTGTAAAGCCCAGTGTAACAGAAAACATGAGGCCATTTTTTTATAAAGAGCACTGGTGAGCGTGCAACCAGTAACTCTACAATCAGTTTCATTAATATTCAACTTGTAAGTGCCAGTATTTTCCAATGGATAGGTTGCTCTGAACAGTTTATTAATATATGTTACAACACAGTGCTTTAAGCAATCAGGCTCCATTAACGAAGCTGTTTGCACTGTAACAACAGACCATTTTGTAGATTAATCAAATATCTTGACAGTACAATGACTCTAAGTTGTTGTTTTTTTCCTGGTGTTAGATTCATTATTGTCATTGACTTTATTTTTTTTTGCTTTTGTTCTTGTGAATGCCAGTTCTTAAAGCACCTGATATTAATACAGTGTTTGAGAAATTAAATGGATTAATCAGTGATTTTTGGTGAAGGACCAGGCAGTTAGGGAACTTAATATTACTATTGTCCACCAGACCTTTGTCTGAAGTGAGTTTTACAGCACAGTACAACATCGAAGTTATCAAATATATTTAAAATAAAGCTCCCTTTATTGCCGAACTAACAGGAGATCAGCAATGTGTGATTTTGGTGATACTTCACTGTGTAAATTGTATATATTTTTGTAGTATTGGACTTTTTCTGGCGTTTCCAGTGTTTCACTTTTTACTTGGTCCCAACAAAGTTGATGCATAGCTGGCTCTATAGAGATGAGTGCTTTGTGGCCCAGCTTCCAACTTGTTCACAGTTGGAAGGAGGGTTTTTTGTTTTTTTAACAACACTTTAGTCATGCTCAAATCAATGGTCCTTATATTTTTCCTCAGACCTTCCTCAGAGGCAAGAATAAACATTATTTATTGTCTTGTGTCTTTAAAGTCTTGCTGTTTACTATATCTTTGGTGGAATGGCAAGCCTAAAGTTAAAGTGATGAGCTAATGCATACAGCATCTAAATGTTCTGCTTGCACAGTAAGCACACACCCTTGAATAAGGTTGTGGGTTGCCAGGTTGCGCTGACAGATGTGTTGAAATTTTATTTAGTATGTGGGTTGTGTACATACACTGTTTCATAGACCGTGTGGTAAGTTGGGTAACATGTATTTCAATTATTAATTATAAAGCTTGAGGGACATGCAGATTACAGATGTTTCCTGGGAGAAGTGGCAATAGGGTTGATTGGCAGTTATGCATAGTACTTATCACAAGTCTAGCCACACAGCAGCCATCTAGGTAATGCTTAAGCATCATTTTGGGCTGACAATTCAAGACACTAGAAACATGAATAGAGAGAAAGTCAAAACTCTGATTCAGTGAGACTGAGGCATAAAAACTGTATGCGTAGACTCAACAGTCAAATCTGATTAAATTTTTTTTTTTTTTAAGTATGAACTTAAAAAAGATTTTTTTTTAAGTATGCAAGAGCAGCATATCAAAGCATTACTCCATCATTTATGCTTTAATCCAGAGCACCAAGTCAAGCAAGGTCTCTGGTTTATCCCATCAGAGCACTAAACAAATGCCATGCAGTGCAACAACATTCTACGCTATGTGCAACAGCACAATGGGCTTATGTTTTTTTTAGTTCGGCTGATATAAAGCAGATGATTGGCTTTTTAGTGGGTGTTACAGGACAACCACCATCTTTGGCTTTAAAATATTTTTTCCAGAGGTTTCTATTAAAGATTCTTCACTCGTTTTGCTCTTTCTTTCTTTCTTTTTCTTTTTTTAAGTAGTCTTGCCCTTTGATCGGTGACACTCTACAATAACCAGAGTCCTTTAATTCACTACCCTTCACATTTTGTTTGTCTTCCTGAATGGGCATGCCAGTGCTAATGTCACATAGCTGGCCACTTATTTTCCTTTGCTTTCCGCTTATAGAACAGCATAGCCTGTGATATCAGATACAAGTAAGGTGGGGTCTGTATGACTCACACTGTAAATCCAGAAGAGTAGGGTCTCTGGTGTTCTGCGGAGAAACTAGCCAAGTTTGACAGTTCCCAGGTTTGCTCTGAAATGCCTTGCTTTAAAAGGCAAAAAGCAGACGAAGCTTTTGCCTTGGACTCTTGCATGCCCTAGTGTGTGTGGTATGTGATAGTTGCTGTCCTGAAGGAAAGAAATATCGTTTCAATCTCTTCTGCAGACCTCTCATCTGACACGTTGTTTATCACTGGAATGATTGTATCCAATTAATCTATGCTGTTGAAACTGTACAGGAAAACAATGCCGGGGTTTTTTTTTGTTTTTGCTTTTTCCCCTTATTTGAGTGTTGCCTGGTGTTGATTATTGCTGGAGCTTCATGTAACTGGATAACATTCATTCTTTGTGTTTTATGTAATGAAGTCCACAGCTTGGCCTGAACTGTCCACCCTGAAGTGTGTTAAACATGCTTGCAGCCTATGTAATCAGATTGCAGATGGGTGCGACCTGCACTGCACATGTGGCTCTAATAAAAACCATGCAAATCTGTCTGTTGACATCAGTGTTCTGGAGTGCATATTAATTATCCACAGTGTTGTTAGCCCTGTATTACCTTTTTTTTTTTTAATACACAAAAGATGTTTCATATCCTAATAAAGTAAAATACAAAAGACCTGTGTCTTTTTCCCCCCATGATCTTTCTCTAACAGTACAAAAACAGGCTACAACCCAAAACATCTGGAACTCTGTAATTTCACCTTTCACCCTGTAAATAGTACAACAAGAAGATATTGAATTTCTAAAAAAGTTGTGGGCATAAAAAGTTGCAAACAGCTTTTTGTCTGTTTTTAGGCTAAATGTACCTTTCAAGAACAGAAAGTCTTTGTAATTTTTTTTTTTTAAATTACTGCACCCTGTTTTTGTTTGTATTTTATACATCATTAGTTTTGTAATTATGAATCATCCCAACTCTGTTGGAAACTTATTGTGTAAGTTGTTTAAATCTGGAAAAGCAGAGAAGCGAGTGCCTCACTGAGAACTGAATCCCTGAGGCAACTTAAACACTGCACAAAAAAAAAACTCTGTAGAAAACCTGTGTATTACAGCATGCACATTACACTCTGCAGTATAACAGTAATTGCTTGAATGGCATTGATTTTTAGTGACATGTGATTCTGACCTTACGTCAGGTACAATGTAGTGTGTTGAGGCTTTAAGGTGTGGCAGTGTTCAGTGTAATGTTGTCACAACATCTTTTTACTGTGTCATTCAGGAGTTGAACTTTCCACTCTACATTTATATGTTTCTGGATAAGTTGAGACCTGCAGGTGACCAAGGACTCCATAAAGGTCACTCATTACCTATCAAGTAAATACCTTAATGAAAGGTTGGTAATGAGCTATGCTTTTAAAACCTTACATTCTAATACTACTACTAAAGATGACAGCATATAACACTGACCAACACAAACTTTGTAAGTTTAAAATATGGGGGGGAAAGTTATGTCGAACATTGATAACAAACAAGCAATGCCAAAAGCAACAGAGGGGAGTGAGCAATAAAAAGCACAACTTTGGGAATGAAAAGAAGCAATGCACTCCAATAACACTGCTTTTCTATAAAAGGTTTTGAGCAAGGATTTAATTGGCAATACTTGTTTTCCTTGTGTTCCTTCAGCACGGCTGCTTCAAAGCACAGAGACTCATATTGCAAACATTTTGTTGAAGTCATCAAATGGGGATAAATGCATTGGGACGGGGGTTATCTTTTAAAGGGTTTCCATGCTGATAAAACTGTTTTCTGGTAACGGCTCCATTCAAAAAAGGTAACTTAAAGACATTAGAAAACGGAGGAAACACCCATCCACTTAGGTGTGATTTAGATGCCTTGTAACCCTACGATGCAGCCAGTTGCATCAACTTGATGTTGTGTGGTCTGTCTGTGGTGAGGGACTGCTTCATTCTGGTTAAACAGTTTAGAAATTACAATAATTAAGTAATAGTAAGTGTATCTCATTATTAAGAAGTTTCAATAAATCTGGGAAATCTCACAGCTATATCAGCATTTAGATTTACTGTTACACATTAATATGAGAACCTTTTCACACAAAAAATGAGGCAGAAAAGATGCTTGTAACTAAGAATCTGTGAACACTTTCTGCTTTCAGTATTTTCAGGACTGTCTGCAGAGTACGTGACCATGGTGCAGTATCAATTGGTATCCTCACTCCAAGTTGCTCACTAGTTAGCTAAACTTTCCAGAAATGTATTTCATGTTGAGCCCATCTTCCAACCATCTGCAAAAAGTTAAAACTCCACCATGTGAAATCAAAATCTTTACACGAAAGATCTGGAAGCCTCGTCTGGGCCCTGTAATGATGTATATGAAATAATTTTTTACATCTATATATGCTGCAGTTCAGAAGATGCCGTTTTCACCGAAGGCCTTGCTGATTTCAGCACGCCAACGACAAATCACATTTAGCATGTACAGCATTACGGTGAAGGACTCCTCAATAGCATTTGGGGGAAATTTCTGACTAATTGGTTACGCAGCTGAATCTCACTGTCCCTCTCGTGGACTGACTAAACAGCAGTGCCAGGTCTTCACATCAGAAGATATTGCGTAAGGTTTACAAGAGGCCAGATCCAAAGAGAAGCATTGGATGTTATGCAGTACTGTGTATTACTCAATAAATTATCTATTATCAAAGTGGGTAGCAAATATGTCCTGCCTCTGTTGCTTGTAGTCATTCCATGTTCTGCCAATTAAGGATGAGAGCAGGCTGACCAGAGTCACCTTTTATGGACTTGCTGAGCTGAATTCTTGCTGTCGGTGTGGTTTAGATTCCTGCTAGATTTACGGTCCCTTCAAAAAAAAATAAAAATAATTCCAACCTATAGCTTAGATGTGTTTGCTTCCAAAATAATGACCTGGTAGGCTTATATTTGCTATACCTTTATTTTGAAAATAATACCTTTTTTAACCCATATTTAGAGCACTCACACACATCATTCACCAGGATGTGTTTCCTTCAGGTAGAAGTCACCTCTGAGACAGAATGAAGTTTTCATTATAGTACAAGCACATTAGGAAAATGAGCTGCACGTGTATTTGGTGTGATTCAAGCAAGTTTATGACATCATTTGTCTTCTATGAATATTTGCCTAATAAAGTCTTACAGAAACTTGAGTGATTCTTTCCTGACAATAATAAGGAATCCCGAGCACACCTCCCTCTCGTTTCTTCTGGCTTTATAAAATAAAAGACTACAACCTTTAAAGAGGAGTCAGTCTTTGATACTCCACCGCTGTTCTGTGTTTGCATCTCTTAATGAAACTTGTGCAGTGTCCTATTTATATATACAGAAAAGGATGACTGCAGGTCTTAATGCTCAATTCCGATTTTTTTGATCAAATCCAATTTTTTTGTCTGCTTGTTCACACTACAAATAAAATGCGACAGCAAAGGCGCTCTAGTGTGAACCCTCAAAGCGGCCGGCATGCGCAAAAGAAGACGTCACACACAACGCGCTCTGTTTAGACCCAGAGCAAACAATATTGTTTGACTGATGGCCCTTAATATAAAGACTTCGGACTTTACGTTTCCCAATTTTTGCTTTAAGTTATTTTATTTACATAATAATGTAAATAACCTAATAATTATCCTTATTGCTGTTTTATATATCCGATACATATCCGATGTTTTTAAAACATCGGATATGTATCGGATTCAGTGCCACATATGAAAGTGACCCAGATCGGATTTGAAAATATCGGATGTCATACCATGATCGCATATGGGTCGCATAGGGTCAAAAAAATTGGATTTGATGCGCTTTCGCCTGCAGTGTGAACGTAGCCTAAAGCTCACTTCAATCTTCACGGTGTGACGTTATTCTGTTCTGTGTCTTGCAGTTGTTCAGGGGTCAGGCAATGATCTGTCATTTGCCACAAACAAGTCATGAATCCTTGTGTTTTATTTATTTTTATTATAGTATTTTTGCTAAAGAGGAATAAAGTGATTGTGCAAGTTCTGCTTGTATGCATTTTAGATGCTTCACTTTCTGTTTATACTTTTCTCTTACATCAACAATGATCTCACAAGAAAATAAAGCATTTCCTCCAAATGCTATATGAAAAACTACTTAGAGCAAAAACAATACTATAATAAGAAGCTGCCCCATTGTCTGGAAGATCCTTTAAACTTCCCCTAGTTCCACGTCAACTGGCCAGAGGACCCAAACCACAGGTGTTTTGGTTTTAATGTGCCTCGTGTGCTTTGGGACGGTACAGATTTAACACCTTTAGAGTGTAGAGTGACCAGCAGTGGGTTTCAGATAAAGAAAACGAATAAAGTCGAGGTTGAAAGTGTTAACCTTTTAATAGCTGAGCCACAAGCAAGCCAGGAATCCAAATAACAGTGTGAAAGACTTTTTTTTTTTTTTTTAGTTATCTGCATTGCTTAAGTTTGGTGTTGATTGAGGAATGCTTCATGATGTTTTTAGGGTATGTTGGGGCAGATTACTATCCATCCGTCCTTCCATCCATATTGGAACCCATCCCAGCTGTCTTAGGGTGAGAAGCGAGTTACACCCTGGAACAGTTGCCAGTCCATTGCAGTGCTAACACAGGAAGAAAGACAGCCATTCATGCTGACATTCACACCTCTGGCCAATTTTGCTTCCTTTGCACTCACTGTGATGCAGTAGTGTTAACTGCTGTGCTGTCCTGTTGTATGTGTGATGATTTTAAGTTTCCAGTAATCTAGTCACCTGCCTTTAGTCAGGCAGTAAAAAGCATTGCCAAAGTGCTGTAGAAACCAAACATTTTATTTTATTTTCCAAGTTTTGGGGTTCATGTAATGTTATTATTTAGGAAAGGAAAATATAATACTGCATTGCATTTGGGAAATCGATATTGTAATTTGTGTATATTAATTTAGATGTATTGGCTTCACAGCTGTCTAGCTTTTAAGCATCACATTGTTAGCATCAAAGCATTTACTCGTGTATTGTGTGACTTGCTAAATATAGTTTGCCCTGTTTTGTGGCAAATGTGAAGCAGTGGTACCTGCACTGCTGGTGCACGAGGGTTTGATGTGCAACAGGATGTAGACAGACAGGATGTTTGCACTGTGGTTAACAGCTAAGTGCAGCAGACCTACTTTTCAAGACTATCTTTATTATGTCACTTTTCCACAGGTGGTGCCCAGGATGACACACAGTTGTAGTGTGTTATGATTTATATTGTAAAATCCCTTTTTAATACAATGAGGCTGATGTTTACTATGTTTTTGACATTTCCTTGTAGAGCTTGGGATGGCACAGCGCAAGTTCGCCCAGTGCCTGGGAGAGTTTCAGTTTGAGTACATTGGCGATGCAAAGACCGATGATGAGAAATGTATCGGTAAGTGTGGGCTAACCACCTCATATTGAAGGCGCTAACCATATGTTTTTTGCCAACACGTGCTGTTAGACGAGTGCAACTGATAATTCTAATATCTTTAACCCTGTATGTGTTATTTTTTGTTTTTTCTTCAGATGAGTCTTTGCAAGAGTTCTCAGCATTCCTCAAAAACCTTGAAGACCAAAGAGAGCTGATGGTGAGTGACCCGTTAGAACCTAATTGAAAGCCCGCTGTACCTTTGTGTGTGTGTGTGTGTGTGTGTGTGTGTGTGTGTGTGTGTCTAGTGCTCATAATGTAGGATACTTGTAGCATATTCTCCAGCTGTTGTTGCAATATTGTTAGCGTTTGCACATATCCTCCCCTTCTGGCTGTCTAAGGGTCACTGTCACATGCCCTGCCTGGGCGTGGCTACAGAGAGAGCAAGAGTCCATAACTACATTACGCACAACACTCATCACACACCCAAACTTTAAGTACCAAGCCAGATCAAATAAAGCGCTACCACCAACAAGATCCACAACAATGCAAGTGTTTATGACCGTATATTGCCATAAAGCTATTCTGCCACAGGTAGCAATATTATAGCTGCCAGTATAACCACAAAAATCCCATCTAATAGTGAATTGATACACTTGTCAGTGCTACTCGTTTGAAGCATTCTTACAATGCAGATGCAGACTTTCCAGCCATCTTCTTGTAATGCCTGTCTGGGGTTAGGGAGTGAACCCATCATCAGTAGCTTGCGGAGATGCCTATTACAGCATCATGCTCAGACCGTAAGCACAGACTTAGCGCAGGAATCCTCAGAGTAAAGTGCGATGACATCACCATGCAGCGTAAGGAAAAGTACTATGGCCAAACAAGTACAGACATGCTTTGTTCTCAGCACAGAAGAAACTCTGGACTAAAGACGTTACGTACAGTAACTTTAATAATGCACTACTGGAAGACAAAAGTTTTTTTTTTAGTAATTAGTATTGTTTAGAGGTAAAAAACGAAACATTGAGCCGCTCAAATGTTGGCATATTATCAACTTTTAAGAAGCCACAATGGAGCTTCAGCTTTAAATCTCCACAAAGATTCTATTGATACTGTTTATATAAAGTTACAGCCATCTTGGCTGAGAATGATTGCAGTACAGTTTTTTTTTTTAATACTTATTTATGTTTTGGGTTGGGGTTTTTTTGGGGGAGGATTGGCAGAGGATGAGCTGGGAATGAAGTCCCAATGTTTACACTTACAGTTCAATGTGATCTTGACTCACTTTGAGATGGGGTGGCTGTAGCTCAGGTGGCAGAGCAGGTCAGCCACTAATCAGAAGGTCAGTGGTTCGATCCCAGGCTGCCTCCTGGCTGCATGCCAAATATCCTTGGGCAAGATACTAACCCTGTGTTTGCCTACTGGTGGTGGTCAGAGGGCCCGGTGGCGCCTGTGTCCGGCAGCCTCGCCTCTGTCAGTGTGCCCCAGGGCAGCTGTGGCTACAATGTAGCTTGCTATCGCCAGTGTGTGAATGTGTGTGTGAATGGGTGAATGACTGAATGTAGTGTAAAGCGCTTTGGGGTCCTATGGACTAGAAAAGCGCTATACAAATGCAGGCCATTTACCATTGAGCAGAGAAGCTGCCGAGTGTGGCCTTATACTTTGTCTGTTTACCTTGCTGGCATGCTAATAGACAACAACTGGTGCAAAGCCAAATATGCTCCAGGTGGTAGTCCACAGTTTTTTCATGTGGCAGTTCAAATATGTAAATATGGGCCAGATAATGTGTCACCAAGGAAGGACAGTAACAGATAAAAATTGCACATGTTCTTGTCATTGTTTTGCAATGTGCAAATGTCTGAAAAGCATGGCAGCATTATTAAAATGAAAGGATGGATTATGCAACATGGTACAAGTGGCAAGAGTAGTGGCAAGTAACTACAGAGAGCCGCTCGTTCGTTAAGACTGGAAAGTTTTGAATGTCGTGAGTAAGTAAGTAAAAGTTTTATTAATGAAGCATGTCACTGAAATGAGCACTAATGAAGGCATTTATTCTCCGTAGATGAGGAACATCACAGAAACCTTAATGAAACCTCTGGAGAAGTTCAGGAAAGAGCAGCTTGGTGCATTAAGGGTAAGGGCCTCTCATTCCAAAATCTATTTCCCTTAAACAGTCTGGTTTTTGTAGGCTTGATGCCCTTAATAACTATAAAAAATGCATTTGTAGTTTCTGTAGTTAATGTTTAATGGATTTTACTACACATACAGCTTCTTACTTTAATTCCCAAAAATAAGGAAGTATTTCTTCTCCTTTAATTTTACTGCTTTTTTCCCCCCTGTATTTTGTTAAGGCGGAAAGAAAGAGATATGAAAAGGAAACAGAGAAATACTACAGTTCTTTGGAAAAGCTTCTAAATATGTCATCAAAGAAGAAAGAGCCGCAACTGCAAGAGGTATCTTTATCATTGCCTGACCGCTCTGTGTGACGTACATGATATGAATTTATTATGACAGTAAGATTATTCAAGCAGATGTTTTGTTTAGTGTCTGAATTCCGGTTCTGGCTTTATCGTTCGGTGCCATGAGGCTGCAAAACCTGGTCGACTGCTTTGGGTTTCCACTGGCATGCCTTGCAGCAATAGTTTTCCTGGCTTGTTTGAAAAGGAAATGTGTGCTCTTTTGTACCGCACCTCTGAGGTTGACCGTGGCTGCTGCAGTTTGTGGATCAATCCCCGCTGCACTACCACAAGCTGACATTTTTTGAGTTACGACGAACTGAGCCACCTTTTACAAAACAATGTTTTTTTGTGTTTTGTGATGAAACCCTGTAAAGCTTGCCCGTACGTTAGATCCACCAACCAGGGGGTGGTTAGAACTGTTAACATCACGACTGCGGGGTTTTGTATTCTTTGGGACTCTTATAAGACAAGAGTCTGTGGCACCAATACTGATTTTTAGCAGACTTGTATAAATAGACCCCATATTTCATTCCTTGCTACAAGGGTCATGAACTCCATCAGCTGTTAGGACAACTCAGTGAACAGTTTATACTAAATATAAACCTGGTGTGTGAACTACAAGTGAGAACTTTGGTATCTGTAGTAATCAGAGCTGGATGTTTACTTGACAATATTGAAACAAACTTGCTGTAGTGTGAAAATATGCATACTCTATGGCACTTAAAATGTATTTCTAGTATTCAAGCCTTGCTGCTTTGTAGTTCCTGGATGGTTATGATACTTCTGGGCATTTTTCAAATACTAATAATCACAGAAATGAAATAAGTAGATCTTTTCTTTGTTCAAATTCCCTACTGGTAGGTTAGAGTTCAGTGTCGCCCCTTGTTCCGTAGATGTGAATACTGGTGTGTCTTTTCTCACCATCAGTCAGTGGGGTTAGCTCTGGCTTGCAAAGCACAAGAAGCAGTGATAATGGCCAGATAGATAGATATCAGAAAGATTGTGTTTCTCACTTTATCAACAGTTTGCACATTAAGCTACAAGGAAGGAAGCCGTGGTGTCCTGTGCAGTCTTTGTATGGTCTGAATGACATTTAAGTTCGCTTTGACTTGTACTGCTTTTGCTGTCCTTGAAGACGGATCCCTGCACTTCCTTCAGTTTTCGTCTCTTTTAGCGTGTGTGGCTTTTCTTTGTCCAAAGAGACAAGAAATGGAGGTTGATCACACAGCAAACCTGTTTTTTTTTTTTGGTGGGGGTGGTAGAAATTAGCTAAACATTGGTGTCAGATTTTGATTTACTAACTTCAGTATGTCTTCTATACCAATTTAAAGCCATACCAAGGTAGACCTCAATGTCCCAAATTGCACCAAAAAAACTAAAATTGTGATGTTTCTTCTTTGCTTCCGCGCTTCTGCCTGTAACTATAATTATGATGGGGTGTGTTCTCCACCTCTCCAGGCAGACACGCAGGTGGAAATCATGAGGAGGCACTTTCAGGAGGAGTCGCTGGACTACGTGTGTAAACTGCAGGAGATCCAAGAGAGAAAGAAGTTTGAGTGTGTGGAACCGGTGAGTAACTGACCTAAAATGGCATAAAAGCACTGGCGCGGTGTTTCATTCATACCACAATGAATGTCTTAAAACAAAACCGATGTGCTAGTGTATACAGTACATGGGATTAGCCTGATTTACAGTAAGAAATGATGGATTAAAAGGTAGAGCTCTATTTCTAGGGGTGCATTTTCAACAACCCCACACTAAATCGAGTTGGTGTCTTTGAAATTTCCCCTTGTACAAAGTGTGCCTACCTTCTAATAGATGTGAAAATATTTGTAAGTAAGGATCTACTTTCTTGGGAAACGAAATCTGTAACTTTAATACTGACTCAGATTAGTAGATTTGTCACAGCTAAAACCACTATGGAAAATTACAGATCCCGACACTTAATGTCAGATACAGATGGTCATAACAGTATTGCTTTATGACAGAAATCCCAAACCCCTTCCGTATTAAAACGAAAAGGCAATATGTGAAGTCCTACACCGTCACAAGTTTTTGCCTGACTAAAAGTTACTAAACAATTCCATCGTATCCTGTCATTATGTGGATATAGTTTGCAAGTTTCTCTTTTACTTGCTGACCTTTTATCTCTGGTCTTTTTCTTCGTCTCATGTGTTTTCCTTGTAGATGCTGGCCTTCTTTCAGACAGTCTTCACCTTTTATCACCAGGGCTTTGAGCTCGCCAAGGACTTTGACCATTATAAACGAGAGCTGCAGATTAATATTCAAAATGTAAATAATACTTTTTTTTGCCTAATTGTTACCATGATAGCAAATGTTTATATATGTCATTTCCCTTGCACTTTGAGAGGAACAGAAGAAAGGTCTTAAGTGTAGAAAACAGAAGATTAAATTTTAACTTTTTGGTCACTAAATAGGGAAAAAGGCCTCTTCATGTTCCGATCTAGTATTTACTTGTCTGTTTATCTTCATTTGGCCATCAACTCCTGAGAAAAATATGTTTTGTTTTCTTTACCGCTTCAGGTCACACCTCTGTTGTTTCGATTTCTCCTATCCTGCAGGACACAGTTTCATTCTTACCTTTACATTTATATACTGTAAATTAGCAGCTAATTTCAAAAAGTTGAAGGTGTTTTATGGAAGCCATAAAAATACAAGCTGTGACTTAATGAGGCCTCTGGAGGCCATCCCTACCAAGCGGCCGAAAGTGACTTCCTGGAGTGTGCGCTTGCTTCCTCTCCCTCTTAGACAAGGAATCGATTTGAGGGCACTCGGTCGGAAGTAAACGAGCTGATGAAGAGGATCAGAGAGGCACCGCAAGAGTACAGACAGACGAGTCCCATCAGTTTTGAAGGCTACCTCTATGTACAAGAAAAACGTAAGACTTGTTTGTGATCATGTAATAGTATGTGTATAACATTTTAGTTAATAAAGCGCAGCAGGCAGCCAAACTCTGAGCGACAAAAAAAAGCACAAATATAACTCTTCCTTATTAGAAGGGGATTTTTTGTTGTTGCTGCTAATCAAATGTGTAAATGGAGGTGATATATCAGATATTTTTATGTAAATCAGCAGCAACGTTGCTGTAGCGTGACACAGAAAGTTGAAACACAGGATAAGTTCCTGAAGTTGCACTTGTTGCTGACACTGTAGATGTTTTAACTGAATTTGCTTACTGCTGCGTATTTTTTTGTCACTCGCTCGCTAAAAAGGACATTGCGAAAACTGCGAGCGTTATCCGGGGAGAACCACACTGGAACTGTCAATTGTGTGTTAGCGTGTTGCAGCAGAGCCCAAAAGGGCTTGTTATGACTTAAACCACATGAAATGTTTACAGTATGTTGTTAATATTTGTGTTTCATCTAGGGCCACCTCCTTTTGGTTCAAGTTGGGTCAAGCGTTACTGCACATTTGTTAAAGAGCAAAAGATCCTGCACATGGTGACTTTTGACCACCGATCAGGAGGAAAGATTGTGAGTGGAAGTGCCGCACACTAAAAAAAAATCAGACTCTGTTCAGTCTTTTACTTTCCATTACAACGTTCATTTTGTCATGCATTTTCTTTTTTAAATAACCAACCATATTTTGATGTTTTTTTGTTCCAGGGGGAAACAGAGTCCATCACACTCAAATCCTGTGTCCGGAAAACGACAGATGTGTTGGACCGGAGGTTCTGTTTAGACCTCGATATAACAGATCGGTATATTGTCACTTACTATGTTCTCAAACACACTGTGATAAAATCTTGCTTGTATTAAACTTGTCATTTAATTTGGATTACTGGTGACACATTATTTGTTATTGCCTGCTGGATGACTTTTGCTTGAACACAATGTAAATGTTGTCCACAGACTGTTCACAGAGCACATAGATCTGTTTTGCTAAAGGGCTTAGCTCCACACACACACTTGGTGTTTGTTGCTATGTTTTGGATAGCCGAGGGCAGCACTGCAGGGGTTGTTTTGGAGGACCGCCCTCACGCATCATGCTGTAATATATATCCCGTTTTGTCACAGAACTTAACCCTGCGCCGCCCCTTTTCTGTAGTATTAATAGAAGAGCAATACCTTAAATTTAGAATGGAAATGTCAGTGCACACATCTGTTCGCCCTGTAATGAGTAACTTGATACCCATTTGTTCCTACATGATTGGAAGTGTCATAAAACCAGCTGGCCTCTTCTTTGTAGTACAACCAATCTAAGATGTATGTGGCAGAGGGTGTTTTTTTTTTTTGCTTTTTTGCAAATACATTTCATGCACTCCTTAATATTTTACAAAACTATACCTCTGATGCTTTTCCTAATACAAGTGTGGTATGGCTCTCTCCCAGGCCAGGAACGGTGCTTACAGTGCAGGCTCTGTCTGAGGATGACCACAAGTTTTGGATGCAAGCCATGGGTGGGAAGGAGCCTGTGAGTCAGCTTTCACAATGTCATCATCTACCACTCACTCATGGAGTTTTAATACATTCTCTTTAACTGCCATCTTGTAGAGAGCAAATACATGTAGCTTTACACCAACATATACTTAGAACTCCCCAAAAATATATTGCGTAAACTTTAAAACTCTACGTCTGTGTTTTGTGGTTGTTACTTTAACAGGTCGGACATTATCTTATGAGGACTTATTCTAAAGAACGTGGAAGTAAGGATCCAGCTGTGCCAGACACTGAATCTGTAAAATTATGTGATATCACAATTTTATAAGCATCGGTGTTTTTTTTTCGTCTTCATTTTTTCCCTACCTGTAGTCGACGCTCAGTTGGATGACGTTGGTTTCAGTTTTGTGAAGAATTCCATCAGTGCAATAGAGAAAAGAGGTGAGCTATAAATATATTTAATAATGTAAATATCTGATGCTAGCATATGGAAAATTGCAGGATAAATTTCAGTGTTGGTGGATAGTAATAATAGTAGGTAACATGCATGCAAGCCTTTATCTGTACACAAGGGGGCAGACTTTCTCCAGTATTGAAAAGGCAAAAGACTTCCCAGCATCACCTGCAGGCACCTTGTACTGAAGACATGCAACTGCCTTTTCACGGCATTATTCTTACTTATTTGCTCTTATCTGGCCACCTCTTCATAAAAAGATCCTCTAAAAACTGATATTTTTATGCATGTTGTTACCTCATAATGAACTTGGTTAAAATTGAAATCATGCTGCAAATATATTATTTCAATAATTGTCATTATTGTATTGTAAGTAATATGCAAGTAGAGGTGTATTATTTTTATTATTGTTATATTCTAGGCATTAATGACCAAGGCCTGTATAGGGTTGTGGGGGTAAGCTCCAAGGTCCAGAAGCTCCTCTCATTAATGATTGGTAAGTTCTTCATTCTCTTCTTTTTCTCACATAGATTTTTAGTTTTTTAAGTAAGGACTGAATAAAGTTACAAATTTTAATTTAATGCCACCGCACTATCTCTGTGAAATTAGGTCGCCCCTAGTTAGTTGAATATGCTGATGTAATGGATGTGTCTGGATGTGTCTGTTAAGGGTGATATTAAAAAGATAGCGATTGGAAATCATCCCGTGACTCAGCCCACTGGTACCCGTGGCTCTCTGAAGTGCAACAAGTGCCAGTGTGTAGCTTGGCTTCGCTTTCATTCAGTTTTAAGCCCCCCGAGACAACCCAACGAGGTCCATCCTATTCACATTCTTCTGCTTTTTGGCTTTTCCTTCATTAACACGCCAGTAGGATGGCCTCTTGTGTGCTCGCAGATGGCTTAGTCTGTCAGTTGCCTTTCTCAATTACCTTTATGCCTCTTACTCGTCTCGAATCCCTTTCACTCAACTCCCTTTCTATAGAACTTGTCCTCTGTCCTTTCCATTGCTCCCTGTCTGCTCTCTGGTTTCCTGCTGTCTCCAGCAGACACCAGCTCACTTTCAGCTCTGTGTTCAGAATGACAACAAACTCAGGCAGCCGCCAGCCTGTCTCAGCTTCCTCTCCAAAACCTTGCAGCCTTCCAGCCCGCCGACTCATGCGGTAGACTCCATTAATGCTCTGCTACGGAAGTTTCTTTAAAGCCTTAAAGTATAGAAAACTTCCATCACTAGTCTTGAGAATCTGCATGTTACTCATTTAAAGAAAAATAACGATTTAATCTGTGCCTAAATATTTCTATCTAAACGCAACTCGTATTTTATCCCTGAAATGACTAATATGTATGACAGCAGTTGTGTGTTACTTCTCCACAGACACATTCACAAACATTTCTTGCATACAACAGTTCACAGTGAGTGGGTGAAACAAGCTTTAAACCCTGAAGAAAGACTTTGGATCCTCCCACACCTCCTCCTTTTCATCTCTCACCCACCAACATGGCCACGGTCCAATCTGAGAGGACAAAGTGATACAAAATTCTCCCATCATATTACAGTACAAACAAAGAGAGCGGCACCTATTGAATGACAGACAACAATATAACAGGAAGAAACCTGTAAAAGTGAGCTCCGTTCCCTCTCTGACCTGTCTGTGGTTCAGACAGAACGGGCAGGGCAGCGTGTGGTGTCGGTGGCGATATGGTCATAATAGCTGCTGAATTGGAGGTTTTGGTCCTCCAGATGTAATTGCATAGGTAAATTTAATGAATGCACATTTCCAAGGAGCAAAGTCAGGCATTTAATATTTTACAGTTCAAAGCAAAAGTTGTTAAACACTGAATTAGACCTGAACAGATGCTGAAAAGGTTTATGGTGCACCTTCATTGGTTAAATGGTATCGCTTGAATACTGACCCGCCAGGCACACTGTGGCCTCTTTGTGCCCAAAAAACCCAGATGATAAAGAAGAGTCATCTGTCACTAGATGAACCAAGCAGGCGGTTAGGACATTTTGCAGTGTGAGTGTGCACAGCGCAAAAATAAACTCATGCAATAGCTGCTCTGAATAGCCACACCTGAAGTAAGAAGGAACTGTTATTAAAATGTGAGGCTAATGAGGTGCTTTTTTGACTGTATAATTTATAGAAAATTAATAAATGAAAAATCTTGAGAGAAAAATTATAACCTACGACTCCTTTCTAGTTTGAATGTCGGCTATTTTTGGTTTGAGACCTTTCAGGAAAGGTGGGGATATAGGCGTTTCCTAAATCGACCGAGATAGAGTTACGGGTAAGTGGTTAACCGTGGGTCAGGCACTTTGGAAGAATTACCTGTGAGCTGGTTGTTTGAGAATAAAAGAACAAATCAGTCACGCAGGAAGCAAACACTGACAGGTGCTGCATGTGGTTGTTGCTTCATCTTAATCCTGAACAGCATTTGCTTCCTCCCTTCTTCTTTTTCCAGTTGGCATCAGTTGCACATCTTAGTCTTTACATTTTAGTGCCACTGAACATCCTTACAGCACATACGTCACACAACCATCGCTTCATTTCCAATTTCTGCACATCACTTGTTTGTTCGGGTTTGGGTCAGGATGTGGTATTTACTTATCTCATGAATAGGCTTACTTTCATACTGGTCCAGGCTTTCAATCAGCTTATCCTCAAATTTGAAAGTCTGTGAAGGGGAGTAAATTCCCTATTTTTATTTAACAAACTTTTCCCTTCTTAATATTTTGTGTATGATGAAAAGTTTTTCTGCTGGTGTTATGTCACTCTGCCGCTGTGCTTATTAAGTCCCCACACAGCACGGTGTTGGTTGCCTAGTCTTTATTGTTGCTAACACAAAAGAAAATAATATAGAACTGAACCTCGGTGGATGCTGTGTCGTTAACAGTTTTGCAATCAGTGCTCCTCCAACTGCTCCAGCTGTGTTTGTGCATACACCGACCTGGCCAAATCAGGCCTGTTTTTGCAAGACTACAGCACCTCTGCAAACTCCATCAGTCTCACATGTGGAGACACACCTGGCTACACATGCTTCCTAAAAACGTTTGCTTTCAGAAGTTGACACTGGACAGGCAATTTTGTGGATTATGCAGACGGAGAGACACGCGGTCCTCTTGCCTGCAGTGGATAGATCAAATAAAAAATAAATAGATTTCCTATTAACAGACCACCTAACACCCGTGAAGCTAAAGTCTGTGTGGTGGCTAAGACCCTAAGCTGTACATGTGTCAGACTCCAAACACTTCACTGACACATTGCACTTCCTCTGTAGTTCATCAGAGGCTACTTACGGTGTGACTAAAGCCCCCCCTACCCCACCCCCGCAAATTTTCAGCACAACACACCCTTGGAGTCCCCGTGGAGTCAGTGAAGTAGTAAGGGATTAATTAAACTTGTAATGAGTATAAAGCCAGCAGCCCTCTACAGATGCTGCAACTTCCTTCCATATCCTCTGGGGCGAAACGCGACCCCCGAAGGCTAGCAGGAATGCTTTTTATCCTCATATGGCTAATTACAAGTTACATATTTAAATCACATATTTGTTGTGCATAATATGAACAGGGTAGTTAATTGGCGCCTCGGTGCGAATACCTCAGTCAGTGAGTAATTGCAGTGATGCTAAGTTTGTGATTCTTATAGATGAGAAGAGCGACGAAGTGGATTTGTCAGCCAGCGAAGACTGGGATGTTAAGACAATAACAAGTGCACTGAAGCTTTATCTGAGGTAAGGATTAGTGTGATGTTTTAATGTGAAAGACACGCACACACCTGTGAGTTATTTGTTTCACCAAGCAGTGGCAAGCATTGATACTAAAACATTGCAGCACAGCAAGTGTTTAAATAAGGTAATTGATTCTTCTGATCGCTTTTGCAGTCACTTCAGCTCTAGACGTTACACCTAAACCCTCTGGTTGAATTGTACCTATTAACAAACTTTTAATTAATTCGTCTAATTAATTTGAAATAGGACAAATAGAGCTTACCGCCATCCCTTCTCAGCAGCTCAAGAGTACAGTAGCTTTTTGTCTTCATTAGATGTTAATAGCTGCACTGTTAAGAGTGCAGGAACTCTTATTTGGGGGGAAAGACGCTTAGTAGGTAATTATATTTTTTCATCTTATAAACCGTCAAACTGTGCTGTTGTGCATCCAAGCAAGTCTATTTCTGACCCCACGACAACTCCTTTGATGAATGCGGTCCTTTCCGCTTGCTTGAATGCGAAACACTGCATCCAGCGTCGATGCTTTATTTTATAAAATGGCTACAGATTTAATTATGCAGAGTGCCTTTGTATAATTAACTCCTTGCGAACTCATAATGCTCATGATATGCATGTTCCACAGTCAATAACTCCTTCCAGGTTGGCAGCGAGTGTGGGTGAAGTTCAGAGATTAAAAATGTAGTTTGGCTGCAAGAAGATGAAGCGGTATAATTTTAAATGCCAATCTGATTTTGTCGACATGCTGTTGCAACAAATTGAGTTGGCTTTGCTTGTTGCTTGATTGGAGGAAAATTTGCATTTAAAGTTGGGAATTTGCCTGCTTTCTTTTATGCATATTAAAAATACTAAAAAGAAACTAATACCGTTTTTTGGGGTGGAGGGTTTCGATTACTTGTTTTATTTTGTCACTATGGAGGTCTTCAAACAGTCACTGCTATGTAATTAGGATGTAAATGATGAACCTAGTCAGGGGGGTTAAACTTGTGTGGACTGACCACTTCCAAAAAGCAGACTGATGGAGAGGACTGTGGACTCTGGGACATTACTTAGTTGAGAAGTTTTACCTCAGCATTTTAGTTACCGTACCCTTATCATTATTGACGTGCTATATTAAATCAACACAGTGTTTTTCTAATTTGTCTTTTACTTCCATGACCTGCTGAAGTAAAACGGCCTCAATCTCCTCAGTTTCCTCTGAGGCTAAGTAGCTTTGGCCACTATCCAGCTGCAGTGTGAAAGTACCTTCAGATGAACTTGGTTATCTCAACGCGTGCACCGTCTAATTCCATCTCCTGGCCTGGCCACATTAATCATTGCTGTGTGCAGACCCTATAAAACAGTGTGCCAGCTATTTCTGTCCCTCTTGCTCACTTTAACTCTCCTTCTCCCTCCCACCGCCCCCCAACCCGTCTCTCTTTCTCTCACTATCTCTGCGAAGGAGCCTTCCTGAGCCGCTGATGACCTATGAACTTTACAAAGAGTTCATTAGCCCCGCAAGTAAGTTCTACCGCCTCATGTACCAGCTCTTCATCTGAGCGCAGACCATACGCAAACAGAAGTGTATGTATGTGCCGTATCAGTGCGAAATGGGCATTTTATCAATTGAAGCAGCTGAGTTCATTACTTAGTTCTTCTTCGGGGGGTTATTGAAAAGGAGCAGTGAAGTGAGACACAGTAAAAACACTTTTAAATTAAATTTTACTAACTTTGTTTAAACTTTGTGCTTTTAAGGGAAGTTGGGCAACAGTGGTCACCTTTCTTATGTCTGAAAGCTATTGTGTGGTGTGTGCGTGTCTTGATTGCTAATTATCGCCTTTTTATGTCTTCCTGCGTGGTATCAGTGTGTTACTCGCAGCACTCAGTGCATTTGTTCTTGATTCTAACCCTACCAAAGAGGCTTTCAGCTCCCTTTGGCTTAGTTGCATTTGTCTTTTCATTGCAGATGAGCTTATTCCAATCTCCATATAATCGCTACCTGTTTAACATGGGACTAAATTTGTGGCCAAAAAAGCCATTAAAGATCCTGGATCAAAATCATCCAGTGACCTTGAAGAGGAAAAAAAAAGAAGGGAAAAAATAGGGTTTTTTTTCTGCCCACATAACATAATTTCTGTATGAAATGTTTTAAATCAAGCCAAACTTGAATCTTATTACAACAAGTGCTATAATTGGATCAGGTTGACATTTTTATCAGGCGCTCGCAATGCCCTCATAACGAGGGGGGAAAAATGGATTAGCAATGAATATTTTTTTTGATGGATGACAGCATCCATAAGAAGCTTTTGCCATGTTTAAATCCTTGTCGTTCCCATAGTAATGATATTTTGTGTGCCTGTGTGTGTTAGCGTGTGGGCGGTCAGATGCCCATGTGTGAGGAAGTGTTTAAGAGATGATCTTGGGGGTTTTAACACAACCCTTTATACGGTAGCGACAGTAACGTAAAGCTATCTTCTCCGCCAGCATAGTGGTCCCTGCTGCCAAATTCTGGGAGGCTTCAGACCGTATATCACCATCACACCTCTTCTTCATTTATTTGAACTGGGATGTATTTTCCTCTAATGCTTAATCCCATACACTTGAGAGGGATAGCCTCTAATTGTTGCACGCTTAAAGGTCCACCAACTTTTGCTCATTTTAAAACATTCCCAGACTTCCGATAAATACTTTTAGGCCTTTTTGAAGTAACATAGAGCTCTTTACCTCGAAACCTCACTCAAATCAGCAGCGACTAGAATTTTTCATCATCTATTTAAATTTCCTACTGTACAGTGTACCATCTGAGCTGTGCTGGCTCCTTGCCATGCGAGGAGCACAGAGAATTCCTTGTAGTTTAATATGAGTACACGGCTGTTTCTGCATTTGAACAGAGGGCGGTAGTCCCGAGTCTCGCATCCAAGCCGTCCACTGCCTGGTCCACAAACTACCGGAGAGGAATCGACAAGTCCTCGGGCTGCTTATGAAGCATCTGGCCAAGTGAGTGTTCATAGTTCCTTGGTCATAGTTCAGCCAATCTCCACCCCCTCTCTCTCTCTCTCTCTCTCTCTCTCTCTCTCTCTCTCTCTCTCAGTTCTCTCTTTCTGCTCTTCCTGTCTGTCTCCTTATTCTCACTCCACATGCTTTTTCTCTCTCTCTCTCCCTCACTCCCACTCTTTTCACTCCCCCTTCCCTGCTGTCACTCCATCTCTTCTCTGTCTACTCAGTGACTGCTGGGTAAGAAAATTGATGCCACTAGCGTCTCGATTCTTTTTTCTTTTCTTTTTCTAAGGTCATTTTGTTGTATATTTAAAGTTGTCGAGGGAGGATTGAGTAGCCTGCCGTACCTGTTCATCATGCTGTTTTGCAGCCCACGGGCGAAACGAAATGAAATAGACCACTCAAATTAAGCCCTCTCTTGAGATTACTGTATACACCCCTGGACGGACCACTATTGTGCATCATTCCATTTGCGAGATTAGATAGGAAGAAAGATTTTAAGAAATAATGTTAGCTAACATTACAAGGTTTTACCTCAGCAAGCTTTTTATAAACTAAATATGAGCAAATTGAAGATAAGTAAATAATCCCTCTTCCCTGAGGCAGTGAAAGTCTGGTGGATCTTATTTCATAGAAACCCGCTGCAGAATCAGGCTGTGGTAAAAAGGCAGCGCTATTGAAATTGAATTTGGATTATCCAGCGTGAAATTCTCCAGACTGGAGAGACTCGAATATTTTTCTGAAGTTGGCGTGTGTGCATGTCCTGCAGGGGAAGGAAGCAAAGCCAGAATTTCACACTCCTATCTGAAATGGTTTCAGAGATGTTATAAATGTGAGTTGTCACCAATGTTTTTGTCTTCAAAGGCATCCTTTGAAGCTATTTAAACTGTCTCTCTGCAGCTGCACTGCATATCATCATATTTGGAGTATGAAATCTCTTCACCTGTCCGTATAACTTTTTCTTCAAATAAAGGTTTTTTCAACTTTTCTTTTTCTTGACCACTTAATATAGTTGTACCTATTGAACTCCCAGTTTTGGAATGGATGTAGGTGACATTAAATAAAACTCCAGTCTTTCCTCAATGTAAATATCATTTGGTAAGGTGGATCCATCCCCTGGCCTCTTTACATGTCAGCGATGGCAATATGATGAAGAGATTAATACATACTCGCATTCAGAACACAAAGAGAAAGCTTAATCAATGTCCATGTTGTGTGCTTTTGAAAAGAAAATCTGAAAAAAATCCCCCAGAATAATTATATGTGAACAAAAATATTAATAGAAAGTTCATAGTAATTAAACTTAATTGTAGTGTTTTTTAAGCGTTTTATATACATTTCATATGACACAAAGCATCATACAGTGCTGCAAGGTGTCAGTTTGGCTAATGTCTTTCACAATTACTAAAGTAAAAGTAAAACTTGAAAGTGTGATTTTTAAAAAAATATATGCTTGACTCTAATGCCATCAACAAGTGACAAAACAATAAAAGGGATGTTGTTTAAAGTTAAAAAACAAACAGAACTGATCAGTAATGTGATTGTGAATGCCACTGAGTCAGAGGAAAAGACTCCGCGGTACTTTCAGCTGCTCCCTTATTTCTGCTCCCAAAGGATCAGCACAGCAAATGTATCTGCATATTTGATTTGGCACACATTTTACATGAAATACCCTTATCCTCACATTTACCAGCACTAGGAGTTCATGAACAAGCCACCCTTCTTTTAGACTAGCTTCGTGTCTCTTGCCCATCTCAAACCAGGGGTCTTTTGGATGTAAGGTGAATGTGTTAACCGCTGCTATGCTCTGAAAGACTACAGGAGCAAATATTTCGGCAGCAGTTTTAAAAATTCTCAAACTAAAATTGCAGAGAATTTGGGCATCTGAAATTAGTAATTACTTTTAGGAGTCACAACCAGAATCTGTAATGGCATGGGGTTACATTAATGCATATAGCAAGGGTGATTTTCATCTGTGAAGGCACCATAATTATTAAAAAGATGTGCACAGATTTTGCTAAACCACACTCTGTGGCATAGTCCAAAATGAAAGGATGCTAAACTGGTTCTACCTACAATCCTACATTGACGAGTCATCCATGAGTCCTTTCCTGACATGGAAAACATTGTACAGTACATGGATACTGGGTCATGTTTGCATTAGTATTCCCCCTGGGTTAATTGAGAAATGTAAGAATGACAAAAAGAGACAGCATACGCATGCATACTGTGCATAATGTGCTTCAAGACTTGTTGCCCTTGTGCCCACAAGCATTGTCAACAGTGACACTAGAGTAGTGTAACTTCACTCTTTAGTTCCATCTGTCACTGTCACTAGAAGCAGTGTCCCTGTGTTTTCGGGCCTGTGTGTGCTTCAGCTGCCCCTTTACTGAATAAGGAATGGCGATTCTAGATGACAACAGCAAACATTCAAACCTTTCAGTGAGCTGAACAAGATTTGCAGTCTTAATCGTGTGTTTCTATCTGCTAATGTGACTGCATGCAGTTTAGACTTGTGTTGTAGAGAAAATAAGTAAAAGTCACACACGCCAAGTTGGTAAGATTGCAATCGCAACTGTGGCCAGGGCGCTCATACAAACACGAAGCTGACAAGTTCAAACACCATCAGATTAATGGGAAGGAGTGCATGTCTGAAAGGGCCGATTGGCGTCATAATAAAATTACAAATACAAATACAAATAACAAAGGAGGCCCCGCAGCTGAAACCCTATCTCAAGCGAGAAACGTTTGGCTTTTAAAACTACAGCAGTTGGTCTCCTCAGTTACCAGTCACAGGAGAGATGCTGGAGTGCAGCAATAAGCATTGGCCCTGTCCTAACTTTTTGGGATTTGTTGCTGGCATCAAATTCATTATTTTACATTGGGTTTAAAAATGTCTTTGAACTAGCTGTTGCATAGGCCACCATCTACTAATTTAATGAGCTGGAAGATGAGTACATCCAGATCTGGGTGGTTTACCACCTCCAGTTTTGAAGGGTAGAAAAAACTTGTCTTGTGTTCAAGGGCTGTTTTTCAGCCAGCGACTAAGCCTTTATTTAACATTATTTTTGGATTCCCTTTCTCATCTGCTTATGTAACTTTTTTTGGGGGAGGGGGAAATAATGACCCATTACAGTTACGCTACTGGAGCTCTGCCCTTTTTTATTCTTGGACTACCCTGTCTTTGTGAAGTTAAGTTGTTTAGTTGAAATTAAGCGGCTATAATGTGAGTGGTTATTTTCCCCAGCGTGGCGGCACACAGCAAGCAGAATCTGATGACCGTGGCCAACCTGGGCGTGGTGTTTGGACCCACATTAATGAGGCCACAGGAGGAGACTGTCGCCGCCATCATGGACCTTAAGTTCCAAAACATTGTGGTGGAAATCCTCATTGAACACCATGAAAAGGTAACACACAGACTTTATAATCTATCATATGCCTAGTGGAGTGCACTCTATAGACTGTATAAGTGTCTATGGGAATATCCTTCTATTGTATTCTATTGACTTTTTTTGATTGTACACACGTTAACTGCGTTGACTCTTCACATTGGATTCATCCTGCGAGTGCAACATTTTCTATACAACTGTTTTGCAATTCGCAGTCCACAACTATATTCACTAAAACCTAAGCACTGTAGGCAGCGCCAGGTAACAAGTGACAGCACGAAATGAAATCTGAGGTGACATGACATCAGTAAGCTGCTCACAGCACCTTGTTGTTTACCTACCTATGTGGTGCATAATTACTCGAAACTGACAGATTATAAATGTGCTAGTGCAGCAAAAAATGTGTTTGCGAGTCTTTTTTGGAACGGGGCGCTTTATTACTGTTAGAGGTTTTGTGTTTCGCTTCCTAAATTATTATTTGGTACTTCTCTGCTGGAACAGAAGTGCACGTACTGTACTATGTCTGACAGAAGAGTTTCATCTGGATCGAATAAGAGTCTCAATTAGGGGAGATGTGATGCTCTTTTCTTCTGCAGGTATTCTTGTTTTTGGTGAGGGTGGTTTATACGTGTGCATTGAAAACCTTTTTTTGCTTTCTTGAGTAAGTGTTCTGGCAAAAACATGCATCATACTAGATGATGGGGTAATTTGTGGCTATTGGAAGCTTTTCCGAGTTGACATAGAGCTCAGATAATGAAACATGCTCGGACAGAATACCCTTCACCCAGTTATTGAGGCGCAGAGAAGCTCGATGTTAGTTTAATTTACATATTTTTGTGTGGCTCTCCAATAGGGGGAGCCCTAAGTGCTTCTACCAGAATCAAACACATGGTTTTCTCTTCAATTTCAGCCTTTTGATTACTCCGTAGATTGTTGCACACATTTTATTACATTCAGAAAGGCCTGTCTGAATGCATTTATTTTGGTTGTGAGTTGTTTCATAACCTGTAGTTCACAGGATCATGTAATCTCCCCCAGAATGTCATTAATCGGTGTCAATCCTCAAACGGGGATAATTCTCCGTGTCAGAAGAGAAAAAGGTTTGAGATTAGTTTTCTAATCTGTTTGGAGCAGAGCTGCACTCGCTGCATAGAATCAGATGAAACCGGGAGCTCGTCGTGTTTATTTTCCTTCCAAGCTTCATTAAAATGAAGAAGAGGCGTGTTGCGAATAATGTCTCCACCCAAACTCACAAATCTAAAACGGGGTGTGAGAAAATACAGAAAAAACAACACCAGCAAAAACAACACCAGCCAGCCCCGCGCGCACCGCTAGTGTCCTTAGACTACCTAGAGGTATCCAGCACTGGCCGGGTGATAAAAGATGTAGTGTTAGAATGCAGCAAGAGCATTTTAGAAAGTACAGCATGTTTGAGCAGGGGAAAAGTTGAGCAGACAGACAGACGGGCATTAACTTCCCTCACAGCTGAGTCCCACTCCAGACTGTTGATACCCCCAGATACCAACAGTAGACTCTGCTTTACATTCACCTCCATCTGCAGAGAGAGGCGAGAGGGGAAGAGAGAGGCAGCACAAACTCTCAGCCATATCAGATTTCTCACTTTTTCTATCTGCCTCTCTCCTACAAACTTTTTCTCTCATGCCCCCACCCCCCCTCCCCCTCCTCTATCTGCCTCTCCGTTCACACTCTCGCTCACTTTCTCTCTCTCTCCTCTCCCTTCCCTACCTCCCTCCTCTCCTCATCTGTGATCCTTTCTGAGGCTCTGCTGAGACTTCCTCTTCTCTGCAGCCCTATTCTCTTTTAACTCCACATCTGAAGTTTATATGTAAACACGGGCCCGGTGTAAACAGGCTTTGCCAGTTGGCCAGTCCTCCTCAAGTCCAAACCTTGTTTAATTGACTTTGGGTCAATTTTTTTCAGAGGAAAAACGTCACCTTAACTTAGCCCTGGATTTCTAGATGGAGAAGTGATTATTTATTTATTTAGTTATTTTTTAATTTTTTGGCCACACACACACACACACACACACACACACACACACACACACACACACACACACATGCGCACACACACACACACGAATCTGTTCACATGCAGTTTTTAGGGTCCAATCAATGAGCAGCTCAACTTTTCCTAGGAGAACTTGCTGCTGCTGCAAATATCTTTTTCCATCCACAACTACATAAAGAGTGTGAGTTTTTCAAAACACATTGGGTCAGTTGAGGACATGCTGCAGCTCAACAGTCTAGGAGTATCTGCATTGTGTATGCTGTGTTTTGCTACAGACTTATTCACATGTGTATTCAGATCTTTACAGATGCTCCCGAGTCATGCCCTCTCTCACCTGCTGCCCCAGTGCTCTGTGCTCCCACGAGGCAGTCCAAGAAAATGAGTCGACAGAATCGGCCTTTGGCTGTCTACAATCCGCAAGCCCTTGACATTCAGAATGGTAAGAGATGTACAAGTTTGTACCTGTATATTTTCACATTTCTCGGTGTGTTAAATAAAAGGTGTTGTGAATGTGTTTAGGAATTTATTTATTTTTTTGCTCTAGAAGTTCAAATGCTCCTCACTTTAGCTGTAAAGCACTATAGTGATTCAGCAAGCATCTCACTTAGCATTTATTCATTTGTAGGGCCCAAGAGGTCTTAAGTGGCAACAAGTGAGTAATACCTGCCCTGAGACTTTTAGTAAGTGCAAATGAACTGAACATAAATCTGTTATGTTGGAAAATATTATTTTACTTCCATTTCCATGTGCGGATATGCGGATACACCACACAGCAACTCAATACATTTAGGCATGTAGATATGGTGAAGATGACCTGCTGAAGCTCAAACCGATAACTTTGATCGTCGCACGGTTGTCGGTGCCAGACAGGCTGGTCTATAGAATATAGCAAAGTATTTCAGAAACTGCTGATCTACTGGGATTTTCCCCACACAGTCATCTCTAGAGATTACAGAGATGAAACAAGAAAGAAACTATACAGTGAGGGTAAAAATGTATTGTTGATGTCAATGGAGAATAGCCATACTGTTTCAAGCTGAGAGGAAGGCAACAGTAACTACTGGTTACAACCAAGGTACGCAGAAGAGCATCTCGGAATGCACAACTCAGTAAGTCATGAAGCAGATGGCCTGCAGCAGCAAAAGACCACGCTGGATGTCGGTCCTAAGCTACGAACAGGAAACCAAGGCTGCTGCTGGACTAAAATGGAAAACTATATAGACTTTGCCTGGTCTGATGAGTCTCGATTTCTGTTGCAGTATTCAGATAACAGGGCCAGAATTTAGTGCAAACAACATGAAAGCATAGAGCTGGCCTGGCTTGTATCAGTGGTTCGAACTGGTAGTAGTGCAGTGGTGCAGAAAATATTTTCTTGACACATTTTGGGCCAACTAGTACCAACTGACCATCATTCAAAAAGCCACTGTTTAGCTTAGTATGGCTGCTGACTGTGTCTATGCCTTTATGACCACAGCATGCCCATCTTCTGATGGCTGCTTCCAGGACGATAACGCACCACGCCACAAAGCTCAAATCGTCTCAAACTGATTTCTTTTACATGACGATGAGTTCACTGTACCCAAATGGCCTCTACAGTAGGGCTGGGCCATATCATACCGTTCACGGTAATACCGGTATAATGTTGGGCAATGATAAGAAAATGAAATATCGCGATAGATTATGGGTAAAACGCGCATGCGCAGTGCCTTTGTTTTCATACGCACATGACGGAAAATGAGAAGGTCGAAAGCGGATCGTTGAATGAAACGGGTGAACCAGAACTGGTTTGTAAAAATGAGGCAACTTCAGTGGCGTGGAACTGGTTTAGCTTTCGTCCGTCAGATACACAACAAAGCACTATTTTTGGTAGTGCATGCTAGCGGCCGTCGTTATTACCGTGTTTTTTTGGAAAATACGGCACACTTAAAATCAATCCTTTGATTTTTCTGAAAATAGACAGTGCCCCTTATAATCCCGTGTGCCTTATGTATGAATTCCGGTTGTGTTTACTGACCTCGAAACGATTTTATGTCGTACACGGCGCTCAAAAATCTATCAAATGTTTGAGTACGACTTTGCTAAGCTACAAAGCCGCACCGCTTGATGGATTGTTGGAGCATTACGGCTATCGTAGGCAGGAGCCTCGCAGAGTGATACGTACTGTGCTTCAACATAATATTACCGTATTGTGTGTGTATAACCTCTTTTTAAGTTTTGTGGATATTATGCATGGTTATGCTGAGGATATGTCAGCCAATTTCCACTGGAAATGCCTTTTGGTTAAACTGTCAGCAAGGAATTTGCACTGTTACATTTTTAGATAACTTTAATGCACATAAAAAAACAGCTGCTTGTTTAAGTGAAAATATATTGATGTTTGGGGGTTTTTTTTGCACTAACAAAGGTGTGGAGTTGTAAAGTATTTTGTCTAGTGTTAATTATATTGTCAGTTATATCGTTATTGCAAATTTTCAAACGTATATCGTGATAAATATTTTTGGTCATATTGCCCTGCTCTACTCTACAGTCACTAGATCTCAGTTCAATAGAGCCGCCAATTTGCAGCCAAAAGAATTTTCTGCAAATTTGTGACGCTATCATGTCAATATGGACCAAAACCCCTGAGGAATGTTTTCAGCATTTTGTTGAATCTATGCAGCAAAAAATTAAGACAGTTCTGAAGGAAGAGGGGGGTCTACGCTGGTTCTAGGTCTACACAAGGAAGCTGCCAGTTGAGATTCTGTTGAGGGGCAATTTAAAATCCAACATGTATTGTCTTAAAGAACCTGAAAAGGGAAAACTTTAGTGCTAATTTATTTTAGTGCTAATTTGTACACTCATACTCTAACATATTTTGTGCATTAATTATCATAATAGAGTGTTGCCAGGTTGTGAGGTGCACCAAGGAGGTTAGGCTTTATGTAATACAGTGTTGTTGAACAGAAACACAAAGTCAAAATATCCAGAATTATCATGAAGTCGAATCAGCATCTTTCTAATGGGCGGTTTAAACAAAAACTAAACATTATCACTGTCGGATGCATTCAGGCAACAATATTAGTATCCATTAGTTTGAGGTGGGTGTAACAAATAAACTGGCAACTAAGTGTATTTACCGCTGATCCCTGCTGAGCTCTAAATCACTCACTCTGTCTGTTCCCTTATGAGTGCTATGCAGAATAACAGTGTCTACAGATGACACACTAAACTTAATCACCTTCTTTCTCTAATACTGTTTGAAGGGATTTGCATCTGGGTCTTTTCTGTGTTTTTGTTTACTTAAAAATTTACTTTCTCTAAAGATTGACTGGGAGACTGCAGCATAAGAGAGTCCCACTCTGGTACATCAGGAGAGCTGGTCACCTGACCCACTGACCCAAACACTCTAACTCTAGCAGTTTCTGATCCACAGCCAGTTAAATCCCCCCCCCCCCCCCCCCCCCCCCCCCCCACACACACACACACACACACAATACCAAAGGAGTCTAAATCTGCTTACCAGATTGCCTCTCTTTGTCTCCCTTGTGCTAGCTTTTACTGTGGGGTATTTTAATATCAGGGATGAAAGGCATAATCCTTTTTTAACCTTTGTGTCTTTTATATGGGTCCCACATAATAAGAGTAAAAGCAATTTAAGAATGCTGAAGTGGGTAAGAGAGAGCAGTGTTTATGTATGCGTGTGACTCTTCTTATGATTCTACGTGCCGTGCTGGGTGTCTGATATCCTCGCAGATGTGACGGCACGCTATGCGTAGAGAGGTGCTTTAATCAGAGTATTTGTGTCAGGAAGCTTTCCAACAACTGTGGTTTACAAGGCTCTTATTCTCAAGATGATTACAGATCACTTGCATGTTTGTTACTGATTTAATTAAAATGTAAAAGGTGCTAAAGATTTAGCTGCCAGTTTATTACTGTTGGGTGTGTTTTGCTTTTTTTAATATTTATTTCATCAGATGTGATCTTTTTCTTAGAGCACTTTACAAAAAAATGTACTGTCAAAATCTGTAGATAAAATTATATAATAATGCATAAAATAAATTGAACTCATTCTCATTATAAAGTGGTCTCAAGTTTAATCAATAGATTTTTTTTAACTTTTAACTTTAACTTTTTTCCACTAGAGAAGCTTTGCATAATTTACAGTATAAATTAATCTTTGGTGCAGACCCTCAGGCCATCTTCTGTCTCTTACAACCAGATTTATATCCTGACATCACCACCTTCTAAGCAAACTTTCTTTTGGTGGGTTTCCACCTCTAAACAAAAGACTTGAACAGTAGGCTAGCAACAATATTCTGCTCACATCTAGTGCTGCGTATAAGAAGCAAGTTGTAACAACAACTGCTTCATTTTTCACCATGACAATGATCCCAAACAGACTGCCGGCGCAGTAAAAGCATACTTGGATAGAAGAACTCACAGTGTAACACTGTTGGTCATCGATTGGCCTCCCCAGAGCTCGGGCCTCAATATTATTGACGCAGTGTGGGATCATCTTGAGAGAATAGTGCCAGCAGCCAACATCCAAAGAAGAGCTTTGAATGTCCTTCAAGAAGCCTGGAGAACTATTCCTGAAGCAGCTGCCTAAGAAAGATCAGGCTGTGTTCATAACAAATATTGACTTTCAAGTTCATTAGAAATGTACAAACTCTGTTTTTGGCCTATATATTGTACTTCCATGTATGTTTGCACATGTTTCAATAAATCACTGCACACATTTCCTATTTTATTAGCAAAATATAAAGAAATGAGGGTGGCTCAAGAGTTTATCACTGTACTGTACACAAAGCCAGTTCTTAGACATTTTCATAATTGATGTATTTATCGGGGGAGAGATAAATGTTGTATTTTGTGGTTTTGTTTTGTTTTTTTTTTTACATTTATCCTTTTGTGCCTCCCTCATCTCCTAAAAGCACAATCTTTACGTCACAGTAAAAGTGAAAAACAAGAGCTCGGCTCTCCCAGCTGTCTCTTAGGTTCCTGTCTATGACTTCACAAGTGTAACGAACAACACAAACTTGGTTGTAAGTCTCGCCTGCTTTGACAGCAGTTTGATTTACAAAGTCCCTTGTTGATGCAGGATTGTTTTCATGTGTTGATAAATTATTCATCTGTTTTATCGTCGGCGAGCTTGAGCAGACTGAACCTTTTACCATTGACTAAAATTATTTAAAAAGATGTAATTAACTCAAACAAACACATGTTAATTGTTTATCCCAGTGTCAACAGTGGGAGACAGTTCCAGCCCAGCTCCAGATGAGACCTCAATGGGCAGCAATGAATCTGTGTCATCGCAGTCATCATCAGCCTCGGCCTCAGAGGTGAATATGGAGAAGAGTGACCACGCCCCTCTTAATGCCAGCCTCTCCTCAGGCAGCAACTCCGGGTGAGTTCTTCACTAAGTCTCAAATCGATATGTCGCATGCGGGCGCTCAGAATGCATGTTTGTGAGGTGAGATCTTCAGCTATCAGGCCACAAATGAAAATGATTTCAAATTAGTAGTGCTTCACATCAAGTTATCCCATTCTCAAAGGTAAACTCTGTTTTTAATAACTAATGTTTGATTAGAGTGTTTTCTAATTAACTGGTCTTTGCTTCCAAAGCACAGCTGTTAGTCTGGTAATCAGTCTTTGGGCCAATTTCCTCTCACTTAATGTATTGATTCATTTAACATATGAATCGTTGAACTTCTCAGAAGTGTAGGGGATGATTCAGAGGAAAAGGCAAACTCCAAATAAGAGAGAAGGACATTATTTTAATTGTAGGCTTTTTATTCACTTGCATTTTGTATTGACGTGGTTACTGTGATTCTGTGAGAACCTGTTCTTATGTATATTCATATTCTTTTTAGTCTCTTGTTAGTGTTTTTGGAGCAGAAATCTTCCATTAAATCAATTGGATTTTAGGTTTTTTGTCTTCCAGTTCAAACCGGTGTAGTTTAATCAGACCATCGGGGATTCGATGCTCCCCTCGTCCAGTTTGAAAACGTCCTTAGAAAAGCACATCTTTTAGCAACATGTTAGCGTTTGATTCAGGGCACCGTTGGTCATCCTCAGCTGGCAGAAAATTGAAATGCCTTTTCACACCCTTTCAGTTTTGCATCATCTGGCTCGACAGTAACTTTGATGCACACTTGCGGAGTAAAATGAAGAATGAAATACTTTGAATATTGGCGCACATATTTCAGCAACAACCTGAGAATAGCGACTCTAAGCCAAAAGTCCAGCAACTTCTTCCTGTGGACATTATTAAAAAGGAAATTCATGTAAACACTTTGGGTTTCATTCATCATGGGAAGCAGTTGCACTTTTCTGCACTTAGCAGCTGCATCTCAGCTCCCTCTTTACAACTCTGGGCAAAAAGCATACTTGGCAAGATAAAACAATCATTATTAATAATGCACACTTACCTATTTTTGAACATTGTGAATCGTGGAAAACGAGCATCTCAGTTCTCGTGTGAATCACGCGTTTGCTAACCTGTAATGCACATTACGCAGTTGCCATTTTTGAGTTTAATTAAATAACAGATTATTCAAGGTAAAGTGGAATTAATTATTGGAGTGTCAGCCCCATTGTTCTTGCTATTACTCTTTTGTACTAGATGGGAAATGCATTAATAGCTGGAATGCATTGCCATGCCTCTCTCCCTCTCTCTCCCTCGCTGGCTTCTCCTTTCTGTCCTCACTGCTAAGTCCTTGGTCCTTTTTGTTGTTTTCAGCCTATGACTTGTCTTGAATGCTGATGTGAGAGATGAATTATTGGGTTATGCTGCAGATGTTAGACTCTCTGCTGTGTCATGTCTACACATTCACCTTGGAATAGACTTGTCTTTTTTTCCCTCATTCACTGTCCCTCTCTCCTTTTCCATCAGCTGAAAAGAGTTGTAAAATAAAAACAAATCCTCCTCACACCTTGACAGAGGACAATGTGATTCTTCTCTCTGTGACCTCTGTGGGTGCCTGCCCGCCTGTGAGTGTAGGCATGTTTAGTTTTTTTTCTAAGTTGCAGGATTAGACGGACAAGGCTCTATAGCCCTTATGTAACCAACTCTATTTTTTCCCCCTGTGGGTATTTTATTTATTTATTTTTTTGTGCTTTCCCACATATGTGGCATCATGTTGGAGGACGGAAGGAGCAACCAGGAGGAGGTCGTAAATCTCGGCTCTTATTTGTTTGGGAGACAGGTGGCCGTGCGTTGGCCGTGTAAATCGTATTGACATTGGGGAGATATTCATCTTGTTTACCCTTATAGCCGCAGCCCCTGTCCCTTTATGAAGACTTGCGCCATATGTCACAGGGTGTCGCCCTGGCTTTGTTCGCTCATAAATCTTAGCATGTGAGATGGTAGAGACCTGTTAGCACAGCAGCTCTCTGGCGTGGAACCCAGGGATTCGGCGTGAGTCGTAGCCAAAAAGAGCAGTAGGGATGGCAATTGCTGCATTACTTCCAGCCACTCTCAGAAATGTGTTATCTGCTCTCTGGCGTGCTCAAAGGCGCACCTGGAAAGCAACATATTTTAGTCTCTGTCCTGCAGCATGGCAAAAATCTGCATGGTCATACAAAAAAAATGCATCCTGACTCACTGTATCATACAGTAACTCTTTGTGGGTATTTGCACGATTTATCTTCTCTGTCTACTTCCATGTCTTGCCTCATTTCTCCTCTTCTCCCTGAATTCACTCACAGCTTCTCCCAGCGGCTCAGTTGCCCGAAGTGCTGCCCAATGAAGTTACATTTTCTGGCCTTTTTTTTGTTTTGTTTTTTTGGCCTCCTTCTATCTCTGTGCTGCTGCCCCACCTCCAGCCCTCCAAGCCTCCCACTGGCAGACAGCTGTGGATCATAAAATGGTGGATCAGAGCTTATTTCCTGCCCACCCAAACTGGAGATTGCTGGGCGAGCAGCTCGGCTATAGGTCTGATCCCACTTTCTACTAGAAACAGTACTAAATCCCACCGCTGCCTTTCGTCCTTTGGTAGAAAGACGGTCGATAGCCCCGCTCATCCCCATGTTAGCTCCACGCCAGGATCAACAAGGCTTGGATCCTCCAGGCTGAAATTCCTGCAGTAATGAGAAGCAGCAGCCCTCTGCTGTGCAATGCGTGATAACGTGTGATAACCCCAATGTTTATAACGATAAACCAGAAGACCTCCAGGTGCTGTTCACTTTGAAATTCCGTGTTTGCAATATTGTTTGAGTTTGATATAATGATGCCCTTTAGTTTTTACAATTTGCCCTCTGCTCAATATAATATACATACACATCCTCACAACTTAATACTCTTAAAGAAAACTCTTGTGATAAATATTACCGGCATCTGAAAGGGGATTTTCATCCAGGCCTTTCATGCACTGCATTTTCAAGTCCCTATTTACTGTATTTAATCATCTTTACAGAAAAGGCTTAGCTAGGCCTGTGACGGGTAAAAAACAACGAAGAGCAATTCATGCTCGATGCTATTTTTGCTGAAGAGAAACGGTAAACGATTTCCCTCGCTTTGGCTTAGCTGTAATTGTGAAAGCAATTTTTGGATAAATCCATTTACCTCTGATGTATTTAACAAGTTTCTAGGGCAACCATGTGGCGTTCCCTGATTTCCCTAACTGTTTATTCTGTTATTATTATTTAGATATCTGTTTATTTTAAAGATCTTCACAGAGCTGCATAATCCTCTTCCCAGCTGTGAGAAACAGTCAGACAGATCATTTAACTTTTCTGAAATATGTGGATGTTGACATTTTCTCCTTTCAATATCATCTAATTTTGGATATGGCGTGTATGTGAGTGAGTTCACCTGCTGGTGGGTCAAGTGTTGGCGCTCCTCGGCTCTCCTCTCTTTTGGCTTCGACCCAGGCGGACAGTGGTTGTGCCTGGGACCAGGTTAATGAGTGGATTTGCTGCACTGCAGCGCACTGTCCCCCATGCTGATGTGGAGCAGCTGAGCACCACAGTGGCCCCACACTGCTGCAGAGCTATAAATCACCCACAGTCAGGCCAGGCCCAAACAGAACAGCCACCGCTGGGGATGGACAAGAGCACTGAGAGAAGCAGCGGAAGAAATGAGGGAAGAAAGCAACTACGGGAGGCGAGGGGGTGGCGTGGGACGAAAACGTGAGCACAGCGCTGTGTTCACCTCCACCTATGTCCACATAACATCCCCAGCCATGTTCTCCCTTAAGGCTATCTCTCCCCCCACGTCTACTAGTGCCAACGTAACCACTATTCACAACATCCTCTCAACCTCCAGCCCCTCCCCAGCTGCTCCCTCTAATTGCCTTTATTAACGTCTCTATGGGAGCGGCAGCTAGGAGCAATTTGCTCATTATGTGCTGTATTAGCACTGGCCCTGGGGCAGGCATGGAGCACAGAGGGATGCCTGGCTGAGACTCCTGCTCTCCTCTGCTGCACTCTCCCTTTATCAGGACCCCTACCTCAGTCCTTCAGGTCGGCCATAGACTTGTTGGCCCTGACAACGAGTGTAAAGCACAGCTACTACTGCAACAGATAAAACTACAGTCAACGTGTGACTGTGCAGAACCTGCGCTCACTACTGTAGGTACAGGTTTTACCAAGAAAAGAAACGCATAATGGCTTGAGAACCTCTTCACGGGGTACACCCACAAAAATCAGCTCAAGATGGTGACGTTAACTAATTAAAGTTTTCCTTCTGATTTTGCTATATTGTATATCTAAATGTTATATTTAATGGAATCTGGTGAAATAAAATTAAATTGATCGGTATATGTTTAGTTTACACCAAGCACATTTTCCTCACAAAAAAATCACATTTGAGTAAATAAACCTTTGAGTTCATATATTTCAATTGCATTTATATTATAATGCTGCGTGAACAAGAACATTAATGCTGGTATCGTGTTGTTTTCATGGAAATGTGACTCCGTGCTATAGTGTAGTATGCCAACATTACTGTATGTATAAGATGTCCTTAGCCTTAATCTGCATTCTTTTTGATGGCCAGCAGGGGGTGACTCTTCTAGTTGCAAAACCAAGTGATTGTACAGAAGCCTGTGGTTACATGAGCCTACTTCTCTTTTGATTTATGACCTCACTAAACGCTAATTCTAAGTCTAAATGTTTCGTTTTGTTCTTTATGGTTGAATTAAGAATTAAATAAACTATAAATTGTGCAATATTCCAGTCAGAGACGCCCCTTTCTCATAGTGTTCAAAAAACAAGTCGTCAGCGGCTAAAAATCCAAAAATCCAAAGCGGGAAACCGATGGATTACATAATGCTGACCATAATTTCAGTCAGCAGACGACACTATGGAATCTGTGGTGACTAAGCTGCTCTGTTTTATTTGCAGATCTGCCACAGCAGCAGCCTCCTGCTCTGCTCCTGGATCGTCAGGAGAGCGTCAAACTGCTGCTACCAAAGCTACTTCTGACAAAGAAAGGCAAGAGGAAAGGTAAGACAGGGCTCTTTGCTAGTTTCTTCTCTAATTTCGTAATTGCAGTTGGCCTCTCTTCCGTGCTGTTTTGTCTGAATTGTTCACTATCACGCTCGCATCATGTTTGAATGTCATGCAGAAAAATTATTTCGCTCTCTTTTCCTGTTTTAAATCACTTCCTCCGTTACTAACTCGCTGCTCTTATCTTGCGTGTCTCAATCGTCTAGCATCAGCGCAGCTTTTCACATCAATATTTTCCTTCTTTTTCTTTTTAATGTTGTTCACTCTTTGTGTGATTTGGTTACCTTTGATGAATTGAATGCCACACAAGCATTGGCCATAGCAGCAACCTTCTCCTTTGTCAAGCCTCAAATGGTACCTTGAGAGAAGTGGATGGGACTGTGCACGCAGTCAGCCCATTGCACTGATCAATTGCCCTGCCTGCCTCCAAATAAATGCTCAGTTCATTCTCGGTGCCTTCAGATGTTGCTGAGGAGTATGCAAACAGCGTGGTAATTCTATGGGCAATCCATCAATGTTGTTTTCATCGAAATAAAAGTCTTCGTTTTTCCAAATGCGGTTCCACATGAGTGCATTCTTCCAAAATTCTTCTGAATTCAGGAACTTGGCTGAGCATTGTTGTATTGACAACTCTGTGACCACAAACTTTTTTCAGTTTGTATATCTTCTTTCTCCTTTCTCATCCTACATTGTTGCCTCTCTGCAGAAAGAATATGAAATATTTATCAGGGCATCGTGCGTTGAAGGCACAATTTCTACATGGTAATGTTGCTGGCGTTCGAGATAACACTTTGCAATGGTGGGCAAAACAAGCTTTCTGTGGAGACTGTTTTTATGTTTTTGCCAACCGAATGGCATAAATACGTCTTTTTACTAACCTTTGCGGTGCGATGAATATGGTTTCTTTGACGGCGCTCTTTTACATCGGGCTGATTTAAAATGCAGCTTCTGAGCTCACAAAGGGGAATTTAAAAGCCGAAGCGCTGCGGAGGGAGATTTCTTTTCTACCTGTGTTTGTGTGCAAACCTACTTTAGAATCCCCCTGCTACTTTTTAATTATCTCACCATAGATGGTTGTCTGCTGCGCAGACCTGATGTGTGCTTTCCTTTTTGGCTGTACAAAATCTGCTGCAAACAGTGCTGCATCCCATTGTGTCTGAGCACACACACACGCACATGTGCTTGTAGCTGTGTTTTGACTCGCTCCTTGGACTGTCTAGACTAGAGATAGGGCAAGACAAGGCTGTGTAGTGGCCCAGCTCCTCTCTCAGTACTTTTTTTTCTTATTTTCCAACCTGGCCCATTTCTGCTGTTTCAGGCTAGTGAGTGAATGAACAAGCAGGCCCCGGGCCCAGATTGAACTGTGCGGTAATCCTTCCCAAAGCTCCGCCAGCTCACTGATTGCCTTCATTTTTCAGTGTCACCAGCAGGAAAGCCAGGGCAGTGTACCCATGTGAGGCTGAGCACGACTCTGAGCTCTCCTTCCACGTCGGCGACATATTCAACGGTGGTAAGTGTTATCGCCTACACCAGTCGCTCACTCAGAACCAGCCCTGGCATATTGGATTTGGAGGAAAACCGAACAGCCAATCTGATCTTCAATTGAACAGAGAGATGAGACAAGGAGGGGGGAGAACAGGGAGGGCTGCGCAGGAGACACAGATTTGGTCTGTGGTGTCTCTGAGTCGAAGCTCAACTGAGCTTTAATCACTCATAGAGGAAATGAGGATTTTTCGAGTCCCTATTTTTTATATTTTTGTGAGAACCCTCCTTTATGAGACACAGATAGTATAAAGTGTATATACTGAATTATGTACAAGCAAACCTGCTTGTGGAGATGCTTTTGATATGACCTAAGAATTTATTGGTTGTTGTGATCACGTAGCTTTACATTTTTGCACTGTTTGAAATGGGTGCAACTGTATTTTAGTGTTGGTGTGAGGAGTACATGCCATTCAAAACATGATTACAGTAACAACACTTAATTTATTAGAAAGTGGATTTATAAGTATTAAGAAAATAATAATATTTTAAAAGTCAGATTAAACCATCCTCTGTTTTATTTTTCTCACGTTTTAAATAACTATTTTGTTGAAGTTGTTTCTTTTGGATTTTAACATAAATCTCCAGTGATCCTGTTAAGAAAGTTTGGGCACATTCTGTACAGCTTTGTTTACTATCTGTGTGTCCTTCAGCACTTAATCTGGCTTCAAAGGAGGCGACTGACATTGTTACATAAATGTTACGTGCCGAGGTTTTAATCAACTAAACATCTACTTGCTGTGTCTTCAAAACCCTTGACATTTTGCTGCACTTCTATTTCTAAATGTATTTGTGGTCTTAAGTCAGCTGGAGCATAGCAGATGTGCAGAAGGTCAAGAGGTCTGACTCTTTACCAAGTCTGTGTATATGTGTGAAGACAAAGTTGACATATATTGATGTTTCCTAACCCTTAAAATTAGCAGAACATATCTGCATTTCTTATTTGCTTATAATTTATTCTCTTCGATTCTTCGATTCTTAGCCACCTTAGAGACCTAAAGTTTTTTGTTGTTGTTCCATTATACTATACAATATATAACAGTTCAAAACATAGTGGATGCAAACAGCCCTTTAACAACAGTCCTTGCACTGGAAGACAGGTCCCAGGGGCGGAGACATGGGGTGGCTTTGGCAATGAAAGCCTGAAGTCTTGACCCCCCTCTAGCCAACCCACGCAGTCAGTGGTGGTGAAGGGGGGGGGCTACATTCACACTAAAAAGAACTGGAGTTATGTCCAGTTTGTTTTATCTTTCCAGCAGAAAGTTTTTGCAGAACTTTTCTCTGTGTTCCACGTTTCCATATTTTGAACACATTTTAGCATTATTTTAAAAGCATGAGTACGATTGAAATTGTTCTCATCCTATGAGTTTTATTGTAGTTTTTCAGTCACGCGACTGCTAAACACGTGACATTAACTTATCTGACATTTTGGACGTGTCACAATGTACGGTCAAGTAAACAAGGCCCCAGTCACACAGATCTAGAGATCAGTCCATGACCATCTGGCAACCGACGATTGTGAGTGGAAAATGTGTGTTGCCTCCACTTCCTTGCGATTGTGTTAGTTGCTAACAGATTGCTGTGGTGGCTGGTGGCTTGCATGGAACATGCCCAGCTTATCTGCAACTACTTTCTGCTTCTATTTTGGAGGCAACATTTTCTGTTTCCAGTTTGTATTGCACTTTTTCCAAGTTTTACTGCGACTTTGCTAGTAGTTACCTACCTTAGCCTACCAAGCACACTAAGGGCAACAATCTGCTAGAGACTAACACAATCACAAGCAGGTTTTTGGTGCAACACCTTCCTTGCAATTGATTCCATCAAGTGTTGGTAAACAGCTGCCAGAAACCACTTGTGAACTGGTTAGAGGTTCAGTGTGTCTTTTATATATATAATACACATTCAAGCTTCGTCTTCCGTCATACAGCTTCAACTCTCCCTGGTGTCTTCTCCTGAAAAATGAAGAAATAAGCCCAGAATCTTAGTTTCTTCCTCTTCTTGTGCAGAAACATCAGGACCAGCTCATCATCACTTAATGTCAGCTTAATTTTTTTCACGGTGCATTTTTTAAAAACTAATTTTCTGGAAAAAATGCAAGGTGTTTAAAGTGTATATGTTACACAGCAAGTCTGCATCTGGAAAATTGTGAATTTCTTGTCACTTTTTTCCAATGCGCTCAGTTTGAAATGGTGCTATGATTTAAAAATGAATGTCATGTTGTTTTTTACAAGAGCTGACATGAGGGATTGGGTCCATAACCTCATCAGGAAAATGCTCACTCAAGTCACAGAGTAAGAGACCTGAGAGGCATGTTTTCATGGACTTTTATTTAGCTGGGCTTTTTTTTTTTCTAGCCGCAGCTGTCGCCCCCTGCTGGTCGTTCAACTCATCGGTCCCCAACCTTTTTTGCGCCACGGACCGGTTCATGTCTGACAATATTTTCACAGCCCGGCCTTTAAGGTGTCACGGATAAATACAACAAAATAGAACCAGTACTGTTACCAAAAAACAGAAGATTTATTCATAACACATGAGAAAAGACACAGGGAAACCAAATTAACGATAAAAATGATTAAAAAATAACACTAAAAATCCCGAAAACCATGAATTTCATACCTGAGCCTCAACTCTCGCTGCCCAGTACCAAACGACTCACGGTCCGTGGCCCGGGGATTGGGGACCGCTGGTTTAACAAACATAGATTTAAAGCTCCTCTGCATTTGCTTCCCTTTTCACAACTAACTGTTACACCACTCATTATGCACTTCATTTAATGCCACCACAACTCAACAGATAAAACGTATATGGTGAGGTGACGTCAGATACTAGATGTCACAGAGATCGCAACAATTGTCTTTGAAATTCCCATTCTGTTCAGGAAAAAGTGAGATATTAGTTTCTATTTCAATTTAGCAAGCCTTCTAAAAGCGGGCTGTTTTGCTTTGAGGTTTGGAAATGACTTAACTTGTCTATACCCATATGAAAGTTTTTTTTGTTTTTTAAGTTCTTATTTCTTTCAGTTTTGAGTAAAATGACTAAACTGAAAGGGCCGAAAGAAAACAAAATGACCACTGGATTTAAAGTAAATTTGTATGGTCTTTTTTGCAGCCTGGGATTTGCTTTCTGACATATCTGTCCTGCTAACAGGGTCACAGTGTAGTTTATTGTAACTGAATAATCGCTGTATCCTCCTTTAAACCTCTGCCCTCCACACTCTCTTAACAGTGTACTCACTGGAGGCCCAGTGTCCTCTGTCTCTCTCCCACCCTCATCCCCTCCCATGCTGTTGTTCCCCCCCGTCAGTGACACTGTGTCCTCTCTTGCAGTGACCCAGTCGAGGGAGCCGGGCTGGCTGGAGGGGGAGCTGGAGGGGAAGAGGGGCCTCATCCCTGAAAACTATGTGGAGATGCTGTAGAACCAAAAGGAAATATTTATGGACATTTCATCACGTTCGCCGAGGGAAGTATGGGAAGATGCACGTGCCTCGATAGCCTCGTTCAATCGAAGCCCTGAATTTTCTCAATCAGTAATGACAACACCATATGATGTTATTGGTGCATTTTTGTTTGTTTGTTTGTTGCTGGCAAGTAGACTTTACAATGCATTTGCAAGCATGTTTATGTGTTTGTTCATTTTAGCCAAGTGTTCACCTGATTTTTGACAATTGTAATTGCAAAATGGGATTGCACTTCCAGTGCTCTGCTGTATATGAAGATGCTGTAGCCTCTATCCAAGGAACTTAGCAGAACCAGAGGAGAAGCGTCTCTCTAAGCGCCCTCTGCCCTGTTATACATGGTATCCATGAGCTCAAAGTCAAAGGGTGATCTTCAGAAACCACAAAGTAGAATGACAGCACTCAAAACCACTGTAACATTGACCCCCTCACAACCCGCCACAGCCCTTGACATTGATCCACGCAAATTTGTTTGAGATACCCTTTGTGCCTTCACAGTCAAAGCACCCGGTGTAAACATGCGTACGGGTATGTATGAAAACGATCGGGCGAACTTTTCATTTATACGCTTTTGCGATGTTCTGTTCTTTTGAGAATAGCTAGACATGCAAAAGGAGGCACACTGCTGATGTAATTGTATTTTGTGTAATTGGCGCATTGATTGCACGTTTTGTTTTGTTCTTCTTTTTTTTTCTCATTTTAATTTACAGTGCCGTATCGTTGCTGCCGAACTTTTTCAGAAACGCCTCTTAGCCACCCGATGGAACCTGTTGGGTTAAACACTAACACCTGACAATCAGCCGCAGTCGATTTCAGCAGGTGATCGAAACCAAGTGTTTTTCTTCTCAAATCCTCCGTCTGGTTTGTTGTTTTTCGAGTTCAACGTTACTCAGGTTCTTCAGAGCAAAGGAATGAGACACTCCCAGAAAGTCTGAATTTTGACTTTTATTAGTTCTTTATTAACTTATCGGAAATGTGTGTTTTATTGTGAGCGAGACCACGAAATGCAGTACTTTGAAATATTTGTACCGTTTCGCATCCATCGAGTGTACAAAGCCCTAAAGAGTTACAACCAAGTATATTTACTGCGCTAAGTAATGGATGGGGTTTTTTAGGTTGTCATTTAGATTTGGTTTTAGCATGTGCGCACACCATAATACATTTTATCCTTCAGCTGTTCAGCGAAACACTTTCATTTGTCTGAGAGCTTTGGTTCAGCTGATTGTTTGTGTTTGCAGCTGAGGTTACAATAATTTAAGACAATGATTTATGACGTTTGTAAAGGTTCTTGGCTTTTCTCTCTCTCTTTTTTAAAATTTACCTTTGGGTAACTTCTTGATCAATGTTAAACAAATAAAGATATCTATTTTTGTTCTTTCACTGCATTGCATATTCTTGTCATGAAAAAATACGATAAATGATTTATTTAATTTTTTTTTTTTTTTTTACAAATTAAGGTCTTTAACAGTTTCTTTAATTATTGGACTAATCTCACAACAGCCTATTAAACGACACACATTTCATGGCCGTATTGTGCCGACTGAGAGTTATAACGAAAGTTTGCCGTTTAGATCTTTGTCTGGGAAATGTGCAGCTTTATTAATGTGGAACGTGTGTGGTTTTTTTTGCTGATTCATCCATTGTGTCACTGAAAAGGCTCCCAGTTTCCCACAGAGTCTAAGAATAAAATGATGAAATGCGGATTCATCCTGCAGCCACTTCACATACACTGAACCCTGTGGTGTAATGTAATCCTTCCTCTTTATATTGACCTGTGCTGGGCCCCTCCGACTAAAAGCTACTTCCAAAAAAACTTTCCATAAAGGGATTAAAAATAGATGTTAATCTTTTATGGAGGAAAAACACACTAATCCACCCTCCTCACCACTCCCTGATCCATTAACATCTCAGCCTCACGCATGTTAATTCTTAGACTACATCTGTGTAATTAACACACCAAATGGCCTCCAGACCCAGAGCTTCGGCCTCTGTTACATAATCACCATCAGTGCACCCCCTGCTACACTCAGGCCTCCAGTGAACGGGCTGATGCGCTGTTTAGCAGCGTAAACACATGCAGGCTTTGTCCATTTAAAGAAAGGTTTTTAGTGGTTTTAGTGGGTGACACATGTCCACCAGCCCCCCTGAAGCAACTGTAACATTAACATTATGAAATGAGGCATAGCTAATGAGATGGGCACAATAATCCCTCAACTACCACTACCGCCACCACCACTGCCACCCACTCCTATGGCTCTTCATCATCTTCCCTCCAGCAGAATACTGCTGAATCATAGACGTGCGCCCTGCCTGCCTCTCACACTCTTTGGACTGTCAGTCAGAAAGCATGCCATGCTGCAACGATCTGCCTACCTATCTCTCTCTCAGTAGTATTTAGGCTCATCTCTGCTCCCTGCTGCCTCAGCCAGTGATTCACTGAGGCTCTAGTAGTTTCAAAATCAATTAAGCTCCATTCATTTATTAGTTCTCGTCATTGTGTGAAATTGTTGAATAGGAACAGCGTTGGGCTTTTCATATTTGAGGCTTGTTGAGCTGCCCTCCACTGCCACTTAAGATTGAGGTCAGCCTACCTGTGCATGCATTATTCATTAGTGTGCATCAGACTGGGGTGATGTATACATCAGTGTCACCATGTCGACTTACTTGATGTGTGTGAGTAAAAAAATCCAGATAGATGTGTTCATTTCTCACATCCCAGCCCCCCACCGGCTGTGTGCCAGCTGTCCTCTACCTCCCATGACGCAGTGTCCTTCAGCCCCCAAAAAACACACACACACACACACACACACCGTGCCGTGACTCAGCCCAGATCAAAGCAGCGCAGCAGTTTACCTACAACTGTGAGAAAATGGCACAACTGCCTTAATACTTTCCTGTGTCTCCATCACGCTTCACACTCGTAGACTCGGTGTATTACCGGGGCTGAAAACTGAGTGGGAATTTGGAGGAAAGTGAATTTCAAACATAAAGGAAAGAGTGTGTTTTCGTGTGTGTGCGGAAAGGGGGTGGGGGGGGGGACTCCTCAGCTGAGAAAGTGGGCCACAGAAGCCGCCATGTGTGCGGGTGCAGCCGTGAAATCAGCCTGATCCAATAGATTCTGTTTATCTGGCACGACTACAAGTGAAAGCAATTGGAAATCTGGGGGAGATTTGGAGAGGGCTGTGGATTCACAGAGAGAGAGAGGGAGAAGGAGGAAAATGAGCAAAAAAAAAAAAAAAAAAGTAATACTGTCTGCTCTACAGTCTGGCAAAGCAGGCGTGTTTTCAGATCAGCCTTTAACAAGGTTAATGGTGATTTTTCTCCACAGGCGTCGTTTTACTGTAAAAGGCTCACGCTTGCCCGCTGCCTTTTTGTCATTATTCACTCTTCCCTCTTTCTGTTTCTCTTCATCTCCTCTCCTAGTGAATGGCGTACCTGCTGATGCTTCTCTCTGTTTTGTTTTCTTTACCTTATTAATATCACCGCCCACCAAATGCAGCTGTTTCAAATACATCCATCAACTCTTATAGTTTGGGGCAGGGGTATCAAATACGAGACCCAGGGGGGCAGAATCGGTCCGGCACAGACCTTTTCCTCCTAATAAAGATCTTCCCCTTGGTCATTTTTCATTTTTTCTTCTTGTTGGTCCAGAGTAAAAATGTAGTTTAATCACAGGACAGGCAACTACAAGCCAGAGCTTTTTATGTTATGTTGCACATTTATTTACTTACAATTTCAGTTCAACTATATATTAACAGAAAGAGTGAATTTCAATGGTCCGGCCCACTTAAGATCAAAGTGGGCTATATGCATCCCATGATGTAAACGAGTTTTCTAGCTTCTTCTCATTGGTACAGATTTCATCGCACACGCCTTTAAAACACACACACACGCACACAGTTGCACACAACCCATAAATTACAACAAATGCTTCAATTTAATGTTTTTTTTATTAGAATCTTGCAATAGTTTGCAAACACAAGTATGGCAATATCTGCATCAAGATATACAGTAGTAACTGCTTTCGAAGATGTTTTATTGGTTTATAGTGAGGGTTGTCTACTGTATGTTTGCTGAGAATTATTATACAAAGCATCTGAGTAAAAAAGTCAATTTTCAAATTGGAAAAAGAAAGAAACTAAAAAAAACAGGAAAAAAAAGTTGTATATATTTATAAGAAAATGCACTGCCATGGCTGTGGAGATATGGCTTAGTCTCTCTACACCCGAATCATTATTGTGAACAGAGAATGGTGATGATGGGACTCCACGTACAGTGACTCCACCAAAGTGTACTGTGACACTGCAGTTAGAAAGAAAAAAAAAACCAGACAAATATCCCGAGTTATCCCGAGCCGACAGGGAGGGAGTTCATTTAGGACAGCTTTGAAGATAGAGCCGCTCCCCCAAGTACGGGGGTAAGGGTTGATTTTATTGTTTGCAGTGGGCGGTGATTGATGACCATTAAGTAAACAATACATTAATCTTGCTCCTCCGAAGCATTGCCTCGACACTTGGGGGAAACACACTTACAGTCCCTTTTAGCGGAGAGTTAGGAGATGAGATGTTTTGATACCGCTCTCAGTCGGCTGTTTTAGAATTCAATTCCCCCAAAATTTACCAGACTGACTGTAGACACTCTCACATCAGCCACAATGCAACTCCACCACTGATGGCGCCAAAGCCCTTCAACAAATGCCTCCACACGTTGATCCGGGCAGTTATTTTGAATTTGAATGCTCACTGGGACATTAAACCTCCATAAGTGTTTAAAACGAATTGCAGAATCTGCCCCTAAATAACATTTTAAAAAGGTTTTACCTCTAAAAATGATGCTTCTACCGTGACCTTTGCCGTTGTGCGAGTGCCAGGTCTGTCTCCTCTCCTATTATGCCAGCAGTGGCTCATATTCAAACACTGTGGTCTTGAGCCCCGCCTGACGGCGCCTCAAACGACACCATTCCCTGCTATTTCCTCTTGTTTCCAGTCTTTATGTTCAGCCTAAGCAGATTTCTGATTTCAACACTGGAGTGACGCTCATCTTCTTATCTAACTCTCTGCAAGCAAGCGAACAAGTGCGTGTCCCACTAAACTATATCCAAAAGTATTTATCTAAAAAATAGCCAGCTCATATATCTGGAGGACGATAAAGGAGATGGAGCTTGATAACAACATCATCTTTGCATTTTTTGATACTTTTAATTTGAAGGTCCAGAAGAAAAAAAAAAGGGGGGGGGTCATAATTGAAATTGGCTGGATGGTCGGGTAAACCGCAGCTTCTCTCAGTGTGTGCACAAAGCCAAAAATAATGTTCTGTCACATAGCCGCAGTTTCAATAGTTTGTGACTTCTTGATTTTTATTGTGGTGCTCATCAACAATTACCGCCACGGATTAGGAAATCATTTCAACAGCAACAAGGATCCATCACTTCATACATCTCGTTACAAAATAAATCCTTTTTTAAATCGTGGTTTGTTTGTTTTTTCTCTATGAGTCGGGGAACAACAATGCAAAAAGTAAAAAACAGAAAAAAGATGCAGAATCAAATAATTTTACTTAATAAGAAGATAATAAATGTTCTCTCTCTAACATTCAGGTAGTAAGTTCCATAAGTCTCTCACGATGTATGATACATTCATTTCTCTGTTTGGCCCTTTGCCTGGTGCCAACCCCTTTCTTGAAATTCTCCTCTGTGATCCGACACACAGGACATGGCGAGTGGGAAACACACATTAATTTTTTTTTGTTTGTTTGTTTTTGTCATTTTTTTTCTCGAATATTCCAACAAGATGGTTAAAGTAGAAATGTTTTATACTACACTCAACATAAGGACTTGCTGTATTATTTACAATATATACTGTAAAACTGTAAATCAGGTGAGATAAAAAGGCACAAGTTTCCCTTTTTTTCTTTTTAAATACAATGTAAACATCTCATCAAAAAGCATGCAATAACATTTCATTTTACAAAAAGGATATCGTTTTTAGACAAAGTACTTAAATATTGTTTTCCAGCAAAATATAATTCTCTCAAAAATACTTTCCCATTCATCCTATGAACCTTTAGACAGTTTATTTTTTAAAATTTTGAATTCTTGAAAAGAAAAAAGAAAAAAAAAGACAAGAAGCAAAATAAAGAAACAGTGACAGATCAGCGTAAGGGCACGGCAAAGATGAATCGGGTACTGCATGATAATGACTGCGCAGGAGAAATTATTATAAAGTTTATGGCAAAACACAAGAATCCTAGCCTTCATGAGTGAACCGGGCCCACACACACACCAACCTCTTTGTGAATTACTGAAAAAGGATTCGGATTTGGGAATGACAAAAAGTTCAAATACCCTGCTTTGCTTTCCTCTCCCCCAAAAATACAGTATCGAATGACAGTCGTGATCCCAACAATGCCAACCTCCAAGCAGTTATGTAAATAAGTAAGTAAAATCACCTTGACTGATTTTACTTACTATCTTTTTACACCAACGTCCAAGCAATTAATGACGTAAGTAAGTAACAGCCCTTTTCCACTAGTACCTACTCAACTCGACTGACTCAAATTTGGTTGTTTTCCATTACAATCGAGTACCAAATACAGTACAGTAAGTCCCATGACACAAACACAACAAAACAATGGAGGATGAGCTACCTGCTGCTCGGTCTAGTTCTTTTTGTCAAACTCGAGGACCACAGTGTTGTTTGTTTGTGTAGCCATTTTTCTCCTTGCTGAGTTTCAAAAATTTTGGTGAAGGAGTCGCTGTCATGACTTGTGGAATGACGCCACTGGCTAGGCAATCAGTGCCATGTGGCCTGTTGATGTAACATTTTCGGTTAGCCTCAGAACAACCGCCGAGAAGGTACTAAAAAAAAGAACCTGGTAGCAGGTACTACCACCTACTCGAAAACCCTTAAAAACCGGGTCAAGTCAAGCTGAGTAGGTACAAGTGCAAAAGGGCTATAAGTAAGTAAAGTTACTTACCTACTTACTCTGTTATGCCAACTTCAAAGCAAATAACAACACAGACGAGACCTCAGTTGAGCACGAGGCCACAAATACAGCACGCGGCCACCCTGATGTGGTAATGATGTCGTCTCTAACTTTAGGCCGGGGTGACCATGCAGAACGTTTTGCTCCCCTCCCCCACCCCGCATTATCACAGTTGCTTATCGAAACAGAGAATTCCTACGAGCTGCACTGACGCCTCATTTCACATTGTATCTTCTCTGTGCAAAAAAATCTAAATGTGGAAATAGGATAATCCTATAACATTAATGCATAATACCCACGCCGAAAGAGTAGATCATCTATGCACATGCTTGCCAGGAGGAAAAAACAAAACAAAAAAACGCACACGCACTCCATACACACATGTAAATACACACTTACAGGGCACGAAAAAAAGAATAGTAATATTCACACACCAACCCCCCCCCCCCCCCCCCCCCCACCCTCCCCCCCCCACCCTCCCCTTGCACACACGCGCACTCTTTTTCTTCCCCAGCGACTCTGTCGTTTTTCAGTAGCATCATAGTAGTGTTCCACAACCACCCGGAAACCAGTGGGGTGTGAGACGAGCTAATGGTCCAGATGACTGGGCCTCGCCATGCTTTTAAAATAGTAGCACTTGGCCCGAAGATAGGAAAAAAAAAAAAGGAAATAAGCAAAGTGAGGGAAAAGTGATCATACCAACACATCTTCATCAAGCTCTCGTCGTCGTGTACCTTAAAAACGTCTTCTGTACAACAGCTGAATAGAGTGTGTTTTTAAGAAGTTAATACCTGTACACATCTGCCTGGGGTTTGATACGTTAGCTGTTTTTACTGTAAGCACTGCAAAGAGTTAACGCTCCGTCTTGGATTATATCGACTTTACAGAGTATGCGTGTTTGAACTGCGAGCCCACGTGGCGTACTGCATGGACTGTTCTACCAAGTTACTGTACATGTTATGTTTTGCCTGGCTTTTGTAGAAACGAAGCACCTTAAATGTAAAACGACTGGCTTGTCAAAAACTTAAAACCTTTGCAACACACGTTTCTTTAAAAAAAAATGCTTTTTATTCTTTCTGGGAAGAGTAGATAAGTGTCGGTTCACAAAGGGCTGGTTTCGCTTCATTGTGAGTAAAAACAGACATTTGGACAGCTGCTCTGGAGATAACACAAATAACAGCAATTACTATGGATGCACCTCAGTCAAATCCATTACCAGCGGACTGTACTGAAATTGTTTCCGTAAATGCATTATGTTTTTCCATCCCGCCGCGCTCCTGACCATTTCTGCACAAAGGTAAGAAGTCTCTCGTCAATATTGTCTTTAATTCTACACCACCATGCCTCTAAAATAGTGACTTTATGACATGGGAGCATCACGTGCAAAGCTTTCTTTTACGCGAGAGAGAGACGTTTGTGTTTCAAAACAGCTTTAGCTTTGGACTTTTGCATATTAGTTTTGATTGTTTGACTACACATTTTAACTTTGAAAAAGAAAAATCAGCATGTAAATGTCAGCGATGGCTTATATGATACCGATTTTAAAATTGAACCTTGTTAAATTTGATGCGACTATTCAGCTTATGATGATCCTTGTATAGCCCTTGGAATATATTCAAATAGACCTTTGTCTATTAAGTCTAGATTTTCTGTGCCTCCTCATTAATGTCCTTTTTTTTTTGCCCTGCAGTCTCGTCACTACACTGCAAAGCAAATGTAAATATTGGCATAATTTTTTTTCATAGTGCTATTATCTGTGAAAGACTGCATAAGCCAGAGTTAATATTTGCAACAAAACCTTTTCTCTAGATTTGTAAGTAAGGGAGTCCCATTTCTAGTGCATGTGGAGTGCACCTGTGCATTTTGTGTGAAGGCATGTGGACAGTTAAGTGTGTCGATTTCCCTCTACGTGTGTTTCTGTGTGTGTGTAGTGAATGTATCTAGTGCGCCCTAAGAAATGTATGGCTTTATCTCCATAGAAAATACTGTTATCGTCTTTGGGGCAGGGGGACATTGGTGTACTTCGGGATGCTTTGTCACATTTGTCACAAGTCCTTCTCGGTGTGTCACGCTCGGCTTCTCAAACTATCCGCAGCTCTAAACCGCTCGTGGTGACTGCAGGGTCAAAACCTTCTCCCCCAAACTTTCTCTTTTTTTCTTTTTTTTTTCTAAATCTTTCCATCCAGTACGAGGACGCTGGCATACTGAGCGACACGGTGCGGGCCAGCAGGACGGGCCTTCCCAGCACATTTCTTCTCTTCCCTGAACTTTTCTCGCTCCTCTTTTTCGAGTTCTTAATGCCGCTTCTGTCCCATCTGTGTAAAGAGTCACTTCTTGTGGAAGTAGATCGTGTGAGTGAGGCCTGACTCCACCTTTGGTATCTGGTCACTGATGATCTCCACCAACATTTCGGGGAATTCCACCTTCAGGGCCTGGGACTCACGAAAGGTGTAGAAACAGAAGTCCAACAAGTTCCCCACCAACTGGACACCACAGAGAGAAAAATATGATTATTAGAAACATAACTGGGTTTTTTCCACTTTATTTTCTAAATTCTAAATTATTTCCTACTTACCAACGTTGTGCAAAAGTCTTAAGCCACCCCTAATTTCTTTATATTTAGCTAGAAAAACGATTCCACTTTTCTGAGTTTGGAATTCCATACATTTTGACAAGATTCCCAACACCACTGGCTCTAATGCAGTCCAAAACCATGGCTGGGCCCATTCTCTTAACTTTCTCTATATATACTGATGACTTTAACCATAAATGTCATATTTGGATTCATCTCTTCATCAGACGTGCTGAAAGTGTAATCTGTTTCCTTTCATTGAGAATGGCTTCATGACAGCGCCTAAGGATACACCTCAAACTGGTTCATCTCTTGTGTTTTACACTTGAATTATTCACAGGTACACTCATTTTCAGTCCGCTTCTTGTACCGACTGAAAATGAGTGAAAAAGCAGCCAATAAAGGAAGTTCAGAAAGCCTGGAGAACAATTGCTTAAGACCACTTTAAAAAATTGCAAGAAAGTCTGACTCCTTGGAAGCAAAATATAAAGACGCAATACTTTCACACAGTACTGTACATGTATATTTTTTAACTGTGTGTAAACTGCAACTGAATTTCACTGATTGTCTTTACCACTTGGGGGCACCACTGATTTTTGTCTGGGCAGCCCTTCTTTAAAAGAAGGGTCATCTGCCCAGCACTAACCCCATTCACTCAGTCATTAGGGTCGTTGAATCTCTATGACTGCTCTCTCTTGCTAACGCTCACCTCCAGAGGCTGTGCCTACACTGTCATTCCCCCACGCACTTGTTGACACATGCATTTAAAAAAAACAAAAAAAACCTCATTTTGCACATTTGCTATGGTGACCAGTGTGAACTTCAATAAACTGCAAGCTGATATCGATCCCCTTTTGTTCCATTCACCAATACGAGCCTCATCACTGCCTTTTCCAAAATAACCTTCCCTCAGGGAGAAAATGGGATGTAATAATCCTTATTCCAAGCCACGGCACCATTGAACTGCTAAGTAAACACATTATCCAAATCCACTATTTTGCCATTTCACTGAGAACATTTCCAGTTGTATCAGAGCCCTAAAGTGCATAACTAGACTGCCAAGGGAAGGCAGTACTGTATGCAACTGGCAAAGGGGGGGAGGGGGGGTCAAGGGTACTTACATCATGCATGGCGTCCAGCAGCTTGGTGAGCTGGAAGAAGCGCTGCCAGGTTTGGCCGGAGTTGTTGGTTGCTTTTCCCACCGAACGCCGGAGCTCTTTAATGTAATTAACCCTCATCTCCTCGAACGCCGCCTGGTTCTTCAGACCCTCTTTGGGAACTGGGAATCAGACAAATCATTACGTCATTGATATGGATGCAATGACTGTACAACAATTATTTGAAACGATTTAAATTTTAATGACCCAATACTAGCAATGAGGACTAAACAGTGCAGACTTCTCTACTTAAACCTGTTAGCCGTTTTGACATGACTGCAGGGGACTTTGTACTGAACAGCCAAGCCTGCGATTCCATTAGACATATACAGGAAGAAATATTCGCCTAATGTGTCTCTATTGTGCTCTATCTGGGCTACGCTGAGAGCTGCTGAATGCTTTTCAGATAATTAATGGTGTTATCACAATAAATATTCAGTGGGCTGTAGGGTTGGTTTTAAAAAACAGCAATCTGAAGAGCAAGTTAATGTTCAATTTGTCATCTGTGATTGTATTTTAAAACAGTGAGGGCAATGTGTTAAAGTAATGATCAGGACTGTTGGGTGACAGTGTTGGTTTTATATTACTTCTGTATTCGTTATAAAAGTAGTCAAAAACAGGGGTCTTTTAAATAGTAAAAGTCAATCCCACATTAGAAAAACGTAGTTATCCACATTTTCACTCATAAACATAAGACAACTCACACATAGAGTTTTATTTTTTTTAGAAAACACAAGTATTACAAATAGATGCCTGAAGTAATTTAGAATGGGCTCATCTTGTAATTGTGGCTCCAACTCCACTGTTTACAATACTGCTGCTACTGTAATCAGTAATGGCCAACAAACTGTATATAAAAGATGGAAACAGGTTGCAGGCATAAAGATGGACATAGCTACCATGAACCATCCGGTGGTTTGTGAAGACTCAATTTGAGGTTAGCGTTTTCACTATTGCCATTTTAGCTTCAAAAAACATATGTGATGAGGAGGGGTGGATGTGACTGTGAAACCTCCAGCTCATTGGCTGCTGACTTGTCAATCACATGCTGTTAGCCAACGTGAAAGTTTCTAAACCTGCATTCTTCTTAATGACCAGTAGGGGGCAACTCCACTAGCTGCAAAGAGATTCCCCGCTCCTCCGCTCCCAGTCACCGTGACCTCAGTAAGCACTTTTGTGCTGACATCAATCACTAGTTTTAAGTGTTACTGAGTAAAACATGGAGATCACTTTGTAAATGATGATAGCCAGTAGAGTGAAAAAGGAGGATAAAGTAAAGTACTCTTCACCGTGTGAATGACGAGTCATCAGCCATTGAGCATGCAGTTTCACAGTCAGATCCACCCCCGTGTGATGGGTGGTTTCTCAAAAGCTACGATGGTGATAGAAAAAAAAAGCTCATCTTGAGGTTGTAAAAACAGCTTTAGTAATCAGCGGTTGACACGACAACATCCGTCTTTCACATGCAACTCATTTTGTCCCCCCCCCCCGCAAAAAAACCAATCCAATGTTGGTCGGGTTGTGGTTTTTACAGCATTCATTCTTAGCTGTTTGAGAATTCTTGAAAACACCAAAAGGGAAGTTGTTTTTTTGTTTTTAACCATTCATAGTAACTCCGCTCAAAACAAAGCACATTACTAATTAACTGTGACTGTTTTCCTGTCTCGCATGTTTCTGAATTGATTTTCCTGTCGTGCTGAAACATTTGACGCATTTTAAAAATGTCTGGAACATGCGTGTTAAATATGATTTGCAGGTAATGGGCTAAGCCATGCACATCCCGCGGTATGTTCCTTTAATGTGCAACTGTGTTAAGGGTAATTAGAGGTGCTTAGTGAATTATGCTCTGAAACCCACACAGTAGCCTGTTTTTGCACATTTTTCCTGTGCTGTTGACCTGAGCCTATTTAGCAACTCATTACAACCACTTTCACCATTTCAAGTAGTAATTAGTTTCCATGTGTAGCAGCTGGTTCATGAAGGATGACAGATATAGTGAAAGGCATTGATTCAAAGTTATCTCAGAAACAGTGAGAGCAGAAAAGGAAACAATGGTGCTTATGTAATTTAAAGGGTCTAATAATTTTGTTAGCCAAACCTAATTTATTAAGCGCAACGTTCGGCGCCCGGAGCTATTAAATAACGTCAACCTTTCATTCTCATAATAATGACTTGGATTGTGGCACTTAGAGTTAAAAACTGGTCTATTAGAAATCTAGATAATAATGAAAAAAAAAAAAACCCACAGTAATTACACCACGAAGATCCATTTAAACATCTACAGTATCATTTTGTCTCACTCCGTCTTCCCACCTGTGCAAAGGATCATGTCATGGATACATAAAAAAAAGCAGTACATCCTGGGGTTTTAGAAAACGAGCTATTCAGTTCAATTCAATTTGATTTATATAGCACCAAATCACAACAGCAGTTGCCTCAAGGCCTTCCCAGCTAAAATGATTTGAATACAATCTGAGATGAACAAAAACAACACAACATATTTCACTGTGCCATTACTTATTTAACACAAGTAAGCAAAAACTACAAAAGCGGTGTGCGCAATACTGAGTACAACCCATGACTCAACAATTTGTAGAAGCATCTTAAGCAGCAATAACTTGAAGTCCCACCACAGGACTGTTATCAGGGTTGAGACTTGGACACCTTGATCTGCTGCATGACCCAGTCTAGGCCAACCTATAGCTGTTGGACAGATGGCCTCATATTTGACTCTAGAATACTTATACTACAGGAGAACAACTATAAGGTGCTCGGGACCTATGGATCCAAAACAAGCCCAAGGTGTGCTCTTTGAGGCAACATCTTTAGTTTTCCTAAAGCCAAAATCAAAAAATGATGCTTTACAACACAGTAAGGCCTCAAATGAATACAACATAAAAGCTGCTGGAAGGTCGAGTGTGTTTTGAAAATGACACGTTGATTTTGATATTTCTAAAATATGTCAGTATTAATGGTGCCTTCGCAGATGTGCAAGTTACACATGGTAAGGGCAATAATTAACTCTGTTCCACCATCACTGGCTTTTGAACTACACAGTCATTCATAAACCAGATGGTTCATCTCCTGTTTAGCCTGGAGGATGCAGCATCTGTTATTTTCACAAAGAATTAAACAATTTTTTATATCAAACCAAATGACAGTTTTCTGTTTCACTTCAGTCCTTCTTAATTTAGCTCAGGACCAGAAATGAAGTGTTTCTGGATCTTTATATAAATATACATGTGTGTGTGTTTTCTTTTACATGATGGGTTTTGTGAATGCACAGACAAAAATATGTTGCTTAGGTCATACAGTGATTTCTGCTACAGAATTATGTGTTTCTAATACACTGGTGACTAAGGGCTCAGAGATCATGGCCATTTAATACCGGTTGTCATCTTTGTCACTTGCATATAGAGATTTATTCAGTTTCTTTTAATCGTTTTACAATATTATGCACTGTAAATGACATCCCCCCCAAATTCTTTACAATTTTTATTTTGAAAAATTGTATTTTTTAACTACATGACCACACAGTCTTTACACACTGGTGAACCCCTCATTATCTGAAACACTGTCAGCCTCTCAGAACGGCTCTTTTTTTCCTACCAAATCTTGTTAATGACCTGTTGCTAGTTAATAATTACCTAATTACCTACTGAAACATGTTCAATAGGAACACGTTGCTGGCCTCAAGCTCCAAGCATCTTATATGAACTTTAGCAACAACGATCAGCTGATAGGGCTTGTTTGAATTCTGCAGAGTGAACAGCCACAGGCAAAGCCGGCATCTTGTCAGTCAAAATTGCAGGTTTTTTAAAACAGATCTTTGAGAGTATGTATTTTGGTGTGTGTGTGCTCCTTCTTGTCTCTTTCTATGTAATTCTTTTCATCATACTTTTAGGTACAATCACCTCCAGAAAACAGATTGTACCCTGGTGCTGTGATTTCTGTGCTGATTTCATGGCTGACATGATGAGAATGTGCTAAAACCCTTGGTCGCATTTGGACCTTTTGTTTTTCTCCCACTGACCCACATACACCCTGATTAGAAACTGACCTGGCATTCAGGGGCGGCACCATGACCGGCCCTGAAATAGGGCATTTATACCACTATAAATGATGTCAAATTGATTTTTGCTGCAGGTCGAGAGCACCTTCAACTGGGCTGCATTTCTTTTTTGGGAGTTAAGACGCTGCACCGTGTGCACCGCAACCACCGAACAGCTCTTTTTCTTAATGTGTTTCAAAGGAAGCAGCGCATTTCTAATGCCGAGAGAAGATGCTCTTAGCATGCGTTTCGCCAAACTACGTGCATCTTCCTGCTCTCGGTAGCTACATGCCTAACTGACAGGGTGGCTCTTAGTTTTGATTTACTTCCTGATAGTAACCAAGTTTGCAGCTAGTCCTGATTATGACTGCAATATAAAGCAGGTGAAAGTGCTGAATGACAATAAATATTTATTAAAAGATTATGCAACAGAAAAATAACCAGCTGCAATAAAAGGAACACAGTATTTGACACAGTATTTGAGATTGTAACCACTTCAGCTCCGCACACACACACACACACACACACACACACACTTACACTTGTCCCATCTGGAATGAGGCTCCGGAGCCATTTTGGAGAGAAGCAAGATGACGGTTTGGAAAGGAAACAAATGACTGAGATCATCAACTTTATCTACATCTTTGTAGAGGTGAGGAGCATAACCGGTTCAAGCAGGCCGCTGCTACTGTACTGAATCCAAACAGGGTCATGAGACACCGCGGGCTGACTGAAACCTTAGCCAAGGTCACAGAGGAATAACAGCCCTTGTCTCTTTTCCCTTTATCCCTTTTCGCATGTCTGTTTCACTCGTTTATTCTCTCTCCATGCAGCGCACACATTCCCTTTTGCAAAGCAGCCTAAAGGCACTCGCAAACTCGGTGACTATGTAGTACTTGCTCAGCTGACAAGGTCTGACACCTCCTCTGTAAACATTTCTCCCGCTACTCCTTCCACAAGGCCCGAGTATTATATCTGAATGATGGTAACTAAGTGAGCCTCCTACAGCGCCTCAGAAAATCCTGCAATAGACTGCTCCTTTTTTTGAAATTACCCACAAGTGCTCTGCCAAACCTCCGTACAGTACAGACATGAAAGACGAAGCATTGAATGATTATTTTCTTCCCTCCCCTTCCCTCATTTTTGAATGTTATATTTTGACTAAATCCAATAACTGCAGCAGACTAAGCTAACTGTGAAGCATCTTAAATTCCCTGTTTTGATTCTGCATCCAACTTTCTTTTATCCACACCCTCGCTTTCAAAATTCTAGCCCGGGTTTCAAGGAAGTGGAGAAAAATAGCAGGTCTTGGAGCAATGCCTGGTGCTTGACTGGCCTTTATTAAGTACAGCAGGGCTCTCTGGAAAACCTCCAGAGGACCAGTGAGGAGAGGGAGAGGGAGGCCGCGGCAACAGAAGGACTAGCTCCGCCATCCCACCACTCCCTTTGTCTTCGCTTTCTTTCTCCCCATAGCTGTGCACCTGTCTCTTTCTCACCAACCCTTGCTCCGTCAACTCCAAAGAGTGTTTTCACTCTTTAAATCGAACTTTCCCGTCTTTGGTTTCTCATTCTCTCCGCATCGCCTTGCTCCTTCTTCTCTTCTGACATCCACATTGTTAAAGTCCAGTTAGAGCTCTCCTTCTTTCAGAGTTCATATTCAGAGAAACGCTTTCACATTTGTTCTTCCATATGTCGCTGAGCTATAGAGCCAAAATCGGCCTTCCTCTGCTACATCGCAGTACAGTGCATGTTTAAAATACTTGTAGACTTCCCTTCCCTTCCATTCAATACTTAAAAAAAACACTTTAATGAAATTCAAAGTATTCACTACTCGCTTAACTAAGTATATAAGTATATAAGTATATTAAATAGAGTATAGATGCTTAAAATGATGCTGCAGCTGCCAGTTTACAGTTGGTGCAAAGCACGGCAGCAAGGCCACTCATAAACACTCATAAACAGAGTACTCCAGAACTAAATCGGCTACCCAATTGTGACAGAATCTAATTTAAGGACATATCGATTTCTTGGAAATCGCTGCATAATATCTTTCTGCTTTATATTTCAGAACTCTTAACCTCTTATTCTGCACCCAGGCTGTCAGATCAGAGAATCAGGAGCTGTCACAGTTTCCACACTCAGGGCTTAAAGCTCGAGCTCAACTGATATTAGCTATGTGCATATCTAAAAAATTAAATAAGTTAAAGAAAAAGGAGTCAAGTCAAGGCAACGGAAAGACACGTTTAAAACATGTTAAACATATCTTCATATATGTCATGCTATAAAGTATGTGTACACAATCGTGACACAAATATAGCAACAGCAATTAGAAGTGAAACACAAACAAAACTAGAGTTGTTGCTCATGCTCACAGATGTCTGGTTTTTTATATATACATATATATATATATATATATATATATATATATCGTTTGTGTTGTGCTAGATAAAGAGATGGGAGAAACAAAGTTGAACCATGTTATGAGGGTTGATGTTGCATAATTTGCACCCTGCAACTTCCCTGTTGGCAACAAATGTTTTCAACAAACCCAACAATCAGCTGGTCTGGGCAGAGTCGGGACGGGCATAAAACGGTCATCCACGTCTTGTTGTGGCAATAAAACAAGATTATTTTTAAACTGAACTCTCACATTATCTTAGCAAGGACTCATAAATAACTGGGAAATCTGTTTATGCTTAGCGATTTAAAAACAACACATATCTGTATCGATATAACTTAAAAATGTTAAGACAATAAGTCGATAAGACTTAAAGGCTCTACTTAAAGCATTCAAAGTGCTCAATCAGCCCTTCAGTTTCAAAAATCAAACTTTGTCTCGCGTCATAGCCTGCTTTTGTATAACACATTATGGTCTATCTAGTGTAAATGTTCTCATTTTGTTGTTTCTAATTTTTGTAACTTCTGCCAGCCACCTAACTCCAGTTTTAAAAGGTGCTATAGAAATACAGTTTAGTAATATTAGCAAATTATTCGGTACAACCTGAAGAAATGTGGGCTACACTTTCTTTGCGCTATTGACATTTGCTGTGTCCCTGCTGTGTAAAGAGAGAAGTCATTACAGGCACCAAAGCTTCCTTGTATTTCAGAAAAAACCCAAGCACTGAAAATATGAATATAAAATGTACAACTTTATCAGGATTTCTAAGTATTTTAGTAGATGTACTTAATTGAAAGTTTTTGAAAAAGTTTTCATTTAAATAAATAAATTTGTCCAGTAAAAATAAAAATAAAAACCCGCCAAGTTTTTTATATGGAAACATGAGATTGCTCACTACAGCCTTTCTGTGCCCTTCTGAATGTGGCACATCTATCGACACCCTACACAGACAAATGCAAGACTGCATCAGGTCTCTGGTGTGATTTAAAGCTTTGTGTTTACCTTTTCATTAATTCTAGTGTGTGTGTGTGTGTGTGTGTGCGTGTGCGTGTGCGTGTGTGTGTGTGTGGACAGTAACGTTTTGATAGACTGCTACCATTGACTTGACCACAGCCACTCACTCTGTTGTCATAGTGAAAAGAAAAAACAGAGGCTACTTTTGGTTTCCAGTTGAGCAACTTGGTCCAACGTATCTTCTCTGTGAGGCTGTAGTGGTGGTGTGTGTGAGGTGGTATCACAGTGAGACCCTCAGTACTGAGCGGCATGAGTGTTAATCCTTGGCAAAAAAACAACAACAAAAAAAGCAGCAACGGAAAATAAACCAGAGCACAACCGAGAAATGACACCATCTCTCTTTCATTTTGCATACATTGCATTTTGCCACAGGTGCCTGCAACACCAAGTCTATTTTTCACACTCTTTGTCTCTGTTGAAGAATTACTAAGAATTGAACCGTGGGCGCCAGGAAGGCAGATACTGCCAACGGTGTCTCGAAGGTGTGTGGTGAAACTGAACAGACAACACCTCATCGCCACGTTTCCTTTGTGAGATGGCAACCTTTTTGGTTAAGAAGAAGCAGTTTGACTCAGGCTGTAGCAATCCACATCATGACGCCTTTAATTGTGATCCTAAAGTTAGCGAGGGGGGATTTATATCGCAACAATGACATACGCTGACTGTTCTTAGTCTGATTCTGCTAAAGCTACACTCACTATCCTTAAATATGAGGGAGGTTTTTTTTAGGTCACAACATAAAATGAAAACAAAGAGATTTGGGATTTGTCCATCTGTATTATATAACGCTGTTGAAAGCACCAACGAAACAGTGCAGTACAAAGAAAGTGTTAGATGCCCGTCAGCATTCCCGGGTTCACAAAACATCGGATTCATCTCATCTGGGCACTTTTGGCATCAGCGGAAATGTTGGGAGCCGGGACCCTACGGTTTGAATGCTGAGTCACGCACATGAAATGTGGCAGGTGTTGCGAGGTACTAGGAAGGTCCGAAGTGGTTCTGAACAGATGGCTCGATTATTAGTGTGGAGTCTATGATAGCCAGGTGTGTAAGTGGAGAATAAATAAGAGCCGTGCAGGTTTCCAGTCCACTGCTTACCTGTGCTGAGAAGCAGGAGGACCTTCATGGAGAGGAACTCGTCGTAGGTTAGCTGCAGTCGCACAAACTCCTGGCTCACCTGCCTCATGCCCAGACACAGGTCGTACATGGCCGACTGCTGCATGCGCTCCCTGAAGAGAGACAGGCAGAAAAAAAAAGAAATTAATAACTAGCAACTGTGTCGGTGTTCTGTTACACTCCTTTCCCCAGTACAGGCTCACATTTATTCTCAGTTCATTCACTGGTTATTTTCTATTTATTTATTTATTTATTTTTGTCGATACTAACTCACTAACAGGCTTCCTCGCTCTGTTCCTACCAAAACTAGTTCAGTCCAGTGAAACAGTGTTTCCACACAGTGCAGAGGAGGATCCTTCCAGTCTGGGCTAAGACCAGAATACCAAATCCCCCCAGATTGCAGATTGCAGAGCGCTGCGTACGGTCTCACAGCACAGATGCACCAGTTTTCCAAAGCTGCGGCAGACTACAGCAGACCCCGTATCTAACCCCAATCCCCATAAAAAAAAAAACACATTTGAAAAATTGTGTGTAATTCCAAACACATCCATGTTGGCAGAAATGGCACACATAAACATATGTTAAGTACGCATGTGCATGCTTACCAATCAGCATCAGTGCCTGTGCACCAGAGTGTCAAAAATACACCAGTTGCGTTGATTTGTCTCACTCCCCTTCTCTTTCACACACATTTTATCGCTAAAATCATCTTGGGTATGTTACACAACTCTCTCTCTCACACTCACACACACACACACACACACACACAAAGAAACGGGACAAAAAAACAGGAAAGCAAGAAACACTAGAAGAGATAAAGCACAAGTCAATCAGAAACACTCTCTGCAGATGCCACAGATTCTCTGGCTTTGGATGCCACTTTACTCTGCTATAAATCACCACCGCATCAGGACTACAGTAATTAAATGCAAGTGGTGCGCCTTGACTTGAAAGAGGTTGGACTTTTAACCACAATGCAGTGACACCACATCATTACACAGGCAGCGCGGGCGGAGACTTATTCTGATAACAACTACATGTAATATTATGTAGAGGGGACCGGGAGCAGCCGATTGGAAATGGGTGCATAATATTCCCATTAAAGCACAAAAAAAAAAGACACGCAACGCCTTTACAGTATTTACTGTGCAGCTGTCGGCTTCGCTAAGTAACTGATAAACTGTGACGTCTGAGCACGCCCGCTTCCCCGCTGTGCAGTGCCGTGTATGTGAGCAGTTTCGCAAAGTGCGGTATAATATCATTTGATACAACTTTGGGCTGGAGTTTCTAAAGTCTCCACACGTTTTCTCTATCGCTACCTCTCTCTCTCTCGCGCTCACTCACTCCCTTCCTGAAATCAATTTTGCTGAATCACTGCCCAAAATGAGCACCTGGTGTTGGGGAAGGAAGAAGCAGAAGAAGAAGAAGAAGAAGGAGGAGAAAAAAGAAGACAGCAGCAATCTCTCTCCTTCCCTCTCGCTTTCCAATTTCTCTGTATCTCTGTGTGTCTGTCTTCTTCTCACTCGGTTTCCTTTTCTTTCTCTGTTTCTAAGGCAAAAAAGGAAGAAGCACAAGACTGAGGAGAAAGGAGAGTTCAGAGTCTCCTTCAGCTGCGAGAAGCTCCCAAAAAGCTCACAAGAGAAGGACAAAGGAATCATTTAGAATTGAAATGAAATCACAATTAGTGTTCTCTTTTTTCAAACTCTCAAATATCAATGTCAACATAATTCCTCAAAAACTTTGTTAATATAATTTAAAAGTTCACAAAAGGGTCTTTGCAGATGCATCACAAGGGCTCATTGGGAGGACGCTTATATGTGTTTGATTGACAGCTGAGCAGCCACGGGATCAGTGGCACAGTTTAAATAACGCTGTACCACTGGCTACAGTTTTACACACTAAGGATGCACAATGAGTCGTGAACACTTGATAACAAAGAATAAAGAGAAGTTTAGATCAGCTGTTTGACTTTAGATATGTTTTTGAGCAGTTAAACCGTTCGCCCGTGTTCAAAATTTAAATTCAAATGAAAGTAGTAAGTTAGATAAATAGAAAGGAAACCAAAAATATAATATGGTAATGGATGGATTATAAAGCACTGTTTTACTCTATCTGAGATGTGCTTTATGCGACATGCCACAGTTATCCATTCACACAAGCACTTTTTAAATTTTATCTAAGTGCTTTATATCGAACATTCACACTCTGAAGAACAGATCAGGAGCAACACGGGTAACTCAGCATTTTGCCCAAAGACACTTTATCATGCAGACTGGAGCAACCAGGTACTGAACCACCAACCTTCTATGCTCTACCTCCCGAGCCACAGCCACCTCATACATTAACAGCTATAAGCAGAATAATTTTTATAAATCTATGATGCATGCAGTTTCCACATTTTTACAAAGTAAAAGCAACTGTTTGCACTCTATAATTATAATGTTTGAATCTAGGGCAAGTGATGTGATCTGACTCGGGAATTTACTGATAATAATGGACAAAATTTGACAGATGTACATAGCTTTTAATGTAAAATGAACATCCATGCTTGCTGTATTTAGACTCAATTGCAGACAGCTAAGTGAGGGGACAGGGTGCTCAATAAACGCTTTAATGCCCTAGGCCAATAAGCACTTTGTTGCTATAGAAACAAGTGGACACCGTCCTCTGCCCTGAAGACTGACCGGAGCTCGAAAAGTTATGGACAAACTGTGTACCCATATTTGACCTCAAAACAACAACAAACACGCACACACACCTTCGCTCAGAAAGAATCAACGGGGATGGCAGTGACATCCAGGCTGCCCTGATAGAGCAGCAAGCATGTGACCAACATCCAGGCCACCACCAACAGCCAGTCTACATCTCCTCTGCTCTGTCAAGCTTAATACCAGGCGCATCTGTCAAAGGGAAAGGCTGCTGTATAGAAACCAACACAGCAACTGCAAAGTATATATATGTATGTATATATATATATGCATATTTATATATAAATGATTAATAATCATTCATTATACTCGTGCTATTCGTTTTTTTTAAACATCTTTTCTCTGTGTTAGGACTTATTCAGAGCTGAATGTGTCACATGAACCATTCGGTTTCTATCACAGCGTAAGATTTTCCCCCTAAAACTGATTTCAAAGTAGGAAACACAATTCCTAACCTACTGTGTCTCATTTGGCGCTAAATGAAACTCAGGATGTGAGCTAAGCACACAGTGATACAACATGCAGGTCCCAAAAAAAAGGGGCTTTTACTGTAGCTGTGTTGCACGAAAGAGTTTGTGCTCCTATTTGGTTGTTTGTGTCTCTGTATTTATTTATTTGGGACAAACTGACCCAGTGACATTGACTTATACAAGCTATTAGTTGGGAGCTTTTAAAGCAGCCTCTGACTGAACATGCTCCTCTACAGCAGGCTGCCTAGAGAAGTTACCGTTCTCCCCTTTGATTAATTCTACAACATTCAATTCATCAATGGCCACGCACTGCAGCTCCAATCAGAAAATATATATATATAGCATATATATAGCATACGTTTCCTTTCTGCCTGCTCCCCTGCTCAAACATATTAACACAGATCAACTGGGCTATTGACTGCTCTTGCCAGGCTTTGATGGTCTGTGCCTGATGCAATTAAAGGACCATCAGAAAGTACAAACGTGTTTTCTTGTAAAGTGCCAGAAATCTGGCGCGAGATTATGACCTCGTTTAAAGTACATCCTGACTTCCTGAGAGGGAAGTCATTACCACAAAACCTCATTGTGGCCTTTTAGTAGCTTTTGGGTGGCTTAATAAAACGCTTAAAATAGCACAGACCCAAAATGCACTGCTTACTTCCTTATGTTTATGCATAAATTAGCATTTCATGAGTGGCTAAAAATAGAACCAGCCACTAATAGTGTAAGCCTGGCTGTTCACTCAATTACTATATCGACTACCGTAATTGTCGGGCTATAAGCCGCTACTTTTTGCACAAGCTTTGAACCCTGCGGCTTTTAGTCAGGTGCGGCTTTTCTATGGATTTTCCATGATTTTTGTCATATCATAAGACGATTTGTTTTGTTTGTTCCGCTGTTGTACGGCACTACGTTGCCTGGCGGAAGGATCGGGGTTCAAGAGTGGTATGTTAGTCACATGTCCGTCCGCCAGGCAACGTAGTGCCGTACGAAGTAGCACGAAAAACAAACTTCAAAGTAGCGCTACGCATTCAGCGGGAGTCGTGGATGACGAGCGGCGATAAACTTGCGAAAAGCAAGTTATGCCCAACTCCACCGGTGGATTCTGACAGCGTGGAAAAGTGCGAAAACATCCACGATCACCAACGGATTTTGAAGGGCTGGACTGCTGCATGATGGAGAGAAGGACACCGCCACGGCCCTTCTGAGGGTGTTCGACTCTGACACTGACAACGAGGATTTCTTTGGTTTTGAAAGTGACAACGAAGGAAAGAAGCTGAGAGTGGATGACGAAGCCATCCTGAGCCTGTTCGTTTCCGACATTGGAGAAGAGGACTTTGGTGGTTTTAGAGCGCAGGAAGAAGAGAAAGATGGTGGTGAATGACTGACTTTTCTTCTTGTTAAAGCCGTGTCACTGCACCTGAGCCTAAAAGGTAGGCCGAATCTATTTTCTGGTGTGCTGTAGGTTACTGTTATGTACTACATGTGCAAATATGTACCCATAACTTGTTTTTCAAAATATTAATAAAAGGGGTGTGTCTCCAAACAGCCATCTCTTTCCTGACAATTCCCTTTGTGCATATTCTCTTACATATGATAAGTCAACATTGAAACACCTGCGGCTTTTAGTCAGGTGCGGCTAATGTATGTACAAAACAGGATTTTCCCCTGATTTTAGCTTGTGCGGCTAATATTCAGGTGCGCTTTGTAGTCCGGGAAATACGGTAATTAACTACTCTAAAAACCAAATTGTGCTTTTTCATGTCTTTAATAGATGACTGAAATGGTTGATAAAGGGCATATCTCCTCACTGCCTTTAGTCTCAGTACTGCTACCTGCTAACTGTTACGACCAATACGATCTAATAACATGAGAGCCATGCGTGCGTTACATTGCAGATATGGAAGTGTGGACCTACTCGTTAAAGATGAGGTCAGGGGCAAAGTAGAGCATCTGTCCATTGGTGTGTTTGTAGGAGCGCCAGCTGAGGCAAAAGGAGGACAGACACATCCATGAGTACTGGATCAGGGTGATTTGGTCCTCAATGGGCAGGCTCCGGAAACCTAGCGCACATGAACACATGCACAGCAGACAGAGACAACGTCACGTTTTAAATGCAGCAAGGAACACTGAGTTAACGCATTTGGACTTAAGCAGCAACTTAAAGAGGCCTTTATCTAGCCTGGCACGTGTGTGTGTGCGCGTGCGTGTGTGCGCGTGCGTGTGTTTACTCATGTCTATGCATTAAGCGGCGTGTATCTGTGCTACAGCGAGCAGTTTTGTGCCCGTTTTTTATTTAGACATGATAACCACTGGGAAGTATTCACCCATTCTTGTTTCATGCAAATCCCACAAGGCCTCCAGATATTGGCATGCCATCTACGGAGCTCCAAAAATAGACTCAAATAGGAAACTTGCCAAACTCTCAATCAAACTCAGGCAAGGAACCCCTCCTTATCCGAAACACACAGGCCAACTAAGGACACCCAAGTGACTTATCAGGGCTTAGGGACTATTTCAGTCTATATGCGTGTCAATCTGCCAAAAACAATGATTTGTATGAAAACATTTGTGGGAAAGGTATGTCAAATGCCTGGCTGTCAACACCGTTTAGTCAGTTTATATCACGTTATGAGGGTCTTCTCTAAACTGTTACATCTGATCTGTGTGTGTGTGTGTGTGTGTGTGTGTGTGTGTGTGTGTGTGTGTGTGTGTGTGTGTGTGTGTGTGTGTGTGTGTTTTTACAGGCTGCTTTAAAGTTAACATCAGAAAAGTATATGTGCTTAATGACTGACATAACAAGAGACTGGGCACATTGCTGTTACTGACATTGCTGGCCCGTGTTGCCTTGCGTGTCACTCTGCCACATCCAAATGTAAACTGAATGCCGGCAGGGGGCATATCTGAAAGTCGAAGGTGCTCATTTTGACCCTTCTGTCTGGCTTCTATTTATATGTCCGGATATGGCAAGCAGACACCGTGGAGGTATCAAATATTTGCAATACAGCAAATTAAACAGGCTCAAAGAGCTACCTGTGAGGCATCTTTCATTATGTCTGCCACTGACTGGAATTTTAGGGGAACGTGTTTATTCCTTCTCAAACATTATTTTCTCTCAGCTTCCCGTAATCTGGTGTATATGAAAAAATTAATGAGAAAGCTGTTCACATAACAACTGGCAACACTGATGTAAATTAGTTTTGTTTTTTTTTCTTCTATAAGAAATCCTAATCTTGATTTTATTAAATGGTAAAATAGGATTCATCTCTAATCTTGTTGAAGCACTGCAGAATTATTTCCTGACCTAATATTTAAAATCAAAATTGGGTGCTCTGACAAAACTGGCAGTGTTTTATCCGAAAAAGATCAAAAGTGAAGATGTTGGCGTGTTGTCTTCATTAAAACCCCTCTTCATAATTACGATATAGAGTCCCCTCTGATTTATTAGGCTGGTATTTTTAACAGCTTACCACTTTTTTTGATTCAGCCATAAATAAAACTGAATATCAATTCTTTTGTTAGCAGTAAACTATAAGGCCATGCACATATAACCTACTTCTCTTACACATGTCTTTAGGACTGCTTCCACTCTTTTCCAACATTCCTAAACATTTCTAGCAAACATTCCTAAACAGCACTTAGGCTTCAGCCCTCTTGCACTAATGGTCACTAACCTGGAAGTACTTTGGCCCATTTCACCATGCGTACCATCTGCTTTCCAGCCAGGCGGTTGAGACTGGATAGCAGGTGGTCAGTGGTGTCAGGCTGTGAGTTGTCATAGCCAGAGTACACTTCTTCGGGCTCAATCAGCTCCAACACGCTGCAGATGGAGGGCGGCAGAAAAGGTGTGACCACCCCAGGCCTGTGGGGCACCAGGGCATTGGCAGCACTGGCATTCAGCTCCTTCTCTGAGGACAGGTAGCCTCCAGCGCCACCTGTAGCAGTTTGGCCATCCTTAGAGCCCTGCAGGTCCTCGCTGACTCCCTTCAGCTTCAACTTCTTGGATTTCCGTGCTGCGGGGTACAAAAGAGCCTTTACTAACAGTGTTAATGGTGGTATTTTTTCTATTTATGTGTCTATCTATGGGTATAAATAATATGCAAATGCAACAAGATGTACTACTTAAGTCAAACATTTATGTCTGCTGTGCTGCTATCACATAAAAAGTATTTGTTCAAGTTCCTGTTTACTCACACAATCATATAGGTTTTTGGAAGGTAGTAAACATTAAGATGCAATACAATCACCTACACTGGACTGTAAACCAGCTAATTACTAGTTATAACATTATAAGTTGTCAATACTATCATATAAGTGTTATTCTAATTTCCTTTTAAAATCAAGGTTAGTCAGTAATTTAACAGAGCCTGCTTCTGCCGGAGCTTTCTTCTGGCTTAAACTGAGGTTTTCATTTCCACTGTCGCCAAGTTCTTGCTCATCTCATCTCGGGTCATCTGATTCTTGGCATTTTCTCTTTGTTCTCTTAAAACTCTAACATATTTTGGCACATAAGCCTTCATAACTTCTCTCCTCATGGAGCTTTTTAAACAACAGATATAAGCATGTTTAATTTTACCCCTTTCTGCCATGTCTAGGGTGTAAAGTCTCATAGTATATCAAAAATCAACCATTTGTGGGAGCACAGCTGGTAAATACTTACAACTGAAACTTAACTAGAGCCAATCAAAATGTGGGACGTTGTCTGACGAAGGACAGGGTATGAAAATTATGTGCGGTCCCACATAAGGTGGGACATCTGGCCATCCTACTGCTGGTATAAAAAGTTCCTGACAGGCACTCTTGCTATGCCAGTGTGACTTCTCTTCAGATACTCCAACTTCCTCCCAAAGCCAGGTTTGTTTTGTTAACTGGTAACTCTAAATTAACTGTAGGTGTGAATTTGAGCATGAACGCAATCTATCACAAGGCTGACATAAAAAGACAGCCTTTCACCCCGTGACAGGTGGCATAGGCTCCAGCCCAGCCCTCATGCTTTTGTTGCTATAACCACCTTATCTCCATGTATTGCGGTTTCATTGTGTATCATACATCACAGTTCTGATGACGAGCCTAATTGCATTGCCATTAGCCAGATAGACAATAATGATGGCTAGGATTAGCTTTCTGCGAACGCAGTTGTAATACCTTGAAATGTAACACTTTCCTTCTGGGGAAGTAATTCCCCCAGACCCTCGTAGTAAAGGCAGGTTTTTACCTTCCTTATTCTTTCTCCATTTTCATCCCTTAAGTATTAAAGTGTAACGTGTTTATAGAGATCAGTTGAGCCTGAATTTTGCTTTCTAATACTGTCTCATTGTCAGGATTTTAATTTTTAAAACAGAGCTTCTAACCAATAAAGGACATCTGACCAGTAACCATGTGATGTTAACTCCTTGGGCCATTTGTGTGACAATGTAAATATTACATGTGTGACAATCATGGTGACGATGTAGGATCAAGAGAACAAGACCCGAGTCACGCAGGACTAGAGACCAGTCTGCAACCATCTGTCAACCACCATTTGTGAGTGAAAAATTAGTATTTCCCAACAGGTTGTGAGCGGTTGCTGGAAGTTGTTGGCAAAAAAAAGTATAAAGTCCCAATCACACAGGCCTATAGAGTGGTCAATGACCCCCTGGCAACCACCTGTTGTTAGGAAAAAAGGTATTCCCCAAGATGTTGGCAAGGACTTGGCAAGGACTGTTGTGGTTGCTAGTACATTGCTGCGGTTGCTCAGCATTTTTCCTAATATTAAAGACAACCGTGGCAAAGTGCTAGCAACCAAAGCAATCAAAAAATAGTTTTTCATTGTAGGGCAAGGGTGGGGAACTCCAGGCCTCCTGGAGGTTTTAGATATGATCCTGGGTCAACACACCTGAATCAAATGATAAGTTCATCACCAGGCCTCTAGAGAACTTGGAGACATGCTGAGAAGGTAATTTAACCATTTAAATCAGCAGTGTTGCATCAAGGATGTATCTAAAACCTGCAGAACACTGGCCATTGAGGCCTGGAGTTTCCCAACCCCTGGTAGGACCTTCTCTGCAACCAATTTCACTTAGCCAGAGTGGGACAACTTCACCTACTTCCAAGGCGCATGGAAAAGATGACATGAAGACTTCAGCGACACTTAATGTATTTGCGAACAACTTTTTTGGGTGACCAATGCGTTTCGGCTTGTGGCCTGCATCAGGGTCTGGACTTAGCCAGGGCCACCAACTTCCAGGAACCTATACTTGTCAGTCCGGGGGATACATGTTTCCTTAGCAACCAATGATTGTATCACGTCCAATATGGCAGACAACTCTTGAGGAATGTGTGCATGATCTTGTGTGGGAAACCTAAATAGCAGCGTTTTATTTGCTCCAAAATGTCAGCGTCTTTACACACTTTCTTCATCGCTCCAGCTTAAACTAACACGCGAGTCTTTGTGATGATAATTGGAAACGGAAAGTACAGTAAAAGCCTTCTGTTTTCTTTTAGAACAAAAACCCTCACGCTGTTAAATTATTCCCTCAAATATAAATGAAGCATTTCAGTTCCACTGATCTCATCGTGCATTAGACAGCAATGCTTCACCACATAATTACAACATCCTTCCTCATCATTAGGGAACCAGACAAAAAAGTCTATCTATTTTTTAATTTCAACTTGCAAAATGCACCTTTTTTTCCCCTGCAGGAATTACTCTTTCATTATATATCATACTTCTCTAATCGCTCTGTCATAGATGTTAATCAACAGCTCCAAACATGCTCATAGATAACCCCACGAGCAATACCCGACAATGTGTCACGTGTAAATGTGCAGACACGCCGGTTTAACAGCAAACAAGTTTTAATGTAAGCATACATGGCTTGAAGGAAACAGCATCTTTTTGAGAGAATCAAGAGAGAGCTTCAAGGGTTGTGTGAAAAACAGGTCGTCCCTAATCAGCTCCCGCATCTGTTCTTTTTATATGTTTTAGCCAGAGTTGTTTTAACCCATAATAACTGACAGAACTGGTTTATTAGCATGTAAACTACATTAACTACATTTTAAAATCAACACCCCAGCAGGTTTTCTCTGACCAGGCAATGTCCTCACCTTTTGTACGGAGTCCATGTTTGCATCCCTGATAATAAGTATATTTGTGCAGCTTACGTGGTTTTTATTTTGCTTTTCGATATCTTACTTTATTCCGTCCTCACGATCAAATTTATCAGTGCATCACTGGAGCTGCACTACATTTACGACTCCGATGCTGATTCAAATCGGCAGCTCCGAGTGCGCTCACAGCTGGAGTTAAAAAGCGCCTTTAAGACTTTAAACCAGCTTCATAGTAGCCTTAATAACAGTAAAATGTTGGTTTCAGTAAAGCCGGCTAACCCAGAGTTCGATTTGCATCATGATGCCAGCCCCAGGTCTCTTGTAGCTGATGCTCTGCCAGCACCAGAAAAATGAAAAAGACTGCTGTCCTTTACGAAACATGAAATTGTTTTTCCTTAATGTTAGCTTTCAGGCAAACTTCACTAAAACGTTTTTAAATGCAGCAGCTTTCTTTACTGGTCATCACAACAGAATTGGGGACAAACAGCTGAGGCCTCACTGGTAACCTTAAGTTCATTTTTGAGTCACGGTTATGTGATGTCTTTCAACACCTCAGCACTACAGAACGATGATATGTATATTCCAAACTATGTATGCTTAAGGTGACAATTGTTTGCTTTTAAACTGATGTCTTGCTATACTCGCATGCGATAACATTGCTGGTTTTACAACTGTTGCCTGTGGTGAGGCCTGAGGTGCATTATCAGAGGGTAACCATAACTATAACATCTGACTGGAGTCAGACACTGTAACCGTTTTGTTTCTTGTAGTTTTATGTGCTCTGGTCTGATCTCATCTGTGTCTAAATTTTACATGACAGATTCAATAAACTCGAGTAATGTACTTAAACCTAGAAATTTGTGTCTATTGTCTTGTTGTGCTACATTTCATCAGACACCAACACAGCTGCTTCTGACATATTAGAACACACCTTCATCCTTGCACCCACCTATCTACTCCTATTAGCCGGTGAGGTTGCTTATTACTGACACGTTCGCCTCTTCTCAGTGCATAAAAAATGTGTTTGCTTTCAGATAATATGTAAAAATAAAACAGTCAGCTTTTGCATTTCTTATCACAATTATAACTGTTTTTTGTTACAGCACACAGATTTTTCTTATCAGTGCATGCAGTGTAATATTTACAGACACCATTGTAAACTATTGAGTGTTTACAATATTCCAATTCATATCAAGCCTCTTTCTTTTACTCAGACTACTAATTACATGGAGAAAAGGATATTGTTTGCTAACGTTAGCAGCTAACGCTCCACCTTTTTTTTGATTCCTGAGTTCACTTGCTAGACGTAACTGCATGCTGTTACTTCAAGCTAGTTTTCCTGGCTGCCTATTGTTCTTAGCAATAACGAGTTCTCTTTCAAAGCTGTTTTTACCAGTAACATATAAGGCACACGCAGACATACCCAAAAACAGTATAAAACACGGTTCTAGCTTCCGGTTGGAAAAGTGAGCGCCTTCAACCTGCACTTTACCCGAAGCCCACCACATGGCGATAGTTGTGATTTCAAAGAGCCTTCCCGTACTATAGTTCACTGTAAGAAAATAGCTTTCTGACTTGACCTCTGTAAACATTTTTCTGCTCATTCTGGGTTCATGCTGAATGAAATATTACATCTATTTTGTAAATCCAGGTCATACTATGTTTCAAAAAGAGGATTTGCCACAATAAGCTCATTTGCTTGTGATTAACAAGCCATTAGCCAATTAACAACTGGTTTTACAGAAAGACCCGCCTCTCCTCACCACTGTCTGTTTTTTTCTTCTTTTTATTCCAAACCAAGACGAGGACGGTGAAATTGCTAATCTCGGGGCATCAATCGAGACTATAAAAATCAATGCTGTCTACAACGACACCTCACAAAACTGTTGGGGTTACCACAGCAGGTAGTTCCCCTATGTTTCATTTGACAGATTTTTTTCCCTCTTCCTGACTCCTTCCTGATTTCTGTCTCATCCTGGGATCAAACCAGAGCTTCACTTGTTGCCAAATGTATAAACCACTGTTGAGCTACATAAAGCTGTTGCTACTCTTTAGCTAATAAATAAATGTCTATAAGCTAAATTTTCAGTGGTATTACAGGTTTGTTTTAACGATAATAAATATTACATATTTGATACAGTTACCAAATTTGCTACTTCTTTGTGCTCTCCACTCTCACTAGGTTGGTGTAATTTGCATGAGCTGCTTTAAATTCATGTAGCTAGTCCATTACTTTTTTCTTAAAGTTCTTTAAAATGATGCTAATTTGTTGTTTTTTATAGTTGCTTTCTACATATTTGCACTTACTGTAGCTGTGGGCTGAACTGACTAACTCGGTGGTGCCTGTACGATAGAGCATGATTAAGGGGTTATCCATCTGTGGTCTGATTTATCTGCTCGAATCACTGCAACTCATCCTTCACTCATGATTCTGATAATGTTGCTTCTGGTCAACTCTGCCTCTTTCACACGGAGATGCTCCAAGTTAAAAGAATCAGCCGATAACTAGCTTAATGTTGCCAGGACAACCAGTGGTAGCCAAAGTGAAGGCAGATGACTTCCAGATCGAACATGCGTCATGGTACAGATCCCATGTCTCTTGTAAATGATGCTATAGCGGCAGTAGGAAAAAATATTCATAAAAGGGAATACTTACACTTTACACAGCATGAAATAATATTATCATATTTGTTGGCTGGAAGGCAAACTTCACAAAACAAATAAACAAAAATAAAATTCTGATATTGAAAGAGCATTACAAAAATATGTCTATTATTAAGTTTTGGGAACATGTCAGCTTTCTTTACTGGTCTTCACAGCATACAGTAATTAGGTATAAACAGCTGAAGTCTCTTTCAATGGATTACGCTGCTGCTACTCAGAAATACACTTGCTGGCAACCTTAAGTTTTATTTATTTGTGACTCATGGTCATACGATGCTTTTCAACACCTCGTAGAAATACTGAAAGAAGAGAGCGAAGAGAGTGTTCAAGCTGTTCAAACTACTTCAAGCTATGAGTGCTGATACATGTGGCTAATTACTGGAGGGTATCTGTAATCAGACTACTTTTTTGGTGCCATTTTCCAGTCCCATGTGTGCTGAACTCGCTGTGCTGAAGGGCAGTGTTTAATGTGACTAACACTTTATAATACTGTGGCTTCTATCTCACTCTGGTATTCTGCTTTAAAATCCAGCTTCACCCCTGCATCCACCTATAGACTTATTATCCTCGTATACCCGGTTCTTCACAGACAGTGAACATTGTGTCTGCTCTCAGACCGTTATAATACACACCAAAACAAAGTGGGCTCTGTTCCTATAATACACTAGCAACTCACTATTACATCCATTTCATATTGTTTTGTTGCCTGAAATATATAGAGGCAAATTAAATTGTCTGTGGAAAAGTAAGCTTCCAGAAGTTTATAGGACAGAAAATGGATCTTAAAATCCTTTTCCGAAATTGATTTTTCTAATCAGCGTCTGTTTATGTGAGTTTTGTTATACTGTGAGTTGGTTGGCCGGCTTGCTGGATAAACTTTGTCCCAAATATTGGATGTACCTCTTCAAATCATAGGCCTTATAACAAAATAGGTCTCACTCTCATTTAAAACGTTTGGCATTTCACTCTTATTCTGAGGAGTTCAATTCAAGTGGCCATTCTTATGGTGTAATTCTGAAGGTTAACATTTTTATACCATCAAAAGTTATCGTATTATAAAAATCCCTTTTAAAAAAAAGAGTATAATAAGAGCTAGAATTTCTTTTACATGGCTTCAGTAGTAGTTGGTGAATATTCAATTGTTTAGTAAACCTAAAACTATTTATCCTATTTTTAAGGTGCTTTTTACAATATCCAATATGCCTTTATGCATATATTTCATTGTTTATCTAGTAAATTGCTAAAATCCTAAAATGTGTCTGTACAATTTTAAGCAGAGTATTTTTTTTATGTGTTTACATTTGTGGTGAAATTCACTTCCCTTTGGGAGCGTAGAATTGGAAACCATTTGTAATTTCAATCTCTCTAATGGAGTGAAAATCTATCAAGTGTGCTTTTAGCTTTGCGCGTTCCACTGTGACCCTGAATTGGAATATGCCTGTGGCAAAAAAAATGAATACATTTCACTTAAAAGAATAAATAAATAAATAAAACACAAATTTTCCCCGCTAACATACAGTGTCATACTTCCTTATAACACAATGCTGCAACTTGTCTGCAGGCTTCTTTTTTTTTTAGCTTGTACTGTATATAGTATTGTTGAGCTACACCTGCTGTAGATGCATTATGCATATTATATTCAGACACATAATATAAACACAAACATCCTCTGACTCAGCATCCCAGGGCCTCTTGTGACTATATACGGATCTACATTTATAATTTCCATGAAGCAAACAGAGGCTGACTTAAATGCCACATCTGAGACAAGTGACCGGGCAAATGTGTAATGAGGATGTGACTCCTTACCTCCTAGGTTCATCCCAGCCTGGAGACACTTCCGTACACGACACGCTGGACAGTTTTTCCTTCGGATCTTGTCAATGATGCAGTCGTTTCTCCCAGCGCACAGGTAGTTATGCTGACCTACAGGGAGACAAGACCCTGTCAGTTTGATGATGACAATCCTGAAGCTTGACACAGAATAATAGTGATATTTTCAAAGTTTTGGAGAAAACAGGTTTTTTTTGTCTGTTTTTGTTTTTTCTTAGAAGAAAAAAAAAGTGAAGCAGGAGATAGAAGCCGCTTACTTATAGAGGTAGGATAATAGTTCTGAACATTTTCCAGGAAATATACAACCAATTACATGAATGGCAGGAAATGTTTCATTGTAATGTCAGATCTCTGTGAGCCACTGTAATGTAGGTCATCAAGGTAAGCTGTAAAAAGAATGTGTGGCAATATCGGTTTTCACGACTGTGAAAATGATTAAAATTGTGATTATTCCGCTCTCACCTATGACTAATAGTGCATTAGACAGTAAATAGCATGAGAGTTTTTAGAATTCGCCGGAGCCAGGACTCTGACTGCAGCTAGACTATTCCTGACAGTGATGCTAACATGGCGAGAATCCCTCCTGCCTCCTGCCTAGCCCTGAGCTAAACCCAATGATCTCCCATTTCAGAGAGCTTCCTTCCGCTCCACTAGCTCTTCACTGTACAGCTCCGCTCTCCTCCTCCACTCTTCTCCTTCGCTACGCCTGCGTCTCCATCCCTCCTTTTCCACACGTCCGCCAGCCTCAGAGCGCCATACGCCCACACACAGACAGGCTCATGCACATGCACACATACAGTCATTCACTCTCACTATCTCACATGCGCACACATGCACATACAGCCAAAGCTGCTCCACTTGGCAATTTCAAAAAATAAAATAAATAAATAATGCAAATCTTGTATCTGATTCCACAAAGAAATAAACACACACACACACATACACAGGGACTGAAATCACAACCCAACCCGGGTGGAGTGGTACAGTGTGCCATTGTGACCCTAATGACCTAAGTATAAGGCTTAGCTCCCTCAGGGCTTATGTTAAAACTGTGTGTCCCTCCCACAAACACATACATGGTTGCGCGCATGCAAATGCTTGCATGTCTGTGCATATTGCTCCGTATTTTCCCTTGCACGTTTGTTGTCAGTTGTTTGTTTCTCTCAAAGTACGCAAAATTTCTGTCGTGGATTGCAATGCTTTTAGTACGGGAGCTCGCCGTGTGGTGTTCACATGCAGTTTATCTCCAGCGACAATGCTACTGTGCATTGCATTTTGTTGCACCTACAGTACAGTATCTGTATTTGTGTGTAGGACTGAGTAGAAGTTGTTTTCTGAGCTAGCGGGAGTAGTGCGCAGTGTGTCTGTCTGGCTGCTGCCAAAAGCCAAGGAACCGAGCTGCAGGAGGAGAGGCAGCAGCTGTAGCCCCACCACTATTTCTGGCTAAATCACATGACCGTTACATAAGCCCATTTTTCTTGCTCTAAAAAACAGTAAACTGCGACACAGGATACACAACGCAGCCATCCCATTCCCTGCACCCCCCCCCATCCTCATCCACACACACACACACACACACACACACACATGTTTACAGTATACACAATCACACATTTGCGCCTCTTTAGGCCAGACCGAAAGGCAGTTCCGAAACTCTGGAGTCCTCGTGTCAACTGTTTGGCTCATTCCTGTGAATCTTGTTAATAATTGTTAGAGTGAAACACACTTTAAGAGCCAGCCAAAGTCGCAGTCCGATGGTGGATACGTGTGCAACTTTGTGTGTGAGTTTGTGTGTAGGTGTGTGTGTGTCAAGCATGAGAATTTATTTATGCACACTGTGCATGCGCTCACATATACTCGCGCAACATGTTTATCTTTTAAATTACCTCTTGATTCGTGCAGAATGAAGAGGAAACTCCCATAATAAAAACTGAGAAATATTAAATATTTAGAAAATACGAATGTAAGGACCAATGCATTACTAGGAAATTCTTCTAAGAAGGAAATTTTCTTTCCAATTGACCTACAGCACTCTGGCCACTCAGGAAGCTACAGTTCGGCTGCTCTCGAAAGCGAAAATCAGCTTCAGGCCTTTGCTAAAATACAACCTTTAACCTGACATATTTAAATAGCCAATAAACACAAGTGGTCAGACCCCTGTTTGTGACAATAACCTCACAAATACAGATGCAGACGCACATGGATAACGGCACCGAAGAACACTTGCCAGTGGACGCACACTTCTTCACTGGGTACCGTTGCTGTGGACTTAACTAAAGAACGCAATCGTGGACGACAGTAATTTAATTATTGACCAGCAAAGCATTTGGCCAATTCTGTGATCACGGTTCATTGGTGTTTATGCAACCTATCATTACACAGATACCAAAATAGCAAACACAAAAAAAAAACGAACAAAAAAAACAGAGATGTAATTGTTGTCACCAGTGAGCCAGCAGTATGCAAATCACTGCCTTGCAATGGCATCGCTACTCCGCTTCTTTGGACAGCACACAAACAGCTGTGTTGGATGAGGCTTTACACAATTAGGTTTGTGCTCTTATTTAAAACTACTAAATCTATGATGCCAAGTGGTCCCAGCTTTTAGGCATTTTTTTCTTGCAATATAACTATGTGAAAACTTTCTGTCATCTAAAGCATGTTTTGAAAATAATTCTCTGCAAATTGATAAGTATCCTGATCGCCTCTGCAAAGGATGAAGACATTTTTGCATAATTGTGGTGGTATACCTATTTTTAATGAAGAGAGCGGCATATCTGCAGCAGCACTTTCTAACGTAACGCCACTCCCTTAGTGCTGTATCTTTAAAAAGAAAAAAAGAAAAAACAATTACCAGTGAAGACAGTGATAAAGCCCATCAGATTGGCGGCCCTTATTTGGTTGAGCACAAAAGGTGTAACCAACATTGAAGTCACAGAACAAAGGTATCACCAGGGAGTAGGAAGAGATGGAGGTCAGATTATATCCGCTGGGGAGACATGCAGGTCAGCCTAGGCCAGAGGAACTGATGGCATGGAGGAAGTAGTGCGAGTTATATCATCACACAAGCACCAAAACATATGGTGTAGTTGTTAGTGCCACAACAGGCTTTATAGGACAGTAGACAGTGTTATGTATGTTGTTTTTATTGCTAAAATGAGGCATTAAATAGAACATAGTGAACAACCACTTAAACAAGAATATAATATGTCTGCAGTGCAAGATGTTGTTCAAGTGCACAATTTTAATATAAAAAATAATTTGTAGCCCTCATGTATTGTTTATGTATATGAATATTCCTAAAAGAATGCATAATTTAACAGTATTTAATAGTGTAATAAGATATCCCTTCTAATATCATTACAGGTCTATTTGCAATCGGGGCGACACACATGCTTAGAGTAAGTCATTTTTACCCCGAGCCGTACACCTGAATTTCTTTCCTCTTGTGCCTCCGGTTGTGTCTTTGCTATGCAGTTTCTGATTAAAGGATGTGTGATGTGGGGAAGGTGAGATCGGGACAACACTGACTCCAGCCGTCGTTACATGAGCTCCTTCACACACAACCTGAAGCATTCACCGAGGAGGCACTGCAGGGAGGCCTTTCTCCCTCCCCCCCGAGCCTGAGCTGAGCAACGGGATTGGACAGCAGAGCTGTCAATCCAAGCAGAAACCGGGCAAGACGTGTCCTCAGACGACCTCTTCCTCTGAGGAGGCAAGGAAGAATGAGTTTTTCAGATTGACACGAGCGCCACGGAAACCACGGCCCAGTCGGATTTTTAGAGCTGAATGAGGGCGTAACAAGGTTGAGTAATTTCTCGTGTATCACGTAAACCCAAAGTTAAAAAAAGAAAAAGAAAGAGGAACAGTAAGAGCAGCTAGTGAGCTCCAAGCATGACCTGGTATTATTACGAGGAGCAGACATGCCAAGCCACTGATGACATGTGAATAATAAGTTGGCGCTGAACGCTTCAAATGTGCGCCACATGGAGCCGTTTATTGAGTGCAGCTGTCTTGTATCAACAAACTTGTCTTTAGAGGAGTGAAAGCAGGAAAGAAGCACATATGAATGCATTCAGCTATTTCCACATTTCATTAGCAGCGATGGCACATATTTACAAAGCGCTGTTATGTCAGAGGGTTGTTTTCTGCAGCGCAGGACTAATCCATAACCTGAAGAGTTAACTGCAAGACATTTACTGCAGGTTTGCATGACAGTTTAGTCAATAACATAAGTACAGCTGCCTTGTGAGCTTCATAAGTCATTCTATATTTATTTATCGGACAATTAACATGCCAGATGTAACGGTAAACACAGTAAATGTCTAACAATAGCTGCCATTCTCTAAAAGATAAACTGGATTATTTGTAGTAATTGCTTATCTATGTACTGATAATATTGGTGTCACAGCACTGTGTGAGAACGTAGTTACTAAATACTACTGAGATGGGGTTTTTTTATTTTTTTTTTTATGTGTTGCACTTTGTAGACAGTTTCTACAGGCTAAATGCCAACATTATTTCAGCCTTTTAGCCAGAATAATCCAGAGTACAGTAGTTTTAATAATGCAGTTTTCCCACAGACTGAGATACTTTTTGTGTATTATTAAAAATTAAGATCCCGTGGACAGACTCCAACCTTATTGGCTTTGACTGCAGCAACCAACCATATAGTCTCTGTTCTGCTCTGCAGTGCTGACACATGAACTATCTTTCCACCTTTGTCAGGTTCAAGTTAAACTGGCCCGAGGCTCACAATGAATCTCTGCAGCACATCTTATTTGTAGAAGAAGGGCTGTCATTGCCAACTGCAGTCCAAGACAGCAGGACAAGAAACAGCCAAATGATAGAAACAGCTAAATGAAATCGAGGTTTCTCACAAGGCGTCATACGCACATTGCTCTAGAGTTGTCTGCCATATTGGAAGTGATACAACCACTGGTTGCTAGGGAAAGATGTTTTCCCCGACTGGTTAGTCAGAAATTGCTGTTTCTTGCTTCGTGAAATCGGATGCAAAGAAGTTACTGCACCAAAAAAACAAAACAAAAAAAACCCCCCTAACTAAAACAAACTTTTAGCAGTTGATTTGGTTCCTAGCAGGTTGCCACGGTTGCTTGTAGTTCTTCACATTGGTCTGCAAATAGTGCATTTTGGGAAAGTGTGATGCGAACAATCCAGAAGTGGAGAAAGTTTACCTTCAAAGTAAAAGTTGTGCCTTGTGAAATATGTTAATTGAAAGAGAACCTTCCACATTTCTGGTTTGTGTCACACTTTTCTGTTTCATTAAAACTACAGCTGAAGTAATATACCAGTGACCGAAACAACCACAACTAGGCTTCATGTGTTTGTCATATGGTTGCAGACCAGTCTCTAGGCCTGTGTGACAAACCTTTTCCCTTGGTTTTACATTGTCACCATGATTTATGTCATCAGTGGTATCCTGTTGTTAAAAGGACAAAAATGATGCTGAGTGAATGGTGCTAATGCAGCTGGGTGGCTAATCCAAAGTGAAAGCAAAATGTGTAGTTTGAGCTTAATTCACAGTACTGTATACCACAGTGTTTAAATATCATTTTGCTTATCAGTCATTGTGTTGGGTAGTTCTAATCTATGAATGGCAGCAGCAGCAGGTACTCTAATAAGTTGTTGTTGCTGCCCTCTGTATTCTAAAAGGACGTTTTGCCACCAGCAGCCAGCAGGGAGTTATTTTGGACTATCTAAATGAATAGTGATATAGCTGTAATGTCAACAGCCAATTCAACAAGTTTAAAAAAATGATTATTTTTTCCTCCCGCAGGTTATAATTGCTCCACATAAGCACAAATACACGGCATTGTGATTTAATTAACGGCTCAACCCCGACTGCCAACACAGCATCTCGTGGCACTTTGATGCCTCATCCCACCAAAGAGCTTGAACAAATGTCCTGCTAACTCACACTACTAACACAGTAAGTCAAGACAAATGATAAGAGCACTTATCTACATCTGTACTACGAATAGAAACGTTTGCCCCCACACGGTACAAAGTGTCGTAAACTTCAACTTTTAATGTAGCAACTTGATTGGCTTATATGTTTCCCAGTAATCAGCAAAATGCCCGCTTTGGCGTGATGGACTTCTCCCACTGATTGCTATTGGGGATTATGTAAGTGCCATGTGTTTCTCATGCAGTGCCTCTGATATACATTTATCCCGTGAGCGTTAGCAATTAGAGCAATTAATGTTAATATATAATAATAAATACATTTTAATAAATCATATTAATGCATACTGTATGTTGTGAGGTAAGAATGAACCGAGGGCTGTTTTTTTTTTTTCTTCGGCAAACTGGGAGCCAGAGAGTTCTCAACACCTAATTTAATATTAATATATATTTCACAGGCTCATGGTTCTAAACTTTATAGTGTACAGTTGGCAGCACCTTCTGGTAGATATGACAACATTAAGTGGAATGAATATTAGTCCTCTTGAGGAGAACTGTAAGTGAACAGATTTGGACAGTGAAGGGCCCATGTGGCCAATAGATATTCCAAACAGATGGTCTAAATGTAAATCTAAAACGTAGACTTCAAAAGGATAACCGTGCTGAGGCCCAGTGATGTTAAAAAAGAGAAGAAAAGCTACCTAGCAATGACCTATATGACTCGAGTAAAGAGAAAACCAGACTCTTCACAATCACAGAATATCATCTGATTTGTTGATGGCTTCAGAATGCTAGCTCTGTAGTAAGGGCTGTGAGCCAGTTAGTCGTCTAATGAGCTACAGCCGACCGAAAACTTGTGTCCCCCGAGGCAGGCCGTGCCAAAAGAAATTAAGCATGGGCTGGATTATTCCCCTTGTACAGATGCCCACTCTCTGCAGTCTTCTTTTATATCTCCCATGCCAAGTCTAAGTTTTTAACTTTGAGAGAAAAGAGGAGGAGAAGGAGGAGGAAATACTGGGAGAGGGGCGGAGTGAAACGTCTCCTCACGTCCTGACTTACACCTCTCCGGCACTCGCTGCTGACACATCATTTTCCATCCCTCTCCATGTTACTTACTCCCAGCTCCTCCTCTCTTTATCTCGATCTGCGTCTGACTTTTTCTTTGTCCTTCCTCCCCCTCCTCCCTCGCTGTATCCGTTTCACCGTCCTCTATCTCTCCTCCCTTTGCAAAATCCTTCTCTCACTATTTTCATCCTTTGCTTCGCTCTCCATCCACCTCAGCAGCGGCAGCAGTAGCTATTGAGGGGGGTCAAGTAAGGTAAAAGCTCACATGTCTCATGCAAACTTGATGACATAACACCACTCTAGGGGTTGCTTTCATAGTTTGCACAGTTGCCTTTTTTCTTTTTTTGGTTGTGCAGAATCAAGAGGAAATCCCCCCCCCCCCCCCGAGAAATACTGAATATTGAGAAAATATGAATGTAAGGATCACCGTGTTAAATTTGAAAGGCATTATGCAATCACTGAAGCCTTTTCTGTGTTTTTATAAGAGCAAAAAATACGGTTTTAGCACCGTAATTACAAAGAGAAGTGAGCACTTTCCGGTGCCTCACCTGACTAGCGCTCCCGCACAAAATCCGATCTTGAGTGTCTGCCGCCGGCGTTGTGCCAGACAGGCTTGAAGCAAGAACAACGGCACGTCTGATTCGATAACCCCAGACACATAATCTGGTTTTAGGTCTCTACGTAATGACGGTGTGTAAATATCATCAAATTAAGGCATGATTTGATTGGGAATGAATGCAATTCCTTCAATGGTCAGGAAAACACCTAGAGGGCCTGACGGCTGGCTGGCTAGCAGCCTTGTTTGCTCCTGTTTTTCCCCCCCCCCGCCTTCACTGGGTCTGTAAAAGTGTGTTTTGCATTCAAACACTCATCTAAATGAGTTAGGCCAAAGCCTCAGGCAACAGGCACAACATGAAAAGCACATTATGACTGGTGCTGATTTTCCCCAAGCTAAATATAACATAAAGGGCTGCTGCTGGAGACTAACCTACTGAATTGCTTTTTTCTTCCCCGATGACTCACTCTATAAATGTAATGCCTAATTTTGGTCATTTTAATGATATTTTAGGAATAAATAAACAGATGGTCTAGTGAGATTAAACAGTAGTTTGTTGCATAGATGCAACAGTATGGTGGAAATTTTAAAAAGCAACTATGGGTAATAATTCTTGCAAAGTACAGTGTGCTGAATGTGTGGAAAGAGCAACTTGCCACCATGTCCTTGTTTAAGTGAGCTCTTTAAAATGTTGTTGTTACATCTGAAAATGACTTATACCATTTTTCTCATTAACATTTTCCCCAGCTCCTACCTAACATAAGAGGCACATTACAACGTGAGATTAAAGTCATCCGTCTTTTTACCTGGATAAATCACCGTGGTAACTTGTGCTGGACACATAACCTGGCAGGGTTATGCAGTTAGTGGGGTTAGGTTAGTTGTTGACTCTAAATTGCTTATAGGTGTGAATGTGAGTGCAAATGGTCGTCTGTCTCGCTCTGTTAGCCCTGCGACTGTCCAGGGTGTACCCGCCTCTCGTACTGTGAAAGCTAGGATAGGCTTCAGCTCGCCCCACGAAACCCTGAATTGGATAAGCGGAGGAGAATGAATGGATGGGGTGGCTGTCGCTCAGGAGGTATAGGAGGTCATCTTCTAATCGGAATGTTGGCGGTTCAATCCATGACTGCTCCAGTCTACATGTCAAAGTACCCAAGTTGCTCTGAATGTGAGTGAACATTAGATAAAAGCACTTCAGCATAGAAAACAAGCTGGTGTGAATAGGTGTGAATGGCTGAATGCACTTTTCTGGTCTAATTTCCATCTTATTTGTTGTGTGTTGCATTTTACTGTTATATTTTGTGTACCTTACAGAATTTGTTGAATTTTAATTTCACCACTTTGTCACCACCATTTAACAGTATCTCTGATTGCAGTAGGCGACACTCATAAGGATAGTCTTGCGTAGAAGAAGAGTCACATGATGCGTGAAACAGAAAGCACGGCTTAACAAAGAAAGATGGTTACCATCGATGTCATACCTATTATTTCAGACTGGGTTTGAAGTTTTGTTAGTGTCCTTCATAGCATATCACTCTGGTATAAGATCCTCCAAATAAGCAGAATATTGGCCAATAAGTCTGAGAGTTGTAATTGTCAGTTAAAGCGATTCTCTTCATTTATCTGATATTGAGTGAAATAATTAATTAGAAATTCCTGCAACGTAATAGAACAGTATTAATGTGTCTTTTCTTTTTTTCCTGTATAAAAAATATGAGAGTCCAAAGCACAGCAACGAAAAGAGGCAAACGGAACTAGCGTCTGAGGCTACGTTCACACTGCAGGTCTTAATGCTCAATTCCGATTTTTGGATCAAATCCGATTCTTTTTTTGTCTGCTTGTTCACACTACAAATAAAATGCGACAGCAAACGCGCTCTAGTGTGAACCCTCAATGCGCAAAAGAAGACGTCACACACAACACGCTCTGTTTAGACCCAGAGCAAACAGTATTGTTTGACTGATGGCCCTTAATATAAAGACTTCAGATTTTACGTTTCCCAATTTTTGCTTTAAGTTATTTTGTTATTTACATAATAATGTAAATAACCTAATAATGATCCTTATTTCTGTTTTAGAGAGGAGCGGTGCTTCAAAGGACAGTTGCAGTAGAATTTCTAGAACATCAATTAAGAAACACATTCGCCAATTTGAAAACACATAAGGCTGCATATGCTGCAGATACAAAAACACTGACGTCAACTAATCATCAATGTTGTTCCAAAAGAGCAATCAAAAGATAATGGCTCCATACCTAGATTCAGCCAATTACTTGTTCATTATTTTTTGTGTTGCCACAAATGCGGTTATTGTGTACTTGGCTTGTACCAATCTCTCTGTTTGCCTGTTTCCTGTACTCGCTGTGTGTTTCTTATGCTGCATACTGTGTGTGCTATCAACTGGTCGATATGTTTCTTGATTTGCTTGCTGTTTTACTTATTATCTTGTCAGAGAGGTGGTAATGTTTTCTTGCACTCCCTTGTGTTTGCTTAATCTGCAGGGTTTTAAGCTCAAGCCAGTGACATCTCATCTAAACGTGGGACGATGCCATACCTTCCACAGCTCTTTTGAAGAAGACCTTGCAGCTTCCGCATGTTACGACTCCGTAGTGACAACCTGATGCCTCATCTCCACAAACCAGGCACACTTTGGCCGTCGAGGACGGTTGTCTCAGTGGCGAGCTGAAAGGACACACATAAGAGTTCTTCAGACGAGGCATAAATTAACAAGGAATACTCAAAAGTCAACAATAAAACCAGGGCTGACTGTCCCCTTCCCATCTGCATTACGGCATGATGCGCACTGTGAAACATTCTTGGGTTTTTACAACCCACTGACAGTAGCAGCACAATGTGGCTAGCCATAAAAATGTCTGCCAACCGGGAGAGGAGGGCTTTACGCTCCTCGGATTTATGGTTTCTCCAAGCTTACCAGGATGACACTGAAAGAATTATAGAGGAGATTATTTAAATTCAATAAGCAGAGAGAAACAGAGCAGGGTGTCAAATTTAAGTGGGATCCAAAACACCTCTTCTCTGGCATGAAACCGGACTGGAAAAAGAGTTCAGAGGTGGACTAAAATGTCAAAAACCACGGTGGAACAAAAGCCCTACTGTGTTATAGGTAAAACTATATATCGAGTTCAAGGCCAAAGATCGCAGGTGTGATTCAGCACTGACGTGTGCTGTACTGTAAATAGCATGACGTGTTGAATTTACTCGAAACAACGCAACAAACAGGCAAGACAACACGAGTGATGAGTCTGCTGATCTAAGGCGTTGTTTACTCTGGCATCATTTACTTCTTTTACCACTGACTGATTCCTGCCATTACAGGCTCATTAAATCGCAGGATAAACAGTATGTTCTTACTAATGCGCTGTTAAATGGGAGAATTAGTTAAGACTTGCAGTTTACCCACTCCTGAAAATGAGACCATGAGGGTCATGGCGAGGAGTGTCACTGGTAAAACCTGATGTGTGCTGTCAGTTTCCACCTGAAGAAAGATCATTATTTTTATATAATGTTTCTGTCTGCCAAGCCTAAATGTGGACCATTCCAGGAAGATGTTGGATAAAAGATCGAGAATCGAGACGGTAGAAGCTAATTAGTGATTCTAAATTGGATGTAACTTTTTAAAAAAAATAAGTTTACATCTGTAAATACTGATGGACTGATTCACGAGGTGGCGTTCTAGACCCAAATCTCTTCTGATAGAAGAAACATTTCCATAAATCTGATATATATCGTCACCACGGGCAACTGTGTATTATCAATGAAGTAACACTAACATTTTTTCCCATCATTTAGTCTCATTTAAAAACCCTATCCAGTTCGCAAAAGACCACAAACTATATTTTCAAACAAAAAAAAAAGTCCTGTCTTATATATGTATTGAATTCACAGTATTTTAATATAAAATTTCAATCTAATGAGTTTTAGGTGTTGCTCTTTGTTCTGCAGATTTGATAGTTTGAGTAAAACTGGAACGGGTCTACATTAATCAGCTGTCTTGTAGTAACCACTAGCACAGCTGTACTATAGAGTGAACCGGTTAACATTTACGTTCTACGTGCACAAAAGTTTTTGTCACGTCTAGACACAGCAGAAAAAAAAAATCAGGACATTCACTATAACCTTTAACAAAACGTTTCCCTTCATGCTCAAACACACACAAAGAACACAATATGTAGATTGGTACAAATAGAGAACACCTTGTATCAAAACATTGAAAGTGGCCTCAGCTTCCCCTTCTTTTCTGTGCTAATTACCTCTCTTCCATCTCAATCAATAAGATGCAAGGTGATTGTCTGGTTAACATTCTCCGTACATCCTTCATCAAACCAGCTGCCAAGCGCTCTCTTTCTCTCTCTCCCCCCTCCCCTTTTCTCTGTCTCTTTCCCAGTCTCTTTCTCTCATGCACACGCATTTCCTCCAGGGGACGAGCTGGAAAGGGGTACAGCAACAGCACACTCAGATACAATCAGGACCACTGATCTAATTCCCTCTTGTCCATCTACACACACATTCAATTTGTTAGGACGCTTAGAGGAGTCTCTGGTGAGGTGTTTGTCTGACTTGATCTTTCTGGCAGCGGGCCTCACGGTTTCAGCTTAATGTGAGTGCAAGTGTGCGTGCACAAATCGAATACGTATCAAGATGTGTTTCCAGCATGTTTATATGCAGAATATTCCCCCCATACATTGGCCTTTTCACACCATCACCAAACTGCATTAAGGGGAAGACAATCCAATCCAAGAAAAACAGCCCCGGAAAGTTTCACGGCCAAGAGCAACACGAGGAGCAGATGAGAGGTCTCTCTAAAGTATGCCTCTAATATCGAGTCAGTGGTCAACCTTTTAATAGTGCCGCACATTAAAGCCTTGTCGCTGCGTGCCAGCCTGCCTGCCTGCTGGTCCACCAACAAGGTGACTTCCCCTCCCTCAGAGAAGTATATAGGTCATTTGCTCTCTCTGCTTATGAAACCAGAGCAGACAGGCCAGGCTGCAGTGACTGTGCACCAACGTCTGCCAGTAGCCCAGAACCAAAAACGAGCAGCCAGACATTCCCAAATCAGCCGCTTTTAGCAGCCTACAGTTTACACGTGCAGCATATACAAAGAATATTAGCAATTTTGTAACAATTTTTTATAAGCTTACAGTAAATGCAATTATGGCCCCTAGCTGAAACCAAAATGGGGATATAGTGGTTATATTTTGTGTGTCTATCTTTGACTACTGGGCCACAAGAACACAACAAATGAATGAATTTCCTTTTTTTTGGCCTGCCAATTTAGTGGCTTGAAATATTAAGTGGTCACAGTTTATGTCTGCTTTGATGAAACTTGAATGATGATGTGCAACTTGGTGAAATGTCTTGTTAAAGCTAGATGTCTAAAATGTTAATTCCCACAGCCTCGTGTCACATTTCATCTTGAATGAAGACAAAAAAAACTGAGTCAGAAAGCAGAGTTAATGGTGACTTAGTACAGATGTTCTTTTTTTGGGAGGGTAGCCCTAATAATAGTTCTAAAACAATGCACAGGATGATTGTTTCTGCAGAAACTTCTGCAGGCAACTGCTGTGAACCGGGAACGGGGCCTTTTTCTTTTCTTTTCTTGACCCCTGTCTTCTCTATTTCTGGGTACAGTCTCAGACTAACTCAATGGGACTGACTGCACAGATCAAAGGTCTCATTCTTCGCTCCAGTTGCTTTTTTTCCCCTTCTAACTGAAACCCCAGGGCAGCAGTTTCATTGTTTTCAGTGTCCTTTCATCTTAAAAGATAACACACAAAGCTAACAACTGATTTAGTTGCTGTGTATTTCCCATGAGGGCCCAGATGAGTACGAGTACACAATGCCCGATTCTTCCCACCAAAATGTACAAACAGAAATGTGTGTCTTCTACTTGCTCTTGCTCCCTCCTTATCAGACCAACGTGCTGCTTGGGGAAGATATTAATGAAAAAGCCAAAAATGAAAAGAAGCATGTTATCTTGAAGGCTGAGAAAAGCCCACTGCGCCCACCAAACTGTGTGAAGACCAAACCACAGGACAGATGTTGCTCAAATTGGCCTCGTGTTTTTTTTGTGGGGTTTTTTTTTTACGAGTAATTCGGATGTCACACTGAGAGCATTCTTCAAATGGTTCAAATATCTCCACCCTCTCTCAGCTGCAGCAGGAATGCTCAGTCATTAAGAGCTACAGCCAGGAAGGATGGTCATTTTAGCCACAGATTTATCAGAACCCGGAAAACTGATAATGACTGCAGTCACTCACAGCTGGTCTCTCTTTTTTTTAATCAAGGAGTCTTCTTTGGCCCTAGTGCAAATCCTCCGATAGCCATAAAAAAAGGTCAATACAGGTCACAACAAAGGGGCAGCAATCATTTGACTAAGGCATAACAAAAACAATTAGTTGCTATAGAAACCACGCCGTTGAAGAAAACTAACGAACGAGGGAGACATATAGAGGAAGTCCAGTTATTCTGGCTTTATCAAGATAACATCATTATGGGTGAATAACTGGGCACGAAACGGCTTTATGATGGACGGCAGCGAGGCTTCGTGGTTAGAAATGAACCCTGTGACCCGCATGCTGTAAGTACATTAGCATGACAGCGTCAGTAAACAAGCGAGTGAACCACAGACAGGGCACTGTTATACAGAGAAACAATGTCCTCATCACGCATGTTACACCGCCTGTCGCACACAAACACACGCGTGTGTGCTGAACTGTGTTTACACCGCTGTACAGCCGGCCGCCTACTGTAAAGATAAACGCACTGACTCGCTCATTCTAGAGGCTGATTAAGTGCCACGGCCTCCCTGAACCTGCCCTTCATGAAAGAGAAGCATCCTTGACTCTGGAAAGAGAAAAAAGGGAAAAGAAAAAACAGCTTCCACGGTACAGTACCTCTCTACAGTCTGGCCTACAATATTTATGTAATACACACCCTGGCATGCTGAAAAACCTTAAGCTAGACCAGTTCAAAGAATATTTATGTAACGCATAACTTGGCATGTTGGGAAAGGTAAAGGTAGATTAGTTAGAAAGAGGACGAAATGGCTTACATAACCATGAGCAGACAGTATAAACATTAGGCTGACACCCACTCGCCGCCTCTCAAAGGGAGAGAGGTCTTATGGGTAGTGTTAATGAGCCACAAGGGATTTATTTTTCCTGGTGAAGGTGACCCTGGCATTGGGCAGAGAGTACCTGAGCATACAGAAATATGAGATTTCCTCTTTGCTAGGCTTGTGTTACACATGTGTTAAGGTTACAGTATAATCTACTCTGACTGCTGCTTTTGGTTAAGAAAGAGGAATCAGCCTTAAGATGTTTAGCACACCTGTGAATGTTTATTGCCTTTACTTTTTTCTTGTTACATTACAATTGACAAAGAGTCAAACTACAGGGCTTATGTGAGTATAGCAACAGCAAATAATATGTATTATGTCAGCCGTGTTTGCATTCCTCATGTTAAACCCAAAGCTGTCATGTTGTCTCGCCTCCATGGATTATTCCCGCAAACTTTAGGTGACCTTACCCATGACAGCGAAATCACATTTATCTTCCTTTTAGAAATCCACTGTTTTGACTGTAAACAAAGGCGTAGAAATGCACACACGCACGCAGACACGCCGCCCTCTTAAGGCGTTCACACCGCCTTGGTCGACGGGAGGTTACAGACGACGCTATCGTTCTGATCTACACAGTATCCAGTTTGGACTCAACATGTCTGAAGCTGTACCTGTTTTCAAATTCCATAAACAACTTACAAACATCACAGGCGCTTTTTTTGGCCCAACTTTAACCTTTTCTTTAGCGTGCAGCTGCAGCTGAAGGGCCCAGAGGCTTTGTTTTTACACAAGCAGTGGGTACCTTTAGAGCAGCGGGAGGATAACTCACCGGGTTTAGAGTGGCCGGAGCCGTTGAGCATTTCAACCTCATCTTAATTCCTCACCGTCACCCGCATTGAATGAAATTAATCACCTGAGATATTTTGGCTAAGTGGTAAAGCATGCGGGCATGAATCTCAGAAAGATGTGGCAGGCTGTTATTATCTGGTGAGGAGGATTATCATGGCTGGAAACTCCTGTAATTCGTGCCTGCTGAGGACAGAGAGGGACTGATCGCATGCATCCAGTATAAAATTAGACACTGGGAAGCCAGCGGATGCCCAAAACTTCATTCATGCTTTTTATGTTGCACCTTTTATTTTAGGTATCCAAATTTCTGAGTACTTCTCCTGAACCAAAAGCTCAGGCTTCAGGCTACTCTGATCTTGCCACACATTTCTTTATATGGTGATCTTCTTGTATTCATAATTCAAAGTTGTATTATAAGCAATTAAATTATCCCAGCATGCAAATAACTGTCGGTGTGTGGTGCTACCATACGTTTGTTTGGTGACAACAGGAGAAAAAAAACAAACAAAAACATTTTACTAGCTACATTACCTTTCATGTTTTAGGATAGGAGATGACATTTAAGCACATTTTCCACACTTACACCTATTTACAGCACAGGGCAAATATTTCGTGCATCAGGTAGCGAATGTTTTGTTTACCGAGCTGAGATGTGCTGCTGTCGTCTTTGTTACTGTGAATATTTGTGCTGCTCACTCAGATCAGGCTTGAACGTTTATGGGTGGGTTTGAGAAGTTGCCAGTTTCCACTCAAGTAAGTGAAAATATATTACTTGGTTGCAGGGCTTAGCGCTGTCGCCTCACAGCAGCGAGGTCCTGGGTTCAAATCCGCCAGCTGGCCGGGGCCTTTCTGCGTGGAGCTTGCAAGTTCTTCCCTGTGCTTGCGTGGATTTCCTCCGGTGACTCCGGCTTCCTCCCACAGTCCAAAGGCATGCGTTTTAGGTTAAATGTTCACTCTGAATTGGCCGTGAGTGTTGAATGGTGGTCTTTCTCTGCATGTTAGATAGACTGGCAACTTATCCAGGCTATAATCTGCCTTTTGCACTATGACAGCTGGAATAGGCTGCAGCCCTCCCACAAGCCTGAACCGGACAAGCGGTTAAGAAGATGGATGGATAGCTGCATAGTGTTTTTTTTTAAGAACCTTCACACCAACCAAAGGATGAGTTAGCGTTCACGGGGTTAAGGTGCTGCCCCTTGGCTGGCTTCCTGAAGTTGACCAATCAGAATAAAGCTGACCTTTAGAAACGATGGCCTAAGGAGCCCTAATATTGCCTCTTTCCAGGCAGAGGCTCAACTCAGGAGCTGCATAACAGGCAGAATGAGTTAAATAATCTTTTCTCTCTTTTCCACTCTCCTCTCACCCAGACTGGTTGAGGCAGATGGAGAGCCTTCCTGAGCTTGGTTTGCTCTGCGGTTTATTTCTGTTAAGATTTTTGTCGCCAAGCGCTTACTTGAGGGAATTTTTTTCTCTGTATCGCAAGATCACTTTACATTACGTTAAAAAATGTATTTAAATACACTGAATAGGTAAGGACTTTTTTAAGAATAAACTGTGAATCATTTTATAATATGCAAAACAACTCACTTTCTACTGCTCACCTTCACACGATAGCAACCCTGAGGTATATACATCATCCAATATTAAGTCTCGTTGTATTTGTATTCATATTATGTCACTATATTTATGTTATCGAAGTCTTTTTATGTGCCATGTGAGGGAGTATTGCTTAATTTCATAATTTCATTATGCTTGCATAATGAAAATAAAGAGTCTTGAACTGAATCATGCAAAGCCACAATTGTGGAGTCCCAGAATAAAAAAACGAGCGTGATATGTTACGCTTAAAGTCTTTGTGAGCCTTGGTGAGCTGCTAATGAATATTCGTGTGCATGCTTTCCATACTTTTCAAACTCTACATTAAAAGTTTAGTGTAGCTGTGATAAATTTCATCTTTACATAATGCTACACGAAAACTAGACAGTTCCTATAGAGTTCAAGGGGTCAGCACACCCACTCATTCATTTGACCACACGCAGTCCACCGAGTTCATGGGGTAATGTGCAAAGCTTGAACCAGGCCAAAGAGATCCAGGACTGCAAGAAACTTAATTTAGATGCATCTTGCATCCCCTGCCTTAGAAATGATGTATACGGACAACGGATGAGCAGAAGTTTGGGTGCAAGTCCCACATCTTAAAAACTTTCTCCACTTGGAGTGTTCTTTTTCAGACTTGAGTGGACTCGCCTTCAGAAACCTGTAAAATGTATTTTTCAATAACCCCGCAACAGAAAAAAAGGCAACAGCTTTTACTATGCTGAATTCATTCAAACAAAACAATCCTACTACTCATTTGCTGAGCTCTGCAGCAGCTTTGGCAAACCACCTCCTCGAGTCCCGCAGCATTGTCTTTAAAGCACTGGAGAGCTTAAGTTCCTCACGTGCTCCTCACACCAATCTGTTGCTGCTTCGCTAATTTTCTGTTTTTGAGCTGCCAGTTTTCAAAGCTGCTCTGGACTGGAATCGGAAAACAGCCACAAAACAGCTGGGAACACAATTCGGCTGACATGTTGAGAAACTTCATTGTTGGGCATCAGGTTGACTTCCAGATATGGGAAATTGAGAAACAATGCAAACAAGGGGCCAGTGATAAACACAAAATGATCAGCACACAAAGGAACATGAAATTCCACGATTAGAACCCGAACTCGCATTTCCCTCCCCAACCTAAACCTATGTGATAACTGCAAAAATAAGCAGGACAGTTGGCTTAAATCTAACTAAATACACAAAGGGGAAGTTGTTTTCGTCACCTTTGTGAAGCACGGCTCGGGAATGACTTGAATCAAACTCACTGCCACGAAGGAAAACACAAATGGACCACTTCAAAGTCACGCTGATAAATCTGGTTTTGTTACAGAAGCAAATCCTTTGATTTCAGTGGCATGAATAAACTCTAGCCCCGACCTCCCTTGATGTTCATGTTTCAGCTTTATTTCCTGCTTACTGTGCTCTCTCTCACTCTCTCTTCCACCAACTCTGAGCAGTACCTGGCTCCTTACGTACTATTTGTCTATAGCCAGATTTGGGCCCCGTTGCCTGCACAGGAAGTGACCTCCAAACTCAGCTTAGAGGCCCTAGGACAAATGAGAAAAACAAATCCCTAGACAGGGAGATTATCTTTAAGGGATCAGCCCTGACCTGAGCCACCTCCATGCCACAAACTCATTAACCTCTGTTCTCCACTTTCTAGCAACAGCTAGTACGCAGCTGACTCCTGTTTACATTGACCTTCCTGTGAGCAAGAAGGGTCTACTGAATAAAATGAAAGTATATCATAGGCCAAAGGTTGGCATTTCAACTCTAAAGCATGTAAATGTAAAAGAACTGAGCTTGTGAGTGCAGAGAAATGAAATGTGCCAGAATATTTTATTCAAGAGATGACCTTTTCCTTTCCCTAGTGATTCAAAAAGGCCTCACTCTGAATGTAGGTTAATGTACACTGGCGCTAACACATGTTGCCAGCAACCCTATGCATTGGCTGTCACATGTGATCATCCTTAACACCCACCAGTCATTTACAATTCTGCCAGGACAAACGTGTCAGATGAGCAGACAGGGAGTCCAGTGTATATACAAGGGGAAACGCTGCACACACAAGCCATAGTACATTAAGATATATACTGAGAGACAGAGTTAGCAATGGGGCTGTCAAGTGGATCTATTTAGGGGCTTTATTGTATGTAGAGCTAATAGTCAAGCGGCTCACTAAAGTCACAGGGTATGAAACCTCAACCTCAAGAAGCTGGCTGTGCACAGGAGCCAACACCAAGTCTGGGGTTGGCCGAGATCCAGGTGGTTAACACCACAGCTTACATTCTGCATGTCGGCTGCTGTGAGCTCCTCTCCAGTCAGTCAGCGTTTCTATAGCATCTGACAGGTTCAACAGCAGAAGAGCAGTCTTACGAACTGCTCGGAGTCTCCTTCCTGCCTGCTTTCAGCCACTTAGTCAAACTGCTCCAGACAGCAACAATCAGGAGCCAATCAGGTAATGATTGTATATGGATAGAAGAAACAACAACAGTGAAACCTCACATATTTTCTTTAGACTTCTATGCACCTAGGAGCAGTTCAACAAGGTAGTCGGTTAGAAAAGTTTCCATATTTCACAGTTTTGTGTTTCTTTTTTCTTCTCCAAGACAATAAGCTAATGCACATTAACCAAAACTGTAAGCGGATACAATGAATAGTTCAAAGAATCATGTCTACAGTTTGTCCAGGAGCACTGAGCCTGCTCATTATAAATGTTTACTCCCTAAAAGGTCAACTTAACAATTCGGACTTCACAAGTACAAAAGGTCCCATACATTTGGTACAGATGAACACACACACACACACACACACACACACACACACACACACACACACACAATGTTGGTGTTCATCTCCGAAGGATTACAGGCCCAGATGGTCTCTGGATGAACAATGCAACACCTGCTGACGGACATAGTGCAATTAGGTTCTCACATTAAAAAAAAGAAAAACTACTGCAAAAAAGGAGAACCTAAAGTGAATCATCAAAGGTACACATATGCTTGTGCTGACTAATCTCACTCTCGGCTAATCTCTGCATGACAACAACCCTAACCACAGTTTAATCCGACACCCAGTTGATCTTTGATCAAGGTCAGCCCTTAAAACCTAAAACCAACAGATGCCTAAGTCTTCCGACTCTCACTCTGTAACTTTATTCACATTCGGCGAGCATCTGCAGCGAAGATAAAGAAGTATCGCGTGTCATGTTTGTGAAGCTGTCTCACCTTGTTCCTGCTGTTATGCTATGAAATGTTTTAAGCAGCGTGACAAACAGAAAACAAATACTCTCTGATTTCTCATTTCAAACAAAGTGAAACTTGACCAGACAGGCTTTAACGAAGAGGAAACAGAATAGCTGAATGATTTCACTTAATACTGTTTTCATGAAAAAAGAAATACGAGGAGCTCAGCGGTGCAGGTTTAATTACATGATTCAGCAAATCAAGCATATTTACCTCTTGCATCTCTATCATGCACCAGATGCACCTGGCCATCACTGCCCAGTACCCGGACTTGCTCTAATGCCAAAGTCTATTTCACATGTTGCACAAAGAGATGTGTGCTTGCTGTGTGCAGAGACAATATAAATGGTAAATGGCCTGTATTTATATAGCGCTTTACTAGTCCCTAAGGACCCCAAAGCGCTTTACATATCCAGTCATCCACCCATTCACACACTGGTGATGGCAAGCTACATTGATGAAGAGTGGGAGGGTGTGAGTGGCTGAAAAATCAAGGGACACTGTTTTTACCCACTGTTATCAGCATACATCATCACTGCACTTACACAACTTGTAACACGCATGGGATCCCAATTTCCTGTTCAATACAAGAAGTTAAAAATAGCATCAGTCATTGTAACCTTGGCTCAGGTGAGACTGGCTTCACAGGTGTAGTTGACTATAGATCTATATTTAATAAGGTGAAAGATTTGCAGTGGTGCATGTGGCTGCCCTTTCAGAGCTCATGTCACCTTTTATGGCCAGCCACTTCCGGGGATGATGATGAGTGATGATGAGGCACAGGAAAGGGAAATGAAAGGTAAAAAAAAAACATTCAGTTCAAGCTAAACACAAGATTGAACCTATTTTAAATCAATCATTTTAAAATTATAAGTGATTTTGGATATATTTCTCAGAATGTTTGTCAAATAAAAAAGGCAAACAGTTTATTGTCAAAAATATAGTGCATGTTCCCCCTTGTTTGTATAAGGCTAGCATTGCCAAAGGGTGGCGGTTATGGACCTATAAGCTGTTTGCCCATTGACATTAAAGAACAAAGACAGAAGCTACTAACGACCAACCTCCAGAGCAGGAAAATGAAGCTAACGTTGAGTATTATATATACTATACTCATTGGCTAATGACTTATGCTTGACAATTTGTTAGCCAATGAGCAAGTGCTCTTACAGTATCATGCCCCCCCTTTTGTAGTTTCATACTGTAGATGGTGACTGTAATAACGCTACTCTCACGGCTTCAAAGCTGCACGTCAGAAACAACAGGTACATAGTTACTATGGCCATATGTGCATATTTTATACCGTCTATGAATGCAGCATGCTAACCTAGCTACCTAGTGTTACCTGACTTAGCGCTCCACGCTTTTTTCGTTAAACGGTAGCATCTGGCTCCCAGAAGTCATTAGCTTCAAAATGTAGATTGACAGATAAAGTGTGTGTGACACTGAGAGACTGAATGCTACTGTATAGATAAGAGAAACCTGGAAAGCCAAAAACTACTACAGCCATAATAAATTAAAGCGTCTGCACCAAAGATGCAATTTTTTTTTTTTTTTTCAAATTGAAAAGCTTATCTGTGGTAAACACCGTGTCAGGTATTACAGATTGTTCTTTTGGTGTTTAAGTGCAAGAGAATTTTGAAATAAAACATCCTCTACAGTATACAGCGCCAGGAACTTAACCAAATAAAAACAGCAAAAATTCTCACGCGTATTCACACTCATTTCACATCCCATCATTTTAATATCAATCATTTGGATTTCTGACAGTTTTTAGTGAAAACAATAAAATAATTATCAATAATTATTTAATTACTTTGTTACTATATTTCATTATAAATCTCATATATTGCCAAAATATAATTCACTTGAATTATATTGGATGGATGGATGGATGGATGGATAAGTTGTCATATAGTTTATAATAATGACTTCTGGCTTCTCAACTGGTTCTTGTCTTTATCTTCAGGATTATCGTGAAGAAAAATGAATATTTAAAGAAATTATGCCACTAGAAACCAATATATATTTACATTTTCTGACAGTAAGTGGATTCATTAGTAATTATTAATTAAATTCAGTTTATCTCCTTGCAAGAACACCTAGCAATAACATACTACATGATGAATATATCCATATAAACCCTATGCATAAAAGTACAAGACACATGCACAAGGTAAAAATCTCCTTTCATTTTATAATTTCCCTTCATGCTGCACTTTTAATAAATTGTCAGGTTTTACCACAAAGATGTCCTGTTCCAATAACACATTAGCCCAACCAAATACTCCAGGGGCCCAGAATATCTCCCACATTTTCCATGTGTGGGAAATACTGTTGATTCAGAGGTTCTCTCTTTCCTCTCACTCCCTGCTGCTCTTCCCCTCCCCACATTGTGTATACACTTCATGTCATTGTTTGAGGTGTATGAAACTGAATTTTATGGTAAATACATAACATTTTGGGCTCATTGCATAAATATTTAAGAACAGGAGACAGGCCTCAGGTGGAGAAGACGGTGAAAGTCAGCACAGTAGCATATGGTAAGGGTAACTTATTTGAGAGGTTTTTGTTATTATGAAGATTAAGATAAAAAAATAATAGAATTAAGAGTGCAGCTTTTCTAAAGATAGATCTTTTTCTTAAGGAGACTATTCAGAGTCCAACCTGAGAGGATTTTAAAAAATATTTGAATTACATTTTTTTGTGAGCAGCCGTTTAGTCTCAAGTGACATGCTGAGCTCTTAAACAGGAGGCCGTGGGGATTTACACAGTGAACAAAGGATTCCCTATTGAAACACTGCTTTGTGCAGCAGAAAAGCAGCTTGTAGCTCTACATTTTCTATCTATTCACTGTTCTGCTCCATGTTGCGAAGCCCGCCAGCACTAATGAGTACCTTTATAAAAGGAAATAGAGCGTAATTGCTTTTTCTGAGACATGAAGAGACTTGGGTGAAATTGGGAAAGATGTCTGTCAACCCACATAAAGCACATATGGCATGCATACTATACGTTAATATACAGTACTATGCAATAGTCTTGAGGCACCCCTCTTTATATTTCTTTATATTTTGATATGCAAGTGATATCCAAGTGCAGTGATCTATTAAAAAAGTGTGCAAATATACATAGAAAAGCAGCATATAAGACAAAAAACAGAGTTTGAGCAATTCTAACGATTTTAAAAGTGAATATTTGGCGTGACCACCTTTATCTTCTATACAGCCTGAACTCTCGTAGCAAGTTTTCCTCCCGTTGAACTTCTTTAAGAGTCTTCAGGAATAGGTCTCAGCGTTTCTTGAAGGACATTCAAAGCTCTTTGGATGTTTCTGCCTTTTGTTTTGTTCTCTGTCATGATGATCCCACACTGCTTCAGAAATGTTGAAGTCCGGGCTCTGAAGAGGCCAATCCATGACTGATATTGTTACACTGTTTTTTTCTATCCATGTATGCTTCATGGTAAATGGCCTGTATTTGTATAGCACTTTACTTGGTCCCTATTGGACCCCAAAGCGCTTTACATATCCAGTCATCCACCCATTCACACACACATTCACACACTGGTGATGGCAAGCTACATTGTAGCCACTGCCACCCTGGGGCACACTGACACAGGCGAGGCTGCCGGACACTGGCGCCACCGGACGCACTGCCAGTGCTTTACTGCATTGGTTTGAGATCATTGTCAAGCTGAAAAATGAAGCTGGTGACAATCACATGCTTTTCACATGGTATTGGATGGTGGATTAAAATCTTACGATATTTTGTGGCTCCATTTTTCCATCAATTTTGCAACACCAGCACCACTGACTGAACTGCAGCCCCAAACCATGACAGAGCCTCCATCATGTTGGACCTGACTACCTCTGTTCATACTAACAATGATTTAAACCCCAAAATTTAAATTTGGATTCTTCACAAGACCTGTTGCCATTGATTTTCAGTGTAGCTCTTGTGTAATCTGGAATACCTCCAACTTATCTCCCTATTTCCCTATAGAATGGCTTTTTGACAGCCATCAATCCACAGAGACCATTTCTGATGAGGTTTCAATTAACAGTAAATGGATCAACTGAAGGGCAACGTCCATCTCTCAGGCCCTGTTATCTTATCTGGACTTTTTCCTATTGCTTAAGGACTTACAGATACTGGTCATGTGCTTTTTAGGCCTGCCATTTCTTCTTTTATGCGGCACATGTTGAGTTTCCTCAAATTTCTTAAGGACACACAGCAGATCATGCCAAGATATACCAGGTTTCCAGCTAGCAGCTCTTTGGGAATCACCTTGGCATTTTTTGAAGATGATTTTGAAGAAGATAAAGATATAATTTCAATGTATTTTTTGCAAAGTTGTGTGTTATGTGTACACTCTTGAGTTAGATGTCTATTTATGCTTAAAATTTTGAGGTCAGTGTTAAGTGGCTTAACATACAAAAAATCTTCTGAAAATGGTCAAGTGCAAGGATCGGTCTAAAAATGAATGAAAAAGCAGCCAATGTCTAAAGAAAAACTTTGAAAGACCTTCAGAAAACCCAAGAGAACTGCTGCTCAAGACCACTTTGAATTAAATTACAAGTCTGGCTCCTTGGAGGCAAAATATAAAGAAATGAGGGGTGGCTTATGGCTTTTGCACAGTTCAGAACATGACTGGTGCGCCGCATAAAGATTTTTGACACCAAACTAACAGCTGATCAGTGTGCCACTAACTCCCCTTTATGTAGATTTCCCCCACCCATCCTCTGTCTGTCCACACAGGCTTTATATGAGGAACCCTGTCATAACAGCCATTTTGAAGGGTGAGGCATGCCCCGTTGCACTGGGATGGCTGGCCAAAGTATACAAACCCTAGTTACTGTAAATTCAGAAGAACTGCTATGCTGCTCTGAACAGATGTGTCACCATCAAACTCCACTGGGAAACAGAGGTCATGATTTCCATTTACACCTACTTCTCCTACACATAGATGTTATTGTTTAAATCCTTGCTGGTGTAAGCAATTTAATGTAAAGCAGGCATATGCTTCTGTCTGTGTGGGTTTTTGTTTTTTGTTTTTTAAATACAGAAGTTATAATTCCCAAAAGGCTGAAACTTGAAGGCCCGCTGCTCCACTGTAGAGCCTGTGCATTTCCTTTGAGGTTCAAGATGAAGGTTTCTCTTCTGTTCTGAATAAATCAGCAACTGGCTTGCCCCGTCATTACAGAGAAACAACGTCTCTCTGTTTCTGTAGTTAACTCGCGATCCTTTTAAGCAAAAGACAAAAGCTTAACTCTTCAGAAAAGAAAAAGTCTTGTTTTCTTTTTTCTTCCCAGATGTGAAACAATTGCCATTTCGCCACATCTTTCAAGCTTTTTAAGCTCTCTGGTTCAAAAGAAACTTTTATTACTTCATCATACTGATTTCTCCACTGATGTTCTCCTGCCACCTTTTTTGTGTCGAGGACTGACTTTGGTATGCTGCTGAAAGGTCCTTACCCCAGCTGCTGCTCTTTAACAGTGCCTCTGTAAACAGTCCTGCTTCCTCAGCTGTTCTGTCAGAGGCTCTCTGCTCCTTCGCGTCTCTCCTCTCGTATGAACAAATCACACTCCGTGCATTATCCCCGTAATCTCTCTCTCCCGCTGAGCAACTTCTTCTAATTTATGTGGATTAAAGCCATTTGTTGAAGACCGCAAAGTGTGCCATCACGAAGCCAAACATCAACATTAGCCTCATGCTGAAGACTTAGATCTTCTATTGTATACCGCAAGCATTTAAAAAAATCCATACATGGTTAGTTGAGCTTTCTCTTTAAACTCATTGCAACCCCAGAGCCCTTCTGTGTCTGGGCTGAACGTAAAAACGACTATTTAAAAACTTTCCGTTTGTTTGTTTCGATAGCTTCGTGTTATTAACGTGGTGCAAGCATCGCGTAAATGAATCTGTTGAAGCTTCGCGCCCTCGGCCCTCAGAAATAATACACTCGCCGCCAATTAAACGGGGTTAGAACGGCTGCCACGATGCAGTACAACGATGCTACATGCCATTCACTGAAACTGTTTCAGTGACCCATTCTTCATTCTTTTGTTCTCTTTCCTTACCTGAATTTGAAACCCGATCATCAAGGAGGAAGAGTGAGAAAACTGTGAAAGAGTTTAAGCCATCCCACGGCTTATGAAGTTGTTCCAACAGTCTTGCACCCTAGGGGGCTGTTCTAGTCACACCAAATCTATCCAGAGAGACAAAAGTGGACCGAGAGTAAATATGGGCTTTTGCAGGTCTGTGCAGCATTAGCATGTATTTCCACTCTTTAGCCACAATAACAGGAAATTCAATTTCCCTGTTTCCAGCTACTGAAATCAATTGGTGGAGTTAGGAACAGCAGAGTGGGGAATGATACACACTAATTCTCTTGGAGAGGGAGGTTAATGTGAAGTGCACAAGGTCAGTACATTTGTAAAGGTAACCTTGGCTTTGCCTGTGACGTTCTCCTCTTTGTTTCTCCCCTCTGTCTTTTTCTTTTTCTCACATGAACACACATAGAGCCACAGAGTCCCTCAGTGGTTGCTTTCTCCTTCACTCGTTCGCTCTCCCCTTCCCCTCCGTCTCTTTCTCCCTCCCACAGCGGCTGTCTCGCACAGCCTCTCCGACTTTCCGAGTTTTCTGTCTATTTCCCCCATTTCCCCCGTTCCTTCTTCTCTTCCTCCTCTCGCCTGCATGCTAAGGAGGTGTCTCTAAACACATAAGAGGGGCTCAGAGAAAGCTGTGCTGCAATAATTGGATTATTGAACAATCTGCAAACAAATGTAAGACACAAGGCAAAGGATCAATGCGGAACGCTTGCATCATTTGTGGTGGTCAAAAGCAATCAGTGTAATAAAGCCATCAAACAAGTTGCTGTTCGGGATTAGTGAGTTTAGGAGGAACTTGTGGTGATATGTCAATAATTGCTTATTAGACATCAAAGGAATCTTTCCTCCATGCAAACACTCCCTGTCCAGCCCGGTCTGGTGGATTTGGATGAATGTATGTTGGAAGGCTTAAAGTGAGCCCTGCAGTGAACGTCACAGGCTGTCCGTAGCCGGTGAAATGGCTTTGGGTTCCTATTGTGTATTAATGTCCAGATGGACAGTTGTGTTGTAATCTGCAGCACTTCTGTTTACAGCCAGGTAGTGCTATAAACTGGCTAAATATAGCAGCAGCTTCAGTGAAAGGAAGCATAAACCGAGTGATTGGAAATAAAGAAGAAGCCATGGTAAGAGTTTCACTCTGTAATGTAATCTGTGTAACGTAGACTATTATGTTTGACCTTTTAAAAAAAAAAAAATAGTAAGACTTTGACTAAGGATGTTTGTAATCATTTATTAATTTGACGAATCTCTAAAAAAAATAACCACTAAAGTGTTGATGAGTTTAACTGCAAGACATAACGGTACAAATAAATTAATAACTCTACACAGTATTTGCACAGTATTCTGTCCTCACCTAAGTTAGCTCAGAAAGTTCTCCCATCCTTTTAAGGAATCTTCACAATATTAAAATACCGAATCAGTGGGAGCCACTAGCCCAAAAGATCTCACAGATATTTTGACTGACTAGTGTTAGCAAAATTCAGCTGGCTAGCATGTCAGCAGTGAGCCAATACAAGATAGCTGCTGTGACAAACCCATAAAAATTGCAGAAGTAATGGCAAATTTAGCTTTCTCACTATCCGGCCTTAAATCCAGCCAATTAAACTTGAGATATGAGAAAGAAAAGCTGCAAGGCCTCGCATCCTATTAGCTATAAGCAGAAAATATTTAGCTCCTTGCTTCAAAAGCAGCTAAAAGGATTACTTATAATCCGTGACAATGATATTAATTTTCTTTTAATTATCGACTTGATTAACTTCTTAATTTAGTAATATATATGATTATCGGACACCTGTAATTAGGGAAAACCTGTTCTACCGCTCATTAATGCAAATATTTGATCAGCCAAATCACATTGCAGCAAATCAGTGCATTTAGGTACGCAGAAATGGTCAAGACAAAACTTCAAAAGTTCAAACTGAACAGCAGATTTAAGAGAATTTGAATGTGGCTTGGTTGTTGGGATTTAGAAAATAGCTTTTTCAGTGTCAGAAGCTATGGATCTACTGGTACTTCCTGGCACAATCATCTCTGGTGTTTTCAGAAAATGATCCAAAAAGTGAAAATATCCAGGGGGCAGCAGTTCTCTGGGCAAAAATGTCTTGTTGATGCCAGAGGTCAGAGGAGAATGATCAGACTGCTTTCAGCTGTTTGGAGTAACTCAAATAACCACTTGTTACAGCTAATGTATGCAGTGGAGCATTTCTGAATCCACAATATCTTGAAGCTACAAAAGCTACAGCAGCAGAAGACCACACCAGGTGCCACTCCTATCGAACCCGAGGCTATAATTCACACAGGTTTACCAAAACTGGACACCAGAAGATTGGAAAAATGTTGCCAGGTCAGATGGGTCTCGATTTCTGCTGCAACTTTCCCGTGATAGGGTCATAATTTGGCATGAACAATGAGTTCACTGTACTCAAAAGTCACCAGATCTCAGACCAATAGAGCAACTTTGGAACGTGGTCTAACAGGAGATTTGCATCATTTACGTGAAGCTGACAAATCTGTACAACCATCTGAAGCTAACATATTAGTATGAACCAAAATTTCCAGCACCTTGCTGAATCGATGCCATGAAGAATTAATACAGTTCCGAAGGCAAAAGGTGATCCAACCCAATACTAATAAGGTTTACCTGATAAAGTGTCTGGCGAGTGTAGTGTAACTCCAGTAACAAGGTGGTATTTGGCTTGTTTGTCAATTAGGGGGGGGAGCAATAATAGGAGCTTTAACACATCTTTTTTAGTTACAGAATAAAGCCATCACCATTCCAGTACACTGCTTGATGTAGAAGCCCCCCAAAAAGAAAAATATATTTCCCCCTGAGATTCTCCAAAACAACAGCAAATCATGCAGTAAATAGCTTACATGGTACATTGTGCACCCACATGCAGTGTATAGTTCCACTATAAAATCAAAAATTACTTTTGACTTCAGAATATGTGCGCAGTTATAGCAAGAGCTTTTTCTAGGTCAACTGAATAAATATTGCCAGTCTCGCATACTTCCTTAAGCAGCAGACAACAGGGGGTAAAAGAAAGACTTCCTCCGAAGTTTGCCAAAGAAACCTGTTTCAGTAACCCTGAACTTCTGGTGTGGAACGTAAAAAGTTGAGCTCCTGCCCGCCTGTCAGGTTGCGGTGAGGAGGGTGTCGATAAAAATGTTATATCGAAATTGACGTGCTGGCAGTCCTTCTAACAAAAGCCATACACTGTCATTCCTACTTTACTGTCTCTCTGAGCACACAGTCACTGAGACCCTCTCGCTGCTTTCTTTCTTCTGCTCCCTCACCCTGTTTTGCGCTGCCTCCCTCCCTCCCCCTTTCTCTCTCTCTAAAACCCTTATAACATCCTTCGGATTTAAGAGCTTAAATGTCAGTCTCATGATATCAGTGCCACTGAGATTAAGTGCCTTAAATACGATGTAAATGTATAAATGTGGGCCAATGAGTGGGCACCATTCAATCCAATTAGTCGTAATGAAGGCAGTCTCAAGCAATCTGAAAAGCAATAATTTCTAATCATTTTTTTGTGGCTTTTTGTCTAATATACTCCAGATAGACAGCTGAAAATATTCTAGCTTCGTATAGAATTTTGTTCCAGTTTATTCTGTGAGGATGTATGTGGGCACTTTGAGCACCACCAGGATTTCAATCTGAAAGCAGCGCAGCAATAAAACTAAACAAGGGGCCGTGTGGTGGGTGTGTTTTGCTCCAGGTGCTGGCTTATCAGATGCCAAAGACTGGGCAGTAGGTGGTTATATAATGAGGAAAGATTTTTAAAGGTTAACATAGAAACAATCCTTTGTCTTGACAGAAGTGAAGAGTGAAATTACCACATTCGCATCTATCAGGACGGTGTGTGATTGCACACATGATTTGCATACAATGTATAGTTTTGCACTTCCAGTTATTCTCAGGCATCTCACTGTTGTATCCTCTGCTTGCATCCAGCTCACAGTGGAGCTTGATGTTTCCCCCCCCCCCCAGTTTTATCCGCAGTTTATTTCCAGATTGTTAAACAAGCCGCTGCCAATATCTTATGAAAAATGCATATAGGACATAGAGCAGATTGTCCACTAATCAGAAGATCAATGCTTCAGTGCCCTTATCCAGCCTGCATGTCTTGGGCAAGACTTCAAATTCCTCTTTATGCATCTACCTTTGTGTGAGTGTGATAAATAAATCACCTTAAGTGCATTACTTTAAAATTTTCTTTCCCTTATTTTAGCTCATACTTCAAGGGGAAACCCTCCAGCACAAGAAGAACCTTTGAGTGTCGTGTACGCTGATTAATCTCAGTGTACGTTGAGAGGTGCAGCACTTTCAAGTCCCATATTAAAGAATATCAGCATAGACATTTTATAAAAGGACATGGCCCAGCAGTACAATCCAGGCTTTATTAAATCTATATGCAACAGAGGAAATACAAGGTGATTTTGACTCATCAAAGCAAAAATATTTTAAAAACCTTAGCTACAACTTCCTCTTAACTTCCAAACCCATTGCACCAAAGGGGTAAATGAACCAGAGATTGATTTGAGTAGACCAAACAGATGTGAAATCAACTTTACTAGATGCTATCCTTGGTCAGATTTGACTAGCATGTGCTGGTAATATTAGTCAACCTTTCGCACGCCATCATAAGTGACTTGTGAGCTGCAGTTAGATGGAGGGAGCCTCTAAGGTTAGTGGCTTATTCTATAGCTGACAAAACACAAGTCTGAATTCACAAGTCTTCTAATTATGTTGGAAACTTTGAAAACACACAGAGGCAAATGCAACATCCACCTGCTTGCTGCTGCTGTAGTCTTGCTGCTGCTATCCCAACCAGCAGCATAAACCTTCCTATTGGATATGCAAGTGCAAAGAGCGAAAAAAAAAAACAACCCTTGAGGTTATGTAGTTCTCGGGGGAACGTCACAGCAGGTAGTTACCCTCAGGAAATCCCCAGTAGCTACCTTCAAGAAGTCAAGGAGGACTCGAGGCATTTCTAAAACCCGGTAGTATACAAAACCTCATATTCTTTATTTTCAGTCAAGACAATGCAAAAGGGCAAATCCCACACCGCACATCACATATACTGTGTGGTCAAACCTTTGCTTTGATTAGGCATTGTGGTTTTATATCTAAATATGAGTCTTTCCCTATATTATACACCCTCTAAACAGTTGTTACAGTTGATTGGCGGTTTGCACTATTTGTGGTTTGCTTCAGCTGCAAATCACCAAATTCCACATCTTATTATTTCCCCTAAGGTGTACTTGAACAAATTAAGTGTCAGATTACTTTAAATTTTCATCTATCTGATGTAATCTGGAGGGCAGTGCAGGGTTTTGCAGTTGGGGAGAGTGTGTGCTTGCGTGCATCGCGTCTGCCAATGGAAGCCTTGGTTTTTGGAGAATCAAATATTAGTAGGCTGCATTGATTTTGGAACAAACCTCTACGTTCTTGTGAGAGCTCAGTCTTCCTGCCAAGTTTGTCTGGTCTGTCTACTCGCTCTTCCTCTCTAAGCAGTCATTTCTCTGAACTGTGTTCAATATGCAGAACAACAGTCGCTCCATATATCTATTTCTTGTCGCTCTCTTACGGTATTAGTAGACATCAGGCTAGGTAATAAAAAAATCATTAAAATATCTTGTTAACAATAGCGAGCTACCGTCTCTGCTCAGACGTGGATGTTCGTTTCACTTCAAAATGTCAAAGGAAAGCTAAATCTTGGTCTTCGGTGCCTCCCCTTGAGCTGCAGCAAGCCGGGCTGTTTAATGTTTAAAATTCAAGTCTGATGCATAAACTTAGTGGCAAGTCTCTGGCTACGAGCCAGAAGGAAAGGATGACAGGAAGGGCAAGAGACTTTGTTTGCCTTACATTCCTTTCTCCCTTCAGGCATCCACTGTAAAGGGTATTTCCTCTTGCTGTTTAAAATAAACAGCATACTGTACATGGCCTTAATGCTTTCTCTAATGGTGCTTCTCATGTAGCACAAGGACAAAGCAACTTATTCATACTATTTTGCTATTTTCAGACCCATGTCTCATTTTAGCAACTGCAATCATTACTATTAGGTACATGCATTTCCTGAGTAAATCAATTTTTACATAATTAAAAACACGGGGATACGTTTACTGACATGTGGGTTGATATGTGAGGATTACTTATGGTCATGTGGGGTACTTTATTGGTATTTTTTCAGGCTGAAATCTCAACAATATGGAATAAATTAAAAGGGGACTTACAAATGCCCTTACCCACTGCTCTTTTGTCTCTCTGATCAGTATCTGTCCATCCCTGTGCAGCACTTCATCAGTTTCTATCCATTTTTCTGCTCCTCTTCATTTTCTTTTCACTTTAAATTAGGCTATATATCCTTCGAAAGGCACTGTTGTGAATTAAGTGAGACACGTTTTTAAAGTTATTTCAGTACTTAAGTTTTATGTGGCTCTCATAATAAATGACAAAGGAGGACTTATTTCACGTTTTTGAACGAGCTTTAATTTAGGCTGATTCCCTCCTGCATGCAAACGCTCGCCGTGCAGTTCTGTTTTACTGCTTGTTAATGCAAATATCTAATCAGTCAACTGCATAGCAGAAATCCAATGATTTGGGCATAAGAGAGGTTAAGACAACCTCCTGAAGCTTAACCAGAGTTTTAGCATGTGTGAGGAAGGTAATGGTGACTTTAAATGTGGTTGATGGTGCCAGACGGGCTGGTCTGAGTATTTCAGAAGCTGCTGATCTTCTGGGATTTTTCTGCACATCTCTGGGGTTTACAGAGAAAAGAGAGAATATTCAGTGAGCAGCAGTTCTGTCTTTTTGTAAGGATACAGTAACTCAAATAATCACTTCTTACAACCTGGGTATGCAGAGGTGCATCTCTGGATGCAAATGTCGAATCTTGAAGCAGATGGACTACAGCAGCAGAAGACCACACCAGGCAGCAATCCTGTCACTTAGGAACGGGAAGCTAGAAAAATGCCCCCTGATTCTGTTTTTCTATTCAGATGAACGGGTCCGAATTTGACATAAACAACATGTATGCATGGATCGATTCTGGTGTGGGAGGTATTTTCTTAGCACACTTTGGCGCCTTGAAACCAACTAAGGATCGTTCAAGGGTCACAGCCTACCTGAGTATTGTTGCTGACCAAGTCCACCCCTTTGGCCACAGTGTGCACATTTTCTGATGCCTGCTTCTAGCAAGATAATCTGCCATGTCGCAAAGCTCAGATCATCTCAAATTGTATTCTTGAACATGGCAATGAGTTCACTGTACTCCACAGTCACCCAGTAAAGCACCTTTGGGATGTGGTTGAATGAATAATGAATGTGCAGCTGACAAATATGCTGCAACTGTGTGATGCTATCACTTAAATGTGGACCAAAATCTCTGTTTCCAGCACTTTGTTGAAGCTGTGCCACAAAGGATTCAGGCAATTTTGAAGGGGAAAAATTTTCAACCCATTACTATCAAGGTGTATGGGCAATGGGCAATATCATAAGTAGTATAATTTTATAATGCTATTATATATTTTTTTACCACTACAATTTAATACCAGTCTTTAATCTGCATTACTTTTCTTTAACATTACCAAATTTCTGTTGTGAAGCAAATCCATTGTATTTATATTCTACCCACCAATATTGACAGTGTGCAATGTAAATAAAGCCCACAGAAAATATAACGTATTTGGATGAAAAAATGTATAGCAGTGATAGAGAAGGTACTCTTTCCCAGGGCACCATGGGGGTTGGTGGTGATATCTTAAAAAAATGAGGACAAAATACTAACACTGGATGTAAAATAAGACCTTATTTGCTGAGAAAAAAAAAAGGTTTTATGTAAATGAGATGTAGTGCATATTAATCATTTGCCCCAGAAATTCCAAAGCACCCTCTAACAGATCCTAGACGTGTGTAGATCCCAGAAAAGAACCATTAAACTTTTTATTTCTTCCACCTAAAGTGTCGCTCAGCTTCTTTACTTTTGTAGAAGCTTCATTTGAGCATAATTTCCTGCATTTTTTTGCACCTTCTTTGTGTCATATGCCTGCAAAGTGATAGTATGCTATAAGTTAAACCATGTTCGCATAACACCTCCCTTTTCTCAGTAATGCAGAGTGTTATGCCAGTGTTACAGAGGTGCAAAAAACATCACAATAAAACAACATAAGATCAGCATAGAAAAACATAAGTACATTAATTTAGCTACTCAGAAAGCGAGGTAACATGAGAGCTACAAAAAGTACAATTTCATGCTTTTTTTTTTCTAGTGTCTGTTCAGCAGGTATTACTGTAACTGCAAATCCTAATTTTGGAAAATGAATGTCATGGAGAAATAACTTGCTATCCATTAGATTGTTTGTATTCTTCAGATAATCTGGCTTACTTCTTCCTCATCCTGTGGAGTACAGGTGTGTTTGCGCACGTGAAGGTGCAGCAGCGCTCCCCTTGGCACACTCCTTTATGTTGAAGAGCCTAATCTGACTTTAATACACTGCAGGGTTAACTGATGCTGGAGGCAGAGAGAGCTCAGCTCTGCGAAGACAGATCGGATCAATTACCCGATCCATCAATAGACAGAGAGTAGAAACTACCCCGCGCTGTCCGAGCTTTAGCTGAATATATTCCCTTTTAATCAGAGTCACCGCGACCTTTCATCAATGCCATCTTCCCTCTGCCCAATGAGGTGTGAAGAAAGAGGAGTTGACAGGTTTGAATGTCCTTCAGTATCTGTCCTGTATCATTACCCATCTCTCAAAATAGATCGAAGCCATCTAAAAAAAGAAGCCCGTTGTCGTGCATTCACTGTGTTTGATGGAGCTTTGAGACCTTGGTCAGACATTGCTCTCGAGTTCTAGGTTCTGCTCTTATGTTTGTGTAGATGTTACTAAATAAAGGTTCAGCATCATTTGAATCCTGTGATCTAACGGTTACACCACAGGATTTGTTAGCAACTCCGGCACAGACGTTTACCTACATTTCTGTGATCGCGTTGGCTTCCTAATGTCCGAATAATTACCTCAGCCATATTCCCTTCCTACCAATGCCAAACCCTGCGAGCACTAGATAACACTCTGCTTCCAGAAAATTCTCAATTGCATCACTCACCAAAAAAAAAAAAATCTTAAGAATCTTTTACAAACTACATTTGTTCTCTCAGGATACAATATAAAAGAGCACAAAACTGAGAAGCAACACTGAAATATTAACATGTCCGCTAAGCAGATGTGGTTGTTTACAAGTGTGCATTTATTTATGTGTGTCTGATGGTGTGTGCACACCCCAAAAGGGAGCCACAAGGGGACCAAAACCAAAGGGAGACCACTGAGGGGAAATAACTAAATCATGCAGCCCACAGATGTTTGTTAAATGCCACAAAGAGACAAAAAAAGAGGGGTCCAAAATTGTCAGATTGTTTTGTGATGTGTGTTTTTTTTTATCAAATCCTGTCTGACCACTTGTTAGAATCCATTAGACAGATGTGAACTGAAATCCATCTCCAAATCCATTTGATAGTGCCTTTGTGCAGTACTATCAAATGTAAATTAGACCACAGGAGGACAGAGAGGCGCACACAAACGTGACAATGAGATAACTGCCTTACTGGCGCAAACGAAAATTGTGGCAAAAAAAAGAAAAAAACCTTGAATTCAAATCATTTCAACACGTAGAAGATACTTCATGATGAGATTGTATACACAGCAGGCGGTACAGTGATTGAGCCTTCGGGCCATCTCTGCTGAGGCCACTGCATCTTCGAACGTGGCAACATATGTGACATGCCCTCATTTTCAACACCATTAATCGCAGCGGGTTTGACTCAGCATTTTGCCGTGGAAGTGGACTGTAAATGGGGGTGAGTGCTGAGTCGGGGTCTGAAACCGAATAATCGTGCGCACTGATTATATGAATCAGTACTAGGGCACATGATCGAGAGGGGAGGCCTTAAAAACAATTAAAAAAAACAATAGTTAATGTGCAGTTGCATTCAGTTAGGTCCATATATGTTTGGACAGAGACAACTTTTCCCTCATTTTGGTTCTTTACATTACCACAATGAATTTTAATTGAAACAACTCAGATGCAGTTCAAGTGCAGGCTTTCAGCTTTAATTCAGTGGGCTGAACAAAAAGATTGCAACAAACACAATCCCTTCAATTCAGGGGCTTAAAAGTAATCGGACAAATTAGATAACTGAAAATAAAATGTTCATTTCTAATACTTTCTGTCTGAAGTTTAGTCTTCAAACTGTGAAATGAGCCGTCCCACACCTTCTCCATACTTTTTCTTGCCATCATTCTGGTAGATGTGGATCTTTGTTTCATCTGTCCAAAGAATGTTTTCCAGAACTGTGCCGGCTTTTGTAGGTGTTTTTTTTTAGCAAAGTTCAATCCAGCCTTTCTATTCTTCGGGCTTACGAGTGGCTTGCATCTTGCAGTGAACCCTCTGTTTTACTTTCATGCAGTCTTCTCTTTAAGGTAGACTTGGATATCAATACGCCTGCCTCCTGGAGAGTGTTGTGAAGCGGTTTCTCTTCACGGTGGAAATGATTCTGCGATCATCCACCACTGTTGTCGTTCACCAGTGTTTTCTTTGTTTTTTTTCTCAGACTGTATCAAAATGTAGATTTTGCCACTCCTAATATTGTAGCAATTTGTCAGATGGGTTTTTCTGTTTTCACACCTGAAGGATGGCTCGTTTCACCTGCTCCTTTGACCGCATGTTTTCTGTTCACAGCAAAATCTTCCAAATGCAAGCACCATACCGCCAATCAACTCCAGGTCTTTTATCTGCTTAATTGATAATGAAGTAACAAAGGAATTGCCCACAGCTGCCTATGAAATAGCTTTTGAGTCAATTGTCCAACTACTTTTGGTCCTAAACCCTTCATCCAGTTTGATTGTGAATACCCTGAAATGAAAGCTGAGAGCCTACACATTATTAATATAATGGTCATGTCCATTATATAACTACAACTGAAATATGTTTCCATATTAAAAAATTACTAAACTTGTTTCAGTGTCAAAATATATATGAACCTAACTGTACTTTATCCCTGCTGTAAAAAATTCTTTGAAATGTACTTTTAAGTTTCCTTTAATTCTTTCAGAAAAAAAAAAATCTTCCATCCTTCCACAACAACTTCCTAACTTTCCTGCTTTCCTAACCACTACTACTCACACATCTTTTTGGAAAAACCTGTCACATTTCTTTGCTTAAGAATCTGAAAAACTCCCTTTAAACGATGCAGTACATTAAAATGTGCAACAATCTTCTCCTTCTTTCCGCCTCAGTCTATATTCTTTTTTCTCGCTCCTTCTCTCTCTGTGGCAAACGCATCAAGTGTCGTACTTTCAGGTTCTTCCTGTCTTGGTATAGTATGGTAATTTTCCCCTGTTTAGTTTTTTTGGCACCTCTCCAGTGTAATCGCTAAGGGGAAATCGCCCCTTGAACACTTCTGACTGTTTGTCCCTTAATTCATATTTCATGAAATGAGCATGGAGCTCTGTTCACACAGGGAAAACAATGCCATGCTGTCGATATAACTTTTCTAATACAACCCACAGATGGGAGCTCTAATAACTCATAGCAGGGCCAGGAGAATAAAACAACAAATAAATGGGACCTGTACCTAATGTGACAGCACCTGCTAGTCTACAGACGTGAAATATTTAATATACGAGGCACACGCTGCTCTACATTGTTAGCAATTTGTATTGGGCTCGTGGCACCTACTGATAATAATCATAAAGTTACTTATTTTAATCTCTGTTCTGTATTTGACTATAAACGAGGACTCATTCAGCGTTTTTTAATTGCGCTGTTCTGTTAATTTTTCACCACTACTTTCAGTGATTTGATCAACGCTGATTTTGTTCCCAGCAACAGTCTTATTCTTACGTAAATGGAGCTGTGGATAGTTTGTTTCCTCAGTGGTAAAGTGGCTGTTTCATTCGCGCTAATGCTGGATTAAGTGAACAGTAGGTCACGAGGACAAATCAGGACAGCATTAAGGGAAAAAAAACCCTGAACTTTTCTCACCATTACTCAACATTAAAGAAGAATACAAGAGTACAACTTAGATCAGATGGTCGACTGTCTCCATCCCACCATCACCCCAGTACACTGTTTTCATAATATACGAGGCATGTATGTGACTCCACGTTTAACTACTTTGTTAAAATACTTAGTAACGTGCAATGCCAGTGAACTTGTAGCCCTGGCACACATCAGCACACCTCTCTCTCCCGCTGACAGGAAGTTGTAAACAAGCAAGAAGTGAAGTGAGACAGATGACAGCCCCGCTAACCAATGTGGTTCTCCAGCACTTGGATGTGGAAAATTGACCGTTGTGTGTAGGCTGTGTCAGAGGGAACTGGGATATAACCAAGGCTGCTGGTGCCTGCAATGCTAACATTAGCCATGCTCAGCAAACTAACTTGACGTTGCCCGTGTGCAGCGTTATGCACCCCAAAAAGAAGCCACACACTTAAGCAACTTTTAAGTTTAGTTTACTGAATGTAAGCACCAGTTTCAAATGGCTCTTATATACAATATTTCAAATGACTATATTGAACTTTGCCTATTGGATTTTGCACAATTTGGGCTGTTTCGCTATGATCAGTCTTATTTTTCCCCCCAAATCAAATACTAGCTGGCACGGATCATCCTGAGTGGGAATAAAACCGGTAATTCATAGCTGTGTGTCCTGCCCCCTGCTTGCGCTACCAAGGTTAACATCCAGCAATATTTTTAGCAGTGAGAACGCATCTGCCACAGGCTATCTCCTGGTCTGTGCTACATGTGGGGAGGGCAACTCTGTATGATGTCCTGACCTGATTTTCCAAACTGCCTGAAGTTTAAGTATAAAAATGGTTTATGTTAAGTTTCCTCCTCTAAAACGTGAGGCTGATATTGGCTGGGTAATATAATTGGCTGATTTAAGCTATTTGCCAATATATCAGTAAATGTATTTAAAACACCTGATAAATACAAATTTAAAAAAAGAAAGAAGAAAAGAAGAAACACCCTTCAATCATGTTAAAAGCGTTGATGCTGCATAGTTTGCCCACTAGAGGGCTCTCTGGCAAGACATGGTTGGAACGCCACAAACACAACAACGTGCAATAGTCATACTGTATATCTCGTTTAAGCACAGTTGTTTAAGTACAATTGTTTGCACTTACAATAAAAACTAATTAAAATGCATTGCCATGTTATCTTAGTAAAGTATCATAAGTAGGGCTGTGCAATATGACCAAAATCTCATATCTCAATATAAGACGTCCCAATAACGATATAAATCACAAAAATATTCCGTTTTCTGTAAATTCTGTGAATCTCGGGCAGCTCGACTTGCAGGAAGTGTTTCCAGCTGGGCGTCATGTACGTGGAGTCGAGTGTTTTAACCGATGCATTAAAGGATGCATTTTTAGACATAAGTTGTAACAGCCGCCGTTTTCTTTGTGTTTATTACACAGTGTGCTGCGGGGGAAAGCCCGTTCTAACGTTTGAGTCTAAGGATTATTTTTTAGCACCTGACAGCTCTTTTTTGCTTCACATCCGTAAACACTCTGCAGACTCTTTCACGTATTCAGTTTATTTTGAAAAGTCTCAACAGGATCATGAGCTTTATTGTGAAAGGTTTATGTGGAAAATAAACAAGTGGATACGCGATGGTTTTACCGTCATTGTTGCTAATGACAATGTGTATATATATATATATATATATATATATATATATATATATATATATATATATATATATATATATATATAGAGCGCAGTCCTGGGAACAGCTAGATACTGCGCAGGACCCTCAAGCTCCCAGGCCTCTGGTAGAGGACCCGAGCTTGAAGGATAAACCGCGTGCTGGGTGTTTGTTTTTTTTTAAAGTTATATCGAATAGCCCTAATCATAAGTAATAAAACATACAAAAAAACATTGACCAATAAATTAGGTTTTTAAATCACCAAATATCGGTGATGGTATTATTCTTAAAAATCACACCGGTGCAGAATATTCACATTTCAGTACTCACCTCAGTTTTGGAATTGAATTTTCAACATGTTATCAAAAAAAAAAAACGGTAGAGTGCTAAAATTTGGCCACTGCATACTGCCAATGTGATAGGATTTTTATGTAATAAAATCAAGTTTAAAAAATCCATTACGATTAGTGAAACACATTCATTCAACATTAAAAACCAGCAACTCCAGTTTCAATTTTAAAACATGCACAAAGTAGTACAGGTGGGAATCACCATACATCCCACGATACGATATTATCACAATACTTAACGCACGATACGATATTATTGCAATTTTTAAAAAATATTTTGCGATATTCAGATTCTGTACATCAAGGTAAACTTTATCAATATTCATTTTATCTAATATCAAAGTCTCGCACTCAGTCTTTCTCTCATTTCAGTCAGTTTTATTGTTGACAAACTGAACGGTTTGTATTACAGTCTAGTCCAACTTAACTGAATGCAACCATCTGGTACAATTATAGCTATTCTGAACTATGCAATATGAAAACTATGCAGCCCCTTCAGCAACTGAAGAATTTGAAAGTAAATTAAAACAAAATATAATTTTACATTAAATAAAAAAGTTTTAAACTTAATTAAAATAAAACATGTCTTAAATTAAAATAAGTAAACTGTCATGTTTATTGGTGCCATAAAAAAAGTTAAACACATTTGGACAGTGAAGGAATGTCAGGATTCTTGCTCAGAAAAAGGATCAACTCTGAAGTCAGAGCATTTTGCAGTCCACAAAAACTTTTTTGTAACAAAATATCGATTTCTGCTGTCCCTGTATCGATACATTATTAGCAAACAAAATATCACGATACTACACAGTATCGATTTTTTCCCCCCACCCCTACAAACTATCTCTGTATGTTGGCAATGAGAACACAGTAGCCTTATTTGAACAAAGTTTAATGGAAGCTTCAGCAGACAAATGTGTTCATGGTTTGTTATTCAACCTAAAGGGAAGAAATATTTCTTAGGCTTTTTTCAATGGCTCTCCATAAAAGTAAATTCACGGCATAAAAATCTGACCTTTTCTGAGAGTAATTTTAATTCTTTGTGCAAACACTGACATACATACTTTGAAGTGTAGTCATTTGCCTCGTGCTATTATAAACTCAATGTAATTTCCCGCCTCACTATTGACCAAGGTTAACCTGTATGCAGCAGGTCATATGAAAAAGTAGGTCATCACTTTTCATAATTTCCTCATCTTCCTTTTTCTGCAGTTGTGTTTCTATTTTAGACATGCTCAGGTAGACAGTCATCTTATCAACTCATCAAACATACCACTGCAAAGGTAGTTAAAACAACACAGCATCGCACCAGCATCGAGGCAGTGAAACAAGTGTGAGTAATAATACTGGAATGAAGAAAGAACTTCAGGCATGTAAGCAACAATCATAGGATAAGATCCTTCTTCGCAGACAACCCAGAAAAAACTAAATGCATTCAATGACAACTGGTCTTTCGTTCCCTCTTCTATATACAAATTGTGCTGAAATGGCAATTCACTGTCACCTTTCAGCATTAGCTTTGCGTTGTGTGAGAGGACAATGCACCGGCACAATGAAAGAAGGTTTAAAATGTAAACTTGCCAGCCGAATGCAACAATGATTTCTGACCATCCAACACATAAGGTATTAAATTATACAATAGTGAATGCACACCGAGACACTGTATGCACTCCAAGTGCCATAAGTGTAGCTCAAAAGCTCATTTGCACAGTCATTTATTCTGCAACAGCTTGCAACATTAGGATTACAAATTCATAATGAGAAAAACAATATTTTATGGTGATGCCCATATTGACAGTGTGATTCATCAAAATTCCCTCTATGCATGCTGGTAGTGAACCATCTTAGATTGTAGATTGGGGTAAAAGAAAAAACAATCCAGTTCAAATTTTAGTAAAAACTAATGTGAGGCTTTACCAGTCTGAGTTAGCATAGCCTTAATTTAATCAGTCTTCATTTCTAATTATAAAGTGTGCCTACTCTCACAGACAATGCTTACTTTCTGCAATCCAGGGATACAGTACATCCTTGTAGCTGAATGCAGGGCTGTTGCTCGGAAAACAACAACACACCTAAAAGGCTGCAATCATTGCCACAAAGGATTTGACAGTCTCAGGCTGTACGATCAACTTCAATGTACATATTACCAGTGTTGGGACTAACGCGTTATTAAGTAACACGTTACAGTAACTACGTTATTATTGTGGTAACGAGCACGGTAACTAGTTATTATGCCAAAATCAGGAACGCGTTACTCGTTACTGGGATTTAGATAGGCTCGTTATTCGTTACTTCGTGTGGTGGCTGTCGCGGAGCTTCCACAGATTCAGTAACATTAGCAAGTGGTAGAGGCCAGCAGGTGGATGAGAGAAAGGGGAGGCAAGAGGAGAGACCCGAAGCAGCCGAGTGTCAGGTGAACTGAACTTCAGGTAAGAAGTTATGACCTGCAGTCTATCTGGGTCAGATATAAACCAGGTTTAGTTGGAGTTTATTTTCGTTGTACTGACTTTTTCATACTGCGTGCTAGCTAGCATGACGGGGTTTCTATACAGCTGGGTGGGTGCTATGTTACTGATGTTGAACTTTATTTTGTTCATACGGTTAATTATTAGAGTTGCCGTTCCCTAAAAAACGGAATCGTCTCGTATGCAGAGAAATTATTACGCGTTTCGTATTGAGGTGAAAAGGAACAGTTTGTCCCGGACTTAAGCTACAATGAAAAAGACACAAAGCTGAAGTTATTCTGTGTCTTTGCTGCACAGCTGCCTCTTCTCTCATTCTCTCCCCTCCCTCTCCTGTTTCTACTACAATCATGAAACTGATCAGCTGATCGGCTTTTCTCTCTTGTTTGTTTATCGTCCACTTTGCGCCAGAACGGGGAAACCAGCGGATGTCGCGCTAAACAACAGCAGCACGTTTAAGCTTGATCAGCTAGAATTTATTTAATATTAATTTCTAGTATCAGCTGATGTTTGCTGGAGCCACAGCTGTAAAACTGCTGGTCATGATATCGGTTTGTATATCTGGTGAGAGGGAAACATGAAGATGAAACCAGGAGATGTCCTTACTGAATCATCAGAGCTGTGATGGAGAAACAGGTTTACCCTTTAGGTGACATGAATGAGTTGAAGAGAAGTTATGAACTGTTTCTGAGAGACAAGTAACACCAGGATCCTTTTCTAAGTAGCTGACAGCTGGTAACTGTGCAGGGGCGGATCTAGCAAAGTGTTGCCAGGGGGCCAGGTAGGGCATTAACAGGGAAAGGGGGGCACAAAGAAATACTTTCTTATTCTCATTTAAAATGTCTCGCTTTTAATAAATAATTATCTGAGTCTTACAACAAACGATTGATAGATTGATACATATATACCATCAAAACAGTGTACATCACTGTCACAACAGCGTTTGTTTTCATTCAAAGGCTTCATGATTTTTCCTATAATGGTGGGCCGGTCTCTAGTCACAATGCCCGGGCTGATTTTTTGTCCCAGTCCAGCCCTGTATGCAGCTCATCTGCAGTCTGGTGTTACCTACATCTTCCTATTCGGAAGGCAGAATTTCAGAGTACAATCAAAAGCACCACGACTGCAGTTTTTGTGTTGGATGTAAAAAGCGCACATGATGCTGTGACGTAGGCTAGAATCCTGGCGGCGGTCAACGACGGTCCAGGCGTGGGATTTCTCTCGTGGAAATATGCACATTATTTTTTCCTTTGGTAGGTGGCACAGTGCACTTGTGGCAAGTAAGCAAGCTAGAAGACTGGCACTCTTGGTGGGTATCCAGTTAGCAACAGATTAACAAGAGAAGTCTGAGTAAAATCAAAGTTACTTTCCCTAGTAACTAGTTACTTTGAAAGTAACGAGTAACTTGAAGTAACTGAGTTACTTTTGATGGAAGTAACTAGTAATGTAACTAAGTTGCTAATTTAAAGTAACTTACCCAACACTGCATATTGCATGAGAGATCAAGTGTTGGCAACTAGTCGGAATGAATAAACTCAATAACCTGACTCGTGCTTTACATCACATCTTACACTGTGTCTCTTTTATTATCTTAATGCCAATCTCACATTTTAACCACAATAAAGTAGATATCAGTCTTTTGGAAAGTATCCATGTGGTCAGACAAACTAAAAAATTAAGTTATGAATGTGACATTCCACCCTTTTGCGTCTCTTAATTAGAGCTGGGCGATAGAACGATAACGATATGTATCGCGATATAACTTTTACTCGATAGAGAAATTAAGCTATCGCGATAGACCTCGCCGCTCTTGTCCTCTTTTAAAAAAAAAAAAAAAAAAAAAAGGGTCAGCCAATCCAAATTAAGTAGCGCAGAGCCGAACCAATCACAGCCGCAGCGTCACGTCGCGTGACTTGTTACGTACAGCACAAGTGCCAAGCCGCACCTGTGTTTGTTTGGGAAGCAGCCAGCGGGTAATGGAGCCAGCGCGTAATGGAGGAAATGAGTGTGCCGACTAGAAAAATCAACCGAGCGTGACCGAAGAGAAAACAGATGATGGTTCCAATGCCGGAGAGATTGTCGAACAGAAGAGCCATAGAAGTTCCGTAGTGTGAAGGTATTTCGGCTATTTCAAGTCTGACAAAAAACAGAGTAGCGTGCACTGTAAATTGTGCCGAAAGCAAGTCTGGAAATACAATAAACTGGTGCATGCGTCACACTGTGCGCCACGTTATTGTTTCGGTGAAATGAACTTCTACAATACTGTTACTGTTAATTGTACTCTCTGCAGTGTTTAAATGCTTACATATACACAGTTACTGTCCGTCCACACATACGACTCGGTTCTGCTTCTATGCCCCAGCTTTGTTTACTTTTTCCCACCGAGGCTTCTAGACTTCTGATTGGCCAACATTTCTGCACGGTTAGGAATCTAGCGCCACCTGCAGCTTTGGCATGTTCATAGCAGCGTTTTCCTTCATTTCTCCCTTTATGTGTAGACGGGATTATTTTTTAAAACGAAAACGGAAAATCTCCGTTTTCAAAAATACCCGTGTACGTGTGGACGTAGCCTCAGTCTCTGACTGGAAGCGCTAATTCGTCATTCGGCTTTTGTCAGACTAAAGTAACTGTTAAAACTGTTTGAAAAGCTCAGCTATACAACAAGGAGAGATTGAGAATTTCCTTTTAGTTCTCAGTTTATTTGATATTGACAAAAGTTAGTCAGTTTTGTCTGTTCTTCTGTAAAACAAACTAAGATTTATTTTTAGAATTAATATTTTGTTTCTAAGTGGAATTGACAATTTAGTCTGTTTCGTTTGTTCTATTTTGAAACTTAAACGCTTTAGCGGCTGCCTTTTGTGTAGTTTGCAATATTTGCCTTTATTTATCTGAAAAAGTCTCATGTTCCTTAAGTACATCTACCCTGTTGAACTTATTATGGGAAATAAATATTTAAATAAAAACAAGCTGTTGATTATTTCACATTTTACTTGTGAGCAACGGCACATTTAAATCTTACAAATATAGTTATTTGGCTTATATCGTGATAGATATCGTTATCGCCTGAAATGAAAAAAACATATCGTGATATGAAAAAAATCTCATATCGCCCAGCTCTACTCTTAATAGTCCGACATTACGGTATGGTGGTGAGTCAGCTTCTTTCATTTTATCCAAGGTCCAGCAGCTGAGCAAGAATGTGAATAAAAAAGAAAGCTACTGCTTAACAGTCGAAACCCAAAACAGCCCCAGACTGACTTTGTTACAGGGAAACAGACGGTCCTAGCCAAGTCAGAGGGAGGCAAGCAGAAGAAAATGCAGACACAGAACAGTGGCATGTTTGTCTATGCCAGGTACAGTGCAGTAAAATCTACCAGGAGAACAGTAAGATCAGAGGATTTTCCAGAGCTGCGGAGTTTATGCTAAATCAACAGTGTCTTAATTGTTTTTCCTAAACACTCAACCGCATTCAAACACATTCTAGTGACTATAACATCCACTATTCATTAAAATAAAAGATAGATAAACAACCAGCTTTATCTAGTAAGAAGATTTCAGTACTGCTGGAGGTAAGTAAATATGTTTTGAGATTCACTATAACATTCAGACGTATTCATGCTAATATAATGACATTTTTTAATGGCAGAAATAACACCAGAAGTACAAAAATATAGATATTTAAATGGATACATTTTATGACTTGAGTCAAGAATTGTTACTAAATTGTGAGTTAGAAGAGATAATAACCATTTTTTCTCCTGCACCTGCCTTCACACCCATACTGCCAGAAAACAAAGGCCTGAAAGTTTGCAGGGCCGCCCTGCTTTTTCTTCTTGTTACACCACAGCGAAATGTGTCGTAACAAACACATCAAACGGGCTGGGCTTTTTAAATTTTTCTTCTGTTTTTTAAACAAATATGGGAAAATATGGGAGGATGGTGGAGGAGAAGTTAAAAAAAATACAGGTTACTCATAGGCAAAACAGGAAGGTCGACAGGTATGGCAATGAAAACGAATTCAATACCTAGACAAATGAAACTAATACTTTCTGCATGACTAGACACAACCCAAGGTCATGAAAAAAAAAGAGAAAGAAAAGTTTTTGTTTTGTTTTCGTGTGTCTGTAATTTGAACGCTGACCCTTTAATATCCCTTCAATTATGGCTTTTCTTCTCTCCTCTACAGAAAACCAGGCTCATATTACACTTCCTGACAAACATGTTTACCCCTTTGCAGCAGCAGACTAGTGAATTCTCTCTTTAGCAACAGGTTCAGTTATAATATAGTATCTTTTCTCTGAGCTGCCACTTGATCCTCGGAAGCTTCCTTTTACTTTCTGGGTCAGTGTATCACAGGAAGCTGCCCCATCCTCAATCACAGGGGTTTTGTGGGACCGTCTCATATGGATTCTTCTAAATGCTTGACAGAGGACACGCACAAATCATTTAATGTTTTTTATCCCACAGCAAAGCAGGAAGCCCGGGGTACCCACTAAACATGTTTTTCTAGGTCATGATGGCAGCCATTTTAAAGCTTCACAAGTGTGAACACGACTAGTTACTAGTAGCTACACTGCTAGATAGGTAGTAGTTTGTTAAATAGTTCAGTGCTTCACACGATTTAATATTATTTGCTATTAAAGTTACTTTGATAAACTCTTGAGCCAGTTCTCATTTTTTTAATGTTTTTCTAGGAAATGAGAAATAGTTGCAGTGCTTATTGAAACACATGAAAACATAGAAGGAAGTAACAGTATCGAAGGCAAAAACAGAGTGTACAATTCTAACAACCTTGTAATGTAATATTTGGTATCACCACCTTTATTCGGTACAGGCTGAACTCTCTCAGGAAAGCTGTCTTCTAACTTCTTTAAGTAGTCTTCAGGACTAGTTTCCAGGCTTCTTGAAGGAGATTCAAAGCTATTCTTTGGATTTTGGCTGCCTTTTGTTCTGTTTTCCGTCAAGATGATCCCACATTGATTAGATCATGTTATTGTCCAGGTTCTGGGGAGGCCAGTCCATGACTGTGTGTTTTTATATCCAGGTATGCTTTTACTGAACTGGCAGTGTGTTTGGGATCATTGTCATGCTGAATAATGAAGCTGTTGCCAATTAAAATACTTTACAGTTGGCTCTGCATGGTGGATCAAAATTTGATGGCACTTTTTGTGGATAATTATTCAATAAAATTTGACGAAATCCCCCAAAGCACTGGCTGAAATGCAGCTCCAAACCATTACAGAGCCTCTACTGTCATTTACAGATGAATGTAGAGACTCACTGTTGTACCTCAGTCTTTCATCGCCGCCCTCTCTTAAGAATGGCTTCTTTACAGGCGTCCTTCCACTGAGACCATTTCTGATGATGCTTCAGTGAAAGATATATGGATTAACTGAAAGGGCATATTCATCTCTTGGGTCATGTATCAGGTTTTTTGATGAACTTTTTATTGTTAAGGACAGGAATTACACAAGCTGTTTATATGCTGTAGATCAGGGGTGGGCAACTTGAGGGCCGGTGTCCTGCAGGTTTTAGATGTGTCCTTGATCCAACACAGCCGATTTAAATGACTAAATGACCTCCCAAACATGCCCCGAAGTTCTCCAGAGGCCTGGTAATGAACTACTCATTTAATTCAGGTATGTTGGCCCAGGTGAGATCTAAAACCTGCAGGACACCAGCCCTCGAGACCTGGAGTTCCTCCCCCTTGCTGTAGATTGTTTTCTAGGCCTGCCAACTTTCCTTTTGTCTTCCACTTGTTCAGTTTCCTCAAGATTTTTAAGGACACAAGGCATGCCCAGCCAAGATACATCAAATTTGAAGCCAATGGGTCTTGGAAATCAACTTGTTTGTGCACAAATACAATTTTATGCCCGTCAAACTGTGTTTTTCATAGATTCAACAAAATCTGGAACAAACTTGTGTTTTTGTGGAACGCTGGTGGGAACAAAGAGCCTAAAATACAATTTAAAAATTGGTTTGTTGTTAAGTTGCTTGTTATGTATAGACACAAGATCTGTTCATCCCTTGAGGTACAATAGATGCTGAAATGATTCCACTGAAAATGTCCGGGTACAAGAATTGGACTGAAAGTGAATTAGAAAGTGGACAAGGATCCACAGAAAACTTTGAAAGGGCTTGAGAAAGCCTGGAGAACTACTGCTCAAGACCACTTCTAAAGAATTACAAGAACATCTCCTTAGCAGTAAAATATAAATAAATCTAGAGTGAAAACAAGACTAAACTAATATCTCACTGAAGAGGCTCAAGTTCAACTTGTTACAATTTTTGATTCAGGAAATCGATCAGTGCTCGCAGCCTACTCAGATTTTTCGCATTTGTATTTGTGAATGTAAAATCGACAAAGTTATGGTTTTAAGTCACAGTCACACTTGTCTGAATCACGGGTTCTGCTGATGTAAAAGTGGATGCACCTTGTATGAGTGTCTATGTTCGTGTGTGTGTGTTTTATTCAGGGAAGAATGAAAGTGTTATGTAAAACGCCCAGAAGCCCCCCCCTCACCAACAACAACAACAACACACAAACGCAGTTCCTTTGGTTTATTTGAGCCAACTATGCATGACCTACTTTGGGAACCTTTCAAGCAAGCTGAACAATTAACATTTTTTGGAAGTGTCTTCCTTCATGGCATCCCTTCCATGGAGAAAGTGACAAGACAAACACCAGGCTTAAACGTAAGCACTCTGGCACGAATACTTGGGCAAGCTCTAATTAAACATGAATGATAAAGGCATGCCTTGTTTGCTTAGTCAAATATATCAGGATACAAGAGGAACACAATTATATGCTGAGAGAGTGAATCGAAATGGATTCTCTCTGCATCCTCTCCACCAAAAATGAAATATAGATCTAATTGGTTTTTATAGCGCTGAATGAATAATATCCAGCCAGTGAAAGAGACATCACCTTGCATTTAGATCAACAAGAGGTACTTTCTTTATTTATGACAATAGCAATAGGCTCTTATGAGCGGTTAATCTCTATAATTTGTGATTTAATATGCGCATATTTTCCTCTAGCTGCGGTGTATGACTAAATCGCCAAACTGACCCACAAGGCTCATGACTCAGGAGATGTTCAAGAGCACTTGTGAGAAATCATTGAGACTTCTTGCATGCTAGGTAAACAAAGTACTTGGTGCACAAAAGACGGCCACAGCACCTCACACAGCAGCACGCCACAGAAATCAGGGCAACACACAGAAGCATGCACTATGCTTTGTTGCAGCTCCGGTATTTAGTTTCCACCTCCTTTATGCAGTTTGTTAATAACCTCAACAAAAGAAGGGAATGTCAGCGGTAGGTAATAGAGAGTAGATCTCCAACTACAGGACCGGCCTAGTGGAAATCTGGCCCTCTGTCACCAGACTGTGTTTCAGGAAGAAGTTCAAGTGAGGACAAGACAAGCATTGAAATCCCAGGAGCCTTGGCCAGCAGTAACCACACTTTTATTGGAGTGTCAAGTCCGGCCTAGAATGTGTGCTGTTGTTCTTGCTGTTGGCGACCATGGCGACAGCGTTGTGTGCTTGTATGTGTGTGTGTGCGCGCCTTCATGGCTGTGTGTGGGAGAGGCTGAGTGGGAACTTTTAACATGATTTCTTTTCTGTGCAACAAAAGCATCCGACCATTGTGCTAAACAGTATCATCTGGGTTCTTTTAAAAAGATTACATCCACTGTAGGCATCTACTCCTACACTCTGGTAGCACAAGGTAAAAAACATATCCATTCATAAAAGCTGGGAAAGAAAACTGGCTTTCACTTTATCCTCATGGCTATGCTTGTTAAAATAAGGGGCGATATTCTGATCACATCTGTACCCGATTTAGAGCTGTTTTTAAGATTATTTTATAGCCAAGGAAAAATAGCTAAACTCTTAGCTAATGTAATTTTGCTCTTCCGGCAAATGAATTCAGCGTTACTGTGTTGGAGAAGTAACAGTAAAGGAAGTAATGGAAACAGAGCGTTGGACAGAGATGCTTGCAACACCAAATCTCGTAGAAGTGAAAGTAGAGCTGACAGAGGTGAGAATATGCCTCTTTACATTTTAATGGTGACCATTACTTCCCCCTTAAAGCACCATAAATACAGTTTGGGCAGCACGACAAGCCATAAACATAACACCGACATATTATCACCTTATAAAGTTGTTGTGGTGAACCTCTTAGCAAAAACTACCAGATTATCCAGCAAATGCAGACATATCAAACAAATGAGCTTTTGTTTGATATGAGAAATCTCAACATTTACGCCCTTTCAGCTCTGTTTGGGTATACAGCCACACCCAACGAGATATGTGGATTACTTTATGTGTCTGCTCATTGCTCCTGAGAAACCAGTTGGTCTATCAGTTTTTTGTGGAAAAGAGTGGCCCGCTGCTGCTGCTGCTGCTGTAAACATGGTTCACACAGCCTGAAAGACCACACCAGGGACAGTTAATAGCTGAGAGCAACTGCAGCACAGCAATAGTTGGCTGTGATGGTACTAAAATTGCAAACACTACTGCCAAGTCAAGTTGGTGATAATTTAATGTCCTCAAAATGCCTAAATAATTGTGATCCAATTGCTTGAGTGATACCTAATCAATCAGGAAAAGCTTGGTGATGATTATTCAAAACTTACACTCATTGTCTTATAACCTAAATGAACACACTGGCTAAACAACACCATGAACATCTGACTGAACTGAGGATATCCGCAATGCTGAAATTCTGTTTTGAAAAGAACAAAACTGCTTCCAAGCATAAGCCCATAAAACGGTTAACTGTTACACAGAGAAAAGGCCAACAACATCACAAACACAGGTTACTATACAAAAAATATGTACATTCATAGTCGTACAAACTCCTAAGTTCCATAAAATACATTTTCACTGCTCTTTACAGGTTTTCCTGAGCCGAAACGCCTCACGGAGAGCTTTTACCGTCACTTTTAAGGATACATTTTTAGACTCTAAGAACTGTAGACAGCTGAATTCACCACTTGGACCAGCTCTTACTATTCATACCTTGAATGCTGCCTCTCGACTCTGCTTTACACAGCTTCCAATCCACCCACACCAACCAGTGCTGGGCTACCCAGAAGACAGAAAAGACCTGAAAGAACTGGATCCTTGTGGTCTCTGCGTGTTCATTAATTTGTGTGTTTCTGCAAACGTTTTGTTTTTTTCATTTTTTCTAGACATTAATGTTATTTTATTTTAATGCATTTCAATGCATCTGTTTTTACATCAATTCAAAATAAAAGGGGATAAAAATTTAAATACGTATGATGAGGTCACAAAAAGTTTCAGGCAGTAACACTGTGTTGATTTGTATTTGTGAGATCTACATTTTGATTTGACTTAACAAATCTTATTACACTGAAAATCCATTTTGCATCTACAAGCCGCGGTATCCCACTGCTTTATTTTATCAATACGATTCACGGGCTGAAAATCTAAACCTATTTAGACTGTCCTTACTTTATTCTGTGCTCAGTGTGACGAGTGCTCGGCAGGACTGGTTTAGTTAAATGCTGCACTGAAGCCAAGAAGACAGAAAGCCCCGTACACGGATGTGCTTGTGCATTTTAGCATACTGTACTTTACTTTATTTTACGTGCAGCATTTAACTTCATTTAAAACACGTGTAACTCGATTGTAGAGGATAAGCTGTCTACCTGTCTTTTTATTTAAGGATTATTCTGTATGCCGTGCCAGCGCTGTGGCTAACACATTTTGACTAAATTGGTTTTACGTAATGTAGCTTCATTTTCTTCTAAATAAATAGCGCGTATCATTTTCCCAACATCCTTTGAGAGCCCCTTTATAGTGGGCTGTTAACAGCTGGTTACACAGTGTCGGGGAAACATTTCACCAGTCTCTTCCTAAAGCACCAGACATATGTAGATACATGCTACAAATATACATATCTATTATTTTGACATCATTAGTTATAGTTTTAGATCTAGTTCGTTCTTTATTTATTTATTAATAGATTTTGTCTACACGTGACAACTAAAATCTGCATGACAACATGATGTCTTCAATCCTCATAAAGCTAAAACCAGTGTATTAGTTAAAAAGTTCTACTATGCTATTATGTGCTAGTTACACGCATATATACATATATAAATATGATAAATCTCATCTTGCTCACGAGCGCATAAAACAGCACTCACGCTCGATGAGTATCAGGGCTGCACTTGAGACGTAGTTAACAAGAACTCGTACACACTCAAGATTAAGAGAGTTTTTCTAAAGCAGCCTGACATTCATTACATTTTATTACACAATAGAAGAAGAGCAACACGAATACTCCAGAAATCTGAACTTGCTCCTTGAAGTTTGCCAGAATAAGTGGTTTAAATGATATCCAGCACAATTAAATGATCATAGTCTTCACTTAATTACTACAATATAATTAAATATTCACCGGCACACATGAGAGTGCATATAATTAAAACGCTTGCGCGCAACAAAAGACAATATCTCTGCCACACTGTTATGTCTGCTGGGCAGACACGTGAGAGCCGAAGCCATTCCCCAGCACCTTCACCTGTAACGTCCTTTTTCACAACCCAAAGAAACAGCTGTCCGCTTCACAGTCAGGAACCCATAATGCACCGGGAGCCCCTGTGCATGCCTGGTGTTGGGGTTTAATTGGATATTAGTATCCAGCAGTGTCTGAATTAATCAAATCATTTCCATCCATTAATTTAGTGGAGGAACATACAATTAAAGCCTTATTAGCGTGCTCTCAGGAGTATGCCTTTTCATCCCTCTGCAGAACATTGAGAGTTGGCCAGAGTCCAGCGTGAAGCCTTCTCCTTGCTCGAATCCGGTGCCTCTTCACGACGTGCTCTCATTTAATCTATAGAAACCGGCTGCGAGTTTAAAACAAATGAAAGTGTCTGTCAGCGCTGGGCAACTTTCCTGTTGCTGGGCTGAAAGCTACAAGTTTCAGGAAGGGCTTATTTAAATTGAAAAAAGCATTGTTGGCTTCGAGTTGTTGGATTATGAAATTATAAGGTTAGCACTGACAAGTTTTAGAGAAATTCTATGTGGTGAAAAATTGCTGTGAAAACCAACACAAAAATGCCCTAAATAGGGTGAAAAGAGATTTGGAGATTTAGGCTGTGAGCAAACATAATCCAGAGCCCTAATGTAGGTCATTTTATGATCATTACCATATTTATATATCTTCAAAACTGCAGCGCACTATTTTTTTTCCTCAAAAAAATCAAATACAGAAATGATACATTTATAACACATATATTAAATGAACATCTCTGCATTCAAGCTTCTAATAACATGCAAGATTCCATTCTACTTTATCCTAGCATTAGGTTTAAATTAAACATCACACAAATACAAATATTCCAGGACTCCTTTTTCCCCCTTCCTCCTCTGTTCTGAATCTAAGTTAAAACATTTTGCACAAAGTAATCCAGACTGCTCAGATGAGCAGCCATTTTTAATTAAAACCATTTACAGAGGAAACCAAAGTGAGAAAAAAAAGAGCCAAGGGATTTAACACTCTGTCATCCAAGGCTTCAGCGGATCAAAGAGTTTTAGTTGTGCTTTTTAATGGTTACGTAACATTTTTGCCTATGAAATATTGGGCCCGGGTACCATGCAGTCAGTCCAAAGCTGGACGGTACCACAGATTTTCCCGCAGTGCTCTTTCAAATTTCAGGCAGGATACACTAAGCCTGTGTTTATGCCTAAGTATAGCTGTCAATCAATGCAGCACCAGTAGTACAACAGGAAACTGAAAGAAGGCAGTAACCTCTGAAGAAAAAACGCAGTCTTGCCTTCTGCCTAATGCATATATATATATATATATATATATATATATATATATATATATATATACACATGTGTATGTATACAGTATGCGTGCGTGTGTGTGCGTGCGTGCATGTATTGTATGTACACATGTATATTTGCATCTGTCTGCTTCCCTGTCTGCCTGACTGCCTGCCATGTGGCCCACCTCGTACTGTCATCCTGTCTGACATTAGGGCTAAGCTGGATCTCATTAGGACCAAGGTGGCAGTGATCCCGTCAACATCGCTTTGGCTCCTGCCATATGGGTCGCCTCCAAGGTAACCGGGCTGTATCAGTCTCCTCAGAGCTGCAAGCCTTGTTATAGCACATGCACAAACAAGCAGACGCAGTATCTACTTTCTAGGCAAGTGTGTACGTATGAAGCTGAAAAGCGCGTCAAACGGGAGAAAGCGTGTAATTTTGATATGATAATCAGGCCAAATGTTTTAGATGAAAGAGAAATAAACACTGTCACAGATACACACAAGGGCAGGCACAGAGCACAGAGTGCTTGCTATCTATGTTTAACACATAAAAGGACAAAAATTACACCAAGACAAAAACATTTTTTGTGAACAAGGTTAAAAGGAATTCATCGGGTTATCTTGTGTCACTGAATGATGGTTATTATAAGTACATAAACTTTTAATACAGGGGTGTCAAACCCATTGTAGATCACAGACCACATGCAGCCTAATTTGATTTAAGTGTTATATTTCTTTCAGTGTGCATGGACTAACTATTCATGTTTAATGAACCCTCCGTTTACACAACAGAAGATGAGCAGAATTTTAAGGAATCTTAAGAAATTTAAGTGCAATTTCAACCTTTTTTTCTGTTTTTCCACATCAGTCGGATTACATTCATTAGAAACAAAACACCAGCGTCGGCACGGCTCTTTGCCTTAACCACCTTCCCCTGAAGGCGTATGGCTGGCTAAGGGTAACGTCTTTGTCAGTAAGCAGGCTGTAAAAACGATGATGTTTCAGATCTTTGTCTCAGATTAAATTAACAGTCCAGACAATCACTCCCATAACATGAGCCTATCTTAACGAGCTGCAGACAGAATACTTCCTGGTGCAAAGCGCACTGAAAAATGCTGCTCTCCTTCTCCACGATTTTCACTTCCGGCGGACCCTTTCACGAGCCTGTTCTGGCCCGCTCACCTTGTGTTTGACACCTCTCTTTTTAAGGTAAATTCTAAACAGAACAATCAACCCCTTAGAAGCAGTAGCAATTTTATAGATTACATTTATATTCTGCAGTAAATCATACTTCTAGTGATGACCTAATTGAATATCCAGTGATCAAGCACTTTATTATGCCAGCTTTTTCTAAAATAATTTCCCTCCCATCTGAACAATAGTAACTGAGCTGAAGAAAATGATAGAAAACGGCCGAGAAATCAAAAAGATCTGCAGAGGGGTTTTTTTTTCGTTTGGTTTTTTTTTTTTTATTAATTCAATCAAGAAAACTTTTGATCTAATACATGTCCATTACGGGGTTCTGTGCAACATCTCGGCCCGAGCTCAGCTTGGACTTGGCATGATCAGTCAAACATAGCAAAGCAATGTACATCAAAATCCCAGCGGAGGCTCGGATACAGTGCTGCACTTATTTTACAGCAAGCGTCTGACTTTTATCAAAAGCGATCCAAGTAAGCAGGAAGTCATTTATGGTTTTGTTTAGTGCGTCTTTGCTCGAGCTCATAAAACCTGTGAATTTATGACATCCCCAAGCATAAATAGATTATAGCAAAGTGTATTTTATAAAGCACTAGGAGGCACTCTCTGTTATTTAAAAACATTTATAATACGTGCAAATTCTCCATATACCACAAACCATTCTTTGACTTACTGTAAATAAACAGCAGCATCCGTCACTGTTAGGCGAATATAGCAATGTATTTTCAGCAACACAACCGTGTGTTTTATGGCCTACGGTTGTGACATTCACTATTATTAATCGTGCTGATAATTCACCTCCTTCACATGCAGCCGGGACAGTAGAATACACTGGAACCACAACAACTGTGTCAAAGTTCCACTATGTCAGATTGGCGGCTGTTATAGATTTTTTTCCCCCCTTTGGCCTGTTTGTTTTGTTCCACCCCCTCCACCACCACCCTCACAAAAATCAACTGTTTATTTCATCAGTTTGGCAACCAAAGCCTGTGATCAATCATTCATAATTTATAATGCTGCCAAAGGCCTAGGGCCCATAAAAGCAGATATTTGCATTACACAAGGTCTCAGCTAGAACTTCTGTTAACAGACCAATAAATTTTGTTATTGTACGTACACACAGGCCCCTGATAAGAAGCAAACTTTGCCTCTGTTTTACAGTAGAACACAGGCCTGTAAGAAGAGAGACGATGATGTTGTGGTCACATGCTGCTACAACAATGACCTGGACCCTATCCTTTAATTCCTGTTCCCCCAGCCAGCATTCCGCTGCCTTTCCCAAGCCCTGTTGTTGTTGTTATTATTTTGCACTTCTCAAAGCAAACGCCCTAAATCCCCTGTGCAACAGGAGTCCCATTACAAAAAAACTAAACAAAAAACTGGCTCTCCATCTATGGGAGACTCTGGAGTGGCATACTATTATACAGGTACACTGAAGGGAAAAAAAACCCCAAACATGATTTGATATTTACACAAAACAGGCACACACAGAGACTGCCTAAATACACCTTCTTCTTCCTTACCTCGACATGCCGTCCGAGATGCAGTTCTGACCCGGATATCCTTCACCTCTGGCTGCGAGAGACCCCTGGGATATGCCCGGGTGAGATTTCCACGACTCCATTAACGCCGTTACGGGTGAAATTAGATTCAACAAAGGGTTGGTCTGGTCCCTCACATCGTGCCGCGTGAAAGACATTGTTCCTTGCGCTCCAATCTGGTAATGGAATGAGTGTCCACCGGAATTAACTCCAACAATGGCGGATGTGGACATGCTGTTATTCTCTTGGTAATAGCTGCCATCTGTGGCTTCCTGCTTAACCCCTTTAGACAGGACATTGTTGGAGAACACATCAGACTCATAGTTCCCATTCACAGAGGAGACAGGGGGTCCTAAGATACCGGAAAGACTGTATTCATCAATGTTATTCCTCAGGGACAGATAAGTGGTCTCAGACGCAGAGAAGAGGCCAATCGATGGTGACTGCTCACCGTAGGGCTGTTGATTCATACATCCCTCACTTTTGTTTGGCTCACTCTTAATCTGCGTGATAAAGGGCGTGTTGCTCGCGTTACATTTGGAGCTGCCTAAACACATGCTCCTGAAGTCAGTCCCAGGCTCGTTCTTTATGTACTTAACCATCCCCATCTGATCTAAGCCGACATTGAACACCTCCCCGTCTACCATCTCTACTTTAGGGAACTCGAAATTCTTGAAGTCCGTTTCTCTGGTCAGCCCTGCTTCCGGGCTGCTCGTGTCATTCTGCACCAGACCCAGTCCGTCAGCAGGACTGGACACAGGAAACCCACCAGAGGAGGGGTTCTGTGGGCTGCTGGCAGTCATGTTGCCTGCTGTGGCCGGACTGGAGATGGAGGGCATTGCTGTGTTGCAGTTGTTGGTGGTTTTGCTAGAGCAGCTGCCAGCTGTTGGGCTTGAGACAGAGGACCTAATGTTACATGTAGTGCTGCAGGATGGAGGGGATCTCACACTACTCATGCTCTGAGGACTGGACATGGGAGACCTCATGACATTGAGCGGGCTGGTGAGTGGCGGTGAGCCCACGGTGCTGGACTCCACAGGGCTACATGTGACTGAATTCCTGCGCTTGATGTTGGCTAGAGTTGCAGCACACGAAGTCTGGCTGACAGGGCTACTGACAGACGAGCACAGAGGCGCAAAGCACGTAGGAGGACTGGTGGTAGACGACACCATATTGTTGCTGCCTCCGGGGCTGGAAATGGCACTGGAGGTTTGGGGACTGCAGGACAGAGAAGAGGCCAGCATAGATGCTGAGCTAACCGGGGTCCCCGCGGTGCATTCTCTGGGAGTCGCGCTAGGCTGCTGGAAACCAAATGGCTTCAATTTGGGGCTCTTTGTGGGACCACATTGGTTCTCCTCTAAAGGCCGTCCACATGCTGGATACAGCTTTCCTGGGCTGGTATTGGCTCCCTGCTGGTTAAAAGCAAAATCTGCCTCCCTGGCAGCATTCATATACAGGCCCATAGACTCAGCCACAGTCTTGGAAAGCTCTTTGGAGTCCATTTCCTGCTTATGACCAAGGAGTGAGTTGTTGAAGTGTGGGAGAACAAATGGCTGGTTCTGGCTGAGCTGCAGCATTGGCTGCTCCTGCTTTTTTGTATTGTTGTCTTTGCAGTCGGTGGCCGGGCTTCCAGCAGGGCAGTTGACATTAACTATGTCCATCAGGATATCACTGCCAGTCAGACTTGAATCCTCTGTACTGCAGCAGTACTCCATAGTGCCAGGGACCTGAGGCCATCTGTTCTCTGTGTCCTTTCCATCAAAGAAACTTTGGTATCTTTTGGTCTCCATTGCTGGCTCATTGAGTTACCTAGTAAACATGGCAAACAGACAAAAAACAAACAAAAACAGGGTCAGTCGAGCTACAATAGTTGGCAAAGGTTTTTAAGAGTATTACTTTCTGATAAAGAGACTATGTAAGATTACGTTACATATTAAAGGATTATGCAATTTTATTTTCCTTTAAAATCTAATCAGTCTCCTGTTTATAGCTTATAAAAAGTTGCACTTAAGTGAAACCTAACAAGGCAGAAAAAAAAACAATGTGGAGGAACTGAAAGATTTCTGAGTGTGAAGCCCCTGTTTGATTGTTTTATTTACACGTGCAACATTTTTTAAGATTAAAGTGTCTCATATTTTTTTAAACAAGTTAAATCTAATAAAGTCCAAAATAAATCTGTACAGTATTTCCCTCTCACACATGATTCAAACCCCTTATCGGCGCACTACAGGGAATGCAGCGATAACTTAAAGAAACCCAGACCACAAGGGTTAATTTATCTGTATGTGACGTCGCCTGGGCTTTTTTTCTTTTTATTCCCACCTCTACTGCGTCTCTATTGGCCAGCTCGGCCAGAAATCCAGCAGCTTCATCAGGCCCCATTCATGGATTGGCCCGAAAGCTGTCACTCAATAGTTATCGCTCATGCAGCCACAACATTGCTGCGACACAACTTGAACTGTTGTTTTAGGCAGCCGGAGCGGCTTCCCTGTGTGCTAAAAACGATTCAACATCACTGGGAACAATCGGACGATAAAACACAACAAATTGCATTGATTTCTGGCTGGTTTGGAGTTAATGTTCAAGCTATTTATTTTGCATGCAACGGTGCAAGTCCGCGAAGGGCTCGCAGCGAGCGGCCGAGATATCGGCGTTAAAGTGTTGCTGTCTGCAAAAAAAACAGGCTGTCCTGTGCACATGTGCAGAGAATTTGAAAGTAAAACAAGAAAAAAAGGGGGAAAAACCCGAACAGCTGTCAGACTCATAATTCCCCTCCTTGTTGTCCTGCCGCGATCGCTCTGCCTTTGCAGGACATGCACAAGTCTGCATTTTGCGTGTGCGCAGAATACAAAAAGTAGATGAAAAAAGAAGCCAAAAGCCCGTCCGTCTGCTATATTGTTTCCGTTTTTTACTCCTTTTTGCTTTAAAACTCGCATGTATTGCTTTTGAATGATTACGTCCACTACGATCAAAGTATGAATTATTTAAGCCACTTTTTAGACAGAATTTGACAGCCCTATATATCACTCTCCGCAGACAGGTGAGCGCATGTACGTTAAATCCACGAACGCTGCTCTAAATCACGGTGGCGATTTCCTAAAGTGCATAAACTTCTTGGCCACTTTTATTAAAGAGCAGACACGGAGGGGAGAGGCTAACGGTCCCGGTTAAAAGTTATTATTTTTCTCCTCCACAGCACCAAGGCCAGTGTCCGTAAGTATCCAGTTCTCCCGACACCAACTGCGAGGGGGACTTGCTTTCATTATCACCTCGAATTAAAACTGTACAGTTAAAACACAGGGCTCCGTCCGTCCTTACCTTAATTACGACATTCAGAGTTGTCAGGTGGCTGTGTTGCTGGGCAGCGATAATCCAGAGGACAGAAAAAGAAAAACGCAAAAAAAAGAAGCAAAGTCAATAAATATCAACCAACGTGCTCTCCGCCCCCCACCTCCTCACCCCTCTACTCTTTCCAATACATTGTTGCCAGTTTGACAGATAGACACACCGGAGAAGTCTACTGCGTATTATCACTAGTAATCCTCAACAGCGAGCCGCTGCTCCTGACAGGACGAAACGACAGCGATGGGTCGGACGGCAGCGACGGATAATCACACTCACATTATGGCCGTAAGAAAAAATTTTTTCCCAAGATTGACGATTCTGGAAAAGAAAAGAAAAAAAAACAGAAGAAGAAGAGTAATTAAAAACAAACGAAGGAGTCGAGTCGGACTTGCAGTCAGAGCGACGTCATTCTGTGCACATGGACCCTCCTACTGCAACGAGTGCAACACAAACTCCGAGGAGGAGGGAGGTGGTGGAGGTGGGGGGGAGTGAGAGAGAGAGAGAGAGAGAGAGTGGTAGAGGGGGAGGGAGGGGCTCGGAGCGCAGGTAGACGGAGCCGTCTGGAAATAGGGCACCGAGCTGTGTGAAAGAAACTCGTGTGATGGCGACAGTAAGGCTTTCGTGATTTCACTTTTTCTTCTTCTTTTTTTGTCTGTTGAAGTCTTGCAAGTTTGTTACGTTATATTTTCTCTCTCTCTTTCTCATTTGTGACTTTTCAATATTAGTCATTTCTGCCAACTGACACTTCGGAGATCCCGTCACGGTCACGCACAGCAATTTTAGATCACAGGAAAGTATTTCAGGTGCTTTCCCCGCACGACCCCCCTCCTCGCGCACGGTGAACGTGGAGCTCATGAGACCCTCGCGAGTGCTGAGAGAAGAGTGAAATCAAGTCGGCGAGAGCGTGACGGCTGCCCCCCACTAGATGGAGATGCTGTTCAGAAACAAATTACAGAGTGGTCAAGCTGTCACTTAATTCCGTCCATGTCAAACTATATTAGTAAAAACAAAAAACGCTTTAATCTCTAATGAATCCAAATGCACACTTTCTGCTTTTGCGTGTTAGACCCGTAGCTTTCTTTCCACATCATCTGTCTTCTTAAAGAAGAATATAATAATAAAAGCCACAAACAATGTTTCCTATCTGAGTGTGGACATTCGGACACCTTTCTTTTAAAATGAAGTGCAAGACATCCACTCATCCCTGATGGTGACACATCCGAGTCCATCTGGTCACTGCGTGTTCACGCTGTCTCGCTGGCATGATGATTACAGTGCATGGTTAACGTCCATAGGTGCCTTCACTCGAAAGTAAAAAATAATCAAATAAATGTTCTCAGGTTCGTGATTTGTGACTCTGTCATCTGGATTAAGCTGCTGTTTACATTTCACGACCCACATCTCATGGTGTTGACTTTGGTTTTACTCCAGCAACATCCAATAATCAGTTTAATCTGTGGAGTTGTCAGTCACACTTTGTAGGATTTTTTTTTTTCATTTGACTGCATAACAGGCAGCGTGTAGGGGTTTCCACTGTGAGGGTGGCACTTTATACAGTAGAATAAAGTTCCAGCGTTTCTCTTCTTTGCTTTTCTGGATACTCCATACCAGCCTGTAGCCATTTCTCAAGCCAGGCAGCAGCAGTTAGATTAGTCAAAGCCAACCAAGCAACACTGCCCGCCTCCCTGATCTGCCTGTTAATCACCCATGAATGGGGACCTGCTTCACAAAAACAGAGGGAAAAAGCGTAGCAGAATTGAGATATAAGCAATGTTTCCCACACCCATTCATGCAGCTCCCACTTGTCCATTGCGCATAATGGGTGCCAGTCAAACACATCATGGGCAAATCTAATTTAGCTTTGCACCACAGATTTTCCTTCCACAGCCACAAAGTCCTAAGAATTTGCAGACTGACAGCAGAACACGGCTGATATGAAATCAGTAATAATTTGCTCCCTCATTGGTAGAAATTGAAGGGAGCCCCCTTGAATCTCTCTGAGCTTCCAAGCACTGTCATTTTAGACAAATCAATGATAATCGCAATAGCCTGAAAACACTGTACATATATGGGAGTTTAAAAATAGCTGTGTTTTGAAGTGATTGGGGGGAGGGTGTGTGTGTGTGTGTGTGTGTGTGTGTGTGTGTGTGTGTGTGTGTGTGTGTGTGTGTAGGTTTCTCTCAGATGAGTGATTGCCATGATTAGGAGCAGGCTTCCACTCCAGTTTAGACACATAGCAGACAACTCCAGTAGCTGAAAGGCCCAGCTGCAAAACAGAGAAGTGGATGCTGCCCCTCATGGGGACAGGTGAATTGGAGCATGTTAACTCTGAAACAAAACACTCGTCAACTCAACAGAAGACCCTGTCCCCATCGTGTGGTAATTACAGATGTAGTTTTTAATCAGAGAAGAAGTCCATCGCCGACACCCTCCCCCAATCCGCTTATTGTTTCAGTTCAGTTTTCCTCGAGGGTCATCCATTCACAGATAAAGCGACAATGCAGTCGCTCTGCCAGTTACTAAAATATTCCATTACCACCTTTTTTTTCACAACTCTGACTTCATGGGTCGAAATGATGATGTGTTGACTTTCTGTCCAAGAAGTCCATCAGACAAGCGTTTGATCGAGGTTGGCATTTTTACATCCTGGATTCAAAAGCCTTTTTCACACAAGTTGTCTTTGAATATCCGATAAATGCAAGCACTGACTCTCCTTTTGGCTCTACTTTAGTCTCCACCAAGCCCTGAGGGAGATACGTGGCTCTTTAGCTGCAGCTCTGCTTACCAGATAGTTGCAGGTTTTCCTCCACCTGTTTTCTCGTGCTGTTAATTAGATTTAACAGAACGTTTCCACTGAAAACAGCTGACCTTTAACTGCTAATACGATTCCTCAGTTTGAACAAAAGCAATGCAGTTTTTTGACCTCAAGTGAGCTTAAAAACAATAAAAAATAAAGCTGAGGTGAGGGGAAATGCAATTTCTTTTCATTACTATAAACTAAAGGGTGACTATTCACTTAACATTTAACACTTAAGCTTCATTTCTTGCCTCTGTGCAGTCATTATGATTGTGTTCACAGCATCCGTCATGTTTCCGCGTATTATGTCTGTTTGTTCAATGTCATGTGGTAGCAACAGGGCAGAAAGTTGACCACTTCTCATCTGCATAAAGTTGAGGGGTAGGTGACTGTATACAGGAGTGTTTCCCTTAACCCGTACCTCTGATCATCAAAAGATTTTCCAAATAGGAAAACATATTCAGCAGCTGCATGACTCTTGTTTTAGATGTTTTTTAAGAAGCACATTTTACTGGATTACATGAAAAAGTTTGCAAACAGCTCCCCGTGTTAGTTTGGTTTGAAGCAGACAGTCCTTGAGAGGCAATCAACCAGTCAGATGCAGCTCAGTGTTTGTGTGGTAGCAGACTATAAGGCCGGGAGAAACCGGTCAGGCACTGTCTAGTAGCTCACAGTTCATTAGACATGTCTACTTGCCATAGTAAGTTTCTTATAACTAATATGATTGGATGAAAAATCCGTTCTTTACTTTGGCCGATGCAGATTTCAAGATGAGGAGTACATGCTGTCGTATCTGGCTCGCAGACTGAATAACCTCACAGTTGGATGATAAGCCTATGAAGGTCAGACACAGGCATACATACCATTGAATTTTAAATGGGGTTGTTATGGGAACTAGCATGTTTTTGTATCTGAACTCTGCAGCCATGGTCCGTGTAGGCAGGATGTGAAAGAAATTAGCCTTGGGCTACTGCAAATGTTAATAAATGTGAATTAACATTGGGAATGAACTCTTTTACATTTCATAATAATAAAGAGAGTTTATGGAGCAAATGCAAGAGAGAGAAAAAAAATGCGAAAATTAATTTGCTAACTTTATCGGGATTCATGCTTTTCAAAGACGATTGATACTTTTATTCACAGTTACCGTGTGTAGTTAAACATTTAGAGGCAGCTAATTAGATTTAACTTTCACCTGGTAATCAAAGTTGACCAGTTCCTGAAATAGTTCATTTAACAGAAATCATATCTCTGTACTGCAAGCATTTGAATAAATGCAAAGTTGAAGAGTTACACAACCAACTTGGCAAGATATTAATTAATTCACCCAAGGGTATAATTACATACTGAATCATTCAAGTATGACTGTATGGGTGTGAAAATTTACACTTATTTAAAATAAAGGCATATTTTACTAATTCTAAGATAGATAGATAGATAGATAGATAGATAGATAGATAGATAGATAGATAGATAGATAGATAGATAGATAGATAGATAGAATGCTATTACGAGTAAATTGCATGTTATGCAAAACCTTAATATGTCTGTTATAACACAGCAGAAATAAAGCTATCTTCCAGCTCCACGTTTTGACACAGATCACAGTTCACCTTAAGTTGGCAGACTGCACGGACGGCACGTATCGTTTAAATCCTGAGCATGTTCAGCCAGCCTCCCTACAGAAAAGTCTCTCGTACTATGTGTACAACACCTGGGGTTTGTTCACCCTACTTAAGCAATAATGACAGACAACACGGCGATGATTAAATAACATGTTTACCCTCAGTGTGGTCAGAAATACATATTCAGTGGGAACACAGCGTATAGGCTACAGCCTGACTTCAGATCAGATTATTAACATGCAGAAAATTATCACTAAATAATGTGTTGTTCAACAAAACTGTGTCAAGTACATTATGAATTCATATTCCTGGTGCCTGCTTGCACCCACCCCTCCCACCGCACCCAACTCCCCCTCCCCCCCACCTCTCGCAGCATTTAGATGCCAAGGTAGAGTGAGCTTTAAGAGCAAATGCCCAGATTGCATTGTGTACATCCGAGTATGCTTTGGTGTTGAAATATCACTTGATTCTGTTGCACAATAAATTTGACACGTTTTCTAATTGGAGATTGGAGATATATATAAAATATGACATTGTTTTGCAGATGTGCAATAAAAGATGCTAAGCTATAAAGGTTTGCATGCGATAACACCTTGTGAATTTGGCAGTTTTTGTTTGTTAATCAGCTTTAAATATACTCACCACAGACTTTTAAAAAAAAAAATACACCTATCAGGTATCAGCTTGGACCCCATTTTCAGAACTGCCTTTAATTCTTCGTGGGATAGATTCAACAAAGTTCTGGAAACGTTTGGTTCATATTGGCATGATAGCATCACACTGTTTCTGCACATTATGAGAATCTCCTGTTACACCACATCTCAAAGTTGTTCTGTTGGATTGAGATCTGGTGACTGTGGGGTTCAGTAAAATCTTTGTCATGTTCAAGAAACCAGTCTGAGATGATGGTACTAAGGGACCCATAGCTGGACTGGCTGCTGATTTTTTGTTTTTATGGGCCGATGTTTTTTTTGTTTTTTGTTTTTTTTTCTCCGTAACCGTATAAACACTGAAAGGTGGTGGATTGGCCAGATGCTGGGAGATGTGTAAAAAATAACTCAGTTGTTTGGTGGCGGCTATCGTTAAGTGATGACGTGACGAATCCTACTTCCGGGCCTAAAGTAGTCTGCGTTTAATATGGCTTTTGTGTTGTTAACATGTTTAATGTCTATTCGGGGCCTGAACCAGGTGTAGGACTGGACTCTCCCAAACACGTCACTATAAGACTGGACTCTCACACACGTCACCACACGCACCACCACACATTTCCTATAATCCTATAATTCCTATAATTTATAATCCTTATCTTTATAATCTCTTCTGCTATTTGCACATTCTTTACTGTAAATTCCTAAGTTAATTTGTAAATTTTTGTAGTAAATTGTAAATATTGTAAAACTTTTCTTCTGTCATTTAATGGTCGGGCATTGTACAGCTACAAGCATTTCACCCCCATGTCATACTGTGTATGGTTGTGTGTGTGTGACAAATAAAAATTGAATTTGATTTGAATTTGTTATGTATTTTCTTCTATTTAATTTCAAAAAGCTCCTAAAACAGTCAGTGATCACTTTTGACCTCCCTCGGCTTTTATTACTGCTAATCATTTATTTAAGCTCAGTTTTTAAAACCTTAGGATGTAACTACAGCCCAGCCCATGCAGCAGTATATGAATGACTAACCTCGTATTGTGGATGGATTATCTCAGGTGTTCTCCTGGCTGAGGTTTGGTCCTTTTACAGCATCCTGGCATGCGATTACATTTGTTTCTGACCACCGAGAACACTCACGTTAACTTTTATCAAGTGGAAAAAAAGTATTATGCTAACATAGCTGTGTCGCTAGCGGTCACATAGCACATCATTATATACCAGCTAGCCAAACTTCAGTAACCCTACAAACGTCACTGCTGTTTAGTTTTCTGTCTTCATTTATGTTGGAAGTGATAACAGAGCTGTACGTTTTAATTTGTTTCCAAAACCCCGCAGTCAGGACATGCTTTAATGTATTTAGATAGAAGCTAGCGAGCTAACTTCCTGCTAACTTCTAACTCCGTTAAATGTCATAAATTCCGTTTTCATGGATGCCTGGATGTTAAACTCAATTGTTACACCTGGTAGAGCAGAACGCTGATCATTTTATTAAAGATGAAAGACTTTAGACAGTTTTTCAACTCTCAGTATTGCCATAGTGATCGTTTGATATATGGACCTGCAGCGGAGTTTAGGCCCAGACACGGCTAGTGACGTCAGACTGAACAACCGGATTGCGGAGCTTCCACAGATTCAGTAACATTAGCAAGTGGTGGAGGCCAGCAGGTGCAACACGCTGGCAGGTGGATGACGGAAAGGCAAGAGGAGCAGAGACCCGAGGCGGTGAGCTGAACTTCAGGTAAGAAGTTATGACTTGCAGTCTATCTGGGTCAGATATAAACGAAGTTTAGGTGGAGTTCGTTTTCGTTATGCTGACTTTTTACAGTCAGTTACAATAACGGTTAGTTATGTCTATAACTTCTGTTCCCTGAAGGAGAGGAACGAGGTACAACACATAAGTATGGGATATCACGCCCTCGCGTGTCCTGGCTGAAGAAACCTTTATTCACGCCTTTACGGCAGATGACGTGTGATGACACGCGCAAGGCCCCGCCCGCACATATAGCCGCTGCCATCACCGTCATCCCTCAGTTCGATAGCCGCTCTTCACCGAGCCAACTGCTCAGTGGGGCCACCCTGTGTTGTACCTCGTTCCTCTCCTTCAGGGAACAGAAGTTATAGACATAACTAACCGTTCCCTTTCAGTCGATTCACTCGGTACAACACATAAGTATGGGACCTATATACACGCCCCGCAGAGCAGCCACCGAACCGGAACGGGACCACCACATCCTCAGTGAGTGGTAGACCCAGCAGAAAGGACAGCATGAGCCACCGAAGGGGCTGTAACGTCCAACCGATAAAACCGCACAAAAGTGTGCGGCGACGCCCAATTAGCCGCTGCACAAATATCAGCCACAGGCACCCCTCTAAAAAGAGCCCATGAGGTCGCCATCCCCCTGGTGAAATGAGCTCCCACCCCGTGGGGCAACGCAAAACCTCCGGTGCTGTATGCCAGCGAGATAGCTTCTACAATCCAGTGGGACAGCCTCTGTCTGGACAGAGCTCTACCTCTATTCGGATTAGCGAAGCAGACAAACAACTGGTCACACAAACGCACATCCCGAGTGCGCTCAATGTAGGTGCGTAGCGCACGCACCGGACAAAGAGAATGCACCCTCCTCTGCTCCTCAGATTCAAAAGGAGGGGAGCAAAAGCTCAGCAACTCAAACTCCATTGAACTATAAGATGCAGGCATGACCTTGGGAAGATAGGCGGCATTCGGACGCAATACGACCTTGCGGCCATCAGGAGAAAACTGTGTGCAGGCAGGATGCACAGACAGCGCATGAAGGTCCCCCACTCGCTTCGCCGAGGCCAAAGCGAGAAGTAATGCGGTCTTATACGAAAGAAGTTTCATATCTACCGACTCAACGGGTTCAAACGGAGGGCCACAAAGGGCCTCCAGCACCAAAGACAAGTCCCAAGCAGGGACACTGGACTTAAGCACGGGCCTCAGCCGGCGAACCCCTTTCAGAAAACGCACGGCGAGGGGATGCGCACCTGGTGTCACCCCGTCAAAACCGATATGACAAGCAGATATAGCCGCTAAATAAACCTTGATCGTCGAAAACGAAAGGCCTTTATCCAACAGCTCCTGCAGGAATGTCAAAACATCCACAATAGAGCACTGAAATGGGAGAGTGTGGCAGTCCTGGCACCATCGCTCGAAGGCTCGCCATTTGTAAGCGTACAAGCCTCTAGTAGACGAGGCCCTGGCGCTCTGAATCGTCGCTACCACACTAGGTGGCAGACCCTTAGCAACCAAGTTTAACCTCTCAGCAGGTAAGCATGAAGGTGCCACAGATCCGGGCGCGGATGAAACACTTCCCCCCCCGCCTGAGAGAGGAGATCCCTGCGGAGAGGAAGCTGCCAAGGACTTGCTGCAAGCAGGCTGATTATTTCTGCATACCACGACTTCGCGGGCCACCAAGGGGCCACCAGGATCAGAGAGAGGGAATGCCGACGCACCCTCTCCAGAATTGGAGATATCATTTCCACTGGGGGAAATGCATACAGGAGCACGTCTGGCCATTGGTGCGCTAGCGCGTCCAAGCCCAAGGGTGCATCGTGGTCGATTATGGAGAAGTACAGGGGGCAGTGAGCATTCACCCTGGAAGCAAAAAGATCTATTTGCGCCTCGCCAAATAGATCCCAAATCTGAGCCACTATTGAAGGGTGTAACCTCCATTCTCTCACCAGAGGACCCCCCCTGGAGAGAAGGTCCGGCCCCAGGTTCAGGTGGCCCGGGACATGGGTGGCTCTTAGAGTCAGAAAATGAACACTGCACCATAACAGCAGAGAGCGAGACAGCTGCAACAGGGGAAGAGAGCGTGTTCCTCCCTGCCTGTTTATATAAGACACCACTGTTGAATTGTCCGTCCTGACTAAGACATGCTGGCCCTGCAGGACTGGACGGAAACGCTTTAGAGCTAAGAACACTGCTAACAGCTCTAAGTGGTTGATGTGCAGCTGGCGCTGAGCCGCGGACCAGATCCCTCTCACTGACGCACCCTCGCACAGCGCTCCCCACCCACTTAGGGAAGCATCTGTGGACACCACCTTGCGAAACAACACCCTCCCAATCCGAGAGCCCTGGTGCAGTAGCCCGGGCTCCCTCCAAGGACGGAGAGCTAGCATGCAAGACGCACCTCCGGAGGTGACGCGAAGCACACAAACGGTGAGAGAGAGTCCAGCGTTGAAACGCTCTCATTTTCAACAGCCCAAGCGGCACTACGGCGATCATAGATGCCATCATGCCCAACAAGCGCAATATCGTCTGGAAACGCAGTCTGCGTCCCAGCTGAAATTGAGCGAGGCAGCGATGAAACGCGGCCACTCTGTGCTCTGACAACCGTGCGCGGCTGGAAAGAGAGCATATTTCCAGACCGAGAAAAGCGATCTGTTGACCTGGGATTAGCGAGCTCTTCTGAAAGTTCACAGAGAACCCCAGTGTCTGAATGTGTGACAGAACCCGCGACAGCTGCGTCTCCGCCTGTTCTCTGGAGCAAGCCACGAGAGCCCAGTCGTCCAGGTAGGCCAAGATGCGGATGCCCCTCTTCCTGAGGGGCGCTAGCGCTGCCTCGGCACATTTCGTAAAGGTGCGGGGAGCGAGCGACAGCCCGAACGGCAGCACTAGGTATTCGTAGGCTACGCCCTCGAATGCAAACCTCAGAAACTGCCTGTGTTTCGGGTGTATAGCGACATGAAAATAAGCATCTGTTAGATCGATTGTCGCAAACCAATCTCCCGGGCCGACTGCACTCAGGAGCTGTCTGAGTGTTAGCATCTTGAACCTGTACGTTCGCAGGTACGTGTTCAAGACTCGCAGGTCGAGGATGGGACGAAGCCCTCCCCCTTTCTTCGGAATGACAAAATAACGGCTGTACCAACCTTTGTCCGTCTCCGAAGCGGGGACCACCCGTATTGCTCTCTTCTGTAATAGCGCCTGTATTTCCTCTCTGAGTACCAAGGCTGCCTCGGGGTTGACAATCGTGTTCACGACTCTTTGGAAACGAGGCGGCTTGACCCGGAACTGCAACCGGTAACCCATGGCAACGGTTTGCAGCACCCACGGAGAGGGGGCGCAAGCGCGCCACTGAGGGAAGTGAGCAGCCAGCCGGCTGGCCTGCAGCACTGACGGCGGGGCGCCGTCGCCCCCCCGTGTGTCTGCAGGGGACTGCATCCCCTGCCTGACCTGGCTCATTTCGCCTGCAGGTTGAGCATTTGAGATTGTTTGAGAGTAAACCACACTCTTTATTGATTGCAACATGGGAACATGTACATTTATACATTTTGTTGGGTGCACCTTTTCCGGGGCATAACAATGAAAAACAGCGGGAACACTCGATGTGGTCGCTTGAACATTCAACACATCTGAACCGTGTGCAGGGGTTATGTGCTTGGGAGACCGCGATAGGGAAGTGCAGCGCCTTCTGGGGCTGACAACCTGAACAGAACTTAAGCGGCACCTCTTGTGCGGCAACAGAGGGGTAAGAGCAGCGTCTCCCTGCTGCCGGATCCCTTCCCCACTCGCAATCACAGCTAGGAGGGTTGAGGCTTCTTCCTCCTGGGCGTCGGGTCCCGTCGGGGGCCCGGGGGAGGGCCTTTGCCCCAGGCCGACTGGCGTGGAGCTCGGGCCGGAGTACGTGCTCTCGCCGGCGGCCCTCCCACTCCAGCAGTGGGCGCCGGTCTCTTGCCAGCTGTCAGAGGAGCGGCGGGCCTGTGAGAGCTAGCAGTGGGCTTGGGCTGGGGCTGGCGTCTGGGGATGATGTCGCGCAGAGCTTCCGTCTGCTTCTTCCTCAGATCGAATCTAGCCTGAATGGCTTCAAGTGAATGTCCGAATAACCCAGCCGCAGACACTGGTGCGTCCAGATACACAGCTCTGTCTCTATCAGGGACGTCGGAGAGGGTCAGCCACAGGTGCCTCTGCGCCACCACTGTCGAAGCCATCCCTCTGCCCAGGGAGAGCGCTGCACAGCGAGACGCACGGAGGATGTAATCCGTGGTGACTCTAACCTCGTTAAGAAGAGGTGACAGCGGGCTGTCCTCCGGAACCAGCGATCCAAGCTCCGCCAGGCACATTGCTTGGTACGTCTGGAGCATGGTGACGGAGCTCATGGCTCGAGCGGTGCCGGCCTGAGCCCGATAAATCTTCTCCAGCTGCGAGGCCGAGAATCTGCAGTGCTTGGACGGCAGAGTTGCGGGGCCACCGACACCATGGTTATGGGACGGGGCCAGATAAGCAGCCAGAGACGGCTCCATAGGGGGTGGGTTAGCTAAACCAGCTCCCTCGGCGCCGTCCAATTCCATGTACTGTCCATAGCCGGGCACCGTGACGCGGGTAGACAGAGGTTTGTCCCATGACGCTGTTAGCTCGCAGAGAAAGTCTGGGAACATGGGGAGGCAGTTTTTGGCCGTTGCGGGCTCCGGTGGAAGGAAAAAACCCGCAAACCGCGACGGCTTCCGAGCTGGTGGAGGAGAGGGCCAGTCCACCTGCAGCTTCTCAGCGGCACGGCGAAACAGGGAGAAAAGAGAGGTGTCATCGTGGCCGACCGGCGCAGCAGCGGCGGCATATTGGGTCGACAATGAGCTCTCCTGCTCATCCTCCGACAAACCATGGATGTCCAGGCCGATGTCCAGCACGTCATCGTCTTCCTGGGGAGCGCTGGCGGGCTTCAACCCAGGCTGAAGCCCGTCAGCGCTCCTGCATGGTTCCGGTCCGTCATCGGCTAACCCGTCAACGTATTCCATGTGGTCAGCCCAGCTAATCGCGGGGACATCGACCTGAAAATTTTCGTCTTCGGACTCGGACGAAGCCGGGGCTCCAGACTCGGAAAGAAGAGGGTCATGCCGTGCGACAGCCGAGCGTCCCAGCACTCTTTCCACAAACGTCACCCGTCTTTCCAGGGTCGAGCGTCGGAGCTGGCGACAAAACGCACAAGCTTCGGGCTCCGTCAACGCTCTCCTAGCGTGGACGATCCCCAGGCAGACAGGGCAGGCATCGTGCTGGTCGCTGTCGTGCAAAGAGAAACCACATCCCTGAGGACAGGGGCGAACAGAAGATTTCTGCTTTGCTCGCTTCGGTTTGGAGTCCATTCCCAAAACGCAAAGCGAAACGCTGCACAAGAAAAACTTGAAAATAGCGCTCCGCGGGCAGCCTACGCACCAGCTGGGCGGTGGAGGCTAACACCAACAGGGGCAGTTAAGCTAGGTTCAAGTTGGCAGACAACGGAGCTAACTAGCAGTAGCTAGCTAGCCCAACTCAGCAGAGGTGTTCTCAGCGAGGTGAAGAGCGTAAGAACTGAGGGATGACGGTGATGGCAGCGGCTATATGTGCGGGCGGGGCCTTGCGCGTGTCATCACACGTCATCTGCCGTAAAGGCGTGAATAAAGGTTTCTTCAGCCAGGACACGCGAGGGCGTGATATCCCATACTTATGTGTTGTACCGAGTGAATCGACTGAAAGGGAACTCGTACTGCGTACTAGCTAGCATGACGGAGTTTATATACTGCTGGGCGGGTGCTATGATATTATTGATGTTGAACTTGTTTTATCTTATTTTATTTATAAGGTTAGTTATTAGAGTTTCCAACCGTCCTGTAAAAAACGGAATCGTCTCGTATTCAGAGAAAATATTGTGCGTTTGGTATTGAGGTGAAAAGGAACAGTTTGTCCCGAACTTAAGCTACAATGAAAAAGACACAAAGCTGAAGTTATTCTGTGTCTTTGCTGCACAGCTGCCTCTTCTCTCATTCTCTCCCCTCCCTCTCCTGTTTCTACTTCAATCATGAAACTGATCAATGATCGGCTTTTCTCTCTTGTTTGTTTATCGTCCACTTTGCGCCAGAACGGGGAAACCGGCGGATGTTGCGCTAAACAACAGCAGCACGTTTAAGCTTGATCAGCTAGAATTTATTTAATATTAATTTCTAGCATCAGCTGATGTTTGCTGGAGCCACAGCTGTAAAAGCTGCTGGTCATGATATTGGTTTGGATATCTGGTGAGAGGGAAACATGAAGATGAAACCAGGAGATGTCCTTACTCAATCATCAGAGCTGAACAGGTGATGGAGAAACAGGTTTACCTTTTAGGTGACATGAATCAGTTGAAGAGAAGTTATGAACTGTTTCTGAGAAATAACACCAGGATCCTTTTCCTGTCAGCTGACAGCTGGCAACTGTGCAGGGGTGGGTCTAGCAAAGTTTTGCCAGGGGGGCAGGTAGGGCATTAACAGGGAGAGGGGGGCACAAAGAAATACTTTCTTATTCTCATTTAAAATTTCTCACTTTTAACAAATAATTATCTGAATCTTACAACAAACGTTTTCATCTGATGTCAAATGTATAGAAATCCATTATTGTACATAGTAATTTTTTTAGGGTCCCATTTTAATTTCTTCAGAAGTAGCTAAGTACTGTATATGATGCCAGTATTTTCCCACATTTTCTAGATACTGTACCAGTACTGTGTGTAAAATGCCATCAAAAAGTCAATTAAGTTTTATTCTTTCTCACCTATCTTCCTGTCTCCTTTTACTTATTAAAGGTTGCCATGTTAGAAAAAATATTTTGCCCTGCCATGGTGTTTATTAATGTGGCAAATGAATGGTTTATGAAAATATATCTAAATCTGTCATCGGTAATCAGTAATGATCATGTCTCACCTCTAGTCTTCTCTGTCTTAATTTCAGGTTTTCACCATGTGTTGTAGATGGTTCAGGAGGTTAACTCGACCAAGCAGTCTACTTTCGGGTACTGTTTAGAATACCAGAATAGGGAGGATGGTGTAGGTTTAAGTTTATCAGACTGATACATATATACCAACAAGATAGTGTACATCACTGTCACAACAGCGTTTGTTTTCATTCAAAGGATTTATGGTTTTTCCTATAATACCATGGTGGGCCGGTCACCAGTCAAAATGCCCGGGCCGATTTTTTGTCCCAGTCCAGCCCTGAAGGGACCCCATGTCTGCCATATTTTAACCCTGCTATCTAAATAAGACTGATCAGAGATCAAGACTTCTATTGTCGAAGCTATCAGCTTAAAGCAGTCTGGCCATTGTCTGGCATCAACAAGGCATTCTCACTGCTGCGCTCACTGGATATTTTCTCTTTTTCAGACCATTGCTGAAAAAAATCCATGATTGTGTGGGAAAATTCCAGCAGAGCAGCAGTTTCTGAATTGTACAGACCAGACTGTCTGGCATAAAAAAACATGTCACATTTAAAGTCACTTAAATCAGCTTTCTTTCTACTTCATCAGGTCATATTGACCTAAGGCTGTGCGATATGACAAAATATATCAGAAGATGAAATTACAAAATCTATTGTTTCATATTATGCGCTATCGTTTGTTTCATGGTGTCACAAAATACCCAATTTACAGCAACATTGTTTCATCGTTTGGATGGTCACCATGTGGATGCAGGCACAGAGGATACCAGCATGGCCAGTGAAGATGAGGCAGAACCAGGTAGCTCCAAACAGAAGGACCAGTCAAAACAAACTGAGGCCCTTATTCCTAAACAAGGGGCTACCTCTGTAGCATGGACATGGTTTAGTTATGAAAAGTCTGATGCGGACCAGAAAACTGTACTATGCAAATTATGGCACAAGACTCAAACACGGCAAACCTCTTCAACCACCTACACAAGAATCACGTGAAAGACTATGGAGAGAGTTTACGGATGAGAAGCTGTCAAGAGCTCAAAATAAACCTTAGACTCAAACATTAGTACAGGCGTTTCCCCACACCAAATACTACAAAGAAAATGGCAGCCGTTACAACTTGTATATGAAAATATATAGTTTCCTGCATCGGTCAAAACACTCGACTCCAGGTACACAACGCCCAGCTGAAAACACTTCACATAAGTCAAGTTGCCCGAGATTCAAAGAATTTACAGAAAATGCACTATTTTGTGATATATATAGCTATCGGGATGAGAAATGCCTCATCGGGATATGAGATTTTGGTCATATTGCGCAGCCCTATCTTGACCAACTTTATGGGCTGGAATCCACCTCTGATGCTTGTGGACTTACTTCTCTTCCACCTGGCACACACAACATATCAACCATCCTTGGCTCCATCATATCAGTCAGCTCTCTCTCTTTACAACTCAGAGTCCCCACATTTAAAGCCCCTCCTCTCACCACCACACCTCCACCTTTTCTTCTCTCTCTCACTGTCCTCAAACACACCTTCACCCCCCTTTCTCTTCCTTTGCCAGCACTAGCACAGTTTCCCTGGCACCCTGTTGACCAACAGCACCAGAGGCAGTTGTTGTTAACATGTCAGAGCTTGGTATCTTAACAACAAGATATACTTTCTGGAGTGGTTGTGAATAATGTTGCAAAATGATCTTTTCTGTTCAACCCAAACAATGATCCTTTCTAAACCTTTCCAAATTCAAGGTTCAAGGTTCTTTATTCGTCACATGCATAGTTATGCAAGTATAACACACAGTGAAATGTAACCTGACACGCTCCACGACTTGTGCAAAGGGGGGTGGACGACATTATATATAATATATACATTAGGTGAATGTGCAGCAGTAGCATGTATGCAGCAAGCAGGTGAATTCTGTACATTAAGTGAATTAAATAACAATAGACAATCTGACTATTTTACAAAATACACAATATGAATTTTAAATTAAAGGAATTTGAGCCGGTGGGTTTAGAGTGTCTAGAAGAGAGTCCTGTCTCAGTCACTTATGGATGATGTGAGAGGGTGGGTGTGAGTGTGTGTGTGTGTGTGTGTGGGGGGGGGGGGGGGGGGGGGGTTCTTAACACAGCTGTTCCCAAAACAGGATGTGATGTTCTGTGTGAGGATGCTCTCCACATATAGAAAATCCTGAGGATCTCTGGAGAGACCCTGAACTTCCTCAGTTGTCGTAGCTGGTACAGGTGCTGCCTAGCCTTTTTGGTCTGGACCTGAATGTGGGCAGACCATGTCAGGTCTGAGGAGATGTGGACACCGAGATACTCGAAGGACTGCACCCTCTCCACTGGAGCTCCATTGATGATAATGGGCTTGTAGTCTCTGTGCTGACTCCTTCTGAAGTCCACCACCAGCTCCTTGGTCTTGCCAATGTTCAGCTGGAGATGGTTGTCCTGGCACCATGATGCCAGATTCACCAGATCGTTGTTGGAGAAGCCGCCCAACACCACTGTGTCGTCAGCAAACTTCACAATGGTGTTGGAGCCGAACTGCTGAACTGTAATCAACAAACAGCAATCTCACATAGTTACCCTGTTTCTTGTCCACGTGGCTGAGGGTGGTGTGCAGGATGTGGCCGATGGCGTCCTCTGTGGATCTGTTGGGTTGGTAGGCGAGCTGGAGCAGATCTCTGATGTCTGGGATAGAGGAGGAGGTGATGTTCTTCAGCAGCCTCTCGAACACCTTCATTACTACTGAGGTCAGTGCAACTGGCCAGTAATCGTTCAGGGATGAGGGTTTGCTGTTCTTGGGCACAGGGATGACGGTGGATCTTTTGAAGCATGTGGGGACCACAGACTTCGCCAGGGACTCGTTGAAGATGGAAGTGAACACACCTGCTAGCTGGTCAGCACAGCAGCGCAGCAGACGGCCGGTGATGCCATCTGGCCCAGCCGCTTTCCTTGTGTTCACTCTCCTCAATGCCGCTCGGACGTCATGCTCCATGATGCTGATCACCGGTCTCTCGCTGATGATGTCACTGTCCTCGGTAGTCAGGCGGTAGTTAGCATTAGCCGCCTGGCTAACCTCGAAACGGGCGTAGAACTGGTTCAGCTCATTGGTGAATGCAGAGTCGGCGTTGATTGGCGAAGTGTCGCTGGCCCTCGTATTATACCGACTGTTATTTTGTCTGTAGAGGGTGTGCAGATATTAAGGGTGTATAACTTCCTCAGTGTATACTTGCGCTTTTAAATGGAAAAAGGCTGAGGGGGCGGTGTGGCAGCAATTTTTCACACCAGCCTATTAATTAACGAAAGACCAAGACAGACTTTTAATTCATTTGAAAACCTGATGCTTAGCCTTGTCCACCCCAGCTGTAAAACTCAGAAACCAGTCTTACTTGTTATCATCTATTGTCCACCTAGGCCTTACACAGAGTTTCTCTCTGATTTCTCAGACTTTTTATCTGATTTAGTTCTCAGCTCAGATAAAATAATTATGGTGGGTGATTTTAACATCCATGTAGATGCTAAAAATGACAGCCTCAACATGGCATTTAATCTGTTATTAGACTCAATTGGCTTCTCTCAAAATGTAAAAGAACCCACCCACCACTTTAATCACACTCTAGATCTTGTTTTAACATATGGCATAGAAACTGAACATTTAACAGTGTTTCCTGAAAACCCTCTCCTGTCTGATCATTTCCTGATAACATTTACATTTACAATAATTGATTACACAGCGGTGGAGAGTAGACTTTATCAAAGTAGATGTCTTTCTGAAAGCGCTGTAACTAAGTTTAAGAATATAATTGTCACGGTCCTGGGTCTCCTGACCCAGCGTTTTTAGTTCTTTGTGATTTTCGTATTATTGTACTTGTGTGATTTATTCCATGGCTTCTAGTTTTGATCCCTTGCCCTTCATGTCTCCCTGTGTGCCCCTCTGTGTATCTGTGAGCCCTCGTCTCTCCTTATGTTTTATTCCATGCTTCCCCTGCCCATCATGTCTAAGTTCTCCCCGTGCTCTCTCTTCCCCCTGTGTGCCCTCTATGTATTCATGAGCCCTCGTCCCCTTTCGTGTTTATTCCGTGTTTCCCCTGCCTGTTACGTTGGTGTTCTACTCGTGCTCTCTCTCCTCCTGTCTGAACCTCTGTGCTCCTTGTTTCACCTCTCCCGTCAGTGTTCAGTTCACCCCGCCCTGTCTCGTTATGGTTATCAGTGTCACCTGTGTTCCCCGTGTGTTCCCACTCCCCTCGTTAACCCTCTGTGTATTTCTGTCTGCGTCTCCCTCTGTTCAGCGTGACGTCGTCCCTCATGTTGTGTGGATCTCCCTGTGTCTCTGCGTATGTTAGTTTTTCCCCAGTCTAGTTTTGTATCGCCTATCATCTTCTGTTACGCAATAAAGCTGCCTTTTGAGTTTATTCCCTCGTGCCTGTGAGTCCTGCATTTTGGGTCCTACTCCTGCCTGCCGCACAGCGTTCCATGACAGTACGACGTCACCAGTAATGGACCCAGCAACTCACAACCCCTCCGCTGAGCTCCGGGAGGATTTGATCTATACGGTGGAGTACCACTGTCAGGAGTGGGAGGCGCTGCCAGGAGACGAACACCGGGAGGTCGTAGCCGCCCGTCTTCAGCGGATGGTGTCCGGACTCCCGTGGCTGTTCGGCGCGCTGCACCCCCACATCCGGGACTTCCTTGTTTCCACCGTAGGCGTCCGCCCGGAGCTGCCTCTCCAGTGTGAGGGGTCGGAGGACGTTCAGCCCGGTCCGCTGGAGGATTCGCGGCCCGGCTCATCTCCTCCCCCCTCTCGGCGAAAACGGCGCTCACGCCGCCGCCGCCCTAACGTTTCTGAGCAAACTCCGGTGGTGAGTGACACTAACTGTTTCTTCCATGCCACTTCCAAGTCGGACCAACTCGGACAATATTCTGCTCCTGAGTCCGCTGTTTTTCAGAAGCCGCCTGTAGCCCAGACACCAACTCCACCACCACCATTTTCGCCCGAAGCTCTGTCAGCCGCCCGGCCCGAAGCTCTGTCAGCCGCCCGGCCCGAAGCTCAGTCGCCACCTCCACCACATTCAGCCTCGCTTCCCGTAGCACAGTCACATCCACAGCCTGACTTACTACAAACCTTATTTCAATCCTTAGCCCAATCAATAGCTCAGTTGGTAGAGGAATCATCAGCCTTATCGACAGCTCAGTTAGCTCCCTCGCAGCCCTTCACAGCTCAGTTAGCTCCCTCGCCGCCACCCGCAGCTCAGTTAGCTCCCTCGCCGCCACCCGCAGCGCAGTCTCCAGTGTCCCCAGTGCAGTCTCCAGTGTCCCCAGTGCAGTCTCCAGTGTCCCCAGTGCAGTCTCCAGTGTCCCCAGTGCAGTCTCCTGCAGCCCTGCTGTCCCCAGTGCAGCCTCCTTTAGCACAGTCACCCACTCAACCACCAGCACCACAACCGTCACTACCTCTAGTTCATTCCCCTGTGAAGTCAGTAACTCCACCACCTACTCCACTCTCACCACCACCGTTACTACAGACATCAGTTCAGTCCCCTGTGCAGTCATTTACTTCTCCACCGTTAGCAGCTCAGGTCCCCGTGTGTCCAGCAGCTCAGCTCGCACCTGAACCTTTGGCCCAGTTCCCCGTAGCAGTGCGGTTTTCTAGCCAGCTTAACATTGAGCCCGGGGTCCCAATCCTCTCTGGCTCTACTTCAGCTCCTGCTGGAAGCTCGGATGAGCTCATCCAGGACTCCGCGGCTCCCACGCCGCCATCTACCTCGTCCGCTGGGGGTTCCAGTGAGCCCGGCCAGCACCTCCCTGTCTCCGCTGGAGGGTCCGAGAGGCCCGTTCAGCCTCCTGTCTCCGCTGGAGGGTCCGAGAGGCCCGTTCAGCCTCCTGTCTCCGCTGGAGGGTCCGAGGGGCCCGTTCAGCCTCCTGTCTCCGCTGGAGGGTCCGAGAGGCCCGTTCAGCCTCCTGTCTCCGCTGGAGGGTCCGAGGGGCCCGTTCAGCCTCCTGTCTCCGCTGGAGGGTCCGAGGGGCCCGTTCAGCCTCCTGTCTCCGCTGGAGGGTCCGAGGGGCCCGTTCAGCCTCCTGTCTCCGCTGGAGGGTCCGAGGGGCCCGTTCAGCCTCCTGTCTCCGCTGGAGGGTCCGAGGGGCCCGTTCAGCCTCCTGTCTCCGCTGGAGGGTCCGAGGGGCCCGTTCAGCCTCACGCCGCATCAGCTGGAGGGCCCGAGGAGCCTGTCCAGCCGCCATCTGCGACCGCCTCGTCGTCGCCTGGCCCGGCTACATCCGCCTGTGCTGCAGCTCCGCCTGGCCCGGCCTCAGCCTCTGCAACCTCGCCTGGCCCGGCCTCAGCCTCTGCAACCTCGCCTGGCCCGGCCTCAGCCTCTGCAACCTCGCCTGGCCCGGCCTCAGCCTCTGCAACCTCGCCTGGCCCGGCCTCAGAGCCTTCGTCTGCCGCAGCCTCCTCAGAGCCTTCGTCTGCCGCAGCCTCCTCAGAGCCTTCGTCTGCCGCAGCCTCCTCAGAGCCTTCGTCTGCCGCAGCATCCTCTTCAGAGCCTTCGTCTGGTCCAGCGTCAGCTGCTCCGTCTGGTCCAGCATCCTCATCGGCTGCTCCGTCTGGTCCAGCATCCTCATCGGCTGCTCCGTCTGGTCCAGCATCCCCATCGGCTGCTCCGTCTGGTCCAGCCTCCGCTTCCGCCTCGTCTGGCCCTGCCTCGTCTGGTCCTGTGCCCACCAGGCCATGGCCAGCACGCCTGAGACTGGAGGGCCGCCGCTGCCTTCCGCGCGGTCGGCCCCCTGAACTGCTCCGTCGTCTCCTTCGCCGCCGCCACTGCCTTCCGCGCGGTCGGCCTCCTGAACTGCTCCGTCGTCTCCTTCGCCGCCGCCGCTGCCTTCCGCGCGGTCGGCCTCCTGAACTGCTCCGTCGTCGCCGCCGCCGCTGCCTTCCGCGCGGTCGGCCTCCTGAACTGCTCCGTCGTCGCCGCCGCCGCTGCCTTCCGCGCGGTCGGCCTCCTGAACTGCTCCGTCGTCGCCGCCGCCGCTGCCTTCCGCGCGGTCGGCCTCCTGAACTGCTCCGTCGTCTCCTTCGCCGCCGCCGTTGCCTTCCGCGCGGTCGGCCTCCTGAACTGTTTCCGCGTCTCCGCCGTTGCCTTCCGCACGGTCGGCCCCCTGAACTGCTCTGTGTTTTGGGTTGTTTTCTTGGGCTCCGGTGTTTTCTATGCTCTTTGTTTTCTGTTCCGAGCCCTCCGTCCTGGGCCCCCGCCGCCCGCCCTGGGTTGTTTTCTGTTTGGTTTTGTTTTTCTGTGTTTGGGCTGTCTGGAGCCAGCCCTTGAGGGGGGGGTACTGTCACGGTCCTGGGTCTCCTGACCCAGCGTTTTTAGTTCTTTGTGATTTTCGTATTATTGTACTTGTGTGATTTATTCCATGGCTTCTAGTTTTGATCCCTTGCCCTTCATGTCTCCCTGTGTGCCCCTCTGTGTATCTGTGAGCCCTCGTCTCTCCTTATGTTTTATTCCATGCTTCCCCTGCCCATCATGTCTAAGTTCTCCCCGTGCTCTCTCTTCCCCCTGTGTGCCCTCTATGTATTCATGAGCCCTCGTCCCCTTTCGTGTTTATTCCGTGTTTCCCCTGCCTGTTACGTTGGTGTTCTACTCGTGCTCTCTCTCCTCCTGTCTGAACCTCTGTGCTCCTTGTTTCACCTCTCCCGTCAGTGTTCAGTTCACCCCGCCCTGTCTCGTTATGGTTATCAGTGTCACCTGTGTTCCCCGTGTGTTCCCACTCCCCTCGTTAACCCTCTGTGTATTTCTGTCTGCGTCTCCCTCTGTTCAGCGTGACGTCGTCCCTCATGTTGTGTGGATCTCCCTGTGTCTCTGCGTATGTTAGTTTTTCCCCAGTCTAGTTTTGTATCGCCTATCATCTTCTGTTACGCAATAAAGCTGCCTTTTGAGTTTATTCCCTCGTGCCTGTGAGTCCTGCATTTTGGGTCCTACTCCTGCCTGCCGCACAGCGTTCCATGACAATAATCCACCCACTGTTATCATCTTCAATGCCCTGTACCAACATAGAGCAGAGCAGCTATCTGAACGCTACTCAAACAGAGGTCGATTATCTTGTTAATAATTTTACCTCCTCACTACGTACGACTCTGAATACTGTAGGTCCTGTGAAAACTAAGGTCTCAAATCAGAAGTACCTGACTTCTTGAAGAAAATAAGAACAACCCCAGGTTTCTCTTCAGCACTGTAGCCAGGCTGACAAAAAGTCAGAGCTCTTTTGAGCCAATAATCCCTTTAACGTTAACTAGTAATGACTTCATGAACTTCTTCACAAATAAAATTTTTATCATTAGAGAAAAAATTACCAATAATCATCCCACAGATGTAATATTATCTACAGCTACTCTTAGTACCATTGATGTTAAGTTAGACTCTTTTTCTCCAATTGATCTTTCTGAGTTAACTTCAATAATTACTTCCTCCAAACCATCAACGTGTCTTTTAGACCCCATTCCTACAAAACTGCTCAAAGAAGTCCTGCCATTAATTAATGCTTCAATCTTAAATATTGTCAACTCATCTCTAATAATCGGCTATGTACCACAGGCCTTCAAGCTGGCTGTAGTTAAACCTTTACTCAAAAAGCCATCTCTAGACCCAGCAGACTTAGCTAATTATAGGCCAATCTCCAACCTTCCTTTCATATCAAAAATCCTTGAAAGAGTAGTTGTCGAACAGCTAACTGATCATCTGCAGAGGAATGGTTTATTTGAAGAGTTTCAGTCTAGTTCAAAACTAGTTCATGCATTTATTACTTCCAGGCTGGACTACTGTAATTCCTTATTATCAGGATGTCCAAAAAACTCGCTGAAAAGCCTTCAGCTAATCCAAAATGCTGCAGCAAGAGTCCTGACAGGGACTAGAAAGAGAGAGCATATTTCTCCTGTTTTGGCTTCCCTTCATTGGCTTCCTGTTAAATCCAGAATTGAATTCAAAATCCTGCTCCTCACATACAAGGTCTTAAATAATCAGGCCCCATCTTATCTTAATGACCTTGTAGTACCATATCACCTTATTAGAGCACTTCGCTCTCGCTCTGCAGGCCTACTTGTTGTTCCCAGAGTATTTAAAAGTAGAATGGGAGGCAGAGCCTTCAGTTTTCAGGCTCCTCTTCTGTGGAACCAGCTTCCAGTTTGGATTCGGGAGACAGACACTATCTCTACTTTTAAGATTAAGCTTAAAACTTTCCTTTCTGCTAAAGCATATAGTTAGGGCTGGACCAGGTGACCCTGAATCCTCCCTTAGTTGTGCTGCAATAGACGTAGGCTGCTGGGGGATTCCCATGATGCATTGAGTTTTTCCTTTCCAGCCACCTTTCTCACTCACTATGTATTAACAGACCTCTCTGCATTGAATCATATCTGTTATTAACCTCTGTCTCTCTTCCACAGCATGTCTTTATCCTGTCTTCCTTCTCTCACCCCAACCGGTCGCAGCAGATGGCCGCCCCTCCCTGAGCCTGGTTCTGCCGGAGGTTTCTTCCTGTTAAAAGGGAGTTTTTCCTTCCCACTGTCGCCAAAGTGCTTGCTCATAGGGGGTCATATGATTGTTGGGTTTTTCTCTGTATCTATGAAGCACCTTGAGGTGACTTTTGTTGTGATTTGGCGCTATATAAATAAAATTGAATTGAATTGAATTGAAAAATTGCACAGAGATGTGACCAGAAAAAAATCCAGTGAGTAGTGGTGGGATAAATAATTAGACTTTTTCAATTATTGCATGCGTACACAGAATCTGAACACACAGCACTCCAGTTGTTTATGGCAATTTGTGTTTTTGCTGTATTATTTGTTTTAGCAGATATGGAAAATATAAATGTTCTGCTACTGATACAACATAATGATACAACACAGGTGGTTTTGTCCTGAGATAGGTTGATTATGAAAATCATCTTAATACCCACTGTAGATATATTATTATAAGCAATTTACTGTGTATGCAGTGCCATTTGTATAAAGATATAGATTGAATTACCTAAAGCAAAGTGTCAACACACTTATCACAGTGCTAACACACAGTCATTACTGTAGTGGTTCTTTCTTTGCTGCTGTCTTGAGTGGAAGGAGTGAGGCGGGTAAAGCCCTGAAGCAAACAGAACATCAGAACAGTAGCCAAAGAAATGGTCGAGTTCAGTGTGTCACTCTGCCTGGGATGTAATGTAGTGATACAGTAGACAAAAGAAACCAGACAACAGGAGGAGAGAGGATTAGAGGAGCCACCTTTACTCTGATACACTGTCTAGCTGTTTGTGTGTCATTTGTAAAGGTTACCTTCTGCTACTCTGTCTGTCACGTACGACACACACGTCCCTAGATGCCTGTAGTTTCACCAGAGGATAAAACACATTTCTAAACAAATCTACACAGTGAATTAAAGCGGATCCCGCTTAAAAACTTTGATCTAAGAATCTGGCCTTTGCATATGGAAACAACAGTGCTGTATGTTAACGGCAGGTCTCTTGTGACTGTCATATGTTTTTTTGTTTGTGTGCGCATGTGTTCGCACATATGGCTCTGTGCTGATACTTTGTGCAAACATGTTCTGGCCTATTTACAAACTTCTTTCCCCTGCTATTTTTTCCCCTGCGCGTTCTGTGTTGTTCTTTTCCTCAGATACAGGTAGACTCGAGCAACCACAATCAGAAGTGATTGTAATGCACTTTATGTTGTCCTGTGTTGATTGTCTGTTATACGTTGCCCCATGGTCTTGGAGGAACACTGTCTCGTTTCACCACTGTACATGGTTGAAAAGACAAGAAAGTCACTTGACTTGACTCATCATATTTGGATCTCCACATGCACGTTCACCAGGACAGTGGAAGTGTGTAATGATACACTTAGGGCTTTTCAAACACAGCTGAATTTTTGGTGAATTCCAAAGACGTTTTGAGCAAAAGCCACGAACCAGCATTGTAAAAAAAAAAAAGAAAGTATATTTTGTTATATTTGGAGGAATTGCAGTTTAATATATTAGAGAATTAATAGACAATTTTCCAATTAGATAATAGAACAAAACAAAAATGGCAAGAATGAGGTAACACTGACTGCCTTTATTGTGCTTCCATACCACACCTCAGGAATATGTGTGGGTCATCTACCAAACTGAAGGCCCCTCATCAGGGCATCTTTTATGGTAATGTTAAATAGAAGCACTTGTGTGATTTGGTGAATGAGGCTTGTAGTAGAAAGTGCTCAAAGTATAAGTGTGTTATATCTGTGGTCAGACGCTTACATACACGTATTATGGGCATGAATTACCATTGTAATTTTGGCTTTCAATGATTTCTTTCAATTGTTCTTTCTCCAAGGTGGAATCATTGTACAAATAATTTATTTTAGATTTTCTCTAATCCACGCAGGCTCAAATATACACATACATTTCTACTAATATTTGGTTAAATCTCAGCTTTTAAGGGTTGATGTTGGGGCGTTGGGAGGGCCATTGCAGCAGCTTAATGTTAACCTGCTTTATCCATTTCCAAAACCAGTTCTGATTTTTGTTTGGTATCATTGTCGTGTTGGAACAACCAAATGCATCAAAGTTTCAACACCTAGCTTAATTTGAGGTAAAGTCCTCTTTCTTCATTATTCCATTTGTTTTGTGAAATGTATCCATACCACTGCCAGCGAAACAACCCGAGAGCATGATGCTAACACCACCATACTTCACAGCTGGTTGTGTTCTTGGGCTTGAAAGCCTCCTTCAAACACACCTCTCAATGTGGCAAAATAGCTCAGACTTTGTCTGACCATGAAACTTTTCTCAAGAAGGTATTTGGCTCGGCATGTGGGCTTCTTTCCTGGTCACTATCCTCTAAGTCCATGGTGATTTAAAACTTGCTTCAGCATGCTTTTGCATAATTCACACTAAATCTCTGAACACTCACTCTGCTTGGCAGAATCTGTAGAGTTCATTTAAATTTGTTGGTAGTCCACAAATTTTCAACATGGGTGAAGTTGAGATATTAATGTTAGCCTGCTTTATCCATTCCAAAACCAGTTTTTATGTAAGCTTGGGCTCATTGTCCTGCTGGAACACCCAACCATGTACAAGTGTCAGCTGGTTAGCTCTTGATTCGTCACTTATCAAAAAGGGACAGTAATTCTGGTGTTCCTGTAGGCTTGAGCCTTGGTGGGTTGCTCCTGAACATCCTAACCAATTTCCCTTTCATCTCAGGGTGACAATTACAGACCAGACTTTGGCAAACAATTTTCCTTCTTAGATTTTCATTGATTTCCTTGTCATTTCTCATTGTTCATGTGTTGGTCAATCCAAAGAGTGTTGTCAAATAAATACATTTTTATGCTGGCAAAGAGAAACTACCAGCTATAGTGGTTCATGATCACTAATGGGAAATTAATAGAACTTGTCATTGTCAAGTTAAAAGCCATTGTAGAGCCTTTAGCACACAAAAGGGTTGACCCTTTGCAGATTAGAGAAAATCTAAAACAAATTCAGATTTGTGCACCTTGTTAGTTAAAGTTGTTAAATGTATGTATGTTGTACAATTCAATTCAGTTTTATTTTCAAAATGCAATCAAACCATCAGCCACCTCAAGGCACTTTATTTTGTAAGGTAGACCCTGCAGTAACACATACAGAGAAAAACTCAGCAATCATATGACCCCCTATCAGCAAGCACTTTGGTGACAGTGGGAAGAAAAACTCCCTTTTAACAGGAAGAAACCTCCAGCAGAACCAGGCTCAGGGAGGGGTGGCCATTCCACACTGGAAGTTGAACAGCTCAAAGAAATCATTAAAAAAGCCCAAAGTTTCCATGCTATGCCCATGATATGTGTATGTCATGTATAGACAGGAAAAAATTGATTATAATAAATCAATCAAAAGAAAACGGGCATCCCGACCTATGTGGTTCGTGTCACTGACCATATAACTCCAACCTACATTTGTTTAAGTCAGGGTGATGGCTTTTTCTGTTTTACTTTTTTTTTTTTACCCTAGTCTTACTTTCTCTGCTATCACAGACAACAATATAAAAATGCACTGAGAAAAAATACAAAGGATAAATGTTAAATAGAAAAGGAAAATAAGCTCTGAGAATACCTCTCAGGACTCTAAGGTCCAAAGTCTGTTCTTCCAGGTGCACTCAGTGACGCACCTGAGCTTGAGAGCAGACGGGAGCTGAGGCTTTGGAGAATAGCTGAAGCAAAGATTTAAAGTTGAAATGGTCTAAAATAGCTTAATGGTGCACTTTGCTGGAAAAACACAAGATACATCAGACAGACCTGAAGCAAAAGCCGTGCACTGTTCTCTTTAGTCGTGTCTCAAATGGGAAACAAGTTTTCTTTGTGTTTTCCAAATGAACAACTCCGAGACATTACACTTTGAAGCCAGTGGAAGATCAAAGCTAATCGCAGCCACACAAATGAAAAAAAAAAATAAAGGGAAAAAAAAAGGACGTCTGTATGAGAGGTAAACAACAAAAAAGTGAGATGTCAAATCAATTAGCCTGCATCTCGTCCCAAACTGCTTGGCTTGTAATCATTTGCCACCAAGGCAGCAAAAACCTCTTGAAATGAGCAACCGGCTCTCGTAGAGAGGTTTGTGCTCTGATGAGCTGCATGTCACATTAATTATGCCAGATATGGGTGGGATGCGTTTCTGGAGTCTCAGTTCATCTATTTGTAATAATAAAGTAACAGCGAGGTTTTTCTGCTAACTGAAAAGCAACTGTTTATGTTATGCATGGCTGAATATACTGTAAACTCTTTCCAGTACAATGCTGCATTTATAAATAGCTCTCTAGCCTTCTATGAGCTACTGTGGGCTCACAGCTGTTTGGAATTTGTGTGGAGACACACTCGTGCACCCTTGTTACACATGAATTCTTATATTATTTCCCTCTCCGTGCCCACAGCCCCTCAAAGTGAAAACAACCTCATCCTAATAGTTAGAAAATAATTAGTTCCAATTTCTCTGTCTCTCCGCACTCACTGTTCTCCTCATCTCTCACCTGACATTAGTTTTTAAGGCGCCTCGTTATTATTAAGACATCAGTGTCTAATCAGTATTTGTGTGCATTTGGTTTATTAATTACATCGGCTGGTACGAACTCGGAGCACTTGGCGAAGAAAAAAAAAAATCAAAAGCTGACGCCTGTGTCATGATTAATTTCGCAGTGAACAGTCTCCGCGATGTCAGTGGTAATTAGGCATCACCCATTGCATAACACACCATGTGTCAGGGTGGGTGGCATGTGAGTGTGTGTGTGTGTGTGAGAGAGAGAGGGTGTGTGTGTGAGAGAGAGAGAGAGAGAGAGAGAGTGAGATAAAAAAGCGAAAGAGAGAGGGAGAGGAAGTGAGGGGGGCGGGGAGGGGGGGGACAAAGAAAAAGACATGGCTTCAACTACTTGTTTAGCGAGTAGCTGTGTTGCACTTACAAGCCACGGACTCCTCAAGAAAATTATCTGTCTATCTGGTCTTCAACATGGAAATGCAATGTGTTTATCAAAGCATTTTAATGCACAGGGATTTGAAAAGAAGACGAAAAAAACCTGTGGAAGAGTAGCTGCTGGTGACTGTTATTTGGGATCTGAATAAAAAAACAATAAACATCAAGGAGCGCCTATGGGAGTCCAAATGTTTTCACCAGGTGGTAGAAACAAATGCAAAATTACTTTTATCTGCTCAGCGTGATTACTGGCCTAGATAGTGTCGTTTTTTATTTATAAAAATGCTCCATTTATGAATTAGCTTCATTTGTGCACAATCTACGAGGTATTATTGTCTCGTAGCTATATGAAATCTTTATGTCGCCAGGTTAGACGCATCTAATTTTCAGCAGCGACCTGCAGCGTGTCTGGCATGGTGCAAAAACTTTGGGGAAAGCACTCAATTAACTACAAAAGGGTTATTAATCCTGCGAGTGAGCTTTTTCTCTCTTTCTTTCTTTTCTTTTTTTTTTCAAAAATAAACAATGGCCCATAACACTCAAATTAACACAGATTGGGATTTGATGTGCTGTGCAGCCAGATGGCTTGCTCACTCACTCTCTGGCGGGCTGGCAGTGCAGCTGAGGACGCAGGCACTTCCAGAGCGGATTTGAAAGAATCTAGGCCAGAGAGAGTGGGGCTGCTCTCGGAGACTAGCCGCCAGTGCTGTCATGTTTTAGTGCACATTTTCTATTTGAGGAAGGAGCCGCTACAAAGATGTGCACTGAGTGTGTCTCTGTGTGTCTCTCTCTCTCTCTCTCTCTGTGTGTGTGTGTGTGTGTGTGTGTGTGTGTGTGTGTGTGTGTGTGTGTGTGTGTGTGTGTGTGTGTGTGTGTGTGTGTGTGTGTGTGTGAGATGAGCAGTGACTGGAAGAGGAGAATTGCCTTGATAGAAATGAAGGGAAAGAAGCTCATCTTCGAGCTCTGTACACAAGCTCAGTGTGCATTTTTCTTCTGTCCACCTACAGTATTTGTGCAGTGCATGTACACACCTGACAGCAGAATGCTTGGAGAAGTGAGAAATATTCAAATACCTAAAAAAAAATGTGAGAGAAGAAATAGTTCTGGTAATTTTAACACGAACTGATGTGAAAATAGTTTCTCCTTACATAAATCCATATTCAAATGAGACGTAAATGTGTTCTTGAGATTGATGTGTGAGAAAGTTTACTGTGCGTATTGTGACTTCAGCACCGGTGTAGGGATCAGCACTTTTGTAAACACTGTAGCACAGAGATTCAAATGCAACTTTTAGAGCTAGTCATTATTCAAAAGCCTAGCCTCCATCTGGAAAGTGGCAAACTTGGCTGTTTTCCTGGTGTTGCTGTGGAGGAAAACTGGGTCTGTGTGAAATTGCAAGACTCATGATACTTGGCTAAGGTGTAAATTTGTCTGGCTTTGATGATCATTTTCTTCACAGGATTAGTTTTGCCAATGGGGAAGGGTTAAAGTTGTTACAAGACTTAGAAACTTTTCAGGTTGTGAACACGAGTTCACAAGTTCTGTCTTTGGTGCGTGATTGTAGAGGAGTGAGCAGAGAGAGAAGGGTATGAGTAGGAGAAGTAATACCACATTGGGCACACAAACTATAAAGTAGACTTAGCAGAGGTAATAATTTGCACCATTTGACCGCCACACATTCCCTGATATGAGATCAAATGATTTCAGCAAAAAGTATATGCCAGTTTCCTTAAAATTCCCTGGGACTGCAAAGTGAGACATGCCCATGGAGGAGAGTATGGCGAGTTAAAGGTACAGTCAGTCATTTTTTACGGTTATTTAATAAGAAAAAAGGACACTGTTTAATTATGTCTTCCATCAAGTTGATGCATTCTTATAAACTTAGGTTTAATCTATTAAAAACACATAGAAGCACGTCCTGGTTTGTCAAATCTGCCATGTTGCCCTGGTGTTGGTGTTGTTACTACATCATCATTATCATTTTTCATGTTGTTGTTATTCCATTGTGTGTGGGGGGAGCATTTCAAGTCTTTAAGTTCTTAATTTATATAAATTAATATAAATTATCAAGTTAGATTTGCTGAAAATATAGATTACTGATGTTGTTTGCTAGTGATGGTTTTTAAAGGCATTAGCTAATTTCTTGGCTAATGCTAACTGAATGCTCAGACGTCACTAGTCAGTTGGGATGTTGATCCTGGACCAGCATTATTATGATGATATAGGGACAACACCAGCACAAGGATATCAGATTGTACATGTTGACCCACCGTCTTGTAAACAGTTGCCAAAACGGACATTGCAGTTACACCTAATCACATGTTATGTATATGGCTTGAAGTCATTTTTTTGCCATAGAGGCTAATTTTAATCAATATCTGCAAGTAGACTGAAAATATGAAGGATCATTACATTTGCATTCTCACATCATATGAGATTTTATTCACTATGTAAGATCCACTTGAAAGGGAGTTTTACTAACACCGACTAACAGTAACTAACAGCTGCTAACAGAAGCTAACAGCAGCAAAAACAGCAGCTCTCATAGACAGAAACCTTACCTCAGTATCACTGTCATTGGATAGAGGTGAGCTTCACTGACTCACCAACTCCAGACTCCTTTGACTAAGTTTTACACCCTCCTCCAGAATAAATAGAGGTGAACACATATTGGCAGCTGAGATAAACAGCAGACTGACAGCCTACACTCACTACAGATTGTTTGTCCTACAAAAGCCACGTTTGCTAGGATTATGCACTTGAATTGGGAGGGGAACTCAATGACTGCAATCGGCATTCTGCTGAAATCTAGCGGCGATACTGTACATACTGTCACTTTAGGAACAACACAAAAAAGAAATAGTAAGTATTTCTGTTTGTGGCTCTGTATTTTGTTATTATGGCCTAATTATGGCCTATTTCTTTGACTGATTCATTCATTATTTTCTTTATGTTAAAATACCAGATCATTATAGTCTTGGTCCCAAAATGATTTAGGATTTTATAATGACGTGAGAGAATTGCTCACATTTATGAAGGTCAAACTGACAGATATTCAGCAGTTTTGCCAAACTATCAAAAATATTTTTAGCTGTAGAATAATTTTCTATTATTCAACAAATTGATTCAAATGCTGTTCATTTCTGTTCTTTTATGATCCTTCATAGTGATCCTTAACTTTAAACAGATGTATATATTACTCCTGGTAAACATACATGAAGACATGGCAAAGAAGCATCACGACTTACAAAACAAGCACAGTGAAGCAGGGTGCATCAAACTCTAACAGCAGATTCATATTAATTACAAACTGGCAAAGTTGTTAATATAACTGCTCTCAAAGCCAGAAGTCTGTGTGAATGGCCCGAAGTGCCAGACAACACCTTCTGTTTCAATCGATGGCCATCAGCATGCACACCCCCTTAGACAAGCAAGGCTGCTCTGCTATATATACACACACCAGCCTCAACTGCCTGGGAGGAATCTCCTCTCACAAACTAACTTTTCGTTCTTTTTAATTTTTCTATTCTTTTGCGCCCTCATTATCTCTGTGTTTGCAAAGGCTGCAGATGTGCTTGTAGCGTCACACAGGAAATTTTCTCATTTTTAAACTTAGGATTAAGACAAAGTCAAAGGAAAGTTCTCCAGCACAAAGCAACAAAAGCACGCTCGTGTGTGTGTGTTTGCTTTTGAAGCAAAGGAATTAAAACTACAACGTGGAGGATGGAGTAGGAACATATATGTGTTCTGAGAGTAAGAATATCAAATCAGATTGAACTGGGTTATCTGTAATGAGTAAACACATTTTGCCCGAACACAAAAAATACCATACTTAGAAAGACTTCAGCACGATTGTGTTGAGGTTTTATATGAAATTAAAAGCAGTGGTTAGGCTATAAAACTGTTAATTAAATGACCACACTACAGCGTGTCTGTTTGCACAGTTTCTTAAAAGCAATGAATGCCTTTTTGTCTGCAATTTTCAATATTATTGATAGCTTTTCCCGGAGCAACCAAAGATTTTCTTTCCAAGGCGTGATTTCACAATTTTCCCTTTTTTTCTCTTAATGCTGGCTTATCTATCCATCCATCTATTGTTTCTTTTAAAAATTACATGATCGTTCCTCATCAATGGAGCCCATAATCTGTTCTAATAACAATGGATCTGTTGACATGCAAACAAATTGTAAATAGTTTTGAGTAAAATTTTAAGCAACAACTTCAGGGTAAGTTGTTGTTAAGTTTCTGCTGGCTGACGGATTTTTTTTTTCTTACTTTTTAACTTTGCTTTGCAATTCTCTCAACTGTTAATGCTGTACTTTACGATATAGCTGTCGAGTCCGATGACAAGATCAATGTCATTCTCATATCTAAATGTGAAACTACCACTAGGCTTTGTCCAAAGCAAGCAGCTAAGATAAGATAAGATAAGATAACTCTTTATTGTCATTGCACAGTCATACATAGTACAGTAGTACAATGAAATTGGAAAAACTGTCCTACGTCGGCACTACATATAACACAACACGACACGATATGACACATCACAACGTAACAAACAACACAACACAGTATATTAACTTAGTATAAAAAAGAAGAATAAGTGTATGTGTATTGCACACTGTTATTATTGCACATTAATTATTATTGCACCTTGTTATAAATATAAATATTATTGTTATCGTTTTAAACATTGTTACCTCCCCCTAAAAAGTCCAGGGAGGTATCCAGTCAGGTCAGCTATTTACATTGATCAGGGCTATTGCCCTGTTGTAAAAGCTGTCCTTGAGTCTATTTGTTCGGGACCTCAACAGCCTGAACCTCCTGCCAGACGGCAGCAGCTTAAACACCCGGTGTCCTGGGTGTGTGCAGTCCCGTAGGATGCTGCGTGCCCTCTTGAGACAGCGAGTGCTGTACAGGTCCTTCAGGGAGGGAAGAGGATGTCCAATGATTTTTTGGGCCATGTTGATGACCCTCTGGAGTGCCTTTCTGTGTGCTGTGGTGCAGCTGGAGAACCACACACCGATGCAATATGTCAGCACACTTTCAATGGAGCAGCGGTAGAAGACGGTCAGCAGCTCCTTCTTCAGGTCCATTTTTCTGAGGATTCTCAGAAAGTGGAGACGCTGTTGGGCCTTCTTTAAGACCGCAGAGGTGTTAGAGCTCCATTGGAGGTCTGTGTCTATGTGCACACCCAGAAACTTGAAACTGGAGACCCTTTCCACGCACTCCCCGTTGATGCTGACAGGCTGCAGCTCGGACTTCCTCCTTCTGAAGTCAACTACCAGTTCTTTTGTTTTGGTGGTATTGAGGTCCAGGTTGTTGTCTGCACACCAATCTGACAGCCTCTGAACTTCAGCTCTGTATGCAGTCTCATCTCCCCCTGAGATGAGCCCCACCACAGTGGTATCATCTGCAAACTTGATGACTGTGTTGTCTGGGACTGACAAATGAAGCTGAGAAAGACCCTGCCAGAAATGTGCAGTTCTTCAAATAGCAATTTGAAGCTGGTCCCCAAAATTCCCAATATGTTCAAAAATTGTAAACAGGTGCAAAATGATGTTGACGGATGCTCAATCATCCAGGTAAGTAAATCCCAAAAAGTTGATTCTGTTAATCTGGACGTAACGTTTTCAGTGGGAGAAATGTTTTGTCACTCATCCAAGTGGCAGGTTTCCCCATCCTTATAAACAGTACAAACAGTGTCACTGATTACACCCAACAGTGGTGACCACTTGTGATGGGAATCGAGAACCTGTTCTTGCAGAGAACCAGTTCCCAGTATCCCAGTAGCAAGTGGAACCAATAAAAGTGATCGGCATAACAACTGGCAACTGTGGCTAAGGGAAAATGGGTATGCCTTAAACCTTAGCCGAGTGATTGCTTGAAACTGTTGTCACTGGGTAAAATTGGTCACAGGGAGATACTACATCAAAAACCTCCTTCTGATTGCTTTGGACACTAGCAGATCATCGCGACTTGTCTGTAAACACTCACTATGTAACTATTGAGCGTTAGTGAAACTTGAAAAAGTGCAAATTAGAAATTGAGACCAACTGCCAAAAGTTGTGCCTCATGCAACAGAAACTAGCACGTATCAAACGCACAACTTTTACTTTAGGTGAACATTCTCCAGTTGTCATCACACATAGTTTCACAGCCAAGTTTGCATCTTCCATTCAAACTATGGCTGACCGTGACGTTCTCCTTGCAATCAAAGACACTGCAGGGAGATTTTCAGTAGAGAACCACATGTCACTCAGTGACAGCAAGCAACTGGTCAGGGAATACAGGTTTTCCTAGTACCCAATAGTTACCAGGGGGTCACTTAATGTTCTCTGGGCTGGGGCTGACTGGGGCTTTAGCAATCAGGTCAACAGTGACTGTCCACTAGCAGCTAGTCGGGAAATATTCATTTTTCCCTATAGCAACCAGTGGCTGCCTTGTTTAATATACAGTCTGTGGTTCAAACACCCAACCTTAAGTGTATTTCTAGGTAACTTTGTTGCTGTGAAGAGCAGAGTACACACTAGCACAATTCCTCTACCAAGACACATGGCGGTCCTTTAAAGTTATGTCTGAGCTAGTAGTAGTAAGCCCACTCTGCCAACTCAGCATGTGGTTGTTGTGGGAGAGATGTCATGAAAATGTGGAACGAACATTTGAGTTTCCTTCTAAACTCTGTCAATCACTGTGTGCATAAAGAGTTTGCAAAGTGTATTCTATCTGAAGATTTCTTGCTCCTTAAGTATGAGGTTACTGAAACTCTATTCGGTGGTAAGGAAAGTAATACACAGAGAGCTAAACACTTCTTCTATTACTGATATTTACTTCATTGTTGTCCCATGTAACATGATGAGCATGGAACCTATTCTAGTTGTGAAGAACTGAAATAGTACCTTGAGCTCCTATCAACTGCTTGCTATAATCCAGTGTCAAAGGCTATGAAGGTGTTGTGAGTAAATTTTGTGATCATTTTAATCTAAGTACTATAGAAAATTAGGTTTTGCAGTCTTTAGTTCCTAGACACCTTCAAGGAGTCTGACCGAGTGAATAATTGGCAGGTGTTTTACTGACTATTGTTACAGTGTACCTCTTTTTGTTGCCTGTAGATGACTTTATTAGTTCAGACTCCAGACGTTTTTTGGGTATAGTGGAGTAATAAGTGAAATTCATATATTTTTCATGGACCCTAATTGGTGTGGGGCAAGCTAGCAATCTGTCACCTTTTTGGTTGCATTCAAGTGAGTCAGGAGTCACCATCACCCTCCTTCCTGATGCCTTTATTTAAAAAATGCTGTGGCAGACTTCCAGCACATTTATGACCAAATATAAGATGGACTCAGGTACACTGTGCCATTGGTAAAACAGGCCATTTAAGGTTTGAACGTCTCAACTCTTTAAATGTTAACAGCAATGGCTGTAAACCATTGCAAACTGTTGCCACAATACTTGTTGACATTTAGCATTTGATTTTATTGGTCTGAGGTTACTAAGATGGACAAGGAAATGCCTCCTTTTGAGACTGCCTGAGAAAACTGCTTGGCAAGTGGCCTGACATATGATACCTTATTTGTCAGTGAGAAAAAACAAAAGGAGCATACATAAGTCATGATTCAACTAAATCAAATGCCAACAAGGAGAGATCATTTGGCTGAACTGAGCATGATTTACTGATGTGCAGAATTTGATTAATAAGCTATCTGTTAATTAGACTAGGGGTAAAGTACACAGTATAGAGACTGATTGGCTTTCAGAAGGTGGGCAAGAGAATGACTGGACTGAGTTAATAATATTAATGATGTCAGTATTCAGATTTTTAGTGCGGAAAAGCAGACGTGATGTTTAAAGAATATATTGGTAATCTGAACACCCAGGATATCAGGCAGATGAATGATTTCAGATCTTCCTATTGAACTTACACCTAAGTTTCATTTGAATGTAAAAGCACTTTTAGCTACTGGCCCAATTTACTTTAATGTGTTAGGTAAAGTGGGCCACATTTCTGATGGATCCTCATATTAGAAATAATTGATATCGCTAATATATTTTATTATTGCGTGCTTTATTATTGCCTTCCTCATATTTTCTCTTCTAAGTATGTTTGCATATGGTGTGTGTTTGTGTGTGCTTAACTACATTTGTATGTGCATTGTATATATTCATGTTCAAAAACATTAAAAACAACCCTTTTTATTACTAAGAACACAGTTTTGTGTCTTGTATTTACCCCAGGATAAAGATTTTAATGCCTTTAAATCAAAGCAATTTAAAACATTTGTGTAACAAAATCCTACAGTTGATAGATATCTATAATTTAGCACATCTTTATACTAATAATGATAATAATCCACAAAAAAACCTCTCACAAGAAGTCCTGTTAACATTGAATATTTTATGCTGCGCAGGGATTTGATATTTTCAATTGATCAAACATTTGCATGTTTACATCTGGTACTGTCTTCATTATAAAGCCGTCATCTTCACTGTGTTGTGCATCCTCTGTCCCACTTTGACCTACAGGAGCATATTGCTACATGAATTATCTCTTTGATTGCCTGAGTAGGAGGAACATTTACAGTAACGAGGACCACGGGAACAGGATTTACCGTTCCATTTGCCCTCCAATGACATTACTTCAAGTAATGATGATGACAGACATAAAGTGGTCATGGTGGCACACAACAGATGAAACCGGCATGGATTTTGTGTTGTTCGCTGCTGCCCAACCAGGCCTTGCTTAACAAACCATTTAATCGCTTTCAATTAGACCATTACTATGTGACTCCTGTGATAAAATATTACAGCAAATTGCGTCAAATGCCTGCAACGCCGATTTAAATTGTATCCACAGTTTGCACTTCTTTGCTGAAATATTTGGGAGGAATATTCTTGGGAATGTCCCCCTCTGTACTATGTTGTTTTCAGCCTGTCACTCTCCATCTCCCGTGGAGGCATCATTCCTCATCTACTCTGTCATCCCAGCACATGTTCCATTTACCATGCATTAATCTCACTCAGCTTCACATTGCTCTCACTTGCCTGGTCCCTTTGGGATACAACAACAGACAAGCATGCTCTGCTTGCCAAAATGCAATGCAGTTGCAGCACTGAACGTTAAACTAAGCAGGAACTTACTGCAGCAATCAGGATTTCATATCACTTCTAAATGGCATCCAAAAGTCAGTGCTACAATGTACTCTGTGTCCTGTGTAGCAGTGTCCCAGCAAAACCTTTATAGACTTGTCTCAGTGCTCCTGAGCTAACCTTTTGATAAGCCCTTGAGACAGTGTAAATTAAAGGCATTAAATCATGATTTGGTGTTGTGTGAGGGTGCTGATGGAGACATCCCCTTCACAGTCTAGTGGTCAAGGGGGGAGGTGTGCGGTGGTCAGTGCAGACAGGTCATCCCATAGCGGTGACTGATGGCTTTCATCAAGGGGCCCATGGGCTCACTGGGGAAAAGAACATGAGAACGCTGCCAAAAGAGCTGATATTCATCTACCGGCAGCCCCACGGGGCAGGGAGAGGGAAGTCAGTAAAGACACAAGAACAAATCTGCATGCACTGTACAAACTAGTAGTGCCAGGCAAATGAAATGTGGAAATCAGGGCTAATCCTAAGTGTGATTTCAGCTGAGAAACATGTATTCCTACAACATGCCTCACAGCACTCCCTCACTGCTCTAATTCAATAGCAAATGGAGACATCCTCAGATTGAAATGAAGCCAATTAGCAGAGGCACAGCTGATTTTAAAGCACTGATTAGGGGAGATGTGTCGTGCTGGTTCTGGGATCTATTCCCTCACTGCGGACCTGCTTCAGCTTGGGCTACCATTAATATCCCATGAGGCACTGGGGCACGCTCCTGGCCAGCAGCCAGATTCCCAGTTATCTGTTTAAACAATTTTGCAGGCTATTTCAGGAAGAGGAAACTCGCTGCCCATGCCTCTCAGCGTTGTTATGGCAACAGCCCATTTAATCTTAAACGTAACATGGGGAGGTGACCCAGTACCCAAAGCTTGAGAAGTTGGATAATGTACGTTTAATAACATTTTACAATATTGCGTTAAGCTCATGACAGCAATGACATATAACCCCAAAACATGCGTTGCATATAGCTAGTTGTGGAAGATAGATTGTATTTTACAATACATGGCACCATGAGTAGCCAGCTACATGATCAAACTGTGGTCCAAGGTCATTTTTATTCATCGCAAATTACACTAATGCAAGTATTTTGCTGGCAGTCTGATAAAATAGAATTATATGGTCATTATGACAGAGCCCTGCTTGAGAGACTCTAATTTGAATTTGTTCGGTGCTGAAAATAATTGCTTATCTCTGTAACTGCTCCTAAATATAGGATCCCTTAATCCTTGGTAACTGCGTAATTGTCGCAGGATTGGAAATGCAGGCGGCACAGTATAGAAATGCATATGCATATTGTGATGTTAATGAATGGCACCTAGGTTAATAAGACTTTTCAAGCTCTGCAGCTCACAGCAGTATAAAAGTTACAGCAGTGAGAGGCTGGCTGTTATTGTTCATTATGTACACCCAACGTACTTCTGTAATTTTAATAAAAGAGAGTTGTTGTTGCTCTTCTGTAAATCTTGGATTTATAAGTATTATTTTACATGAATCACGGGTCCCCCATTTCTGAAAATATGAGACTTTGCGCATGTTTGGTACTCCATCTGTACGTTTTCCTGCACGCCCACACTGAGTTTAGCATGTAGCTTACATGCCAGATGACATGCTTTGAATTTGAGCCTACAGTTGTCCTTGGGCACAGACGTGAAAGCCATGAATTGGCTTTGGCAGCTACATGCTGACACGGTCACAAGATCAACATCTGAACTATGCCGTACAGAAGTGTCATTAGTTTTGCTGCCGTTTTGTTCATAAACCAAAATCATGGTCTGGCTTGTGATCGGTGCAAGATGAAAGGACGACAAAATAAGCAGAATTCGTACAATCTGAAGGTATTATTTAACAGTTAGATTTCTCTAACTGTTAAAAAAACATTTCAGTTAAATCCAGAAATGTCAACCTCATGGTGATAGACCAAAGTCATTAGGCTGCACCCTCTGGAGTCCATAAATATTCAAAGCCAATCAACCAGATGTTGGAATTTTTCCAATCTCCACCAAACTGTACCACCGAGAGCACCTAAAATATTCGTACTGATAAGTAAACAGTTTAGAAAAACGAGGCACAACTGAAACGAACACATCAAACTAATAATGTCATGACGTGGCGCCCGTCTCTTGTTTCCTGTGAACATTTACATGCACGCGCCGTTCTTCTCTGCTAGCGCATTTTGTCGTGTGATAATTGAGACCCCTGCTGCTGTAAATACTTTTGCGGTTGTCGTAATTGATGTGCATTTGATTTGTAGTCTCTTTGACCACTTTAGAGCTCCATTAGTTGCTTCACGCTGCTCAGAGAAGTCACATAAAAGTGGCATTTGTTAGACCTCTTTTAAAGGTGACCCATAATGCTAATCTTAAAATGACACACCGCTGCTGCTTGCTTTGCTTACGTGCTTGGCGATTGGGATTCAAAGTCCTTTTGCATTTGCTGCTGTCAATATTTGGTCCGGTCAATCCATCTAATTTAGGCTATCATGAATATTTCATGACAAGAGCTGAAAATTAAGACGCACAGTCGATAAATAAGAGGTAACTAAAGGCAAGCATCTTTTTCATATTCACTTAAAGATGTAGTTTAAAAGTGTCACGACGATACTGAGACTGACTGAAGAGGAAGATAGGTCTTTCAGATCATTTCAGTTTAATAGTCTGCACTGAGGCGCTGCTTAGAGCTGTATATGTTCTAGGCTTTTGTCTGCAACTCATGTGAACACTCACACCTTACAAAAGCTATTAAAATGAACATGTCACTAATTAGCTCCCAGTGATTCACAACCTGCACACAACCACAGTTCAAACTTCTCAGTAATCAGCAAATATCTTTTAAAGCATCTTTTTTTTTCCTTTTTATAATGTAACAAAAGAATTTTGCATATTTAGACACTAATAGGTACTAATATTTACAATCGGATTTGGTAGGTTACTCATTTGAAACAGTATTGTGCTCTCTTCACCTTCAGCTGAGACACAACTTCACACAGCACCCTGCCGACAGGCACACGGGCCTTCCCCTCACTAGCGGCTGAACTACTAGAAGTTCACAGCTCGAATCGACACTTTTCATTTTGAGAGGTCAAAGAAGTGGAAAAAGTTGAGGGAATAAAGTCCTGGTATATTTTTTCCCACCTGGATACACCACAAGGTAATTAACATGTAATTACCACTCACAACCATAAGTGCTGGCAACAATCTGGGCCACTTACATAGGTGACATTATAGGCTCTACAAAGATTCAGCACAGAAATAAGCAAGTATACTGCTAGTGTCAATCACAAGCTTAGATAATTGCAAAGGCAAATCAAACTCTCAGATTCATCTGCTGTGGCACCTCCTATGGAAATAAGGGAACAGTGGAAAGCATCTTTATCCAGTAGTCACATTTTCTGTCTATTAAGTTATCATTAAAACAGTGGCTAGTGGCTATAATAATAAAAGTATAACATTAATATTTGGGCTAGGCAGCAAACGTTATCAGCCCTGCATCTGTAATTGTCTAAAACGTTTCATTAATTTAACAAGATTACACAATTATTTGTGTTTAAAAAATGTTTGTGTGTCTCTTAGAGTCTCAGATTGAAGCTGAGAAAAGCATACCAGCAACTAGACAAAAACAGTGGCAGCCTACTTTACCAACTCTGGTTGATTAGCAAAGAAAATATGATGCCAGGTCACCAGATGCACACCACTACCTCAGTTAACCTGAGAATATTGTTGACTTTTTTTGTTTTTTTGACACTACAGTCTTAACATTTTGGCATATATATATATGCCTTACAGTTATCGCTATCTATCTATCTATAAAAACTCTTTATTTGTTTACTTTTTACTGACACTATTGTTTGTATTCACAAGGGATCACCATAACTCCACATATTTATGTATATATGGGCAGAGTTTTACAGCAGATGCAAAGCCGAAGGGATTTGTATCTCCTCGCAAGATTGGATGAAGGATCATTTACTTATTAGGCAAATGTGTAACCCACTCCTATATTTTTTGCCCCACAGTATAAAAATGTATTTTGCATTTTCCTGATTTCTGGTATCAAGCTTGTATTGTGATAACCCTGCTTCTAGCACAGCGTGATCTCTCCTGTTTACCATGACCCTGGCAGCTTTATTGCTTCACATTTGATGATCAACTTTTTTTCAAAATGTGTTGGTTAGATTTTTTTTTTTACATTTAATTAACATTAAATTAACATTTTTATTTTTTATTTTTTATTCCTATTTATTCTATTTATCCCCTTTGTATATTTTATTTATATTTGTCTCTGTATTTATATGTGTGTGTGTGTGTGTGTGTGTGTGTGTGTGTGTGTGTGTGTGTGTGTGTGTATATATATATATAACAATTCTGTAACTGTAACTTCGGTCGTTGCTGTGCTTTTTTTTGGAAGTCGAATTTCCCAGAGTGTTGTATTGCTGATAATGTTTGCACTCCGTGCTTACTGTCCCTTGTGGTCCACCGTAGTGGCAACGGGGAGTGTTTGCTGTCACGAAAGTGGGTGTGTTTTATGTTGAAATGGACGAGCGGCAATAAAGATAATGGTGGCTCACGAAGCAGATTATGAATACGTTATTCATAAGTTTGAGACAGAATATTACATGGTGTCAGAGTAAATCGAACTAAACGCCCACCGACAGAGCGAAATGGATTCGTCGGGAGTTCCTGCACCACGGATGGACTGGGATTCAGCCAATCTTCCCGATGCCTGGCGGAGGTTCGTGCAACATGTGAAGCTAATGTTTAGCGGCCCGCTAAGCGGCAAGCCCGAGGAGACCCAGTGCAGCTATCTTCTTCTGTGGGTAGGAGAAAGAGGCAGGGACATTTATAACACATGGCAGCTGTCTGATGAAGAAGCTAAAAAGCTGACCACATATCTCGACAGGTTTGAACAGTACCTCATGCCGAAAACGAACACCATTTTCGCCAGATACAAGTTTAATGAAAGACTCCAAGGTGAAGGGGAGTCATTTGAACACTTTGTGACCGAGTTAAAGTTACTCGTCAAGCAGTGTGGCTACGTTAACAGTGATGAAATGGTCCGAGACAGGATTGTCTTTGCAACCAGTTTACCACAAGTCAGAGAAAAGCTGCTGAGCCAAGGGTCAGATTTGACTCTAGAAAAAGCCATAGACATTGCACGCTCCTATGAGATCGCACGAGAGCAATTGAAAGCCATGGTTGACCCACACACGAGCCTGCAGGGAGCAGCGCCCGCGCATGCAGTATCCGCTAAGCGCCAGAGTACACAGCAAAAAGATAGGAGGGCACCTCATTATAATAAGATGGGAAAAGTGTGTGGAAGATGTGCACGAGCACACAGCCAGAAGGAGGAGTGTCCTGCAAAAGGGAAGAGGTGCAAAAAGTGCAATAAAATGAACCACTTTGCCAAAGCATGCCGTTCACAAGCACCACACCAACCCAACCCAGTGTACTCTATTAACCCTGACACTCCAAGCGATGAAGCGGAGCTATTCATAGATTCCATAACAAAGTGCAACGAAGGGGAGGCCGATGAACAGGCTTACGCCGACGTAGAAGTAGGCTCACTGCATCACACCGTGAGTTTTAAGCTTGACACAGGAGCCACTGCTAACGTCATCCCTGCCCGATTGTTTAAGAAGTGTTTTAAGCAGGTTAGCTTGGCACCGCCCACACGCACACTATCTGGCTATGGAGGAGAAAAACTCAACATCAAGGGCACATGCCAGTTGAAGTGCAGGTGGAAAGGCATTCACAAGATGCTGACATTTGACATAGTAGACACTGCAGCACCCCCCATCCTAGGGTTGAGAGCATGCCTGGATCTAAACCTAGTCAAGCTGGTCATGTCAGTACAGATCACAAATGTCATGGAGGAGTTTGCCGATGTGTTCGAGGGCATAGGGAAATTCCCAGGAGAATGCGACTTACACATTGACCCAGACGCCATGCCCGTTGTGTGCCCCCCCCCGGAGGATCCCTTTCACACTGTGGGAACGACTGAAACGGGAGTTGGATGACATGGAGAAAAACGGCATAATCATCAAAGTAAAAGAACCCACAGAATGGGTAAACGGACTGGTGGTCGCAGAGAAGCGTACTGGGAAGCTCAGAGTATGCCTCGATCCTCGCGAATTAAACAAAGCCATCAAAAGACCTCATTACCCACTTCCAACATTGGATGACATCACACCAAAGCTGGCAGGAGCACAGTACTTCAGTGTCATGGATGCTCGCTCAGGCTATTGGGCCATCCAACTAACCACCAAGTCATCGCTCCTCACCACCTTCAACACGACCTTTGGCAGGTACCGTTTTCTGCGCCTTCCTTTTGGGATAATATCAGCACAGGACATTTTCCAAAGGAAAATCGATGAGACGTATGAAGGGCTCAATGGAGTGGCAGCCATCGTGGATGACATCCTCGTGTTTGGCAGGACAAAGGAGGAACACGACGAGAACCTCCGTGCCATGCTTGAGCGCACACGGGAGCGAGGAGTACGTCTCAATCCAGAGAAATGTGTCATAGGCGCCACAGAAGTGAGCTACTTTGGACACAAACTCACCCGGGAGGGCATCCAGCCAGACCCAAAGAAACTGCAGGCCATAAAGGACATGCCACCTCCTGAGAATAAGAATGAGCTTGAGACAATCCTTGGAATGGCGAACTACCTGTCCAGATTCGCACCACGACTATCAGAGGTGAACGCACCGCTGCGTCAGCTGCTCAAACAAGACTCAGAGTTCATCTGGGATCAGACCCACGACAGAGTCTTCCAGCAAATGAAAGATCTCATAACCAGAGAACCAGGCCCCATACTGGCATACTACGACACGACCAAGGAGCTACGGCTACAGGTAGATGCATCAAAGTATGGTTTGGGAGCTGTGTTAATGCAGGACGGACATCCAATAGCATATGCTTCAAAGACACTGACCCTAACAGAAGTCAACTATGCACAGATCGAAAAAGAGCTCTTTGCAGTGCTGTTTGGATGCAAGCGTTTCCACACGTACATATACGGCAGGAGAGTCATCGTAGAGTCGGACCACAAGCCGTTGGAGCACATACTGAAGAAACCAATCTCTGTAGCCCCTGCTCGTCTGCAGCGCATGCTGTTACAGCTGCAGAGATACGACATAGAGATCGTGCACCGGCCCGGAAAAGACATACCTGTGGCCGACACACTGTCCAGGAAACCATTGCCCGACCAAGACAGCACGCTGAGTGAAGGCATGGAGGACCAGATCCACTCGGTGATAAACAGCCTCCCAGTAAGTGACAAAAAACTCTCAGAGATACAGGCTGCAACAGGATGCGACCCGCAGCTCACCCTGCTGAAGCAAACTGTGCAGGATGGCTGGCCTGAGGACAGAAAAAAATGCCCCAAAACCCTTTTGGACTTCTGGACTTTCAGAGATGAAATTTCACACTCCCATGGCATCATCTTCAAAGGTGACAAAATTATAGTGCCAACAGCCCTAAGAAACAACATGCTGGAGAGAATCCACACTGGGAACATGGGGATTGAGAGGAGTAAGCAGAGAGCAAGGGACGCCCTCTTCTGGCCAGGCATGGGCAAGGACATAGCTGCCACGGTGGAAAACGGTTCCATATGTCAGGAGAGGCGCGCGGCGAATCCCAAAGAACCTCTCATCCCACACCAGATCCCTGAGAGGCCATGGCAGGCAGTGGCCTCAGATCTCTTCACATGGCGTGGACGGGACTACTTGGTAGTTGTGGACTACTACAGCCGCTACTTTGAGGTCGAAAGGCTATTCTCTACCACTGCAGGGTCCGTCATCAAAAAGCTCAAGGCCATATTCGCCAGACATGGTATACCAGAGACGCTTATCTCAGATAACGGCCCACAATACAGCTCTCGAGAGTTCAAGGATTTTGCAGTCACATGGGACTTTGTCCACACGACCTCAAGTCCTTTGTACACGCAAAGCAACGGCCTTGCCGAAAGAACAGTCAAGACGGCCAAATCAGTTCTGGATAAAGCTCATGCTCAGGGAGTAGATCCCTACCTGTCCCTATTGGAGCAAAGGAACACGCCAGTCGACAGCTTCAGGTCACCCGCGCAGCTCCTCATGAGTCGACGTCTACGCTCAGTGCTTCCTGTTACCGGATGCCACCTGGTACCTCGCATCATAAGCCCGACGGTTGTGCAAAAAACACGGATGGAAAGACAAGAGCATCAGAGGCGTTACTACAATCGCAGCGCCACACCACTACCGAGGCTGCAGCAGGGGGACCACATTCGCTTTCAGCACGAGTCCGGAGCCTGGAAACCGGCTGTCATCATCCGACCTGCAGAGACTGCCCGCTCTTTCGTGATCCGCACTGGCGAGGGACAGACTATACGGCGTAACCGACGGCACCTGAGAGGCGCCAAGGCGTCACCGGCACCTTCAGCACCAACATCCGATCTGGTAACCCAGCCAGATAGTGCGGCTCAACAACAAGCAGAGCCCCTGTCACTATCTAGAGACACTACAACACCAACCATGGACACTAGCCCTGCACTGACCACCAGATCAGGACGAGTGGTCAAACCGAGGGTTATTCTTGACCTGTGATGTAAAGGGTGTAGGCGGATCGCTGCCCTAACAAAAAACAAAAAGGAAACATGTCAAATGTCCATGTACTAATGAGTGCATATCCCACATCGCATTGTTGTTGTTAGTTTAGGCCGCAGTAATTTTACACATGGCAATGTTGAAAAACTGTTCCTTATCCTCAGGTTCGGGCATCTAAAAAAAAAAAAGGGAGATGTTGTATTGCTGATAATGTTTGCACTCCGTGCTTACTGTCCCTTGTGGTCCACCGTAGTGGCAACGGGGAGTGTTTGCTGTCACGAAAGTGGGTGTGTTTGATGTTGAAATGGACGAGCGGCAATAAAGATAATGGTGGCTCACGAAGCAGATTATCAACACGTTATTCATAAGTTTGAGGCAGAATATTACACAGAGGAACCCACCCGAGGGATTAATAAAGTTCTATCTTATCTTATCTTAAATGTAATGTGGCGCTGAATATTATAGCAAACAAAATGAAAATGCGGAGACATTACAGTGCCAGAAATCTGAATCCATGCAGCTACCCAGATAGTACCAAGGAGTTTGAATTTCACTCTCACTAAAACTGATTACCAGCTGCCCACACATGCAGAGAAATACAGTAGCAGTAATACACACAACCACACACACACACACACAACACACACATCCATGCGGGTATTGAGAACAAGAAGCTACCTTAGACGGAGGAATAGACAGAAAAACCTGGTGCATTTTTCATTTTTGAAACCAAATTCAAAATAAAGATTGGATTCAGAGGAGGTTTTAGTATTTCCTTTTTCTTATTTGCACTTTTCTTTTCCAAAGAAAAAGACAGTAATATAATCCTCAAAGGTTTGTTTTTTTTAAGGTGAACTAAGGCAAAAACAATGATCATAATCATGCATGCTTTAAGGGAAAGTGTTTGAGTCAATGCAATGTCATGTCCATGTTTCATGTGTGCATATACATACTGGGCTTCATGTGTTGGTTTGTGGGAACTGCATGCGTCTGTGCTGGTGGGCGGCAAATTCTTCATTTAAAGCCAGGAAGTCTGTGTGCCCACTAACATGATCGCTTCACGGGACATGCAAATCATACCTCCAAAGAGGCTTCTGAATCTCCATTTTGTCGTTTTTGTTTTTTTCTCCCCTTCCCTCCACTAATTGTGTCATTTTCGTCAAAATGCTAAGGTCACATTTTCAGTCCGACTACATTTTCAAAGACTCAAAGCTTTTTGCACACTGGCAGCTGTTCAGTATTTGAAGCATGGTAATTTCTTCAGCTCCATTTTATTTTATGTGTTTTTTTTTCCCTCTTTGGATATGTTGGACAATTAAAAATAGGTTTGTACAAATAGAGGAAGGCAGTGAAGCTTTCTTGAGTACACCTACGATCTGCCGTTGTGTTTGGTAAAGTTTCCTTTTCCTAATGGAAATTATTCCTTCTTTCTTCCTCCATGCTCTCTGTGCTCCTACAGCTTCACTTGGGGGAGGGGAAAATATGTTTTTTTTTCTCCTGTGTTTTAATTTAGGCAGTGAGTTCAGCTTGGCTTTGCTTGATACTAAAGGGAACAGCTCTGCAAATTGACTCTTCCTTCACCTTCTCCTTGAAATCCCTCCCCTCTTGCCTGGGTGAGGACCTTTGTGTCTGTCCACACCAGTGAGCTGACTCATTCGTTTGGCATCGTGATGTGAAACTTTCTCAATTAAAAAACAACAACAATGCGTTTAATGAGCACCACGGGAGGACTAACAATTAGCCAATCGTAGCTGCAGGTGGGATTAATGCCATGGTCAAGGTGCGTTCTGCAAGTGGGGTGTTTGAAACAGACAGTCTCCTCCTGTTCCCAAGCACCCTCAAAGCATAGCTGCTGAATGACAAACAGAGGAACATGCTGAACTGTTTTTGTTGTTCCACTATTAAAACCCAGATAAAACCACTACGTTGGCATGGCTACTCATCGGTGTTGAATTAAACTGATTCAGGCGCATGTGGGCATATAGATCTAGTTAGATGGGGACTACTGAAACTGCTCTCTGCTGGAAATCTGTGTTGGAGTGGATCAAGTGTCAGAGTGAAGATGGAAGTGAATGCAATGACTTGACGCTTTTGTCTCATATCGGGTTGCCTCCCTTGGGGCTATATCACTTGTCTAATCGGTACTTGTCATGCAATATGAGGGAAAAAAATCTGCATGAGGCTGTAGTCAAAACTAATTATTACATTTTCTTAACCTACTAATTTTGCACTACAGCACAAAGATAAGGTTCTGTTTTTCACATCACATGTGGATTTATAATGCCCTAGTTTGTGTCTGTAACATTAACATTTGCCTCTTTTAGCACATTTTCACTACAGGAATGAAAAAACAAAACAGGAAACAATGGTGAATCTAGCTGAGTAATGCCATTACACAAATAGCTCAAACACAGCAGCGTGTAGATGTAAAATCTGTGTGGTGTCAGACACCTCTCTGATCGTCTCCCTCATTTGATGATCAACTCTTATGTGTTACCCCTCGCCATCTGAGCGAGACCTTGAACCAACTCTCCCAATGACAGGAGGCCATCTCCATAATTACAGCACAGAGGACCTGCTACGCATCAAACTCACAGCACTTAGATTGTTAAAGCACATATGTCAGCTGTTGAATCTGACTCAGATCCAAGGCTTGCCAGTAATGAAATAGGGGGATGAGGGGTGAGTCAGCCACTGGCCTTTGTTAATTGCATGTCTCACATCATCCTGGCCAGGACAGTTAATTGGAAAAGATCAAGGGGATTTGCTGTGTTAATGAGCTTCCCGTGAACCCAAGTCATACTTTGGATACCAAAGGAGCCTTTACAACTTTTCATTTCTGGAGCAACGTGGTCATAGTCGACTACTGCCTCATCTCCTGTGTTTGGTAGCGTCAGCTCAGAGGGGAATAGATGGTCTATTATAAGCACAGCACCATTTAAGCAGATGTAATCAGTCATCCATTTCTATGTCCATGTCACTTTGCATTCAGCATGCATTACACTGTGCGCTTTCTTCTGCTGCATATTCATGTAAGCCTACTGAATGCAATACCAAAATAGAACAATTTTAAAAAGCAGGAAGAATATATGATCCACCACATCCTAATAATTCAGTATGCATATTCCTGTTGAATTAAGTAAAAAATACCGTTAGCCACACTGTGCAGTAAATTTCCTGCTAACAATGCTTTTACCATTAGTCTGTGCAGTTTTTGATCATGCCTCTGTCTCAATCTGCCTGCTCTGATATAGAAACCGCATAATAGATAATGATCTGTATGATTTTTGAGAAAGAAAAATGCTTACCTGGACCTAAATCATTATTTTTGCCATTTATTCTTGGCGTTGCCTGACGAGCAAAATGAGTCGTGCTACAAAACTTTTAGCAAAAAACAGATTATAGAAAAAATTCTAGTTCTAGATACCCAATGACTGTGTGTATATGCACTCACTGGGCACTTCATTAGTAATGCCAGATTGGACTCCTTTTCACTTTCAGAGCTGCCTTAATTCTTTGAGGCATAGATTCAAACAAGGTGCCGGAAACATTGCTCAGAGATTTTGGTTCACGTTGACATGATAGCAGCACAGAACCAGAGTTCAAGAAACCAGTAGGACCCAAACGCAGGACTTGGAAACAAAAGGGATAAACAAAAGAAGCAGCTCTATTAGCTGTAACACGCTTAAACATAAACATACAAGAATACAGAAACTGGGAACTAGGAACTATAATTGAGGGAAAAGGAGATAATTAGGAGTAGCGAGGGAAACAAGGAGCTCAGGGAAACGCACAGCAAACGGGAAACCGCGACAAGGAACACAGGGACTTAATACACACACAGGATGATGAGAGGATGGGCAACAGGTGGGAACACAGCTGGAGGTAACACAGCCTAAAGAGACAGGAAGCAAAACTGAACACAATGCACACAGGACAAGAGACTGCCAAAATAAAACAACCGAGGCGCAGAATAACACACGTGGACTTGACACTAGGACAGGGAGAGGAGAGGGAAAGGGAACATTAAACAGAGACCAGAGACAAACATGGGGAGAAGAGTAAAAAAGCATGGGACGAGGATCACAGGGAGGCATTTTAACAGAAACCTAAAGAGTAGGTAACATAAGACCAGAAAATACACAAAATAATTAAACGTACCAAACCTAGAATATTACATAAGCCAGAACCAAAATTACAAAACAAATCTCCTTAGATACTAAGAAACCCAAAGTGTGCCAAAAAAAAAAAAATCCCCCACACCATTAAACCAGCAGCAGCCTGAATGGTTGATACATAACAAGATTCATGCTTTTATTTTGTTAACACCAAATTCTGGCCCAACCAGTTGTTGCAGCAGTAAAGCTGAGATTCATCACAGGAAGCACTTTTATTCTATTTTCTAATTTTTTGGTGAGCCTGTGTGAATTGTAGCCTCTGTTTCCTGTACGTAGCTGACAGGAGTGGCACTTTGTGCGGTCTTAAAGGATGCACATGATACTCTGCCTACTCTGGCTGTAGTGAGACGTTATCCGGGCTCAAGAACTGCTGCCCACTGGATATTTTCTTTTTCAGACCATCTTCTGTGAACCCTAGAGATGTTGGTGTGGGAAAATCCCAATAGGGCAGCAGTTTTAGAAATACTCACACCAGCTGGATGCTGGAAAACTTTCAAAGACTTTAATTTACACTTTTTAATTCATGACCTTTAGCAATTTAACTTTTCAGGATGTTACTGATGTTGATATTCAAACAGTGGTCTTGTAGGCTCAAGTTTAGTTACCACAGGCTGGTAAGTGTTCACTGTTCCCACTGGTCGCAGGCACAGGTCTGTTGTGGTTATTTTTTACAAGTGGAATTTGCAGGTAAGACTTCTCTGTTTTCCACAAACGTATATACTGGGAATGATTCACTTTTTCTCCACAGGCTCTGGTTTGTGAGTGAGAGTGGGTCAGGCAGGTTTGGCCAGAAGCAGGGAAGACAGGCACACCAGGACTGAATATGTGACAAAGAAGAACAGGTCAGGAAAGTACAGAGCACAAGTTCACAGGTTAGCAAGCAAACGAGGTATCAAACCCAGAAGACTCAAGTGCTCTGCCACACTGAATAATTTAACGAGGGATATGTGAGAACCATGAGGAGGAGGAGAACCGGGGTTATATACAGCTGGAGATGATAGATGAAGATCAGGTGTGTCGGTGGGAACTAGGGCAGCCACACCTATGAGTTAATACTCACGCCCACACACATGCATATGACAAATGAGAGATCAGACGGAGGAGAACAGAAAGAAGGAAGGTCAGAACCGGGGGGGGGGGGGCGTGTTGCTGAGTAGTGAAATATTCACAGAAAAACAAAAGTGAAGGATTGATAAAGTATTTCTGATTCTGATTCTCAGATCTCTGATAAAATAATTTGTATTAAGTAACCGTTAAGTAATTCTTCTTTATTACCTTGTAAATCATGCATGTACTTCATTTAAATCTTTTTAGTGTTTTTAGGCGACTCTTCACCTTCTTGTGCATTGCAAATACACATTTTAATAGTTTGGAGTTTAAATTTGTTTTTTGGTTTGTTAGCATCAGCTATATTTTTGACTATTTTGCTTCTTCTTCCTTGTTTGATTCTTGCACCATCAGTGCAGGTTGTGTTTCCCTGTACACCACTGACTGTTAAGTTTTTTAGGAACGTTTCTTTGCACAAAAACGCAAAAAAAGTTGTAAAACTCGTCGTCAGGTAACTCAACCTCTGAATCCTCGTATAACACCTTTTGTGATAGAGGCTTATAGGGTGAGAAAATGTGTCAAGCGACAGCGCCAGATTTTAATAGTTATGTCTAATAAAATAATGTTTTATTATGGGAAGTCTTGTCTGGAGCACGACTCGTATTGCAGGCTATAAGTCAGGGTGTGTTTTAACCATTAGGATCAAGTCTCCAAACTTTATCAAATAGTTCTAAAATACTGATCGAGTGTTTTTTACTCTACTCCACTGAGAGCTATTCATATATGACTACAGAGTTAAAACTCATCAATACAATATTTCTTTAAGTTTGTATTTTAGTGTTTATGATGGAGTTTAGTAATAAAACTCTACAGGTTTTCATCATTGCTCAGTGAAGAGCCAACATTACAGCGATGGTGAAGGCTGTATAACGTAAAAATAAATTATTCTTCAGTACTTTATTTGACTGTAACAGTTTTCTAACAATATCATTGGCAGATTTAAGTTAAACTAGCTAACCAAACTAAACCTGCTTATCGGTCTTTTAAAAAACTGCTGAATGTGATTAAAATGCAGCGAGCATCTTTGAGACAAGGTTTTACAACTCTAACCTCACTGAAGCGAGCCTAAAGCCTTCATGATGAGATGCAGGCTGTCTCTCTCTCACATATACACATGCACAAGATGACACATTATGAGCGTGAGCATCTTGCCATTGGCAGTGACAAAGAAGGTAGGTCTACAGTAAGAATCATGAAAGCTAGAATTCAATGTGATCTGAACGACTGATGAATATTCATAAGAAGGCTTTGCAGACTTTTTATTATGTGGTGCATTAAAATTGAAATGTCTATACTATGTAATCAGCCAAGCACATGGCAGAAACTCAACGTGTTTTGGCAAGAGAACCTGCTGAAGTTCAAATGAGCATTAGGACCACTTTAAGAAAAAAAAAATATTATTGATCATTTTGAAAATAAAGGTGAAATTTCAAGATTAAAGTCGAAATTCTATTTTTGAGAAAAACGGTTGAAATGTGGCGACAACAGCTGTTGTTCCAAGGCAAACTGCCATGTTTGCTATACCCTCTACAAAGTGCCTCATGTAGATGAGCTAGTGAAACAAATTGATCACCCGTCTCGTGACACGATATACATCCTCTTTATTGCACGAGGGTGTAACCATCGATAACATCGCACCAACGATCTGTCTGTCCAGCAGCCATCTTTTCAGTGTCCTTCTACTCATCACCACATTGTGTTTATGAGCTAAAAGAGAAATCATTTCCTTCCTTTCATATCACTAACTCAGAGAGCACAGCAACCAAGCCAGACAGTCTTGAAACAACTGTAATCTTCACATCAGCTGATTTCCCCCTACACATCCAGCTGGTAGGTCTCATATAGGGTGTGTGTGAGTTATTCATCTTTTAGCTTTCTCACATCTGCTGTGCATTTACAGGATGCTTTGCAACCCACCTGCACCCTACCACTTCATTTTTCATGCTGTCTGATTGAATTACTGTCATATATGTTGTTATTGATTGTTGCTCTCCTGGGTCTTACTGCTTGCTTTCCACAAAATACAATTATTGCAGCTAGAGATAGAAAAATCTGTTTCTGACTGTAGTGGTTCTTGCTGACGTACGGTAAAGGTCAGAATATGAAGCTTGAGTGATTTCATGTGTGTACGGTGTTCAGCTTTTTGTGAAGCTCTGTCCATAAGTGAGCAAAAAAATAATGAGGGCCAATTCAAGACACCAAGGAATAGACAGTGGTCTGCAATACATATATACTACTACCATAGTATATTTAAAGTAATTTTAACAAATAATAACATTAGAGGTAAGAATGGCCTTTCACTTATGTTATTATTTAACCAGAATAAAATATAAAAAAGGCACCTAACTTAAGAATGTGTGTCAAGAAGCCATTCCTAAGGAAGGGAAATAGGAGGAAAACCCTGAGCTATGCCAAAGTACACAAGAATTTGACTGAAAATTACTGGCAACAGGTCTGATTTGAAAATTTGGTTAAACTGTGGTCATTATATGCGCTCAGTAGAGAGGTACAACTGTGAGTGTCAGACGTTTGTAAAACACAGTGGAGGCTCTGTCATGGTTTGGGGCTGTATTTCAGCCAGTGGTGTTGGAGACTAAATTATGGAAATCTGCAAAATTCTGTGAAAAATACCATCTGGAGGGAGTGTAATTGCTAAGAGCTTCATATTTCGGTGATCTCAAACACACACAGTGGAACATCACCAGTCATGGATTGGTCTTCCCAGAGCCCGGACCTCAAAATTGTTGAAGCAGTGCGGGATCATTTTGGCAGAGAACAGAAGAAAAGGCAGAAATATCTGAAGAAGAGCTTTGAAGGATCTTTAAGAAGCCCTGAGAGCTATTCCTGAAGACTGCTTAAAGAAATGTGATTCAACTCTTCCCACAGTAAACTTGCCCATAGACAGTCAGCAGCCACTGAGGAAAGACTGCTGGCGCAGATTGCGAACACAGTACTGTATTCCACTTGGTTCGGCAGCCCTGGGGGACGGTTGTAGTGGGGAACACAACACTAATGGAGCGCAGCACACAGGCTTGGACTCAGTCACACCATTCAGCCTCTCTGATTTGAAATATTCAAGCCGGCGCTCTTGTCTGTCTATTAATATTTACTTCAACAACTACTACATGCACTCTGCTCATGGGGCTTTGGAGAAGCATGCGACTTTTACTGTTGCTGGCTCGATTAAAAATGATTGAATAAATATACACATTAAATGCAATTCGTTTTTTATAGAGACGAGCCTTGAACAGTTTTGACTGTAATCTGCATGTTAACATTATTGCCAATCAATCACAATTACCCGGAGCCCAAAGAGCCAGCTTCATTTTTTTCAGCCAGTAGACCAGGGGTGTCAAACTCAAATACACAGTGGGCCAAAATTCAAAACTGGAACAAAGTTGCGGGCTAATGTTAATATTTATTGAAATATATTTATTCCTCCAGATATAAGAATGAATCTTTTCTTATGGACTCAAACACGTTTTGCTGAAAAACTGAATATGGAACAAGCAAAGCTTAATACTAAACAATATATATATTAGCTGTATAATACCAGTAGGCCAGCTCTGATAGTAATTTGGTATGGCTTTGTGGGCCAAATGTAATTAGGCTGCGGGCCAAATTTGGCCCACGGGCCAGAGTTTGACACCTATGCAGTAGACCAAGGCCACAAAATAATTTCTAAAAAACGGACAAGATGGAGCTTCACGTTGATCACGTCCATGTCAGTCGTTTCACGTCTACTTGTCAGCGACTTATTAGTAGAACTGTGACTTTGGAGCATCACAAATATGGTCTGACTTGCTAAAAATCATAAGACCACAGTTTTAAGCTGTTTTAACTCAGCCACTGTGAAAAATGGAGGCCACGGGTTACCTGGCAGCATTTTCGGACTGCCTTTTTCACTCCCATTATGCTGACATGGGTGACAGATGCCAGCTCTCCTGCCAAAGGCCGCATCATTCCTTGCACCCCCACCGCCTCCATTGCCTGCCATCTAGCCATTACTGCTGCTGAAAATGCAGCACACATGAATCACACTGCAGCTGTCACAGCTCTCTGGCCCCAGCCTAATTAAACAATTAGGGCATTTGGTTAACAATCAGTCATCGTCAAAGGACAAATGTAGGCTAAATGGAGTCAGTCATACGGCTGTGCAGAGAGTGAAAGGAAACAGGTATAGATGTATGACTGTAGGAAAAAAGAGGTCAGATGTGGGGGATTTTTTTTTCTTTTTTTTAAAGAATCTGGCAAATTGAGTGATGCTTCTGCAGAGATCAAACCTATTGGCTGAGATTGAACAGGATATAAGCAATGTCAGGACTAAATCTTGAAGTATATGCCCACCACTGCTGCACCAGCAAGTTGCAAAAAAAATGAACAAGGTAACGCTGGACAGCAGGTTTTTTGCTTCGATGTGTTCATCTGTCTGTACAGCACCTACACTACATTAAAAAAAAAAAACATTTTCAAGTTGTTTAAAAGAGAAACTTATGAGAGCACTCAGAGGGCACATCTACACCAATGGCAATCTCCCCAGTTAGCCTCTGTTTTCAGTCACTGAAGCATTGCCAAAGTAAGCTAACTATGGTCTAATGGTGGTATTAATAGAAAGGTCATGAGGTGGCTAAAACCACTAGATTTCCCCCCTGTTAGGAGCACAAAGATAAAAACCAGACACAGACAGTTGCAACCATAAATAGTCCATGCTCCTTGGTAGAAGTGGTGAATAAATCCAATAGTGCCAACCTGCCATTTGACATTAAAAAAAACAAACCTGTTTACAGTTACTTGGTGTGACTGCAGTTAAAGACGGTTTACAAGAGTTTTGACCAGACTGTTGTTGTGAATACACAGCCTTGAATTCAGTGACCTGTGTCTCCCTCTGTGTAGGTCACCAGAGGTAGGGAGTGGGAGAGAATGAGAATGATGAGGGAGGCAGAGGCAAATATGAGGGTGTGGGAGGAAGGGGACCTGGAGAAAGAGAAGGAGAGAGATTTTTTACTGCAAACAGGCCGGAGGGATTTAATCACAGTAAAAGACGGAACTCTTATTGGGGGTATCAAAATTTTTTACAAGAGCAGCTGTGCCAAACTGTAGCACCACAACAGTGTCCCAGTCCAAAATAAATCTGCAGCCTGCTCTATATCAGCTTATGTCTCAAAAAAAGGTATTTCCTCATCATCAAGGTCAAAAATCACAATCTTTACATTTAAAGGTACCTTCGATCTTAAATGCTGGTTTGGGATATGGAGTACTCTGCCCGTGTCATTTACATGTAGCCTGTACACACTCGTTAAAATGTGGTGGTAAAAAGATCTGCAGTGATACATTTTGAAAGCTACACAGCCACCTCTGCACCATGACGACCTGGGAAGAAGACAGGCCACACACACAAAACACAAAACTCAAGGACACCATTCGCACAGTGGGAGAAGATGAAACCCTGCACATGAGGGAAGAAACTTACAGGCAGTGATGCCAAAGGTGCTGCAGGAAACTATATCCAAAAGGTGAGGAATAACTAAGTGAGGGACGGAGAAATCCTCACCTCATCATACTTTGGATAGTCGACAGATCACACGTTAAACAATTTTAAACAATTTTGGATTTTCAGCTAAAGAAACACAAAACTTTTCATAGCATATTCTGGAGATGATCCATTAGGCCAATTTCTAAAAAGAGGTGATGTGACAAATTTTTTGCACCCTGTTTTTTGTTGTTGAGAGCTGGGAGGACCACAAATGAAATGACATGTTACACTATGTGATTATTTATTTAACAAAAACGGAACCAAAATTCAAAAGTAGTTGGTGGAAAATTAAGCACGTCCCCGTGATTCAGCAGCTCGTAGAGCAACGTTTAGGAGCAATAACTTGGAGTAATCATTTTTTGTATGACTTTATCAGTTTGTCACATCATTGTGGAGGAGTTTTGGCCCACTTTCCTTTATACTGTTGAGGTGTGTGGCCATTCTTTTATCCACAGCTCTCTTAAGGTCCCAGCATTTCAGTCAAGTTGAATCAGCCTTGCTGATATATTCATTTTAGAGACAAGAGGCATCCCTTCCAACTAGCCACACTTGTTCATTCGCTTTCTAATTGTACTTTCTCATTGAACTCACTAACATTTAACATGCTAACTGAAGTCTGCACAGTCTGACATGTGGCTGTTAGTTGGGTTTTTTGGGGGTTTTTTTTAGTTTCTTTGAGCATTGCACGGTCTGATCTTGGAGCGGATTTGCTGGGACCTCTACTCCTGCAAAGATTGGCATCTGTCTCAAATGTTTTCCTTTTGTGAATAATCTTTCTGATAGACTTCAAAATGTTTGGAAATGGTCTTGTAACCCTTCCCAGATGGGCAGCAACACTTTCTTCTCTAAGGTTATTGTGGATGTCTTTCTTCCTTGGCATTCTGCTAACCAAAAAACTCCCAGTAAGCAGAGACTTGTGCTTTTACAGAGGTGGTCACACTTGCTGATCATCAGTTCATGTGGAGCATTTGATTAGCAGGCCCTGGCTTCTAATACCCCTTAATTTCTTTGGAAGCAGTAAGGCTGTATGTAGTTTTTCATACACTGCTTCTGCATTTTGGCTCAGTTTTTTTTATTAAATACACACAGTGCAATATGTCATTTTTGTAGTTCATCTGAGGTTGTATTCATGTACAAATCTGCTAAGGATCATATTATTTTTCATTATGTCCTCATATGAAAAACCGCAGAATTAAAAGTGTAGTGGATCTACCACTACAGCTGACTCAGGTGAACAAACTCTGCAAATTGTGGTGTTATGGTCGTGTCATTTGAGCAACGTTAAATTGCACGGTACTTTCTGAAATGGTGTTATTGCTTCACAATTCCCATATTATGGCAAGCCACATTTTTAATAGTTAATTCAAACACTAACCCGAAGCTTCAAAACATGTGAGGTTCCAGGGCCAAAATGCAATGGACAGATATGAAATGAGCAACAGATGGCTGGAACCGATGAGGAGAGGAAAACAACACTATTGAGCTGAGCCGGAGAGGCATTTGGGCAGATTTCAGTGCTGCCGTCTCCATCATCATAAACCATTCATTTGTCTTGAAGAGAAGGGCTCCTCAAAAACAAGTGCCAATAACTGCTCATTACACAGAGATTTACCATGGATTATATATCCCCATACACTTGTACACTTCACAAACAATAAGGACCTCTTCTGACTTTGTTCAGCAGAGGATTTGATGCGGTGCTGTTCAACTGCACTCTATTATTTTTCCTGATTTCCTAAAAGAGGAAATCATATAAGCAGCAGCAGCAGAAGTAACTAACTTAGTCTTTCATTAAAAATAAAGGAAAGTAAATTTACAGACAGAAACTAGTCAGCGTAGCTGGAAGTAGCAACACCCCAAAGGAATTATCACCTGACTCTTTATTTCTCTTCATTTTCTCAGTATTCATTCGTGTATATAAGAAAATGATTGGGCCTCGGGTTCTGTATAGTGAAGTAAATTAAAGTGAAGTGAATTAAACGCGCAGTCTCTTTAATGGACAGCACAGTCATTAAAAAGACTCTTTGTAAAAAAGAATTGTAATTGAAGTTTGTGGGGAAATGATCCTACGTTGCATCATATTTACGACAAAAGCAAACATTTACCTCATGGGTTCAAAGTTTCAATTGTTAGTTTCAAGTCTTCTCTAATGTCTAAAAATCATTTTAGAGTAAAACAGATAAGAATTATTATGGAGGTGATTTCTCAGTGAGATCCACCCTTCATTTGTTCAGCATTCAGATGTAGTAAAACACACTTTAAGAAGTCAGCTGTCAGTTTTCTGGTAAATATATTTTTTAATTCTCCAGGAAATCAGGTCAAGTTAGTCTGCTGACTTCTTCAGATTTTTTTTTTTTTGTGTGTGTTAATCACAACAAAAACAAACATAGCCAATGGCTATGCAATGTGTTTCAACAAATGCCATTCCTCTTTTGCTTTCCACACAAATTACCACCTACCACCAAAGCTTGCTCAAGCGTAATTGGTCAATAGTACTTGAACCACGAGTGGACTGCAAACAGAAACTAAAAATCTTGCTTCTTGCCTGCACATTCGACTTATGCATATGCTGCTTAAAGAGATTCGTTTTCTCTGCCATCCCAGTTAATATCACCATATATAACAAATGCTCCTTGCCAGCTTGTTAGATAGAGAGCCAGTGCTAATCGTGTTGCCTTCCTATGTAACTGAGGTCACGTTTGGATTCAAATAACCAAGATGGAGACTGGATCATCCCTAGTATGGCCATCGTTTACATGCAGCTAACTAATTCGTTCATCATTAGTTGTTTCCAATCATCATCCAATCAGACAAGGTTAGCCAGTAAGTGGGGAACATGCACTGTTTCAGCAGTTGGTGGTGATCATCATAAGAGAAAAGAAATGCTTCAAATAAATACAAATTTGATGGTTAAAACACTCCCCATCAGCTTTGTAAAGTGATATGAGTAGCTGTGAAGAAGAAATGAAGAAATGGGAACTGATCCAATGCCAACTGGCCTAGCAAAGTTTCTGCAGTGAGTCACTTTAATATAAGAGAGGATCCTACTATGAAAAGCAAAGTTGTTTCAATTATTGTCCCAGTCAGCTGTTAACATTTACCAGGACACCGAAGTTGAAAGCAAGACGTGATATTTATTTTAAAAATCTGTCCTTTTCCTGCTGTGACCATTCTGAAAAAAGAGGGGGGGAGGATACATCCTGTGAGTATTGATGTTAAACTTCACCTATAGCAGAGGCGCACACGCAGAGCATATCTACTTCTACTGTAGTCCACTACTGTCATGTAAGGAGTGATTCACTGAGCAAAGCTTGCTTCGCTGGGAGCTTACGGTACAGACTATGAGGAGACCCGTTACCTAGCAACCACGCTGATTGTCTCATGCTCCAGGTGTAACTTCCACGAAGAAGGTAGCTCGATGTGAACCAAGTGGCTGCTATGCTATTTGAAACCCTGTTATTCGTGTGATTGAAGAAACAAAAGGAAACTGAACACACATTGTGTTTGTGCTCTTGAGGTTTCCAAAAAAAGAAAGAAAGAAAAAGAAAGAATGAGCTGGTGAGCTTCAAGGTTTAAGAGAGAATCTCATGAGCTGAGGCGGTTTTCCCTGTCACACTGACTCATCAATCAAGCTTCAGCCTTTCTCTCTCCCTCCACACTTTTCCGTTCTGTGATCAGTGTTATAATTAATCAAACAACACCACGCAGCACTCTAATTAATCTCACCGCTTACTGCAAGTCTTAAACCAGACGTCTTTGCAGCTGTCAATCATCTGCAGGTAGATCAACTTCAGGGGGCACCAGTGGAAATGATTTCATTTTTAATATGCTTCTGCAGGTTTGTCTGAAAGCATCAGTTTAATTGCACTCACAAGTCAAAGTCCCTGATTTTTTTTTTTTAACTCGCAGACATAAAGACATTTTTTTAAATTTTTCATTCAGACAAGAAAAAAAATTGTCTCACAAATCATTTAGTTGGCTCCTCCATCTCCTTCTCTCCTCAACCGTTGCACATCCCAACTTGTATTTTAACAGTATTTCTCCCTAAGTTACACAAATCAACATTTGTTCATCCTGCTGCCTTTCTTACCTTTTCTAAACAGGCTTTTGAAAACCTTTAATGATTGGCTGTGGCAGCAGACCCGTGCTACTTGTTGACGTCTCTGAATGATCAGCACGATAAAAAGTGACCGTGACTCTTCCAGGTGAAAAAGCAATTTAAGTCAGGATGGTAGCTATATATACCTGCCCATGCACATGCCATTCCAACAAAGCTGTGAACTGTTTGAAAATACTGCATGTAAAAATATATTGGACCATGCAGAGAATATCACTGGCATGTCTGCACTGACTTATAACACTTTTATAATCACAGCATAAACGCATGTTATTGCCTATAAATCTCCTTGATCTTTATATAACTTTCATTTTGTGTGTGTGTGTGTGTGAGACCAAGATCATCCATCTCAACCAAAACTGTTATCCAATCCTCAGTTATATATTTTGATACAATGAGTGCAGCGATGTTTTTGATTCAGTGGTTGATATTGCTTGAAATGGCTCCAGGTATGCTTTGGCCAAGAGTCTGTTCAACATTTTAGAGAAGTGGGTTCTAGACAGAACAACTCCAGGCTCCCAGGAGAGGTGAGAGAGAGAGAGAGAGAGAAATGGAGAGAGCTGTGCAGTAGTGAGGACGGTAGAGAGGCCGAGGCCTGGGAAACAGTGCCATCTATTGAATGTACTTCTCCTACCATATATGTTATAGCAGGAATGGTAAATCATTTGGAGCTGACAGCAAAGGTTTAATAGAGACGTTTCTTTCTCCGCTGAACATCTATATTTCCCTGCATGTCACCGATGCCAAGCACATAGTCAACTCAGTATTCAAAGACAAGCAATACTAAGAAGATGCACCTATTAAATCATATATATATATCCTGCAAATATATAGACATTTAATCTATAGGAAAAACATCCATGTAGATGCCTTTTTAGGGTGATGCATTGTTAATTTTCAGGTTTTTTTGTGTTTTCTGAGGAGAATAATTGCCATTCATTCAATGATATATTAAACCTTTAAGGACATTAAGGGTATGTTCTCTTCTAGGCAGTATATATGGGTGTAGTGTATACAGTTTAGAACTATTCCACTATATTTAAAGACTGGTAAAATCTCTGTACACATCAGAGTGAAAGCCTGGCTCTGACCACAAAAAGTGTTTGACAGCTGAGAAATGTATGTTTTTTTATGCTGTTTAACACGGTGTATGTTTTTATAACATATTCTAACATATTCAGAATTTTTAATACTAAATTTAAATGTTTTTTATGCAAAATAAATATTTTGTATGATTCGATCTTTGTTTCAAAATCCCATCATCTGTTATGTACTTATGCACTGGTTTCTACTAATGGGTAACTAATAACAGGTGAAAGTACTATATATTCAAACCTCCTTGTACTTGTATAGTTATATGTAGTTTTCAGGTATAGTTATGCAATGGTTTTAGACTTAAAATGGTCCTTAAGGTGACTTTAAGTGTTATTTATTTGTCCAGAACAACAAAAATCTAGAGTATCAGCTAACCCCAGTTGCAACAATCACTGAGATGTAACCACCACTGAAGCAACACTGTATTAATATTTGATCATATTCAAATGTTGATTTGTAAATGAGTAATTTTAGGCTCTAAAAGAGTTAAATGGTGGTAAGAGTAGCAACAATGTGTAATAAGCACTCACCACACGCTGAAGTGAGTGGACCTTGTAAATTATCATTATGACACTTTATTCACCAACAGCTACTACTGCCTACTGTATTGTAAGCTTTACCAGGATCCTTTTAGCCCGACGAATGTATTTAACAGCAGTCATGCTCATGATAGCGTGAACCTACAGACTGGCTCTGACATCATAGAGGTCTGTAGGAGTTTGTGACAAGATCAGATGAGAAAGGACTTATTCACCAGCGCCGTGGTTGATATTCACAGTGAAAGACAACCGTCAATGCCCAACTGCTCACAATGCTAATTTCTGACACATCTCTGTGAATTTTATGCAAGATCTGTGGTGACATGCAGTGACCAGCGAAACCGCATCATAGTTCACGTTGGGTAATTGTTGCACGGAGGGTGGTAATAGCGGAGTTAATACTTGCGATGGAGTCATCTGTTTGTAACAGTTCACACACACTTATACGGTAGTTAAATGTACTATTTAAAGCTGTACGAATTATGACAGTTTTTTTCGTCATCCTGTGAAAAGCATCCGTGAGACTGGTCCTAGTTGTGTAGCATTTGAAACTGCAGACTGAAAAGATGATAAGAAACTGGGTTTTTTTTTTCATAGATATCAGCATTTATGCCTTTTATTGTTGCCAAATACAAAGCTTAAGAAATTTCACAAGTGTAGACATTTCTGCCTCCGTAGCTGCTTTAACACAAACATGGGGTATAATAAAGCTGATTGGCCAGTATGACAGATCAGTGCCGGTGTTTATAGTCCTTATGTCTTTGGAATGGTCCATGCAGCTTTTCACAATAGTGAGGCCAGAGGCCCGGTGATTTCTCTGGGGAGGAGCAGGATGTCTTGGATGAGATCAGGCGGGAGCAATGCCTCGCTCTGACATGTGTCAGCCTCGATTAGTTTTGACTGTTCAATGTGATGACCCCTTCAGCTGTAATCTACCAGTACCGGCTCTGACAGATTAACAGTGCTATTAATGTCTAGATGTTTTTTGCTCCTGCTGAGGATCTATTGATCAGAGGTGTGTTTTTCTTCAGTGGGAAACACTCAACGAGAGGGGAGTGTGTCATGTTAGGTCAAGGCCAGAACATGCAGTGGCACATAGTAGCATAGCAGTGTGGGGGTTTGAAGGTGGGCTGTTTTTTTTTTTAAATAGAATATTGTGTGGGTGAATATATACAGAGAGATGAGGAATACCTTCCTTGATACTTCAGCTCAATTATTGAGATTTTACTCCTTTAAATAAAGTGATAATTTTACAAATCAGGTCCAGTTTCCCTGCAGGGACTCGACTCTTTTCCATTCTGTTTTTTCCCCTCGTGGTATAGATTTTTTCCCCCTCCTCCAGATACTCTCCGCTCTTGCTTAGAGCCTGAAAACTCATCTCTTCTACCTCATGTTGCTCTCACCTAACTGAATCATATCCCTTTTCTCTGAAACATATTATCTTCCTTCTCTACACCCTTGCAAATAAGATCCTTCTGCAGTCTCATTTGGTATTATTTTTATTTCAATTATCATTGCTTCTGTGTAAGAAAAAGAAAAAGAAAGAAGAAGAGCCATGGGAGAAATCTACCCTGACTCAAAAATTTCTAGTTGATGGCAGGTGTATGAATATGTTGCTCATTATTCTGATGTATCCATCAAAATCGTTCTCTGTCATCTTTTATAACATGAAATATAAGAAGGATATCATTGCAATGCTGAAAAAAGAGAGGTACAATGGAAGGTGTAAGACCCCCATCTTGTGGTCAGACCTATAAACTGCTGCCATAAAGAGAAAGTCTCCAAATACCATGTACATTTCTATTATACACTTTATTAACCATACCACATAAAAAATATCTGTTCTCTGGCCCGATGAGTCTTGATTTCTGCTGCAACATTCAGATGGTGGTATTTTCACGTTGGCTTTTGGGATGCATGTTTCTTATTATATGATGTCTCTCACAGTTTTTTTTATAATTTCTTCTACTTTAATAAAATGTCATTGACGTTTCACGTTGGTAAAACATTTCACAGATCTTTATTTTAAGTTGGATTTTAAACAAAACGGCACCACAATGGTTTTGCCTTAATGTCTTGTATGACGATTGTGTCCTTCAGAATGACAATCACGGTATATCTGTAAGCGTGATTACACCTTGCAATCAAGTATCTACACTGTCTTATCAACTGCTCCTGCGCCCAGACACAGGCATCTAGCTGCTGCTCACTTACAGCAACAGCTGACCTGGCAGCAGTACTGTGTGTCTTACCTTTAACAGAATGTGAGAGAATTGGGTCATTGTGGGAAAACATGGGCCCTCAGAGTCACTGCTGCCAAATGGTGTAAAACCTGACGTGACCTGAGATAACTGAATTTGTTTTGGCTGCAAAAGAAGTGCTGGGTGCATTTCAGACAGTTACCAAAAACAGACCTGTAGCTGACCAATATTGTCCTTGTTTTCATGATGGGCTCTGTGTGTGTGTGTGAGTGTGAAAGCTGTGGTGTGGGCAAATTACCAGATAAATAAAAAGCCACTTGTCCTTTTACACCAGGAGATTAACTTGGTGAAATTACAGAAATAATTTATGACTCTCACATTTATTGTCCCCATAAAAACCTCCATGTGTCAAGGCTGAATTTTTTATTTCATGCTTGTGGCCCAAAGTGTGGACTTCGCATTAAGGTGACAGTTGTGGTTTTTATGACGCTGCTCATTAGCATGCAAATGTGGTATATGCTGCTTCATTTATTGTTCCACCACATGTCTACATTTTCAATAATATGGCAAACAATAAATGGAAATGTCTCATAGAAATGTGGATTTTGCAAGTTTTAATAGAATTTCACACTCATCCTTAACATCATCAATTTCTTTCTTTTTTCCTGTAAAATAAGACTAAACTGGCAAAACTGCTTATTGTAGCATAAGGTACGGCATGCCTGGGTATCGCTGGTAGCTGTGTTGTCACAGGCATCACCTCTTTGCAGGGTCTCCCGAGGCCCGTGGTCTTAGGTGAGGTTGAAAATAAGAACAATGTCTTGGAAAACTTATGCTAGACATGCCAATCACCTGCTACTAAAGTCAGGCATACCACAGTATGAAGGTGAGGTCATGATGCTACCACTGCATAGATGCACAGAAATGCACGGCCACTCCTTGTTTCTTAGGGAGGGATGGATACATGGAGTCCCAACCGGCCAGAGATTTTCTGGTGCTGGTCAAAGCTCTAATCCAGATTCCCACTAATCTACAACACTGATGAAAGAGCTAATCAAGCTAGCCTGGAGCTCTGCCAATTCAATGCCTTGTCACCAATTTTATTTGTGAATTTCACAAGCAGATCCTCTGGGTGCAGCGGAGAAGTAGGGTATGCCTGATTGGGTAACCTGAGACCCCTGGTTTGCCAGTGATCTCGTCCGTGACCTCGGCTTGGCTGAAGTCTAAAGTCCAATGCAAAACTGGTGCAGTTTGCAGCCAAGCGTGAGGAAACTGAAATTAGAGTCAACACCCTCTGAATCCCTGATACTCTGCCACTGCCTTTGGTTTAGGAGGTCAGGCATAGAATTTCACATTCTTGTTCACAAGAGAGTGTCACGGGTGTGTGAGATCAGTAAGCGCTGGCAGGGATGGTCATATAGTTGAGGAGCGAAGAGGAGCTGCATGAAATCAGGATTTAATGAAACTCTGTTGGCTGTTCTCTCTTTTTTGAACATTTATATATGCTTATACATAATATACTGTATGCTGGTCACTTCAATTCACCGTGTCACTAATGTTCATTCACCAACATGATGATTACATCATGCTTAAAAGTCGTTCCGAGGTAAAACTGTTTGTATGACATATTTCCTGTGATTTTTTATGCACAATTTATTCAGTAAAAAGTCATCAAAGCAAAATACACACAATATACAAAGTTGTCATTAAATGTTCAGTGTTGAACACTAGAGGGTGACAGAGTTATTTTCTCCTTCAGCTTCACTAGACTGGAATGGAAATCCTTTAACCTTCACATGATATTTTGGGTCAGGGTTTCCTGTTTTTAACTTTTCACATCAACATTTGACCTGAATTTTAACATGTTCAGTGTGTCTAAAGTTGTGATGTATAGTCTGACCCATATGTTTCACAGATCTGCCTCTCTCTCCATTAACCTTTGGCCCCAAAACCAAAACCGTTTTTATTGGCACATCAATCTGAAATTGTGTGTGTTGTAGCAGCTGCAGTGTAAATAACGCACAGAGTGCGGGTGAGTTTCCACATGGCTTTGATACAGTTGCTGTCATGATGTGGGCTCCCCAGGACCTATAGCACTTAAGAAATGTCACTGTGCTGAATTCAGTGTCAGTACAGTGTTACAGCCAAAGCGCCTTCATCTCTCTAAATGAATAGCTCTCAGTATGTTTATATGGCTTGTAGTTTGAACCTGAAACCAGCAGCGCTTTGTAACTGATCACACGCTTTGCTTTGCATTGTTTTGTTAAGACTGGATTGGTTTGCTAAGTGATTTTCATACAAATCCCTGTGTGAGAAATATCCCCCAAATCCCTTATAAACTTCACTGTATTAGCAGCTGGCCAGAAAGTATCGAAAGAACCGGTCAGGGGAGGATTAAGCTTTATTGTCAACCTAATTGTTATTTATATTTTAGATAAAGGGATTTTTGTCATTGAGGGATTTTATGCTTTGTCGTTCTGTACAGGATTTCCCTCTGCCGGGTTGGTTCCTGCTTAACAACTTCCTCCAGAAAGGCTGCTCAAACAATGCATATCCAAAGCTGGCTTCTTATCTGAGATCTCACTAAAGTCCACGCATACTGGATGTATTTCAAGTTTTCATTCTTCGCATTCTTTTCCATCTTCATATTTGATGTGCTTTTCTGATTTCATGTGTCAAATAATTGTTGAGAAGTTGTTCATCAGCCAAAAGTTAGACTCATTCGTTTCTGTGGCACTGGCTTCAGGAATGAGGCTACAGTGTTTCAAAAGTGGGTTAACTGATCCCCAGCCTGTCCGTTGCAGCTCTGGTTGGCCTGGTTTTTTTTGACAAGCTGCACTGACAGTGTTTCCCAGGTCTGCGCTCTGCCAGGTTATGACGCAGGTGAGTGAGAGCCTGGATGGAAACGGTGGTGAGTTTCTCAGGAACCCACCAGGTGGTGAGTAAACCTGGCATTGCCAAGCATAATCCAAGGTCACTATTTGGCAGGAATCAAAAGTCCAGCTTAGTATTTGGGACATTCTCCAACATAAACATCTATATGCCTGGCACACATATCCGTGTATTTTTTATGCATATGCGCCATATATATATATATATATATATATATATATATATATATATATATATATATATATATATATATATATACATATATATACATATATATATATATATATACATATACATACATATATATATATATATACATATACATACATATATATATATATATATACATACATACATACATATACATATATATATATATATATATATATATATATATATATATATATATATATGTATATATGTATATATATATATATATATATGTATGTATATATATATATATATATATATATATATATATACACACACATATATACACACACACATATATATATATATATATATATATATATATATATATATATATATATATATATATATATTAGGGGTGCAACGATACACAAAATTCACGGTTCGGTTCGGTTCGATACTTTGGTGTCACGGTTCGATATTTTTTCGATACAAAAAAATGTTCATGCATTTTTAATTTGTCATTTATTAAAATTATAAATATATATTTTAACTCAAAAGTACAGTTTTTAAATTTAACCCTAACCCTTGTGCGTGTTTTTTATTTTGACAGCGAATGCGCACCTGCGGACCACTTATGTGCAGCCCTGGTTATTTAGCTCGTCATATTGCAGCCACAGAAATTCTTTTGTCCATGAAACCATAAAGCTGCACTTTCTTTTTGCCTTATAGTCTGATTTGTCATAACTTCTCCGTTTTGTGGTAAGCTTTTCTTTGGCTGTCACTTCTTCACCCTGACCTGTCTTATTTGGCTCAGCAGAACTGAAATGCTTTTACACACGCACTCACATAAGCTCAGCGATTCTCTGCGCGATCAACCTCTCACATGTTTAAGCTGCGGGAGATTTCACTTGTCATGTTTGCATAGTAAGCTAACGATTAATAAGACGATGTCAGAGGAATTGGTGCACAAATTATCATCACTCACAGATCAGTGCTGTCGCTCTCTATACACAGTTCGCACGATTGCAAAGTGAAAGCAAAAAAACAAGCGCAAATTCAATATGTCACATATTGACAGTGGCTCACCGATGCCAATGACATAATTACCCAGCTACATTTCCGAAAGAATGCAAAAGCATTGACATATATTTTTCCTACAATAGCCCGACGGGCAGGGAAGAGATAGATTTTGGTAGCCCGACTGAAAAAATCGCTAGCTCCGGGACGTCGGGCTAGCGATATTGCGAGCCCTGTATCTGATTGAGGAATCACTCATCTTTGGAAAAGAGAGTTTATTACAGAGAAATGTCTCTTTCCAAAATAAAAGCTATACTATCCGCTTCTTCTGGGCTATATTCTCAGCAGCATAAGGAGAATCATGTGCTAACAGCTGTCTAAATAACTCGGCTAAAGTTAGTAGCATGCTTGCTTTTTTTTGTCTGCTTCCACTTGTCTTTGCACTAGGATGATGTCGGTGTAAATGTGCAGTCATATTCGTTGTGTTCCCACTAGTGCTTTCAGGTTAATCTCGTTGAAATGACCTTAACGCCACAACACGGCAAATCTCCGTTAACGAGCTACCGCCGATCGCTCCGTGCATGGGGCTAGACGGCCAACACGTTAACGAGCTAACTGCGCTAACACACTAGTTCCCACCAATGTAATTGAGCATTGCATGGCACATCCAACATACTGTTTTACTTTAGTCCATGACTCGCTTACCTTCAGGGTCATACGTCACATGAAAACCAAAATAATTCCAAACGCCAGATCTGAATGAGGTTCAATTTGCCTGTTGCAAGGAGAGCTTAACTTCTGTCTCGCTAGCTTGCTCTGTGCTCTTCCTTCTGACTATGCTGTCTGTGTTGAGCGCTCAGTGGATCTGCGCTCGACAGTGCAGCCTAGGCGGAGTAGTCGAACACAGATTCACTGAGCGCTCAACACAGACAGCATCGTCAGAAGGAAAGTTGATAAAATAAATTACAAATGTTGTATTGTTCGATACATATGCGTACCGAACCGAAAGCACTGTATCGAACGGTTCAATATCGATACGAATATCGTTGCACCCCTAATATATATATATATATATATTGTTTGTTTGTTTTTTGTTTTTTGTTTTTTTCCCTAAAGCAACATGACACATGTTTGAGTTGACTCATTTAGCAAATCTTCCTCTGTGAAACAGCTGCATTCAATCCACAAACTTCTCTTTGATATCCTCTTTTTTACATTCTGTAAATGTTAAAATGGCCAAATTCAACAAATGTTTGAATAAGAAGAATTCATTTTACATCATAGGGCTTTTCTCTGCTGTGGTTGGTAGAAGTTTCTAGTCTAATGTAGACTTAGAAGACTTTATTAGTCACACATTTGTCATACCAGGTTAGATCACCCTTTGCCCTCAGAACTGCCTTAATCCTTTTTAATGTAGATTCACCAAGGTGCTGGAAACATTCTTGTGCCAAGAAAACAGGGGTAGGGTTAGCGCCCCCCACCCCCACCCCAAAAAAACCAAAAAAACAAAACAAGGTAGGATAGATCCATGTGCTTATGTTACTCACACCAAATTCTAACCCTACCATCCAAATGTCACAAAAAGAAATAGACACTCATCGTATCACATTTTTCAAATCTTTGAATCTTTGAATGTTTTTTTTGTTTTGTTTTTTTATGTAGAGAATAATCTCACAACTTACAGAAACACCATTACAATACTAATGCCACACACAAAGTAGCTAAAGCAGGGCTGGGTGGAATCAGTGCTATTGTGCATTAACCAACAAGCTAAGTTTAGTGCCAAAAAGTGATTTGTGATATTTCTGTGTGTGGTTTTTTTTTTTTCGTGTATTTTATCTGCTTCTACTGGTCAACAGGATTTAAGAAGGGATTATATATACATTTATAATGAAGAAATTACCAGTTTTGCATTATTGCAGCTACTTTATAACCAATCCAGTCCTTTTTGGTCACTTAAAATATCTTTACAGAAGTATAATATTATGTTTCTTGCTATTTCTGCTCATGGCCAGATCTATCTTGAAAAAGACATTTTTTTTATACCAGATAAAAAAGCTGTGTAAAAGTCACTTTACAAAAAACAAACAAACAAACAAACAAACAAAAAACAACTGGTAGGAGCATCTACCTTGTGATAGTAATGTTCTTTGTGGCTCAATATCATATAATTCATGAAAGATCACTTTTTGGCACAACCGTATGCCATAACGACACAGCTCATGAGCGCTCCCTGTAAATGGTTTAATCGCTGTTATGTATCTAAGATAAAGCTTAGAAACCCCAAGTTTCTTCTTGAAAAAGAAAGAAAGAAAGAAATTATATTATATTATATTATATTATGCTATTGATTTCAGCCTTTAATAAAGTGTGTCAAACACATAATGAGCGAGAATGAGCAAATGTTAATTAATGGTATCATCTGATATATATGCTGCAATTTAAATACACAAGGTTGATATATGTCTTTGGGGTTAATTGTAAATTAAAGGTAATATATAAAATACATAACTGGCGATATGTTTTTGGTAGCTGTGCTGTACTGATCTCAGGCCAGCTAAGAATGTACTTTCTCGCTCTCCGGGGGAGGGCGTGTATCATTCTTACGGTTCCTCAGTCTGAGGTCATCTGGCCGGAATGTAAAACCTCAACTTCATTGTTCGGGTCTTGAATGCATGAACGGAACAATAGACAGCATTAGGACCCGGAGATGCGGAAGGCGTCCTCCTCCTCCGTCTCATTATCCATTGATTTGACAGCCTGCGCCGACGACCAGTTAGAGGAAAGGATGCGAGGAGGAGGCGGCTTCAGTGCGGCGTGCCGAACTTTTCTAACATTTCGTGGCTGTTTGTGAGATAACAGAGATCCACTGCGATGTCTGTCAAGCACAGCTGCCGGTTTTTTGACACATTTTCAACCGGATATCTCATCTCGAGCTGACGTCTGGATTATTACTCCTGCTGTGTTTTGTTGACGGTTGATGAATCAGTTTAACGGATCGATCTGATAAGATTCAGCGGACTGAGAGGTCACATCCTGACTTTCTCTTTTTTCCCCTCTCATTTTGAAACTGTTGGTGCTGCTTAAGGTAGGCATAGCAGGCTTAAAGTGGAGACTGGAGACGCACACGTGTAGGCTGCCTTCTTCATTTGGCTCATCGATCCCTCATCTCTTTCTCTCTCTCTGTATAAAAGTTGGTTTCCTGTTTGGAGCAGCGTTCAGATAAAGTGAGAGACGACATGTCGCTAAGCAGAAGTATTGAATTTGAACACTTTGAGGAACGAGACAAGCCTCACCGGCCACCGAGGACCAATTCGGGCTCCGGGTCTCAATGTGGTTCTAGAGGTAACGGGCTGGTGCCAAGCCCCGCGCACAGTGCGCATTGTAGTTTCTACCGCACACGCACTCTCCAGTCCCTCACCTCCGAGAAAAAGGCCAGGAAGGTGCGCTTTTATCGCAATGGTGACAAGTATTTCAAAGGTTTGGTGTACGCCGTGTCTAACGACCGATTCAGATCCCTGGATGCCCTGCTCATGGAGCTCACACGGTCCCTGTCAGACAACGTCAACCTTCCGCAAGGAGTCCGGACGTTGTACACGCTGGATGGGGGCAGGAAGATCACCAGCCTGGATGAGTTAGTAGAGGGTAAGATCGATGATGGATGAAGCCTTCAACAATCACTTTGCGTGACCGCAAATGATGACAGGAGCTCAGTACTTGAGATTAGATCAACGGTGGCCTAATGTGCATCGACTCAGACATGCTGTTTATCGTTTAAAAGCTACATTTTTTTTTGCCTTGAATATTGATTAAGTTGCCTGAAAACTTACAAAGCAAATTATATTTAGAGAGTTGGCTCCTTGCCCTGCTTTTACAACATAATTGGGAAAGTTCTGACTCTGTTCCAAATATCTGCTGCACTTAAACCCATTGGATGCAGTGCAGCGATATAGATTATCGCTGTATATGCACTGACGTAACCGCCCTAACATGTTTGACCCAGTGCCATACATGCACTCAAGCATACAGACCCCTCCTCAGTAATGCTCTGTTCTGCAAAATGTGCATCGCTGCCCACTGATCTCAGCTGGACTCAAGCTCCCAGCTAACGCCTACTTTATTTGTGAGCTTTTGTGGGCGTGAAAGTGCCCTGTGTTTCACTAAATACACCCCTGCCTGGAAATGAATGAATGGATAAGTGAGTAAGTGAGTGAACGTATGTATTTTGTTGGCTTCACTGGCATTTAAAATCTTTTGCAGTTGATTGAGCTCAGCCTTGGGGCTTGTAGGATAAAATTGCCCTCCCCCATCCCCTGTCTGTCCATTTTTTTCATAAGATAAACGTGAATACTACTACAAAAAGTGGTAACAACTGTTCCTGTAATCCTTCTATATGGAGAACTGTACTCATCTTGTCAAAGAGCCCCTAGACAAATTTGGTCACTCACTGCAGAAACGAATAGAATATACTCTCCTACCTACTCCTTCTTCCCTGTGCTGTTTACTCTGCAGGGAGAGTGGCCTCTCAGTAATAAGTTAATCTTCATGTTCACTGTCTGCACTGTGACCTGACTGCAGTCCTCTATTACTGCTCCTCACACTCACTTAGGATCCACTGACCTCTTACTGAAGTTATTAATCCTATTTTCATCTCACATCTTCCTAAATTTCAGTCTGTGCTGCACTCATTTGCTTTACTCTGTCCCTCCAGAGACTGGGGAAGATTTAGGCCAGTGCCTGATCTAAATTCTGTAGCAACAGTAGTTTAACAAACTGCACCAAGGTTGTTTTGGTGCACTGACTTCACCCCTCAGTGCTACTTCAGTAGCTCACATAACCAGTGATTTTATTTCAATGGGCAGTTCATCCAAAATGACTGTTCTGGTGGTGTATGCAGAAGAATTTTGGTATTAGGACAAGTGTTTGAATGTACGAGTGCCCACATAGTGGGGAAAATAAAGCAGGTCCTTTTGTGTTGTTTTTGCTGTAGTCAACCTTGTTATTACGGTTAAATAACCCCAAAATGAATACTTAAAGAATACTTCGTTCCATTTGGCCTCCATTGATTTGATTGTATTGCTTTTCTGTCTTTTTTTTTCCTAATCTCACCAAATAGGGCCTATTATTCCAATAGGAACAAATATTCCATTTATGATTTGGTTTGAAGAGACAGGCCCTTTAAGGTGGGAATTTCAGGATATGATAATGCCCTGGGTCAATGGTAAGCATGTTTGTTGACTGCTTAATTTCTCCTTGAGCCGCTCAGATTGCAGGTGGGCCATATTGTCGATTTTTACACACCCATCTAATGGACAAAGAGAGCAAACATTACTGCACAGCTCAGCAGTCTGCATCCATTGATTGAGGCTTGCTGGGGCTCTTTTGTGTGAAAACCCAATCAGGCGCCATTCACATGTGCACCTCGTATGACTAGATGGGATTACAGAGCCAACCAGTCGACTCGAACTGCTGTGCTTGTGGAAAACAACCGCTATAGCCAATCCTGAAATGGGTTTAGAAGGAGCTTTGCAGGTTACAGTGGGTCTCCGTAGCATGCTGACAAAGGGAATTCTAGTCGGGGCAATAACAAGTTTGGGCACCAGAGGGTCTTTATTTGAACCTCATGGGGAAATTAAACCTTTTAATGGTCGGTGTTCAAATTGGCTTGTGATACTAAAGCATTTGAGCCTTAGGGAAAATATTTTGTATTTTACAGCAGAGAGAAATGGCTGAAAGAGTTTTAAATCATGACTTAGAAACAGTTCTTTACTGATAATACACACCTCTCATGACAGACGTGTGCTACATGTTTCTGTAAAATGTGACAATATGATTCCTAAAGGGTTGAAGTTCAACCCTTTAGGATGATAGAAACAATGTAAATGTAAAATGTAAAAACTCAAATTGACAGTTGAAATTCAAGTGTGAAGTAAAGGCCACAGTCTGATAAGGTTAAAGAAAGTTGATCTTTCTTTGTAACATTGTGAGTATAAATCGGAGAACCATGACCTCATACTTTTTGCAGTTATTATATCACTTTATTTCTTTGTGACAGCAACTCTGTTATCACAGTAATAACAGTGGCTGTTTATTGACGTCATGCTGGACTGGTGACCGCTGTGTCACCTCGTAAAAGTTGCTGGGCTGGTTAAACAGTCCGTCAGGCCTGTCCTCATCTGTTGTTCACACGAGGACAGCAGCCAGCGGCGGGTGGCTGGGGCTCCGATCACATCCCCGTGGGACGTCGGGGAATAGACCTGTCACCGCGCACCGTCTGAGGGCATGTCAGCGTTCTGTCATTTCCCTGCAGATGAACGGCAGCCTCGGTTATATATTTTGTTTCGGTGCTCAACCACAGCTCAGTCCCCTCCAGCTGTGGCCTAGCCTTTTAATTAGCCTTTGGTTAATTGCAGGCTTAATAAAACCTGGTATCCTGGGACGCGGTGTCTCAGTTGGCCTTTTTACGCTGAAGTTCAATTTGCTTGTTCTGACACAAATCCAGTAACCAAAATGTCAGTGTTGGGATTGATTTCTTATCAGCAGATGAACTGGTGAGAAAAATATGCTGAACATATCCTACAAATAAAAGTTTTCCTTTAAGTTTTGAACAAATACGTTTTTGTGGTATGTAAGGATTACTCTTCCTGCTACTTAACTGGGATTCCCTGGACAGAGCCAGCCACTGTGGTTCTTATATTCATACACAGATGCAGCCATGAGTAATAATCTATTTCTCGGTTTCTTAGTATGTACATGCTGATTCCTAGTAACCCTGTAATTATCTAGTTTCCTAGAACAAGATTTCTTTCAAATAAAGCCGAATATCTCTCGTGAAGTTGAGCATGCAGTAAGTTGCTTCTGAGAGAGGCTTTGGTACTTGCAGACACTATTTGTCACTTTCCAGCTCTTACTCATATTTGGAACAGACCGGCAGCAGGGAAGCACAAATCCAGCACTTTCAAAACAATCTCCAGACATTCTTGATGTGGTTTTTGTTCACCCACCAAGCTCCCGTACTTAACACAACTTTCTTGTTAAGGAGAAACAGTTGCGTGCTGGGTGTTTAAACTGGAATGCTGGCTGATAAAGCAAAACGCTTTGCTTTGGAGGAAAGCAGCCCTACAGCTGGAAGGGAGAGAGAAGAACAGCGTCACACTGTCTGTTCCTTGTTATTCACCATATGGGAGCAGTGTTTAGTAAGGCATGCTATGGTCGATGTTGTGCAACGTATGTGTCCTTTAGTGTGCAATTAATAGCAAAATAACCTCAGCCATTCTCTTTGGTAAATGTACACACAGATGTTTTTTTCCTTAAAGGTATGTGTTGATCCTAGCAAGAGCTTGCCACAGTTTCCTTATAATCCCAGAGTGATGCAGTAATGTTAATGTCAGGGTAATGATGAGGCCATCTCACCTGTTGCAGGACTTCCTCCCACTGATGACTTGAGTTCTTTACGTGGCTATTTGAGCTTTATGCGCCAGTGTTTAGCTTCTCTTTACAGCACCTCATTTCTTCCTGCAGGAGAGAGTTACGTGTGCGCCTCCAATGAACCCTTCCGACGTGTCGACTACACCAAGAACGTGAACCCCAACTGGTCAGTGGGCAGCAAGACCAGCACATCGCGCTCCCTCCCGTCTCTCTTCCCGCTGAAGAGTGAGCTGCAGAGGGAATCTAAGGACTTCATCAAACCCAAGTTAGTCACAGTCATCCGCAGCGGCGTCAAGCCCCGCAAGGCCGTTCGGATACTGCTCAATAAGAAAACTGCACACTCCTTCGAGCAGGTGCTCACCGACATCACAGACGCTATCAAGTTGGACTCTGGCGCAGTGAGGAGACTGTACACACTGGAAGGCAAGCAGGTAGGTCTGATGAATATCTATTTAACTTGCGCTACATCATGTTAAACTGCCTTTAACTGTGTGGACACCAGCTCCAGTAATTACTACACAAACTATGACCTGTTCTTGTTTTAGTTTGTGTGGTGATTTTATTTGCTACAGTTGCATAACTTAACAGCCAGAGCTAGTTAAACATATTGTTTTCAATGAGATGAAACTGGCTAATGTGCTTACGGGAACCACATGGAGCAAAGCTGAGCTTATCTCTAAAAACCGCCGCGATTTATAGGTTTCAGCTGTGTCAGCAGTCCAGATAATTAAAGTCAGTTTAATCACCCATACATAATTCTACGCCCATATATTATTTCAACAAAGCAGTAATGGATACACTTTGGCTTTAAGGCCTTGTGCCATATCCATCAGTATGGTATCCCCACCTTGTGCTCTGGTTGTACCACATGAGACTATTTATGCTATAATGCTATCCATCTGGGGCACATGTTGAAATTCTGGTGTTCAGACATGAGGTGAGCTACAACACATGGTGGCCCCCGTGTAAAATATTTACGCTGACATCTCATCTGACCATGAACAAACTGTCATTCTCACAGAAAATATAAAAAGTACTAAATATAAAAAGTATTTGCAAGTTAACGGGGTAAGATAACGAGGTAACAAATGAGGCAATGCTAGGCAGAGGAGTATGATAAGAGTATTACACAGTGAATTTACCAATAATGAGAATATTGCACAGAGTTTCTGATCATTTGAAATATTGTACATGGCTGTGATTATTACACAGATTATTCATTGTTGTTATGATGCTGGACAAGAAGTTGTTCCCGAGTCTGTTCTTGTGATGTTTGTATTTTGTGATGCATGTTGGAAGAGTTCGTGTGAAATGTGCTCAGAGAACTAAGTCAAAGTATGTTTGTCACATGTAAGATGTTACATACATTTATAGAACACTCATCTTGTTGCATGATTCAGTGGATTTCAGGGTTGAAGTTAAGACAGAGAACCAGTCTTTGTACCTGACAATTTTCAGAGGAATGTGTTTGCTTGTAGTCTTTGTTAAGCCAGTTGACACTGACCTATGAAGCGCTATGATGTTGTGTGAAGAAGGACAGTGAGTATCTTCAGCATCTGTAAAGCACAGTGGAGAGACTCCGTCATGGTTTGGGGTTGCATTTCAGCTAGGGGTGTTGGAGAAAGGTACCATCAGATTTTGATCCACCATGCAGTACCATCTGGAAAGTGTTTAATTGGCAAGAGCTTCGTTTTTTAGTATCACAATGATTCCAAACAATCTGGCCGTCCAGTAAAAGCTTACGTGGATAGAAAAACACACAATGGAACACCAACAGTCATGGATCAGCCTCCTTCAGCCTGGAGCTCAACATTAATAAAGAACTGTGGGATCGTATTGATACAGAATAAAAGGCAGCTAACATCCAAAGACGAGCTTTGAATGTCCTTCAAGAAGCCTGGAGAACTATTCCTAAAAATTAAAGGATAGCTTGCTAAAAAAGTTCAGGGTGTGTTGCAGAATAAAGGTGTTCACACCAAATGTTGACTTTCAAGTTACTCACAATTGTACAAATTCTGTTTTTGCTATATATACTGTATTTCTCTTGTACTTACTGCACTTTTCCCCCATTTTCCTAGCAAAATTAAAAAAAAATTAGGAGGATAAAGATTTTTGTGAAATCCTGTATTTGGCCTATACTGGAATAGATTGATGCACATTTTAATCTAACAAATAATGTATCAACTCATGGTTTCATAAAATTAGTTTACTGGAATTAAGCATTTAGAAAGTGAAACCTTAATTACTGTAACTACTGAACTGATAGAGCTCTAGGAGTTTTGCATTTTTAGTGAAGCTAAACTGCATTTTATTTATTTTTAACGATCAGCTCCACTCACACAGGGATGTTGATTACAGAATTATGTCAAAGACTACAAAAATGTCAGCATGCTTTGTCCATTTTAGTACAAAATCACTAAATGAATTTCTTTGGTAACAGTTTAAGTTAAATTGAGCTTTAAAAGTGTTGGTGAGTGGGGAAAAAGAAAAATTTAACTGGGACTGAAAGTGTGACAACCAAACCAGCTGATGTTTGTTTTCTGTGAGCTGATGGGAATCTTTCTGGGCTGGACAGTCTGGACAAATTGACTCATGAGAATTGTGATCCTTATCACCTTTGACAGAGCAAGCAAAGCATCCTTTCTGTTAGGCCAGCACTGCACAGAAACACTGACTCGACAAGATTATATAATAGCATCCAGAACATTGCTGTATTTATTTACATTATTTTAGACTGAAGCCTCGCCTACCAAGCGAAAGCTCCCCAGTTTGACTCAGAGAGGAGCCACGTATCCCTTTGGGGTTGCATCAGGAAGGGGCATAAAAATCTTCCAAATCAGACATGCAGAGCTCCCTGTAGCGGATGCTCTCCAACTTAAATTCGAAGTTTCCCTCTTTGACAATGAAAAGTTTTTACAGGGATTTTTTTTAAAAAAGGGAAAAAAGCTTCTTCATATTTGAAAACTACTTTAAAGAATTCGGTTAGCAGACTTCCCACCTAACACAGATTCCATATGTGTGACATAAAGCCTTGATATGTCTACTTCCATCCCTTGAGAGATTCCAAGTAGACCAGCCATGCAAACCAGCTGTTTATTCCAGGCTTTTTAAGCTCCAGATCAGGAGAAGCAGATATGGAGCTTTATGGAGCTTCATTTGTGCACTTTAGAACTCATGATCAGTGTTGAGAGCTAATGCTTTCACCAATCATTTGAAATCACAAGAGGTGGGCAGAGTGTTCAAATGATTGCTCTACCCCAAACCATGCTGATACAGTTTGCCAGAATGAGGCACTGTGTTAAAGTCCACAATGTCTGTGTAAATGTAACTTGTGGTGGAAGTGGGTGAAACTGAAATTGCCGATGTCAGTGTTGTGGGAATGGCCCGTGTGTTCAGTGGTGCTTTAAACTGAACCATAATGTCCCAATCTATATTTATTCTAAAGGAAAACATCAAAAACAGCACCCGCAAACACTGTCTGTACCAGCAAAACCTTTACTGGGTGGACAGAGATGATGATGGCGCTGTCACAGCTTGCACAGACTATACTTACTCAAAGGTGTTTTCAAGCCTGACATTTTAGTCATGCCCACAAGTGCACTGAATATGTCATGTGGTCAAAAGTAAAAATAACAATATAATTTAGCGTTGCTCTCACTCCGAGGGGAAAAAACCAAACGACACATCAGTCGAATATATTATTTTATCAAACTGAAGATCAGTCGCAGCCCAACATTCACGGCAGTGATTCTAATAAATCACCGATTGGCTGACTGACTAGAAAAATCTTGTTTCCCCTTTAGGTTTTTATGTTTTTCAACCATAAATAAATCATTTGTAATAGTGACTCACAACATGTACTCTGTAAGTGTTTTGAGGTTATCCATTACAGATGACACATTACACAATTTATGTTGACAAGTGTGTCGTTTAGCTTCCTTAGATATTCACCGCAGGCGTCTTAATGATCACATTGCACCAGCCTGTGGATGCAGTAGTCTTTTTATTTAGCTTCCTTTAACAGATGGTTTCTGCTCTTTGGTGGAGTATAAATCCATCCATCTGGCAAGCGCTATATATAGACGAGTTAGGTCTTTATTAAAAGTAATGTTGGTCAATTCAAAGTATTAAAACCTCCAAAGTTTGTGAGGTGCAAATATGCTATTTAGCTAATAAAATGTGGTGTTTCAGTCCCATTTATTAGTGGAAACACTGGAAATGTGTTTGTGCTGGAGCATTTGATTCTGTTTTAAAGTCATTGTTTCTTTAGTCTCTTTAAGGTTTTTCCATTGCTGTTCATTTTACTGCTGGTCTTAGTTCAGTTTTCTGACACACTGACTGTATGCAGTGAGTTGATTGCTCTAACCAGAATATTACCCAGATCATGTTGGTAATACTTGCTAGTTGGGTTTTCATAGTATTTCTCCTGGTCCTTGTGATTTCTTAGTTAACAGCTTTTATGATGATTTTCTGATGATGCCTACATCTCTCCTGGTTTGTGTACCACACAGCCTTTAAAGATTTGAATCGTCCTTGATCTGAGACTTTACAGTGGCCATTTCTTTTACACTATCTATCTATTGAAAGCCACATATCTAAAACTTCATCAGTAGAAGCTGTATTTGATTACTCTAAAGATGCATTCCAAAATGCCCAGTCCCATAAGTGTGATGGACGGATTAAAGAGTTATATTATTTTAATGCAGTCCAATTCAAGAGCATTGTAAGATACAGGCTTCTCGTGAATCCACAGTAGAAGGGTCACGGCTCTCACACAGAAACAGAAACTGAACAGTAGAACTCCCATAAAAGTTGGATTTACTGCAGCACCGTTTTAGGTTCAGTTCAGTTTAATTCAGTTTTATTTATATAGCATCAAATCCCTCGAGGCGCTTTATATCGTAAGGGAAAAACCCTACAATAATATGCGGTTGCCTAATAAACTGGCAACTGAATGTATATTAGTAGTTCATGTGAATATCTTTCTAGTCTGAACCCCATAGCCTCTATAAAAAGCACTTCTAAGGCTCCTTCCTCAGTCACTCACACACCCATAAACACACGCAAACACTCCGAATGCCTTCCAGCAGCAGCCGACCATCTGCTCCTCCAAAATCAAATCGGGGGTACCAGCCACCCGGTCTGCAGACTCCCACCCGCTGATGGACTCACACTCGCACAGAGCCCCCGCCCTGGCCACAACCGAATGATTAGACCTACAAGCTGGAAGGAAGGGTTACAGTGCAGCTGTCAGGTGTGTTTGAGGGCGTTTGTGTTCACGGATGTTTTTTCGTGAGTAAGGGGCCTTTCACAAAATGTCTCTGTCCACTCTCCCTCCTCGAGTCAAAGCTCCTCTTCAGACTGAATGTTAATTGTAGATCATGGTTATCAGGGCCAACAGAATCAGCTGCTGCTTTTGAAAGAAAACCCTGTTTTACATCTCAAAGCTGACCGGGCAGGCAGAAAATAAGATTTTCCTATTTTAATTGTCTAAACTGTCGAATCGATGCATTCATTAATTTTGGGCACAGTCCTGCAGTCCCTGAGTTTGCTTTTGTTGCGTGTAAATCATAGAGAACGTATTCAAGGGAGTTGTAGAAGAAGTAGCAAAGACAAATAAAAGTCCCTGTGACAAAATGAATGAATTGTAAACTAGAGCCTGATGCTGGACATCTTTGGGCTGATACACATTTTTAGGACTCAAACGTTGATAGATTCAGTATTCTTCATGTTCCTGAAGTATATATTGCATGTTTTGTGAGCTGTATTAAAAAGGAAAACACGATGGAGCGGTTAAATAAAGTGAAAGTTTTGTGCTTTTTGTTATTTATATGCATATATATGCCAATCATGGTTGCTCATATTATAGCCAAAGATTGAAATATAAAACAGAATTAGAAGCACAGGGCTTCGACTGTTCAAAATACTTTTCTTTCAACAGTCTCTACTACCTCTGGAGCTATGTGATGCAAGAAAGGACTGAGACGTGGTCATCTCAGGCACGCAGATCTTTAACATTCCTGCCATGTTTTAACAAATTCGGCAGCAGCTTACTGCAAAGATGCCACTCAGCTCCACACCATCTGCTCAACTGGGATGCATACTTTGCTACATATCCTGCAGACAGAGTTTTTAAATAGCAGTAGTAGCCAAATTACTCCAAACCCCAAAGTTTTCATATCAGGACTAAGGACAAACACTATGCTGGGAGCCAACAGGAATGATTTAATTAATAGGCACTCTGCTGTCTCATGTGACGCTGGTTGCTAGTTTCTTTGTAATTTAACGGTAAAGGCAGAGAAGAAGACGACTGAATCGAAAGGCAAACGTGACCTGACCTGATCGCAGGCAGCAGACACAGCTGACCTGCACACAGAGAGCCGGTCACCTTTATGAGCTACACACAGAGAGCCAATCATGGGATGAAGTAAGTGTAAATATTAGCATTGCCAAAAACTAATACAGACCTCTTGTTGTACAGAGTTATGCTTACAGGCAGAAACTATTAAGGTAACTTCAGTCTGTTGCTGAGAAAGAGCTCAGAAAGGTAAGAAAAAGGGCTCATTATGCTGAGATGGTGTTAACCGCTGGCTGTCTTGGCTATACCCATTTCAAATGCTAAACTGTGAATAGTTAATGGAGCACAGAATGCTGTCTGATGTTATCGGCGCTATTGTGATTTTGAAAATCTAGGTCCAGTCCAGAGTTTCCCTGCCTTTCCCCGATGTAGCCTTAAACCCTTTGTGATCCTGACACATGATAAGTGAGGAAAGGCTGCCAGGGTGTGGTACAGCTATTAAAGCATTAGTGATCAATAGGTGAGAAATCCAATTTTTCCACAGGGGGAAAAAATCTTTTTTTGTTGTGAGCGAACAATCGATTACATTTTCTCTGTCATTTGCAAAGTTTCAGGGCAGATTCGGTGCCAGATTAGATTTTTTAAAAACAGAGAAGTGTGAAGTCACGACCATCTATTTTTAAAAGGTCTTAGTTCTTAAATTTGTTCAACATATTCTGAGATTTTCTTGACCACGCAAAATTCATTCTGTTATATCCAAACTATAATGTTCAAGCTGTATCTCTAAATGGCTAAGCAGATGGGCGACGGCAGCAGAAGACCACACTAGGTGCCATTCTTGTCAGCTAAGAAAGGGAAATTGAGGCTACAGTTCACACAGGTTAACCAAAACCTTGAGCCCCTTAATACCAGCCGAGCGTTATTCAAACACCACAGCCTACCTGAGTGTTGTTGCTGACCATGTCCATCCCTTTACGGCCACATGGCTGCTTCCAGCAGGATAATGCACCATGTCACAAAGGTCAAATCATCTCAAACTGGTTTATTGAACATGACAGTGAGGTCACTGTACTCAAATGGCCTCCGCAGTCATCGGATTTCAATCCAATAACGCACATTTGGGTTGTGGTTGAACAGGAGACTCACATTATGGATGTCCAGCTGATAAACCTGCAGAATTGGTCTGATGCTTCTTAACATGGTACCAGCAAAGTGTACCTAATAAAGTGATCAGTGAGTGTATATCATTGAAATAGCCGTTGTGCTCTTGGTCTTACTGAAAGCAATATGTATGAAATTTTAATGAACAGTAATAAAAATTGCAATTTTATTTATATAGCACGTTTCATTGCATGTTGGCTCACGGTGCTTAACAAAGAAGACAAAATCAGATCAGCAGTGCCTAATGAGTGCAAGCCTGGGTGAATAAAGAGGTTCTGAGTCTGATTTTGAATACACACGCAGTTGATCTCAGATCAGCAGGCAGCTTGTTCCAGACCACAAAGACCACTTGGATCTGATTCTGGGTTAACAGTTAAAAGATTTGAACCTGATGACCTGTGAGGTCTGTCTGGGATATAGACGATGAGCAGGTTTGTCAACTAACAAAAAGGACTTTTTGTTTTGTACCTGGAGTCAATGATGTGATTTCAATCAGTGGAAAGATAACTGGAATCTGTGTTCTGTAGTGATATATATGTATATATTTCCCTTTTCCATAATTCTCTGCCCGTGCACATGATAGAAATCCTAAAATGCATTTGCCTTTAATACTTCTTTTAATGATGTTTGTAGGATAACAGTTTGTCTGCTCACTATTGAGAGACTGAAAACAGAACCTGACCTTTAGACTACTCAAATGCTCGTCTCTCTAAAATCTTTAAAGCTCCTGTCAGTCAGTACACACAGTAACCTGAGGAGCGGGGGGGGAAATGGGAGCACTAGTAACTGGACAGTCTTATTTTCTTTACATGTTTGCACTAACTAATGGGATACAGAGGATCCCGAATCCATCCATAATAATCTAAAGATGCAGAAGATGGCTGATAGTTTTAAAAATCTATAAGAGCAACCACGAAGCAGAAATTCTATAAATTGATGGGTAAAAACTGGCTTCCTTAACTGTTAAGTGCATTAGGGCTCCAGCATTTTTCCAGCAGTGTGCATGACAACAACTGAAGGTCACTTGTAGACCTTCAACTCCGCTGCAGTTTATCAGGGCACAAAGAATTTGATGTGATGCTGTGCAAGAGCAGCAGGCTCACAGTCTGGGACGTCTCCCAGCAGACTAAAACAAATCATGCACAACAGTTTTGTTTTTTTATCCCTACTGCACTCTTTCTTTTTTTTTAAATAACCGATGATGCCCTATGAGAAGGGAGTATACAGAAAAACTTCATTCCAACATCTGTTTCTGTATTTAACATTTGAAAGGATATTTCCCTGTTTATGTCAACAAAACACAAATCTGTGTATTTTTGTCAGTAAACAGACACGAATGATGCACAATATTAATTTGTAATTCATAAATCTACAAAGGTGCAAAGTGTATGGGGGGAAAATAGAGCTATGCAAGAGGAGACACAAATTACTGTAATAAAAAAAGTAAACTAATCCAGCGTTATTGCTGCAGCTGTGCATTCAATTCATGCCAGTGCAACTTAATTTCTACACCCAGGAGCAATTATTAGTAAATGCAGTTCAGTACATTAGGAAGCAAAGGCAAAAAAAAAACAAAAAACTGGGGGAAATAAAATTAATAAAGTAAGAGGCGGTAAATAGGGGACAAATACTATGATGATTACTTTTTCCCAACAGGCAGATTCTACTGATATCTTGAAGGCAGCAATGAAAATGTACTTTTCCTTTCAGGCTCATTTCCCCCTTTATATCTTTCCAGAGCTTTGACAACAAAGATCGGGTTTCTGGTAACCAGCTGTTTTGGACATAAAAAGAAATATAGTTTCTCAACTGCAGCGCACTGCATAAAAATGTCAGTGTTGTCCTCAATATTGAGTTAAGAGTTCTTCCTTTGCGAAAATTGCTCACAACTTTCCAAGTAGTTGCTCTGTTTGTGCCACATATAGAAAGAGTGCATTCATGCACTGCTGTGTTTTTGGTGCATATACATATATGTGGTTACTGTGACGCTGATGCACTTTGGCATCATCTCCAATGACATGGTCTTAATGATGATGGCCTCCTGTCCCCATTATCCCAGCAGCCCAGGTCTTGCCGTGCGGCACTACTATCTTGTGCCAGCAGTTAAAGGGTTTGCATTCATTAAGCTGTCCGAATTCTTCTCACCCTGTTGTCACATTGAAGGTGCTGATATCTTGTTGTTTGCACATTCTCCTTGCAAGACGGTGAAACTTGCTGCGGTTAGAGATAGATTAATAAGACTGCCTCCATCTCTGACTAGCTAGAGGCAAGGCCACACAAGGGTTTCATCTGGTTGTCAGGCTTGAGCTGTTGTCAGCACACAGTCTGGATTAAACACCGTCATTTGGGTCAACAGCCATGAAATTTGCATGCCCACCCATTGTTCTGTACTGTCATTAGCATACAGCACCATCTGACGCCAGTGCACTGACACCATCCAACCAGGAGTGCTCTCTGCTAGGCTCGACAATATGTTATTATTTGAATTATCCTTTTATTTGCCAAATCCTTACTAGAAAATCAGGCTATTCAAACTATATTGCTAGTAAATCTGATTTTTTTTTTTTTGTCAGTTTAGTGGATTGCAGTCCTTTCATTGTGGAAGAGGGATACTTGTTCAGTTTGCTTTTTCAAAGTTGAATTTAAAGCAGTTTCCCCTCACAGAGTACAGACTATAGATTATTGGCACACTGAAAGCAGGCAGCTTCTTAATAAAACAGCATTTCAGTGGTTTTTCTGTGCATTTTGTTATGCTGCACTTGTGTTGTCTTCTAATTGACGATGTCTTAGCTGTTTGAATGTGTTTAGTTTCTCCGTGTGCGTCTTTAGTGGCCGTGCATTTTTGGTGTAAACCACACTAAGATGAGGATTCATTAAAATGTGCTCCAGTTTTTCATTTGGGGATTCATGTGCCAAGAATTGTATCGGCTTTCCTGTTTGCGAGTAGATTTGACTTGACTTTGAGTAAACAAAGCTGGCACTGATAGACAAGCACGAAGCTTTGGCAATAACTTAACAATAGTTTGGATACTTGGAATCAATCTTTGTTCCCAGCTTTCGTGACAACTTGTAGCACGGTCACTGCAGTTATGACACCAGAGTACCTGTTCTATGTTTCACGAGGACCGACTGAACAAGCGGGAAGACAAAAGGCTGCCAGACGACAGAGAGCCGGGGTGCTGGGTGGGGGTGGCGGGCGGGCTGTCAGCTGTGCAAAGCGTGTGGAGGCCATAGAGGGGGAGTGCATCCATTGTGTGTTGTGCGATTTCAACTGCTTGTTTTTGTTTTATTTGTGAAGCCTGGCCCTCGTCCATTCTTTGCAGCGGGCCGTTCGCTCCCCCAGCAGGAGCTGACATCATGATATGGTTAGGCATCATCACAAATCACAGTACACACTGTTTGTCTGCTCGAGTTTAATCACGCAAGGAGAGTCACAGCAAGTTTTAGCTGAGTTTAGCTGAGGACAGATCAGTTGTCCAAGTCAACCAGGCGACGGAAGTCTGTGCTTGTTCTTGATGTTCAAGTCTTTTCTTTCACTGGCTTAAGAGCGCTTGGAGCTTTTGGTGTTGTTAATATTTTGGGCCGGTCTAAATGTAGCACTCTTACTGATTTATTAAAACTCAGGATATGTTAACTGGCAACCAGCATCTCTTAGCCCCTCAGCAATTCTGAAGGGTAATCAGGAGGGGCTCCTTTGAACCTTTGTATTTGGATGTTTGTACAATGTTTCCATTTTACTTGCACAGCTCTTTTTGCATATAGAGAGTGGAGCACTAAGGTACATTTAGACAGCCTGAAGTTATGTGATTATGAGTCTCTTTGTGCAAATATCTCTTGGAAGAGAGGAAGACAGTAAGCCAGACAGCTGTGTAATGTGTGATAGGGCGAAATGTTGCAGGCTGCTGGAGTTCCTCTGATCTGCTCTACAAATGACTTCAGTGGGTACTGTGCTGCTTTTGTCTTTAAGTGTGAAATCTCTGCACACCTGAATGAGCGAAAAAGACTTCATAAAAACAATTAAGCACAACTCCCACACACTGTCTTTCTTTCTGCCTGTATATTTATTATGCTAGTACATGCCTATGTAAATATTAACAGGGTCAGATGAATAGATGAAATTTTGCTGCCAGTGGTTTTGATCTACTTGTTCTTTTTGAGGAATGATCATTGCAAATCAATACAAATGCATTCTGTGTGATTTAAATGCATTAAAGCTGTTCTGGCAGCATGTAGTGGCCCAACTCCTTAATACTTCACTTTGGTTTGGTTTCTTTTAACTTTCATTTGTCACCCAGCTGTATCACTTTTGGCGTGAGTTAATGATGGGCTTAGATTTCTCATCGCTCATTTCCACGCTGCTTGTGCTGCCTGTTACACGTGTCTGAGATTCACTGCTCTAATCCAGAGGAATTAAACTGTCTCAGGGAGCTGCCTCTGTCTGAGAGTTCAGTGTTAATAACCAGGCTGGCTTTAGCTCAGACATCCCCCTGACAAACTTAATGGGCATCTACTTATCAGCAAATTCTTAAGTAAGTAACACTCTAAGTGAGAATTTAAGCAAGGTCTGTGGGTAAATGAGGTTTACATATACGGACGGAGTAATTCTAGCTGTCGTTTTCCCTTTTTATGCTTTTTTTGCGTGTGTGTTTTGTTCATTGCTGATTTTCTATTTCAGTTGTTTTTGTTCTGTAAAAACAAGAGAAGACAATTCTCCTTCCTTGCTTTAAACCCCTTTTGAATGCCTTGAAAATCAAGACTGTTCGCTTGTTATTGTATTTGAATTATCCACACATGTTAAGCCCTTGGCACGTATTTGTGCTGTTGCCGAGCTTACCCGGGCAGAAAATACAGCAGACAGGATGGAGGACAGACTGATGGTGAGGGTAAGAGAAGGTCAGACATTTGGGAGGAGGGGGAGTGTCCCATCTTGGAGGGTAAACCAAGTTTACCCTCAAGTCATGTCACCCAGCCAATACCGAACCCTGCAAACAGTTCACTTCACTGATTGGCCAAGACAGGCCCTACAGGACAGTGCTGGCAGTAGACGGCCATTGGCTGTTTATCCTGGCAGTGGCTGACAGGAGCAAAGGCAAACATGGTCGATGTAGTCTGACGTTTATGCTCTCCATTTCATGATTCCAACGTTTTCCTTGTGTTTGAGGAAATAATCCCATGTGTAAACATACTCAGCTTGTGAGTCCTGCTTTATAATGTGATATGAAATGTATTTAAGCTTTAATATTTAGCACTTTCACATTTCAGTGAGAAATTTCATTTATAAGAAACTTAAAAAATTCAACAGATAAGTAATGCTGACATCAGGCACTGCAGGAGACTCAGGCAGAGGAGGGAGCAGCTGATTGGATTAGTATGACTGTTTTTTTACTGTTGTCAGTAAATTGCCTGCTTTTCTGTCTCATCTTCAGGCCACTCTGTGCAGTTCTTTCATATGATTTATAACACCTGGGTCTTCTTAGAAGTGTGCTTTGGTAACGACATCCCGCTGTGATGTTACAGCATACGCACATCCTCATATCAGCCTCTGCATCACTGAAGCAAGCTGCTGGTTGACTTTAGTTTAAGCAATTTTGTGTTACTTTTGCTTCTAGTGGTCCCTTCTGTTAAACTGTGGAGATGTCCTGTAATTTTACATTTGTACACCACCACAGAGGACTTTAAAAACAATGAGTCAATATGCAGTCAATGTGCAGGTTGAATTAAATTTAAGGAGTTTATTAAACGTACTGCATTAACTGTTCAGAAATTAGGACCACTCGGACCACTCCCCCAAATCTGGACATGACCAAACACTTTCCTGCTTTGAGATGCTCTTCTAGGCGTTTACTGCCGCCACCTTCAGTTCTTGTGTCTTTGTGAGTCTTTGTGCGTTCAGTTTTGTCTTCATGCATGCTATGTTGGGTTGAGATCAGGTGAATGGCTTTACCATTGAAGAATATCACATTTCTTTGCCTTAAGAAGCTCTTAGGTTGCTTTTGCAGTATGCTTTGGGTTATCATCCATTTGCACTGTCAGATCAGTTTTGCAGTGTTTGGCTGAATCTGATCAGAGAGTATGGCCTTGTGCACATCACAGTTCATCCTGGTACTTCTATCTAAATCTAGTGCCCTGGTTCCACTGGCAGTTATACGTGCCGTAACATTGCCTCTGCCATTTTTCACAGATGATGTGGTATGTTTCAGGTCATGAGCTGTTTCTCTCCCTCTCCATACTTTTCCTTCCCATCATGCTAGTAAAAGTTAATCTTGGTTTCACCTTTTCCAGAACTGTGCTGGGCTTTTTAAATGTTTTTGGACGAATGCTAATCTGGCCTTAACAACCTTGCAGTAAACCCTCTTTATTTCCATTCATGAAGGCGTTTCTTGATTGTAGGCTTTGAAAGTGATATTCCCTCAAGAGCATTGACTTAGCGAAGGAATTTAACTTTGCGAAGGAATTTTTGTTAACCAAGGAAATAATTCTTCAATCATCCACTTTAGCTGTCTTCTGGGATCTTCCAGGTCTCTGAATTCGCCAGTGCATGGCTTCTGTTTAAGCATGTTTTAGATTGTAGATCTGACCACTTCCTAAAGTTTTTGCTATCTCTCTGATTGGTTGATTTTGGTTTTTCAGCCTAATGATGGCCTCCTTTACTCGCAGTGACGTCTCTTTGGACCTCATAGTGAGAGTTCCATTAAAAACCACCAGATTGACGTTCAGCACTTCGAGTCAACTTCAGGTCTTTCATCTGCTTAGTTTATCATGGCACATTACAAGGGAACATTTTTTCAGTGAATTGTCCAGTTACTTATGAACAACTGGTAATGGGAGGCAATGTATAAAAAAATACCTGTAAGTCCTAGAATACTTTTGTAAAACCTTGATATAAATCTAAAAGCCTGTATTTCAATCACTGTGCTGAAGAAAGATGATGGTGTGAAAGTAAAGTCAATGCAGGACTGCCTTAAACTTAAACTGGTTGAAAAAAAAGAAGTTATTTTGAAGTCTGTGAGGAAAATTAACGGAGTTTTCAGTTAGTAAACATTCCTAATCTGATCTAATATGACTTCATTTTATAAATTATGGTCTGATTTATAATACACTAAGTGATATTATAGGTTGGCGTTGTGTAGTTTCTGACTCATCATATAACGATGCACTGTCCAAATATTAAATAAACTGTTCTTTAATTGACTTTTCATGGTCTTTTATTTCATATAAAGTCAGTCACTTTTTAATAAATTGCAAATAAATAATAAATTTCTAAACTGCTTTCAATTTAAAAAAGAAAATCAATACAAACACAGAACACAACCTCCGTTGCTCTTTAACTTAAGTTCTTAACCACTTGACCTCTTCTTTTTTTTTATGCCTGTTTAAAATGTATCCATACAGCCACAATTTGTCTCAATTCCCTTGCATTCCCCCCGGGCGTCACAGAGCAGCTGAAAAGTACTTTATCATAGGCCCCAGCAGTGCTAGCCTTGCAGAGTGCGTAGGGGTGAAAGCAAATGAGTGTGCAGCCACGAGCCTTTTCAACAGTGATGTATAATATTCCAGTCTGCCTTCTTCATAAATAAGCCCACTGCCTCAGAGGGCACATGGGACAAGTAGGTCTTGGGGCATTAAGGCACAGATTTCAATTTTAGATTGAAATTTTTAGGTTATTGTGATGTAATTTATCATCCACTCTCTTTGCACAAGTGAAAAAGAGGCATCATGTAATGTGAGGCTGTAGTTCTATATTGTGAAATGTGCTTATTGTTTGCATGCATGACATTTAAATGAGAACATTTATCTGTACCTCGTGTGTTTGAAGCTGCAGCCAGGAGATGGTTAGCTCCTGTCCACCAAGTAGAACCGCTGATTTTAATTGGCCAGTCTCAGTGAGCTGCCAACACGGAGCGAGGCAGCTATTTTACATCCGAAGTGCTGCAGTCACACAGCTGTACTACATAGTAAATGAAAATCACAATTTTATTATAACATGGTACAAAAGCTAGCCTTGTTTTGTTTTTTTTATTATATTAGCTTGATGCAAGATGTTTATATTAATAAATATCACTCCAGCCACTCTCCTTACTCCGTTTAAAAGTTAAACTCTAAGACAATATTTAAATAATATCACAAGCTTCCAAGGGCACTGACATGTGTATCTTGTTTGCTTATGATATAACACGTGAATTAGTGAGGTAGAACAATTCTGTCAATGTCATTTTAAGCTGAATAGCCTGTGATTAAAGAGTTTACTGGACTGTGCAACAGGTTTGAGTATGGTGAGAAAATTCACATGAACTGAGTCTCCACCACAGCGTTTCACAAAATGACAAACTGTTGTTATAAGCGGTCACTAAAGCCCTCTCGCTGCTGATGTCATCCCAGTTCGTGGCTCCCCTGCCAGAGGACGGTGCTCGCTGCTCACCTCAGCAGTCTGTGCTTTGCTGTCTCACGTTGTCCTTAAACAAATGACACAGCAAAAATGCAGCAAAGTGTCATCACTCATGATGTCTGCACACCGAAGGAAACAGCAGGCCATGAGGATCAAGGTCAGAGGTCAAGTGGAAACGTTATCCAATATCCTCATGCAGCAGAAGCGTGAGAGTTCGTAGTTCACCACAGTCCATTTTTGACACGCATCGGACGCTCCCTGGGGCGGGTGTTAACACCTGTGCTTGCACTGTACAGTGTGAGGATCAGCTGCCAAATTCCTGAGTGAGAGCCTGTCTAAAGAATGACATTCACTTCAGCTATGTCAAATCTTCAGTAATCTGCCACAGTTAAGCATGGACACGAATTCTGCAGACATTTTCCCCACAGCAGCACTGCTCCTCAGTTTTGCCAGTAAAAGAGGTCGTTGGTTGTCATAAAAGTTGAAAAGAAATTGCATTCACTATAAGAAAGTCACAGATACTGAATTTTTCATTCTGAACTCAGACTGTCTGATTGCAGACACGTTGTGCGTCTCACTTATTGCTAATACACGAGTAACTGAGTTTATGAATTTATGTCAAACACTATACTTTTCATCATTGTAAGTTTTTACTCCTCCTCCACTTCTAACTTATTTTATGTCAGCTTCCATCTCTGCTTTTTAAAAAAAAAAAATTTAACCCTCTTCAGTGGCCATTCTGCTTTTCTGCACCACCTGTTCCTCTGTCGGCCATCACACACACAAATACACTTTCCCCGCTGTGTCAACCCCTAATCTCCTCTAGAGGATCCATCTGCCCACAGTCTTTAGCCATGCAGTACCCCACCTCTTATTTGCAAAAGTGTGTGTCTGTGTGTGTGTGGACACAACTCACATGACTGCCAGCGAGTGGGCACACATGCATGCAGTGGTGGGAGGGATAATGAAGGGATATTTTGCTCCTTTATCTTCCTACTTGTCCACCTACAGCAACAGAGGGATTGTGTGTGTGTGTGTGTGTGTGTGTGTGTGTGTGTGTGTGTGTGTGTGTGTGTGTGTGTGTGTGTGTGTGTATGGGCACGACTCAGTGTAGCTTAAAAGTAGCTTCTGTTTCCGTCTCCAGGGGTGGGTGGTGGTGGGTGTAAAACAAAAAGTGCTCTGAGCTGCAGAGAAAATGACGACCACGGTGTGAGACAGAATAGAAGAAGGAAGAGAAATTACCCTGCGGCACAACCTCGAACTGTACTGCTTCCCTCTCAAGACTCTGCATTAACTCTGCAGTATTCTGGGTGTCAGGAGAGGTTCTGACCTTGTCGTGCTTGTTGGCCTGTTTTATTTAGCTGATTGCACAGTGTGTAGATCTAAAAGCACTGCAGTTAAACGTGTAGCTAAAACCTGTTCTGGTTTACTACTAAATTACTAAATACAATTACTACTAAACTTAGAGCTAATGAAGTTTCTGGAAATGGCACATTTGGCAGGATGAATTGGGAAATCCAGCTTGTCTTAAAAGGCATCTTGTATCTTTTACTGTAATAAATGTAATAAATCATTACTCATAACAGTTCTTAACTTCTTCTAGATTTGGATGAGTTCAGTTGATGCAAGACACAAACATTGTTCAGTCAGGGTCACGGCATTCAAAAGAGCGCTGTTATTTCCATCTGCTATTTATAATTGGCCTGTAGTTGTGTATATCTGGAAAGTGGCAGCAAGATCCATACAGAACAGAAAAGGTATTTAATACTCAGGCATAGTGTGAAAATGTGGGTTGCATAGTGGTTTGCAGTGGCGCAGGCTAAAGCAGATTAAATGGTGTGGAAATCAATACTTCAATGAGGATTTAGATCTGAAAAATGTGATATCCGCATTTTTCATCACTCCTTAATATTTACTGTTTTGTCTCCAGATTACTTGCCTGCAGGACTTCTTCGGAGATGATGATGTCTTCATAGCGTGCGGACCAGAGAAGTTTCGCTATGCCCAAGACGACTTTGTGCTGGATCACAGTGGTAAGGCTTCCACAGCCTTTACAACTGGTAGGCCTGACTAACACTAACCAAACATATGTCTGTATATATGTGTGTGTCATGTGTGTGCATGACATTCTTAACCCATTATTTGTTCTCCTGCAGCTGCATGAAACACTCCTTCCTTTTGAAAAGTTGACATCAAGATATGCTGTGTGTTTTCCCGTGCAATGCCATATGTGATTTCTTGTTGATTGGAATTTTGAACATGGAAAACATATCAAATGAGAAAATGTATCATTTTAAGAAATGTAATGTCAAATGTTTTCAACTGGGGAAAGATCTGGACTGCAGGAGGCTGATTCAGCACCCCGGACTCTTCTACTATGAAGCTATGCTGTTGTAATAAATTAGCATTCGTTTTAGAATTATCTTGCTTAAATATGCAAGGTCCCTGAAAAAGGCATCATCTGGATGGGAGTGTTTGTTCATCTAAAAACTGTATATGACTTTTAACATGTTCAAGATACTAATTCCATAGGCCAGCAGTCAGGTTTTTGAACGGAGTCCTAAAAACAAGCTCGATGATTTCGTTCGCCTTTAAGCCAGAGGATGCAACATCCATGTTTTCAAAAAGAATTTCACATTTCAATTCATTGAACTGCTGAAAAGTTTACCACTTTGTCCAAGTCCATTTTAAATAAGCTTTGGCTGCTCTTTCACTTTTTACTTATTCAGCATCCGGAGCATTTTTTCATGAAAATGTAAAATGTCTTAGTTTAAATATTTGGTATGCTTTCTATGTTCTGTTGTGAATAAAATATGGAGTTCAGAGATTTACAAATCATCACGTTCTGTTTTTTTTTTTTAAATTTACATGTTATACAGCCTCCCAGCTTTTGTCAAACTGGGTTTTCAATAAATTGAAAATGGTGTTGCATATTTTAAACACACATCCTTTTTGTCAAAAAGGGAAGAAGGTTGCATTCTTGTTTTTTATTTTATTTTAATTTTTGAATGGCATGTCTAGTCCATGTGTTTGTAAAAGTCCCACTTTAATGTTCTGTACTGTATGTGTTGTACATAAGTTAGGCACGTCTTGCATATTTCTGTATTTTATTATGCAGAAAGCTTTAGAGGATATGACCTGTATAATCAGCTCATGCATTCACTGTCATAGCTGCACATAACTTCAGCCAAGACTGAACAACCTCATGGGAAGAAGAGGAAGTTTAATTTAGTTGCAGTCCAAAATACTGACATCCTGTTTGATATTTGTGTTGTTTGGTCAGGTTGGCTTAACAACAGGGAGGCATATCCTGACACACTACACGTTAACTGATGGTGGTTTGCCTGTATGCAGTTATAGTTCAGAGCTTTTGTCCCACTTAGACTGCTGTGCTCCACTTGTAAGAATTAGGTCTTTGAAGGTACATAAAAAGGCACACTGCACTCTGCTGAGAGTACAGAAGATAGGTCCAGGACACACCCTGTGACTGAGGAGAGGAAAGTGGGTAATCGGATGTAAGCAGGTTAGCTTTTAAGTCATGAAGCACAAATCAGTTTGGAAACTATATTTGTTGGTCCTGGAAAAAGATTTTGTTTAATATTTTATTTCATAGCTAGAACTGCTTTATTCCTCCAGGTTCTGCATCTGCTGATATACATTATGGGTCACACTGCACTCTGGATGATTTGAATGTATGTGTTGGACTGCAATAGAAATAGAGTGTACAAAATGATTATCTATTACTGCAGTCAGTTATGAAAGGCTGGTGTATAGCAGGTACTGATATGCACAAATCTGTAAACCTGTGCAGTTTTTCATGAACAAACAAGTTCTGTCCTGGTTCACAGACTCCAGGGAGTATCATTAGTGGTTTGAATGCTGTGGTGACTTTAACTGCGTTGTTTTCCCAGAATGCAGAGTGCTAAAGTCGTCATACAGCCGCTCTGCTACTCCAAACCGGACGGCTAAAAGCCCTGGAGTTTCACGGCGCAGCAAGTCCCCCGGTGCAGGTAGGAGGCACGTGTTGCACAATCATTTTAAAAATAATAGTCTATAAAAATGTGTGGTGATTCCCACCTCATACGTCTGCCATGCAGGCAAAGTCAGTTCTTGCAAATTATTACAGCATATAGTATGTATGAAAATATTTCACACGTAAAAAAAAAAAAAAATCCCATTCGACTAAAGCCAACATAAGACTGTAACAGGTTAGGCAATGATTATTTAGCAGCTTAAATGTAAACTGGCCATAGTTTCTGAGCAGATTGTGTGCAGTGTTGAGAGATGTTACATTAAGCTGAATGCTCTGCATTGTATTTTTTTCTGTTATGTAGCAAGGCGACCTGCCCACTTCTCCACCACGCAGTCCCCAGTCAAGTCCCCAGGTGAGGCTTAACATGCTGTGCTGTGAAATCTGTTGTGCTCACGTCTATGTTATAAAATGATTTTTGTTAGTTTGACATTTTATATAATTAGCAGTGACTCCAAATCTGCTGTCCCAACGTTTTCAGGGGTAATCTTCATATTTGTACAATAATATTTAACTTTTAAACCATTTTGATAACCATTTGGAGCTTTTACCGCAAAAGTGAAATGTCAAAGAGTAAAACACCTGATGTAGAATCTACCTGTTGAGTCGAAATTTATTAGAAAAAAGCTAAGCTTGATTCCCCCATAAATGATCCAGGATCATCCTGAGTGTTGCTCACAACTGCTTCATGTTTTATTACTCTGTTAGCAAGTGTTTTGTTGGCAGGTGAATAAACCCCAAGATCTGCTGTGGTACTGTAGGAAGCATATCATAAAAAATAAATGGATTAAAAAAACACCAAAATACAACAATCTGCAGATTTTTACTGACACCTCAGGTAGGTTTGTTTTCTTTGTGGACAAGCTGTGTTCAGCCGACCTGTAGCTCTGGGGTTAGTTACATCATTAGTTACACTTTGCTACTACTCTATTGGACCCTCTTTTGACTTCAGAGCTGCCTTAATTCTTTGTGGCATAGTTTCAATAAGTTGCTGGAAACATTCCTCAGAGATTTTGCTCCAGATTGACACGATAGCATCACATGGTTGCTACAGATTTGTTGGCTGTACCTACATGATGCCAATCTCTCGTTCCACCACATTCCAAAGATGCTGTATTGAATTAAGGCTGCGGAGGTCATGTGACTACAGTGACTTCATTGTCGCGCTCAGGAAAACAGATTGAGATGATTTGAGTGTTGAGACATGGTGTGTTATCCTGCTAGAATCAGTATACCCTTTGAAAGAGGAGTACATTGTGCTGATAAAGGGGTGGACATGATCAGCAACAATACTCAGGTATGCTGTGGCATTTAAACAATGCTCAGTTGGTTCTAAGGGACCCACAGTGTGCCAAGAAAATATCCCCCACACTATTACACACCACCACAACCATGATGTATTTATACAGGTCAGGATCCATCACTGCATCCAAATGTTACAGCGGAAATCAAGATTCATCAGACCGGGCAATGTTTTTCCAACCTTTTATTGACCAATTTTGGTGAACAAGAGTGAATTGTAGCTTCACTTTCCTGTTCTTAGCTGACAGGCGTGGCACCCTGTATAATTCGGAATTACATAATCTGAATAATTACTGATTACTGAAGCTTCACCTTTACTCTATTCTTAAAATTGTCTACTCTTAGCATCACCCCATACTTGACATTCATATATGTTTTAATTTTACCTGTGAATGATGGTTAATGATAAACTAATCATTAGCAGCTTAACCATAGCATATGAATGGGGAGCCAAATCCAATATGACAACACATTTACAACCAAATGCAAAGACTGCAGTTATGTTAGGAAAAAATCAAACTGAGAATTCAAACTAGGGAGCAAACACAAAATTTTCTAAACTTAACAGACTTGACTGTTTTAGCTACTATTAGCTACTTTAGCTTGCTAAAACCAAGTCTATGAAATAAAGCAGTTTTCTTAACATTCAGTCTTCCGCTAATTGGTCCTCTAGTGTTAAGTGAAAATCAGAGCCAAAAATAGGAACACTGGTTTGTGTTTCTTTCTATTTTTAGCACTGTTAGCTGTTTCCTCTGTAGCTCCTCAGATCTCAGATCAGTGTATTTAAACAAGACACATTTCTGTACTTTGACCCTCTTTCTCTCCCTCATTCTTCTGAGGCCAATGAGATGCATTGAACTCTACTCAACTACCTGTTAGAGAGCCAGCTGCTGCAGAGCCATGAACTGATAATACCGTGTCTGCACAGAAAGCTAAACATGAGTAGCACATTAGCACAGATACCCTACTACTCTCTTGACTGCTAGAAATGAACAACTGAAGAATGCTTCTGAAAGGAAACAGTTCTCGTCTGTGATAATTCAATTATAATCTAACTGAATAGCTGCAGATGAGATGCTGAGAAAATAGCTTGTTATCTACAGGCTAATGTCATGTTGTGTAAACTGCCTTCTGAGGCATTGATTTTGAAGTACCTTTAGGAAGAAACACTTTGAGTTTATAATTAAATTAAAAAGTTAAACTCTGAAATGTGAGTGCAAAGATGCAGCCTGTAGGCAGTGTGAAATGATTTTCCTCAGCTCGTCTGGGTTTATGCAGATGAATGACTGTGAGTTAAAGTTTGACGCATTATGGCTCTGTATTTGTGCCAGCAGCCGATAGAGAGCGAAGCAGAAATAGACTGTTCTTGAGAGAATGAATCACTCAAACAATAGAGGATTTCGTCCCTGCTGTGTGCTCTTGTTTTAAAGAGTGATAAAGTATATGCAAACGTGTGAAATCTAATGATAATTTTCAGGCAAATTTACAAAAAACTCACTTTTATGATCAATCAATACATTTTTTTTAATGTATTGTGTCTACATAAACCAAAGTGAACAGTAATAGGGGCATCAGCCTAGACTGCAATCTGCAATTCTGCAATCATTCGGCCTCGTTACCTGTAGTGAGAGTGCTTTCAGTGAAAGAATAATGGTATTTTTGTAGGTACTAAAAGTGTACCTACAAAAATGACCACACACCTCCCCCTCATGGGGAGAATCTGCAACCTGCTAAAAAAGAACTTGCAAATTTGTGAGTGAGTCACAGGGGGGGCTGTTTGACGATTCACTTTATTACCAAGTGCATAGTATGCTAGTGTGATACAGTTTACATTGGATAACCACGGGTTATCTTTTAGCACTGGTATCACTGGCAGTTTTAAACATCTCAAAAGTATATATTGCTGCAAACATGTTTATTAAGTCACTGCCTGACTTATTGATGGATTCTCCTCAAAGCTGTGCATTACTCCTGAACTACAACTACTACGCTCTGAATGATGAACTCATAATCCCACTGACTCTTGCCCTGTTTTTCCTTCTCTCTGCACAGTAAATGGTATTTCAGCCCACAAGTCCACCAAGTCCTCTACTCCATCCCCTACCAGCCCTCGAACCACCCCCAGTTTTAAGGTAAGACTGTGTATCCAATGCATTTTATACAGTAACAAGATACCCACAGCTTGCTGCTGCACCAGAACCCACAGAGTCTCAGCGATTCTCTTTATACAGTGTACTGTGAATATATGCATGGGCTCACACTGACAGTCACTCGAGACACACACAATACTGCAAAAGAACACTGACAGACTTTGTTAAAGTTTAGTTCATAATGCTGCAGAATTTCAGGGCGTGTGTCACATTTGTGTTGACACTGACTCCTTCACTTCGTCCTGGTTGAGACCAAACAAGCGCCTTTAGTGAAACTGTCTAGATAAGATGCAGATAAGCACAAATTTAAAACTGCTTTAAAGGTAAAGAAATGTTTACATCCAGTATATAATTTTATATATTTTTACAGCACTAACTCAAAATGTTGGTGATGCCTTGTAAAATGTAAATAATGCTAAAACACAAACCTCATAAACCCATATTACCATTAAAATAATAAAAAATTAGGTCACTTTAAATCTCAAAAAGAGTTGGGATAAGCCCTCTTCTTCTAACAGCAGGCGTAAAAATCTGTGATCTGAGGAGACCAGCTGCTGGACTGTTAGGAGAGGAATGTTTCCTTACAGGATTACATGTTTTCCAAAATGAACTTCAGATTTTGATTCACCTGACCCCAGAACAGTTTTCCAGGTCGCCCCAGTCCATTTTACATAAACTTTAGCCCAGAGAAAACAGCAGTGTTTCTGAGTCATATTCAGATATGGTGTCTCCTTTGCATGATAGAGCTTTAACTTGTGTTTGTGGATGGCATGGTGAACAGTTTGTCAGATGCTTTTTTCATTACCAGTCATGTGACTTACAGTAACCTAATTAGTTACAAAATGTTGCTTCCAGCCTTTTGTCGCCTCTGATCGAACTTTTTTCCAGACATGTTTATGCCATCAATTTCAAAATGAGTCACTATTTTTCGTGAAAGAGCAAAAAGTCTTAGTTTTTTCGCTTTCTTCGTTCTATTGAGAATACGATATCAGTTTATGGGGATTTTAAAATGATTGCATTCTGCTTTTATTTACATTTTACCTAAAAAATTTTAAATCTCTATATTCCAGCTGCATTTGCTAACATATAGCCGTCTTTCCTGCATTTTTCTGGCTCACTGGTACCCGTTAACCAGTGGATTAGCTTGAATACACTGATTTCAGTGTAGCTCTGCCTCTGAGACTTTAAATCCAAATTAGTGCTGCTAGTGGCGTTATTGCAAAGCTAGGGATAAGGCAAGGATGTACAACCTACATACCCTGAAATAGAATAAATCAGCATCAAATGAATTTATCAAGCCACTGACTGTCAGTCATGTTGTATGACTCGCAGGGTATGTCGTAGCTGCCTGATGTGTTTTCACTAGATTTTAAGATAATAATCTGCTTTATTGATGGATTCTCCTGTAAATCTGTGTTAGTCCCAGACTGTCATTTCTGAATGATCCAGCCAGCTGGCTAACCTCCTCCACCTTTGCGCAGTTCCTCTGTGAGCCCAGAGTTATCCATCCACATTAGTTTGGCACCACTAAGTCAGATAAAGTCATTTATCAAAGTAAAAAGCTTTTTTATGTATCTACCTATAAAAGGGACCTTGACACTGTCCCACGTTCAACTTTGCTTCAGAGGGCTACCTAAAAATAGATCCTCACTGTAAGGTAATGCACATTATGGCTCAGTACGGTATGTAAGCACTGCTGTGCATGATGGGGAGTGAACTTTTTCTGATCTTTAGTGCTGGTGGCATGCATTTATTGCTGACATTTCAGAAATGTAGACATAAGCTGCTGAAATGACTCTCTTAACAAATGAATGATTCATTTAAGTGGTCAAACTCAGACATCTGAAATCGTCTACATCTGAAAGAATATGAAAATGAATATGTCTCCTTTTATTGTAATCAAAGTCACTAACAAGCCAGTAATACATCAGCAGCGTTTTAACGACGATCATTATGTTTGTCGACACTGTTTGTTATTTTGCTGCCAGTTTGAGTATTGATGAGGCCGAGCTCTTATCTCTGTTGTTGTTTGTTGTCGCACAGATCCCTCCGTCACATCACCACTCTTCCCCAAATATAAATGGCTCGTTGAACAATCATCAGGAGCAAACCAATCAGCTGAGTCCAGAAGGTATGATCAGAGTAATTTTACACAGAGACTCTGCTGCTTAACTCAGTGTGACACCTGCTGGAGTTGCAACTACTAGAGTTTAGATTAGAAAATTAATCAGTTACACTTATAGACTATTTGAAGCCTGTAATTTAGAATGATTAAAATTTAACCCGGCAACACACTAAAGCAATCTTCCTTTAATTTTCCTAGATGACACCAAAACTGTTTTTGTGAGTAGACAAAGCCTTAAACAGAAAGTCTGTGTAAATAAAGAAAACTGATAACCACCAGCATGATACCTGTTACCTTTGACTTGGATTTGACTTTTTTTCAAGCCAGCTGAGGCAAAGAAAGCCTGGCTATGCTGCTAGATTTCAGCGTAGTTTTGTGTACCTTTAAGACTTGCTTGTTTATAACCTTTGTCTCTCCTCGGCAGTTAATGGGAACCAGCACTCGCATGCCTCAAGCATCTGTGAAAAATACAAGATTGGCAAAGTCATCGGAGATGGCAACTTTGCTGTGGTCAAAGATTGTGTGGAGAGGTAAGTGAAACCCGTTCGATCAGACTGGAAATGTTGGCAGAAATCTGCAGTGAACGCACAGCAGTGTCCCTCCTCCCCGTGTGCAGCTTATTGAAGTATGTGTCACATTATGGTCACTGCCCAGTCAGGCCGTTTGAGTCCTGATGACAGGCATTGTGCAGACAGAAATATGTCATGGATTAAACCCAGGAGTGATTTCACTTCATTAGCCTTTTTAATCTCAGTCAACACACAGACAGGGAGGTGGAGGTGACAAAGAGGGGCCTGTTGAGTGTGTGTGTGTGTGTGTGTGTGCGTGTGTGCGTGTGTGCGCGCGCAAGATGTCTTGCACCTTTCTAGAAAGTACTTATGTGAACACACTGTAAACAAACAGTTTAGATTCTCAGTTTCTTACCAAAATACAGTGTATATGTCATTGAATAAACATTTGCCTGCGCCTGCACGGTTTCACAGCTCACACTCTGCATAACAAAGTTTATTTGCTACATCTAGAATTCCTCCCCTGTAACGATGTGACGCAGCGCTCCTGCAAAACCATAACCGAGCGTCTCCAGCGAGCACTTCATTTAAATTACAGACACTGCTGTAGCTTCACTGCTGCGTTCAGTGTTATCCCCTAATTGCACTGTTTCTGTTCAGGTCCACGGGGAAAGAGTTTGCCCTGAAGATTATCGACAAGACAAAGTGCAGCGGAAAGGTTTCACTTCTGTTCCTCTCTGCCTCCTCCTTTTATTCCTCCCTTTGCATGTGTCACTTTCAGTCAGACGTAAGCAGGCATCATATGTTGGTGCACTGCACGGTCACACCTGTGTGCCTCTGATGCTCAAAGCTCGATTAAGTGATATTGTTTATTCACATCCTTGTTCGCATTACCCTCATACTTTCACACACTTACACAATGACACACCAGGATTTGCTCATGTTTAACGCACAACTCAGATCTTTTATTATTAGCGCAACAACTGAGCGTAGACACCGGGGCGCTAGCCAACTCTGAGTGAGTGTGTGTGTGTTTCCTAGGAGCACCTCATAGAAAATGAAGTCGCTGTGCTCCGGAAGGTGAAACATCCCAACATCATCATGTTGATCGAGGAGGTGGACACTCCCTCTGAACTATACCTGGTTATGGAGCTGGTGAAGGTGCAGTAGAGGCTGAGGGGGGAGTGGGTGGCTGAGGGGAGAGGGGTCATTTCTCGTTTTGCTGTGTAAAACACAGTTGTCATATTTTCGCAGGGAGGCGATTTATTTGACGCCATCACCTCCTCGGCCAAATACACAGAGAGAGACGCCAGTATCATGGTGTACAACCTCGCCAGAGCGCTGAAGTACTTACACAGCTTGAACATCGTCCACAGAGACATTAAACCAGAGAATCTACTGGTATGCATTTACAAACATGCTGTGTTTTGGGGTGGGTCTTACAACAAATCCAGATCCTCTGTGGGCTTTAAATGAGTATTTCATTCTAGGTTTTTGAGTACCCAGATGGCACCAAATCACTGAAACTTGGAGACTTTGGCCTAGCTACAGTAGTCGAGGGCCCCTTGTATACTGTATGTGGCACTCCTACATATGTGGCTCCAGAAATCATCGCTGAGTCAGGGTAAGCTGGACGCTTTGACGCAATATGCTTTAGTATTGTGCTGTTGTAATCAGCTGACTGAAGATTAAAAAGAAAACTGTATTTTATACCAGTGTACAATACAGCATGACAAACTACGCATACAGTATGTGGCAGCAGGCACGTTTATGTGGTAATATGTACTGTTGTACCGTTACAGCAGATTAGAAACTTTCATTTGTCAAATGTCAAAATGTTTTTTCTGTATTTTTATGTCCAGAAAGAGTTTGCTTTAAACGATTTAGTCTTTTTCTGGCTCTGTTCTTACCCTCATTTCACAGTTATGGCCTGAAGGTGGATATCTGGGCCGCAGGTGTCATCACCTACATCCTCCTGTGTGGATTCCCTCCTTTTAGAAGGTACTCGGTTCACATAGTTCAGTAAACAAACATGCAGAGGGACGTGGTTTTCAGTTTTAAAGGTAGATACTATATCACAGGTGGATAACAGGTGATGCCATATATTGCTACCATACTTTTTTGCCTAGATTTAATGAGCGAGGATGCTGTTCAAGTTCATTTGGTGTCAATATATCAATGACAAGCTAGCCATGCCCTAAAATATGCTTTACTTTGTATTTACTTTTTATATGACACCCCAGCTTATTAAACTGAGATAGTGCAGTATTAAACTAGAAAGTGGAGATATAGATTGAGTCTATAAATTAAATAGGTCATAACCAGGCCAGAAGTCAGATTTTTCTATCTTCTTATTTTTCCACCCACAGGAGTCACCCCCTGCTGGCCATTAAAACGAGTGCAGCTTAACTTTGCAGTCCTGAAGGCTATGCCAGTCATTAATATACAGTCTATGACTTTGAGCAAAAAATTCAATCTTTTCTAAATTGTCAGCAGAAATTCAGCAACGTTGTCAGTTTGACTTTCATCACTGTCAGTTTGCTACATCTGTACGCTGTCGCTGATATTAGTCACTGTGCTAAGGATTTTGTAATTTGATTTACGTTAATGTGACCCATATGTCATCTCTAGCACTTCATGTTTATGGCAGTAGCCACAAATTGAAATTCAAAATGAAAGGATTTTATTATGCAAAGTACAATACAGATGGTTCAGTTTTTTCACAGTTTAGATGTATGTCACGTTTGCTGAGTAATGCATTATAAATTCTGAGTTGTTTTTCTGAGTGTGTGTTTCTCCTTCAATATAGTGAGAATAACCAGCAAGAGGACTTATTTGACCAAATCCTTCAAGGGCGACTGGACTTTCCCAGTCCTTACTGGGACAACATCACTGACTCAGCTAAGGTCAGGACCACTGATTTACAAAATTCATATATATTCATTAGATGACATTACTCTGGAGGGTTACGCTACCCACTCTGTTGTTTAATCCTTACCCTTCTCTCTGCATTGGCTGCAAAAAGCCTGAAACAAGCCTCCAGCTTTTTTAGTTCAAGTATACAAGAGTAGAGACTCCTGTAATAGCTGCTTTCTGCTGAAGGACGCAGAAACCCCCTCAATTCTCTAAGTTAATGTCAAGTATTAAGGTGGCAGCCGGCACTCAGCGTGCAAGACCTAACTGCTAATTAAACACACTTGTGTTACAGTGGCTTTGTCGCTGTAGACATGAGCACAGTTATTGATGCCACACCATGAGGCAGCGTGGCGTAATGAAGCTGTAGATCTAAGAGAGCACGATTTCTCTGGAAACAATATATGCATACGTGACTTCCTGAGTGCACATGTGCACAAATGGTCATTATTTATATTTTAAAAAGTGGTTCTTTTAGGAACATGTTTATAATTTATTGCAATGCAGAAACCAGCTTTGCCAGGAATATACATTTCCAGTTTTTTTGTTGAGATAATAGTTTTTTTTTTCCTCCCAATAAAGCAGTTAAAACAGATAAACTGCTCCAGAAACAAATAGCATAAAGCTGTCAGTTATCACCATGCTTGGTTAGCATGGTGTATCCATAAATTGTATAAATGCATGAGACCGGTACAAATATATGCTAATAGTACATAAAATCCTGTAATTTACTTCTTGCACAGTATTTTAGTACAATTATCAGCACTCTAAGCAATATTAGTTGTCAAATAATGACAGAAAAATACTCAAAAGGCTACTAGCAAGAAGCTAACTAGCAGTCATCTAGGGTCAGCTGCCAACCCTTACTAACACTTAATTTTAAGATTTAAAAGTGTTTAAAGTGTGAGTAATATCAAGCACAGTTACTATGAAGGGGTAAAATAACTAGAGTGACCAAAACTGCTCTTTGCAACATGCTGTAGATCATGTTTCTGTTTGCTGTAAAGTTGCATATTTTGACATAGGAGTTTATGGAGATCGGTTCACTTTTTGAGCTAGCATCAAGGAGCTGTAGTTTATACTTGTTCCACACTTTAATTTTCAATTTAACTCAAAATCCACTTGATTAGTTCAAGCATACACCCACCTGATTCTGTGCATTGGTATTTATCAGATGGACTGAAATGCGACTATACATGGATGATTTTGGCCTGCAGGTAGTCAGTGTTGCCAACTCCTCAGTAAGGAAAATCGCTATTGGCTGTCCTAAAAGTCGCTAGAAGTCGCTACATGACGCCATCGCCTAATTTGCACAATTGGTCATGCTAATGTAATTGTAACCTATGTTGTAGGCGAGAAAAATAACATTGTGGAAGAGACATAAAGTGAGTAAAAAACGTCCTAAATGCATTTAGAATTTATTTAGAACTACAAATTAAATTTCTTTTAGCAATTATTGTTTTTTTAATGTCACAATTCCAACCCTGCTCCTCTATCCGGGCTTGGACTGGCAAAAGTGACCCGAAATAGGCACTCTGGGGGAGTTGCTTTGTGTGTGTGTGTGTTTATAAGTAGTTTTAAACCTTGTGATCCCCAAAACAACATAACAATAAAAGAAGAACTGACTGCGTTACAGTCATGCGCGATTCATTTGCTAGTCGCTTATTAGAAAAAAAGACGCTAAGGGGGTCTGAAAACTCGCTAAACATAGCGATAAAGTCGCTAAGTTGGCAACACTGCCCACGGGTTTGCTAGAACATCTTCATCGGTCACATATCAATTTGGCACTTATTTCTTGTTACACCGCCGCCTGGTGGCCAAAAACCCCCCGAAAAAAGACTTTAAGTCTAAAGGAAATTTATCTTTAAAGCTGAACTAATCTAGTGTTGTGAAATGTTGCAGGAGCTGATTGGAAAGATGCTGCAGGTCAACGCTGAGGCTCGATACACAGCACAAGATGTTCTCTCACATCCATGGGTCACGGTACTCTAACACAATCTGTATTAACACAGCCCGAGACTGTGGTTATTTGTTTCTGTGTGGATTTCAATATTGTGTGTTTGTGTGTGCCAAGGATGATGCAATCATGGAGAATAACATGAAGATGGAGGTGACAGGTAAACTGAAGACGCACTTCAACACCGCGCCAAAGCACAGCACCACCACAGCCGGGGTGTCAGTCATCATGGTAAGCACCTGGAACGAGACATGATTTGTTACATATTTCTGGAGGGGGTTTTTTTCAATCCTGTAACTGTAATGAGATTACCTTTCAACGATCTCCTAAATCTAAATCAGCAATACTGATGTCTTGGTGTGGGTTTAGTTGTAAGTGACCCGGAGCCTGCAGTGGGATGAACATGTCAGGCCCTTTTCCAAGCATTTACTGCGTGATTGTGAATGTTTGACCCAAATACACAAGATTGCGCTCCTAACCAAACAAAGGTTTAGTTGACCACTGGGCCAAGAATTTCTGATCTCGTGTTCATCCAGGAAGACACGGATGAAGCCATAAGTCTTAAGACTTCAGAGACAGAAATACACAATTTATTCCCGTAGTATGGGCAGCTCTTCATCTTGTCTCTTTCAAGCCTCATTTACATCACTTCCTGTTGTACAGTTTGACTTCCTCTCCTCATCAGGTCACACCACCCATGAGCTGAGCACAGTCTCTTCAGTCTGTCTAAAGTGAAAGCAGGATGGTGGGGGTGGAGGAAGGAGAAGATGTCTTTGATTAGAAATTTGATTTGGCACTCCAAGCCTCATTCTGTTGTAAATCTCATTTGACAGTTTGAGGTGTAATTGCGGGCCCTGGCCTCGGCTCCTCCTCTTCCTCCTCCTCTCCACGCTCTTCCTCCACCCTCATCCTCACCCCTCCCTCACACCTGACCCAGGACCACAGGGGACGCCTGGAGCTGAGAGCTGGGTACACACTTCTTACCACCGCCCCTCTTAACTCCCGTCATCCTCTCCAGCTATCACCCTTCCGCTCGCACTCTTACTCCATCTACAACAACTCCCATCCCCACCCCCCAGTCTCCCTCCTCACCCTCCCGTCTCACCCTCCCTTTCCCTTCCTTCCTGCTTCATTCTCCGACCCCCTGTTCCACTTCTTGGGCTGCCAGCTGCAGTGACTGCACTCACTAACACTGTGTCCTGGATTTAACCCCCTGACTCTCTGCACATGTGTCACTCTGCTCCTTTTATTCACATTCAGCTCCTTTTGTGCTGGTCACAACGTTTATATAATATGATTAAAAAGAAAATGTTGGTTTGTCTTGGGGTTTTTTTTTGGAGGGGGGGGGGGGTGTTGGATCATACTGTCACTGAGGTTTTAAAAGCATGTTTACACTGCTAGCGCAATGCAGTTTGCCTCCTTCTCTGTATTTATTATGTCAGTCATCACATTTGTCTTAAAGTCAACTTTCTGTAACTGCTGATCTAATAAATCAATGATTGGCTGCTTAGCAGTCATTCCCATTTTTGATAGTCTGGCGCCACCTTGAGGAAAAGCTTTGGAAGTGCCGGCACAAAGTTGTAGTTGCAGAGAAGGATTCAAAGTGTCTTTATGGCTTGGATGTAAGACTCCATTTGCGCATTTTAAAGAAATAGGGCCAGATTGTTCTGTGATGTCTTTGTTGTCTACAAATCCAACTTTTTAAAAACACCCAGTGATGTCTTATTAAATGGACGAGCACTTCTTTTAGCAAAGCTGCCGCAGAGAGGGACAATGATGCATTTGTTTAAAAGAAAAAGGGAATATTAACATTTTGCTATAGCATGGTAACTAATTATAGCATCCATGTTTAGAATAACACAAGTGTAGAATACGTTTGGCCCACTTGAATAAGTCGTCATTAGTTATACAGTTGTGTATATCATAATCATCTGGTCCCAGTCACATTACTGACCTCATGCAAATGAACCTAGTTAGTTCTAAAAGGCTCCTCTAGCTGTTTCTGTTTAGTAGCACTTACTTCTACAGGATTTTGTTACTACAATCTCAACTGTTTTCAGACACGTTGCTGGAATAAAATTCACGGAACGAGCAAAGTGTCTCAGTTTAAACATTTTTGTGTTCTCTTATGAGATTTGTAGGATTACATTATAATTTATGTTTTACATACCAACCCAACTTTTGAGGAATTGGGGTCATACAATATGCGCTGTTCCCTGCAAGTCTTTTTCCTAGTTTGATCTGGAACGTACGTCACAGCACGCCACGGTCAAAGTTCAACACTAAGCCAAAGTTGTAGAGCGGCGTGGAGCCGTCGTCACGTTGTATGTGAAGGGGCGTTTTATGCAAGCAGATATCTTTTTGAAATAATCCACTGTATCCGCCATTAAAAAACAAACAATAACAAAACTCACCTGCAAACTATATCCATCGTTTATATACAGTCTCTGTATGTACTCTTATTAAACTGCCTAATAGTGTTTTTATTAATCCGAACACTTAACTTCCAGCAATGCCTTTGGCCAAACGATTGACCGTTTATTTTCTCCAAAGGATTTAGTTTTCTATTTTGTACAGTTTCACTTGTTTGTCCAGATTATTCACTAAAAATCAAGCTATTTAATAATCATCAATTATTAACTCTTCTGTCACAATTTATCTATTATAACTTCCTGCTCAGAAAACTGTGCTCAGTTCTTTAACTTCCACATTTCACTCTGAGGTATGTGAGGTATGGGAGTCAGTGATCTCTCACCCACCAACAGACCTTAAACAACAGTGATAATAATTTTAAAAAAAAGTCTGGAGTGATTACAGGCTTTTCTTTTAAAACTAAATCCACATTTAATCCACTCAGTCCTCTGATTGTTATGCAGCACTCGCTGACACTAACCCTTTTACAGAAGGTTTCACAGTTTGTTCCACGTCAGTCCTCTGAAGGAGCCTTTTGGTTGGGAGTAGTTTGACTTGAAACGGCGCAGCAGCACTGAGCTGGAACAACTGTCCACCGGCTGTCATGCTTGTTGTGTTGACTTTTCTTTGTGAAGCTGTGAGTAAGACTAGTCTCTGTCCCTTTTTTGCTTCTTCCCCACCTCCCCCGCCACCTTCCTGCTTTTCGTCCCTCTGATTTAGCTCCAAGGCAATGGTATGTACTAACACGATGCTACGCCTCGTCTGTTCTGCTGCTGAGATTCAGCAAAAGGGCAAGTGAGGAACGTTACATTTACTAGTTTTTGTCTTCAAAGTATTCTCAAGTATGTGTTATTTTGGTTGATTTATGTAAAAGTGAACCATTAGGCATCCGTACAAAGTAAAAGTTCCCTTTCTCATTTGCCCTTCGTCTGTACATAGAGTAGCACTTTGATGTGGTTTTCTTCCCGTTTGGGTCAGTCTTCTGTGCAAAGCGTACTTTCTTTTGGTGAACATCTTTCAGTTTTTTTGTGTCCATTTATTTCCATTAGCTTCTTTATTCATTCATTTTGTTTACTCACTAAAAGCTGGGTCAGTAGTTCTGAAAAAAAGAAAAACAAACACAGAAGGATTATTTATGCTAAATGAATATGATTTCCTGAGATCAACCCGCAGTATCTCTTTCTGTTCTGACTGATGTTGCTGGATGCACGCGCATCAAGCTGATGGTTTGTTTTGTTCCTCCAGAACACAGCGCTAGATAAGGAGACCCTTCAGCTCACGGCCCGTTGTTGTCCAGGGCCACAAGCGGTGCCATGTTCGCCCCTGTTGCATGGCACTGAAGTCCCATCTGCTCTTCCGGACCAGTCGGCGTCACCATTTGCCAAAGTACCCGAATCTAACGAGCTGGCTTCAACAGAAACCGCTAGGCCTGATACTACGTCCAAATCTGCACCTCCCCACTCCGATTCTCCGAATGACAGCCACACATTAGCTGCTAAGCTTGACCTGCCCACCTCTAATCTTTTAAGTTCACTTCAGTTTTCTCCTTCACCCTCTGTTGAAACTTGTCCCATCAACTCTTTGCTCATTTCTTCTCCACCACAAATAGAAACCTCCCCAACTGCTGCCCCCTGTTCGTCTTTAGAGTCTACCTCACCCTCGTGTCCTCCTGCTGTTCTCACATGCATAGCTCCCTCTGCACCCATCTCCCGTCCTTCCCCGGCATCTCTGATCGAGCTGACCACAAATGCTCCCTCTGCTTGTCCTACCAAACAAGCAGCATCTCAGCCTTCCTCACCCACTGTCTCCCCGATCCAGCCCGTTGTGTTATTCCCTCTCTCATCCCCAACAAAATGTGAGCCTTCCTCCCCCTCACCTATCCATCCAACCCTGTTTCCCTCTCCTCCTTCCACACCTCTGAGATCCACCACCCCGCCCTCTCCTTTTTGCCCTCCTTCTCCTATCCCTTTAACAGCCGAAGAACTTGTGGAGAAGCTCTAAACACTCTTATCCCCACAAACAGAAACAGAAACCATAGGATGAAACATCTCAATTAGCATTTCCTGGTAGATGTAAACTGAGCCAGTGACCGCTGTGACCATGCCTTTTCCCCTCATATTCTTTTCCCGCTCATTTTATTAGACAAAGGATATGAGGCATTTTCTGTACTCTGTTGATTGTATATATGTTTTTATTTATTAATTGAGGATGTTGAAAGGGAATGAACTGAATATCGTTCTTCTGAGTGGTTTGTCTTTTGAATTCATACACTGCTTAGTCAGATTTCTTGTTTTAGCTTCCCATTTGGAATCCCCGGGGCCCCTTTTTAAAGGGTTATTCAGTACAAACGCATAGCAAACTCCTAGAGAGGCTACTGTGTGTGATTCTGTATGCGTTTTTCAATCACTTCACCATATCGAAGTCCCAAATTTGCTAGACTGTCTACCTGTAGTAAAGTCATCCTGATGATAGTGGCCAATTGACAATTTCATGCATTGTGTCGACAAAGTAAAGGTGGCATCTGCCAAAGTAGCCCATGGCTAAGGAGTCAGAGAGTGTTTCAAACAGCTTTAGCGCCACGTATGTGTTTGAGTGTAAAATTGGGAATCATCAGATCTGTTAAATTTGAAAGAAATGGCTGTTCACACGCAATTTTGAAGCTACGTCTACAGTAACATCCAAATGACCTCTAGTGCAGCAGTTCCCCAAATATTGTGTTCTGCAATTCTTCCAAAAGTGAGAAATGCTGCAAAAATAGTCTTAGGAAAATTGCTGTTTTAAGATCAAAAGTTTCCTCTTCTGCTCATCTATCCTCTTTATCATTTTTCAACTCCTTAGATTTATTAGCCAATGTTAGTTATAAACAGAGTGCTGGTTACAATGTTTCTACTCACAGCAGCACCCTGGAACTGGAACTGTTTGGAAAAAGAAGCATAAAATCTAATTTGGGTTTTTTTTTGTGAGCACAAAGTATAATTCTACCCTTCATGATGGACTGGAGACAGACGTGTGATGGACATCTAAAAACAACTAGCTAAAGGTCATTGCATGTCCAGGCACTACTGAAGGAAAGTAATGTACTCCGTACGTGTATTTGAGTCATTAAAGTCTCTTTGTTTGAGTAGCCGACTGCAACTTTCACTCATACGCTTTATTTGTATGTATTGTGCTGAACTACAGCTGTGAGCACATGTAAAGAGAAGAAAGATCCAACAGATGTTAAACCGAACTGCACGGTAACTTTTATTTAACCGAAACTCTCAATACAGACGTGACTGGTACTGTACAGGAAAAACATACTTGCTGGTATATTCTCTCCGGTCACCACTATGTCATGAGCTATGCACACTCAATGGCCACTTTGTTAGGTACACCTGTTAAACTGCTGCAATTGACACTTTGTCAGGTTTGAGTCTTGATTTTCCAATGTAAACAACATGGCATGGATCCATCCTGCCCCGTGTGGTGGCGTAATGGTGTGGGGCTTTAAACAAAATTATATAGAAGGGATCTTTAGATTTAGTATTTGTTAGTCTGGTTAAAAAAAAATGTTATTACATCTTGCCTGATGTGGTATTAATGGACATATTTGAGACTCTGGATGCGAGTCAGCAGCTTAAAAATTATTTTTTTTTTTAAATGACGAGAAAAATATGCCCTCCATACTGAACAATAATAATTTAAAAAACTAAAACTAACACTGAAACTCATCAAAACTAAAGTAAAATGAAACATTTTCAAACGATAAAAGCTAAACTGAAGGTGGCGCAGTGGTTAGCACTGTTGCCTCACAGCAAGAAGGTCCCAAGTTTGATTCCAAAGGGCCCGGGCCTTTCTGTGTCTGTGGGGGGATCTCTCCCAGTCCTCTGGCTTCCTCCCACAGTCCAAAGACATGCAGTTAGTGGTGTTAGGTTAATGATTCTTAAATTGGTGCCTGCAGGTGTGAATGTCCAACTAGTAAGGTGTACCTAAAAAAGTGTCCAGTGAGAGTAAAACCACAGGAATGATTATCCTGTTATGATTATTGAGTTTGGACTCGATCACAGGCCAACAGCTTACAGATTACCTTCATCAAAACCAGATCTCACTCTCTGCAGCGTAAAAACAAATAAAGTGACCTGTTTTGTCCTCGTTCTTAACTCCACAGCTGTTGTCAGCAGAGCCAAATCCTCCGCTGGTTTAGCAGTTTTTTCACTGCATGAATACTTTCTGTTCACAAATTCAAGTTGCTACATGGCCTAATTTTTCTCCTATGTACTGTATATGTAGTCAAAGTAGATTTTCATGCTTTAACAGTTTGTAAAGCAAAAACTGTATGAGAAGAGCAAATGTATCAGTGGTTTTTATGAGGCGCTGAGTGGTTGCTTTTAATGTCCCACTATTTTAGAGTGGTTCAGCAATAAAGACTTGAAATTAGTATTTGTTTTTGTGTTGGATGTGTGGGTTACCACTAGGGGGGGCTGAGTCACACCTTATAAAAGATACACCAAAGGACAATTCAGGTTATAAAATTCCATTTTATTGTCAGAACTCATCACACAAAAACACTCCAAACTGATTGGAAGAAAAAGATAAAAGTAGCTCCCGTGTTGCTGGAGATTCAAACCATTTTAGAAATGCAACTTTAAAGAAAGGAATGCTTCCTGAAAATCAAAGATATGAGGACGACTGTCTAAAGATCAAAAGAATGTGTGTGATTAGCATTTAAGTATTGAATCACATTGATCAATCATTCTGTGATGAAAAGAGAGGAAAAAAATGGAAATGGTAAGTCCCTCCCCCTCGCTGCTCCAGCTTTCACTGCTCATCTCACTGCTTTGGAGACTAGACTCAAAGTGGACTGTGCTGAGGTGGTATGAGCTGAATCCTCAGCTCTTGATTTTAGCAGGGGGGGAAATAAAACAAGATTCACTGCTTACTCAGTCATAAAGGATATAAATCTTAAAAGGAGCTGAAAGCAGATTTTAACATTACAGAGTAAGTTTTATGTTTTTGATGTTCAAAGTATTAAATAACGCAAAGAGGTTGCACTGATGTTTTATGAGTAGTGAGCCATGCACACAAACGTAATCTCTTAGCAAGTACGGAGGTACAGAGGGAGTAAAAATTTTAAATATGGAGGACTACATTTAAACATTTTATATATAGTTATTTATATAAATGTATATTCCCTCTTCAATATCTTCCTGTGCTTCATCTACTCAAACACTTTATATCTATGTGCTGTGTTGCCAAAACAGGAAAAGCATGTTAAAATGAATGACAGCTTCATATTTATTCACCACATACACGCCTACAGAAAAAAAATCATTCACCCTAAAGTACACAAATATTTGGATTTTTACGTCACAGAGAAATGATTCTCACCAACTTCCCACAAATCCCTCGTTTCTTATTTTGAGAAGAAAATAGACTCTTACAGCTAAAAATAGATTTGTTTTTAACCGTAAAGTAACGTAACCCCCACCCTAAGACTGGTATGAAAATTTTCTATCTGATCTACAAAATATAGCAATGCCCTTTTTAAAAATAGTTTGATTCTTTTGCAATAACAGGACATGTTGGGTTTTTTCCTTCTTTCGTTACATTCAGGATATCAGGATATAGACAGAATAGTGCTTTTGATAAGAGTTCACACTTGCAACAGTTTGGATTTCCCCCGCCCTCCCCTCAACTCTTGTCAGTCAAGTCGCTGCTGATTTCACCCTCAGTATCTGGTCTGGTACTCGTGATGCCACCTGTTGAAGTCGTTGTAGAAGAGGACGATGCTTCCCGACGCCATGCCGGTTATGATGCACCTGAGGAATGTTAGGGGGGAACATCATGAGGCCGTGAAGGTGAGCTTAATGGTTTGCCTGCTCTCTTGAAGTGGAGGAAATTTTAATTTTGTAAGTTTGCTCACTTCCAAAAACACACTTTCTAACTTTTTTAATGTTAATGAAGAGGAACAGAAAATCAACCAAAAATCTAGAAAGAGACGTTACACAAAAGTTATACATCATATTGAGTGAAATAAGTATTTGATCCTCTACAAACTAACCAGAACTCTGGTTCCTACAAATTACAATCAAGCCATCAATTACACATACTCCTGACTTTAACTAGTTATGTGTATGAAGCACACCTGTCCACAGAATCAATTTCTTCCATTAAAACCTCTCCACCACTGTGGGTGAGACCAAAGAGCTGTCAAAGGACGTCAGGGGCAAGATTGTAGACCTGCACAAGGCTACGTGGGCTACAAGACGCTTGGTGAGTAGGGGACAACTACTTGAAAACAGAAGAAATATGAAAACTCATGTGGAGTACAGCCCAAAGAACACCATCCTCACAGTTCAGCACAGAGGTGGACCCATAATGCTTTGGGGCTTAACAACTACTTCACTGTACTAAGGGACGACTGGATGGGGCCATGTACCATAAAATGTTTTAATCTCCTTCCCTCAGCCAGAACACTTCATGATGGGTTGTGAATGGGTCGTCCAGCATGACAATGCTAAACATATCGCTAAGACAACCAAGGAGTGGCTAAAGAAGAAACACATCAGGGTCATGGAGTAGTCAGCTGATTTTCAGACTTCAGTCCTTTAGAAAATCTCTGGAAGGATTTGAAACTTTGAGCTGCTAAGCAACAACAAAGAAACCCCCAAGAGACGTGTGACCAACCACAAGAAACATCCGACTGCTGCGATTGCCACCAAGAGGTTCTCCACTAAGTACTGAGTCATGTTTTGCTTGGAGATCAAATAGTTATTTTACTCAATGACATGCAAATCAATTTATAACTCTTATGCGATGTGTCTTTTCTAAAGTTTTGGTTAGTATTCTGTCTCTCTCCATTAAAACTAGAGACTGTTCGTTATTGTCCAAGTGAGCAAACTTCAAATAAATATAGCCACTGTTGTACATATGCATGATCTTTTGTTTGAGCGCGTTACCTTTGGTCATGTGACATGGCCATGGAGCGGATTCCTGCGTCACAGCCCGGATAGGTGAACAGCTGTTTGAGGTTGTGGACCTGCCAAACAGATACTACACCTCCATCACCGCCTGTCAGCAGGTATTGGCCATCACGGCTGAGGAGCACAGCCTGTGAAAGATGATCAGAGAACTTCCTTCTTAACTCTTCGCTTCCATCATGCAAAATCAATTATTTACCAGCGTCATCTGTTAAGTGTCCCACAAAGGTCAAACTCAAAGGTTTTCAACTTGGTAGCGTGTGCATAAATTGCCTCTGAATAAGCTGCTGATCTGGGGGCAGTTTGTCTCTACCGTCAAAGCAAAGCTCGTACCGCGAGGTCGAGCGATCCGACAAAAAAAAAAAATCTCAGGTCAGCGCCGCCATCCTGAGGGGTTTTTCTGCACACAGACCCCGACCCGCAACAAAGATGGCTCCCCACAGCGAGGCCCAGAGATTTACTCGTCTCATCTGCTTTTCCTGCAAACTGTAGCGGCCGAACGGGTCCCGCGGGATTCACATGTACACAAATCAAGTCGTGTGCTGGAGTCTATTAAGAGCGCAGCGCATAGTGGAAGCTGAAACTGAACGAGTCGGGAGCATCAATCAGCAAGTAACCGTAGCCGATGAAATGACGAGGCAGAATGTTAAGTTCTAAAAGCAGCAAATGACACTAATTTAGAGCTTTTTGTCCTCTGCAGTTTTTGTGACATGCTTTGCGGCGATTCAGCGGGAGACGCTTCAATCAGCAGCCGCATGTGTGTTGAATTGGGCTCGCATTAAACGGAAAACTGAAACCTAAACTTGAAGTTGGAACAAGTCATTTTCAGGAACTTGATTCGGTAAGGAAAACATAAATAACCCTTCAAGACCTGCAGCCTAATTAAGCAAAAATGTTTTGTATGTAAAGAGAGGGGGGGGGAAAAAGCTTATTTCTCATTCAGGCACAAACTTGGATGTGAAGGCGCTCCCACACACAGCTACACAAAGCGTTGCGCAGTGATGCCCTGGATTCTCAGCTGGCCTTGAGAATCAATCCAAACTAATTGTCACGTTAGATCATCGTCATCGTGGCGCACGAGCGAGCGCAGCTCCGGGTTGATTTGTGTGCTGTGGGTCTGCTTTGTGTCCACAGCAATTGTCTTGTGTGTCAACATTCGGAGTTAATCTGACAGCGGCGATAAAGACGAGCGCTCATTTCAGTCTGAGCCATCAACCAAACCACCACCAACACAATAACAGGTACAGTGAGATGAAAGAGAGCAAAGTGCTCGGCGCAGTTTAGCCAAGTTGCCTAAAAGTTTGTGACCACAAGCAACATAATAACGTTCAACAGAGCAGCAGTAAAAGTAAAACTATTTATCAGTTCTTATGCTGTATTAATGCACTTGTGTATCTACTAATGGAGTCCATGACCTTACTGGAGCCCAGCAGGAGGCAGGGGAGCTGGCAGACATGTCAGCCTGGCCAGGTAGGAGGCTGCAGACAGACATTATAAATCAGTCCTTTGCCACTGGGCGGCCAAACAAGATGGCCGATGGCTCTGTGGGGGCTAAGATGGCTACCCGGGCTCGGATGACTAAAAAATGACTCCAGCAGAAACACATGCACTTTTAATGCCCATATTTCCTACTTCTTTCAAGGAACAGTGGGTGGATTCTGGGGCTGGAGAAGGTAAAAAGTTTAATTTATGGTGCCGTTAATCCTCCTGTTACACGGACGCAGGCAGCGAAAGAACTGCTGGAATGGTTACACTGCCTGAGTTATACTAGTACTTAAAAGAATGTAATCCATTCAGTATGGCTCCTGTCACCCGATTCTGCTATTAGACTAGGATGCCGACTGTTAGCCTGTCATCTAACCTCTGACTCCAGACCCCTATAAATTCACAGTGCATACACTCTCTCTCACAGTCTTCCTCTCCGTTTCTGAGTGTGTACTGCAGGCCAGGACAAACACTTATTTATACTGGAGCCCTACTGTGCAGACGCTCCAAGGGCTGAGAAGATTGATTCTGGTATGTACCAGAGTGTACAAAATACTGTTGGAGTCTCAGACCAGGAGGGTGAAGCAGAGAGGGTGAGGCAGGCGGAAGGGAGGGAGGGAGTTGAGACTCTTACAGCCTCACTCCAAGATATTAGGATTCTCCTAATGCCATCTGACACGACTGGAATTTACAGCAGCAGAGGAGAGCCGACAAGAACGCCAGTAGCTTGAACTGTTCCCAAGTTTCATCTTCAGAAAGAAACCAAAAAACTGAAGCTCAAAAACTGTCTGAAGGACGCTGTTAGTTTCTCTTAAAGACACAAAGATCCAGCATTAGTTTCACAGGGATTGTAATGCACTCCGTCAGTATTTGAGTATATTTGTGGCTTTGTGTGGGAGCGGGGCTGGTTGGCAGGTTAGGAGCCTGGGCACAAGAGCTTTCTTAATAGGAAACAGGCACGCGGCTGCCTGTCAGGGCTAGCTTACATTTCCCAGGCCAAACCGGACACATCGGGTCGGGAAACCAAAGGCAGTAGTCGCTATCTTATGTCACCCGAGCCACGAGGGAGGAAATGTGGGAAATGGGGAATGTGTCGTCCCGCGCTGCAGGGTAGTTAATGGTGTTGGTGTCCAGAGCTGACCACTCCTCTGGAATGTTTTCCGCCAGCGTCGCCAACGCAATTTGACCTGACAACAGAGCTCCGGATCAAAAGAGGCCTTTCCTCTGGTGTAATGCGGGTGAAAAGGAAAGAACAGATGTGAGGCTGTAAGTTTGTCCCGAGGCACAGCGACCTTTACCTCGCTCGCATCTAAAACCAAGACCGAGCTTTTAATCAGGGAGAGGACTTTCTATACTGATGCAGTGCAGACGCACACGTGCAGGCGCATGTGTGTGATCGTGTCCTCACCTTGACGCCGTCTTCCACTTCCATGTGCCTCAGCAGTTTGCCGTTGACACTGAAGAGGCAAAACTGTCCCTTGTCATAATAGATAACGCAGTGTCCCTCGGCGGAGGACTGGATGAGGCGAGGCCGGAGGCAGCGCTCTGGTCCCTCCAGGGTCCGCAGCAGGTCCCCATTCATGGAATGGATCAGGCAAGGACCCTCTATATACAGATGAGACGAGAGGTTAGAACAAATTAATCCGTAGCTTGATTTAAGCATAAATGACTTTTTAAAGTTTGTTTTTAGCTTATTCTTTTAATCTTCGGTGCAGCTGTACACCTATAGTAGAAATACTTACCGTATATCTTCTCTTTTCTGTCAGTTATTTAGAAAAAAATGACCTTCATATCTTGTTTATATAATTGCTGTTATTCCCACACATGTCTGTGCATCATCTCTGAAAAAACATCTGCTCATACACAGCTCACATACTCTGCAGGTGTTCCTAATATAGTGGCCACTGAGATTTGTCCTTTGTCTGCTCCTGTGCATTGTTAGTTTTAAATAGCAAGCAGCACAAGTGTAGCCTTACATTTTTACAGGGACAAACAGTCTCACCTTTGCAGCCGCTGATGACGAGACCCAACTCAGCACACACACTTGCACAAGTCACCTCGCAGTCGTGGCCTGTAAGGATGGCCCTCGGTGTGGTAAAGTCTGCTGGCAAAACACAAACAAAGCGAAGACAATCCTGGTATTACCATATGCAGTACTGCTTTATGGCCACTAGAAGGAGGTAAAGAAAAAATTTAAATTCTCCTTGATTGGTTTAGTCTTCTAACTGCAGTCACAGCTGAAGCTACAAAAATTTTCACTCCAAACTATTAAAAAATGTCTTTTTTAAAAAAGAGGCGGGCTTTCAAAAATAACCAAAAATAAAATTGCTAATTTCATCATCCTGGAGGGTGTTTTACATGTTATTTTATACGGATGCGCTGGGACTTGTTGCACAGTCTTTAAGCCTGCTTCTCCCCTCATTCACTCTCCCTTTCAAGCACTTGTCACCAAGGGCCTCCTCTTATGTTTAAAACCTTCTCCCCCTCGCTGCCTTCACTCGATCCAGATGTTTCTGCATTTGACAGAGAGAATGAGAGCCAGAAGGAAAAAAAGAGTGCGTTATGAAGTTTGTGTGATTTTGTTTTGGTTTGAGCTGTCAGGGTGAGCGACAAAACAAAATCGGCTGTTACTTCTCCATCTGTCTTCTGTCTGTAAGCACACGCATTGGCATAAATACGCTCATACGCACAGTTGCATCTTTGGACTGCATTTTTAAATATCGAGAGGTGGTCTTCCGCAACCTCAGCTCAAAAAGACAAGGACACTCACACACGCTTGAATTCCTAATAAAACTTTTCCAAAACTGTGCGCGCCAAAGCAATCGAGTATCAATTTAGCAACACAGAAAAGTGTAAGACAACATACCCATGTAGTAAATTATACTGAACATGCCTATTATTCACTTTTACTTTTAGTTATCAAATGCAATGTCATTTAAGACCTTTCCTTTGAAAAGTTGTTTCACACTGTAAGAAATTAATTGGAAACAACTACAACTAAAACTGAATGAATATAGGAGTTAATGTTAAAATGATATTTTGATCCAACTACAAGGTCACTTTGGAGGCTGTAGCTTAAGACAAAATATTCTTTGTTATCCCAGAAGATTTGTCTTCATATTTGACAAAAATAATTAAATTGTTTTCTAAGCTAAAAACGAAAATTAGGAAAAAACATTTTAGCAAACTGACACAAAAACACAAACTGAAATGTAAAAGTAACTGAAATGAAACTTTTCACTTTAAAAACTGACAAAAATACAAGTAAATAAAAAAAACACAGGCCAAATGTGTCAGTGTGTGTGTTTGAGACATCTACATATGCTGTGGGCCAAGTGCTTGTATTGTAATACCAAATCTGAACTTCTTGATTGTGCCCCTGAGTAACAACCCTATATTCAAACTATTAAGAGATTACAAATAAATTAAAATAAACAATTATTCTAAAAAAAAACAACTCTGTTTCTGTTGAGATAATAACTGTTTTTGACTCCATTTTATTCTATTTTGTTCCTTATTTTAACTTGGTTTTGTATTGTCATGAACTATATTTTAATTTTTGTATAACTTGGTTTTATTTTATTGTATTTATTCATTTGATTCACAATGAAATAAAATAAAGACCAATTATAAAAGCAGAAAACTAAACCCATTAGTAAAGAAAGTTCAGCTGCATGCCGACACTGTGTTTGATTGATTAAGTTAGTGTGTTGTGTATATAAATGAATGTAGACCAGGAAAAATAACTGGGGAAGTATTTAAAGCACTTAAAATGAAAAGGTGAAAGCCAGATTTGGCACAAATTACATAATACAAATATATAAACCAAATTAAACCACACTGCATTTGGATGCTAGTCGGATTTACACATGAGCCACGTGATCAACAGCTAAGAGTTTTTTAGAAGTAGGGACAGCTGGTTTTGCATTTATTGGCTCTATAGCATCTCTTACGGAGTAACAGTTCACGCCCAGAATATGAAATGTTGAAATGTTATGCGTCTTCAAGCAGTCTGTGTTTGTCTCATTAGATTCCTCGGAAAGATGGAATAAAGGGATGAGTATTCTTCCTCCTTCTATATCAATCATGGCACTGTAGAGGTTTTAAGGGTGGACGCACCCCCTTAGCTTGTCGTCCCCTCAGATTATGCACCTCAATACTTGGAGGAGCAAAAGCTATCTACCGCGGTGATCACAGTCTCATGATCCCTCACTTCAATAAGATTTAATATCTCTTTTCATATGTTTGTTTAAAATGAGGTGGATAAAATGCCAGTTCATGAAGTCTAATTAAAAATAATTTATGATGTAATTATTACACTGGCAGCTTCTTTGTTTCTTTATGTTCACTGTTTAAAAAGAAATTAATTTTTGGGCCTTAGGAGTGGCAGAAGTGAACCTACGTACATTTATTCTCTCATATGGTGCGTTCAAAACAAGAGGAAAAAACAGAAATACTGTAGTTACTGAGTAAATACCACACTCAGATGATTGCTGTTAGGTGCCCAGCAGATGGCGATAGCGTCTGTAAAATCTTTGCTGTGCACAACATGTGGCTGCAGCAGGAACAAAGTGGGGATAGGTCATTGTGTGCATGTGCATATCAGCCATTCAGATGTATTTGTGTCAAGCTTATGAAGTGAGTGGGATGCCCACAGAACATTATGCATGCAAAGGAATGTGTGTGTGTGTGTGTGCAGGCTTTAGCTTTAACGTGTGTCTGTGGGAGAGGAATAAAGAAAGGTCTGCTGTCTGTATGCATTTTGTTAGTACATGTATGTGTGCATGCGTGCGTGTGTGTGCAGCAGAAGTTCATGTCTGGGAGAGCTTTCTGCGGTCTGGGGCAATGGAGCATCACATTGTGGTGGTGATGGGATGAGATGACGACTGCTTTGTCTGTTCCTCTAGCTTCAGCTTGGTAACCAGGAGTTTAGACTGACACACAAGCACTTGCAAGGACATGTACAGCACATGCATGGAAACATATTCATATATTTGTTATTTGTAGAAAATGTGCAGCTAAAGCAGTATTTTAAACCACTGGTTATCCACTAAATATGTTTAAAAAAAAATCTTGTGTATTTCTGCTCTAAAATCCCGTGTATGGATGTGTTAGATGACCATCATCTGCACGATCATAAACCAATATGGCTTATTAACCAAATCGCAATTTGTCATAAATTTCATCCCACTTGTAATGGATCACTTATCAACATGTCCGCCAATCTAAGCTGACCAAATTAGCACCGAGGGGGCTAAGGACCGAGCAATGTGTGCGCCGTGCTTTGATCATGGCTAATGCCATATGTTATGGTAACGTAAGGGAGGCCCATGACATTTTTCACTTTTATCGACTAACGTGACCCCGTGGCCCTCGGATGGTGGTGAACTTTCATGCGCTGCCCGACGACCCCCAACATCACATTTAACGTCTCTAAGTGGCCCTCACTTTCACTCACATTAAAGACAGATTCTCACACACACTACACACCATATCTGGCTTCACAGAAATACACACGCACGCACGCAATCTCAGACACATTACCGAAAGCTGTTCCTGGTGCGACAGGGCTGCGAAATCCAATCTGTATGCAGGAGGCCTAGCTTGGTCAGACGAAACTAGTTGTTACTTTACAGAGGGAGGCCGTAAATCACACAGTCACATCTGTCTGCGAGAGAGAGAGCTCGGTGAAGAGCTGTGTGCGTGTGTGTGTGTGTGCACGCTCTCAGAAGGTGCACTTACTGCCTGGGCTCTCTCCAATGCTGCTATGCTTTCCGTTCCAGTACCACAGCAGCAGGGTGGCATCTCGCGAGCCCGACAGGACGTAGCAGTCGCCTCCGATGTACGACTCTGAGCGTGCCAGACACGTCACCACATCCCGATGTCCAAACACTATCTGGGTCAGTTTGCCTGCAAAAAGCGCACAAATTTTCAGGGATGTTCTTAGTAAATCAAAATTCATTCTTCTGTAAACATCAAAGGAATGAACTACTTAAAAATAGATTAAAACATCTCAACAATAAGGGAGATAGGGTTTTTTTGCATTGCAGTAGTCCTTTTGAACTTCCCACCATGCGTTTGTTGATCATCTGTCTGCTCAGTTAGTTGATCCACACAAGATCAGACTTCTACTAATTCCCAGACAAGAATAAATATTTGCTTCAGCTTTGTGTGTGCGCCTGTGCACATCCAGGGTGCTCTGTGTGTATATATAAAGAGGCTAATTGCTGTCAGATTCCCAGACCACAGCCCCACTGTCTAGCTGTCTAATACTCATTACGCTCCTCATAGTGTGACCTCTGCAGTCAAACAGTGGGTAGTTTGCAGCACATGACATTTCTGTCTGGGTGTCAGAATCGCTACCCGCGGGATAATTAAGTTGTATCTTGCTGAAAACAACGAGGATTATTATGAAACTTTCAAAGAAGAACAGAGACATCAAAGATGTAAAATGTTTGACATTTTTATAAACGCTGAAAATAAGTAATGACGGGTGCTGCAATAATGGCTACCACGCACCTCGTATTAAACTCTCACTCTCATGCTCACACGCATGTGTGCACACCGACAAATTAAACTCGGTGTGTGTGTGTGTCACTGTTTGAGGCTACGGGTTTTGTGGATGTGTACCAATCAATTCTTGTAATTGATAAAATCCCTCAGTTCTTTAACCTGGGGGATTTAGGGACCTCGGTGGCAGCTGTTGAGCGTGTGCGATTAAACTGTGTTCACGTTCCAGTCGCACACCCCGGTGGCAGTCGCACAATAGAGCTATCTCTGTGCTCCCATCCCTCCTTCCCTCCCTCCTCCATCAAAAGACACAGAGGGCCTGGCCTGTAGAAATTGAATCGCATGCCCGTTGTATAGATGTGTGTAGAGTACTGAATGAGGCTGAGGGTGTGGGGGGGAGCATTGAGGAGCGGGGTACAGAGATGAAGCTTCAGACAGTTTCATTTAGGACCCCTGACCTGATGGCATTTGTGTGTGCACGAGAGCGAGTGTATTGGATGTGTGTATGCAAGTAGCACTCAGGCTTTAGGTGGAAAAACAGTAAGTTATCCAGCAAAGCAGAAGCAAAAAACAAAAAACAATCAAAATCACACTGAATCAAAGAAACCTTAAAAAAAAAGAAGCCATTTTTGTGCTGTATAATGCATTTTAGTGGTAAAAAAGGCTTTGACACTGCTGACGACACACAAAGTTTGAACTTGTGCAAAAGAATTAAAAAGGAAATGAAAAGAGCCCCACTGTGGCAAGAAGGAGTCTAAATGTATAGCAACCAAACGTAGGACACTTGCCACAACTACATGAAAGCAGATCACTGGGTCAGTGGCAAAATACATGCATGCCGTTTTATTTATTAGGTAATACTTGAATTCTAACAACTAATAGTAGTATTTCTATTGTGTTACATAACCTAATAGTTTTGAGGAAAACCACTAGTATTGAATTCACTGGTCTTTTCCGGACCACTAGTATGCCCAACCTGATGATGGTGCTAGAGGAAAGCCAAAGGAGTGTTATTCATTTTAAATTTCAATTTCATATGGCTTAATTTGTATCTAAATATGCTGTGAGCTTCCATACTGCCAAAATTATATATACACAAGAAGCTTAGTTAAAGCAAAAACATTACAGTGAGGATCTGATGTCAAAAAACAGCAAATGTGTGAAAGTCTTGGAGAGATTACAGGTATTTTAGTTTAGACACATTCACATTAGGCCAGTTGGATATTTGGTCTATTGTGGTGAAACGATACCTGTGTCAGTGGAGTAGACCCGGAAGCTCTTGTCCCAGAAACCACATAGAAGGATGAAGCGGTTCTCAGCCGTGATAACAAAACACTGCGAGCTGATCTGAATGCTCTGATCTAGCAGATCTGTGATCTGCCGACGGTGAAGACCCACGTTACTGGCTGGAAGGAGATGAGAGGAGATCAAAATAAACGGAGCAAAATAAAGATGTTTACATGTTGAAAATGCACAGATGTCCAGAGAAGTATGAAACCTGGAGCGTGATCCGAGAAACCCTTTACTGTTTTATATCAACTACTTTCAAAGAGCTCACACTTCAGCGCACCTCCACTAAGGTTTCAGCGCTGGGGTGCAAAGAAGATTTGTGAGGGAAAACATAAAACATCCTAGGGGTTAAGTTTATAGGGACTTCACATTTTCTATGAGAGTCTAAGAGGCTGAGTAATATAGAGCGTGCAGTCTTCACAAAATATGTACCCGACTCAAGTACGAACAGACCCAGAAAATTCATCTTGGCTGTGTAATTAAGCCAAGTTGGTTAGAAGCAAATTTACCGACATTCTCATTTCCACGAGAGGCGTCTTTTTTCTTCTCTAGAAATATGTTCGGTGTGAAGGGTTTCTTATTTGATGGGGTCAAAAGCAATGGAGAACAGGTGTCAGAGAAGACTGTCTAGAGTGGAAATTGAGAAAGTCCAGTATATCTGCTATGAATAATATTTCAACCGATTTTTAACATTCCCCAAAGCCACAGATGGCTCCACGCTCATCCTCAATTTACTGTGTTTAGCTCAGGCTCCTCCTGGAATGCAAACAGTGTAAATATATTACTGACATGAAAAATCCCAGCTACCTCCCCTAAAACACACACGCACACTCCCAGCAACACCAAAATTCATTATTTAGCACATTATTTATTCTTTAGTGTTAGAAATGAGATATACAGTAAACACTTTGGAGGATAAATATACTCCAAAACCTGTGCATTCAGTGACAAATCACACATCTGCTGAAGCACAGAACAGCAACACGCACTGAATGTGTAAATACTGATGCACAGATAAGATTTCTTTTATTCTGCCTCTACAGAGGGAGCATTGAAGCAGAGAAATACAGCACAGTGCGTGCAGATAAAGATGAATATCTGGGGTTCAACCCTGGTTATTTTCAGTAGTCTTTGGAAGGGGAAAAGAAAAAAAAAAAAAAAAAAAGAGTGTGAATATGGTCTGATGAGACTCAGAGAGACCACAACACCCAGAGAGAAAAAACAGCCCCCCTCGCAGATGTGTATGAGATTGCAGGAGGCTGCAGGAAAGTAACAGAGCTGGGAGCAGATAGAGGTGGCTCGTCTCTCCCTGCTCTCTGCCAGCGCATCCCATACATCACTGCAGCTCGGCACTCTTCTCCTGCTCATCAACAAGTCGTGAAGGATGAGAGGCGCCCATATTGTCCTGACAGCCGTCCGCCGTGCATTCTCAATCACACATTATTACCACATTCATATTCATTTCCATTGACACGCGTCCTTTCCCTCCGCTCAAATTAAACCAAAGAGGATGCAGAAAGGGAGGGAGGAAAGGGGACGATGGAGAGGGAGAAAGAGGGGGAGTTGATGATGAAATGCCGGCCTAGGCCACAGCTCATTGCATTCCAATTTGCATGCAAATGGTTTAGTGTGAGAGCAGGGCCTATATCATCACGAGTGAACTAGGGCAGAGGCTGAGAAACAACTCTAATCTACTGTCCAGGGACACAGCCCAACAGACTGCCATGAGTCACCAAGCAGCGCGATTTAGGCACAAATCCACACAAAACCCCATTTCATGCCCACACGAAGCCAACTCCCGTGTGTGGATTCTCTACCGGTCGTAAAGGACAGCGTACCTATTAGAGGGTCAATTTCCACAGGAAGTTGGTACTGCTGGTCCTGCACCGTTGAGCCCTGATGACCTGACAGAAGAAGAAGACAGAGTGGATTAATATTGCAATTGTCTGGCCTTGCGGAGTAGGTGCTGGGTTTGAGGTCATTATAACACGCTGAAAACTATAACCATAAAGTCAGAGGCTCAAGAGTCGCTCCACAAATTAGACATCAGTGCTGTCAAAAAGCTATCGAGGCCATTCGGAGCACAAAGTATTACAAAACTAATTAATTATCCTGACAAAGTCAACTATAACATATTCACAGCAAGTGATATTTAGTCTAATTAACTCATTTTAAACTGGATTAAGTCGTCATGCATATACCCATTATGTTTAGAAAACTTAGATTGTAGAGTGAGGTAACAATTTTACCCTTTTACCACAAGTTTAGCAAGTAATCTCTCACGATAGAGCTTTTTATGTATTGTTTTAGTGATTTCAATTATGTTTAGCTGATATAATCATTCATTTACTTTTAACCTGTGTATTTTTTGGGCAGTTTATCCTTTACATTTAGTTAAACTTTTTCAGGTTCACTCTATCCATTAATTAATTGTAATAGTTTAGCTAATTTATTCACCAATAACCTGATTTTGATTTTTTTTTAAGATTCACATGTAATTATCAGTATGAGTATTGTACACTTGTGTCACATCGGCTCTGAAATTAAAAAATAAAAGTAAAAAATGAAATGTGATACGAAAGTGTGCACTGCTTTCAACACACTCATAATTTGTCATTTTATTTCATGCGTTTATTCTGAGATTTTAAAAGCAGTTTTGGCAACTTTGCTCTGCACATCATTTATTAAACAGACTCCAGTGGGTCCCTACAATTAATCCACTATTTCCAAGCAGGAAAAATTGCCCAATATGGCCAGCCTGTGGTATGCATGGATGATGTCTAATTCCAGTGAAATCTGATCAGTGTTCATCCTCGTAAACTTAGATATCAAATTTAATATTTCTTCTAGGGCAGGATGGACGTTGAGTAAATAAGGTTTTGTGTAGTAAGCGGCTGATGTATGGAGGTGGACGTGGGACCTAATGCTGGCTGCTACATGTGTCACATTTGATACTGCTATCTAGTAGACACAGTCAACTGTCTCCCAAATCAACGTCCATCCTACAGAGACGAGGCAGGTTGATCTTCTGATAAATTAGAAGCTAACGTATGGAGGAGAAATGAACAGAAGCAGCATGAAAATAATTATGTGAAAGCAAACTCAGTTCAATAACAAGGATCGTTTCTGTCTGCCTGAGATTTTATTTTTAGTCATCGCTTCAGCTCATTCGTTTCAATGCACATGTTCGTGGCTTCAAGTCTCTCACCTGTCAGGCCCTGCCACTTGTTGACCGCAAAGAGGCGGTTGGCGGTGACAGTGATGATGGCAGGTGACGTCAGACCTGCCTGGGTGTTGGCCGCTACGTGTGTCACAGGAGAGTTGGATGGGAACTTCAGTACCATGATAACATCCTGCTGCATCTGCTCCGTAAACATCAGAGGCGTCTGCAGGAGAAGATACTGTTCAGGGCCCCGGGACAGACGACGCGATGAAGGGGAGAGACGGGGAAATAGCCGAGGTGTGGCGCGACGGACGAAGAGCGAAACGCAAAGATGAAGGAAGCAGTTGGTGAAAACGGGGAGGAAAACAAAAACACAGGGAGACGGAGGAAAGAGAAGGCCAGAGAGAACGTTAGGAGGCTTGAGGAGGATAGTGGTAAGCAGCAGCTAAGCAGCACAAAAAAGCTAGCAAAGAGTTCAGAAGAAGGCAAGAGTCTGCATTTGAAACAACGCTACAGTAAATGAGGAGAGAATCTCAGAACAACATTTAAGTTTTAACAGAGAAACTGAAGCAGCCGAAACAAATGTCTGTTGATTAATATTTCCCCTTCAGTGTGCACAGTAATGATATTATACATCATATATTAGACATTTTATAGAAGAAGGCAAAGACGCCATAGATTTCACAGGCTGACTACAGTCTGATGTCCAGTTTGTATTTGTGTTCTAAACTTTTCTTTTAAATGAGGAAGACTGAGCAGATGTAAAAGAAGAATTATTGTAAGAAAACACCAGATTATTAAAAAAAGAAAAGATCCTTGTGCATGTCGGCAGGGTAGAGAAGGATTCTTAAGTAAACTGCTATACTGTACATGCAGTGTGTGTATATATGCACGCACTGCATGTCTATACAGCATCTGTGTAAATGTTTTACTTTTTTTTTTTTTTAAGATTGCAACTGATCTGCATGCTTATCAACCAATCTGATGAACATAAGTCATTACATAGACTTTAAAATATATATGTCTAATAAAGAAACACCAAATTTCTCTGAGTTCAGGTTGTTGTTTTTTTTGTTTGTTTGGCTTCATTAAAAGCCCCCAAAATATGTTGAATTTACAGTAATAATAAAAAGAATATCCTTGCAAACAAGTAACTAATTTTAAAAACTTGTACTATCAGCTGACTAACAGACTATACAAAGACAGAAAATGACAGCAACTTGCTAGGTTGCACTAGATTTATTCTTGTAAAAGCTGAGCAAACGGCAGGAGAGACCATCTCTAAAACAGTCATAACAAAAAAGTAATTTCATTGACCTATCAGACTGTTTCCTCTGCTTAGACAGGCTCTACAGCCATTTATAGAGTGTTTGTACTAAGCAGCTCTAACAGAAAGCTATTTTCCTCCTTGTGTGTAAAGAAGAGGAACATCAGTGTTTAACATCAAGAACAGACCTGAGTAAATCCGGTGTGTCTGACAGCTAACCAGAAGCACTGACAGTATCATTACCACCAGCATGGGCAGATGCCGACACTCTGACAACACGCTCGCACGAAAGAGGATGGAGAGAAAGTAGAGAGCAAGATCCGTAAAAAGCAAAGAGAACAGCGTGTTCTGGAGCAATATGGAGCTGCGGGGAGGGAATTAAAGTGTTTGAAAAATGGTGCCTGAATATTATGTTTGAAAACTATGGTGCGGCGGTGTAAAAATAAAAACATTACACAGGAATTCACCCGTACAGTCGGGTGCTGGATTCAAAGCAATCGTCTGCATTCGTGTCTGTGTGCACGCGCACGCTGGGTGGTGGTCTACAGCCAGCTGTCAGCACCACAGGGACACCGCGCTAATAGGGACTCGTGGGGCCTCGGTCCATCACAGGCAGGCATGCTGACTAAACTCCTTGGCCCTTAAAGGGCCGTCACATCAAAACTTCCATTTGTTGTTGATCATCTTTTTTTTTTTTTTTTTTTTTTCAGCTCAGGTGGAAAATCTGGCTCAGACCCAGGTTTCCAGCACGAAGCTGTGCTTTTCTCCAGAAATCTCTTTCTAAACGCACATGCACACAAATGTTTGTGATCTCTCCCTTTCACACACACCTCACTAATGATGAGTGAGGGGATGCTTTCAAAACCAAGGCTATTTTCCCACAGTGGTAGATGGAGAAAGCGGACACAAGGTAAAGGAAACATGAAAAGAGGAAAATTAAACAGAACAGTTCGGGGGGCAGAAAGGTTTTTGCCGAGTGCTGACCAGAAATCAAAGACAAGAACTGGACAGGTAGAAGAACTGATGATCAGCTGGTTTCTGACCCACCAGAGCTTAACCTGGAGAATTAAAAGAAACTGGAGTATATGCATTCATTTTTGAGATGATTGTCAGTGTCTACTCACCACTTGCATGGCCGAGCTTCGGGGCGGGTGTGGCTCGATTAGCAACTGGCAGGGGGTTTGTCCGAAACTCCTAATCTGAGACTCCACAGCCTGAGTGGGGAGGAATAAAAACACAGAAATAAATAGAGATGTTAGAGGTTTTCCTCTCACTCAAACTATTCTTTGATAATTGTGTCCTGCGATCTATTTCAATGAAACAATAACGGCTCAGTTTCTAAGTGAAAAATGGTTATATTCCACTCCGCTGTGTGTGAAGGTCATATTATTATCTGATAAATGCTACAACAATCTAAGATTAATGTCTAAAAGAAAACAAAACAAAGAGGAACACAAAAGCCCATAGAGCTAGGGAAAAATGCGTGCACTTGTGCTCAAGCACACATGGACACGGTCTACATATAAACACACTTTTTCACAGTCTGACACTCACTCTCTCTCGCACACACATTTACACACAAACACCAATTTCTCCTCCGCAACCACACAGAATCAGAGGAGGGCTGGGCAGGCGGGCTTGTAGGCTTGGTTAGGTGGTGTTAATGAAGAGGTATAGGACCATAAATGTCACAGCAGACGCCGGCTGAGCAGCCTCTGGACATCATCACACAGCTCACTGTCAGGCCAGCTAGCACGAAGTGGGAACACGCCCACAGCACGGTATGGACAGATGAGGCTACGCTAAAGTGCTGCAACACATTTGCCCACGATACCGTTCTGTAGGTTGAAAAAAGCCAAACATTTTAATTATTGTTACATTTATTAGCCTTGTTATTAACCAAATTATTGCTTAAATGTATAATAATGTCCCCTCCCCAAGAGTTATCGCCACAGACGTTTACTGAACAACAAGGAGAAAACCTGGGGAAATTTCAGAAAATGAAACCAGCAAATGCTGCTTCATGCACGACTATAGGAAGATGGTTAAAACTGTAGATGGCGCATTTGTGTTAATTAATCTTATTAAGGGTCGCAAGTGCCTCATTTAGGAAACATTTTGAAAAGCAATCACAGCCAGATAACACACGCAAGCATTCAAAATTTGCATGTGCACAAAATCCTCTTAAAAAACAGAAAATGATGCAATTCAGTCTCAGCAGAAATGTATATAACAATAAGAAGCAGACAATAGTAAGCAAAAGCAGTCCTGTGAGACAAACTCGGTGTGATGGATAGTTTGTAACAGGGACAGGAAGAGGGAAAATGACCAACACAAAATTGTGACAGACCCGTCAGTATGTTGGTGTGCTCTGTGACTGGCTGTGTAGGAGTGACAGCTTGTGTGTGTAGGCTGAGACGTTTGAGTCGACTTGGCGCAGCCTGAGAATGAGCTCATGGTTGAGGCCTGCGTATGGTATTTCCATGAGAAAAAAAACCCAAAAAAAAGTTGGGAAATGAGTCTGCTCATACCCATTGTCTGAAACTAACCAGAAACCAGAGAGGCAAGTAGTGATTGTAACTGTCTATTACAAGGTTTCATCAGCCTCTTTAAGACCAAGAATCCAGCAACAAAAGCTGTACATCATGTTATTTTTATGTGAACACTGGTCTTTATACTTTTGTGCACTTTTAAGAAGCAATAAAATCTCAGGTTTCCTTCTTTTTTAGTCTACTTTTATACATTTACATCTGAATAAGAAGAAATTTACTCCAAAGCCTCTGAATAAGATGGTAATAATCCAGCGCTAGCTCATAAAATCCTTCGGCACAAACGCATGAGCAGTACTTCTTATGGGAGGCTAATTAAAATAGAAAAGAATTCATGGTTTTATTCATAAATTGCACAACAATGGTTGTGCTTGTTCATGAGACTGGAAGGGACAGTGTCCGTGTTAGAACAAGTGTCTGCGGTTTTGTGTTCAGGCCACAAGTGCATTTTCTACATGTGTGCAAGCATGCCAGATGTAAAAGGCGATGCTCCTGTTATGCAGTGATGTGTGATGTGCATTTATTAGCACTGGTCTGTAAGACTGGATTTAAAGGTCCGTCACAGTAAACTGATCAACACTGTGTAACACTATCATGACATTTCCCACCTCATCCACAGTTAGCCTCTTGGTGGGAGGACATGTGACATAACTGCATTATTCAAGGTCAAAATGCTGCCCATCTCTTTGACTACACAGGAAAGCATTTTGCGTAAGCTCAAAGCCACTCAACCTATCTTCATTAAGTGCGTATTTGACATTTATGAGGCTGTGGAAGGCTGGAAAGTGGCTGAGTCTAGGTCAGCATGTCCTATCCTGTATGCCAATGCAATGCTCAGGTGATTATATGAGGGGCCTTCCACAAGGCCAATCTCTTTTGGGAGCATTGGCCCATGTCTGATGAAGGTTTTCTGTATTCTATACATTTAAATGGCCGAGACGCCCTCGGCTCAGATGTCTCAGCCTGTCCTTTGATTTACTCAGTCGCTTGACACGATAGATCTCCATGTAAAACATGCTGCTTTATGCAAATCAACCCCCTCCTCCAAGGGAAAGAAAAAAAAGACCAATAGTTTTGTATTTCTCACAAGCAGGAAACTGGACAGATTGTATCATTGGTTTTAAACGTCCACCTTAAAATACTGAGACAACTCTATGCAGAGGAGGTCACATTGTCCAGTGAAAATAAACCAGCAGGTTTTATGCTTAGTGAGTGACTTTGGCTTACTGTCGAAGCAGGTTGACTCACGTGGGCATATATTTCTGCCGAATTACGCAAACGGCAAACAACTCAAGCGGGGCTCTGTGTTTTGTCGCTCGTGTGAGAGGTGGTGGGATTTTCCATAATCACATGCGAAAGAGGGGAAGCCCTGTACAACGATGAGAAGGCTACACAGGGCGCGTTTCTCTTTATACACCGAGAGGCAACACAGATGTGCATGCAAGCCATCTATGTGCACACGCGCACACACAGATGAAATTTGGGGTGGGAGAGGGGAAGCAGGAGGTAGTGCAGGAAGTAATCATGGTTTTGAAAAACACAGCACTGGTCTCCACAGCACTCACTAATCTGTGCTGAGATATTCCAAACTTTCTCCCGGAACAGAAAAGCACACATAAACACACAACCGTGTGCATTTATGCTGATGAGCACACATAAATATACAAAGGTATACACATACCAATGAATGAATGTATACATATGCATGCATATGTAGAAACACATCAAGGTATGAGCCACACAAATCTTGTACGTGTGTATTTGTGTGTGGGCTACAGGGAGAGTTAGCCTCTGTGAAGCAGCATGGCAGGAATACAGAAATCAGCGAAGCAAAAATACAGAACCCTCCAGCCCGGTCTACTGCATTTTCCCACCTAAATATACACACACAAAAACGTACATGCACACACATCTGTGAACCGCCCCCCTGACACTGAGCAGCCCCGGGGCCTGTCCTAATGCGGGCTTGTCTGGCCGAGACCACAGCTCAGACTGAAACAGTTGTCACTCAGTAATGGCATACTCTAGGGACACTTTCAGACCCCAAACCCTCAGTCCCAAAGCTCCTGCAGCCCTCAGCCACCCCCAGCGCCCAGCCATGACGAGCCCCAGGCCTGGAACTGTGTTTCCACCTTCTGCATAGACAGGGCACGTTTCCTTCCGCACAAACACAGTTGAAGGAGAGCCTTGGATTAGCTCACTGGGGTAATGCTTGTTTGGTTTATTTAACTAATTAAAGTGCTCAGGGAGTTTTCTCCCAGCAAACTGCAATCAAAGCATCAGCGAGAGAGCCCGCGAGGACGAAACAACAAGAAACTTTTTTTTCTCCCTCCTCGAGGCAGGCTAACTTTACAGCATTACAGATATGATGACTACTGACTTTTAACATGAGCTTCTGTACTACGCTGCCACTGTAGTCTTTCAAAACATCAATTAATAATTTTAATTAAACTACACCAATATTCATGACTACACCCTGTATTTTCCAGACATTTCACACAAAAGTTTGACCCAGTGCACCAATACAGAACACTTCAAGCTAGAGACAGTTACACTAATTTGTTTATAGTAAAATGCTAAATGTGGTACCAAAGCCACAGACAAATAAAAACCTCATTCAGAAGCATACAAATCCTAAGTATGCATCCTTAAAGTCAGCAGTCGAAGATGCTTTTTCAATGCCACTCAAATCACAAGCACCTCCCTCTGAGGCCTGTGTGTGTGTATGTTGGTAGATTATCAATCCCATTGTCACTGGAACAGCTTGGCAGAAATAGTGGAGGCACCAGTGATCCAATTTTCTGCTCTGTGTGTGTGTGTGTGTGTGTGTTAAACAGAAGAATGGGTAATGGGCTGAGAGTGGAAATGACCGGTGAACCCAGATAATGAATCTGCATGTCTGTGTATGTGTATGTGTGTGAGAGAGAGAGAGTGAATAAAGGCCAAAGCACATCTGGATGGGAATTAGGGTGAATGAGGTGATAAATCAAGGATCTACCCCTGGTGCCTGCGATGCTCCAGTCACTGAGCATGAAGGGCAGCAGTACAGTGGAGGCAAAGGGTGTTTGCCTGCTTAGTGTGTTCTGAACTTATCACCATTTATACGTTAGCACCATGGTGAGTCTCTCTTAAAAGTGAAAACGTGGCCTTTTCTTGACTGTTCTGTTCTTGTATTTAGGTGGGGCACCAAACAAACAAACAACGACAAAACTGTGAAGATGATCTGTTTGAACTTTAACTGAGATCCGCCTGCTCATTTTGTTTGCCCTTGTATTGGAGTTTTCTGTATGGATGTTTCCAGATCTCAGAAGTTGCCTACAAACAGCCACAACAACCAGTAATAAACACGAATAATCACTTAAAAGAAAGCCAACGCCTGGTTACTTTACTCTGGAGAGAAAAGAAATAGAATATGCACCCCTCTTGGCACTAAAATGCAGATGTCAAAAAGGCTGATGGGAGCAGGGTCAATTGACCCGCTGCTGGCTAGCTGCCTTTTACAGCAGATTGGTGAAGTTGTCAGGCTTGTTTGGCTGTGGGCAAGCTAGCTGTGTTTTTCTTTTCAACACTGTGTTTTGTCTGGTTGCTTTCGGGCAGGACAGTGTTGCTTGTGTGTGCAGCAGTACAAAGTGAGTGAACTGAATAATGAATGAAAGCCAAGGAGGCGGCTTAAAGGCGTTAAAGTGGAACACTTGGTGGAGTGCTTTCAAAAGGTATCACACAAAGGAAAAGGCTTCGCTCAGCAATACTGTGTGGCAGATTGTTAGCTTAGCTCTCCCATGCCACTCTACAAGCACTTTAACATGGCTAATGGCATCAAAACCTTCCTGACATACAGATGCAGAGGGTGGACATATGCTTTTATAATATAGCCAGATTAAGCGTCCATCTGAGAGCACTGCTGCTCAGGAGTACTTACCTCTAATATGGAATTTTTCTCCTTACTCAGCATGGTCTGCGAAGGCAGTTAAATCAGCTACGTGTATTAAAATGTGTGTGTGTTGATGCACGCACTGTATCACCTCTCTGAGCATGGGGTCGTTGATCGAGCTGAGGTTGACTGCGCCTTCATAGGTCAGATAATAGAAAACATTGAGGGCTCTGGCGGCTTCGGGTCCCTGCTGCTTGTAGCCGAAGATCAAATCGATCCACTGGTGAAGCTGGCAGGACACAAACTCGCTCTCCAGTGCCTTTAAAAAGAGGTGAAGCCGGAGAGTTAGGTTTATCTAGGATGTCAACAGATGCAACAAAAGGCAACTCCCCTAACATCCCATTACTGAACAGCAGTTATTACTAATACCCCTCAAAGGTGAATTTCTCAGAGAAAGCGGAATATTCTTCTAATTGTTCCTCTGACGGAATCTGCCAATGATTTCTATAACGAGCAAAAAGCACAGTAAATCCATATCTGATCATAAGAGAGCATCAAGACATTAGAGGACTCTTGTAGTTCATTAGGGAGCCATTTCAGCTTCTGTCTTTGTTCTTTTCTCTGCTGGTCGTGAGCGGATAAGAGCACCGTGTTGCTCTCCTGCAGACGTCGTCATAACGCCACACATACAAGCCGTTTTCTCTCCTCATTAGCGGGCAAAGGAGGGAAAAAGCATTTATGGTTTCCTCATAAAAACCGACAATTGTGTTAATTTGTGTAAAGCTGCTGGCTCACAAAAGCCCTCTAAACACAACCAAATTAGAATGAGGCAGCCCTTGATTGTCATTGCTGCCTTGTGTCACATTAATTTGTGACAAAACATTAGCCTGCGCTACACTTAAATGGCAATTTATATCATTTAAATTTTTACTGCGGAGACCAGTGCATCCCTCACTTAAATGTGACTTTCTGACAGCTCATTCTGCATCTAATTCCTCCCCACTCTGTTAATTACGACTTTCAATCAGGGAGCCGAGCACACGTCTGAAGAGGAGAGTGTGCGCTTTAGGTGTGATGCTGGTTTTTAACGCTGCAGCTTGACTGACTAAATTTGTGATGCTGTCACGAATCTCATCATCCCAGCTGATGAGAACCTTAACAGTGAAACTGCATTTCGGTTCCCGGAGATGAAAAAAAAAAAAAAAGATCAATAAACAAAGATATAAAATGTTTTTATGGCTTAATGCTGCAATAATCAAACGTAAGCAAAGTCTGATCATCGTGTGTTTTCATTTGATTTAGCATTGCGCACAGATTGTGTGACTGTATACATTTGTAAGCGACACATTACTGCCCCTGTATTCCCCAGATGCATTATGTATGTTTTATTTAAAATGTCCCTGTATATACAGTAACTTATGAACACATAACAGTTTTAAAATGTTTATTACCCTGTGAGTAAGATGGATAACCACGGAGGCAATCAATCACAACTCAAATACAATAAATTTGTACGAATCCTTCGATGCAACAAAGAGCTTAATGGGAGTTTGACTGATTTTGTCCTTATAAATAAATCTCTGGTTTATAGCTAAGGTGTATCCAGCTACAGCAATGAGAGCAAAAGTTAGAAAAAGCTGATCTGGCACAGGATATCTGATGAAATTCAAATTCCTGCTAAGTTGGTCTTTGAGGCTCAAAATGTTTCAAACAATACCCGACCCTACTTTAAAAAGTGCCGTCTCGTGCACAGCTTGTCACTGATGTAGCATTAAGCAGCATGTTCTGTAGCATTATGTATTTTTTTATTATTTATTTATTATTTTCACATGTGAGAACTGTTCTGAAAGCTGCAGATTCAACAGAACTAGCAGGCAGAGGGATCTGTGTATTCCCTACTGTCTATGATCACACTCAAAAAACAAATCTAACCGTTAGTCTTAAGATAAAACAGAACACCCCTGGTCTAGACTCCATGTCTGTCTGCCTCTCTGGCATCGCCATAGTCACATTATGTCATAGGGCAGCCCTTTTTATTAATGTTACATGATAAGCCAGAAAAATCCTCTTTATTCAAACTCCCTTTAATAGCAGAGGTTGAGTCGTGCGTGTATCGTGTGTGTGTTTGTGTGCGTGTGTGTGAGGGAGAGATCAGTTCATTATGCACTAGGATTGACCTTTGACAGGCCCTGCTCCCCTGTTTCTAAAACTAAAGCTGGGGCTGATGGGCATTTAATGTGCACCGCAATCAACTGTCATTCAGCAAAGGGAAACAAAGAGCAGCCGTGTTATTGCAGCTCCCTCTCCTGAGGCCCACCTTTATGGAAATCATTTGCATGATCCATTTGGAGAGGGTGAAACAGAGTAAGTGAGAATTTGTGTGCGCTCTGCTGGAATTGGAAGTGTGTATCTGTTTTTGTATTTGTTTGGTTTGTCAATGTTTCCCTGACTCAAGTCTGGATGTAGGAACTTAACCTCAGCAGATCAAGCTTAGAGATTCAAAGAGTATCTGCCTGCAGTAGAAAAGCCACGATCGTATCACGTCAAAGGTGTCGGGTGTGTAAATTGTACGCAATAGCAGTGGTATCAGGCAGATTAGGATTCAACTACTTTAATCTGCCCCTTTATCTAAACTCGGGATTTTACATCATGAGCCGACGTCAGAGAAAACATCTTAATAGAAGAAGCTTAGGGAAAGGTGCCATTGATCAGACTCCACTGAACAGAATGAAACCAACAACAAACTCATCCAACACTTAATAGTACAGCTATAGTACACACACACACACACACACACACACACACACACACGAAAAACACATGATAATTACACAAAGATCTAAATACAAAAGCAATCAAAATTTCTAAACCTCAGCACCAATAAAGCCTAAAATATTGAGTCATATTGAATTCAGTTGCAACAAATCAAATTCACAAATTCAGATCAGATTCACATCTGCCAAAAACACAAATGCTAAACCTTTAAACTCTAGAAACCAGTCAGTGACATCATCCTTAACATTCAATCTGCGAGGCACACCACTGCATTAGGCGACACTATGATTGACATGAGCCCAGTGCTTTATTTTGTTTTGGTTTTCTTGCTCTTCCTATAAAAACTTACACTCTGAGATCGAGAAGTCCCCATCACTGACATTGCTTAACTGTGTCACATTTAACAATGACAACTACTGCCAGCTACTTCAGTTAACCTTTTTCAAAATGTCATATTGGTGACTCATTTATTCACATTTTCGGATGGGAGGAGGGGAAGCAACAGAGTAAATACAATTTTTTCCCATTTGCCTTTTCACAATAATAAAATTATATACTCAGAAAATACCACACAATACTATGCAGGTACTCAATAAACCTAATTTCGATTTATAACAAGAAGATTACACCTAAGGAACATATTTATAATCCATCAAAGAAACCTAAGTGAAGTACAGAAATTAGGCATGTTCTGATAACTCATTAACAATGTGTCATGTGAGCAGCTGTGGAGACGTTTCCACATGTGGTGCCACACTGTGGAAACAGTTGAGCAGAAGGTTGAGGCAGATAGTAGATTCCTGAGGTGGGATCTGGTGCCACTTTAGGAGAACCAGGCAGGATTATTGATGGGCCAATTAGCAGCCAGTGTGTGTGTCATCCCCATCCACAAGGGACTCTCTGATAATTAATGAATAATTTAGCATGCCTTTATGTAAATGCTAGAAGGGGGTAGAAGTAACTGGAATCCCACATTCCTATTGTTACAGATTTGACAAAGTACACCTTCGAAGCACAGGGGAGGGTGGGGTGGGGGCAAGGGGGTCCCTTTTGTTGTGTGCTCTGATTTGTTTCCAACAGCAACAATAATTTGGAATATTCTCCTAAGGAGAAGAATGATACATTTACCCAAATCATTTTTCCCCATCAAAGCCGCCATGTATTCAAATGCATATAATTATATAGTCTTTGTGAACTGCATGCTTATTTTGCTTGTGTTCCAGCATGCCGCGCTGTGATGTGGATTCCAATGAAAATGTATCATAATGAACAAGCCTCGTCTGCGTGCAAGGCTCGGGTTACTTTAATCCCTTCCTTTGTGAAACATCTGTAGCTGGAGTGTAGACTTTAAGTTTAGAAAGAAAACCCAAAACGCTCAAAAAGAATGACAGTTTGACTACATGTCTGTCAATATGTTACTCTTTAGAGGGACCTGTACTCTAGACTGAGGATTTAAAGACATACAATCCTAATTTAAGACATCAGACAAGAAACACCAAGTGATTGCAATTAACCAGCTGGTGGACATTAAACTGGGGTTGCTTTGAGTCCTGAGAAGCAAAACTGAGAGCGTCTGATCTCGAGTCAGTAACCGGCCCACAGCCTCATCTTGAAAAGCTTTTTCTGCTCGCAGGTGGGAAATTTATTATCTTTATTTTAACCTCATGTGGGACCTCTTGTAGTGATTATCTTTGCTCTGCTTAAAAGGAAAACTGCGTGTCCATACTACAGGTTTACGCTGGGCCTATCTGTGAAGGTTCTGTGCCTCGCAGTGGTTTGCGGTTAGCTTTATGGTCTGGATTGAGCTGGATTTCACTTCAGTCTTAACGAGGTGACAGTGAACGCTTTCCTCCTTGCCTCACTGGTCCTTAAAAACCCTTTTAAGGACTTATGGAGAGCTGTCCGTAAGGATGTTAAAACATCACTTAACAAATCAATGCGCTCATTTGCATGCCAACGGTGATGCAAGTGTATGTTGCACGTGCGTGTGTCGCCGATGGTGTGGGTGTGTAATTAAAGGCACATGTTGTGTGCAGAGCCGTTGTCAGCGGCAGACTGTTTTCGTTCGTATTGATTACGGATGTATAAAACAAACACTTGTCAGATTTGGATACATTAAAATGACTGTTTCAGAACAAGCTGATTAAAAACATCCTGAAAACCACATTCAGTACGCTTGACAGTCAAACATCGTGTTTTCACGTTTAAAAATGATGATCCAAGGACACTGAATCGGTAGTCGGGACCAAGTTTTGTTTAGTCATATTCTTTTTGGGCATTTTATTAAATCAAATCATAAATCCGCCCATCAAATTTATATTTTAGACGACATCTCTAATGGAAACTGGCCTAGTAGTTTTACCTTAGTACAGCTTTATTATCTCACTTTTTGATTCTCTTTTCCTTCTCCAAGTTCAGCAGCCTGATTTCCTTCTCCCTCCCTTCTATTTGTTCTCCCACTTACCCCTTTCTTTTCCTCTACCAGTCATTTGATCCTAAGGATCAACTCCTCTGGAGTTTCCTTGCCCTGAGGTTGACAAGCACTCTGATTAAAGGGCTTATTAGCTTGCAGAAAATGAGAAGCTAATTGTCATTGTGAAGCACGCAGAGGAAGCCTGTAAACAGCTAGAAGAGAGGGGGCCCCCAACATAGAAAGGCAAGGGGGGCGTATGACGTAAGGAATGAGATCCTTAAAGCAGCCATGCAGCTAACGAACCATTTCCTTTATTCTCATATTCACACACACCAAGAAAAACCCAGATGGGCCGCGTGTGTTACTTCAGTCCAAAACCCCACCTCCTTTCCGGCTCAGCTAATTAGACAGGTCGCAACTGTGAGAGTTCTGGATATGGTTCAGTGGAGGAGGCACTCGTCGGCAAGTGGAACCTGAAACTCTAACCCTAATTCTCGGCTGCTCTCTCCTCCCATCCTTCTCATTATCTCCCGACCACTTAAAAAGCAAGAATATCATGTTAAGGGGTGAAAAGAAGCAGAATGAGTAGTGATTGGGAAAGTCGCCACAAAACAAACACATCATGGTGGATTTGATCCAACTTACAGCCCAGACAATGGAGTAAACACTACTGATTGGGTGGCACTGAATCCAAGTTAGATAACAATAAAACTGTGGTGTCTGCATCCATTTAGATTTAAGTTCATGCATGACTGTAAAAATGCAAACTAAACAATGATGCCTTAAAAAAATACATTATTATTACAATTGTTATTAAAACAACTGCTAACATTATTATCATTATTATTATTATTACTACTACAACTGGCAAGAACCAAGAGAAGCTAAATCTTAAACACTGTTCACAAGCACCTGCGAAGGACATAACCATCTGTCCACCTCCACTCCCAAAGCCTAACAAGCTAGCAAATACTTCACCGGTGCCACAACGCAATGGGATCAAGTGAGCAAAAGCTAAGTCAACAGTAAGAGCTGATTACACACAGAAATGCTGAAGAGGGCTTCTGCTTCTGGATGAAAGAATATTTGGATAGCTGTTGAGAGAGGCATTATTGTCTCAGATGATTACAGAGTTGGCTGCAGGACTGTGTGGAGGTGTGGAGGCTTCTCAGCACAGATTGGAGATGATTAGGATGAATGGCTCAACTGATCAGCTTGAGTGTAGTTAGCCTTCAAGCAGAGGTTATTAGGGTGTGGGGTTATGTGGAGCTGCAGCTTGTTAGTGCGAGACTGTCTGCGTATGTACGTGACTAGCAGCTCCAAACCATAAATACATCCTCAAGGAAACCCATGGACTATGCTCATGAAATGTAGAAGGAATATGCATGAATTCAATGTGACACATTTTGCTTCATTTTCAGAAATATACCGTTACAAAACTAAATAAACACTCAGAAAATACCACAAGAACAAGAGTATACAGCAAAGCATCCCTGCTTTGCGCTAAATTCTAACAAAGTGTCCTAAAAAAAACACCCTAAAATAAGATTGCATCCAATTTCCATCACACAATTTTATTCATGCAAGCCTTTGTTTTTGAATATGTCAGTCATCTTCTGGGGTCTTTGAATGTTTACACGGCATTTCCTGGGAACCTATACAACAGCTGTATGGCTATTTCCTTCTCGTATGGATAATATAAGTATGACAAAAACGTCTTAAAGAATTTATCTGCGTTCATGCTCCAAGAAACACACCCTTTGCCCCAACTCAAACGAATAAGTACAAGTGTTTCTTTAAATAAAGCCAGGATTACAAACACGGATATTCAGGAGTCTGAGATGCAGCACAGAATAATGCTGCAAAAAAAGTGCCTCAGTACACTTTGGCAGAAGTAAAATGAAAGCATGGAGGAGTGCAGGAAAGGGAGAAAGACAACATTAGTGAGTGAGTATGTCAGCAGGAGTAGATCATCCCATTTCTCAGGCTCTCATCGGGTCCGCCATTACGTCATCGAAAGGGAGGATAAACGAGGGGAGGGGGAGATGAGCAGGCAAGAGAGGGAGGCGAAGAAGAAGGGGGGACAGCTCGTAAAACACCGAGCACACAGTAAACATGTCTGCCCTTATGCATGACAATACCCCTTCAGTGAGCGCTGCCTGATATTAGCCAGATAACCTCCCTCTACCCCACGTGCTAGTTCCCATCCAGCAACAAGGCTTTCAGTGGAGACGCCAGGGGAATAGATTAGCACTAGGCTAACATGGCAAACTGTCTTCTATTACCGGGGGCCACTCTGGGATAGACGACGTTAAGGTTTTCACTCACTCAGTCATTCACAAGTGCACAAGTATTTCTTAGTGGTTAGTGGCTGGTCGCTGCAGTGGTTTACCTCAGCTCATGCATGGGTTCCTGTGGGGTTACTGTGAGAATAAGATGTGGAGGCTGGTGGGAACGGCATTATGCGAGTCCCAGCGGGTGTCTGATCAGAGAGTGCAGTACGGATGAGAGGTGAATGTAAACAGTCGTGATCTTTGACTTTGTGTAGCTGGTGGTCTGAGCTGGGGAGCGATCATGTCTGGCTGTGTGACTTGTGGGAAAAAATGCAAGACACATTTTTGTCTTCTGAGTCTACTCGCTTACATTTCGGATAGTTCCTACACAAATCACGCTTTACAGTAAACTTCCTAAAATCTTTATCCAAGTCTTTCAAACTATGTTGTCAACTTAAAAAAAAAATCTTATGTATAAGATTTTCATGTCTTAATGTAATAACATGCCTGCTGAATAACGGGTTTCTTGATTGCACAGTTTTTTGCAAAGTGTTAATGGCTGTCAGCACATAAAGCTGACAAACTTCAGATTTCAAACAAGTTGAGAGTGCAAGGCTTGGGGGGTAAAGGTGATATGTCTCAAATAAATATGACATTTGTCTTTTAGCAGCCATGTAGATGTACCTCTGCGGGCAGGATTACTGTGATGACATCACAATAACAGCTGTATGGCCGAATGACAAAGTATGAAACACACTCACATCGCTGTCCACTGCAAACATCATAATTATGATTATATCAATATTTTCATTTTAACTGCAACAGAAGCAAAGCTAGAGTTATCCAGTGCTTGTAGAGGTTCATCTACCTGAGTCTAAATGCTGGAGCTTTTAAATGCACTGACATGGGAACAAAGGTCTTAAAATAAAAGCAAAGACATCACTGATAAACTCTTCAGTAATGGATAACAGAGTCACTCAAAGCTTGTTAGCACAATCTGACTGGACCATATACACACACTATATGTGCAACTGGTTAGCAACAGAGCTAAGCTCCAGACGTTACTCTCAGACATCAGCAAACATTTATAATTCAAGAGAGCTAAGATGTATACTAGCAGCCGCAGACTAATGTGTGCGGCATGTGAGGATGACTTAGGTCATAATAATCCAACATTACAGGAATAATGCACTATTCTGCCTGGCAATGCAGAGAGAAGCCTCTTGACTTCAGATGTTTTCAGTTTAGCAAGTTTGCACTGAAATGATGATTATGTGTTTTGCATGAATGATTGATAGCATGTGTTTCAGTGCCCTGAGCACTCTAATGTGCTAGGGTCATATAATTACAACTTGTGGCTATAGAAGCTACTCTTTAGCAAAGCTTGCAAAGTGTTCCTTGAGATCTAAAGCAGCATATAGTACATAATGCGTTGTAGTGACATCACAGTCACACTGAAAATCCGAGTAGTTTCTTATATTATAGCACAGGAATAAACCGTGCACAGAAATTCAACAACATGACAGTTTCAGAGTTTCTGCATAGAGTAAGTAAATCAATGGGAGGCATAATGGTCGTCTTTGATGAGTTACACAAGGTTCTTTGGCATCCAACACCCACAGTGTCTTCTTGTGGCCAGCATTCTCTGTGGCATTGCTTCTGACCAATCACTCAGCTGCCTTTTCCCATTCACAAAGACGAAAGGCTCCCTCTTTCTGTGAGGCCAGTATAGCTGATGCCTCTGTCACTCCTTTGAGCGAGTTGACACTTTATAAGACGGAAAAGGCCAAAAGTAAAGCATGCCCGTCTCTCCCATGTGTGAGGTTTGCAGGTCTGTCAGCAGCGCAGCAAGAGCACAGATGAGTGAAAGAAGCCAAACAGCTGAAGCAGGGAGCAGCAAATAAGCACTGGAGAGTTTGGTTAAATGGCAACACGAGAAAAAAGTAACAAGAAGCCTCGGCAAGTGCATGTAATGGCAACCATGGAGTTAAATATGTCTGATTAGACAGCTTCACTTTTTTTAAATAATGAAACTATTATTGTGATTGTAACCATATTACATTTTAGGCACAAGCTGATTGGTGATTATAAAGATTTCATCCAACACCAATCTCTGTCTGCATTCGTATATTAGTTTAACATTGATCTATGCACAATAAAATAAAAAAACAGCAGTGTTTAGCTCAGTCTAGCATCACGATATACCCACAGCAGATGGCTGCTCTAACAGACTGTGGTTTAGCCCGCCCCATCTCAGTAGCTCCAGTGAAACTTGGAGCCATGACAGCAAAGGTAAACACTGATATGGAGACAAATAACAGTCAAATTTACACGAGCATGCACACAAGATCACCTGCTATCGCTCTAATGGTTAGCAGGCCTGAAAAGCGAGGTATGGTCGTACATAGTGGAATGTCAGAGCGGCTGACAGTGCCCAGAGAAATGTAGTTATCTGGTGGAGGAGGGATCAAGTTCTTAACCTCTCCTTCGACCCCCTGGTAAAAACAACAAGCAGCCCCTGATCTCCGTGGCATGCTGCCTCAAGACCCCTGTGTCTCCACAGGGATGCATGTGTGGATGTGTGATGGACCACGAAAAAGGGAGTGTGCCTTTACAAGAAAGCATTTAAGTATACTGTGTAGGCACTTCCCTTAAGCCGCGGAGGTGCTGCTCCGCCTCCTCCCCCAAAAATCCAACTATTCTTCAGACCTGTGGTTTTCAAGTGGAGCCTTCAGTGTTGTGTAAGACATTTGTTGAACAATAAACTGTCTAGGCATAAACTTGCAGTTAATCTGTTGCCATGCAACACACTTCCTGCTAAACATTAGCGATAACTTATGACACTTCTAAAGGAAAGCATTATGAACCCGGCTACAGTTTGATGGTAGGCTTATATCATCTTTTTTTTTTTTTTTTTACCCCCCCAACCAACCATGAAACTCTGAACAACAAAAACAAGCTGCCGATTTGCGGAGCAGCACAATCCTTTACTGTGAGAGGCTTTTAATGGCCTTTCCAGATTGGGCCCTAATTAGCTGTTAATCATCTAAGGCTCATAACCAGAGTGGAGACAGCAGGCCTGTGTGTGTTTGTAAGCGAGTGTGCATTTGCGTGTGTTTGCGTGTTCTCTCCTGCTGTCTATCCCTGTGTTGCAAAGCCATTAGCAGCAGACAAGCTAAAGAGAGCCAAACAGCCCATTAACTCCTTCACTCTTCCTCTCTCCTCTCTACCACGCTCATCTCTTTCCCAACAGTACCACAGTTGCCAGCTGACACCCTCTAATGCCAGCTATCTGTCATGACCAGAGACCTGTCCACCCACACATCCCTCCCTGAACCTTGGTGCTGTTTCTATGTGATCTGTAGCATACGACTGGGCCTCTTAAAATGGTAAAACTACAAAGACAAACTGCACTCCCACACTCACAATCCCAGCTTTTTTTATTATTTTAAGCGAAACCAACAGATTCCAGGAAGTGATTCAGTCCAAATAAATTAGAAATTTATACTTAAACTGACATTTGATAGCAAAGCTTTTATTCACAGTCCCTCTGGGATGAAACCTATTTTCCTAAGCTTGTTATGTTTCTGTGCACCTACACCTGCCTGCTGGTTGTACGTTGGATCAATATCTCAGTTTGGAGAAGGAGAGAGAGAAAAAGCAGAGCGAAATTTTACCAGTTTGAAAGCAGCATTACTAGTATGGCTGCAGACAAAATAGAGTCCAAATTGCATCTGCAGTGCCAAATGGAGCACAAAGGACAGAAGCAAGGGGGAAAAATGAAGAAGTAGAGGAGACCAGACTGGCACCGGTCCATGAGTCATTTGGTACCAGGCCGTGCGAGTGAGAGAGGGTGTGAAGTTCATGATTTTCAGGGTTTTCATTGGTTTTTAGCATTATTTTTTTTTTATCATTTTTATCGTTATCTCTGTTTCCCTAGATCTTTTCCCATGTGTTATGAATAAATCTTTTTTTTTTTTCCCTCGTACCAGTACTTGCTTTATTTTATTTATCTGCGACTCCATGAAAATACTGTCGGACATAAAACTTTGCCAACTGTGGCGCAAAAAAGGTTGGGGACCGCTGTTGTAAGGCATGTATCTTGTAAGGCGCTACTACAGCACTGTGAACAAGCATTAGGCAACAGTGGTGAGGAAAAACTCCCTTTTAACAGGAAGTAACGTCTGACAGAACCTTTTAATTTAAGAAACTAAATAAAAACAATCCAAAACTTTTTAAACTTCACGCCATTAAAAAAAAAACAGTTGGACTAGTGGTTCTGTTTTTTGTTTGTTTGTTTGTTTTTTTAATGCATAACAATTTCCCAAATATCTGTCAAATATAATCCTCATTTAGCACAAATGAAAACTCAACTTTTCCTCCCCGTGAGTATAAAACACTGCACAACAGCCTGCAACGCTGCCGCCACAACAAGCGTCCCTCTAATACATCCACAGCGGGCTGCATGCTGACAGCCAAAAAGAGGGAAGTGTGTGATTAATGATAGCAGCATGGTCATATCAGCAGGCTAGCTAACAGACCCCCACCATAAGACTGCACAGGTCACAGAGCACACCCAGCATCATCAGCACCCATTACTACTGTGGGCACACATCACACATGGAGCTGCCACTGCTTTTACCCCAAATATGTAACTGAGAGCGAAAAGTGGCCTGCGCTAGGCTCCAGATTACATTGCGTTATAACCCACAGTTTAGTTTTCTTCTGTAATTGTGTTTATGCAGACAGACAGACAAAATTATGAATAAGCTTTATTTGTAAGGGGACAGCTGTCCTTTCACTGTCAGTATGAAGTTAAAATGTTTTAAAGATAAAAGGGCTAAAAGCATAAATGATAAGCAATTTCAGCAAAGCAGAAGAGAAAATGTTAACCCCCCATCTGAGGCTCCTAGATCTTCTAGCGCTGAGAAATCTGATCCAAAGTGTTACCTTAGTCTCCCAACAGTGTGTGTGCATGTTGTGTAAAGCACAGAAGAGAACATCTAGAGTATAATGAAAACACGGCAGCCACTCTGACAACATCTGACGTGAATATACACACAGAATATTTCTGCCTTTGGCCAGGCGGACCGGAAAGGGAGATCAGAAAGTGGATACTGCATAATTATTCTGCACAAAAACACAGTTGCAGTTGCACACACCGGCATGTTCCAGATGTGTATGAACAGAGCAGAGAGAGGGACCGTGAGGCTGCATGGGGATATTAGATGGGGCAGAGCTGGATCAATTTGCCGGCAAAGCAATCTGAAAGTTGGGACACGTGAGAGGAGGGGAGGCTCAGGTAACAGGAAGAACTGTGTGAAGGTCAGGAAATAACACTGTCTCTTTAAATTAGCATTTCCAGCTAAGCTTGGGGCTCAGATGGCCTGCGCCATGTGCCATATGAGGAAGAAAGAAAACAAGGCTATACATGAATGACGACACAAAAACTTTTTTTCTTGCCTAGACTCTATGATGGCTTCAGTATATTTTTAATGCACACTTGCTTTAACCTGGATCATACATGGGACACAGCATTCAGGTGTACTTTTCTTACCAGTCGATTAATGCGCACAAACTCTTCTGGGGTTTTGGCCCAAGGTGGCAGATCAACATCAGAGACTACAGTGCCATCCTCCATCACTCCCAGGCTGTAATTGCTGGCGTTAACAAACATCTCAGGCAGATAGTAGAACTCTGGGATCAGCTCCTGAAAGGGTAAAGCACAGACACATAAATGAACACACACTGGTTATCGGGAGAAAAGGGGAAAAAAAGCAGTTTGAGAATCTGCAACAGTTATCGGACATGATGCTGCAGCTGTAGAAAGCTCTGCATAATCACCAATGGAAATTTAGAATAACGGCAATGCTACAGTGGGGCAAAAAAGTATTTAGTCAGCCACCGATTGTGCAAGTTCCCCCACCTAAAATGATGACAGAGGTCAGTAATTTGCACCAGAGGTACACTTCAACTGTGAGAGACAGAATGTGAAAAAAAAATCCATGAATCCACATGGTAGGATTTGTAAAGAATTTATTCATAAATCAGGGTGGAAAATAAGTATTTGGTCAATAACAAAAATACAACTCAATACTTTGTAACATAACCTTTGTTGGCAATAACAGAGGTCAAACGTTTACTATAGGTCTTTACCAGGTTTGCACACACAGTAGCTGGTATTTTGGCCCATTCCTCCATGCAGATCTTCTCGAGAACAGTGATGTTTTGGGGCTGTCGCCGAGCAACACGGACTTTCAACTCCCGCCACAGATTTTCTATGGGGTTGAGGTCTGGAGACTGGCTAGGCCACTCCAGGACTTTCAAATGCTTCTTACGGAGCCACTCCTTTGTTGCCCGGGCGGTGTGTTTTGGATCATTGTCATGTTGCAAGACCCAGCCTCGTTTCATCTTCAAAGTTCTCACTGATGGAAGGAGGTTTTGGCTCAAAATCTCACGATACATGGCCCCATTCATTCTGTCCTTAACACGGATCAGTCGTCCTGTCCCCTTGGCAGAAAAACAGCCCCATAGCATGATGTTTCCACCCCCATGCTTCACAGTAGGTATGGTGTTCTTGGGATGCAACTCAGTATTCTTCTTCCTCCAAACACGACGAGTTGAGTTTATACCAAAAAGTTCTACTTTGGTTTCATCTGACCACATGACATTCTCCCAATCCTCTGCTGTATCATCCATGTGCTCTCTGGCAAACTTCAGACGGGCCTGGACATGCACTGGCTTCAGCAGCGGAACACGTCTGGCACTGCGGGATTTGATTCCCTGCCGTTGTAGTGTGTTACTGATGGTGACCTTTGTTACTTTGGTCCCAACTCTCTGCAGGTCATTCACCAGGTCCCCCCGTGTGGTCCTGGGATCTTTGCTCACCGTTCTCATGATCATTTTGACCCCACGGGATGAGATCTTGCGTGGAGCCCCAGATCGTGGGAGATTATCAGTGGTCTTGTATGTCTTCCATTTTCTGATGATTGCTCCCACAGTTGAATTTTTCACACCAAGCTGCTTGCCTATTGTAGATTCACTCTTCCCAGTCTGGTGCAGGTCTACAATACTTTTCCTGGTGTCCTTCGAAAGCTCTTTGGTCTTGGCCATGGCGGAGTTTGGAGTCTGACTGTTTGAGGCTGTGGACAGGTGTCTTTTATACAGATGATGAGTTCAAACAGGTGCCATTCATACAGGTAACGAGTGGGGGACAGAAAAGCTTCTTACAGAAGACGTTACAGGTCTGTGAGAGCCAGAGATTTTCCTTGTTTGAGGTGACCAAATACTTATTTTCCACCCTGATTTACGAATAAATTCTTTACAAATCCTACCATATGAATTCATGGATTTTTTTTTTTCCACATTCTGTCTCTCACAGTTGAAGTGTACCTCTGGTGCAAATTACTGACCTCTGTCATCATTTTAGGTGGGGGAACTTGCACAATCGGTGGCTGACTAAATACTTTTTTGCCCCACTGTAGATCTGAACATGATGTCCAAGAAGATAAAGGGTATGTTCACCCCTGGGTCTGTGCCTCACAAAAGGTGGCCCTGAACCAGTTCAAATAATCAAGGTACCGCCCTCACATGTGAAACAGTGCTGTGTGGGTGTGAAAGGAAAGAAAGCAACTGGGCTGGTGCTTCTACAGATGTCAGGGAGTAAATAAGTAGAAGCTTTACCCCCCCAAAAAAAGAGTGTAAAGTCCTGTGAGTCTTGATCAGCATAAATTTGATGAGTGTGGTTTTGCAGACTCCAAGTCAAACTGTGGGCTAAGGGAGGTGGACGGCCTCCCCAAATTAAAGCACATTATGTTACAACTCAAAAAGCCCTTTTGAAGTGTTGAGTAACTCTTTAAGAAGAACAAGAGCAGGGAAAATAAACACAACGAAGCAGCACTGCTTTTGTATATAGATATAATTGCTGTATTGTTTTCTGAATGGCAGAATTATTTGTGGAAATTACATGACGTTGGTCTGTTGTAAAAAGCCTCTGAGTGCACTCGGCTGTGGTTTCTCCCTATTCTGATGCAATGATCATATTCTTTGTGTCTAAGAAAAGAAAAAAAAAAAAAAAAAAAAGGTTCACTTCTGATTTTCCCCTCTCTTCCACAACAACAAAGAAAAGTCAGCTAAATTCTCGTCTTACTATGATGATTTTATTTGGCTGTCACAAACAACACAGCATGTTTTCAATCTGCACGAGAGTGAAGAGAAATGCAAGTATGACAGGAGATGTAACCCTATATGTTTAGCCATTTGTCATTCTAAACAAAGCAGAACTTGCCACAGTGAGTATAAACATTAAGATTGTGTTTGAGCTTAAAAACATGTAGATAAATCAACAACGCTTCCCAGGCTTTAGCTGTTGTGTTATTGTTGTGGGTACGTCTCACAAACTTCGACACAATCAGGACACGGGAAGGTTCAGTTCTTGGCTGTGTCATGCAAATAAGGAAAGGAAAGTGGAGCGTGAAATATATGGTATTTTGCATTTTTCCCCAATAGACTGAAAAAAATGAAGGGAAAGCAAAGTGCCTTAAAGTGCATTCTGTCTTATGGTCAGCAGGGGGCAGTTGCAAAAAAAGTCAGATTATAAAGCATCTATGGAAAAATTACCCTTCATCCTATTTGACTGGGGAAAGCAGTAAACAGTTGACACATGCATTTATACTTTCAATCACTAATTTATATTCTTAGTGAATAAAACAGGATGATCATTTCCATATTACAGTCCTCATTAGAGTCCAAAAAGATGCTGTAAGATGAGTGTGATGATGGGCAAATTCTGATCTCAAGCCAATAAGACAGGACTTCACAAACCAGTGGGTGATGACTTGGTCCTAATTCAAATTTTTAATATACAGTCCATGTGCTCTATGAAGACTTGACAGGTTTTGTGTAACAAAATACATAATTATATGAAGTATAACTATCTATAACTACATTCACCTGCATATACAGAAAACACTATAAAGAATCAATTATGGGCATTTCTAAGGGAATTTGGTGACAAACATGTTAATAACCTAGCATTAGAAATGAATGGCCTACCTTCAAAACTAAGTGGCGATTGGCTGACAGCTAACACTCAAAGCAAAAAAAACCAAAAAACTAAACTCGGAAGTCAAGAAGCATTTTGAAAAGATTCAATTCTTAGCATATGTAACATGATCTTTACAAATACAAGCAAATAATAACATTCCTCTTATCAAATTAGCTGCACAATATCTCCCCCTCTCATTAATGGGGTGAAAAGATCCAATCAAATGAGCAAGCAAACACACAGCTTTAAAACAACACGGCACTTCCTCACTTCTGAAATCTCTTCACTCCACAAAAGCTGACCTAAAACTAAAGGTCACCTTCTTAACGAGGCCTCCTGCTCACCCGGGTTCACCGGCTACAGCCTGCTGTAAATTTGAGCAGGAGAGAGCGGCACCCGTGCACGCACGCATGCACATACCCCAACGAAACCTTGAGGGCTTCGCTCCCCAACACTCAAGCCTGCCTTACATGGACCATTATGTGCAGTGGCCCTTTTGCTCCAGCCTGGTCAGAGGCCAGCCCCTCTGATCCCCAATCCTGTCCTGTCATGGGTCACTGGAAGGGGCTTTGGCCTCTGGGCTCTCCAGCTACACTTCCACTGTTGCTACTTCTAACCCCTCTTCTCTTGTGTCTCCCCCTTCTGATGCCTGTGGGCTGAGGCTAGGGGTCAGGGGATTGGGGGTGGCAGGTCATTCTAGCGTCACCCAGGCTAGAGACACATTGAATCTAGGTGTTGTAGCCCATTATCACCCCTTCTTTAACAGTGGCGTATGAAAACACAGGGGCTTTTTGCCCTCTGGCAGAGACAGAGGGTTGCCATCAATGGTCCCAATACTAAAGCTAAATGGTGTACTTACCCTACTGAATTGATACATCTCACTCCTAATTCCTCTACTGCTTAAAAGAGGAATTAAGCAATATGGATGCGACTGGACTGCATCCAGTTGGTTGCACACATTCATATTTTGAGCAAAAACAGAAAAAGGAGCATGAATGTGTGCATCCAACTGGATAAAGTCGACAGATTTTCATTCAAAATATGCTAAAAATTCAAGCTGAACATGGAAACAAACTGACGACGTCCAGATTTCCTCTTTGTTTTGATCTGAAGTTGAGCTCTCACAGTTTGATCCACATTGACAGGTTGAGACTAAGAGAGCAAACTAAGGCTGTTGTTGGGCTTTTGCAATCAAGCATTGGCCAGCTACACAGTAACACAATCCACATGTTTTATCAGAGGGATGCGGGAGGGGGGTAAACGCAATCAAGCGTCAAAACCCCCAACACCACTGCTGTTCCCCCATCCAGTGACCCAGTGCCGGGAGAGCAAGCAAAACTCAGCTTTGACAGAGAATGTCTGAGTGTAGTTGTAAATGTTTTAGGAGAGCAGTTAAAGTGTGCGCTGGGGGTTCGAAGGCGCTCGGTATGAGAATGACCTGTGCCGTTTCAGGGTAGATCCGTCGGCGCAGCAGAGTTTGGGGGCCCAGTGGGCAGGGATTCAAGTCCATGTTATAGCTGACTGAATCTGAGACAGACGGCTGGGACAGATGAGGATTAAACCAACGCTTTGATCAGAAGAGCAGGAAGCTATCATTGTGTAGGGACAATGATTGGTAGTGACTGGACATTACTCTTTTGAAACCCTCTCTTTTTTATGTGTGTTGGACTTGGATTTATTCTCCTGCAGCGCTCGGGACTTTATCGTCCAACTTCTATTATTTTTGTCCCCAGATCCATTGTGAGCATGCATAAGTATGAATGGTACCTTAACATCAGATGTGTCTCTCTGGCAGTTCCTCCAAGCCCTGGATACTGAGGAGAAGGTGCGGTCAGCATGGTCAAACTTTCCTCCTTGGAAGTTAAGGAAGAACGTGGTGAAGGGTTCCTGGAAATTATAAAGGTTATGGTTAAGAATATAAACTGGGGACTCTACTCCTATAACTGAAACCACCCAATTGCTTTTTCTGCAATGAAAACATGGTTGTCAACATGTCTACAGTTTGAATACACTCTGTCAATATATTTGACCTAGAATTGACCCTTTCTGCACACCCTGTAACAAACTTAAAGCCAAAAATGAACAAGTAAAACAACAATATTCCCAGTGTGCTACTAAAATCAATGCACATGTGCTGCTGATGCATTTCTAATCACGTATAATCTTGTTAGGGCAGATCAATAGCCATCTCTCTGATGCACGGGCACACTGTGCTGTACCACAGCTATAAACTAATACTGTAAATAGCTAATTAAGTCCAGCCTGAAATGACGCAAGCCTCATTTATTTAATCTTTTTAAACGGTGGGACAGTGAGCAAATTGATCTTGTAGTTTATACATCAGTGTAAAATCTTACAAAATACACAGTTACTACACAAACCCATTTTCATTTCATATTTAAGGTTAAGTTTGATCTTTAAGCGAGAGTTATAAATGAGTGCTTCTGGTAAAGTGGCTTTAGAGTAAGCTGGCTAATGATGTGCAGAGATCAATGAGGTAACTCTACTGGGAGTTACAGAGACAGTGAGCTACTGGGACAATAACAGCAGAAAACTGCACGTTGGAGAAACTTAGTAACCTCCCTCTCCCCAGAGTGTAGTATGGAAAGATTGATGGCATCCATTCAACAAAGGTACTACAAGAGAGCACTCTAGTGCAAAATATACACCACTAATGTGCTTCAAAAACAAACAAAATCACATTTCAGTACCTGTTATTAAAAAGAAAAACCTTGAGAATTTGCATCAAGGTGAAGGTCAGACCTTTAGGTGCACTGCTTTTGCTTTTCATTTATTATCACCCCATGCATGCATGCTATGCAATATTTAGCATGCATATACTCTTAATTTGATAAAATCCTAGGTCTAATTAAGAATACATTCATGACCTCTACATCATGAATGTACTGTTCATTAAAAAGAAGAATCCAATTTAAATACTGCGCTTAACTACACTTTTAAAGAGCAAGGTGAAATTCTTGCACAAGCATAATTATTTCATTATTTTCCAGAATTTATATTAAAAGTCACGAATGCTCCTAAACACTCCAAACGTGCACTGCACTTACAATACGTAGCAGCCACATCAGGGTGAAGCTCGAGGTGGAGTAGTGGGTGCCATAATGGAACTTCGGCACCTGATCATCCTCCCAGGTCTCATATCGTTCTGAAAAGAACGCTGCCCTCTTGGGGTTAAGAGCACCGATGGGCTATAAATATAAACAAACAAAAAATAGGTCAAACATGTTAAACAGCTAAACTGAAAAATAAATAAATACGACAAAACAGATATTAGGACACGATAGATGCGTGAAAGTAAAAAAAAACACAAACCAAAAGCAGGGAGGCAGTACTGAATTTTACTGTGAATACAGGGACCACTCACTGCTGCATAATAGTTGCAAGGCGAATGAAGCTAATAACCATTGTGCTATCTCAAATGAATATTAGATGATGTTTTCCTTCAGACAGATCAATCCTTTCCCACAGAGTGCTTTTTAGAGGCTGTGAAACCGAGCCCCTGCAGCTGTAGTCTGTCAGAGAAAACTAATGTGCTCCAATGAAAGAGTGCCTACTCAGAATATCAATAGCAAGGCTGTGGGTTCCTTTAATTTTTACTTTTATTAATCTGTAACTAATACACTGGTCACCAGCCCTATTTATAGTCCAGAAAAAAAATGGTTAAATTGCATTAATTTTCCATTGCTCTTAAAAAAAAAAAAAAAAAAAAAAAGCCAATAACCCTGTGCAGCTCGCCTATTATTTAAATACTCATTTATAGAAATCACTTTCAGGCTGGTTCAATTTTTATTAGTCTTCTGCAGGCTGTGCCTCATTCCCTCGAACCGCTCCATCATCTTGCTCCCCCCCCCCCACACACACACACACACACACACAGCAGATCAATGGTAATGGAATGATGCCCTTTTGAGAATGGGGGCCTAGTAGGGTGTGGATCAATTGGATCTCTTTCATATCATAGGGTGCATGTCACAGCAAGACACATACAGGGCAGGTCTATGATATTGATCTGTGCAATGGCTACTGTTTTATGTGGGTGTAATGGTGCATGCTTGTGTACCTGTGTGTGTGTGTACTGGGAGTGATGCACACGGTCCTGCAGTTATTGCTGCTTTTTTTTTTTGTTCAATGCATGCATTTTTTTGGTTATTTTGTAAATAGTGCTCCTGTGCGTATGTGCATTTACACAGCGAATTGCCTTGTGCCACAACACTGTGCAGATCTATGTTGACAGTGATACACTGTGGGCTTCCTCAGGGCCACTGGGGTGGGTGAGTACACACAGTGAATTATACATCACACCCATTGGCCTGATTTATAGCCCTAATAACAGTCGGCTCATTAAAAAAAGAAAAGGGAGAGGAGGCATATAAAAAAAGAAAAAAAGAAAAGACTGAAAGTGCCACAGTGACAGGGAGAGAGGGAGAATTGTGTGTGAGGGCACGTGGGGGCTGTTGGTTTGCTCGAGCCCGACATTGTTTACTGCTGTAAATTACTGTGGGGCTAGCGCTCTCAGCTTACAGTAGCTACAACAAAGTGGCAGCGACGGTGCCGTACATCAGAGCAGAGCGGCCGGCGGTGCGCTGATGGAGCGCCTGCTGCTGCCCCATCACAGATTGACCCAATACGTCGTGGCAAAGAATAGCACTCTGATGAGCTCTCAGACAAATGAACCGATCACATACTTTTAACTAAAGGGTACACTACAGAAGAAAACTGAGCCAGAGTTTTCAGTAAAGATGGGGAAAATAATGCTGAATTAGTCTTAATCTGTTCTAAATCAAGAAGGCAGCTGCAGATGGTGTAACAGTGACATTTTAAAACTGCTATGGTGAGATGTATTTAAAAAAAAAAAAAAAAAAAAATTTATATATATATATTTATATATATATTATGTATGTTATCCTGCCTAAACTCTCCTCCTTACCCAAATAATCAGAGGTTTGGGAACTCAAATATTTAAAAAGTAATTTTTTATATGTAGGCATACCAAGCGAAAAACACTCCCTCAAGGAACAATAAGCACCTTCCTGAGAAACTATTATAAGAACATTACCTAGTGCTACGTTGCTTTTAAAACACTAATGGGTCACCGGTGATGAAGTATAATGGCTCACCGACGATTTGAGCATCAGTAGGGCTTTGAGTCATAAATCACAAGAGCCTTTTGAAGAGAGTGTTTATGTATAATGTCCTATTTAAACAGTGAAAATGGTGTGGAGGGCCTGGGGGGATAAACATATGGGGCGAGTACGATGAGATCAATACACCATTAGCTCATGTGTCTGTGAGCAGCACGTTATAGCACAAAGGTACACAAGATGCTCAGTAAGTCCTATTTTCTTGCTATGTAAATGCAGAGTACATATTAGATTAACAATTGTTTGAATTATTTGTTTCATTAAAAGCACAGTAAGAGTGGATTTATTTATTTACATATTTTTGCCTTTTATGAATAGATGAAGGCATGCCTTTGCTGTAAGGACACCTTGTACGAACACTCAAGAAGTTCAAACAGATCAAATAACAATTTTCTTTTGTAAAAATCGCCCCAAAGATGAATTTTATCTGTTAAAATGTCAAATTTAGGTTTGGTTTTGTTATATAAAGCATCTTTATGAAGAACAAGTGGATTTTTGTGGGGAGATGTGCGACAGTATGCAGAGCTGGGGTGCAAAAAGGGGTGGAGGAATAAAAAAGAGGTGTTAAAACACTTGCAGTCAGATCAAGCGAGAGCTTATCGTGACTACAATGTTATCTCGGGGGTCGGCGTTTGATGTCAGGTTGAGGTTAGAGTTTATGATAAGAAAGTCCCTGGGGTCAGAATGGCTCTGGTAGCAAGGAACATAAATTCTGTGTGGCCTCTGTTGTGCTGGGAATGATGACAGTGTGTGACAAACACACACACACACACACACACACACACACACACACACACACACACACACACACACACACACACACATAGCAATTTGGCTTCTCAATGTCACTGGAGGCTTCGCAGATGACCTGTTTCTACAAGAGACAACCACCAACGTGACATTAGAGGGGGACAAGAGAGATTTGAAGGGTGAGGAAGAAAGAGAGCACGAGAGGAAAACAGAAGGAGACAAGAAAGAAAAACAATAGAGCGCAAACAAAAGAGGGGAAAATGGGAAAGTAAGCACAGTTTTGAATGGTGCAGACACACACACACACACACACACACACACACACACACACACACACACACACACACACTGCAGAACTAGCTGAAGGTCACCAAATATTAGGTTGCAAAGAAAAGAAACGGGGAGCACAAATGATTGTAGGTGCAACATCGTGTGGTGGGGGTTTGATTTGAAGGGCTGCACAGAGCTGCTTTGCCCTTTTCCAGACACCGCAGTCTGGCACGGTCCAGTAGTCATACATTAATATCACACGCGTGTCAACAACATGAATAAAACAGATGTAATAAAGATTGGCTCTGCTCCCTCCCCTCCTTCTTGCTCTCTCTGCTTCCATTCTGTTCTTTAAAAAGAAAAAGGGTTAAAGGGATGGGAAATAATGTTGTTCTCCCTTTCTCACACTCTCTCCTCCTCTTTCTTTTGCTTTCTGATCGTCTTTCTGTTTCTCCTCCTTTTACCCAACTCTCCCATTCATTCAAGTCCCCGGGGTGGCGAGGCTTGACTGAGCACAGAGGCTGAGCTGTCCAAACTCCATGGCAGTGCAAAGGAGAAGAGAAGGAAGCAGAAATGAGCTAAGAAACCACGCGGGAAGGCTGCGTGGTTTTTGTGCCTGTGTGTGTATTGGTGGGGCAAATACAACTGTCACATTTCACCCTGTTGGGCAACATCAAGCAGGATAAACATAAGAATTATGCAGCTGCTTACAGTGGATAAAAACTACACTGGGAGGGATAAAAGCCGAGGACGGAGACACAGAGGAGCAGATTGAAAGTGAAAGCAGGACTGGAGAGAACCTAAGGGACAAGATGTTTGAATCTATGTGACAGGGAAGTGTGAAGGAATGAAAGTGTGAGGAGATGGTTCACTTGTGTTTCATAACTGTGGTATTTGTGCAGGACAATAGCGTTGCATCTGGATTATATTCTGCAGATATTTGTTCTTCCTTTCATTTCCAATGGTTGATGGCAGTTGATGGACTTTAATGAATGCTTGCATAAAGAAACAGCAATACTAAGCTTGCTGTCCCCTAAATAAATAAATAAATTTAAAATTGCTGCCATTACAGAATTTTCTTGCAAAACTAAACTAAATCTGCATTGTCCTTTTGAACATAACATGCAAAATGCCAGCAAGTCAAGTTGATGGTGGCTCAAAAAGTAGAGCCAGAAGGTCACTGGCTCTTCCTTTCTGTACCCAGCCAACACAGTGAACCCTAATTTCCACCCATGGATCCATCTGTGTATTAGTAACATATAACATGACGGTATAACATGTATACCGTCATGTTTGAACAGGACTGAGCGAAAATTATGAAGAGTTTTTGGAGAGTCTCCAAGAAATGCTAAAACACATTATTAGGGAAACTGGACTTCCTAGATCGTCTAATCTCACCCGAACCAATGCAGACTCTAATTTACTTACTTATCGTTTTATTCAAAGAGCGATATCTTTGAAAGAAGACCAATATGTTCCACTTTGTCTCATTAAAGGACTACCTCCACGTCTGCACCTGAACAAATGACCTCCAGCATACCTCTAAAAAGCATTTGCTCCAACAGATCCCCTGTCCATTAACACATGCTTTCTTTTGCTTCCATGGCTGATTTATTCAGTCATTTTCCTACCAGGAGCTTGACACTCGCTCAATCTTCCCACTCTAAAACTAATCCTGAGTCCTCCCACCGCTGGACTGTTCATCCACCGACGTTAGCTGACAAGCTAAGGGGTGTGCTCTTTTATTTTTTTGCCTTTTTCCATCTGAGTATGTACGTGTAAAAGCGAGGGAGTTAATGGGAGTAAATAATTGCGTGACTACCTACAATTATGGGGGAGAATCCTTTAGCGATGCGAGTGTGTGTATTTATGTGCCAGGGAGCATTTCAGGGCAGGTTTCATTGTTTTAAGCCCAATCACTCGATGCCTGGAGCTACCAGGGAGTATTACTTCACTTCCTGCTGTGTTGTGGAAGGTCAAACTTGAAAGAATTCAATTAGGAAACTTTGATTTATGGCCAGAAAATGATAGCTAAGCCACAAATTAGGAGCTGCAGACTGAGAAGATGAGGGGCTTACATATGTTTTAAATGCAGCAGGTCAAGATTGCCTGAACTAGCAAAAGTCAACAACTAATCATACAGATTAGATGTAATGAATACCACTTGCAGTTTTGGGAAATTTGTCACATTGTTACTCAAATTTCATATATCTGTGAGCTGATGAAAACTGTGCAAATCACTGCATATAGAATCACTTCATCAACATAGATAGCATGACGCTAGTAACATAAAAAGTTTCAAACTGCACTATTCTATCAATTCTTCTCAGACATCTGAAATACTTGGGTCGTTACATGGGAAAAATGCTCTGCACGTGTGGAATCCTAGCAATCAGCCACCGGTGATTAAAGAGCAGGTTCACTAAACTATGATCAATGGCAATTACAAAGCAACAAAATTGACTTTAGGAAGAATGCACACACAGTTATCTGTGTGTTAATGCCCCCCCTACTTTTTCAGGGAATTAAGAAGAAAAAAGATCCATTATAGTGAAAACAGGGGAGAGGAGTCGTCTCCACGCTCTTACCTTAGACAGATCTCTAAAGTTGCTGGGCAGAGTGAGGTCAAGCTCCTCTGATTCATAGTTGGTGATGACCCATGGAAAGACTGGGTACTGGTTTAGGTCATTATAGGTACGGCCTGGAGGGGAGACAGCACGGGGGAGAGGGGCGACAAATATTGTTAAAAAAAAAAGTTAGCATCATAGACTGTTAAAATGTGCACAGAACCTCTGTGTTACACCCTGCAATAACATCACACAGGTGCTGAGCGGTGTCCTCACCAGAGATGGTGTTCAGAAACATCAGGTACTCAAAGTTGGATATTTCACGGCGCTGCCAGCGCTGAGTCATGTTGGATGCCTTGAACAGCTGCTTAGGTGTGGCCAGAGAGATGCGTCTATAAAAAGAAATGGAAAGCTCGATATTAAAATCTTTTGTAGCCGTTCAAATCACAAGAACAGCAGACTGCAAGAATAAAAAGCCCCAGGCTTTATTAGACTTTTGCAATCCAAATGTCATTTTATGAAAAATCTACCGAACTTACAGTCTTGCTAATTAAGAAGACAAATGCGCAATAAATTGGGTTGAATACACATATTTACGTGCATGTGTACACACACACAGGAGGCCCCAAAGAATGATGTATGCTACAGGACAAAAACGAATGACCTCCAATCCAATTAAAACAAAAGAAAATGATGAAATTAATCAATGTCAATGTGTGAGATTATGGTCATTAGGCCTTGCCAAAGAAAAGAAAAGAAAAAGAATGTGAAAACATGACTTCCCAAACACAAGTGTCCTTTGACACATTTTTTATATTGTCACCAAGCAATTCTGTACATCCTTTGAACTGCTTTAAATGACATTATAAATAGATATGGAGAAGTAAAGGAGAGAAAAGAAGGAATGCAAAACTGGAAAAATGGTTGAAAACAGAGGGATTAGATTAAATTATGAACATATATTGGACTTTTGATTTAATTTGTGCATCTGTGTGTGTGCATGACTCTGGACATGAAGCTAAATTGTGCTGTGCTGGCTGTATGAGCTGACGTGCACCGGGTTGCCCTGAGCAGCCGTCCTCAGGTCGTAGAGGCAAGGTGGCCGGCAAACTAGTATGATTAATGAGCCGAGCACACACATTCACCTGCCCTAACCCTGTGTGTTATACACACAAACTCTCCTACACCCACACTAACTCATTACTGGATGCACTTCCTCACTCTACTTATCACACAGCCCTCACTGTTATGTTGCCACATGTCAAATTCTGTGATGCTTAATACCAAAAAGTTACAAAAAAATTAAAAATATCATCTTCTCAAAATACAACTCAAAAATCCCATCAGACGGGCTCTGGCACACCTCAGATTAAAAGAGCCAATCACAAATCTTTAATCTTATCCACATTTTTTCCCCTCAGATTGAATTTTTACCATCACCAAAGCGTCTTGAAAACTCTGTCTTGCTGTGAATTTTGTGCAAGATTTGTGCAAAACCAACACCATCGGCTCCAGCAATGCGTGCACACAGAGTGGGCATGATGTGAGAGAGGGCTGGGGGAAGGTGTGTGCCCTGCAGGCTTACAAGCAAGTATTTGCTTCACTCTGGTGGAAATAAATAAATGAACTGGACTATGTTTGTGTGAAGCCAATTATATCTGGGGGGAGCGGGGTAAGGAGTGGGAGGGAGATTAGTGGCCAACCCCATGTGTACATTTTTGAGAGAAACAAGAATAAAAACTATTTGAAATTTTAAAATATTTGCATAACACCACCATAGATGTTCCATAATCCTCTTCTGCTCCCCAGTTACCATTTTTAACCCCATGAGATTGTACTGCAACAGCAACAAACACAACAAAGCAATCGCGCACGTCTAACCTGGTCTGTGGAAGGCCAAAGTTCGTGCCCACGCCAACACGAGGAAGACTGTGAACCACCTTCTTTACCGTGGCTGCATCTGGGAAGTTGAACATGACTGCCGCTGCAGAGAGGCACAAAGCAACAAACAGTTATCAAGGATTATTTCTTAAAGATTAGAAATCACAATAATGACAACTTTTGATTGCCATTTCTCCACAATTATTCATTAAAAAAAAAAAAAAAAAAAAAAAAAAGGTGTGTGTGTACTCAATAAGAAGGTGAAATGGTTAGGCATAGACAATTATGGGGGATGCCTTACTCCTGTTGGCCATGAAGACTTCCAAAGCAGTATTCTGCAGGAGGTAGCGTCTGGAAAAGACTGCACGAATCTCCGAGAACAGCCATTTTCCATGAAGACCTTCTGTGTAGGCTAGAATCTGGAAAACACGAAAGAGAAACCAGAGAGATGTGGATTCCAGTTAAATAATGAAAACAGAGCGTGCAATGGAAATTAAAATTAAAAATTAAAAGAAAAGGAAAAAAGAAGAAGAGAAGGGAAGAAGGAAGGCGAACAGACCAGAGGGCCGGGTTAGTTCATTTTTCACAGTGATGGCGTGACGGCTCGAAGAGCACGATTAATGTCTTATATTGATCAGCCTCAATGAAAAAGAGATTCCTTTAGCGAGAGAATGGGCGCTATTCAGCCGGACGCTGTGAGGGAAATGTTCTGTTCACTAAAAGATCATCTATTAAGCGACAGTTTGCTGTGACAAGAAGCTATTTTATGCAAAACATCTGATTACAACTGGTCTCTGCATTTCCTAGGAGGTAACTGACACGGAGGTCAGACGATATTATGTTACTAAGCTCCACATTTAAAAATGCTTCGATGAACTGAGCTTAATCTGTCCCCATGGAGACCGCGGTGGCTGTCAGAGTGACTTGTTCTGACGGCTGTCACAGCTCCCGACAGACCCGCATGCTTAGCCCTGCCCCTGTGATTTGTCCTCATACTAATCCAGCACTTAGGTTGGCTACTAACCTACTTAGCACTGCTTTGTTAACTAGGTTTTTATTTCAACCTCTGCTTTTGGTTTCAAAGGTGCCCGCTGTTATAAGGCAGAAAGGTAAAATGAGCACTTCATGTTGTTAAGATATGATTTTGCAGCATCTTATTAATCAAAGGTATTCAAATTTGAGCCGGCACGCTGGGCTTAGTGTTAAGCTGAAGGAGCTCATTAAAGGCAAGGGGACAGAGAAGAGGACCAGCTGAGGCCTTCAGCTAAGGAGCGCTTCCCTCGCTGTCTCTCTGAGGAATAAGACCTGCCTGCATCACAGACTCACTTCAAAGTCTCTGGAGTTCAATTAAATGTGGATTAGTGGCCTGGAGAAGCTAGCCAGCACCGCATCCTCCTGCCTCCCATCTCTCTCAAGGCAGCTTCAGATGATTTAACCAGTCACAGCCAGCCTAAAGCCAAACCCATTTCCAAGACTTTGTTTGTTTGTTGTAAATACAGTGTAACACAATATTAGCTCTTAAGTTCAATAACATCTTGATGATAAATTTTATAAAGAATTTTTTTTAAATCTTCAACATATTTAATTCAAAAAATAATTTTTTGGCATTGGGGGAAAAAAAAAAAGCTTTTTTCCCTATTTGTAAACTAACCAGCCTTACAAAATGAGCTGTCCTTACACTTTGGCTTTGATATTTATTATTATTATTATAAAGACAAACCATTGTATTCAGTCAGCTCTAGAGATGTTGGGCACAGATTTCATTACTTCCACCAACATTAAGTTTATTGTGCACCAGGTACAACGAACCAAAGGAGGAATGGCATGGTTTTAAAAATAAGCAGGAGCAGACAAAGAAAAGGGTAGCACCAAGGTTCAATCCCCAAAGAAAAAAACCTAAACATTTATTTTATTATCAAATTAGCACAAAGATAAGCTCAACGGAATCTTTAATGCATTTAAAACAGTGGATATACTATGCGTGCAGTATTCTCTGAGGCATGCTCATATTAAATCCAGGTCAACAATTGCACTTTCAGATTTGTTGGCTACTAATTCATCAGCAAAATGGGGACATAAGTTGTGATCACTTTTGCTAGCTGAGATGTTTGAATTTTGATGACAAACAAAATCTACTGGTTTTCATCGTTTCCTCTATTTACAAACGTGACAATAAGCTGATCATGTCGAAACACTACAGAAGGAAAGACATTTTTTTCTGTTCTTCCATCAGATCGGAAAAGAGAATCCAGTCTTCGGGTGTTTAATAAGTGAAAGCTTGAAGTATAACTATTCACAACTAAAGAGTGGTTTTACATAGATGCCCAGTGATAAACTAATGAAGCTGCCAACTCTCAGCTGATAGAAAGATATGACACAAGTGAAAGCACCCAGATATATTTCACTAGACTGATGGATCTCCTGGAACTCAGCTGTAAACAGCGTGCTGCTCTCCAAGATCATCATCCCGATCGGCAGCGCCCTCTCCCTTGCAGATGAAAAAGCAGAGTGTGTGACAATGAGTATGACGAACTATCTGTGTCGTAATGCTCGAGCTGTTCTGGCCACATCTGGACAAATTACATTGGTGTGGAGGTTATTGTCCATGCTGGAGTTATGGGTGCATCAGCTTCATCTGTAATATATAGTAGTGGAAGCTTTAAAGAGACGGGAATGCTACAGTTACAGCACAAGGGAAAATAATAGAGATTTCAGACTATTGCAGTCTTGAATCGCAATTTAATTACACCATCTCTGGTTTACCATCTATTGAATGTCTGGTTTTAAAGTGATAATATTAATAATGAAACAATATATTATTATTGCGGCAGCAGCAAATTGATCGGGAGCTGATCGTTGACAGAAGCTGTTTCTTTGAGGTTTCATTTCAAGTGGAACGATATCCACGGGCACAGGTTTGGAGCACTCCGAGATCAATTTCACAGCGTCACGCGAGAGGACACAGCCAAACAGAAAACAAAAGAACCGGTCTTGATTGCATTGCCTTCTCTCCATCTTCCTTGTTCAACCTGTTTGTGCAGCGGGCTGCGGCTCATTTCTGAAGCACTGTCGTTTGTCTTTGTCAGATGCCCAAAAGACTGCGGAATGAAGAGGGACACATGAAGAGGGGTCGGGTGACTGTGGCTATGGTGTGTAACCCCACACACACACACACACACACACAAAAGCTGTCACCATTGAATCTCACAGACAGTCTGTGCCAGTGAATCCTCTTCATCACCCCTCGCATCCACCCCTCTTACCAACCAGAGCATCTTTAGAAACAGAGGTAAAGCCAAACACAGGGATGCTAATGGGTTAAATTGAAACTGTACTGGATTAAAGAAGAGTTAAGAGAGCAGAGGAGCAACTATCAGCAACGTGGTTCAAGATAGATGAGGCTCTCAGCTGCCTTTGCAGTCAGGCCGGCTGAGTGGGTGTGTGTTTTTGGGCTGATAAGACCCTAGAGTTGAAGAGGAGAGAAGCCACTGCCAGCAACCAATGATCCTTATTTGTCATAACATGTGAAAAAATACAAATAAAATATCATTTGAATATCAATTGTGGTGTTTTAGGAAATAAAGGTTTCAGAATTGCACATAAACAGTGTTTGATGAATGGCGGAAGCATATTTGCATGTTCGGTTTAATCTACTATACATCCTCAAAGGGGAAAAAAGAGGTGATTGAAGTTCAATTTGTTGCCTCTTATTAAGTATTTCCACATGGGTGCCTCAGTTAAAGGATAATGGATGAGGGATTTATTATTACCTTTTGGTCAAATGAAGTGGTGTGGGAGATAAGGTGATGAAATTAATGAGCGGGAGGAAGAGAGGTGATCCATCAACATCAAAACGCAGACGAGGGACAAGCAATACTGCAAGAACTTGAATAGAATTCATAAAAAATGAAGAAAAAAATGTGCATGCAAACAAGGGAGGCTACAGATTCCTTAGATGTCTTAAAAAGACTTCCAAGTCCCATGCTGTTTGTGACTGTTTCCACTCGACTGACCACAGAATCAAGCAATCTGCAATAAACAGTTTCAGTGAACCGAGTCACTTGCAGCGAGTTTTTATTTATTTTTTCACTGCTGCATCAAATAAGAAAGAAAATGAAGAGAAACATAAATCGGCATTTGATGGCTTTTCCATACTCGTAGTATTTCTGCGTATGCACCTTGTAAGTTCAGTTATATTCCCCTCTACTCGGTTCTTTACCCTCCCTGTTCGCTTTAACCCCCGCCCCCTCCGACCAACACACACACACCTTTCTCTGTTCCACACTGGTAAACGAGGCCGTGTCACCCCCCATCAGTAAATGAGTTCATCGGACTAACGAGCAAGCAAAGGGCCCCGACACACTAACAAGGGTCTGTTGGCTGCATGTGCCTCTGGACCAATCAGGACCCTCATCAGCGTTGACACAAAGCCTCCCCGAGCCCTCTGGAGCCAATTAAGACAGATTTTGCTTTTGAGATTGAGTGATAGCAAAAAAAAAAAAAAAAAAAAAGATAGAGGAAGGGAGACTGATGGACCGAGAGTACCACAATGGAAAAAGAAAGAGCCACACAGATCCGCACAGTTTGAGTGTAAGGCTTCACGAAAACATGCACAAGCTTTAGTCGTGACTCACTGCAGGTTAAAACTGTGTTTTGCTTTGTTTTTGGCGAGTAGGTGTTTGCAGGTTGCATTTGGAATAAAGTAGGCAAAGCTTTTAAGAGGAAAGCAATGCTCAACACAGGAACGCTCGATCATGTGACCTTAAGAGCAGCCACATGACTCCTCTTTCACACTCCAGCAGTTGTCCTCAAGCCTTTGTGGCTTTGAAAGCAAGTGCCTTAACAAAATGCAAAAAACATGACTCTACCTCAACTTATCCATGTTCTCCACAGAATTTAAGAGAAAGTGCATCTGAATATGCAAATAATATAGAACACTTAGCTACTGAAGTAATCAAGAGTCAGTTTAACGAAACTAATGTTTCTTTGGGTTAAATTAATAGTATTATTTGACTGATTTCTATTCTTCGTATTTACCACAGAGGACAGAGTGGTATCAATCTTCCCATCTAAGCAAGTTAAGAGAATCCACATTTTTTCCACAAACTTAATAGGTATATTTAAAAAGGAGCAAATATATTATCCATTAAAACTAGAGAGCATCTAAAAGAAAGAGTGATATGAAAGTCAGTGTTGAATATTAGACATCCTGTCATCATGCTGCAGGAACAGCTAGCCCAAAACGAACTGATAATCCCAGTTGTTCTACAGCTGTGTAACTAGTGTAATGTGTAATCACTGGTCACACATAACGTTCTATTTGCCTTGAGGGGAGTAAAACAAACTACAAGGTCAGAAAAAAAATAAACACAGCTAAGAAGCTGTGCTGGAAAGTGAGAACTGAAGCAAAATAAACAGGCCCAGCTTGCAGCATGTGTAGGGTTATGAAGCCTAAAGACTCAAAGTATTCAACTCCAAACGTCACCCAGCAAGAGTTTGTGCTCCCTGAAAGAAAGTCCCCTTTGAAAGGATCTTTGGGGCCACTTAGTCTGAATTTAACCTAATAAGGATTAACTCCCCCCTTTTTTCTGCCCTTTTCACTGTTTGCTAACAGGTTAGCCTTTTTTCTATCTTCGCCTGCTTGGCCTTTTTGAAGTGGGAGACAAAAAAAAAAAAAAAAAAGAGTCTTGTGTAGATTTAGGGAAATGCTGCAGTGGTCTTGGGGTTAATTGGTGGTGAATTAAAGACTTCAGTGCATTAAATCATTAAAAATTCTACCTTGGGCATAAGCTATGAGGACAAAAGCCTTAGAAGTGCCCCAACATATAATAAGATACCAAAGTGGTATTAATTATCACTTACTGGCAGTAGCAGGTATATACATAACACAAGCCCCAACAGAAACTATAAGTCAAAGCCTTAGTAAATGACATATAAAGCCTTTAACACCAGGATTTTAGTAAATTACAGTTTTCCTTTAAGAATGGCAAAGAACATAAAATGGAAATTTTATGCTGATATATTGAACATCAGTGCTTCCTTTTCACTCCATCGCAGGCTGGACTGAGGCCACAAAGGGCTCAAAGGTGATGGGTAACAAAGGATGGATAAGTGAAGAGAAAAGGGCTGTGAAACTGGGTGCAACAAATACAGAATCTCTAGAGCATGTTATGAAAAAAGTCAAAGAAAATTAAGATAATTTACTAGAATTGTGTAACAAAGAAGTTCATATAGAATGCACACCTGCACTATGGCTAAATGTAAGGCCTTTCTGATATTGCTGAGCACCTGTTGACATGGACGGGACATGAAAGAGCTTCTATACACACCTGGATTTGTCAAGCCCATCAGTAAATGCTAGCACATCAGGGAAAGCTGGAAAAGAATGTATACGCTTTTCACTGACACTTGGAAAAATCAGGGAGACAGCCCGGAGCCTCCGCTAAAGCACAGGAGCTCTTTAGGACTAAATGCTGCTGGACCTCTGCTCTCCTATAAGCTGCCATAGCAAACATCAGACAGGTTAAGATCACCGACCGGCTCCCATCGCATTCTCCCCGCTTTCCTTCAGTCTCCCATTTTGCCATTTAATGAAGGATAGGCTTTTTTGGGGGTATGTGTGAGGCTTTGCTGAATAAATTCTTCTCTAATCCAGCTATTGTCAGCAGCTTAAGTGGGTGTAGGGTGAAAAGTACACCCCTCTTGGGGAATTTTGGGTGGGTTGTCCGAAAGGATAGATGAAGAAGAGAAAAGGCCTTTTTAGTGGAGAAAGAAAAATGTTGTGGAGAGTTAAAATATTTGTACGTGACTCAATTGGTGCTCCAAATTTATCAGTGACAAGCACTTTCAGCTACACTTGGAATGACAGAAACTGAATCAACAACCGTCTTCAATTACGTGTGCACACGGGGTGTTATCCCATTGCTGACTCAGAACACAGGGCATTAGACGCTAGTTTAAATACTGAAACTTGACTGTTCTAAGCCAACGCTTAAGCTAAGGTTTCTTCTTTGCATAACGAGCTCACAGGGTATCACAAGCTTCAATTACGAATAATACTCCAAGCACCTGATAAGCATAAAAAGCAGTTTCTGATCTGATCTGCATGCAGCGTGTTAATGGGCAGGTAGAGTAGAGCTAGGTCTGCAAGAGAACTGCTGAAAATGCATGTTAGCTTCATCTGCAAATAATGCACATATGAGCAGTAGCATCAAACAAAGGGGTGACCAGCAAAATAGCAACAAAGAGGAGAACCCCCCCCCCCAAAAAAAAGTATAAGCGTTGCACAAACAAACTGACCCACTTAATCTACAAATATTAAGTCATGGTCCTTGAAGTTTCATACGTACAAGTTCAATTTTAAGTTAGCTTCAGCTTTTTATTCTACCATGGAGGCTGAAAAACGACGGGGATTGCTGATCTAACATGAACCACTGAAAAAAATCAAAGATCTGTGGTGTAAAACAAACATGTTTATTGATGAAGATGTCAAGTTAAAACCAAATCTGATTCACGATTAGGGTTTGATTTTATTCAACACTGTGTTTGAATTGTTTTGTATTGTTGCTATATTATATTCCACAAATCCACTTTACTCTTCCACTAGAAATGGAGTCTTGGATGAGTGAGTAATCTCCAGAGCATCCCTCTGGTTGTGCCGTTTAAACCACACTGAATAGGTCATTAACCATGATGAGAATAGAAGTACAAGAATTTAACATTCTGCTCTCTGGCACGCAAGATGTCTTTACACAGATTGTGCATCAGTGTTATGAGGTCGCACATATAAAGCAACCTGTTCTTGACTTTTTCGAAAATTAAAAACATGCGTTATGTTGATGTCAAGCAATTTTACCTTTGCATTTGTAAGGTAACCAAAAAAAATGGAGACTTAACATAAATAGCTACTTGCTTCTATGATCCATGGATCTCGTTTTAACTTTTGATATGCAGCAGAGAGCTTTCTGACAAACCGAGAGCACATTTACAATGCCAATTTCCAATCAGCATGGCTGGACATCGATCTTTCAATCAAAGCCGCGTGCCTCTCTGACCTCAACTGAATAGCAGAGGCTCGTGAGAACAGCAGGTACACAGGTGCTGATTGTAATATCAGTAGCCTACCAGGCAGACTGGCATCCATAAACAGGCCTATCCATCAGGCTGGTGCGTTGCCTTTGACGTGTGTGTCAGAGGCAGACGAAGGGAATAAATGATGGAGAGAGGGGATCAATCAAAGGAGGGGAGGGGGAGGCACCTGCCCCCTGACTGGTCCAGTCAAGCCCAGAGATGGAGCATGATGGAGGGGCTAGGCTCAGGTGCAAAAAAAAGGAGGGGGTAGCTCTTTGTCTGGAGATGCTTGGTTAAGTGTGAGCCAGGTCAAAATGGCCACAGTGGTCTGTGGATGTGTTAAGGTCCAAAGTCAGGTCACAAACAGAGAGAGGCTGAGCGTGTTTGTGAAGGAGGTTGTTTAGAGCGCCTGCCTGTGTGTGTGTGTGTGTGTGTGTGTACGTGTGTGCGTGTAAGCGCAAGGAGGCATTAGTCATCATTATGTGGTGAGATGAGACTGTCTAATGGTTCTTTACGTGATTACCTATGTGGCAATTGTCTTTCCCTGACCTGTCCTACCTGGTTACCATTTGCAGCACAGATGCATCGTCGGCCTGTTTTTCACAGGAGTCACGCTTTACATCGCATTGCAAGGGTTACAACAAAAACAACACAAAAATGCTTTGACTGTACTAAAAAAATTCAAAAAGCAAGCTGAATGATAAATAATTACTATGTGCAATATACCTGGATGTTTTAATTGGATTATAACACTGGTAGAAAAACGCTGAAAACAAGACTACAAATCTAGGAGCCACACAAGCTGCTCTGAAAAGGTTTTTTAGCAAAGCAGTGTTTAATTCTAATGTAAACATGCTAAAAACTATCATTTTAGTATGATGAGCATATAATGAGCGTAATTTAGCAATGAATGCTACTCTCACTACTCTCAAACCGACGTTTTGGACAGATTTTGGAGAGAAAGGGAAGCACACATTCTGATTGTGGCTCTGAGATTTCAAGTGCAGTTTCAAGTGCATTTTACCTGTCAACCTCAGAAACCACCAGCAAATAGAAAAACACTGCAAGAGCACAGAAAACACAGCAGAAGCTGAATAAAACAATGAAAGAAAAATAGTTTAACCTCCTAGGACCTGGCGTCCACATATGTGGACATCACATTTTGGGTTATGTAGACTAAAATACTCAATTTTGCTCTACCTGGGCCTGATATCCACTTACGAGGACATTATACTGCTACTGTTCTATCAAAATTTTAAACAAATATCCTCATATGTGGCTCTTATTTTTCTTAAAAATGCATGTCGTGGAAGAGTTCGGGTGTTAGGAGGTTAAAACTTAAAACTTTAAGTTATAAATATAAATGGTAAATGGCCTGTATTTATATAGCGCTTTACTAGTCCCTAAGAACCCCAAAGCGCTTTATAACATGAAAAATAAATCAAAGGAACAGGTTGGTGACACTAAAGGAAAGTCGAAGCATCACCAGAGTCATGAGGTTTAAACCTGATATGAATGTTTGTAAAATAAACAACACAAAAACCTGATGAGATATTTCAGTCTGGACCAGTGTTGGGCCAACAGTAAAATCAATACATCTAACAAAAGAAACAATAATCAGATAATGGCCAAAATCTCAAAGATGTCTAATAATAATTGCAGGTTTAATATATGCAAAGGGTCAGATTCTGAATGAAGGGTCGATGTCTCGATATGTCTACTGAAGACTTCAAGTTCATTAATCATCAGTGACATAGCCTTATTCAGCTGGATGTGAGGGACTGTACACAACAGTCCATGTGGTTGGAGACCCAGTATCAGCATGCAAGGGTGCTTCACCTCCTACTGGGCAAACAGAAATACAGTTCAGAAACCTTAATTTGGTGTTATCTCCTATAGTTGGCTTAAATAATTCCAGATTTCCCACATATGTATTTTTGTTGACAAGTTCCCAAATCTGTGCGGTAACTTGACTTAAATTGAGCATTTAGATTATTGGATTCCCCAATGATTGGATGATCCAAAGTGGGCTGGGAAGAAGGAGCCTGATTCTTGACAGTAAACTGGCCGTGGATGTTGGGAATTTAAAGACAGAGAAAATCATTTCACGCTTGTGAAATCTGTCTTTGTTAAGGAAACACTTCATGCCTTCCACCTACTGTAATTACTGCACCTGAGAACCGGGCAGAATGCAAAAGAGTGAAGGAAAGTGAAGGACTAGAAAGAGAAAGGTCAGCCTAACCCTTCGCTCTACTAGTCGTTGCCATAGTGTGGCTGAGCGATTTATTGACAATCTCAGGATGTGCTCCAACCAATAGAGTGGAACAGTATGAAGGAGAGACAGTGAGAGGCCAATATGAATGAGTGAAAGGATCTCTTTCCTTGGACTCATTGATAATGACATACCTGCTTGGGCTGTCCGTTAGTCCTATAGCACACACTACTTAGGCTCTAACTGGAAAATCAATAGGCTCCTCTCTCAGAGACCTCTGGCTGCCATGGCTCTTTGTGATTGGCAGCTCCAGCCAAAGGTCGTCCCTGGCGACCACGAGGGTTTGGTGGAGCAAGCAGCCGAGGGGGTGGAGGGGGGGTGATCCCTGCAGTCTGACACTTTGGGAGAGCTTAACGATATGGGACTGGTTGCTACATAACACACCAGGGTGGTTTTCCTTGACTGAATGGTCCTTCATTCAACTGCTTGAACCAACCCTGGGTAGCCGTCACCACCCCACTAATTAGAGTTACCAATGTCTTCTCAGTGGGGATTTTATTATTGCGTAGCGCAAGGCTGGACACTGACAAAACTATTGACAATCTTTCAAATGTTTTCCCATCTCTGTTTTTGTTTTTCTTTTGGAAGAAATATTTTGGAGACTTTGTGTGAAAATTTTAGGGGTATTTTTGTAGCAGTTTGCGTACAGATAAACTGATGACTTCATATGAGGCATATAAACCAAATGAATTCGAGTGAAGGTATTTTGACGTTTAATAATGTGCAATACTTTGTAAATCTGTCTGGTCCAGCGAGGGATTAATCGTTTACATCTCTGCCATCAATTTCTTTACAAATGCTGTGTCACAGTTCTGATTTCGTAAATATACCAAGTCACAGTACACAAGTTGATAACAATCCTCAATCTGGAAAAATTTTAAATTAAAATAAAAACAAAATCTCATCTTCAAGCACTTTAATGATCAATGGAAAGCATAAACATATTTCAATGTTTGCAGCTCCTGCAACGCCCCCTTCAGTATTTTCACCCTTTACTTTATTCAGCTGTTAACACTGCAAACTCCAAACACAGTACGATAGCATGGAGCACGCTCAAACTGCACTAGGAAGGGTTACAAACGCCATCCAATCAAGCTTTTGCAGATATTCCCTTTAACCAATCAGCTGGGGGGCAGAGCGGATTTCACTTCCTCATACATGCGATATTAGCAGTCTCCAGGAGAGGCTCTGCAACAATAACTCTGCATGCAATATTGATGGCTGGTGTCTAAACGCAGAGAGGGTGCTGTTAAACACACACATACACAGGCAAACGCACATCTGCTCTGCTCCGTGACTTCATCAGTTCTGCTATCTGCCGAGCAGATGCAGAGGCCTGCCAGGCAATTAGATGCCTGCGATGATTTTCTTTGAGCTCTCTATGGAGCTAGCAGCTGGCTCCATACGGGTACGGGAGACGGCAACAAAACGTGTGAACAAGAACATCAAAATTTACTCTCTCGGTTCACACGTGTGCGGATGTTACTCATGTGCAGTGTGTGTGTGTGTGTGTGTGTGTGTGTGTGTGTGTGTGTGTGTGTGTTGGGAGGCAATGAGTCACTTTCCCTGGACCTATCATGTTTCCAGAGAAATAAAGAGAGCAGAAAAAAAGGAATTACCTAAAACTGGCAGCAGTGCTACTACACCCCTCACTTCAAAGTACAAAGCAAGAAAGGAGATCAGTGTTAATGAGTGCAACTCGACTCTCAGTTTACTTTAGTACTGATTATTGAGACTAACTATTAAACAAGTAGATGAACCAAATAACCCAACTCTCACCTGATAAGGAACCAAATGTATCTTTGAGGCTTTGATACCAATTTTAAACTAAGGTATACAAATATTGTAGTTTATGCTATCTGGAAAGAGCCGATAATTGTGTGAAAATGGCAAACTCAAAGCAAGAACAGAGAGGGGGGGATGCGTGTTTTTGTCTAGTTACTCATCAGCTGGCAGATATTTGTGCAGTCAGTTTTGCGCTTACGAGGGGATGGCTGTGGAGTCGCGCAGGCTTGGATCAAAGAGCTCTTTGACAGGATCTTCTCTACACTCAGAAATGAGAAAACCTTCAAGGAACACTGAATGTTTTCCAGAGATGTACAGAAAAACGTATGAGTGACTGAGTGGGGTAAATGAGGTACAAACAGTCGGCATTTGCCGTTCATATATATAACAGTATATATGAAAGAAACTATGAGGAGTGTTAAAAAAGCAAAGAAAATTCTAAAATCTCTGCTCCAACGTGTGCTGACTGCGTTTCTGTTTTCCAAACTTCGATGGACATGTAGTAAGCTGAAATATAATGACGCCCCTATTCTGACATATGGCTGACCTTTGCACTTTGGCTGAAAAAACGATTTTATTAATCCGACACGAGGTATCCATTCTATAATAAAAATGAACACAGTGGCTCAGGAACGCGTGGTGTGATAAGTGGGCCCGAAAAGATCCCTAGCGTCTATATAAAACTGTACGTTTGTGTCACCGTATATTTCATTAAACTAGGCTTAGCATCTCCTTCATAATATTTGGACACTTGCTCTCCAAGTAGAGCCGATTAATCTCTCCGGAGCTGCAAGCTTGATAATAAACAGTCATCCTGAAATCACACAGCCAGACATTTTTTCTCACTTATTTCATCTTTTACTAAATTCCAAAGCCACATTAGGATAACGGCTGCTTGAGGGAAGACCTGGCGAATATCAGTTTAGTATTTTTATCAGCAGTATTTCACAATAAATCTATGTTTGGAAGCCAAAATAAAATGTCACGACGCACCAGCAACACTTCCCCTTGAATGTTTTCTTGGTGAGGAAAGTTAATCCGACACTAAAACTCTGTGCTATTATCTATGGGGGTCGGGGTGGGGGGGTGGGTCCTGCTAGGTTATTATTAATAAAGATAAAAACTCACTCATAGAATTTAATGAAATTAAATGTAGGGGGGTTTTAGCACTTATTGCTACACCTACATGAAGCAAAATGTGCTGTTTGCACAGGAGGCAAAAGCAGTATATCGTGTGTGTGTGTGTGTGTGTGTGTGTGTGTGTGTGTGTGTGTGTGTGTGTGTGTGTGTGTGTGTGTGTGTGTGTTTGTTTTAAACACATCTAGTTTGAGCTCAAATACTAAAAAAGGTCTCAAACGTCTTTTACAATATAGCTAAAAAAAAAAATTACACATCATGACTAACTTCACACTTCTCAAAATTATCACCACTTGTGGAAAACACAACATGATAAAGTCCAGAAAATGTGGCAACTGTGAAGGTTGGCTCATTAATCTGAGGCTTTTCTGAAATGTTTATGTCTTATTTCAGTATCATTTGCATAGTTTGGCCACTTCATATCAGCGGATGGCTCCTGGGAATCATTAATGAAGCAATATTCTGCCTTATCTATAATTTAGTAACAAGTGTCAAAAGTTTCCTTTATTTTTCTTATTTTTGTTTTTTACATTTCATTTGCAGGAAGCTTGGAGCAAACTCCATATTTGACTCTTTGAACAAAAATACAGCAACCTTGTTTTCTCTGCAGCCTTCAGGTTGCAGATGAAACGCACGACAGATTCTCTATTAATCGGTGGCAGCCACAGCAGAAGGCCTATTTGCCTCCTACCAACATTCACTCCGAGAAACACCTTCCACACGAAGCTTCAAAAACGATACCTGATCGCCGCTTATTATTGATTTTATTTCAAGAAAATGAGGTTACAATAATCGACAGCAGTCTTTCAAAATTCTAGGCCTAATCTGAGATGCTTTGATCAAAATATATGTTTGCATAAAATTAATCCAAATATTTAAACTCATTTTTTAAAAGACCTGAAAGTCTCATCAAATGTTTCATTAAAATCTAATTTAAGACGCACTATTATCGCAATGTCGTTCTCTGGACGCGTGACGGGATAGAAAAGGACTAAATATTACATGTTGCTTAAACATGCCCTCACACCCCAGCCTCTCGTCTGTGAGAGGATGTAATGGCTTCTTTAGTTCTCCAACACGCGGTGACAAAGGGATGTCTACGCAAAGACCTCTAGTTAAATTATTCAGTATATGGTCAGGGTTCACGGCGATCAAGCCACGGGCGGTGTGTGAGGGAAGTGTGTTAGGGAAGACGCGCGCGCGCGCACACACACACACACACACACACACACACACGCTGAATAAGTTATTTAACTAGACACAATGTTGTGTACTGGCTGTGTAAAAGATGCTAAACCAATCCCAAAAATACATCACTTGATTAGTTAAACAGCTCATCAGGTTTAGGAAAAGTCGTTGGGGCCGTTTTGGTTTCGTTCGCGTCACTAAAGAGCTTCAGAGGGGAAGCTGCAGGTGCATTGGACACATTTATCCCAGCAAACAATACACCGACAAAACTGTGTCGATCGGAGATTAATCAGCAAGAAGAAAAACACACATAATAATTAATTAAAAGAAAATGACCCATGGATGTGATATTAAAAAAATCGATTTTCACAAAGTAAGGAGAATTGGGATTGATTTCAGATGAAGAGGGAATAAAAGAATTTTCACTTTTATTTCACAAAATAATACCAGCAGATCATACCTGGTGTTAGGTGTCTAATTCAAAACATGGAGAATACGCCCAAAATCCGCAAAACCCCGAGTATAAAAAAAAAATTAAGTCAGCGATGATCAAGAGTTTTTTATGAAGAAAGTGGCGCAAAAGCCTATAGACGTTGCGATTACTGAGCCTTGGAAGTCGGAGTGGCATTTTTATTTTTTTAAGATAGAGAAAGAAACTTGTTAAATTAAACACTAGGAGAAATAGCGAGGCACTTATCTGCAGAATGCAAGTAGCTGTTAAGTTAAAGATTCAAAATCTCAATCCTCAAAATGCAGGAGAAGCTGCGCGTAAAGGAGCAGCACTTGTCGTGGAAAAAAAATGTTTTACTGTCGGCGCGGAGAGTTTACACCGGCATATGAAGTATAAACCTAAAGGTTTGTGTTTTCCTGTGTCGACTTGGGGAGCGCTGGACTGCATGCACCGTGTGCCCAGATGCTGTCGAAGCGAACTGGAGCTCTCCTGCAGGACCGTCTGCCTCTGGCAGCTCTGATTGGCTGCCTGCACTGACAGCTCTGCACATGATTGCAGGAGGAGAAGCCCGACCCCCTTCACTCTTCTAAAGGAACCATTCATAAAGTACACAAATCCAGCTCAAAGCTGAGTGTGGACGAAAAGTGAGCGGGGGCACAGAGGAGAGAATAAGAGCAAGAAGAGATGAGTGGTCATACGCGGCGTTTTAGCCTTTAGCGTCTACAGTCCGGGAAACGGATGGTGACCTACAACCTGAATATGAATCTTCTTAGCTGTGCTGGAAGTGCTCATGTCTTGGACTGATATTTAGTAAGCTATTACGTTGCATCCCTATCCGTTTCCTCCTCCTCACACTGACGTCCATCCGCTGCAAAAGCAAGGAGAAAAAAAAAAAACTTTGATTACACATTTTTCCTGCACGGTGAGCGTTTGCCTCTGGCTTTACCGGTAAGCATTGGATCCGTCAAATTACTGCGACTCTCCGGTGTACAGCCCGGACCTCTGCCCGAACATGATTGCGACGCAGGCAAAGCTGGTTTACCAGCTTAACAAATATTACAACGACAGATGCCAAGCTCGCAAAGCGGCCATTGCGAAGACTATAAGGGAGGTTTGTAAAGTGGTGTCCGATGTCCTGAAAGAGGTGGAAGTGCAGGAACCCCGCTTCATCAGCTCCCTCAGTGAGATAGATGCGCGCTACGAGGGGATGGAGGTCATCTCCCCCAATGAGTTTGAGGTGGTGCTTTACCTTAACCAGATGGGGGTGTTCAACTTTGTGGATGACGGCTCCTTGCCCGGCTGCGCGGTGCTGAAGCTGAGCGATGGCCGCAAAAGGAGCATGTCGCTGTGGGTCGAGTTCATCACAGCCTCGGGCTACCTATCAGCCAGAAAGATCCGCTCAAGATTTCAGACTCTGGTGGCACAGGCCGTGGATAAATGCAGCTACCGTGACGTGGTAAAGATGGTCGCCGACACCAGCGAGGTCAAACTACGGATCAGGGAGAGGTACGTGGTGCAAATCACCCCCGCATTCAAGTGCACTGGGATTTGGCCTAGAAGTGCAGCTCAGTGGCCCATGCCCCACATCCCCTGGCCCGGCCCTAACAGGGTAGCAGAAGTGAAAGCCGAGGGCTTTAACCTGCTCTCCAAAGAGTGCTACTCGTTAACGGGGAAGCAGAGCTCCGCAGAGAGCGACGCCTGGGTCCTCCAGTTCAGCGAGGCCGAGAACAGGCTGCTAATGGGAGGTTGCAGGAAGAAGTGTCTGTCCATCCTCAAGACTCTGAGGGACCGTCACCTGGAGCTGCCGGGACAGCCCCTCAACAACTACCACATGAAGACCCTGCTGCTGTACGAGTGCGAGAAACACCCGAGAGAGACCGACTGGGACGAGTCTTGCCTCGGAGACCGACTCAATGGTATCCTGCTGCAACTCATATCCTGTCTGCAATGCCGCAGATGTCCCCACTACTTCTTGCCAAACTTGGACTTGTTTCAGGGAAAGCCTCACTCAGCCCTGGAGGTTGCTGCTAAGCAGACATGGAGACTAGCGAGGGAAATCCTCACCAACGCTAAAAGTTTGGACAAATTATAAACTGGTTGTCAAGACTGCAGCGAAGGACATTTTTGGGATAAAATTCAAAGACTATTCTTCAACCGAGTCTCCAAGAAATGTGAAAAGAAAATCAGCAAGAAAATAATGAAGCGAACAAACAAAACCCCCACTTTTGTTTAATAATAAATGGAGCAATTGGGCCCCTGCCGAGAGAAAGTGAAGGTACAGTTTCAAATAAATGTAATAAATTTTAGTTGTCTTCTTTAAATGTTTTCACAAAGTGAAGAAACTTTTATTTAAATATATGCACAAAACTCGTTAAGTGAAAGAAGAAAATGTAGCGTGCCAAGTTCATTTTTTTTTTTCCATTATGTGACTTAAAGAAGAAATGTTAATAAAATGTTGCAAATTAAATTACAACTTGGCCTCATGTTTGGACGTCTTTGGACAGCTGAGATGGCAACTTTGCAAATCTGTTTCACTTTAGCTTAAAAAAAATAAATAAAAATCACAGGACAAAATTTAAGTTGATGAAACACAGGCAGAAAAAAGATTAATATGATTTAGCAATTTATTTATTTATTTTTACGTTTTTATTTTTAAAAGGCCCATTTTAGGCCATAAGTTATTGTAAGAGTGCCAAGCTCAACGGGATTGGATTTTTTTGGATTGTTGTTTTTTAAATGAATGTAAATCCAGGCTCTGGTGTTAATGTGTAGGTCTGGGAGCATCTGTGCTCTGTTTGGACAGTGGTACAAGCACAGGGCCTACAGCAGAGTGAGAAAAAAAAATCTAGTAATGAACTGATTTTACTATTTGAAACCTTTATTGCCATATTTATGGCATTCTCCACGTTTTCATCCACATATTTCTGATATAAAACAACACCCAACTAAATGTGGATTTTATTAAAATAACACTTAAATAAATATGATAATTTTACAGAGTCTTAGCCAACACCCACCATACACTGACAACAAACAGCCACCTGTAGGTCAGCACTCCTCTTACTGACCAATATTACTAAAACAAATTTAAATCATTTTTATTTTCAACTCAGAGCATAATTTAATGCAATTTCAACTTGTGTTTTTCTTATAGTGATGAAACAAATGCTGCACACTTACATGATACAATTGCTAAATTAGCTGTTATAACAATGTTCTACCAATAAAGATTATTTTTTAAATTAAACTTAAAAAACTTTCATGGGAAAATAAAATGAGTTTCATAGAATCCAGAAACCACTGTAAAGAGAAAATAAAACACAGACGCAGTTGGAATCCAACCTTATGGTAACTTCAACCGCGTCTCCTCTTTAGCAAATGTTTAGAAAAGCTTACAAATGAACTAAAAAAAATATTTTATTAATTTTAAAACAAAGCGGACATAAAAACACACAAGCTTCTGTGTGACATTTAGATGCCAGCAGGGCCTATCGGAAATCCAAGCATATCTTCTGTAAGTGACCGTGAGAAACATGGTCAATGGAGCTTGAGTCCCTTACCTTTGGATCGATGCTCTTGAAGCTGGGCTCCTCTTCATCCACCTCGAAGTAGAGCTCGGAGGCGGTGATGGACAGGGTGCCTTTTACCACCACAGCCGGAGCCACGAGCTGAGCGCTGGTGCTCATGTTTACTGGGCCTGGAGGACGGACAGAGACACAGGCCGGTCACAAAACGAGAACGTCAAACTGGGGGACCACTGAGCGCTAATGCGAAGCTGTAAAAAGGAAAATCAAAAGAATCCAACCTGATGGAAAAGTTAAAAACAAACCAGGGATCTGGTTAATTCGTGAAAGTTAATCATGGTAAACGGTAAAGATAACGTTAACGTCTGACCACTTTTAAAGCTGACGCACAATCGCGCAGTAACCAACTTCCACGGTATTACTTTTACAATAAAGCTGCCATGTTTTTAAAAAACAAAATGCTTCGGTTGTTTAAAATAATCAGCGTTTTATTGGCAAATTTAAGACAAAACCAACACACACGAAACAATAGAAGTTCACCAACACGTGTTTTTACTTTATGTAATAAAACGGTGTGGGGCAAAAAAAAAAGCCGAAAACACTCAAAAAAATGACTGATTAAAATACTACTTTGCGTCACAACTGTCAAAACTGACTGTTCATCAGGATCCATTGATCGGTGGCTTCTGGGAGAAGCTGTATTTCATCTCTCATCAATCTTAATTTATGCCAGTATGACAATGAGAGCCTGGCTCAGGGGAGCTGTGGGTGGAAGCTCTGCCCGGCTCTGCGCATATGAGCCATTGTATTTGCAGATGTGCGCCGCGGAGCTGCGGGCTTGATTTCCCCGAGCACCCTCGCGCTCTCGCACACGGATGGAATAAACAGATATGTATATAGTCATCCCTTTGCCTGTCGTGAACCCCGTGAGTACTGACATGTTATCCGTGGGTTGAAATAACATTTTTTGTTCCGTTCACTCAAAGACATTCAATTACACCTGGAGCAGACAGCTGCTTAAGAGCACAGCTAAACCTCTCCCGACAACTTCTACGCACTTCTCGCGGGATAAATCACACGATTAGACAGGATTCAGTGTTTAATCCCATTGTCATCCAGATGCATTATTTTTATAGCACTCTAAGCCCAATTACTGCAGCTTAGTCTGCTGAGCGCTGTCGCTGCGCATAATATGCGGATTACAGGCAATAGGCCTATTAAATGAAGATTATTTAAATAACAGACATTAAAAAAAAAGGAGGTGGGGCAACATCGTGAACTGGAATCTCATTCTCATTCTGCAGCTGCAATAGCTGACCAGGCTCACATGGAGGGAATTTGAAGTTTTATCAAAAGGAAAAACTACCCTCCTTCAATCAGATAATACCTCATTTGAAAAGAGCTATCCTGGGGTAAGCTGCTACTGCCAGATAAAAAAATGTTTAGAGTTGCTGCTTGGGCCGGTGTGTGTGCCTGTGTGTGTACAGTATGTTTGTAAAGCAGACCTCCATTGGCAGAGGCAGGAAAGTTAAGATGCCATGGTGGCACTAGCACTCCAGTGTGCTATGAGAAAGTGATGTATGCTCATTAAAAAGCTGGTTTTCCTTTGTTTATAAAGGAGCTGTACACACAAATTACTCAAGTATGAATGTAAAAAGAAGCACAGCAATATAATAAAACACCAAGGTCATATTGGAAAATCACAGCCTGCTTTGAAAGATAAGGAAGACACTGTTTGGATTTGTTTCGTGTATAGATTCCTCGTATTCAATGCAGTAAATCAGAGTTGCACATGTAGCAAAAACTCAAACTACAGTGCCGCCATTTCTTTATTTGGTCTGAACTGCAGGGGGGAAAATTACAACACAGACACAAACACAAGCAGGGAGGTGGGGGAATGACCGAGGAGCAGGTATGGGAGGTGGCGAACACGAGCTGCTTCTTTACCTGTGACGTTCTCCAGGTCCTTGTCCTCTAGTGACGACAGAGTGTCATCATCTCCGTCGAGGGATGCCTCGCTCTCTGAGTTTTGATTTCCCAGAGCCTGGCTCCTGATGGACTGCTTGCCTTTGAGAATATCGTCCTCGGATGCTAGAGTGGGAAGCAGGAGGGGGAAAGAGCCATCTTATTTTGCATTTGAAGTAATTACAGCATAAAAGTCAAGGTTGTATTTCATACTGTAGATTGACACGACACGAATGCATCCGACTTTATTTTATGAGAGTTTAAGGACACAAAAGCTTTCACATCAAGTCGATTTAAAAAAAAAAAAAAAGAAAGAAAAAAAAGAAATTGATGCACATTTTTAAAAAAGAAAAGAAAAGAAAAAACAGCTCTTATAAGCAATCCCCTTACACACAGTAAAAATAACAGTGGACTAGTTATTTGTATCCATTATCACACAGTGAAAATAAAAGTGTTTGTTTCTTTGTTAAAATCAATTAAAATCAATTGTCAACAGTCTTCTTCAAGATTCAACTCCAAGTAAAATCTTATATTTCATTTTCAGAACATAATTAATTTATGTTTTACAAAATGAAGAACAATCTGAGGCCTTTTAGTAAGATAAGGCAAGTTTTTTAATATGATCTGGATGTTATGTTTTTTGCTTTTTTTCACTGAAGTGAGCATATGGTGTGTTTACCCTAATGCAACTATTTGCATTTGAGTCTTTACCTCGATGCAGCGGTTCAGTGCAGCGCTCACGTGCACTGCATTTTCAGACAGTCACAGCTACGAACAACACGAGACAAAACCCAAATGCAAACACAACCCTAACTGGATTTTTCCCCCATTTACCATGAAGCATAACAAACACAACTTCACACTCAGGCTTTTCAGACACATTTAAACAAAATGATGGTCACACACTTCCCGTTTTGATTTTAGCCGACACAACTTGAGATTCCAAATACATTATTTAAAAAGACAAAAAAATCTGCAAATCTGCAAACATTTACAGAGCCCCGTACTTCCCCAGCGGTGCATGGTAAAGATCCACAGACGCAAGTTCACAACACAAAGACTGGCTGGCAAGTCTTCTACATTTGTAAACATAGCTGGCAATACAGAGAGTGCTTTCACTGCTTCTGTGCACGACTTTGTGTTCTAATCCAGCACTCAGCTGCAAGTAACCACGTTCAGTCCGGCGAGTCGCTGAACGCATATCCAGGGGATTTTTTGTCATCACCACCTGGGATTGCGGTGGAGATCAATTGCACTTCCTAAAAATGCACAGCCGTGCCGTGTAGCCGTACACTTTGAAACCGCTAGACGAGCGCGGCTAAAAAATCTCTTGTCATGGAAAATATGCAGCTCACTGATATTTAGAATGGCCTTCCTGTAATTAAGCCTCCCTGGAGGATTCTTTAGTTAGCAGCACTGAAATTACTACCAGCTCCCCTAATACGTACCACATGCCATTGTATTCGCACCAAGCAAGTGGACAGGGGACTTGTCAGAGGAGCTTAAAAACAGAAATGTATTTGAACTTCTATGCATTGCATGCTCAGCAATTATCCTCCCCCTCATATTAAGACGGCACTAGCGCACAGTATCAAGCCATGAAAACCTCAAACAGCTTATAAATAGCTCTTTAGTCTATTCGCTGAAGTACATGCAACACAAATAATGACAACTCAGCATATTGTGGGTGTGTGTGAGTCCATTAGGAGCTATTTTGGCTAAAGTTACATCACTTATCACCAGATACATAAAAGTGGACATAAGTGACAAGCTGTGTGCCAGCCTCCCAGCCTTCCTGTTCTTAAAGTAGGTAACTTTTTCTCTTTTTTTGAATATGACACGTGTGTGTGTGTGTGTGTGTGTGTGTGTGTGTGTGTGTGTGTGTGTGTGAGAGAGAGAGTGTGACAACAATATGAAATTAACTAAAATGAACTACAACTTTTCTAATACTTATGAAACAACTTCTCCACCCCCCCCCACACACACACACACACACACACTTTCTTTTTTTAAGAACTTTAAGAAAAAGAAAAAAAAGAAAAGGGAATTTTTAAAAAAAAAAAAAAAAAAAGGAAAAGAAAAGGAATTAAAATAACACAACTTTAGCTTTAACATCACGGCTTTTACCATCTTGTTAATCACTGTAATGCTTTTAAATTATGCCGTGATTACAAGCTATGCGTGGAGCGGGAGTGCCACATTAAGAAAAAAATCCACGGCACTTCAACCTCATCACTCATCACGCAGGGAGCAGAAATGTACATAAATCCCAACTGGTTACACTCTTTCCAGGACCCCTTTTCCCTCGCTGAGAGGTTCAACTACCTGCTTATACAACACAAGGCATGCATGGTCGCGGCAATTAAATTGTCAGAATTAACAAATTTGTTTTTAACGGGAGCGTAGCCAGGAGTGTGGTCATGAGGCGAGTATTGATTACCAGAACAGAGACATTAGTCTTCAGGTATTTACTCTGCCACCTCTGGTACACGGGCCCGGGACCAGACCAAATCAATCCCTAGAAAAGATGGTTCTTTCCAGCTGTAAATACATAACAGCCTACTCAAGCCCTACTGGCAGCCACACACTCTCCTGTGGAAATCATCTTGGCACTGTATGAATGATAACAGTTGTCTATATCTTTAACACAGAAATGCTTTTTTTTTTGCACATATTTCCCCAATCTTAAGAGCAAAGCATGATTAATGGAAAATAAAATGCTTTTAGAATATATCAACAAGTAAAAACTGCATTTTTCCCCCCTCGTTGCTTCCAATTTTCTGATTATGTGAGAGATGTGAAAAGCACTGCCACAGGTAGCTAGCAAATGAGGGTAAATTCAGGCTTGATCTTATGCTAAATATTTTCTTAGGGAGCGAGACTGCATTTTCCCTTCTGCATCTGATGAATATAATTACAGCCAGATATGACCTTTGTGCTCTGTTTGAAAACTCAGCCCTGCGTTCTCATCCCGAGCTGCACTTCCGTAACAAATGTCGGGTCGACTAAAACAAGACAAAAGGTTACATCAGAAAATGTATGCCGTCAGGCTTCACTGTCAAAGAGTTATTTTAATGATATATTCCCATAGTTTATCCAGGTAGTATACTCTCAGGAGGCAGCGCAGTCTTTCCAAAACTGGCCGCTGGCTATTTTTACACAGGCTTGACTTTGAAACTAAATATTGTTTGCAGGAATTTGTCTTCTTCCACCAGTGATGGATGTATAGAGCACATGAGCTGAAATTATTTTAGATATAGCAGAATACCAGACCGAATACCTGAATAACCAAAACATAAGGAACTCCTTCCATGTGAATGTCTTTTCCTCTACTAAAAAATGTTTTTTAAAAAGGCAACGATAGAGCATGAGTATGTCTGTTCTCTGCCGTTACTTAGCTGAAGGGAAAACACTGAGGAATTCAAACAGAAAGTAAAAATTTGGAGCATTGCTGCAGAGGAACAGCAACCAGCTGGACTCTGGCCTCGTTCCCCAGCTGCCTCCACACTGCAGCCATTACTGCAGAGCAGAGGTCTCCCAGGATCCGGGGTTCCCAAACATTTATTGCTTTTAGATCGTATTCTTATTGAATCCTGTCACACCTGCCATTTGTCTTTAAGAATGATAACGCATTTAAAGGGTAGTTTTGCAGGTGACACACCGAGGACATTTTTGGCTCGGAAATGTCCATCTTTCTATTTTTTTATTTTATTTTTTTTAGGAGAAGGCAATTGATTGTGCTGGTTAATCTTGATGTAAACGCCAGGGATGAGCTGGATACTTGCAAAAAATGAAGGATTATATGCACTTTTTCCTGCAGGAATGTGTGACTTAGACTCTGCTGTTAGCTGATAACTAATCTTGTAATCAGACAAAGATGGGGGGGGGGGGGGGGTGTCTACATTATAGTGGTAAAGGAAAAAAGAAGTCAGTGTTGTTGGTGTTCACTGTCAGAACTGATTATCCCAGACCATGTAAAATTATCAGTAACTGAGGCCTTTCTTCAACTCCAATTTGCGTTTTTGCTAGCATTCTAATAAACTTGAAGGACCGGCACAATGTTTACTGTTAAATAATATTAGACATGACTTACACATATTAGTGACAAATTAATAGCAAAAGCCAAAGTCTTAGCACAGGAGGTTCTATTATGTTTGGGGGGGTTTGCTGGCATTGCTGGGGTCTGTGTTCTCCTTTAGTGGGTTGAGTGATTGGACACAAAGTTGTTCTGACCGATCACCTTCATCCTGTGATCAAACACTTCTATCTTAATGGGTGTGGCTTCTTTTAAGGCTAGCAAAAAAAACAAACACCAAAACAAACAAGGACCTAATGGATGGTTTGATTAATATGAAAAATTATATACATTTAATTTCAACTCTAAAAATCTTCCTGAAATGAAAAGTTCAAATCCGACAGTGATCCTTCATTCGAAAGGTGAAAAAAAGAAAATATGAGGCTGAGTGAATGTTACTTACCACTTATATCAGCCACTGTTATGCAGCCAAGAAAAAAAAAGAATAAATAAAATTCAATACGTCATGTTATCCACAACATCTCAGTTAAACATGTTCTGAATAAAGCAAGCCAATACGAAGGCGGTAGTTCGGTTTTGCATAATGGGTGGCTGTGTATGAAATTACCTGTGTGTGAAATTCAAATGTGGGTGTTTTTCTTCTCCTCCGTTTTGTGGTACAATAAATCGTTTATTGCAGTGTGAGGACTAATTTTTATTGCCTTGTAGCTGGTGCTACCACCAAATGAGTAAGAAAGGCTGTGCTATGAACAGGCGGGGGAGTGGGGGGGGCACAAAAACCTGGTGGATGAGACTGACCATGTTCAGCCACAGCTTTGAGCGTAGCTTCTGAGTGACTGGATCCAAAGGGGTTCCTGACGCAACGACGTCGCCGTCTTAAATCGTCCTCCCAGTAGTCTAGGCGCCAGAAGTCCCTCGGCCTGCTGCAACGAGACAGAGGTAGCACATGTGTTAGCAATTACCAGCCAGCATGGTATAGCAACCCAGCATTAGCACTTGGTCCGAGCAAGCATACATAAAGCCAGCATTGTGTTTGGAGGGCTCCCCCCCACCAAACTCTTAGAATTTGTCTTTAAAAACATTCACTTACACACAAGCTGAAATCCCACATTATTGTATCCCTGCCCCTGACAATGAGGCTCTCCATCCCAGAAGCAAAGGTGCTCTCTTTTTTTAGTTTTATCCCCCTCTTTTGATTCGCTCTTTGGGAAGAGGAGCTGAGTAAGTGTGCGCCATCACAGTTCAAAGAGTAAACGACAGTGCGATCATTTTGCACACACTGTTGTGGCACGCACTTTCATTCCAGGCTCATCCCAAGCCCAGCAGGACACCTCTTGTCAGAGTTATAGCTAGCATGATACGGAAAGGCCATTACAAAAACTAGGATGGTTAGCATTACCAATATTAATCAATGTCTATGAGTTCAATATTTGTCCCCGAAGTACATCATCCTTTACCAGAACTGATCAGTAATTATTCTGCTCTCAAGGAAAGGAAAGTGTTAACTTTTAATGAGGACTGTGACGCAGGCTATATAAGAACTTCTATTTTTATTATTTAAAATATTAGTAAAATCAAGAGACTGAAGGCACAACAAAGCGTCGCAGCAGTCGTTTTGTTCTGTTTAGGTGCTTTTATTTCTCTTCTTTTTATTAGGAAATCAGTTCCTTTGGTAACTAGGCAGCAAGAAAAACTGTAACTGTTTAAATGTAATGATGAAAAACTCAGACTGGAGGAAAAAATAACATGTTGTTGGCTATTTAGTGAAACTAAATCCTAACTGACTCAAGTCAAATAGTCCTTTTTCTTGAACTAAATGTTTCAAAGGGGAAAAATTAGGAAGTATAGAAATTCTCATCTGGCATTACGCTGATGTCACTGAACTGAGTTTAGAGAGCTGCTTCGCCGTTAGTGAGGTAATGTAAATGTTTTCTCTGGTGTGTGAAAAATACGTCTTATTAATCAGCAGAATCCATCTGCTCTCATTACATTTACATGTTACATCTTTGACTATGTTGATCCTAGAAGCCAGTAAAACCAAGTCTACTTTAAGTCATCAGTGATGACAAAAAGCAATCCTTAAACATTACGAAGTAAAAATTTATAAAAACCTTTTGCTCATAAGAGGCTGAAGTGAATTGTGCGAAGGTTAAAGTTGTAGGAAGACACGGTTTATGGTTTCAGTGGCATTGGCTACGACGGGAGAACCCCAGCATGCTTTATGCGATCTACTACTGAACGCCGCTCCGGCCGGGAGCTCCTCACAAATCTTCAGTCCAACACCAATGATCACACAGGGGCCTCTAAAAGGGAAAAGAGCTATACGCAAGAAAATAAATACAATTTCCAAGCAGGTCCTTTAAAACCCTGCACGCCCTAGCTAATGAAAACCACTGATTATTTGATTTATCTAGATTTTTTTTAAAAAGGGGAGGAAAAAAAATCAGTCTCAAACGGCTGACAAGTGGACAGTGGCAGCTGTTCGGCATATATTTATAGTAGAGTAGATAGAAATAATGCATGAAAATGTTTAGCCATGAAACCAAAAACTGGAGAAAATGAATATTGATGTTGTATATTCAGAGCTGTGAATTGAAAGCGAGCGTGTGTGTGCTGAATGCAAGCTAGACCGACGCTGGGGACAGAGATCTGTGCAGGACCAGATTTCTCAGTGGTGACAAAGCCTGTGCTCTATGTTTGCATGTGATAGCCCCCGCACGCAAATGGCCACTTCATCATCCCGCCTGCAATTTCATTCATCTATGGAAATAATTATCAAGGTTGTGCAAGCGCCTCTGAATCGGGATGGGCTCGTCTCTCATCTCATGGAAGGTGGGGATCTGTCCAGTTCACACAATACACATTAATCCATCAGGAGGGGGAACCATTGCCTGGAGTAATTAGTTACGGCATGGAGCGGACTGCGTTTGCCACTCATATTCATCCAGGGCAGAGGCGACAGTGGAAGCCCTAATGATAGGCTGCTAGAAGAGGTGGACGTACGATGAAAGATACCTCGTCATCAATCCCCAATACGAGCGCCGCTATAACAAGAATGGAGATGTACAGCACTATGCAATCCCCCCCCCCCCCAACACAAGCTGAGTGTGTTTCCACAAAGATAATAAATTATTCAGGGCTCATCCATCCTCCTCTGGTATCCTTGGCAGAATTTACTGAAGCACCATTCTTCAAAATAACAACAATTAAAATAACAAAAGGGCCCACGTTGTGCTGTGGCTCGCGCCAACCACTTGTGTAATTAGTAATTAGTTCGGTCATAAAAAGGTGTCTGGAAGGCCCGCTCGTTAAGCCGGAAGTGAGCACCAGCAGCTGATCAAAGTGGGGGAGAATCAGAGGCCGTCTGCGTGCATGATTTCAAGTATGAGCAGTACTTTCATGCTGTATACACCAGTGCTTTCAAGCCGTACATGGGGCTGTGTGTTTGTGCGTTATGGAGGAAACGTTGAGCCATGCTAAGCTTTTCTAATGTGGACCACATTGGCTACTGCACAAGAATTTTATGCGAGGCTGTAAATTCTATTTACCTTCTTTTCTTTCTTTTTTCCTTTTTTTAAAAACATCTTTGGATGGAAGTTTACCAACACACAGAACAAATGGAGTGCAAGTTTCTCCTTTTGTGTAGCCCCGATTTTTCTCTCTAATCTGTAAACAGAACAGCTACCCCTCCAATTTAATCAACTCAACACAAACCATCAACGCCACTGCGAGGAAATATTTTACTAGTTGGGCTCTTTAAGATTTCAGTTGTGCTACTTCTAATTCTCCATTTACATCAAAACAAAGGACGAGTCCAAGTAGATCTGGCACGGTTAGGTGACATAATAAATAAATGCTTTAATTGTGAGACGTATTCAGTCAGTATGAAGAGGTTGCATCAGGATTAATGAAATGCTTATTTGTGGGGGGGAAGTTTAGAAAAGTGGAGGGCTAAGTGAATTATATTACCTCTTCTACTATTAACTGTTCCCATGTATACACACACAAGTGGCGTCTACCCAAATAAAAATCAAGAATCAAAGTTATTTAAGGATCTCGATATGATGGCTGTTGAGTGAAATTACAATATTTAAACATGTTTTGAAAGAATTTGTCCATAAAAGGTCTATAACACTTATTCCCAGCTCAAATATTGTGATTTCAACCAAATACAAAGTGTTTTTTTCCCTTTTTATACATAACTTAACCCTTTAAGTCTGGATATCTTTTGTTTACTTTGTTTTATTGACTATTACACATGCATGCTTCACTAACCCATAATCCCCTTAGTGAGTAGGCAGAGTTTAATTAGGCAACATACAGTAACACACACACACATATATATTTATATTTTTATACTGTTTATTTATTAGAAATTCTCTTCTTAAAAATTTTGCCCATGGAAAAAAAGTTTAATAAGATGTGCTGACACTTTCTGAATAGGACTGCATATGACTTTATGGTCCTTTTGATTTTATTGTACCAAAATCAAAATAAAGATTTAGATTTTGAATAATGCCCTCTCTATTAATAATCATAAACTACTGATATTTCTGGGTTTCTAAGTACCTATTTACTATTAATAAATGTGGCATTTAAACATGTTAATAGATTCTGTCTGCGAGTCCTTAAAGTCTGATAGTACAGTTAGCTCTGTGCCAGCATTCAGGATTTAAAGACAAGGAGAAATGAGGACTATTTTGGGGCTTTTTTGGGCTGCTATTTTCAGTTTTTGTTGTTGTTTTTTATTTTATTTTAAAATATGAAAATACAAAAAAAATAAATAATAATCATCCAACTGCCTTCCTGACGCTATTATGTTTTGCTTGATTTTAGCATTTTCTACATTTTAGGGGTGAACATGAATAAAGAGGCAGGAGAAATCTAGGTTCGCACAGGTTTCTATTAAAAACGGTATGTAAATGATAAAATGACCTTTACCACAGCGTGCGTGACACGCAGAGTGAATCTACTTTCATATATCACCACAAGCGACTGCACTTTGCCACAAACAGTCATTCATAACCTTTCTGCTAAATTCATTTGGATACAGTCAATGAGACCTGCATATGCACCGGAGATTTTCCTCCCTTGCTTATTTTATATTAATGCCAGTTCCTATTGGCAGCCCTCAAATTGCTCAAACATTGCTGCTATCCCCAAGATCATTTTGCTTTGATTTGCATAAACCATGTGTTTAGAAGAAACGGGAGAGAGCGAAGAAGATTGAGGATTTGTCATGTTGAGGACTGGTTGCTGGAGGACTGGCTCTTTGTCAAACGGTGGCAGCGATCGCCTCGACGGGCTCTCCAGACTCAAATTAAAATGAAACAGGGCCAAATACCTTCCCGCTGAAATTGTTTGGCATGATTAAGTCTTGCCGGAGTGATTTTCTACATGTGCATCAATGCCTATCCTTCCCGCTACAATGAGGTGTACAGGACACCATCTACATGTGTGGATGTTAATTTACCTCTGCTAATGTTGTTTACCAGATTCACCAGAGGTGATACCAGGGTCACAGACACGACGACATTTCCATCTCATCCCCTTAAATGACAGTGCACATGTAATCTTGCCTATCCTTACTATTAATCACAGTATAAAGTCATTTAATTTGTCTTTTTTTAATATAAGCTTAACCCAACATTACACGAGGGCCGTAATGAGAAAATTATTAAAACGTATCTAATTAAAGAATATTAATATGTTTAGAGAGGGAAAAAAAGAGGTAAAAGCCTTCAATGTGGGTGAATTCCTTACCTAACATCTATGAAAAGTCCCTGTATGTTCACTTGCTTTGCTTTTATCACCCTAGGGTTCACTCCCTAGCACACCAGAGCGCTCAAGCTCTCATTACTGGCACAACGTAAGCCGCTACCACTCCTTCCAATTAACTCCAATTCATCCAAGAGCTTTCAAAAAGTGATCTGATAAAAGAGAGCATGATATTGCATCTCTGCAACATCACCAGCTTGTGAGGATCAAAGCACTCCCATGGGTGGATGGCAAAAGGCTGCAGACTCCCCACAATGCAGTGCAGCCAAATGAAATAATGCAAATCAAGCCCTAATTACCATCAGCTTACTGTGAGGCTTCCAATTAGCAGCAATTACACTCAGAGTAAATTCACCAACAAAGGCTAGATGATTACACACTAATTATATCAGATTTCATGGGACGTAAAAGGAAAAGTGCTGGATTAGTAAAGCGGTAAATATTGACCAAAGACAGGATCGTTTACCGTGCTGTGAAAACATTTAAAGGAAACCCGTCCAGCTTCTGCTCCCAGCTTCAGCTCCTTTTTTTTTGCTGATAAGTATCATCTAAATATCAAATACATACTAAATAGCATCCGCAGACTTCCACTGTGACAGCAATGAAGTGGTACCATCTGTATTTTTGATGAAGAGTCACATTTTTCCTGCCATTTTGACAACATGCATTTAAGGCCATTTATCATCAGTACTGCTAGGTAATGAGGGCATCCACTGGACCGGAGTTGCATAATTCTGCCATTACTGTCCCATTGTAATAATCTTCTGACCTCTAGCTTTCAGAGCTGATCTTGAATGCTGTGACAAATCTGAACACGTACCCACATTTCTAACACCCGCTCCCCCAAAGAAAAACATAGGGGAGAAGCTCAAGGTCAGCTGAGATAGGAAGTCTGAGGAAAAGGGCTTTCCCCCCCCCAAAGGAGTCTGAAGGTCCCCATTCATAACACAAACTTGGGGTCATGTTTAACCTCGCACCTTGAACGACAAAACTAACTCAGGAGCCTGACATTAAAATAAAAAGCAGAGGACATTTGTGAAATATCAGTTTTAAAACTTTTCCTTTTAAAGCAACAAAACAAGGCAGGTGATTTCAAATTCTACGGGACAAAAAAGGAAAATTCTAAAATAATACATCAGTTTATTACGTTTAAATTACACCAAATTACAAACAATTTTTTGGGAAACTTAGTAGCAAATGTTCTCCTCTCTTTTCCACTCTATGTAGACAGTAGGTCTATTATGCTTTTTCCTTCAGTGCCCCAAAGAACCACTACAACACTCGACAACCTCATGTAGTGCTGTCGCCTATTCACGAGCACCTCCTCCCCTCTCTCCATCATATGGCTGCGTGCATTACACCACTGATAATCCAGAGTGTGTGCATGTGTGTGTCAAGTGCAGCAGTAACTATAATGACCCTGTTAGTTATCTCGATTTGGAGAAGGGAAAAAAATGCAATTAACATCAGCACGTGCACACATAAATTTACCCTTTACAAATACATATTTTATCATTTTTATCATATTGCAAAATAACAATTTATGGAAGAATTACAGTTTTAAATTAGATTATACAGGTTTATCAAAGTGGACTGAAGTGTTTGAGCCTGAATATGCTTCAGTAATAAGAAGTCCCTGAAGATACGGTTAGAGTCTTGTTTTTATTTTTTAACCACTGTTTTAAAAATTCAGCCCATTAATATTAGTATCAGCATTAATAACTAGAATTAACTCTAAACGTCGCCGAGCTTACCCGTCAAACTTATCCGGATTGAACTTGAACTCAGACACAGGGGCTGTGAAGTAAATCTACAAGTAAAGGCAATCCTTCGTCTTCACAATACTACCCTTTCTATAGGAGGGAACCTTGTTGTTTTATGTGTCGTTTTCTTCTCCTATAGCTGCACGACAAAGTGCTGGATTCTAAAGATAAAGGCAATTTTTTTTGGATGGGGGGGGGGAATGTTGAAAGTAGCAAAATAAATGACCTGCTGGTCCCATGGTGTAATTACAGTGGCTGGAAGCATACCAATCTATCAAGAGGAAGAAGGGGGGCTGACACGCTGCAAAGGGGTTAGTCAAAGGAGATAGCCTTTGACTAACTACTGGCCCCGGAACAATCGATACTCTGCAGATATTGCATCCAGGGAGAAAGGAGGGGGAAAGCCCTAAAAACTTCCCAAATGGCTTTTCATTCAGATATTGATCAGCACCCTTTTATCGTGACCTTGCTCCACCAAGGCCATATACTTTCTTAAGGTATATGAAACTCATAAATCTGATAGTTGCTACTGAATCCTGCCTGGCTGTGAGCAGCGAGGCAGGAAGCTAGGGGTGGTGTAATTGTTCTTTCTGGTATCGTGACCTTCTGTCATACTTCCAACTGGCAGTCCCGAACATTTCTAAGATACCGGGAAGTTAGAGAAAAGCAAGGACTTGAAGATAAAGTGATAAAGTGATGAAATTAGAGCGTGACATTGTGTCTGATGTCTGTGTATTTTATTGCAGAAATAGCTACTAAAGTTAGCATGCTAATTACCTTGCCTCGAGCAGTCTGATCTTATGATGCGACCAGAGTGGGTGACTGTAGCAGGCAGAGAAGCAGCAATGCTGCGCTGATAAACTGTATATAAAAGATGGGTCTGAAAAGTGAAATAAATATGGAAGTGCCTTAAACGTGAATACTTTTTCATGGCTAGCAAGGGGAGAGTTCAAAAGCTAGATTCAAGCAGTAAATATTACTTAGCTTTAAAGCGTCACTGGAAAAAAAGTGATGTTCATTGTTTAAATAAATACCTGATCCCCATTTGAGTTGAACCACAGATAAAGCATGCTTTACTGTGTGACTGAAAAGCTGATATCCTATATGGATCCTGGATGTGGCGAGCAAGATCTTCCCCCAAATTCTTCACATTAGTTTCAAAATAAAAGGAAGAAAACTGTGAAAAGGCTCCGATTCAGGCTTTGCAAACCAACATGTGACACCACAATGGCTACTTCCATCTTTTACATACAGCCTGTAGCAGAAATGCCTCTGGTGATGCGTCCCACTGCTGGAAATGCCTTGAAGTTTGAACTTGCAGCCTGCCTTTTATTATGTAGCCAACTGGATAGAAACAGTGTTAATATTTTTTTTCTAAGTTAGCCATTTGTGATAGGACATGAAGGACATGAAGGACATGTTTATTGCTTTTTTTTTTTTTAGCATTCATGGGCTGCACTGCGATTGTATTACCCACACACAACTTCAAGTGAGGTGCAAAGTCAATTGGTGTGTACAGGTGTACCTCTTATTCTCTCTCACCTGCACATTAAATGACATGCTAAGGAAAGCTGTGTCATAGGTGCATATACAGTATGCGGCCAGCTCAGACATGATGTGTAACCGCTACACTACATTTTTAAAAAAAATAAATAAAACAATAATAATAAAAATAATTTAAATGATAATGATTAAAAATACCCATTTCGACCTAACCAATATCCTATTGTTGTCATTTTAAGTGATCTAAGTGTAGTTTTTTGAGCCTCGGTCTATACCGCCTCACTTAACCATGGTAACATATGGACATCATCAGCTGTTAATATGTTTCACCATGACATGTTGTTACTATTCCTTACAGGCCCAGCCACTGTAGTGTATATACAGTAGAGGTAAATGTTATCATTAAGGCTATATTCTAATTCATATCTATGAGCCAGACTGCATGGTAGGGCCTTCGTGGCACGTTATTTTATGTAACTGATGGAACGCATGTCTGTCAAACTTGAACAGCTTCCCCAGAGATTTAAGGAACATCCTTTTTGTCCAAGTGCCAGACGCACGTCGCAGTCAGTGATTAATGAATTGGAGGTTTTTATGTTAAACCCGTTTAAGGACTTGGGTGCTGGAGACCGTCTGTGCGCTACAGAGCGTCTCGTTTACAGAGATGAACATAGCTGAAGGCAGCCTTGTATTGCTTCGCGTAGTATGTTTATGCTATATGTTTATGGCTGTATGAAGGCAGATGGATGACCACAACTCGAGCCCCAACTAATTGGTTTTGAAGGAGTCAGGACCTGGACTAAAGGAAACAACTGTCTCTGCCTCAGACGACATGGAAGCTACGCACCGCTACAGCTGCCAAAGCTCAGTACATTGGGTCATGTTTGTGTTTAGACTCCCGAGTATTTATAAGCAAACCAAAAGGCCATTAGCAGTTAAAAATTAGTAGCTAATTCTACACAAGGAAACGGTTTTTCCCTATATAAATCAACGCAGTCGTATTTTAGGGCTTATCCCATTTTAAATGAAATGTTAAAGCCAACCCGTTTTGGCTTTGGATTTAATAATAAATTTGGATTGCAAAACGTAATCCAACTGGAAATAGTTTTTAAAAATCACTCAATAAAGAATGATCTGTTTATTCTTTATCCAAACACAAAGCAAATCGGGGTGTCTGATAGATACACAGCTATGTACTCGCTCAACATTTAACATTCAGATTTGCAAAATCGATCATCTAAATGGCTCTGTGAAAGGATGGAAGGATGGTGTAGAGAAATGCCACCATCTTGTCTTTGTCTCCATCTAAACTTTTGATCCTCCTGTAACAGATCTCTCTCTCTCTCCAGTGCTTTGTTTCATCCTTCTCCTCATCTCGCTCTCTCTCCCCGTCTTCCTGCCCCTCTCGTGTCACGCATTTCCGAGAGTCAGTGTATTCTAAACTGTTATGCTCTTGTTTCCTATGGTTATAATCTCCAATGACATGCCAGAGTCCCATTTCCTTTTTCAGCCCTGCATCCACAGTACCAGTGCAGCCTTAATGTACAGTGTGTCCATAAAGCGAGCACGCAACGCAGTGCAGACACTGTGCAGACCTCAGCTTTAACACATGCATTACATTCAGTATTATGTATCATAATTGTGATTTAAGTCTGGAATGAAAGCGTACGAGTGGAGATTAATCTGGCTGTCGCAGCTTCTCATGCGGTCGTTTACTGAAATAAACAAATAAATAAAATGTGAACGTGAACGTTCTCACCGTAGTAACAGTAACTATGTGTCATAAGAATTTATTGTAATTCAGAGATTTGTATTCGGCATCTTATTTCAGTGCTTCTCAAGTAGACACTGCCAAAACAAACAAACAAACAAAAAACACTGGTTATTCTGATTTCTCAGTTTTCCATTCTGACAACGTGACAAAAAGCATTCATCACATGTGGTGATTTTTGATTGGGCTACAGGAAATTTTGACCATCATCTGTGCTCAGAAAGTTAGTTAATTCAATCTAAAACTAGTTCGATCTCATTAAATTTAAAAAACAAGCAGCAGAGGTTTGTGGTCGTGAATGAAGGAGGACGACTAAATACTGTGCCTGTGCTCAAACAGCATTAACATAAGACACAATACTACTGCCCATACCATAACAGCTGAAGCAAAGCAAAACTGGAATAAATCCAATCATTTAACAACTGAAGTGGCATGCCAGTGTCTCCACGGCATTTTGTGCGTCTCATGTCATGATGTATCACTGCCTAAAAAGGAGGGAAAAAAGCTTTTCTGGGAATGTTAAGCTCCGGCCTCTTTCCCCTCAACACTGCACTGGTGAAATGACGTAGCACAAGATAAAATAGTAATGCTAATATCAATAGTTTGTCCATTACAGGTCAGCTAACTGTCCACTGGAACAGTTACAAAGCTGTTGGTTTTCGATCTCACAAGGCCGATCAATACGGGGGCATACTGTTTCAATTTTGCCGGCATTGATTTTCTCTATAACACTCCAACCCTAAAGCATTCATCTTTCTGAAGGAAGGAAGATTTGATTTACTGAAGAAAAATTGGAGTGCACATCACAAAGATTTTTTGCCGGGCGGGAGTATGACATGCCAAAAGATGGATGTCCCTTGGCTGGGAAGCCTCTAGCCTAAGGGCGTCCATTAGAGCAGCGGTGCTGCAGAAAATGAGCTGCTTATATGAGGAAGGAGGAGCAGAGGGAGAGGAGTCGGTGCTCAAGGTGTGTGTGTGTGTGTGTGTGTGTGTGTGTGTGTGTGTGTGTGTGTGTGTGTGTGTGTGTGTGTGTGTCTGTCTGTCTGGAGGGGCTCGCTGTAGGTGAGGATTTTTGAAGTAAAGTGGAAATAAAAGGATACCATTGCAAGCTTGCACGTGCAACTTGAATAATGTTTGCATTTGTCTCAGAGAGACTGGTGACATCAATAAACAACTGCTCTGGTTAGAAAAAAAAGTATGCACACTTCTTCTACATCACACAATCTTTTTCCAGCTGCAGCCACCTTCCTTTTACTTTCCCTGCTTCCAGCATCCAGAGTGAATTTCCATGGTACATTAGTCAGCCTATTAGAATGCAATAAAGAGAAGGTATGAGAGGGGAAAAAGAGGAGAGTAGTGTCTGTCCCCAGAGACCGCGAGTTGGCGTTCTCCATCATCTGCCCTCATCTCCCCTCTGTCTGTCGACTTTGTCTAGGTGTCATATACATGAAAGATGATTCCTGACCCAAATAAACACCACAGCAGGCTTGATGCTCGGTGGACCCAAGCTCCAAAAAGGAGGGGAAAAGTGGAGTGAGCAAAAAAAAGAAAAAAAAGAAGGATATCTGACAGTTGTTTCATTTGTGATCATCTTGCTAGCTATTCATTTACTTTTTCCTCTCTTAAAAAGACAGCAGGCTGACATGTTGTACACCTGAGTCTCAAGGTGCTGGGACACAAATGCATGGATGAACAGGTAGTCAACCTATCTGTCTGACCGTGGATCTGTCTGTGTCTTGAAACTAGATGACAGACAAGGGCATAAAAAAAAAGATAGACACCCTTTGTCTGGTGAAAGGATTCCTCCTCGGACACTCAGTGATACAACTGAAGTGGGTGTGAAACTAGAAAGAGCAAAAGGACAAAGAGTGAGGGAAAAGGGGACAAGGAACTACATGTGGTGAAAGACTGACAGAAAGACAGAACTGCAGACAGAGAAGAAGCAGAGGGGAATGGAAAAAGGAAAATCACCTAACACCTCTTTTCTCCAGAGGCCAGGGCGGCTGTAAGCTGGATATTAAGACACAAATTGCATTCAGGCAGGTCACACTGTGTCACAAGATATTAGATGCCTGCCGTGAGGAAACAACAATTCCCATCAGCTTGTGAGAATATTTTCATTTTCAGACCCTTTATTGAATGGAAACTTTGGGGAATACGGTTTTATGGCATGTGAGCAGGCAGCCTACAGTTTTTAACACCCATGCAACAAAAAGGACGCAATCATAGCTGCGTATTGTCTTTGTGTTCCTGGATTTCATTTTCACAGCTGGAAAAGAGGTTGCGGGTTTCACTGGGTGAATCCATCCTCCCCCCTTCCTTATTTACCATCAGGAATGATGCTGCACCACATGCTTTGTGTGTATATATGAAATTAAAAATAAAGAAGAAGAAAATCTTTTATTAGGAAGCCTGCAGGTATACAGGTGTGCAGAAGGGGTTTTTTGTTTGTTTTTCCCACATTCATCGTTTCCTTTTTTCTTTTTTTCAGAGATTTGCAGCACCAGATGTTTCTCCTATGCCCACATACCATCGGCTCTGGTGCGAAGCTGCACCACCTGACCTTCACAGTAATTGACCAAAAATATTGATGTAATGGCACAAGACTGATTGTGATTTATTAAAAGAGCGCTGCACTCCAAGGCTCAGTGCCAATGGCTCCCTGCGCCCATCGGCAGCCATTAGGAAAACCATCAATAGTACAGCGGCATAAAGCAGCGGTAATGGGGGACTTTTCTAGCCAGAGCTCGTAGAACACAATATCCATATTAAATGGCGCAGCCTTGTGTGAGTACACATAGAGACAAACAGAGAGAAAGAGAGAGAGAGCGCGATGGAAGGAGGGGAGAGAGGGAGATTGGATCAAGGCAGGAAAAATATGACAAATAATACACCATAACCTGATGCCGATATGAAACAGAAACAAATAGAAAAGGAAAACAAAGGCAGCGAGAGATAGACTCCTGATCCAACGGCAAACTAACCCTCGCCAGACGAGTCCCTGGAGACTTAGTGCAGCCTAACAAGCGTGAGCCAGCAGCCGTCTCTGGAGCTCGCCATTACACACTACCTGCACAAACAGCCATCATTAGGGAATAGCTGCATTGGACTGTGCTGCCTATTTGGCGAAACAAACACAGAGGATAAGGTTCCCTCTGTTCTTAATGGGAACTGAGCTGTTCAAATGGCTTTCATCTCTCCCCCCGAATCAATGCATCATTCAACCCGCGGCTGACATTTTCACCTTTGCAAATCTAATTTAATCAAAGTCATGAGTACTGGTGGCTGAGATTAAAGATAATGAGATTAAAACCATAATGGCGATTTGAATAATTTTCAAGCCCGACAACTGGATGCAATTGAAGGCATTTCTATGAAATTAAAGTAATAATGTTGCTTCTTGATTCTTACGATTATACGGGCTTATCAAAAAGAAAACATAATGATGAGACAAAAAACATGTTCACGCACACACACACACACTAAATAAAATAATGGATTAATAATGGACTAGCTAAAGCATACTGTGTGAATATAAGCGTGAGGGAGGGGGGAAATAAATAAAAACATTTTTATAATACGTCTAATCTGATCTTATTTGAAAGCGGAGCACAGCTCTGTTTGACACTTTACACAACCACAGTTTTTGTTTTACCTTATGGAAGAGCCGCCCCAGGCTCCATGTTTGTCAGTCAGGATGTTGACTATCTTCTGGATGAGCTGCGTGGCTGTCACATGGTCGCGGTACTTGGCCGCACGGATTAAGTGGTCGCACAGTTTCTCCTCATCACGTTTGTCTGCTGCGTACTGAGCACAGCTAGACTGGAAAAGAGAGGGAAAACAAACACACATACATTAATAACGATGCCCTAGCATAATCTATAAAGTGCACATCGCCAAAACCCCCCAAAACAAAACAAAAATCACACATGCATGTGCCACACATTACACCGTGCTCTTGTGTGTAAATAACACAAACAAAAACCACACAGATATGAGCACAATGGTGTTTTCACATACAGAAACTCTACTCTGAATAGAACCAAATGAAAAGCACAGGGGGTCATTTCTGCCCTCGTGTCATGTTGATTAATAACAGTGGACATGTATTTTCTAATGCCCTCCAGCACACCAAATCACACGATACCTACAATGCACAGGGAGGACATTTTTCTCTGTCTGAATTTGTTATCAGAACGGGCCTTTGAACTCGGCAGCGATGCTGAAACTAAAACACCTTCTGACAATAGGGGCTATAATTTGAAACAGTGTTTGGAGCTTTCGTAACCAATTTTTACAGCGTATTCAGGCTGCAATCGTGACTTACTGTGGCATGCATATTGATGATGAGAAGTCAAAAAACAAAGAAGAAGAAGAACATGGGCTTTGTATTGCATGATTAATCGCATAGTCTGGGTATGATATAGGACTGTTTATTATCGACCACCTTTAGATTAGCGTTAAACTGACTGACTAGTGCAGCAGTCATACAGTAACTATTAAACTCAAAAGCATGGCTGAACAAATACAACAAGCCCTCTCAAAGTTAAGGGTAAAGCGCTTTATAATGGGCCCTCCTCTTCAATTTCAAGCACAACATTTCATATCTGACAGAAAATCTATAGGTATAAATCACAGAGGGGCTTTTCTGTGGGCTGCTTAATTATCAATCTAAGTCTCTTTATGTGGAATTAAAGGGGGCCCTGACCTTCCTAGAACGATGACCTAGTCACTATACTTCATACAGAAAAGGGTGCCTTAAATCTGGGACAATCTGTGAGTCCCCAAATTTTCTACTTAGTTATATGCATTAAGCTCCTTGCAGGTTTCCATCATTTATACAGATAGCAAGTAGCAGGCCTGCAACGAGTCTACTTCTATCTGCTCCTGTGTGAGACATGTAAAGTCTGCAGTACTAATCAGCGGTGCTGGGTTCAAACTCATAACCATAAACAAACACTTCATCACCTGTGTGTTGAGCCTGCCCAAACACCCAAACCCTCCATGCTGTAATGGGCTTTGCTTCTATCCGAAGCCAAAGTCTGTGGGAGAACAGGCCAAGTTCACAGACTCGACCTTAAAATAACAACCAAAATTTTTTTTTAAAAAAAAAGCTCAGCATGTAAGTAGCGCCATTAAAACCCAAACTTTGGTTTGCTTCTAAGTGGAAAAGACAAGTCACAGTTAATTCCAGGGGTCATACCGTTGATGTGAAGTCAGAGAATATGCCGGGGTATTATGAAGGACTTATTATGTTATGCTATTATGAAGGTTGGAGCGAATAAGTAAATCTCCCTGCTGGCACCACCTTGCTTTCCCTCGCATACAGGTCGCACTGACAGGATAGAGGACAGAAACTGAAGAGAGGCATTCAGAGGCATTTTAAAAACAGACTGTTCTTTCATTCCTTTCAAGGAATGCCAAAGAAACATAAGAAATAAATTAAAACTTTGTTTCCACTTTAGTTCATATCATGCCTCTTTGTGAGCCACTAAAGCAGTCAGTGTGATTATTTTTGATAAGAAAACACACTTTAAAAAAAAGAGAGAGGGAGACGAGGACATCCGAGTTAAAAATGCTCAGCTGGGGTTGAAATATGGGAGACTCTTCTCCGTTTGCCTGCTACTCAGACAGCCACCAGGGCACAACTTGCTGCCAGTGAGAGCGTTATGACTTGCGACATTGTAATCATGGGCAGCACCTTCCATTACACGGCCTGGCTGACAGGGTCGGGCCAACGTGGGTGCTGGCTCTGCCGGAGGGAGACAGCTTGGTTGAAGACGAAATGATAATGGCTGGCATTAATCGAGTCAATTACGCTGAGTCGTGTCTCCCGCAATTCATCTACAGTTCAAATAAATAACTAGGGATGTGCGTTGGAGTTTTGGGGAAGGAAATGGCCTAGCCAGACGTGACTGGAGGGTGAAAAGAACAACAATCATCTCTAAAAATCACACAATGGTGGAAAATAAGCAAGACGCACCTGCAGAGATGAAGCGTGAGAAAGAAAAAACAAAACAAAATCACATGAATTTTAATCACAGCGGAAGCCGAGTTTATAACGAGAGAAAAACAAACACGCAAGCTTTCTGTGGCTGCTAAATGTTACCGAGGCTGCCAACAGATTGTGTTTGTGCCGTGTTGACTACAAATAATAAGCGGAGGTGGGGGGGGTGTTAGAAAACGAGGAGTAGACTTTCACATCTACACAGCAGCGTTGTACTAGTGTCAGCTTTATCTAAATGCTGTAGTTGTTAGATGATGCCTTGGCTCCCCTCCTTCTCTCCCTCTGTGGGTTGAGAGGGTTAACCAGTATAATAGGCCGGAGAATGGAGGCTCATTACAAGATATCAGCCCTATGTTTATCAATTAGAGTGACAGAGAAAGGTCTAGTGGTGTTGCCGTGCCACGGCGAGCCTTCAACACGCCGTCTGACAAAGCCAGGGTCTCGAGGTTCTGACGGAGAACAGGAGGAAGGAACAAAACCAGCAGAGATATTATTAAAGCGCTTGATTTGCAATCTCTTGACATTGGTGGCACGTCAGGGATACAAGTGCGCCAAGGCTGGGCCTATTGCTCTACGAGATTCTCCAATTTCTCACATCCGTCGACAAGCACTCCCAGAGGGTTTCATTTACGAACGGGCAGAGAAACTGTCCAGAGGAAGGCGAGACATCAGGCTTGTCCTTGTCTGGCATCAGAGAATGCAAATATACTACAAATAAATTCCTCCTGGAACACAATGGAGGTCTAGTGAGACAAGGGGATGAAATGAGAAAGGAGGGAGGGAGGGAGGGGGGCGGTTGCTAAACAAAAGTAGATGGCGAATCGGTCCACCACCACCACCAATTGGTTGCAGAGAGATTCTCTTGCACTTGATCTCTTGCCCTCGAGTTTTCAAATTGCAACATAAAATGTCACCAGGGGAATTCAGACAATAGGCAGGGGAAGAAACGAGTGAAAGGACGAGGAGGGGGAGAAAAATGAGGGCTTAAAAGTACAATGGCGAACAAAAGTCACCAAATGACAATGCCTGACAGCCACTTCAATTCTGAAATGATGCTCCTGTCATGCTGTGCTCCCAAGTATTGATTTTTTTGCTTCTTCTCTTGGAGCGCCAGAGGGAGAGAAAAAAAATAATCTAATCCAGTCGAAACAGATCCCTGCTACTGGCATCAGCCCACTGCTATAGCCACCATCAAGGTTAACGCAGGCACAACACTTATCAAAGTATCTCTCTCCTCCTTTCTCCTCCCCCGGCTCCTCCCCTCACACTGATCTTTAATGGACTGGTCACCATGCTTGGCTGGCAGCCTCTTCATCTTTTCTTACCCAGAAACCACTTGTCTCTGCAAAAACCTCGCCCTCCTTTTGCCACATCAGTCTGCACGGCTGCCATCTCCTTGCGCGATAACTCCGGCACAGCTTCAAGGTCGTGCCACGTGAAAAATCATTCGTGTTAAAATGTCATCTGGAGATGAAAAATAGTCAAATGAAGGCAGGACGCAACCGGATGAAAAATTTGGTTGCACCTCTCCTGAATTTGCTGTTGCCCAGAAGTCAGGAAGGCAAGGTTTTAGTGGCACGGTGCTCAAGCTGCATGCAAAAGCAAATCTCCACCAAAAAAACATAAATAAAAAAAAAAAAAAAAAAAAAAGAATTAAAGCAGCAAACAGACTCATTGTGAATAAAAACATCTAAAAAGCATACAGCAGTGACAGCAATGTGCTTTTATCCAGCATTACAAGCTCACCTTCAGCCATTAATAGGAACAAAAATATATATATAAATATCAGGAGAACATTCCTCCAGTGACTAAAGGGATGGTGTCGGAGTGAAACAAAGGAAAATGTGGAGTAAAGTCATATTTCGGGGTGAGGTGGTCAGTAATAATGATGGGAGCTGCGGAGGAGGTACCTGGGGACTTCATTATGTTGACAAGACAGCAGGACTGAGACTACTGTTCTCCTCTCTGTAACCCACTTCTCCTTTTCCATTTCTTGGCGTCTTAAGTGAAACAGTCAATGCTGTGCTGTGCTGTGCTGTGCTGTGCGTGTGTGTGTGTGTGTGTGTGTGTGTGTGTGTGTGTAGGACCAGAAGAAACACTAAAGTTTGTCAAGGTGTTGCGTGTTTTGACAATAACGTGATTATATGTTAGGAGCCTGCTGTCCAGGCTGGAGAGCTAGGTGCAGTTTCTCACTTTTCTTTTTAAAAATGTGCCCCTGTTCTCATGGTGGTGCGATACTATCGCACAAAGACACTTGTTTTGTTTTATTGGGTCCCCCCCCTCATTCTCTTTATAACAGATTTGCCTGTAATGAGACGCTCGGTAAACCAGCCCTGCTGACATACTACATTACAGCAGCGACAACTACATGACAGCAGGCTACAGTTGGTGGCAGCTATCAGTTTGAGTGCTGCGAATGTGGTGGTGAAAACAGCCTTTGGGAGTTACGGTTTCTGACTTTTTCCCCTGCGTGTGTGGTGGAGTATCCCCCACTCCCCACAGTGACGATTTATTAGGTATATGAGAAATAGAAAAATAAGGAAACTGCATTAGCACTCACTCTCGCCGGGCATTACTTGTATCACTCATAAGAAAACAGTAAAGTATTTTGCTCATTTTGTTTTGTTTGTACTTCTTAAATTTACTTCTAGAAATTTGCATTTCAGTAAAAACTAGAGCAAAGTGGCTTTTGTTATTTCTCCTGTTGAAGCCCATTTTAATAGACTTGACATAATTGTGTGTATAATTATTTTATTACTTTTTATTCATGTGGAAACGGAACATAAGTAATTATTTAGTAAAATTATTTTAAATGAGTAATGAAAAATATCAAGGGGGGAAAGTTTTTGATCACAGGTTGGTTTTGCTTCTCAAACAAAATACATACTTATTCATGAAGATGGCACATGTATTCAAATTGTTATGCCATTTAATTAATATATAACCTCACATTATATATAGCTCATTATTATCTCTTAGACATTCAGATCAATCTATTGGCCTTGAAAGGGAGGTCAAAGGTCAAATATGACATACTTTATATCTTTATGTGTTACTTTCTATAAGTTGGCAATAAACACCACTATAGTAAGAATAATAGTTTCTACATTTTAAGGCTTTTTTGTCCATTTTCAACCAAAGAATTATTAAATGAACATTACAGACCTTGGTGAACGCGAGCCAAATTTTAATGGATTGTTAAGTCCGCTGACTCCAGTCTACATCTCTACAAAGTTTTTATCAGAATTCATTCAAAACCTTTCTGTTTACAGACAGAATGTCTCACATGCGAAAACTACCAAAAATATAACCACCTCAGCAGAGGTAGTAATAATCTAGGTTTGGCTTGATTTATTTCTTCTATCTTTTCAGATAACTAGCACCAGACAGGTATTGCAGACAAGTTTGTTCATTAGTTCATCAAGTAACCTCAAATTAAAAGTAAAGAATGACACAAAATCACCAGTTATGACAGCTAAGATTGTCTGAACAGTAAATCTGTTGACAGCTAACGTCAAGAGACATCGTTTAAGATACAGTCTTGAAACTTTGCAGGTGCTTGGTTGGAAAGTCAGGGTCAAGTTTATTCTCCATTGATGGAGAAAACCAGCCATGCTGACATGACTCCCTCAACAAGGTTGTCTCTAAATAAAGAAGTTATAATTCTCATGCACTATAGAGTGGGAGAAAGACTTCTGCTAAAGCATTGCAATAGCCTTGCAAGAAAATTATATTGGCAGTCAATAAAATTTAGAGAAAGCAGAGATATCATTTCACTGTAAAATATTATTCCGGTCACAGATATTAAATCACTGGAGTGTAAAAGAAAACATAATTCATCAGACCAAGTCACATTTTTCCATTGCTATGTGGTCCAGTTCTGATGCTAACGTGCCCAATGTGGGGCTTTCTGTGTTGGACAGGGGTCAGCACGAGCACTGACTGGTCTCCTGCTATGCAGCCCCATAAACAAGAACCTGATGCACTGTGATTTCTGACATCTGTCTGTCAGAACCAGCATCAACTTCCTCTTCAATTTGAGACACAGTAGCTCGTATGCTGGATCAAACCACACAGGCATCCTTCGCTCCCCACATGGATCAATCAGCCTTGGCTGCCCATGACCCTGTCAGTGGTTCCTCACCATTTCTTCCTTGGACCACTTTTGACAGATAATGACTGGTGCAGACTGGGAACACCCGACAAGAGCTGGAGTTTTAGCTATCACAGTTCGACCCTTGTGATGGTCAAACCCACAATTTTGTGCATATTGCCTGTTTTTAACATATCAGCACTGAAGACAAATGTTCACTTGCTTCCTAATATATATCTTACCCACCAGATAACCAGTGTCATTTACTTCACATGTTAGTTATATTAATGTTATGCCTGATCGGTGTATACTACATTAAAAAAAATTAACCTCGGTGATTCAGACTATTTTAACAGATGTTATCTGTAAAATGCATCCTTAGCCAGAGTTTCTCTGAGATGCTCAGCACAGTCTGACAGTTTGTGGTAAACGCTCATCCACAGACTACAGGTTTATGATAACAGAACATAATGAGCATCAGTTCAATGTTAATGTCATTAACATGGAGAGAAGGGCCAGATCGTTTTACAAGCTCAGCAGAGGGAAGACAGTGACACCAAGCACTAATTAGGCGCTATCGTCTGGCTTTCACTGGATCTCTCAAACAGTAAAATCAATTACTCCAGAGAGCAGCAGAGGATGAATCAAGAGGCTATATGTGGGGAAAAGGCAAGAAGCAAGAAGGAAGAGTAAGAATAGAAATGACTTGGGTGTTGCTCACTCTTCCCTATCTGAGCCTTCTTATCTGCCCTTCTGCCCCTGAGCCCACCACATTTCATCCCTAATGAACAGCCCCATAAAAAGAGGGAGTTCGATTTCTCGCTCTCCTTCTTTCCATCTCTCGGGCTTCCTCTCCTCCCAGCTCCCGTGGAAGATATCGGAGTCTATCATTTGCTGTGCTGGGCGGCAGCATCCGATCTGCAGATCTCCTTCACATTAAGGATCCTATTAGATAGAGAACCCTAAAAGGTAATTGGATTTCCCCCCTAGTTATCTTCATCTCTGTTTCACCCTAAGCCCGCTGTAATAACTTACTCTCAGGGCCAAAGATAACTCAATTCTGTCCCACAGAGAGCCAGAGAGAGTGTGAGTGAGAAAGAAAGAGAGGGACAGTGAGAGAGAAAAAGCATATGTTACGTCTCTGAGGCAAACGGGTATCTAAATCAAAACGCTCCTCTATCACTGCCTTCTCAACGATATGCAATCTGACAAGGAGTAAACATAAATTTGTGTTTTTATGGATCGAATTAATCTCATTGCTGGTGCCTTGGTTGAGATTTGCTGCTGCTGTTTAAAACAGAATTTCTCAGATGTAGCAGAGGATGGGGAGGGAATTGCTCTCTTTTTTTTCCCCCTTCAGAAAACCTTATTTTGATACCTCAAATGACGCGCTGTGGGGGCCCATTTGGAGGTTTATTTCCTCACAAAACAATAACCAATCTGAAGTGTCACTGCAACACAATGCAGAGAAACAACCCTTTAAAAATCTGGGACATAACTGAAAATTATTTCACAACCCCCCCCAAAAGGGTGGGGGTGGAGGGCCTTTCATTGGCCTGTTATTTTTATTGTGGCAGTGCAAAATGAAACCATTGGCTCCAGCAGGCTCAAGTAGAGCTTGTATAGAGGCAAAAATCAATACAGCAATATCAGAGCAAGACTTATCAGGGTTCGCTTCTTCTCAGAGGTCACCGTGGAGCAACTGCATTTAAGTGGGGAATTCAATTGTGAAGCATAGTTTGGGACAAGCTTTGCTGGGTATCTGATTAAGGACAGCTGGGAGGTTGCAAGGGAAGGTAAAGTTACAAATGACAACCCCAAAACACAGCTAGCTTTGCAGAGGGACCTACGTTTTCTTTGTTGCACGTAATATGGAAACAAAATCTATGAAAGTGAATGCTGACAAACCCACAATGCCCTAAAATGCAGAAAGAATTCAGTCTCCATACACGTAGCTACCCCTCACAGAAGCGTCTTGATAAACTCTGTCATAAAATCCATCATAGACTATTTAGTTTGTGTAGGTAACTACACAAATGACTTTATATTTATTAAGGCTTGAACTCAGTTCAACTGTTTATTCTTGCAATACTCCCTATTTCAGTACACATTTTAAAGGTTTTCAAAGCCCAGAAGCCTCAGCGGGAAGAGATGTAGAAATACAGAAAGAGAAAATAACAAGAAAACACAGCAAAAAAAAAAAAAGAAAAAAAAAAAGAAAGAAAGATATTAGATTTGCAGACCCGAGGACAGCAAGTCTGTTCTTTGCTCAACATGCCAGGCTAGCAATCAGGACCTGTATGCTGGAGAAATGTAGAAGGGATAGGACATGGTTACAATAAGAGTACGTGGCCCACGGCCACAGCAGAAGGCTGAGGCAGCGCAGGATCATTTGGGGCCATCGTGTGCAAACTGACTGCCTGGTCTGTCGATCGGCCAGTCTAGCAACCTACTGTAAGATGCTTTTACTTGCCAAATGCCCAAACCTGCATAGACTGGAATAAAAACAAAAACTGCCGGTATTACCCTTGCAGAACTTAATCATACTCTAAGAGTCAGTGCTGATGATGATAAGGTCAAATCATGTCAAACAATACTGTGCAAATGACTGACACTTGGCACTGTATGAGCAGTACGGGTTCAGCCGAATAACATGACAATCACACAGGAAAGCAGTCTAGCCTGTGATTGCCATGTTTTGCTCTCTTCACTGTATAAATGCTCAAGTGCACGTGCTGTGCCTCCGCCCCTGTGATTGACTTTCTGCAGTCTTAAGGGATTCTACTTTACCCAAATGTAAGAAAGACCCTTCCTTGAACCTTAAAAAAAAAAAAAAAAAAAAGAAAGCATCACATTTTACTGCCAAGTGGGGGCCAAGGCTTACACACAGTGAGCCCTTCAGGCCAGCACCTCTCAGGTCTGTCTGCAGCTTTTAGTGCTGGCAGGTTCCTGAGAAATGATGGTGGGAGGGATGGAAGAGAGGGGAGGATGCCATATTCCTGTCATTGGCAAAATACACCCCCAGTGGGAGTATAATGGACAGGATCTCAGCAGGACAGGAAATGATTTTGGTGAGATCTAGAAAGAAGAGTCGGGGGAGTGAAGTGGAGTTGGACTCGCGAAGGGGCAGCGAGAGGTGCCTACGGGTCAGGACAGAGTTGGCCCGGCGGCTACATGTGAATGGCAACGTTTGTCCTGAGAGCTAGAAGGAGGAATAGGAGAAGTTAAGACACAGAGGCAAGTCCACCGTTACACTGAGATGTACAGGGATAAATTAACACTAAGCTGGGGCTAGCCAAACTGTATGTGCAAAGCAGTTAACACGCGCCTGAAACTACATCTGTATGTGTCTCTATGTTCCCAATTAGCCAGGGTTATGTTTGAAAAGTAAACATTTGTCTTCTAGATTTACTGTGACAGATTCTACAACTTTATGGTTTAAAGTAGCCACTGGATCAGCACCTTTCCCACCACTTTTACCGCTTGTTTGTTTTTATTCAACATATACACAGTCAGAGCATACCAATAACAAGTCAAGAATTCTTATCAAAGCAGTCAAAGCTGCTGAAATGGATAAAGTTGCCATGGGTCACACAGGGGGAAAGCCAGACTGATTTTGCAAACATCCTTCGTCCTTATTAAAATATAATTAATGATATATTTTTGATTCCAATTCACTGAAAAAGCTGTCCTTGCATCTTTAAGATAAATTGTGGCAAACGATTTTAGTGTCTATGAAAACTTCCTGCGCCAGGCTGGTGAAAATCACAGTTTATATACATTTTCGTATTTTTTTTTTTAATACTTTTTTTCTTCCGTAATAAAAATATTTTCAATGGGCATTTTGTGTTCATGCTTGTGTGTTTGCCTAAACTGCGCAGCATCTTACCTCAAATTCTGCATGTTTATGAATGTCTTCGGCCCTCTGTCGGCTGAGGATGAATTCAGCTTCGTTAGCCACACGAACCAGGTGGTCCTTCATGGTGTGACTCAGAAGCCTGAGGGCAGATGGGAGAGTGGCCATCAGTACACTGCAATACTGTGTAAGATTTATTCCTTCATTAACATAACAGCTTATAAGTCATTTAGCCTCAGACGCTTCGAAATTTCACAAAATCGAGAGCATCACTGTATTTAAAGCTTGTTTAAACCTACAGATAAACCCGCCATGTAATATCCATGAAATATTGAAAAGGAACCGTGCGAAATAAGCAGAAAATCTAATTTGAAAACCAACCCAAAGCACATTTGTCTTCTACCTGGGGTGCAGGTGTTAATTGATCTGTTAATGATATGCATCTGACAAGAGGGAGGATCTCTGCTTGTGTTGCTACATATGTAGTCTACCTCCTTCTTCTTATCAGTGTTGATGAAACATGCATGTTATGTGTGTGCGCGGGTCACAGAAACCTCTCCGCAGCCCCACAGGTCAGGACTGTGCAAAGTGGAACAATAACAGACCGGTGGACAGAGAGGAGAGGTGGGGGCAGGCTGGGACTGGCAGCGGGATGGCTGTAACCTAAGCCTCCAGTTTCAGCACAGTGCAGCAGGGGAGCGGAGGCACTGGGGCCTCTGCAACCTCCGAGTCCTTATTCCGGCCCCACTATCAATAACCTAACCACTGGCCCTTCTTTATACCGCACCAAGTTAATGATTGCACATGTGGTCAAATCCTGTTAAAATAGGGTTGTAAAATTCAATCATATTAAGCACGTGCCACTTTAGAAGAACTTTTAAAATCTTGTTGGAAAGAAAATTCGGGAAAAAAGCAGTTTGGATGGACTGGTCATACCTGCATACCAGAAAATCCAGCAGAGCTGCACCAAATTATTTTCTTTACTGACAGAAAATGGTGTAAATCTTATAGGCAACTAGAATTAGGGGCTAACAAGTCAGGTTTTTACAGAAAAAAGATACATTTACTTACATTAACTGTTGTAAGTAGTGAAAACCAAACAATATACATCTCCATCTCATATAGTAACTGTACTTTTCAGGGTGTGAGCTGTATTATATATTAACCATGTCCAACTTCTGGGTGTTTTACATGAAAGGAGATACAAACTACACTGTAAGTAATTGACAGCTGAATAATAGAAAATCCATCATGTACATTGACATAATGAATATTAATTAATTATGCAAAAAAATTAGGATGTTAAAAGGAAAGATTAATCCACATCATAATATAGCCCGATCCCTGAAAAGTACAGCATACTCACAACGTAGGATGGTTTTCCACTTCTGAATCTATTTTCCCAAAGAAAAGTGTCACATACTTAAAACTTGGATGGATGGATACATAGATAACGTATTAAGAATATCAAGTATATTAAGCTTAAAATTATTATATGTCACAAACGCCAAAGTTGTTAATAGCTGAAGTACTTTTTGGGTTGACTGCGATTTGAGTGTATTTCTTATTTGTTTATCCTCCTATGAGTCTGTAATAAATAAAGATTGATTGAAAAATTATATTATATATTACATGTATCATAACAGCAAAGTCTGGAAAGTAATTTTCTAACACTTTCTTAGACAAACACGTCAAATGATAACATTGCTATCTCATTTGTGTTACTTGGGATTACCCTCTGCCAATTCTAAAAGCTGAGGATCAATAATAGAAAGTGTTGCTCTACCAACCTGAAACTGAGTGTGAATACTACAAAGGAGCCAGAGTAAGAAGGGTGACCTCTTATTAGCAAAATGAAGCTTCATATGTGGGAATAATTGAAAAACAGAGATGGTAGCCGACAGATAAAGGCTCAGGCAGAAAGGCCCGAGTGGCAAATTAAGAGCGATTTCCCAAGTGTTGCAGAGGAACCAGCACTCAGAGCTCCTATCACCTTCTACCTAAACCCTCTTTCTCTCCCCAAGTCCCACTGGGATAAGCAGGTATTGAATGGAGCCTTGAACGCAGCGGTCCTCCATCCTCACTCCCCTAAGTCCCTCTGCGCTTTTCAACCATTGATTGTTGTCTTGAACAGCCACCATATTGCACGGGCCTTGAGGATCTCGGGTGCCCGAGTGGAGGAGGGGTACGATGCGATCCGAGGAAGGTGAAATTGGAAAGTGGCTGATGAATGGAGGTTGGAGAGATAATTTAGTGCTGCTGCAAGAAGAGAGGCAGGTCGGAGTTACCTACCTGCCTTCGTTTACCAGCTCGATAAAGGCTAAGCCGGCATTCTTCTGGATGGAGTTCTGCCATTCCTGCAACACAAACACCAACATGTTACTGATGCAACTTTTTACAATCGTACAGAACTCTGTTGCTATACATTAGCAGCAGCAAGAGGCAAAAATGATACGTTTACAAGATAAGTGAGTTTTTCTTAGTCTGGGTCAAAGTGAATTTAGTTTGAACAAAAACAGTAGCTCCATGTAAAGCTTTTAATCCCTCTGACTTAGCTACTTCTTTACAGGCCCCTAATATCACATAAAACATGATCCAAAAAGGATTAAGAATTGCTTGGATTAGCGCCGGCTGCATAATATGCGAGCCCACCATTGCGCAGCAGTGAAAGAGCCGTGTTGAGAGTGCATTTATCACAAGTAAATACACACATTTCTTCCTCTCTTTGACTAGCGTTATGGTTCGAGGTGTCAGTCTAAACAATCCAACCGCAGCCGTGTGCGCCTTATATCCTCAACTTCGAAGGGACAACGAGAGAAGGGAAACTCGGCCGGTCATCGTCTCTCATGTTCTGTTCCACATTTCAACACCTTCAACGCAACCGTCAAAAGAATAATAAAGCAACAAGGTCACGGGGGGCTGTCTGAAGCTCACAGCGTTTCCCCCCCCTTCTTCCTCTCAGGGGAGCTGGAGAAAAATGCACAAAAAAAATTCTCAGGTTGGAGACCTAAACCACCAAACTACTCTTACAAAAATCATTATTCAAAGCTTGGACTTCTTTTTTTCTTTGCATTCTTAATATTTTTGTTAACCAACATTAAAACTTGCCATCAGTTGACAAATGTTTAACAGTTACTACTGTGAGAATAACTGTGATCCACAATTTATTCAGACTTGGAGACACTTTTATTCCAAAGTAATCAAAACCACTAATTTTTATCATTTCCATTTAATCGTTTCACAGAGACACAGAACAGCTATGAAGTGAAAAACTTGCGTATAAGCCTAAACTCGGCTGTCATCATCTCTGGAGCTGATAGAGGAAATCGTGTGTTTACACAGAGACTAGCTTTTCAGTAACCCTTAGAGAGCCCGCAGGGACGTGAATATCAGCGCTGCGAGGAGGAAGGAAAGATCAGTTTACGAGAATTTCTAATACACATCCACACATATCTGTGGGTGCGTCGAGATTTTCTCACCTGTGCAATTTTTAAGCACAAGCCCATCAAAACTAATCACATGCCAGTCAAGAGTACCGTTCTTCTGAAACGCCTGTGCACCATCACTCTGTGCCCAAGTGCACGTCATATACAAAACAACCTTACACTTAACCTCAGTTCATAACTGCTTTTTGTCCTGCAGGACCATATTGGCATTGACCGTGTTTACAATACATTCCAAATACAAGAGGGCACAGAGGGAATACGAGTCTGGGCGAGGGAGTGGAAACAGCATTTCTGGGAGAGGGTTTTGTGGCTGAGGACTGCTTTGGAGGAAGCATGTCAGAGTAGCCTTGGGGCCTTCTAGCTGAAGCATTGACTGTAGTTGAAGGACATTAACCATGAGTGTTAGCCTGTGGCTGTGTGGATATTCTAAACTGATCCAGACTGTGCGAGCTGGATTTCAAATAAACACCACAGGAAGCAGGGCTGTAAATAGAGTCGTGCTCTGGAGAACCAGAAAAGCGGTGACATAAAATTTCCTTTATGCCTTTAAAGCCTTAAAGATTTTGATGCCAGACTCTAGAAAGTAAAAGATTATCCTGAAGTAATAAAGATTGGATCTGAATCTGTGGCCGGGATAAGCTCTGCGTCTAAATTAGGCTCGATGAAAAGCGTAGAGACCATTGGCATTTTGGGGGACATGGACAAAGGTGATAGCAAGACTAATGGTGTCATTATGGGCAAGAAATGGCTCCTCTAGTTGAATTAAAAAAGCAGTGACCCTGATCTGAGGGACATCTCCCAGTGACAAAAAGGAAACAGGGACAGGTCAGTGATAGAATATTGGATATTGGCTGCCCTGGTCAGCAGTGTCGCAGCTTTTATGGCTGCGATAGAGGCCGTGACCACATCGCTCCTGTTGAGAGGATACAAGCAGCCATTTGTGACCTCTCACCTTTAACCTGACCTCCTAACAGATGATAGGACGCGCAAGAGAGGCAGCCGATCTTTGATCCCGACTTTAAAGCGATCGAAAGAGAGAGATCGTGCACACGTTTAATGCACTTTACCGGCATTTATGTTTTGCTATGCATGAATCTGTTCATGAAAATGCCTAATGTCTAAATCTCAAGTCAATAAGACAGCTCTGTTTGCTCTGCGTTCCATGATGATGGCATTGAGTCTAAACACACATGCCATGCACTTCCGTCATTACAGCTGATTATCCATAATCAACTTCTAAATATACCACTACCACTGGTGAGAAAACACAGACCTCCTGAGCAAAATCGCCTTTCAAACATCAGACTCGCCACAACACAAGGAAAACATTTTCCAACACCGAAGAAAGAACCGTCTCGGCTCTGTCGAAATAATAAATAAGTCAGTTGTGCTTTTCGGTGGCATCACTCATAATCACAAGTATTTGTTGATCTGAAAGGCTCGGGGAATACAACTTTAGATGAGACGGCAAGAGCATAAATCTGCATGTCATAAGTGGCAGAGCAGCAGAAGCTAAATTAAAGAGGCTAAAAGCTACTGATTTTTCCTCTCCCCCCTTTTACTCAAACGCCTCACTGTTTAATGTCTTTTTTTGCCACATTAACTGAACAGTGAGAGAAAAAAGTCAACCGATGCAAATAAAATGCACGCATTCAAAGAAAAAAAACCAAAAAAAAACCAAAAACGTTTTGATCACTGGCATGCCGCTTGCAGGTGGCGGCAGCCAACTTTGTCACTCTGATTTGGACATTTGTGCGAAAAAAAAAAAAAGAAAAAAAAAAAGAGGGGTGGGGGAGAGACAAGGAAACAAACTGAGATCTAAATGTTTATGAGAAGTGACCTGATGTTAACAATGACCAAAAGAAAGAGCCTGTGGATGCAGAAGTTAAAGCAAAAGAAAAAAGAAAAAAAGGCTCTAAAAATATACTGCTCTTTAACCTGATTAATACGGAAGCTCGGTAGTTTGTTATTAATGCTGCGTCTGCTGCGCTTGTGTGTATGAATAACTTAACACTGGTGTACATTTTCAACAATCCACATCTGCATGTTCAGATGCTATCTGCTTAAAGAAAAACAGACACTCGTGTTGGTGTTTGCGTGATCAAATTCACAACCCAAGGAATATTTACTGATGTCCAAATATTTATACTGCTCGGTCTCCGAGAGCTTCATGGGATCACACTGTCATGGCTATACTAACACAGAGTGAGAAAGCTAAGCCTAAAGCCCCCATACCCCAAACAGACAAATCAAAACATATGTTACAACCACTTGAACTCTGCACGAAAAGTAAATGTAAGGGGAATACATAAATATATACAGAGCATTTTATAAGCCAGTGGTATGTTATTTAAAAACTGACTTTTTCCTCTTTTTTCTTTTAAACTTATTCTGTAATATGATATGCAGTTCAGCTGGTGGATTTTAATGGTGTGAGGAGAAAAGGAATATTTAAAAACACCATATGCAGCCGTTTCAGGTCCAAATCAAACACATGTTGAAATGAAATCATCACCTCGTCCAAATGTAATTTTTATGACATTTCAGTGCAGTAACGCACAACATTTGTATAAATTTTCCAGAAAACAAAACATTAAAAAAGTTTTTTTCTAACTGACAATTTTGAGCAATCATTACAGGTTTATTCTTAACTACACTGACTGAAAAAGGGTTGTTTTTTATTCCCCAAAATGCTGGCTCCAAGCTGCTCTAACTGCAGCATGATCTAGGAGAAAATGAACAAAATGGCAATTCTTGGGCCTTTTATATGCCCCACTTCTTCTGAGGAAGCTCTGCGGTGTTGCAGGAAATGTTTTGTGGGATAGTACAGTAGCAGTTCACGGCCCATTGCACAAGGACTGCAGGATCAACCGGGACTGGCAATGGCAAACCAAGGACCGAAAAAGACACACATAAACAAAACACTGTTCCCCAAACAAACTTTGTTTCTGCACCACTAATTATTCAGGAAGCTAAATGCACAAAATAAATGGTAAATAAAGCTATAAAAAGAACTTTGTACGCACAAGGCGATTTGTGCGATCTCTAAGTTAAGGATTTGGGAATAACACAAGGTAAAGATTCCCACTTTAAAGCTAAATCATGCCAAATATTTGAACCTCTCCCGTCCCAGATCATAAACGAGGGCGAGTGAATTCCTACTGAAAATGTGCGCGAAGACGACGGGTCGTGATTTTAACAACCGGTTAGCTGAGAGAGGATAGCGAGGGGAAAAACAGAAGCGCATTCCAAGGTCTTATAACAAGGGACCTGACAGGTAAGAAAACACTGCATTAGGAGTGCCTGTCGGGAGGGGAGGGAAATTCATTTATATGAAAGAAAATTATGTTGCGTATAGATAACCGGCCATTCGTGCGACTTGAAGCCCAGTTCACAGTAAAATCCGCCTGGGAGCCAAATTAAAAGCCACTCAATATTTTTAGGAGTCTCCTGTCTGATTTTCTCCTCTCAGCTAGACTTCACTTCCTGTCAGGAAGCCCTCCTTGACCCTAAGCTCCTCCAACACAACGCACCCCGCTGCCCCCTTTGCGGCTGCATAGTTGGCAACGATGGGGAGTCTGCAGGATTAAGTGCCAGTTGGCGTTACTGTGTTTTCTCTAAGCCTCAAAGGTCGGTGAAACTTTCAAAGAATATGCAGCATGATATTGTCCTATGAACTAGAGAGCAATGGCAGGGACAGTGAGCCTCGTGGCACAGCTGTAAAGGGGCACTGGAGCAAAGCGTGGAGCGAGGGCCAGCAGAGAGGGAGGGAAAAAAATAACACTTTGATTTTCACTGATCTTGAACCTTGCGTGCCTCTTTAACAGCACGATGGGGTGCGGGTCTGACTGTGCCGAAAAATGATGGAGAAAGTATTTTTTTGTCCCTTGGTTTCATCACATTCCTCACTTTTCTCTCAGCTCCCCAAGTGGTTCATTCAACACGGCCTGCGTTTGATCCATCGCTTATGGGAGAGAAGAAGAAACAATGTTCACTGACAGAAATAAATGACTATTTGAGCAACTCAAACATGGGACCGGCTTTCACAAGCGTAACTTTTAAAACAAACCTGTTACATAAAATATAAAGTGGACAAAAGTAACCGTCAAGGCTTCAACTTCCCCGTTCCCTCGTTTCTCACATTATGCTATTGATTTTCATGAGCGTACACTCCCGAACTGTTCCCCGACTCCGTGGGTTTAAACTTCTGCGCCCAAGTAGCTCTCCACTTCTAACCTGGAGGTCAGAGGGTCAGAGGTCAGGAGCAGCCAAGTGTTTGGGGAAGTCAATGTCTTTCTCCCTGCAGACTGAAGGAGAGGTGCCCATCTGTTAAACAGGTTAACTTTGGTGAGACGGACTGGGAACATATGATGATGCACAGTCATTGGATTAGCGGGTTAACACCGATGTTATTGAATTACAATTTAAGGATTATCTGCATCAGCGGCCACGACGAAACGCTTTACTTAAATCAGAGATTGACAGGCGTCCGAGAAGTGTCAATCGGGACCAAAGTAGTGGATCAAATAACAAGAGTATAGAGGTGGTGGCTGCTAGCATGGCTAACCATATATATCACAGATATATAGCTTTTGAAAGAATTTTGGATTCAGGAAATGGGACTTACAAAATCTAAAATCCATCATACGGGACATTTTTCAGTGTGTTTTTTCTTTTTCCCCACTGACACTGTTAAAGCTGCTTTTTCAGTGCTTTGTAAATTAGGCCCAGACCTCTGACAGCATAGCAGAGCCACCTGATGACCTCGTTTCAGTATTCAGTTTTCCCCTCTTTCTCCCTCTTCTGCACCCAGTCTTGACCATCATGAAAACGACACTCCACGAGCCCACAGCACACTCACTCTCCCTCCCTCTCTTCTTTCCACTCCATGTACAGGATGCATTTCTGATAAATGGCAGAAGGATGGATGGTCTGACAGAGGTGCCGGACAATAATGGCTGATCTACAGGACACAAATGCAGCTACTGAGAAGATTAATGAGCCCCTGCTCATCGTAGACTGTCCAGTATCCAATGAGATGATTTCTCAAAGCTCTCGACGGATGGCAGCAAGCACAAGGAAAAGCTCTCTCTCTCGTCCCAGTGCATTATTTATTAATCAGATATCTTTGGTAGAAGCGAGTTCAAAAACTGCACCGGGGAAGCGAAACGTTGACTGTGAGTACGACAAAAACGGGAAGACGAAAAAGTGCAAGACCTCGTGCTTAGTGTCTAGTATCAGTTAAGATTCATAGGTAATATATGTGAATTGTACCTATAAAGTTTCTGGATGCAGCTCACAAACAGCTGATAACTTCTGGCTATATTTAGTCCCAATTATGATTTTAACTAAAGGCTTCAACATGGAAGTCCACAAGCCAATCGTTTGTGGTACAATGTTATATACATCTTTTATATACAGTTAGTTAAACAAAAACTAAGAGTGTAAAACAAAAAAAAAAAAAAATCTGACTCACTATTCGACTTTTTATAGGTCAAAAATTAATCTCCCATATCCTCCCAAATACACAATAATGGGAAAGTGTCAGCTGTAAGCCTTTAAAGACAATAAATACTGAATAAATAAGAACACAATTGACAGTCAGCCTTTTTTTTCCCCTATATTGAGTAGTCCTCAGTAGTGGTTAAAGCCAGAGTTTATGATCATTAATCCTCACTTTGTATATTCAGCAGTGTGTGAAGATCAATATTACAGCTGAGAACAAGGGCAGTATGCCACCCCAACAGTTAATGTCTTATCAAAATGGTCCTTTAATTGGGAGCGCTGTTGTACTCGTCTCGAAAAGGGGTACCATCAAACAGCGGTTTACAATCCCCTCCTCAATGCCAAGCTGATGTGGCCGCCAATGCAACTTTCATAGGATCCCTGATTAAAAACTGCTCTGCAGTCCCCAGCCTCCTGACCCTTCACCTTGGCTCCACTCCATCTCAAAGCTTGGGAAATTAATTAAAATTTCACAGAGACGGTATCGCGTCACATCTCTGATGAAGGCATGGGGGTTGAGAGGGGAAAGAAAGAAAGAAAAAAAATCAATCAAAATCATCTCCATCTACTCGCTCCACTGGTTGACTCGAAGGCGGGGGGGGGGGGGGGGGGGGGGTCACAAGATGGCCACAGAGGCACTTCCTGTAAAGACAATTGAGCGCTTCCTGTGCCAGAGGGCCCAACAAACTTTGCTAAATAACGTCATCAATCACGGCACTGGCCCACTCTCCCTGCCCCACAAGGGGAACCAACACACACATAATTATACATTGTAATTTAGCCCAGAGGAAAGTCTGTCCCTCTTTTCCTCTTTTCCCTTGTGAGAGGCAGTGCATTGGCCCTACCTTTCTAGGCCCCCCTCCTCTTCCCCTTTACACAACAATAAAATTACATTTGCATTAGCTGTAAGAGAATTTGGTTGGATGATTTATTGATGCAATCAACACTATGCTGTCCAATCCCTGGTCCTCCGACTGAAACAGTGTGTGTGTGTGTGTGTGTGTGTGTGTGTGTGTGTGTGTGTGTGTGTGTGTGTGTGTTTTGGAAATTGGGTGGGATAGCTTGGAGCTCAGAGAAAAAGAAGAAATAGCCTGGGCTAGGGACCAAAGAGGGGGAAGCGTGGCATGAGCTGTGCAGTGGAACAATCACCAAGATTCTGCCTTTGATTAGATTAGCATTAAACAACACCCTGACAGATATGACAAATAGGTGCATTAGAGCCTGTCATTCTTCTCTCTTTGGTTTTCTATCTAGCTTTCATTCCCGCTATTCCATCGTCCCTGGACATTACGGGGCTCACATTCCCTCCCCGAGTCCCACTAGCCCCAATTTATGCATGGCCACTGACATCCACACAGATGTGTGATCTGACTGTATTAGCTTTTTTTTTTTTTTTTTTTTTGAGAAGAAGTAAAGTGAACTATAGGAACTAAACAAACGTATGGAGGTTAAAGGGTGCAGGAACGAAACGACAGGAGCTATTTCTTTAGGAAATGAAGCTGATAAAAAAAAAAATACAGGCGAGTGGAGCAGTGAGAGGGGTGTCATTAATCAGATGTGCTTTTGTATTATTGGAAACCTTGTTTTTTTGTGTGCGTGTCGTTTTTTTTTTTTTGTTTTTTTTTTATGAGGTTCTTTAAAAACGATAAAGATGCACACAAACACGGCCTGGGATGAGTTATTATCTGCTGTCCTTGTCACTGGCTGTGCATGTGAGGGCAACTTCTTGTTTATTTATTTCTGATGTACTATGAACATAAGTGTTTTTCAAGCAAAATACACAGACTAAATTCACCCTAAATGTAAAGCTCACCGTGTGCTGCATTTATGGTCTGCACATGGTAAAGCCCTTCAGTAGCTTTCTGTCTCTAAATACTAATCAGCTGTCCTGAAGTGATGTATTGACAACCCCGATCATTGATCTGCCCACGCCTGCTTATGATCCCTAAATTAGTATTCATGAATCCAGCAGCAGCTAAATAAACTTGGCAACAAAACACCCACAAGACAACAGAGAAGAGAGGGATAATCAATGCAAAGCACCATCAAATCTACATTATCCCTCCTCATCAGTTTGGCCCAGGCCACAAGGGCCCCGCTCAGGTCAAAAGGTGATGCGGACAGGTCGCCCACCCTTGACCCTCCAACCAATATTTGCGGCCAAATATACCTTCGCTCTGCCCTCACGAGGGGAAGGGTGAATATGGAAAGGTAGACAAGGTAGGGTGGGGGAGAGATAAGGCTCTGTGAATTTACTGCACTCAAGGTGAGGCTGATAAATCAGCCTGCTGGAAAAGCAGAGCGCAGGCCTGAGGAAAGATAAAGATGCCAGACTTGCCTGGGAACACAGAAGCATGACAAGCTCCACCACTGAGCTGCTGGACTTCATGCACACCAGACCTGGAGAAATATAAAGTAAAGGGAGTCAGACATAATGGCATATGAAACAAGAAAAAGTTTTGTGTTTGATTTTAAACAGCTTTCTGGATTTCTGTGACAGCACACGCTAACCATCAGGGATTACCTAACCTTGTGCCATCTGCAAGGGAGCGGATAGTATTGATGGGCCTAATGAGCCGACATGATGTTACTGTAAACTAATACATATTTGGGCCTTGTATTACAGGCCTGGCGTGGCTAGCATATGTCCCATTGATCCCTAATGGCAAGCCCTGGGCTTTTAGAGGGCAGGGGGCCGCTAGAGTGTCCAGAGTGCGCTTCAGCGGATGTTTCATGTGTCTCCGTGTTTCACAGAGACACATGTAACATCACATTCGTGCAAACACACATGCATGCACATACAGCCCCACCCTATTTTTTCCAGCCCCCCCTTACAGCTATCAATCAACTTTCCATTTTGTTTGGTGGCAGCAGACATCCCAAACACTGCTATTAGTGGCCTGGCCTCTGCCCTGGCCCCCTGGAAACCTTCAGCACGACTACCGGCGCAGCGCGACTCATCACAATATTGGATTAACAATAGCCTGGACATATTGTTGCAATTAAATAAGAATCCCTGCATGGTTGAGGTTTGTGAGATGATCTAAAATGATGATGTGACTTCTAAGGAATTTCCATAATTTTCTACTCACTGGTGCCCTCAATAAGGAGCTCTTGTCCATGGCTGCCCAGCAGAGTGCGAGAGAGGAAAGGGGCAAAGTCCACAAAGATCTCCCTCAGTAGGGGAGCTGCCTTTTCAAGGGCATGCTCCAAACGCTCCGAGATACTAAAAAAAACAAAACAGACAGCGGACGGAGTAATTTAACAGTAATTGGCCAAAAGGCTAAACAAACTCTTTGAAAACTCACAAAAGATGCTTTTAAAAATACACCGTCAGCAAAAATGTGTTTTTAATATGATGAAAAAAAATATGGAATAAAGACAAAAACAATAATCAGAGCATATGCATAAATAACTGATTGTGTAAGCGCATGTGCATAAACAGCTGATTGTGCATGTGTGTGAGAAAAAGAGAGCGAGAGAAAGAGAGAGAGAAGATGAATCACCTCATATTGGGGGCTGTGTTCTGGGTCACAGGGGAGAGTGGGGGGACAGATGGCAGGCTAGTGCTGGCTGGAACCTGGCCGCCTGCTGCAGGGAGAAACCAAAGAACTCTGTTATTAGTCTGGATGTTGGACAAGAATGGGACACACACACACACGCGCGCACAGCAATACATTATATGACCAAGGTCGCACCATAAACCTGTGAAGAAACATGCCTCTTATGAAATAATACAGAGGTCTCCATTCAAATGTATAGAATAGGTGGATTTATGGTTGAGTATGTGGGGGTACAAGTATCATTTTATAGTTAGATAGTGGATGATGTACTCTGAGCACAATACATCTCCCATAACAGTGTATAATTCATTGGGTTTGATGAGAAAAATCTTTCTATGTGAAAGGATGACAACACTTTATCTTCTGCTTCAGTTACACTTTAAAGATGAATTATTCGTAGATGGAAACAATATATGTTAGACAAAGGCTTAAATATGAAAGAAGTAACTCCATTCATTGTTATTATTCTATTTTCATGTTTTCTTGTTTCCCCTCATTAAGTCATTACATACCAATTTACCCCTCAGGGCTGCTTTTCTGACCGTTTCATTATACAACTAAAAGGTGCTTTACGACTTCATTCTGGAGACAGAGGCACATGAGGTACAAAGTCCGCGTGTGATTGATCTTGCAGTAAATTCACTTCCCTGTGGCTCATAAATAAGCTAATGCCCAGCTGAATATGGAGGAGGGGGATTCCTCTGGTGTTTCAGTGGGCTTGTTTTTCCAGCCAGGACAGTCTCCGTGCAGGGATAACTCTTCAGGAATGACACAGTGTAATGTGCACTGGAATGTGTGTTTGTGTGTGTGTGTGTGTGTGTGTGTGTGTGTGTGTGTGTGTGTGTGTGTGTGTAAGGTGTTAAACAGCGCCATGTGGATCTGGTGAGAGTATCCCTCTCAAGCTGAAGTAGCTCCTTCAAACAAAGAGGAGTAAATGAACGTCTCCATTAGTCCTCCCACTGCCCCACTAACACACACACACACACACACACACAGCATATTTACTCAACACTTCTCAGTGCCATCAAGCAGTCTGTGCATACAGCTAAGCTATAATTATTTACTAGCACACACACGCACCCAAAAGTCCTAAAACATAATCCACATACTCATGTCAAACCCTCCTCTCTTAAACACACAGACAAAAAAAAAACATTACACTTTTACACAGAAAGGGGACAAAAACTGCTGATTTATGTCACTTATGAATCAACTAAGATAGGTATGACTTTAATATATTGTTTTATTCAGTCACCATTCACCTTATTCCTTCTCCTACTGGAATTATTGTAATACTGGGATGTCCCAGTAGCCTGTTAGTTAAGACAAATGCCAAATAACTAATGTCTACGTTTGATTCCCCCCACTTGAATGGTCCCTTGATACATGAAACCCACCCTTTCCAAATGCACTCTATTGCATCTCTGTTACAGTTATGCATGTTCCAGTGTGATTAGTACAGTTTGTTTTCGGTTGTTTCTGCGTAATCCTGATGACTAACCCATTACATTTTTGTGTAGACTCACATCATTTTCTGTGTAATTGCACGATGGGCCCTGGCACTGGCAGAGCACCGCCCTAAAATTGTCTCAAATGTTTTTATTTTTTTCACATTCGATACTGCTTTAGCTTTTTAAATAATTGAATCAGTGTTACTCATGCTGTCCTCCAGCCTGAAGAAACTGGATTACACTGTGCAAACACCATTATTCCATCAGACATACAGAGAAGCACGATCTCTAAATAAATATTGACTTTCTCCTCAGCACACTCATCCACCCTGTGACTTAGCTGCCCTCGCTGCTCTGCCAATACTGCAGTCCGGTTTTGTGTTTGTGTGCTTACAGGCTGCAGAGTCTGCAGAGGTGCTCTGGGAGGCGTCGCTAGAAGATACCACAGAGACGCTATCGATAGGTGTCCCACCAGACACTGAGCCGGAGGCGGTTGCCAGGACGGGGGTGGAAGTGCCTGGAGATGGCATCACTCCTGCTTTCTTTGGTGCAACGATGACGCTTCTGTAGAGAGAAGAAAAAGCGCTTATTATCAAGACTCATAGATCAACTGGAAGAAAAAGCTGATGCTGCCAATTCACAGAACCCTTCATAAGATTTTTGCACACAGCATGACTAGAACAACACCACAACCTTCACTGACACAGAGTAGAGGAGTAATTATGAGCAATTTAAATAAGCAGAATAGTAGCCCACTGAATCTTACCATAAAACAGGACACCTGATGTAATGTCTCCATTTAAAAAACTGTTTTATTTGGACATTTCTACTTTTAATTAAATACATTTTTCTTTAGTCAACAATACTACTTTGAGAAAACTTGAAGAAACTACAGTTTGGCTACACTGAAATCAAGCTTCATCTAAAACATCCTTAAGTGTGCCGAAGTGCTTTCTATCTAACGTTCACCCTCTGATGAATGCACTGGGGTTAAGTATGTGAATACTACTGAATAGTTTTGCAGACTCTAACAGCCAGGAATCAAACCATCGACCCTCCAATTAGCAGATGATCTCTACCCCCTAAGCCATAGCCACCCGTTTTATTAGATGTCATCTTCTGCTTTATCACATAACACCAGCTGCATGTTATCTGATATTAATGCAACTTCTACTATGATGCCTGATATTTAGTCTACCAAAGCAGTACATTTATAATAATATACTTCTATAATATCTCAGTTATTCTAGAAAACCTTCTAAAAAAAAAAAAAATACAAATAAGTGATCTTTTTTTTTTTTTTTGCTCAAATTCAGGTTATTTCAAGGAAAGAAAAAAACATTTTGAAATGAAAAATGTCCTGATAGACTTGGCTCTTACATTGGCTTTGCCTTAAATAAGGTTTGCGTCCACACTTGATTTTAAAAATGACAACTTTAAGTTGTTTGTTCTAAAAATGTAAAACAATCAATGTATCCTTAGACACAAATCCTGACATTAATAAAAAAAAACAACTGCCAAGCATCATAAAAAACACCTCACTGACAGCTAGATTAAATATGTACATTGAGTTTCTCTGTAACAATGATGCTGCCTGTTGAGAGGTCCCTCCTGTGGAGTAACAGGAAATGTTTCTCATAGTGATGTGGTACGAGTAAGTGGAGTTCAATTCTCATCCGGCGAACAGCAGATGCGAGGAGAGCAGCATGTAGATAAGCTGTCAGTTTAGACCAGGGCTCTGACAGACCAGCGGCCATATCAAAGAGAGCCTGGCCCTGCTTATCAGTGCTGACATAGGAGAAGCAGGGTCTAATCCCTGGCTACTGCTCCCCTCTCAGAAACACGACCCAATGCAGGTTTTAACAAGACATGCAAGAATACGTCAAATTTGAATATGCAATAAAAAGAAGAGGCCCAAACACAAGAGCTTGCAAACATTCCTGCACGTCCCCAGTTTCAGAGTGTGTATGTGCATTCTTTCCTGCACACACACCCACGAGGATAGTTGGCTCTCTGTACTGCAGACAGATACCTGGCTGCTGTGTCAAAGCATGCGCTCAGCTGATTTAAGGCAGCTGATCAGATCTATTGTTACTAAAAGTTACTGTAGCTGTTAAATCTTAACAGCTTTGAGGGAAAAAAATAATAACTGTGTCAGGAATGTCCACTCAAGGTCCACGTGTTGCATAAAACCCGAAGTAGTGACAGAAGAGAATGAAATCAGTATTGATAGGCAAGAAGAGTGGAGATAAAAGTATCTGGTCATTTTTTTTCTGTTCAGATAGTGAGTGGACTGGACGGTGGTATCAAGAAGCAAGGGTGGCGCTGACATGAAGCACCCTGGGTGTCAAAAGCAGCAGAGACAGAAGGAGAGACACCCCTGCTGAGTGAAGGCTGAAAGTGTGCGTGGATGTTTTCAGAAATATTTTAATGCACACACATGAGTGTCCAAATAAATGCTCGAGTGCACGAGTGTGAAGAAGTCTGCCAGTGAGCATGTCTGCATATGTGTTTGGCCTTCCATCTGTTCCTCAGCAAAGGCTCAGTGAATTATTCAGCAGGTCATTAGCCACACTTATCATGAGTGGGCCGCCCCAGTCGATTAATCAGCCGTCAGCGGCCCCACTCAACCCGCAAACAGGAGCCCAGGGCAGAAAGTGTGTGTGTGTGTGTGTGGCTGAATTATTTAGAAGGTCTAACCTACTATGGCTAAGTGCAGCTATGACTCCAGTAAACTCTGCTATTTCAGGTAAAACAAGTGTGAGACCGAATAACAAATTGTCTCAAGTTGCATGTACATAAAAATACTCTTCTCTGGAGACTTTACCTCAGACTGACACGATGGAGAGAAGAGTGCACCCCAGCAAAGCTTTGATCACAGCTTTCACTATGTAACAACAACACTGACCGTACGCACACAAACACATTTGTACACATCTTCACCCTATGGAGCTGCGGCTGGCGGGAGTCGGTACCTTGATGTTATCTGTGATCTGTAAGTGTGAACAACATCAACTAAAGTGCCCACAAAAACAACTGCCTCAATAAACCAATGGAAGACACTGGTTTAAAAAAGGGGGTAAACCGTTCTTTGTTAATTATCCAAAACAGAGTGAAAGACACATGTTTACACACAGTAACCAAGGAAGCATAAAAAGCTGTTATTAGCCGTAATAGGACCGCCGCTCACAAAGCCCATATCTTAACATCTTCAAGTAATCCTGGGTTTAAAGACAGAAGACCCGGGGAACTCCCTTGTCCTTTGTTTATATTATCAACTGAGTTTCTCTTGTGTTACTTGATGTTAAATAATCTATTAAAAATGGAGATGATCGAGAGCAACCATCTAAAACTACGGTATTAAATAGGAGCAAAAGAGCTCAGTCTTTATGTTTGTCAAACAAATATTAAAATAAAACATTAACAAATCTCAGTTGTGGTAACCAGACTGCATATTAGACCTCGCTTTATCAATTTCAAGGTGTTATATACTTGCAGTTTTCATTGGTGGCTCAATTCTTTAGTAAATGATATATGAAAAATCTTTTCCCAGTTTAATTTCTACTGTCTTGTAATCACAACAATATTTGACAATTTTGTTAAAGCAATGTACTAAAAACAATGGCAGATATTTATCATTATGTCCTGATTCGGATATAATATGGATCTTTGCAATTAACACTAGCACATAAATGTGTGATTTTTATTATACCAGCTAAAGTGGGTTCAAGCTTCCTCAAGGTACATCACTGCAGGTGAACTCCAATGCAAAGCGACAACGTCTTTATTAACTGACTTTTCTAAAAAGGTAGGCCTTGACTGAGAGCTGCGCTCATGTCTGACACGCTTACCGCCAGCAGTACATTAACAACATTTAATCATCAACAAAACTCATCTGTACATCAGCTCTCACATGCATGCAAAGCCTGCTGCCAGGAATGCAAACAACCGCACCATGTATATCCCACTGTCTAACACTCACATATTCTGCCGAACCATGAAGTCTAAATCACAGACTCGTACAATGACACTGTTTAGTTCTGGTTAGTATCAGCAAATATTTGCAGACTGGCTGTCATAACAGGGGCATGGCTGAGAAATGCATGGGAGAAATCCAGCACATCTCCACTAGTAAATAAATCTGCAGGGATACTTCACCCTCTGACCCGCCTCCAGTTTTTATCTGGGAGATCCCAGCTTTTTTCATACATTGGTCTCATAAATCCAACCCTCTGGGCAAGCAGAAAGTTGCCATGTTTTGGCAGGAGATGTCAGTGCAGAATGTCAGCTCTGGCTTGTACTCGTGTCCCTGGAAGACTTAGTGGTTAGCGGGAGATGCCGAGCAGTGATAAAGTCATTGCAACAGATAATAAACACCATTGGAACATATCTACATGTGTCGAGAGGTAATTGGTAAGGGTTGAGAGACAGCGGGGTGATAAAAAGCAGTAAACCGAGAATAAATATAGGCTTAAAACCAGAGGATGACATGAATGGGAGGGGTAGTTTTGACTCGGAGGCATCAAAATAACTTGGCACACTGACAGACAGTAGTGTGTGCAGGACACACTAAAAGCTGAAGTGACTGATCAATCAATAAAGCCAAACATTTGGTGGTATCCACTTTTTTAAAATTCTCTTCAGTCCCAATTAATTGTTATTGTTAATAATAATAATACTATCTAATATATAATCATACAATATAGACCAAAGAGTTCATTGATTTTTTTCTGCTTAAAGAATAATTCTGGTGATTGAATATTGTGTGAATAATATGAATAAGATGCTGGTTTTCAGTTTAAAATAATATAAAAGTCTGGACTTGTTAACCTCCACCTGGATTTGATATTAATTTTTTTGTGCAGATGTGCAAGTGATTAATAAAAAGGTAACTGGGGTAAAGTCTACTGTCAGCGTGCCCTGCATGCAGAGGCTCCCATAACCAGCAAGTGAGCTGTTAGTCTACGTTCTCCAGCTCTCCTGACGTCCTCTCTTCCTACTGAGTGTGCTCAGCGGACAGGAGCCAGTCTAATCCCCCTGATATGAGGAGCGCCCTGAGACCTGACAAAGCATTCCTCAGATAAAGACACGCGATCACAGAGATGCCGTGGAATTCCCACAGTTGGGGGGCAGGCAGACTGACTGAGTGTGAGCGTGTTTGTGAGTGACAAAGAGAAAAATGTAGAAATGTTTTCTTTGGTGCGTGAGAACTTTTGACTTGACACGCTTCCCCGTGACGGCTTCCTTCTCCCACTTCTCCCATCTCTGTGCCTCTCCCTCTTTACCCTCCCCACCCCCGCCAAAATCGACCCGTTTGTAAAAGTCTATGTGCGAAACAGCGCTCCAAATGCAAACCAGACCAGTAACCATCCTCCCTCACCTGAGCCCGTCTGTGACTTCAGTACCCTGCTCTGCTTTTGAAGCCTTACTCCTGACTGTTCACCCCATACTGCTGGAGATAACGCAAATTATACACATTTTTTTTTTTTTACTTTAAGAAAGGAGGGAACTCCTGATAACTGTTAAACAGGGACAGACAAAAGCTTTCCTCAAAGCTTTTTCTCCGTCTTAAAACAGTTCTTTGAAAGGAGGAAGTCTGCATGAGGTGAGGACCTTAGTAAAGAGAGAAGTCGTCACCAACAAAGACTCCTAGTCCAAAGGGGCTTTTGTTACTAAATGCTTTTCAAGATCCTCTAAAGCCCCCTCTAAGGAAATAAAACAAAGATGCATTCAAGGTTTAACTTTCAAAGGTCTCCCGCAGTCATGTTGGGAGTAAAATCCTGTGGAACTGTCAAATGCAAACGTTGAGACTATAAACACCATATGTGCTTTTTAAGTGTATGTCAATCCATGTTCACACCCTCACCTATCAAAAGAGCGGAACTGTGGCGATGGTTCTCTGGCCGCATCGCTCACACTTCCCAGGAACGCTGGCGGCAACAGGCTTGGATCCACCACGATATCATCAGTTGGAGCGCTCACCAGGCTGCGCAGAATGTCCTTCACATTTTTACCCTTTGAGTCAGCAGACATAGCAGGTCTGACCTCAGACGACAGCGTGGACAAGGCCTCTGAAATGGCATCGGGAGCGTGAGTTCCACCGGAGGATGACAGATCTGCGTCGCTTGCGGCAGTTGAGGTGTGGTCATCTCCGATGCCGGAATCATAGCGGCGCAGAGAGAAGCCGTTCTCTCCTTCTGTGCTACCTGAAACAGCAACACTATCTGTGAGGACATAAATAATAACAAATAAGAGTATCCAATTCCATCAGGGAAACCTGATTTACATATTTTTCTTCTGGACTGTCGTCTAGATTTGACCCGTTACTGAGATATTGGCTGCACAGCAGAAATGTCTCTTTTCTTAAAATTGACTGAGTTACATGGCACTTGTCTAATAATGCTTAATGTATCAAAAACAGAGGGCGGGGACAGAGGAATTATCATGGAACTATTTTTTTCTTTGTGGCATACACCCTGCTCAGGAGGTAGAGCACGTCATCTACAAATCAGAAGGTTGGTGATTCAATCCCTGCTTGGGCAAGATACTGAACTTCAGGTTCCTCCTGATGAATCAGTGTGAATGTGTGTGAGATTAGGTGATTTATTTACATGGCAAGTTACAATCACAATCAGGAGAAACGCACACCAAAACAATCTGCAGGTCAAATAAAAATACACAAACTTTAACAATTTTTCTTAAGATGATTAGCAGCTGTTTGTTTGTTTGTTTTATAGTCGAACACTATGCAGTACATGAACCCACTTATTAAAAAAAAAAAAAAAAAAAAGGAAAAAGTCAGGATTCATAGATCCTTTTCAAGTTGTTGAAAACAACAACTTGCTTCATTCTGATGCACATAAATGCGTCAGATGATTTTTTTTCTTGAAGGTTCTGTATACCTGTACTCCTTGCAGACTGGGAGCGTTGAGGGTGTTTCTTGTCATTGTGGGGCTCCAGGATGTCACGGTACTTGGACACCATGAGGACTGAGATGAAGTAGACGACGGCAAGAGCCAGAAACTGAGCCTGCTTACCGTCCTCCTGAAACAAACAACACACTAAACAATCTGTACGTGCGTCCTCTTTGAAAAGCACCAGAGGTTAGAGGAGGCTAGAAAAGGTGATTTCATACACGTTATGAGTGCTGTGTACAGGCATGCGAACGTGTCTGCTGGACAACTCACAATGTCTCTGAAGACGACAGCCCTGAGGCGGTTTATGTCCATGTCCTGAAGCAGTCGGTCTAAATCTCTCACTGGAGACATGCCACCTGTCACAGCATCAACAGGACTCTGCATGCACGCATTAAAAATCAAGCAATTATCATGTGAAATGTATTATTATCTGCAAGGGAAGTGTAAACCGCACGTGCACGTTTACACCGTTCTGGGTGTTTATTAATCCTTCAAGGAGCAGGGTAAGGTTTAACAGCTTAGGGAAGCTATCCCTCCTGAGACCGTGTCCTTAACATAATGGCTTTTCTATAGAGCCACTGCATTATAAATGAGGTTTAACACCCGGTTCAGGGAAGAACAACATGACTTTTACTGGAAGTCACTGTATCAAATCAAAGGGGCAATGACAAAGGGCTTAGTCTAGTGTAACAAATAGCAACCTGTGTGGTAACATAATAAGATATGAGCTAATGCAATAACACTTGTGAACAGGACAAAGGGCAAAGCGCCTTCTGGTTGCCTACTGAGGACAGGAGAAGGACAAAAATGTGCGTTATACAAAAGATAATCAGCACAAACGTGGGAACCGGTCACTGAAAAGTATGATGTTATTTTGCGTTTGATGGTAGAGGAATTTAAAACAGCAGAAAATGTAAGTTAAGGTGATCATTTCAAGTACTTGCCTGCGCAGATGCAGACTTGGCTGTTCCAAGCAAAGTGCCTTGCATGGCTGTGTAGCTGCGGGCTGAGCTGTCTGCGCCGTTCTTAAACTGGGCTTGCTGACACTCCAGACAGTTTCTCACTGCAATAGCACACACTAGGGAGGGACGGAGAAAGAGATCTTATGTGACATCATACAAATAAAATCATTGTCGGGGGGATGTGAACACAAAATTTTAAGTCTTTGTATTTACAAGCCTCCGAACACAACAAAAGAGCGCGTAAAACTGAGCCGCGAGCGGAGCGAGCAGAGACAAAAACAGCAGAGAAAAAGCGGGGCCGTGACAAGGTCAGTGCTCTGGCCAACTCTGGCAGCATCGTTCACTCTTCCCTGCTCCACCTCTCCTCCCAAGGTCATAGTGCAAGGGTGTGCTCTTGAATCACATCCACTGTGTGCAGCTCCCATAACAAATGACACTGCCGGGTGTGCACATGCTGAGTAGGCAGCGCGATACACCCTTCAACGGACAAAAAAAAGACGAAACAAAAAGGAAAGAAAACCTCGTTGTCCGACAACTTTAGGTGGGTTGAGAACTGGCACACTTAACATTTGTAATTTAATGTATTGCTCCTCTTTGGACCCCTCCCAACCCCCACTGCTCAGAGCGTGACAACTGACAAATGTTAACTCTGAGGCATTTAGATTACGAAGGAGGGAATTATTCCGTCTGGAAATGGGCTCGCTTTTTCCATTAGGACCACTCTTTCATACGACCATTTATAAAAGGAAGAAAAAAAGAGAGGAGAAGGAGGGGCGGAGACGCTAAAACCTTGTTACAGTTTTCCAAAATCAGATTAGGTGCCAGCAATGGGGAGCGCATACCTCATCAAATATTCATTTCATAGCGGCTGCTTTCTAAAACTGAACCTGTGCTATGGTGGCATCGTTTTCCTGTAAAACACACACAGCAGCAGCAGCGACATCAGAGGGAACAAGCGTTTTTAGATAACAAGTCGGCCTCTTGACAGCCGTTTTGTTTGTGGGCTGGACTGTGTTTAAAAGCAGAAACAGATACCTGAATGTGCAGCATTAAATATCCAAAGAAAATTCAATAATTTTTTTATAGCTTAAGTACAAAGTATACTGTACTACTTTCATTTTTAATCTGTGCATGCTGCGTTGATAAGGTGTGCTGCAAAAGAAAAAAAAATTAAATGAATAATGTAAGATTTTCAATATCTTTTATTCAGTGATTGTGAGGCTGGGCTTTTGATGCTGTCAGGGGAAACTTTAATAGCCTGGAACAGAAGGCAGACAAAGGCCTCGGGCTACGCAGCAGTACAGTACAGCCAAGGCCATTATGAACAACTCACTATATCATGCGAGCAGCCATTTTAAAGTGTTGCCATGCAGGAGGGTTATAATAACAAGATAAGAGAGGGCTGATATGAGCGGGGTGAACGAGGCGAGGGGGATCCGAGTGGGAGCTGGAGCTGAAGATTGAGAGGAAGAATACAGAAGAGAGGGTCAAAAACACTGTAGGGAGCCATGACTGGGGCTAATACAGCAGGCTGCTGCCAGCTGATGTAAGGTGGATCAATGAGCGGGAGGGGGATGAGGGGTGGGGTTAGTAAAAGGATGAAACAGAAGTGGGAAATTCACTTGAAAGCCAGCTACACATGTAAAAACTCAGCAAGACAGAAAAAAAGCAGAGGACCAAACAAGAGAAATAAAGCTAGTTAGAAGCTCAGGAATAATGACAAGGTGCATACCGAGGCGAAGGCACTGTCGGAGGATGCCTCCTGATGACATGTTTTTCTCAGCTTCTATCTCTGTGAAGTTGAGCGAGCTGGCAAAAATAAGAACATCCACAAGGTTGACGAGGCGCTGCAAGAAGGTGACCGAAGCCTCCACTGACAAGCCATGGGAGGGCTCGATGTTTTCTAGCTCATGCTGAAAGTCGAGAGAGAAAGAGGAAAAAATATATAAATAATAAAAGTAATAATGAGGAAACCTCTCTAAACATTTTCTCTCAAAAGTAACATTACAGTCAGGTTTTACCCTGGTCAGAAGCCTCGACTTATGTTGAATAACCAGTGATTTATCACAGTTAGTAAGTTGTTACATACGTAACGTGTGCAGCACTGAAAATACATCAAGGTATGTGAAAATGCAATTTTTCACATTCAGGTTGAAATCTGGTTACAGAGCCCACACAACTGAATGTAAATCAATTATAATGGAAGTGAACCCGCTCCTTAGACCGGTCAGGTCATTGGCAGAAGCAAAGAATGGTGCAAGAGAGCGGCTGTCACTGAGGTCAGACAGGACTAAAACAAACTAACGTTGTTAGGAAGCAGCTAACTGTAGTCTAATGTGATTGGGGAAAGGTCAATGTGGATGGATAACTTCCTGTGACCGGAGCCACAGCCACACAAATACAAACGTAAAATCACACGTGCAGCAAAGGACTCACGGAGGAAGATGTAGCAGCTGAGAGCAGAGGTAAAATGCCTCCGCAAGCCATGACGAGATTGTCCACCACCTGGGATATGAGGTGTATGCTGTTGTGGACAAACACCACATTCTCGCTGCTGTTTACAAAGTCCAGAATCGTCTTTGTGGAGTGACTAAAAGGCAAAAGACAAGAAGATGGTTTTATTTATTGCAATGAAGTATTAACCTCCTAGGACCTGCCGTCCACATATGTGGACATCACATTTTGGGTTATTTAGACCAAAATACTCAATTTTGCTCTACATGGGCCTGATATCCACTTACGAGGACATTATACTGCCACTGTTCTATCAAAGTTTTAAACAAATGTTGCTCACATTTTTCTTAAAAACAAAAAAAAGGTAAAAAAAAAATAAAATAAAATCTGGTAATTCTTTGTTTTTACATTCATCGGGCCCCAATGTGACCAAATATCAAAGAGAAATTAAAAATGCATGTCGTGGAAGAGTTCGGGTCTTAGGAGGTTAAGGCTCCTCTAAATTCACCTCAAGCCACACTCACACAGCGTAAAGCTATGTGGCTTCTTCTTCTTTTATTTAGACACTTACTTTAATATCTGGTCCCATTGCACAGTTCTAATGCACTTTTCTAGCTCAGGATCTGTTACAAACCAATTTCGATAAAGAATGACTGAAAAACTCACTTATTTGCTCAACAATTTGATAAGATTACACCATTCTGACAATTACAGATTTAGAGTTACATTGTTTTTAAAAGCCTGCTAACTCGTAATTTTCTGAACAAGACAGTAAACCAGCATTTTTTGCACTTTCCAGTCTTTATGCTAAATTGAGTCAATCACAACCTAACCAAACAAAAAAAAAAAAAAAAAAACCCATAAAACTTCTGCATGTTCCTCAAAAAATCTTTAGTTGATAAATCTGTGTTTCTGTTTATTGAAGCATTAATAAAATCAGAGCCCGCGGACTGTCGTCCTACCTTCTCCACATCTGGACATCTGTCTCAATCGAGAAGAGCAGGTCAGCGAGGAGACGCTGGTGCATGTGGGACCAGCGGAATTCTGGGATGCGAAACATGGTGGAGCGAGGTGCAGGGGTGCTGCTGTCTGTTGGCTGGCCTGAAGAACTTCCTGTGGCTGTTGATGCAGCAGCTGCTGACTGACCTTGGCTTGTTTCCTACAGAAATATGGAAGCCAAACGTCATACGTTTTAATGTGACACGAACCTTTGAGAAAACACTTTGAAACTTAAACGCTCAATTTTGTGTAACACCTAAACTATAATAAACTATTATAACAACTGAGTAACACATAAGCGCTAAAAAAAAGGGGGTGGATTGCATACTGTTGCAGAGGTCTCCTTCAGTTCAAGTTTCTCGGTGTCTAAGGCCACATTGGATACGTCCAGTCTGGCAATTTTGATTTCTTTGGTTTTGCTGACAGACTCTGCACCCTTCTGAGTGTCGGAGCTGGTAGAGGTGGTGGTGGTGCTACTGTCAGCGGCACCAGATGGGGTTTCTTCTCCAGTGGCACCGCTGGTCTCTGATGGCTGGACATCTGCAGTGGAGTCTGATGCCGCTGTAACCTCCTGGGCTGTAGATGGCGGTGTGGTGTCTGAGGGCTGCTGGCTTGTAGTTTCAGCTATGGAGGAAGACTGTTCATCATCAGCTTTTTCTTTAGGTGCTTCTGTGACACTTTTCTCAGGTATTTCAGCTGGAGGAGTCTGGCTTTCCACACAAGGCGTCTGTTTCACTTCACTTTCCTGTGTCTCAACTTTTTCTTCTTCCTTATTCAGCTCCTGTTCTTCACCCCCATCTCTTCGTTCGTCTTCGTCCTTCTTCACTTCCCCACCTTCCTCTCCGGTGGCAGCAGAAGCATAAGAGGACTCCTCTTGGCTGTCATCAGCATCGCTAGGATGGACCTGGTCGCTAACAGATGACACGTCAACCAGGTCCTCATTGAGGACCGAAGCTCCACCGAGCACGCTGTTTTCTCGCTCTGAAGCTGCTGGCGGTTCAGCCTCTGCTTCATTTAAAGAGTCTTCTGTCATTGACTTTGACGAGTCACCTTTGTTCTGTTCACTTTCAGATTTTTCATCATCTGTTACAGGTGCCTGTGCATCATCGCTACCAGATGGTGCAGAGACTTTACCCTCGTCCACCGCTTTTGTGTCAGCCGTTTCATGTTGTGCAGTTTTTCCAGTAGAAGTCTGTGCTTTCTCTTTGTTGACGTCTTCACTCGACTGCTCTGTAGCACCTTTTTGTGTCTCCTCTCTGACACCCGAGTTATCTCTGGTAGACTCCTCCACCAGCTGCTGTTGCTCTTGTTCTTCGTCTTTGGCCCCGGCCAGGATGTTGGACACAGTGATGGATGCCTGTCCCCTTTCATCATCAACCTCCAGCAGACTGGAAGTAATGGTGGAACTGGATGCTGAATCAGGGGATTTCTGGGACAGCTTGTCCACAGTCAGCTCAATGACAGTGGAGGGAGCGGTTTCCTCTGCAGGTGGCCCATTAACACATTCCATAGTCTCAGAGCTTTGGCTGACACCAGAGATGGAGCGAATCGTGCCGGTGGACTCTTGATGCTGGTACTGACGGAACATACGGGACAGATTCTCTTTGTGTTGCTCAAAGGTGACCTGCAAACACAAAACATGTGATGTTAGAAAAACTAATGTCGTACTGTTCACACACTTTATCAGTCTGCTCCGTTTGCCTAGTTTGATGATAAAAACTGGTTCATTGGCTTATTACAGTCCATCCACTGATGATTCTGTGTGAATAAGGAAATAAGCAGGCCAATATAACACACACTAAAATGTTTAAAGCAAAATATGTATTAATATGCACATGTCAGTGATGCCATTACTAATAAGAATGATGATGAGCCTATTTAGCACTGAAATTATCCAGTGAGATCTGTTCCTCAATAAGCAACCAAAAACTGCAGGTCATCAGATATTCATGTCTAGCTAGCCACAAAGAGAGCCAATCCCCACTCTGCTAAAACAACAACTACTTAGTTTGTCTTGATGCATGGTCAATCATCCAGGTAAGTAAATCTCCAAAGATGGAGAAACCTTTGGAGTCAGCTGAGACTGAAGAAGTCACTGATGAGTAACGAAACATTTCTCCCACAGAAAACGCTACGTCCAGATGAACAGTATCAACTTTTGGAGAACAACTACTTAGTTTTTTTGACAAATAAAAAAAAAAGTTACTTTACTTTACACCTCATAGTTATCTCACACACAGCATGGCTTGCACCAAAGTTAACTGTACAAATGAGCCCCATGTAAGAAATGCGCTCCAGTCCAGGTGATTGAAACCGCAGTATTTTATTTGCATCGTACTTCTCACTAATTAGCAGCTAACCTGATAACCTGATATCACTTCCCTTTCACCCAAATATGCTAAATGAACTGGGCCTCATTATATTGCTTTTCTATTCTACTTGAGCACTCAGAGCACTTTATACAACATGTTTCATTCACACAAGCTCTTTTTGTGCATTTAACATTCACACTCAGATGAAGCCATTGGGAGCAAACTGGGGTTCTGTATCTTGCCCAAGGATACTCTGGCATATAGACTGTAGCAGCCAGAGATCAAATCACCGGCCTTCCGATTAGTCGATAATGTGCTTCTGAGCCACAGCCACACTTTTAGTTACCTAAATTTGGTTGCTTTTAGCCCAAAAACGCCAACACAGCTGCAGCCAAAGTGTTTGGAGACTTCAAATCAGGCATTTTACATGGATTTAAACATTTTATTTATTTATTTTTTTAAAAAGGGAGGGGGGGGATACTTCTGTAAAAGAATTTAGAAACATCTGTCCTATAGGAAATCTAAACATCTCAGTAAGTCTGGAAAAAAACGTAAATTAACATAAAAACCATCCAGCCACTTATCCACTGTATCCATTTTCTGCTTATTTCCTCGTGTCCCAACAAACAGCAAACCCCAAATTATGGAAGCACGATATCCTCAAACTGCCTGTTTGTTGTGTGCTTCTTATAATATTTGAAAACTGGGACCATTTGTGGCTAACTGTGGCATAATTAAAACTTTCTCTCTCCCTCTCTTACATGCAGCTGCCCACGGCCTATTAACCTCTATCAGTCTTCTTACCATCTGATATAGGTATACTAGACTGCTAGTCTATAACGACAATAGTCTGCAGTGGCATTTGAGGAAGAGCCCATCCATGTAAGCAGTCATAGATTAGCGGTAGACACTATTAGTGTGTGTCTCCTAGCTGCGCTGAGTGCGTGTCCAGCATCGGCAAATCCTCCCACGCCTAATTTAAGACCCTGCATTAATCACTGGGATTGGAGGACAGAAAGTCAAAGATGGGTTGTAGGTGGAGAGGGGGGGGGGGGTCTGCTGTGTGAGTGAAACTAGACCCACTTTGCTGCTTTTTTACCTGAGGCTATTTGGATAGGAGGAGAGAGAAAGAGAGAGAGTGAGATCTAAACAAAGAAAATGGGAACGCTGGAGATGAAAAGGAAGGAAAAAAAATAAGAAATTGCAAAAGGAGAAAGAGAGTCATTGAGAGTGGAAGAAAGGGAAGGGGGAGAAAGAAGCTGATTATTTGTAATTAATTAGGCGTTATTGTTCTAAATTAGCCTGCTACATGGGTGCTCATTAATCTTCTGTAGTGGGAAGCAGTGATTGGTAATCCATAGCTGTTTTCTGAGTGCACAGCCTGTTCTAAATGCACCAGCAGTCTGCCTTTCTTTCTTCCTTCCTCCCGCTTTCCCACTGATCACACAGCAAGACCTTCTACCCCATTAGTTTGAGCTTAATTTGACATTTAGCATTTTTAGCAATTAAAAGGCTGCATTCAGAGTGCACCGCTATGGAAATTATGTAGGCAAGCAGCTCAGCACATAACGTCATAGATTCAGGATGCAGTCTGTACATTAAGATGATGTATGCCGGCCTTAAATGGGGCTCTGTAACAGATCCAGTTACCATTAGACAGAGGTAGTATATGTCTCTGTGGTTTTTGAAAGAGCGTTTAGCTTCGCTACAAAATATAGAAACTGCCTTGGGTGGCTAGGACATCAGCGCTGATCTAATCTAATTTCATTCTATTCCAAGACTCGGTCTGGCCTCAGTGGGTTATGGAAAAATGCTATGGTAATGTACAAAAACATGGTGGGCTTTTCTAATGTGACAGGTAACATGGAATTAAGTGGATGCAGCACAGCCAGATCCTAGAAAAAGATCTGAAATGCCTCAAGACTCGAACACAAACAAAACCCAACTTGGACAACTTTGTGTTTTTTGTACACAATAATACTTGGACATTTTCTTTATTATTACTATTTAAATATTCTTAACTGCACTTCTAAAAAAGAAAGGAAATTTTTGCAGAGTTTTCACAAGTTCTGAATAAAAACGACAACCTGTTACAGTAATAGAGCGGCGCAAAGCGCTGATCTTGAGAGGACCCCCATGGTAGGAGCTTGGGAGTCCCCATTTAGATTGGCGATAGATAGATAGTGACCACAAAACAAGGGGGAAATGGAGAGGGCAGCGTGGCTGTAATCCGATTTGCTAAATGCAATTCCTTCTCCAAAATCAATGTCATCTGCTACTGCAAGTCTCCATGCAGTTTTTCTCCTATTCACAGTACTTTCTTTTCTCACTTCTTGTTAAAACTTTTCTTAGTTTTGTCCTGCCTTGCTGATCGAGGCTAATGCAGATAGGCTTCATTTTTATTTTTTATTACAACCATAAAAAGACAAGCTTGTAGAAAGATCCTTCCATAGCGTGCACTAACTTGCACTAAAAGTCAGAAAAACACTTTGGATCTCCACCATTTGGTTATCATTAATTTCATACAATATATATCTTGTAATATGTAATATTTTAAATATATGAATGCTGGAAATGTGCAAAATGTTAACTATGATAACCTCGACAACACTTGATGCGCAGCTCTTTATCTAGCATTGGATCCTCACTTTCTTCCTTTGTCCAGTCGTCACTGGATCACTCTCTAAACTCTTTGCCAAGAACAACAGCTTGAGTCAAGTGTGTGTGTGTCTTAATAATCTTAATAATCCCAGAAGGCAAAGACTGTTTTGCTGAACTACTATTCCTGTGATGTTTAGCACCCCATGACAAACTCAAACAGACTAAATTATTACACTTGGGGTTTGAGCGAAGAATTTTAATACCTTAATGTGTATTAAATTATGTCAGAGATATCTTTGCTCCTCTCTGCTTATCGCCATCTTTGTGGTGAAAAGTCTGGCAGGTGATGACGATAGCCAGCAGTGGAAGTGTGAAGGGCATCGGGACCTTCACGCCTCGATCTCTCCCTTTCGGAGAACTCCTCGTTCTCAAACTGATTTGTGTGCAGAGACGGACGAGGGGCACCTTGGGTGGGTTATGTGGGCAGAGAGTGGGAGGGCTGTTGTGTCACCGTGCCCACCTGCAGAAACATCTGTCTACTTAGAGACAACCGTGCAGATACACTAATGATTGATGTGAATAAATGCACATATGAACACACAAACACACATGTGTGTGTGGGGAAACTATACACACAGCAACTTAATGCAAATAGTTTTTTCTTATATCGTCTCCTCAAACTCTAAATATGAAAATTAGAATATCAGCAGGTATACAATATTTGTAGCTACCTTTGTTAGTAAGCATTGTATCTCTAATGTCTGCAAATAAAAGGGGAATGTATATACTACTGCTAAATAAGGTAACACAAAGTCATCTCTTTGACTTCCTATGGAGCAGCTGTGCTGTCGGCAAACTCGCCAATATGTCAAAAGTAGCCATAAGTCATTAAATGTCTATTGAAACCATCAAGAAAAAGAATATTAATAAGCAGCACTGGCACAAATAGCACAGTAACAATATCTGTCCCTAGTGATGAGGTGTCTAGCATGTAAATGAATGATATCACAAAAAAAGACAATTTATTTTATCTACAAACCACCTTTTATTTTTTTTTAACTGCATAAAAGAATTTTTGGTGTCCTACAAACTGGTTCTAGACAGCCCCAAAGGAACCTCATGTTTATCATTTTATCGTGCAGCCAAAAGAGTGACAAGATATGTGTAAAAATTCAACAGACTCTGTGCTTTTACTGTACACAGTGATCATTCACCCAAACACCCACTCTGAGCCAGGAAAAACCCACAAATTTAACACAAGAACAAAAAAGGTAAAAAGCAGACATGCTGCTGCTCATCCCACTCCATCAGCCAGAAATCTGAACAGCCAACACTCAGATCACAGATACGACACTTACATTAAAAAAATAATTTTTAAAAACAAAACTTTTATAGCTAGACAGAAATTCCTGTGTATTAGAGCCTGTAAACGATAATAAAACTCTGTGTGTAATGTCTAATATTTTTTAAAGCCATCCTGCATCAATAGAAAAAGTAGTTTCAGTGCGAGTCACAGACAACTTTTCAGACCGTGCTCAGCTTCAAGTACAGCATCACTCTACAAATCAAACTGATAATTTTACCGTGTTTTACACAAGGCAAACTCAATCATAAAAAGTCTTTGTAAAGAGGAGGTGTGCAAGTATGTGTGAATGCATAATATGCGCTTATCAAGAGGCTCCCGGTGGGCTGGTTGTATTTATGAGGCCTTGTTTCTCTGATTGTTCACGCGCAGCTCCCATGAATATTCAATGTGATCAGAGAGAAGGGCTTGCTAGAACTCGAGAGAGAAGGAGGGCAAAAAGAAAATGTGCCTGGTAACTCACAACAGACGCACGCGTGTGCACGGACGCACGCACAAACGCACTACAATCGCGCGTGCAAACACAGCCCTGCAGCAGTGGGAGGAGATAGCAACAGTGACAAACAGCTTTGGTGCTACAAAGGTGGCAGGAAATCTATCAAACGGGACAATAAAATTGCAATTGAGTTTCTTTAGCTTTTTTTATAGCAGATGCATGCATCTTGGTGGGACCTGCTGCAAGTTCGATTCAGAGGCAGTCCCCGGCCCTCTGTGTATTTGTGTGTGTGTGTGTGTGTGTCACATTGTGTGTGTGTGTGTGTCACATTGTACAAGTGCATGGGTTTATTCACGCACTGTAAGGGTGAAATTCAGCAGGAACAACTGTAACTTCAGTCAAGAAGAAACAGCATTAATCTTGCTGCAATTACACCACATTGTGGGGGGAAGAAAAAAAATAGAGTTTATCCCTATTGTACAAAAAAACAAAACAGCTAAAATAATAGCATTAGTATTTTTCACGCTCCCCAGCAGTCTATTTCTTTTTGAAATATCTCAAGACACTCAAGCTTGCAGCAGCATCTGCTGTTGTGCATACGCGTGTTACCTTTTCAGAATTTCACTGACACTCTTCTACAATATGCTGACCAATATTTTCTTCTTCTTGAGTCCTTATCATTGTGCTTCAGTGTTCAGATGTGTGGGAGTTTTAAAACACCCCACATCCAACACACACAGCAGCCTACATGCCGCTGATCTCCCTGGCAGTCTTTCTGTGCCCCCTGTTGGATGAAACCTGTCACGGCACTCAAGGCTACAGTGAAGCGTCTCATATCACGAGCACTTCTTTAACTCAACTTTCAATCTGCCAGGCTTAAAAACCCCCCAGACCACAATCTGACACCAGCCTCAATTACTTCACTGCTCTGGAACAGAGGAGCGCAATATGATATCAACACTGAATTTCTAAAGCAGTATTTTGAATTCAGGTTTTGGAAATAAAACGTGCCAGAAGTTTATTTTTATCTGTGTGATGTGAAAGAAAGAGACGCTATACATAAACACAGAGAGGGAAGGCTGAAGGGATTCTTTCCAATTGGTTTATACTGAAACTAGCTTTTAAATTACAATCACTATATAGCTTCCATAGCTTTATCTGATGGGCACCGGGACGCAAGGTTCAATTACCCCACTCGCCTCTGCTGAAAGTAACCGGGCGAGATGATAATGCTGCGTGATTCTTTTATTTGATGAATTGTGTTGTGTCACATTTGAAAGTAAAGACATGGGTGGAAGAACTGATTGCTTTGAATGATCATTGCTTTCTGTTTGGCAGGAATTGAAAAGGAGGAATAGGCTTGTGGTTACAGTCATGTTGTGAGTGTTCAAGGCTGACGATACTTCAGCAAGACGGTGAGTGTGTTTGCTACAGAAAGATAATGGTAAGATGTTAAAAAGAAAAACAGACGAGGAAATGGAAGAAGTTTGTAGAGAAGGATAAACAAAGCTGTGTGTGAGCTCTGTGTGCGGGGATATAATGAGCTGACCTTGGAGTGCGTGATGGACAGGGTGTCCACCCAGACTCGCCAGCCACCCCACTCATACTTGATGGCGTGGTAGAGCAGGATGCGGAAGATGGCGTACACCATCTCTGTGATTTTCTGCTCCTCGTTGTTTTGCGGGTTGATGAAGCACAGAGAGAGCATCCACTCCTGCCACACCGAGCACTGCAGCAGGCTCCTGAAAACAAACGGCAGCAAATGAGGAGGTGGCGAATCCCACGGGCGCCTAAACGCAGCGTGCACTGACGTGTGATGTACTTCTCTATCCTTTGAATCGGTCCGATTCTTACCTGCGGTTCTCTCGGCTGTTATTGAACAGTTTGATCATGTCTGACAGAAAGACCCTGCGCACCTCCATGCTCTCTTGAGAGGGGGGAGAGTTCTTCAGCAGAGCAGCTATTACCTTCAGAATCTCTGGAAGAGGGAAAAAAACCCACTCTGTTTACAGTCTGAGATAAAAATGCTTTATGGAGTTAAAGAAAAAAAAAAAGGCACCAGTGCTGGAAAATATCAAAAATACTGCATCTGCTTTGTGCATTTTGTAATGTAATACATAACAGCCAAGCAGTATTTTCAAGGCTTATAAAATAACATTTGAATTTGGAAACAGCCAGCATCGTGTTTGGATATACAAAAAGGATTGGTCGCAGGAGGGGAAACCGAGCAAATCAACAGCTATATCATACATTGGTTTCAACATGTGCAAATCATTGTGTCACAAACTATCTGAACTTGCAGCTGTGCACACCTGAAAATCTGCGCCCGTGGTAAGAAAAACAGAACAGAGGAGAATAAAAAGCCCAGAGCCATTGATCTTTATCATACTGTAATGGCTTTGGTATTGTTTCAAATGAGAGCGCCAGAGTCACAGGCCCTTCTGAAATGCTTGGCTTCGGTTAAACCAAAGAGACTGACTGTTTAGATGAATTATCTAGACAATGTCAGTGTCCATTTGCTCTGAGTAGAGAGACGGTAGGGCTTGGATTTCACTCGTCTCTTCAGACCTTGGCGCTAACCGATGCCCCCTTGCCCCGGCAGACAGTTGTGTTGTTTCTACGCCTTAGTCACTCAAATTATGAGTCGCTGAACCTTTACCGCCAGAAAATTACCCCAGCATGTACCGGGAATGAGGATGGAGGGATGGCGTGTTCCTTTCTTTCTTTTTTTTCCCTTCTTTTTTCCATTTGCTCTTGGTTCTTTTCCCTCGAGTTAATTTGAGGGAAACGGTACTTCCTCGGTTTGTTTGATTGGCTCTGACGTTACTAAAGACTGCAATCAGGGGGCCATTTTGGGAGTTTGTCACAGATTAAATCAAGAGAATACACGGCAAAGGAGAAACAGACCACCAGTCTATGTTCCATACAATATGCTCGCAAACCCATACAAGGTTCCTATGATATATACCGCCTGTCCGGGATGGTTGGGCAGGAGAGATTTTAACGCAATAAAGGCCTGGGATAATCAATGTGTGACTACACAAAGACCTTGTCAGATTAAGTCTGGCTGGATGTAAACCTTGCTTGTGTTTGGACTTCAGACTGATTAAAGCTTCTTTTTTTTAGCTGCATATGCATCTATGAAAGCACCAGTATGAAAGAGAGTGGGATGTTTTCTTTTCTTGCTTGAAATGAACACTTAAGATTTCAACAGAGGGAAAGATTTGGTGAGTTGACGTAAAATTCGAGGTAAGTAACAGCCTAAAGAAAATAATAAAAGTGACCAAAGCCACCATCCTGGGCTGTGTTTATCCCACCTATAATTAAATATACAAATGTGAAGCAAACAGAAAATGGCCAAGTAATAATAGTTATCAGCTATGCAAATATTTTTCATTTTAACATTCATTGAAAATAGCAAAAATTATATAAAAGTTAATTATTGTACAATTAAAGAAAACAAGAAAAATTTAAGAAAAACCATTAAAAATCCAAACTCACCATTAATTAAACCTAAATGCATTAAAAAAACAATTATAACCTGAATAAATTATTATCATGTCACTACATTTATCTTTCCTTTATATGTAAAATAATCCCCGTGAAAAACAACGCCGAGGCTCAATAAAACCAGCAGACGAGTGTATATTTGTCACAAAGTGTTTGCACCATCCTCGTGTAAGGTTTACATCTGAGGTTCAGGAGTCTGAAAATACGCTCCGGCTGCAAAATTTATGTCGTTCATTTGTTTGACGGTATATAGCGATCGCACGGTTCCACGGGGAATATCCTCCTGCGGCACAGAGCCGTAGGTATGTAGAGGGTATGCTGCGGCAGATGATTTAAGGGAGCGGTGCGGCGCGGAGGAGGCACTTACGTGGGTTGAGAATCTTCACAGTGGAGTCGGGGTCCGGATGCTGTTTATGGATCACTTGAGTGCAGATCTGCTCCGTAAGAATCTATCGGGGGATTCAAGTCATAAATGTCCACATAAGTCTTAAGGATAACAGAGAAACAAAGCACAGGGATATCTGCATGCTTCTAAATTATTTCACAAATCAAATTTCTGTTGGTGGTCAACATAATGTGTTATTGCATTTTCAAGTACAAACAACTGAGACAGATTAGATAATAAGGCACAAATTCAGCATATTGGGGGGGAAAAAATGGGCCATGTGGCTGAACACAGAGGTTATTAGTGTGTGTTTTGTTAATAGAAAGCTTTCACTCTGCAAGCACGAGCCTCGAGGGTGAATGGGCAGCATACAGACCTCAAAAAGCACATTGTACATTGTCATGGTGAAGTGGCTGGAGTGAAGCATCAGGCGTTCGGTGAGCAGGGAGAACAGGCCATGACTTAGCATGACCTCTGCTTTCCTCCTGATTGAAATGATAAAGAGGTCAAAGGTCGGTCAGCAGTCGTCAGTATTTGCTTAAACAATTGTTATTTTGGAAAACATGATAAACCAAACCTATATCTGTTTGCAGAAACACACAAGCAGAATCTCAATTTTAAAATCAATATTAAAATCAATGGTGAACAAAACTCTTTACACTATAAGGAATAACAAAAGCAAATCTGGAGTGTGTGATAGCTCAAATGTTAATAAAAATAAAAAACGGAGCCGTGTTAAGATAAAAAAAATCTTTACACGCCTCTGTTTGAAATCTGCAGCGGTACAAATCAGCTGTGCTCTTGCTAACATTTGACAAGGAGGAAATGAAAAAGAGAATCCCCGCTGACGAAGCCTGGGTTTTTGCTTTCTTTGTTGCTTTCATCTCTAATCATTCATCAGCCCCACTTTTACTTTTGTATCATAGCCTCGAAAACTGAACTACTTGCAGATGTGCACATGTGGATTTCAAGGCTTAAAACTGCTGCAAAGACGATGGTTAGAGTTGTTTCTCTAACTCCTATATCAATACAAGCTGCACAGTATCAATGGTGATTATTAGCCAAAACATTAGAATTTCATTAAGTAAATTTATATTAAGTATCATCACCCAAAATGGCAATACTGACATGCTAAATTCTTATTTTACTAAGTTATTTTAGTGTGTTCTGTCAGCATGTGGGCTAATACAAATTAAATGTTAACAAGAATCCTTTTAAAAATGAGTTTTAGCTATAATACAGTTAAAATCAGGATAATGAGAAAATGCACTGAATTTTTAGAATATAAAGAACTAACAAAACTGTTAAGAAAATATCCAGTAAGCATCTAAATAAAACTCTTAAATTAACAAAGTTAAGGACTTTTTTCCTCTCGTTTGCAAAATTTTTGAAGAGCCCTTTTCCCCCCTTTTTATTTTACAGTGCAGTGCAGAGAAAAACAGCACGTGGTTAGAGACAGCAGATCCAGCTTGTATGCAGTGATAGTGCAGAGTCTACTCTATTAAAAAAAAAAAAAAATCTGCCAGTGTTGGCTTTCTGTTGTTTCGTCACTTAAAAGTAAAAAATGTGTTCTTGTATGAACAAAGACTTCTAATAAAGTACTTACTTTGGTGACAAGTGTTTCAGAAAGTAGCCCAAAACTTTGAGTGCTTGGACTCTTATTCCCTCATTTTTGGCGGCCAAAAGCTTGTAAATCACACTGTGGGACAAAAAACAGAAAACAGTTAACAGTTAAGCGTTAACAAAAAGAAACGCATATTTATACATTAAAAGCTTTTTTAATGAATACATGCATATTCAATTCTTATATCTTAGGGCTGAAACTAAGAAATTCAACTGGAACCATTCACACCGTTTGTAAAGGAGCTCATGAATATGGATATAAAAGTCGATCTTTACCGAATCCCATTCCGCTGGTCAAAGGCCTGAATCATGGATCCAGGATGCTCAGACATGAGAGCGACCAGCAGCTGCAGCACATCCATGAGATTGTCGTCCTGAGGAACATAAAGGAAGGAGACTGAAGCTATTGTAGTATTAAAAAAGGACAGTGGGAAACGAGCCAGCTTTATCAATGATATCTAAATTATGAGGGGCTTACAGTGAACTGTGTATTTTAATCTAAGCTAAAAGCAAATATATGTCTAGTCACTAATTGATATTTATTATTCTGCCTTGTACAGCAGTGGCAGTAGCAGCAATAATACATGGAATACATCACAAGCGTCTGAACTAAAGAATTACAACATACAGGCTGTGCAATGTATGGCTGCTGCATGATGGTGGCTTTTCCGGACAGTGCTGTAAACACCACTTAGGTTCACTGCGTTACTGACTGATCTGAATGATTCATTTGCTATGCATCACTTCACTGTAAACAACCCCACTTCTGTCAGGACCTCAAACTGGCAGACTTGGAAGAATAACAAGAACCAGTAATGCAGCGTTTAGAAGCAGGAAGTGTTTGCTCATGCTCTCCACATCACATGGTGAGACACACTAAATGCAGTGTAGCGGTACTGTGTTGCCATCTGGTGGTGAGGTCTCTCTCTCTGTCGGTCTATGCCTACCTCATGCATGGTTAGGAGGTAGCTGAGGATACTCTGTAGCTCATCTTCCTTCACTCCATGATCCTAAAATGCAAAATGCGCAGATTGTTTTAACAACGCAAAACTGGAAAAAGAGGTGACTAAGAAACAACATTTTTAACCCCGTAAACCCTAAAAATGCAAAGCACAGATTATAATGATGAAACCTTTAATGATATCGAAATCCCACATACTGTAATAAAATATTTGAACCCTGCAAAGCCAAGTGTAATGTATGCATTACAATATAATGAAAAAAAAAAGTCCGATATAGCAAATATAATACATTTATTTACCAACAGACAGATCAAAGGTTAAAGGTTCTAATCATCCTAAGGACAAGAGAAGTGCATGCTGAGTTACAACACATGCCTGAGGAAGAGGCATGAGCTTACCTTCATTATGAGCTGCTTGACAAACAGCAGCAGAAAGGCTCGCAAAGAGAGTATCTCCTTCTGATTTGGCCTTGGACCTTCTGAAAACCCAAAGAGTTCAATGGCTGTTTAGCGTGGTTAACAAAAGAAAGGCATGAAACTACAAGATGATCCATTTTATTTTGTAAAAGTTCTATATCACTTGAAAGGACTTGCATACAGTGTGAGTGTGCTTGTATGTGTGAATCTGTGTTTTTGTGCACATGTGCATGTGAAAGTTTAATCAGGGGTGTGATTATGTCGTAATTGCTGCATATTTTTGCATTTTGTGTGTAGGCTCACCTAGGCCTTTGGGTACGATTCCACTGCGGTCCTGAGGGTTGACAACCCAGTAGTAGAATTTTAGTGTATGCATGATCTGAAGCACAGTGCCCACCCTGCGAACAGCGTTGTAAATGGTCACTGTGCTGATGAACTCTGTTGCCAGGTAGGTGTAGAGTGTCAACTGCACCTGCACAGGTTATAAAAGCAAATGAAATTTAAATGTGCATGGACTCAGGGCTGAGTCCTGTTTTACTGTGTCCTTGCTTTTTGTTCCTTTGAGAGGCAGCTGGATGCTTGGAAAGCTACTAAGGGTTTAACTGAGACATTCTGGTTTTAATGGCAGTTACAGGTGGAGGGATAACCTTGAACTAGGGCAAAAGCACAGAGGGGCAAATTTGTGTGCAGTACAAATTCATTTCTACATCTTTTTAAACATAACCAAAAAATAATGTAGCCCTGTGTGTTACCTTGGCAGGGGCATGGATCCAGATGGCAGGGTTGAACAGAATGTGGTCACACAGCTGCTTGAGCAGCAAGATCCCATTCTGCAAGTTGCTAAGGTATCTGGAAAAGGCCAGTACAATGTCCAGGACAGGCCTCGTCACATGCACCTTGGAAGACTGGCGCAGAGAGAGAGACAAGAAGGCACAAAGTGACACAAATGGAGGTGAGGGAGGAAAAAAAATCCATAAGAAGTACAACAGTAAAGAGACGGCAAAGTGATGAAGGGAAATAGTCTGCCTAACAGACTCATAAGAGTGACTTCCAAGCAAAGCCAAAGGAAGAGTATAGTAAGTGTAAATGTGTGCCTGTGTTAGTGTATTAGCATTGGAGATGAATGAATATTAGGGTTACAGCTGTGCTGGGATCATTACCAGGACAGGAAAACTGTCTTCTTGTCAGTTAAGCCAGTTTACTCACCTTTTCCAAAGTATAGCCAATGACGAGGAAGCCTTTGCAGGCCAAGACCTGCTCTTGCATAGCCACTGAGTTCTTCAAGAGCTCCATCACAAAGGACAGCAAAGTGCAGCTAAGAGCCACAGACAGAAAGACAAACAGTGACAAAGAGAAGGACAGACTACAAGTCAGACAGTGACAGTCTATGTAAGCTGCTGACAAAGCCCAGACTGTCAAGAACACATCATACAGGAAATGTGATTGAATGAGGTCGTGTGTCTCCTTTGTGCTGGGGTAACAGTTTCAACCTAGCATCACCTTGAGGACTGCAAAAACATCCACAATGCAATTTAGAAGTAATAAACAAAGCAACGCATGTATTGAACTAAACATTTAGTAAGGATGAAATAATCTGAGAGTAAACTTTTAATTTAACAAGCAGCGTACACTATTTAGACCATTCAATTCTAGAGTCGTTGAGAAATAATAGTACAAATTGATTCACTGTTACTCTGCACGTAACAGCCCTAATAAAACACCATATGTGTTACAACCTGAGTGGTCTTAATGACAAATGAACAAAAGCCTGCTGATTATTCACTGCTCGGCTTACTACTGTAGTGCACGTAAGTGGAGTTACCAGACAGAGGTGTCCAGCTCGTTGCTGGAAGGCTGGCAGTAATCCAGCTGTGCAAACAGTGGGAAGAGGACCTGCACACCACCGATAGAGTGTATGCCGCTCTGGACTGAGTGAGTCACCACAGCTTTCACATCCTACAGAAACACACACACATATAGCCACGTTACACATGTAATCAGAATCGCACAGGGTCACACAGATGTTCTTTTCTTCTGATAATTACAGGGATATGTAACTACTTTGGGGGTTTTATTGCCACAGCATAACATAAGAGCCCTCATTTGAATCTTTGACTGTTGCTGCCTGCTTATCTCCTAACCTCAAACCATAGTTTTGATATTTCCTCTTATTTACTGTAATGTTTTATAATATTTCCCCCAAAATTTATATGGATGTTGCTCAGTGTTTGAGAGGGTAGACACAACTAGTGGATGAGAAAAACAAACTGAAAAAAGTGAGAATTTTTCCCGCCTTCTTCTATAGGATTGGAATTTTTGAGCCTGGAATACCAAAGCTGCAAATATAGGTCACACATTCGTTCATATTTCACACAGAGTGTGTTTGTGTGGTGGAGGGAGCGTATGTTTATGTGGCGGCAAAGGCCTCCCCCACAGAGGAAACAAAGTACTTTCTTTGATGAGAGGGCATGAGAGAAAAACTCAATTAGCGCCCGAGAGGAGAAAACTCAACATGATTGAAGAAACAGTTTTACACGTGTGGTGCACATTTCTCTGAGCATATTTGTGGGTACGTACATGACTATGGCAGAATTTGGAAAATGTCCATGCACTAACACCATATACAGCTACAGAAGAAAAATGCACAACTACTCAAATGTAGTTCCAAGCTAAATCTCCCAGAGAAAGCCAATTTTATAATTAGAGCACCAGGATGGCATTTTTCAGCAGCTGCAGCAGTCTGTCTGGCTGGCTCAACACATTCGCTCCTCTGCCCTAATGAGGCTATTAAAATGAAAAGATGCCAACTGGGCCACTTTCATTACCGTGTGGGAAGAAAGAGAGTAAAGAGTGGTACATATGGAACAGTGGGAGGGAAGGAGCAGGTGTACAGGTGCTGAATGAATTTAGGCAGTGAAACTGCTTTAATGTTGGTGCTGTATGGTGGCTTAAGGTTAAAGCAATGCTATAAATACCAACTCCAATGGATGGCTCTAATATGATAGACGCACTAAGTGTTAACTGTGAGGGTGTAATTACCTGCAGCATGAGCGCATGGGGTGAGTGGACGAAAATGGAGACATTGTCCTTTGGGGAGGACTCGAGGCAGAGCTGGGCGTCTGTGGCTCGGGGATTGTAAGTGAAGGCAATACTAGAAGACAGCTTGCCGTCATACAGTAAGGTCTTATGATGCTCAGCGAACAACAAGTCACTCTCAGCCTTGTACTTGAATGTGCCCTGAGCAAGAAGACAAAGAAAAGGGCAAAAAGTGTTTAGTAAAAAATTACATTAGACAGTCTCTGCATCGTTCTCTTAAGTGTCTTTCTGCAACACTGGTAACCAAACAAAAAGGCCAGTTACAAATACTGAGTCAATGCAATCATCTGCAAATGAAACAATACTTCAAACACAAGACATTGCATGTTTAAACAGAGAGATCTTGCTTTTGAAAGACTATATGCCTATTTTTAATTTGATCCCAGTTGTGGAGTCTTAAAAACAGACCTGTTGGAGCATGAACTAATTAGGTTCATTGGTAAAGACTGAGACAGATCCACTGCTCAAAGATTGCAAGGACAACAAGACGCACTCAGAGCACAAACATCCATGAGCAGCTCACTCACTGGTCAGCTCTTACTTTTAAGGGAATAATACTGTAGTTTGTATTCATTCAGCTACCTTCTTTCTTCTTTTTAAAACATACTTTATGTCCAGGTAGTACATTTGACGTGATATTTTAAATCTTTATACATACATGCATACTGCAAGACATACCACACTGAGGATAATAGTAAGAACCATTGTTTATAAGTTTTAAGGCTTTTAGTCCATTTTCAACCAATAAATTATTTAATTGACCTTGAAGACCTTAGTGAATGTAAGCCAAACTGTAATGAATTATTAACATGACCTCACTCTACACCCCGATAAAATTTTATCAGACTATTATTTAAATCTTTTCGAGCTATCGTGTTTACAGACACATGCATGTAACCCCTACCAAAAGCATAACCTCCCAGAGGTAACTAGCTCATCAATATAAATGAATGTTTCTTAACTTGTATACCAAAGTATTTTTAGATTACAACACATTAAAGGACTTTGATAATATATTGAAATCTCTGTAAGCATCTATGATTACTGGCTATGATCCAAAAAACACCACTGCTGTTCATTTAATATGGACTTGGATGATTTTTCTAAATGTGAAATTCTTCTTGGAAACCATGGATGTTGCGCCCTGTTGTGGCCACCCAGCTTGTTATCATTATGCAATTAAAAAGCAAGCATAGCTCCAAAAATAAGATTTCAGGTGTTGCCTCCAGTGCAGAGCTGCCACCCACTGAAAACATTTTACACACGAGGAAATTAAAAACATGACGCAGGGATGTCATAGAATCCAAGAAAGTAAAGTAAACAACCTGCAAAGGTACTATAATTGCCCTTCTTAATTCCTGAATGTTTAAAATGTTGACAAAAGCAGAGAAGTCATGCCAGTATATATTTTTTCCTCTCTAAGATGCTCATTATTATAACCAATCATGTTACTGAACTTTTTACAATTAATCTAATTAGTAGCAAAAATGTTCCTCTAGAGTTGCACATGTCCAAACTTTTTTGAGATTTTTCAAAAAAAAATAGTAACACGTGTCAGTTTAAACATTTGATATTCTTTTCTATGTTCTGCTGTAAATAAAATACAGTTTCATGCTTTCCAACCTGGTAGCCCGGACCCAGCTGATAGATAGCAAGGATCTGAGCAGCGCTGAGAGCTTCTCCAAACAGGTACACTGCCCCCATCTGTCCGCAGAACACACGGTTGATATCTGCCGTCTCAGACGATCCCAGGAAACACTTGTCAAATGTCTGCAAAGGGAGGAAGCAGGAAGGGAGGAAGGAATTACGAGAGCACCAAAAGGAAAAAACAAAAATAGACAAAAGGAGAAAAACAAAAGGGGTACGATGCGAGGAAGGAAATAAGGGGTGATGACAGATGGGGGTGGGTAAACAAAACCAAAAAGGGAAAGAAAAAAAAAAAATCAAGAGAGAACAGCAGGGAAAGACACACTGATGTTAACGCTAGCTTTAAAGCAGAAATATTAAGAATGATAAGATCACGTCTGCTTCAAGAAGCCAATTTGCTTTCTGCCACAGCTACAGGATTACATTACACTGTGATGGCACAATAATTCCAAACATAATGTAATGTTACAATCTTTTATCTCAGCATGACAGAAAGCAATCCTGTGGACTGTGACAGAGTTCTGAAGTGTGAAGTGAACACGGCCATCATTTAATCATTTTACACTGCATTTTCCATGCTTCACAGATGGAGGGCAAGGAAAGCCCTCTGAAAGCAAGGACTGTGAATGGATGTGCGTAAAATCAGGCAAGATAGTCGGGGTGTTATTTGTTTGGTTTTGAGTGACAAAACTGATATTTAAACAGAAAACCTGTTAGAGCGCCTATATGTCTAACCCCCACATGCTACAATCAATGCCTACATCTTACCAAAGGGTTCATGTAATAAGTAATAATGATTTGCAAACACAGAAATGGCTTATTTAAGTGAATACTTAAATGCATTTTAGCAAAAAACTAAATAGCACTACATGAAAAGCAAAATATTTCTCCCCAAATCTCACACTCTTCCTTTAATTCTCTGTGAATCTGTGCAGACATTAAATATTACAGGAGCTGTTAGTAGCACCAACTCCTGTCCTGTTTTTGAGAAAAAGAGAAAAAACAAACATACTATTAAACTGTTGCTACTTACGTCACTGGTGTTGACAAACCAGGCAATGTCTCCAAAGGAAGCCAGTTCACCGTTCACAAAGCAGGCGATTTCACTGTTTTTCCAGCGGTTGTAGATATGAACTAGAGTCACCATGTACCACTGCAACGACCAGAACAAGCACACTTTCACACAATGGAAGTGCATCAATCAGACCAACACACGCACACACACATGTTATCAGCAAGTCGGTGTCCTCTATCACTGTAATTCAGTCACGTTTCATGACTCACTGCCCTCAGCTATGATCCCACCTTCTGCTTAATGTTTGCTTCTAGTTTTACTTCAGCTTTGCAACCAGTGAAATAATAATAAATAGTTCATTATGTGAGAGAACAAGCATTATAACCATGTAAAAATCAACTAAAATGAGCCCTCTTGGGGTTTGGTGAAGTAAGATGACTCCTTCAAGCTCCAGGGGGAAAAAAACAAAAAACACCAGAAACTTTCAAATTGCTCGCAGACTGCGGTTTCTGAAACTAACAGTTTTCAATGCATGCTTTGTGTGGAAGGAACAGAGCCCTGGATAATCCTTCTCTCCCACTGCCCTCCTTCCTCCATCTTCTAGTTTTGCTTCTCCCCAGAGTCAGGTAAGATGTGGCAGCTCATTTTTAAAGGAAGGGCTAGATTTATCGTGTGTGCAAATGTGTATTTGGGTGTATAGATGTGACTGATTATGTGTGCGCTGACATATGATTTCTGTGATCTATTTACAAGGATTTGCCTTTTCATGTGTTTGAATATTTGGGTACAAAACACTGTATTTAGCTTCGTTTTCGTTCCTTTCGTACCTTCTGCGGTTTGAAGTCATACTTTACACAGTGCTGGAATCCTTTCCCCTTCGATTTTAATGAGGTCACTATCAAACAGCCGCCCACAAAGTGTGCCGAGTAACCCATGCCTTTGCTGGTACGGAAACTGAAACAAAACGAAGGGGAAATACAAACATGTAACTTTACTTTGGAAATGATGCTGCACAGTTTCATACCAACTACTGTACCTTTTAGTGGCAGCGTGAATTACAGTTTTAAAAAAAACATTAAAAAAACATTTTCAAGGGAATTTTTAAAGCATAAAAAAAAAAACAATCATTTCTGATCCTCACTAAGTCTTCCCATCCTTCTCAGTGTCCCAGAGAGATGGGGCCCCTTCATGTGATTTAGTGAATATCTCTCTTGTTAAAAGGGCACCAGACTGAAGGGGGGAGTTTTTATTAAGGATTCTCTCAAACAGCTCGTTGGCTGCCCGGTTTGCTTACCGTTTTCACAGCGGCTTAAGCAGACCCCTGCTGAATAAATGAGATTTTGGCAGAAATGAATGTTGGTTGAAAATAAAATGTTCAGAGGGTTTGTTTTACTTGTTCCTCAGAGATTAAACAAAGTATGATGACACGGGGAAAAACAACCTTTGAGGCTGGAGGGAGTGGGTTTCAAAATAAATCATCTTGGTGGGAAAATTGACACGCTCACCTTTCGTGCAGTTTTCTTTGTGTCTAAACTATGTCCTAAAGGCGAAGTTGGCACTCCTGCGTTCCATTTGTGCCACGTTCAAACAAAATTAACATTTAAATGGCAAAGAGCAAAGGTTTATGTTCACTCCTTAATGTTTCGAAAATTCTCGTGTACCTACCAGTACAGGTAAGGCTTGTCTTTGTCTACATTGATGTTGTTGAGTGGATCCATGCGGATCCACGTGTGGAATGTAAACCCATTCTGATATGGCCATTTTGCTATGGGGGGCAGAGCTATTGCCTGTTATGGGAAAACAAACAGAAGAAAAAACAAAAAGCATCAGACACTGTGATGTAGGATCCCAACTGTGGAATGAAATGAGCCTTCAAATATTAATTAACACTGTTCAGTAGTGCAGTAGGTCAGTCTGAAACCCCACAAAAACAAAACAAGAGTGAAGAACAGCTGGAAAACATTTACTCTAAATCACATTCCTGTCTTACTGTTTCATTAGCAGAGGTATGTGCACTGTACACAGCACGCTGTAGAAAAGCACAGACACGTAATAGCAGCATTTAGGTGAAAAAGAAAAAAATGAAACCACAGCTCACAAGGCGGCGTGCTGCATCTGTACATGTGTCATCATCTCAGCAGAGGGTTACACACACACAAGCAGGAAACCACACACAAACATGCAGTATGTTAAAGGTGTGAGTAGACTAATGAAGTACCGAGGAACAGATTTAAACACATCTATGTGCATTAGACATAATGAAAGGTTCGTTTAGCTTCATGTTTTAATTTAGCCTGCGTCCATGTATTTAAAAACACTGATTATGACGCATTTAGCTCCAAAGTTTAGTAGCGATTATCAATCGAGGAACAACTGTGACATATTCAAATATGAGAGAGAGAAAAAACTCCCAAGGTGATCGCATTGACGTGCCACAAAATATCTTGTGGCAGGAAGAGGGGGGAAAAAACAGCAATGCAATTTTTCATGTATGTGGTAATGATGCAAAAAGCAATGCTTCTATAAACAATGCTTTTGTAAAGTTTCAGTGTAATAGAAACTAAAGCTGGAGCGTGCCACTCACAGCCAAAGTAGATTATAATAATTAGGCAGATAACTGACTAGATTCAGTTGATTTGGTTTTTCTTTTTCCAAGTCTGTTAATTTTTCTGTAGCTGTCACAATCGACAATCCTGTAATATGCACCAAGGGTGTGTTATGATGTGTCATCTTTAAAATAAAAACCTACTAAAAGATGTTAAGCAGAGACAAATAAGGCACTGTGCAGCCTGCCTTTCCATGATACCAACGGCTAAACGAGGAGGCTTCCACTAAACTAATGTGCAGCCAAGTTACAAACGGTATTTGAATATTTCAAAGCTCACTATGCATGACCTTTGCTTCATTAATGCGTTTCATGCAAACATCAGAAAGCATGGTATTAGCATCAAACTGCATGAGATTATGCTCCAACATTACTACACACTTCACAAGATTTAGCAGGAATGAATTAGCTTTGGAGCCCTGGGAGGGGCCTGATGCTTAATAGCAGATCAGAAAATATATAATATAAAAAATATAAGTAGTATGAAAAATAAAAAGCATGTGTAATGCAGTCAATAAGAGAAAAATTACACACAAGACTAAACAGTTGGCTTAATGGAAAACAGGTGAAAAAGCAAAGTCCTTCATTTCATCCCAACACTGGTGTAAAATATTTCTCAATGGTGGTGGGAAAAAAGGATTTTTCACAAATTTTAGAGTGCACTCATTGTTCCTAAATTCCACTTGAACACTTCTCATGCATTATATTCCTCCTCGGAGGCTTTGCTTGTTTTTTTTCCTCTTGTATCTGTGGTTACCTCAGTTGGGTTCATGATTTCACATCTTTAATCATTAATTTAGTGTTTCATATAAAAGCCACTGATAGTGCACACGGACAAAACTACAAACTGTATTGTGTTTACAGTTGTGGCATTATATACTCACAGCTGCATTTTTTCCTGGAAAGCTGAAGAAGGAGTCGGGACCGCTCCTGTGAGCCATGTACTTTAGCACTGACAAAAGCTTCACTGCGTGACGAGGCTGAGGAGAAAACACAGACACATGGGTGTTACTTAAGGCAGCTGATATACTATCAATGTTCAAACAAGCATACACACACACACAAATATGCACACACTGGTTTTAAACCTGCTCTTCACACATGCAGGCTCCTTCTGCTTGTTCTAAATCTAACTCAAAAACTGCAAAGACTGACATCCTGACAGATTTCCTCATATTTTCTCAACCCTGTGCACGGCACAGTACGCCTATTTAAAATACAATGAATCGCCAAGAGTATTCACTCACCCATCCAAATCACTGAATTCAGGTGTTACAAACCCAGGAACTCAGCCACAAAGTAGCAGGCCACATAAAATCACTGAGTGGGGTCAGCAGATGCTGAGGTGCAGAAAATGACAACTTTTTGCAGAGTCAATCACTACTGACCTCCAAATTTCATGTGGCCTTCAGATGAGCTCAAGAACAGCCTGCAGAGAGCTTCATGGAATAGGTTTTCACGGGCGAGCAGCTGAATCCAAACCTTACATCATCAAGAGCAATGCAGAGTGCCAGGTGTCGGATGCAGCAGTGTAAAGTAGGGTGCCACTGGACTCTAGAGGAGTGACAAATCACCCTTCTCTGTCTGGCAATCCAATGGATGAATCTGGGTTTGGTGGTTGAAAGGAGAACAGTACTTGTCTGACTATATTGTGCAAAGTGTAAAGTTTGGTGGAGGGGATTATTTTGTGAGGGTGTTCTTCAGGAGTTAGGCTCGGCCCCTTAGTTCCAGTGAAAGGAACTCTTAATGCTTCAGGATACCAAGATATTTTGGACAATTTCATACTCCCAGTTTGGGGATGACCCCTTCTGTACCAAGATGACTACGCACCAGTGCACAAAGCAAGGCCCATAAAGACATGGATGAGCGAGTTTGGTGTGGAAGAACTTGCACAGAGTCCTGATCTCAACCTGATAGAACACCTTTGGGACAAAAAAAAAAAAAAAAAGAGCTGAGACTGCAAGGCTGGTGTTCCTGTCCAAAGTAAGTGTCTGACATCACAAATGCACTTCTAAAAGAACAGTCAGAATTTCCCATAAATCCTCTTAAACCTCATGGAAAACCCTCGGAGAAGAGTTGAAGCTGTTATAGCTGCAAAGGGTGGACCGACATCATATTAAATCCTATGGATTAAGAATGTTGCCTCACTCAAGTTCATGTGCGCATGAAACAAGTGAATACTTTTGGCAATATAGTCTGTGTTGTATAAATACAAATATGACTGAGTGTTTTTACAAAAGGAAAAGAAAAGAAAGTCATGTTTTACTAGCACAACACAAGCTCCCATGGTCTATCCGGCTCCAGATATTCATAAAGGGAAAAAATGGAGCAGTAGCAAAAGCTGCTTGACAGGGGGAAGTGTGAGGTGAAATTTACAGGCATAAAATCAACTTGGCCCATTTCCTTCACTTGATTAGTGTCAGTGATCAATGGGTTACTCTTCTTCTCTTCCTCGCTTCATCTGTCATCCTTTCTGTGCTACTGATTCTCCCTGGATGAAGCAACTTATCTTCTGTACATGTATCATAAATCTTAATTTCATTGTGGGTATACCTGTGTGCAGCTGCTCAGACAGGATTTATTGTAGAAAATCTTCCCCAACTGTGTAAATAATAAGTGTGTTGGCTCGCACGGTCACGATGTGAAAAAAAGCAACCTAAATTTGGACTGTGTGTGTACTCTCAAGAAGCAGCTAATATCAATAATCTAGAGGTGCAAAGACCAGTGAACAGGAGTCATCTGGTTTCACATGATCTATATTTTCTGTGTGATGAGGGCATTGCCTGTGGGATGGCAGCAGTTTAGGTGTTGCTAGAACATTGCTCATGCGGGCCCCAGACAACCAAGACAGATCACCGTGGCGAGCCTCTGACTCACCCACTGGCCTCGCTCCCCTTGCAACTTGCTGAAGAAAAGCTTCAGCTCTTTAACTGTGATGCTGTAGCTGGCAAGTACACCCAGCATGTCCACCAGCAGGTCTGCAAGGACACACGTACACAAAGAGGACAGAAAAACACAGGCGTTAAACATGGCAGGTTAAAAACAGGCTGACAAGATATAATACAACCTTATTTCCAAAACAGTTCAGCAAACGTGTAAAATGTAATAAATAAATAAATAAATAAATAAATGCAGTGATTTCCAAGTCTCACACTCACATGTCATTCTCAATAGGACATAGAAACCTTATCAAGTGTTTGGACTGAGATGTTGAACTAAATCCTATATCAGACAAGAATAAGGGATTCCTCTTCCAAACGTCCTACAGCTAGTGTCCTCAGTTCCCACACGTTTACAAACTACTGTTAAAAGAAAAGAGGATGCTACACAGTGGTAAACATGACCTTGTTCCAACTTTTTTGAGACATATTGCTGCCATCAAATCCAAAAGTACCTCATTTTTGTCTTAACATGATACATTTTCTGAGTTTAAATAATCGATGTTCTCTTCTAAATAAAATATGGTTTTCTTAGATTTGAGGTTCATTGCATTCCGTTTTACTGTACATTTTACACAGCATCCTAGCTGTTTTGGAAGTATTACAGTAAGAATTACAGTGTAGCGAACGCTTCGAGCAGCTAAATAACTAAAAACGGAGACCTAAAATAGACAGGATGCTCCGGGAGAGTCCCAGCTTCTGTGCAGTCTCTTATTAGCCATTATTAATAATGAGCCTAGTGACAGATAAGACTAGTGTGCATTTTATGGAAGTTAACCGTTTAATATGATTCACTTCTTCCAGCATAAAGATGAACGGCAGTAACATCTGAGAGGATGTTTTCTACATAATATTAAAGTCTTTCTGTTCAATTCTGTACTACATGGTTTCATTTTGGTTTTTAGTAAAGGGGATTGCAGATCTCTTTAACTTAACTAATACTGCATTCACACTAAAGTAAATGTTATTATAATCATTACTTTTAGCTGCCTAGTTACTACTGGGCTATATCACCCTTGCTTGACTGCATACATGCTCCAGGCCAGAGCTGTTCTAGCTGGCAAAGGTTCACTGAACCATACACTGCAGGACTAGTTCATGCTAATTTCCAGATGGGCATCAGACAAATTAGACTTAGACTTAAGGAGGCTGTGCAGGACAACTGAATCCTCACTCAGCATAATATGTGAGGATGAAATTATGATATTTTGGACAAAAAACTGTAGTGATCAATTCACATGTGGAGTTGGAATTTATCATTTAGCCAGCTCTCCTTCCTTACAGAGGTCACAGTAAAGGCTTAGCAACAAAACATCTCTTCTCCAGATGGGGAAGATTCATTGTTTTGTTAAGCAAACATCTGCAGCCTTTGCAGCTGAATAGCATGCTGCAACTGCTACACAAGCCAATTGCCTTTAACCTTTAAAAACTCATGGAAAGACAAAGACTTGTTTCAATGAAGGACTGTTTTCAGCACCTGCGATCATGCTGTCAATGGTGGATATACGCTGGAGCACAAGCTGAATGAGCCCCACTTCAGTGCACGCCTGCAGGTTGCGGACACTCTTCTTGAGGATGGCGGTGAAAATGCTCCAGATCTCAGCCTGACAGTTGGGCTCACACTTGTCCAACAGCTCGACCATGCACACAATGCTCTCCGGTTCCTGGATGATGAAGTTCATCTCCAGGTCAAACTGGCCGCCGACCAGCTGGAAGACAGAGAGAAAAACAAGTGAGGGTGGATGAGGAGGAGAGAGTTCCTTCCTTTTCTTTCATAAGCAGACAACAGAAACATTCCTAAGTGTGGGTCCACACTCCTAAACAGATCATTAGTCAGGCATTAGAGATGATGCCAGAGGATTAAAGGTCAACAGAGAATCTCTGTAAGTCTGTGGTGTCTACAGCTAACCTTCTGACACTGCAATTATTCAAGAGCAAAAACTATTGACCTAGTAATAGTTCGTTAATGAACTTCGGTTCTGTAAATGCCAAAATGCTAAGAGCATTGTGGAGTGTATGTGCATCATAGTGATACTGCATCAATACACACACACCTGGGATCTGTGTGTGTGTGTGTGTGTGTGTGTGTGTGTGTGGGAATACTACGAACAGGAGGCTCACCTCATGCACTACCATCCTGAGCTAATGTTCGGTGGGCTAACTTACTTTAAATCAACTCAACCCAAAAAACTATTCAACACTGTGACACAGTTGGCTTGATATTACTACCTACTAATTCAGAGCAAGCTAAGGGCTCAGTCACATGAGTAAAAATAGGATTTATATATGTAGACAGCAACAGATATGCGATTTTTGATGATTTATTAGAAACAGATTGCATAGGATTGCCAACTTGACCCCATTCAATCGCAGATTAATAACAGAGTACTCTGTATTACGGCAACATTTATGGCAGGTTTTAGTCTCAGTTTTGGCATCACGGATCATCTCATTTTGCAGCACAAAAAACATAAAAACCAACTTGGACAAAAGCTAATTTTAAAGGGTTTAAAAATGTCAGAAATAGTTGTGTTTAACTTTGCAAACTGCAAATTATGTCCTCAGAGTGAAAAGCATGTTTAGAGGTCTTCTATTCCTGTAGGAGGTCCTGAAATACTAACAGCATCCGACAGAGCCTGGCAGACACAAACTCGGGCTGAGATTAATTTCCCGTTCTGATCAAGTTCAAGAGAAACAATAGCATTTGTATAAACCACATCCTGCCATATATGCACAGCTTTCTACACAACATAACACACAACCCCAAGCTCTATTCCTTTCTCCATGAAAGAAACTAATTACAGTATTAGTCAACCTCAGCAGCGATCTCCAGCTAACGCTTATTCAGGCGGTGGTGAGGTAGATTGCTTGTCTTATTGCAAAGAAATAATGTTCTTTGTGTCCAGGGAAAAAATCTACGAGCCATAAATGTCATGATTTGTCACTCCTTAATAGTTGTGATGACATTTTTATTATTGAACCCTGCCTAATAGAAAAAGATAAAGAAAATAACAACACGGATGTCAAATTAATAATGCGAGGAAGGCTGTCATGTTTAGAATCAAGGAGGTGTGACTAGACAAAAACAAAAAGATTGCCGTACCACCATTAGACCAGCTCAGTGTGAAAACAGTGTGATTTGGTGCAGGGATCAGAAACTGTACTATTAAAATGAGAGAGGGGAGATTTACTCTGCAAATGTGTATCTGAGCAGAAGATAGAGGAGGAGGGGTAACACAGCTGCCCCTGCTGCTGCTGCAATATCTTTAAAGATGTGGAATAAATAATAGCGCTGAGACGCAGCTCTCCCATCGTCCTTTTGCCCTCCCCTCACATATAATCCATTTATTCTTTATGTCACCATTAAGCCTGGGAAGATATCCTTTACCTTTTGACAGAATCAGATACACGATGCATTTTTCCTATCATCCCTTTGCACACAGCCTCAGATGAAACATAATGTAAAAAATATGTTTTGGTACTAACATATTGTTCCAAAATTCACAACTACTGCAAATGCAAACAACTTTGTATCTAAACATATGAAATGCCCGCATTTAGCTTTTGTCAAAAAAACACTTGTAACTTTTAACACATAAATAAACTGTAGAAAATAGTTATTTTATCACTATATATCATATTTATATGAATATTATTTTACAAAGAAAACATAAACCAGAACATCAGTGATGGAGTCGCTCATCTGACTCACAATCCATCATCATTTACTGGTTGCTGCACGAAAAAAAAAAAGACAACCATGGCCTTAAACTTAAGCTCGCTTTGGCTGAAGACTCATTGAGTGATCACACATTTATCCTTTTTTTTTTACAAATCAACACCACAAACCAAATTTTGTTATTCAGTTTTAATTAGTTACATTCAAATGTCTCAAAGCCTCGAGATTGTTTTAGCTCACTATGTCCATGGACAGACATAAAATAAAAGTAACAACATATTTTTTACCACATATGGATTATTCACACCTTTCATCAGGCAAACAGCTAAAAGATTAAAAAAAAAAAATCATCAGTCTGCAAGTATGAATGCAGCACAACTAAACTTTCTATGCATCTGTTCAAATGAATACCAAGCTACCTCTTATTGAAACAAATGGAAGAAAGTGTGGACAAAATGACCAGCATCTCTTCTGTTTCCTTTTTAAAAACCATAAATCGTGCACACCTTTTCTAACTTGGTGGATGCCCATATGTACCATCATGTCATATAAACAACTGATTTATGAGCATCACATTGTAAGCTAGTCATCCATCCATTAGAGTCAACTGACCAACAGATGACAAGAGTGGAAGCACAAGGATGGAGACCACACTGCAGTTGCATACTCTTGAAGCTAACAGGGCTGCTTTTAAATCTGATTTTCCACTTCCTATAATCAGAAAGGTGTCCAAGTCCAAGAAGACTTAAGCAATTACAATAAGTGGTTGTGTGGAAGTGTCCCCATCTCCTCGACAAAGAGGAATCCCCTTGTGGTCCTAATACTAAAATTAAAGTGAAACGATTCTGTAGACAGATAAAAATTACTGGGCTGATGTTGACTACAAAAATGCATTTTTCTGCTTTTGTTTTGTGATAACAAACATCTTGTTTGTCTACCAGGAAATGTTTATGATGCTTACAATATTTAAACTCCCTAAAACATTCAAACCAATGATTTACATTGTTCTTTCTGGGGAACAGGTAAAAAGCTGGCATAGCCTGAACTTCCTTTTTAGTCAGAAGCTACCATAATCGCCAGTGTCTTTTGGAAGCTAGACACCAGATCCCTGGATGGGTAACCTAGCCTGGCTGTACTCCCCTGAGGCCTGCCTGAATTAATCATGGCTGAGCAGCCAAGCAGCCACTGGGCTGTAACACAAAGCACAAACAGGCTGCTCTGGTCTCCATGGAGAACAACACCGGAGGAGAGCTGTTCTAAATGTTACACAGAACCAGTGTTCGTGCATCAGATCCAAGAGGATTATGAATTTTAATGAAACTGAAGGCTGACAGCCAAAAAAAAAGGATATCAGGATTAGCAGGAATCAGAATTGTAAAAGTTATAGTTTAAAAGTTAGTTTTGTAAATGTTTCATTTCATGTGTTTAATATATTTTCAAACTCTATCAATATTCCTTTGCTATTGTAGAAAAATCATTTTCTATCATAAATGCCACTTTTTTAAAATCCAGAATATCACCTTAAACTAATAAAAATCACCAAAATATTGAGATTAAAAAAGGAAGAAGAGGTGGTCATAAAATACTCTTCCAAAGGGGGGGACCCATCACAACCTCCTACTGACCCTTACTGCAAATAAAGACGATACATACAGTGGGGCAAAAAAGTATTTAGTCAGCCACCGATTGTGCAAGTTCCCCCACTTAAAATGATGACAGAGGTCAGTAATTTGCAGCAGAGGTACACTTCAACTGTGAGAGACAGAATGTGAAGAAAAAAAATCTATGAATTCACATGGTAGGATTTGTAAAGAATTTATTCGTAAATTAGGGTGGAAAATAAGTATTTGGTCACCTCAAACAAGGAAAATCTCTGGCTCTCACAGACCTGTAACATCTTCTGTAAGAAGCTTTTCTGTCCCCCACTCGTTACCTGTATGAATGGCACCTGTTTGAACTCATCATCTGTATAAAAGACACCTGTCCACAGCCTCAAACAGTCAGACTCCAAACTCCGCCATGGCCAAGACCAAAGAGCTTTCGAAGGACACCAGGAAAAGTATTGTAGACCTGCACCAGACTGGGAAGAGTGAATCTACAATAGGCAAGCAGCTTGGTGTGAAAAAAATCAACTGTGGGAGCAATCAGCAGAAAATGGAAGACATACAAGACCACTGATAATCTCCCTCGATCTGGGGCTCCACGCAAGATCTCATCCCGTGGGGTCAAAATGATCATGAGAACGGTGAGCAAAGATCCCAGAACCACACGGGGGGACCTGGTGAATGACCTGCAGAGAGCTGGGACCAAAGTAACAAAGGTCACCATCAGTAACACACTACAACGGCAGGGAATCACATCCCGCAGTGCCAGACGTGTTCCGCTGCTGAAGCCAGTGCATGTCCAGGCCCGTCTGAAGTTTGCCAGAGAGCACATGGATGATACAGCAGAGGATTGGGAGAATGTCATGTGGTCAGATGAAACCAAAGTAGAACTTTTTGGTATAAACTCAACTCGTCGTGTTTGGAGGAAGAAGGATACTGAGTTGCATCCCAAGAACACCATACCTACTGTGAAGCATGGGGGTGGAAACATCATGCTATGGGGCTGTTTTTCTGCCAAGAGGACAGGACGACTGATCCGTGTTAAGGACAGAATGAATGGGGCCATGTATCGTGAGATTTTGAGCCAAAACCTCCTTCCATCAGTGAGAACTTTGAAGATGAAACGAGGCTGGGTCTTCCAACATGACAATGATCCAAAACACACCGCCCGGGCAACAAAGGAGTGGCTCCGTAAGAAGCATTTGAAAGTCCTGGAGTGGCCTAGCCAGTCTCCAGACCTCAACCCCATAGAAAATCTGTGGCGGGAGTTGAAAGTCCGTGTTGCTCGGCGACAGCCCCAAAACATCACTGCTCTCGAGAAGATCTGCATGGAGGAATGGGCCAAAATACCAGCTACTGTGTGTGCAAACCTGGTAAAGACCTATAGTAAACGTTTGACCTCTGTTATTGCCAACAAAGGTTATGTTACAAAGTATTGAGTTGTATTTTTGTTATTGACCAAATACTTATTTTCCACCCTGATTTACAAATAAATTCTTTACAAATCCTACCATGTGGATTCATGGATTTTTTTTCACATTCTGTCTCTCACAGTTGAAGTGTACCTCTGGTGCAAATTACTGACCTCTGTCATCATTTTAAGTGGGGGAACTTGCACAATCGGTGGCTGACTAAATACTTTTTTGCCCCACTGTATGGGTCAGAAAATGCATTACATTTACTGGTTCTTGATTTCGCAATCTTTTCACAATCCCTTTAAATTCAGTTAGCAAGAAATTGAGACTGAGCCTGAGGTCTGAGCTAAACAAAACGAATTTGTGAATCAGTACAGGTAGCCATGTGATGCTGACGATGAGAAAAAGCAACAAATGATGACCATTTTGTACCACAGGGGAGGAAATTACCCGGCTAAAAGTAATAGGCACAAACAGTGATGTTGCCAAGTCATAGCTGCAGGGTGACGAGCCCCTCCATTGTGTCTGTGCATGACTATATCCATGCTCATGTTAATCCTTCATTTCTTGTGAAAGTTCAATTAAATTCTATGACTGAAAATGTTTGAATATAAAAAGAGTTGCATGGCTAAGATCAGAGAAAACAGAAAAAAAATTCCCAGACATTTATATGCTCATATCTAGCATCTCTGTAGATTGTCAGAGGGCTTGCATCCAGCTTTGAATTGCTTTGAACGGTCAGAACACGCACGCCCCATCTATCACTTGTTATTATCTGCCAGTTTTGATGCATAAGCTCTTAAGGACAAGCCTAGAGAGAGTGAGACCTGATCGGTATGACATTTGATTGATTCCACTGTGCAGCTAGCAGTCTAAGTACATCCCTAAATCTCATGTGTTGCAATACCTCACTACCAGAAAAAAAACATGTAAATGACTCAAGGCCAAGTTCAATTTGTCCTTTACAAGAGCACTAAATGCCAGATTGTTTTCAATCCATTTTAATGTAAATCAAGTCCAAATAAATAAATAAATAAAATACTCAAATGGGCTGTCAAGAGTAACCATGCTTTCACCACACACACACACACACACACACACACACACACACACACACACACGGCCTACTTTTTCAACAGCTCTCTTAAGTGGATCTATTTTAACAAGCTATCTTGTCAAACCAAATCTAGTTTAGCTTATTCTTCCATGAGAGCCCCCCACTGCATGACCCAAAACAAAGCATCTATCAAAGTGACCCGAAACATGATTTGTGATATGACAACATCTTATAATCCGGCGCTCTTCACTGCTGATAAACACTCACATTTCAAACATATTGATGTGAGATGTTGAAATAGCTCCAGCAGATAAGGAGGTCAACCAAATAATCTGTCCCACTCAAATCCCTCTAGCGCTAGCAGTGATACGGTGGAATGGGCTTCTGATGGAGGAGATGAGGCGAAATAGTGAGCCGAGGTCTTTGAAGGGGCTTGTGATACAAATTTTGGACACAGCAAATTTTAATTAATGTTATCAAGCCCTGTGACCTATAAATCTTCCAGCTTGCTTAAAAAAAAAAAAAAAAAAACAAGTCAAAACCAACTGTTGGTAACCACTTCATCACGCAAATCTTGGTCATATTAATTCACCAGCTGTTTGTCAGCTAGAAATAGAAAATGAAGGAATACACAACCCAGCCACTTTATTAGGTACACCGCAGAAGTACTGGATCGGACGCACTTTTAGCTTCATGATAGGTTCAACAAGGTGCTTTTGCTCCATACTGACATGATACCATCACACAACTGCTGTAGATTTGTGAGTTAGACATCCATAGTGTCAATCTCTTGTTCCACCATATCCCAAAGGTGTTCTATTGAATACAGGTCTGCAGACTGTGGAGTACAGTGAACTTGCTTTCATGTTCAATTAAGCAGTTGAATATGAGCTGAGCTTTGTGACATGGTGTATTATCCTGGTGGAAGCAGCCATCAGAAGATGAGTACCCTGGGGATGAATAGATGAACAGCAACAATACTCAAGTAGGCTGTGGTGTTTAAACAATTGGTAACAGTTGGTAATAAGGGCCTAAAGTTGCCAAGAAAACATCCACCACACCGTTATACCACCACCACCAGCCTAAACCATTGACACAAGGCAGGATGATCTAGTTATTGATACCATTAATGCAAAACTCTGAGCCTACAATTTGAAATCAAGACTCATCAGAGCAGGCAATGCTTTCCCTCCCAATCTTCTATTGTCCAATTATGGCGAGACCATGCAAACCGTAGCCTCAGTTATCAGCTGACAGAAGTGACACCTGGTTTGACCATTCTCCTCTGACACAACATGCCCAACAATTTTAAATCAAGAGAACTGCTGTCACTGAATATTTTTCTCTAGACAACCTGTTGTCTTACAACTTAGAGAAGGTTATCTGAGTAAATCCCATCAGTACCACCGGCACAAACAACCATGCCCTAATCAAAGTCATTCTGATGCTTGCTTTAAACTTCAGCAGCTCATCTTGACTGTGTCTACATGGCTAAATCAAACTAATAAAGTGGCCTGTGAGTGTATCTTGAAAGCAAAACCAGAGTTTGATGACAGCTGACAAAGTCACTGAATATTATCATTTGGCATTTCACATTATTGATAAGACCCAGCAAAAATCAGTTTTCTATAAAATCAAACTTTGCTGCTCAACATTCATGATCCAGGTGTCAGACATCAGACCCTCCCACCCCCACAATCCTGAGTTGGATAAATGGTTAAGAAAATTGATGTATGGATGGATGTTTACATTTATCTCCACTCATAATTATACTACAGCACATCCAAGTAAAAATGCACTGAATTGTACTAGTTTCACCATGCTGTAATAAGGCTTGTTATTACAGCTTCAGTATTGGAAAAGCTATTCACATACCACCCAATCAATATTCTGCCTTGTGCATGAGCCTGCCACTTTGCATTTTCTAAAACAGAAGTGGAGAGCAAAGTGGTGAAAATTATGCATGCAATGACCATGAAAACGGCGGTCCAATGATCACAGTGCAACATAACCTTTTAAAGTGGCTCACTCCATTCATCTTGTATGACAATTTGTTTTTCAAAATGTAATACATTGTTTTCCCGAGCCACAATGCTACCTTCAATACCATATGAGACGAACATGATGAGAGGCAGAGTGGAGAGGGAGGAGGGAGATATTTTAATAGCTGGATTTCTAAGAATATCTTCAGAAGTGCAGTCTGCCAAGCTTTTGTTTTTAACAACGGCTGGCATTCATTTTTACACTACAATAGGAGTGATGATGTCTTGGCTGTAGTTTGATTAACACATGATTTCTTTTGTTGCATCATTTATTTATCTAAGAACAGATTTACACAACATGCAGATGGAGTATAACGCACATGAACCTGCAGAGTTTTTGGATTATTTCATGCAATCACACAGCATTTATTTTTACTAAAACTATGTGCACACTGTGAAGGAATAAATGAAGCAGAAACCAAGACAAGAAAAGGGAACCCAAGCCTTAATTAGGACCATTACATCTGATTTAATAGACTGCAGATGAAATGTTGCTTTTACATATTTTACCTGCCGAGATTGTAAGGTGTGTGAAAGGTGGGTCCACAAAAAGCAAATCAACATTCCTGTATGAAACACTTTGTGCCATCGTCCTTTAAAAGATGCCACAAAAGATCTGATAAACTGCCATCAATTCTCATCAAAATATACTACCTGCCTCGAAATAGCCTACATGGAGGGGCGTGACTATGATCTGTAGTAGCTCTTTTCCACATTTGCATAGAAAGATAAATATAAGCACTTCAGTGATACTGTGAGAAGCTGGATTTTGACCTTTTCTCCTATTAAGCAAATACTCGTACACATCACATGAGTTGGTGAGCTATTCAAGTCCCCTGTTTAATGCTTGCACTATCTGGCAATCGAGTTCGAGTTGCAGGGTGGCTGCTATTGTCAACAAAAGGAAAAGGCTTGTCAGGAAATAGTCCTCATTAGTAATCAGACTTCTTGGTTTGGAGCAATCTCTTAGTTTTCATGGACAGCTCTGACCAACTAAACTCCTTTTGCTTCAGGAATAGATGTTCAACATCACAACAATAAAATCCTGCTTTGTACATCACATTTTAGGGGGAAAAATCCTTACATGGCTTCTGTTTGGAGCGGGTTATTGAGCTAATTCTGGGGGATAGGTGTTCTCTGCTACTGTGATGTGACTTCCATAAAAGCAGACATGGAAAGAATGATTCGATCAAACAAAGAAAGTCAAAGTGTAGCAGCTTTGCTTGTGGTTTTAGTTTGAATAGCAGCCGTACAATAAGTTAAAAATAGCAGCTACAGGGCTGAAGAAGGAAAGAGATAAACATTAGTCATTACAGAGGAATTCCAGCCCGTTTTGATACATGGGGTGAAATCAAAATTTAAACACAAAGAAGCCTCCATTAATACATCTCTTTAACGGAAAAGGTGGGCTGTAAAGGTTTCCTTATAAACAAAATACTGATTTTTTCCTCATTCACTGAGGTACCAAAAGGTACCACACTTCAGACTAAAAACATAACTGTACTTTATTGTGCTTGAATAACAAAGCACACTTTTCCAATCACAGGTTTTTTGGTTTTTTTAAACACCTTCAAATCTGTTTTTTATGAATGTCCCATCAAAATAAAATTATATTTTCCAGCACTTTTGTACACAGATTGGGGAGCTTTGGAAACTTTAGATTTTTGAGTACCTTTGTAAGTGGCAAATTGAAGGTTAACATAACATGTCAATTTAAGCCTAAGAGCTCATAGTCATAGTAGTACAGTTACTGTATTGCAGCCACAGGCATATATTACCACCGAAGCAGCTTTTTTATTTAGATTTTATTTATTGCAAGCTCCTGAATGTGACACCAACCTGCTAACCTAAGAAATTTGTACTCTGGTACAAAGTTATAATGACAGCAGCTCTAGTATTGTGCATTTTGCTTTGTTATGTGAAAGAATATTAATGCAGCTTGATCCCAAATGCAAAGAATGGGCTATATGATCCATATCATTTCTGTTTGACCTTTTTAAAAAAAACAACAAAAAAAAACACACACACACACACACACACACACACACACACACAACAGATGTAAACAGATCCAGAATTCAAATTCTGTTCAAAAAGTTACTGGAAGGTTTTATCACCGTTTGAAATCTGGGAAATCCCACATGGGGAGGCAGGAAACCGTCTGCACCCTCCAGCATATCCCAACAAAGTTGCTCTACTCTAACGGACTTCCTGTAGTTTCCTCTGCATATCATAAAATTCTAGTCAACAAAGACCATGCATGAAGGCCACAGAAAATGGCACGATGCACATTTACCTGCAAGTAAATCATTACCCAAGTGTGATTTAGTATTTCCATCCCGATTTAGAAGCACTCTTTTAGTATAGGAACTCAACAACTGTTTTGAAAGCCGTACGTTGTATTTGTATATGTGGTATTATGATTGAGTAGTAGTAAAGTAAATGTGAATTGTGGGGATAAACATTCAAAATCCTAAGTGGCAGCGTGGCCTTTAAAAGCAAGAGAGCTACATTTGTGTCAAGTCAACTCAAATTTATTTATTTTGAAGCACATTTAAAAACAAAAACAAAAAAAAGATTAAAATTACATTAAAAAAGTAGAACAACAGATGAAAAAAAATGTCTATCCATGTTTAATGTATAGACATTTGCCTCTGGGAATCCAAAGCTAACTGCTGAACCTTGATGACTTGAGTGCAGCTCAATAAAACAAAGTGATGTAAGATGTCAAACTGATAACCCCAGTGCGGTACCAGCATGAATACCCTCGACCTTTTAACATTTATTTCAGTGGTTTGAGAGCAGGTGCTGCCTTTCCGATCGTCCTATAGACCTTTGATGGCATCGCTCGACGTCTCAGCAGTCATCGTTTATGGGTTACTGCATCATTCTTCTGACATCTCAGAGAAAACTGTTTGATTTGGATTAAAGGCAGGGTGACTAACTTCATATTCATTGCTGCCCTCTTCCTTTTCCAGCAATAAAGTGAGAAAAAAAGCAAAAGCAAAATTATTTACTCTTTAATTCTGGCAGAACTACTGGGAGAGTCCTCCCTCAGCCTTTCACCTAAATAAGTCGTTCAATAGAAGCTATGTGCACTCCACCTTTTCTAACAGTTTATAATACTACTCCCTGCCTACAGAGCCTAGAACATAAAGAAAACTAATCAAAAATCTAGACTTTATTTTCCAACATAGAACATGCAGTGATCAAAAGCTTCATAAAGGTTTTATATCCATCTAGAAAAAGAGAAACAAAATGCTGCGATGCCCCAAAATCCAGATCTCAACCAGCCTGAAATGCTGAACCTTAAAAGAGCTGTGCATCAACAAATGCCCACAAACCTCAATGAACTGAAGAAACACTGTAAGGAAGAGTGGGCGAAAGTTCCTCCACACAGAAGGTCACACAGGAAGTTATTAATCAGATGCTGATAAATGTGCTTCTACAAGCTGTTGAATCATGGGGTGTACTTAGTTTTTGCCCCCATACGCTGCATCTGCATTTTGGTTTAGTTTGTTTTAAATCAATTATGACATGGCGTAATATGTCATGTGTTGTTCTTCTTCAAAAGTTGTATTTAGAAAACCTAAAACTGAAAAGGGATATACTTTCCTTTTCACTGTAGAGCTGTGTGAACTTGACCTTTTGTTTTTGGGGTATAATTGAATTCTTTCTTCTGCTTTCGAATGGCCAAAATGTGTTTTGTTAGGTCACAGAGAACTTGATCTTCTCCTCCAAAATCAAATCGTTTCATTATGACGGTAAAGTAAACATTTGTGGAAAAAAGTTTGAGGAACGTCCTCCAGATCAGACTTATCACCCTGTGAAAATATTTGATGAATTGTGAAATAAAAATTATGACCAAGTTGACCCAGATCTATTTAGCAGCTTGTGATGTGTCGAATAAGAGTCCAAAACCTTTTCAAAACTAGAGTGTTTTCAAAGAGCTGATTGATGTGGTGAATAACACCCTGTTGAATCTTTCTAAAACATGCTGCTGGCTTCACATTTAAGATGGACATTGAAAAAAAATAAAAAATTTATACAATTTTAATATTTTTCTTTTTGAAGTCTAAATCGCAGCAAAAAAAAATAAAAAATTTCTGGCACAACTTCACCTGCTTCCAAGGTGCATGGAGAGGATGAAAGAATTCACAAAGTAGGAACTCCAGCAACACTTGAGGGAAGATTAACAACTTAAATAATTGACCAACGCGTTTCGGCTTGTGGCCTTCATCAGGGTCATAGTAAAACATTGTAAAAAAAATTGCTTAAATACAAGACAGGAAACAGAAAAAGATTCAAATTAACCAGTCAAAACTTCATAGATAGGTCAGCTGACATATAATAGGTAGGTATTGGTTAATTGGCTAAGTCACGCCCAAGTAAATACCAGACTAGATCATTACTGATTATTCACATTTTGCTCAATGTTCAAGCCTTTTTGAAAATGGGGTTGTACAATAACCAGATTCATACAAATTTTCAGTTAGTGTAGCCGCTTTGACTCCAGCAACCTACGCATTGTGGGTTAGCATGTAGGTATGCAATCACAAGGGTGCAATTTTGCTGGTAAAGTGAGCTTTAACTCAAAACTCAATTTCAACACACTGGTTTGAATACACAAGTATTACCTGGGTATTCTACACGTTAATACTTTGATCAGTAAAATAACCGGATAAGTAAAGTCTGAGGGAAAGCAGATGATCCCTTATGAAGGGTAGAATCATTCAATCATGCCCTTTACTAATGCAGAGGAACACGCCTCTAGTTACAGAGCGGCTTCAACTAGAGGAAGTGAATATATCACCAGTGTGTCTGTCTGAAGTGAAGCTGAATATCATTAATTATACTAACACTTTACAGTGTTCATAGCTTTATGGTAAAGTGTCAAGAGTGTCAAGAAACCATCTGTTCTGTGCTTCTAAAACTACTGCACATAACAGACTTCAGGTTTCAATGTAGAAAACCTTTCTGAATCAGAATGACAGCTGACTTGGTCTGAATACAACAGTCAAGCAGCTGACACTGGGACACTTCTCCCCCCTTTCTTAGTTTTCAGCCTAGTCTGTTGCATTTACTCATGTAAAATATTAAGACATGCACTTTATCAACTTGATCTCAGATAGCTTCTGATAAATGTCTCTAAATATTTGCATAGAATGCAGTAAAACTAAATTAATTTGAGCAATTTGCAAAGCAGTTTACAAAAGGTCAGGGAAAAAAGTTTAGTATTAATCTCTTATAACACTTTTACTGAAAAACAGTTATTGCTGTATGATGCAATTTCAATAGAAATAAAAAAAAGTAACTTCTCATGCAATGCTGTGTCATACAAAACAGTTTGCCACATTTTCCACATTCTTAAGTCTATCACAGATATCCAAGGGCAGTTCATTTTCACATTATCTAAGGTTTACCTAAATTGCTAATCAACCTGCCCAAAAGCAAAGGAAAAGGTAGACAGCAATGCTATGAAACACTAGCAAGAGAAAAAGCAAGAAAGAACATTTAGACATTAACATTTACATTACTTTCCCTTTAAATCTTTGCTCACACTATATTATGTTGTATCCAGCACATATTATGTTTTAACATTCACAACCCATCTAAGCATCTAGCACTGAAACTTGACTATCTGCCAAATAGTACTGCAATATCATCACTGTGAAAAGAAAGGTTAACACTGCTTGGCCAGAAGCTATAGCGTTCAAACATGTCATTTTAACTAGAACTTCAAGGTGCCAGCATTCAAAAAAGCACATGCTTTTCACATAACAATGCTTAATATAATAGTTAATTATCTCAGGTAGGTGCAACTCCTAGCTGGTCAATGTACAACTTTATTTTAACAACAGCTGACCTGAGCTGTTGTTAAGTCCACTATCATAATTGTCCTTCAAGTGATTCCACTATTGTTACCATAAATGCTGGAACCAATAAAAATGATGAGTAGCCATTTTATCTTTATATCTCCTGAAGTCAATTGTTGATAGTACTGCAGTCTCAATGCATAAAACACTTAATACTGTTACCCCTCTGAAAAAGAAAGCTATGACTCAGGAGGCCAGTCCCATGGTTCAATTCACACTTTAAAGCATCAAAGCATTTATAAAGAATTTCAGCCAGTCTGGGAAGATAAGCTAGAAGTGCACATTACTCACTGTTATTGGAAGGAAACAAAAAAAACAACATTTTTTAACAGGCCGAGACAGTCATAGTAACTCAGTTCAGCCTTTCATTGATTTAGCTGTCAGGACTGAGTCTTTCCAAACTGTCACAAATGTATCATCAAATGGAGCCGCTTTAGAATAAGACCAGATTTAGACTGTTTCTCTGTGAGTTAGCATTAACATTAAGTTGATTTAGACCATAAACGGGCCCCAAATGGATTTGACAAATCTTGAAGACATACCTTGCAGACAATACCTGATTGGAACTGAGATTACTCCAGCAATGACCCAAGGCATAGCTTCAAACTATGCAAGAACTATTCAGACAAATGCAATAAAATGCTACTCTGTCTGTCCATGTATCATAACGTATCATACCTCACAGCTACTGAGATGTTTGTTACATAAGGAGTACCTGTCAAACTGAGTGAAAGGCCTCATGAAGCATGTGGGGTAAAGTCTCCAAATAACCTCTGCAAGTTACCAGCTAGAATGTCAAAAGAATCTGGGTGTACTCTGCATCTCTGATCACCAGCGTTTCTTCACTGGCTCTCAGTTTAAAAAAATAAATAAATAAAAAAAAATTAAAAAAAAAATCACAAATAGCATTTAAAATCCTTTTCCTCATGTACATAGACTTTAATGAACAAGCTTGATAATATCTTAAGCTGATTCCACACATGAACTGAGAAAACTGTCAGAGGAATTGTCCAAAGCTCTCTCAGATGTAGGACACAGCAGGAGATAGTTCACATCAGCCATGCCCTCAGTACTGGAAATACTCTGTTTGGTTCAAGCGAGGGTGCTGCTGGGTAGCGTGATCATGAGAAAGGACACAAGACAACAGACGAACTAGGAAGTTTGTCGGTCAGAGACTGTTGAACATCCAGTCAAACCATGTCAGATGTTTTACATCCTGACATGTTTTTCCACTGGGTAATCTCTATAATACTATAATGCATGAAAACAGCTTTAAAGACTTATCATAATATCATCCTAGTAGAGCTCTTTGTAGTATAGTGCAGACTTCAAGAGTATCCAAATTAGGACGGCAGGCAAAGCTATCAGGATCCTGTGTTGTGGACAGACACCCTGCTCTACTTTAAACAAGCGGCCCAAAACTTCTCTTCGGGGCAAAAATTGCATAAAGATTAAATGAAACTTAAATGAAGTGACCCTAGCCATTTACTTAACGGTACAGTATTAATCTGTGTGCAAGAAAATACAAATGATAGCGGGCATAATTACCCCTGTGGCTCTTGGGCAGTTTTATTATCAGCTTGTTGGTGTTTGAGAGCCTTCAACAGCGCCTGTTCCCAGTTTCCGCCATCATAACCATTAGCATCTTGACAAAATGCCTTTGTGAGCTGGCACAGTTACAGGCGAAACAATAAGTAGAGATGTAGGCCAAGTAGTAGGCTACACTACCCTGACCCTGTTTCTTAAAAGCAGGCAGTCACTGCAACAACCGCAAATGGCGAGAAATCTATGAGCAGTTAATCTTTTACTATTTGTTCAGCATTCTACATTTAAAAGCAAACCTAAACCAGAACAGTTTGGAGAATGGTACAAGTGACTCAGGTTTGAGTGAAAGAACAACACTCAAAGAATATTAATTTAACAGAAGTTGCAGGAAGACAAAAACCATTAATCAAAAATAATCAAATTAATAACGCAAGTTTTTCTTTTGGTTTCCTGGAATGTTTGTTCTCTGACAATAATTGGAAACTTTAAAACTAACTTTCAATTAAAAAACATATGCGATTACATCTAGACTACTGTGTGTGCAACAAGACTTTAAGTTGGATGTGTTGCCTGCTTGATAAATGTATTCTAGCCACACTTTGCCAATTGTGCATACGAGCTGATTAGTTTACAAATAAACTTGCAGAATGTAGTAATTCTAATAATTGGAATTGTGCTCACTGAAGTAAAACTTGTATAAACAATAAAGCTAATTGGTTATTCACTGCTGTGTGTTACAAGTCTACATTTGGTGGTCGCCTGAAATCTAAGTTTGCTCACTTACAAAGAAATGAACAGTCTCTAATTTTTTGGTAGTTTCATTTTAATACACAGAGAGAATATCAACCAAAAATCCAGAAACAAACCCCACATTTCATTAAAATTAAATATTGCTTTTAGTGTCATTGAGTAAAATGAGTATTTGATACCCTACCAACCAGAATTTTGACTCCCACAGATTGTTTGTGGGCACACAAATTACAATGAATCAATTACAGATACTCCCAACTTCAACTAGTTGTGTGTATATAACACACGCGTCCACAGAATCAATTTCTTCCATTACAACTTCACCACCACCATAGGTGAGACCAAAGAGCTGTCAAAGGATGTCAGGAACAAGATTATAGACCTGCACAAGGCTACATGTGCTAAAAGACCATCTGCAAGAAGCTTGGTGAGAAAGTGACAATGCTGGTGTGAATATTTGGAAAGGGAAGAAATATAACGCACTTAGAAACGCAGTCTCCAACAACACCATTAGCAACACACTATACAATAAGGTCCAACCGTTCAAGAAAGAACTTGTACAGGTCCAACTTAAGTTTCCCAGTGAACATCTAAATGATTCAGAGAAGGCTTGGGAGAAAGTGCTGTGTCCAGATAAAAATCAAGCTATTTGGCATCAACTCAACCTGTCGTGTTTGACGGAAGAGAAATGCTGAGTATGACCCAAAGAACACCATCCCTACAGTCAAGCATGGAGGTGGAAGCATTATGCTTTGGGGCTGTTTTTCTTCTAACGATACATGAAAACTTGAAGGTACATAAAGGGCAGGGCTATGTAATGTAAAACCTTAGACTTCCTGCCCTCAGCCAGAACACTGAAGATGACTCATGGATTGGTCATCCAACATGGCAGTAACCTGAAACATGCCACTAAGGCAACAAAGGAGTGGCTAAAGAAGAAGGACATTAAGGTCATGGACTGGGTCACTCAAGTACATGTATTGCTTGAGGATCAAATACTTTTTTCACTCAATGACATTTAAATGAATTTATAACTTTTCTGTAATATGTTTTCTTTTTTTCCTGGACTTTTGTTTGATAATTTCTCTCTCTGCATTAAAAGGAAACTATCAGAAAAAATAGAGACTGGCTTTTCTTTGTAAGTGAGCAAGCATACAAATTCAGCAGGGAACAAAGTAATTATTTTCCCCACTGTACTCCAGAGGTAGTTACCACTAAACTGTCATGTGGAACAAGTTTCCCTAACCACACTCCTGAAGTAGGATGTGACACCAGGCAACTGTTCCCACCCAGTGCTTATCAACGCTCCCATTAAATCTTTTTAAAGCAAAAACAGGAAAAACAAAGCACACTTCTCAGAGATATTTCATGTAACTACAGTGTCCCAAAATACTATATCTCAAGCTTTTAACGGTCTCTAAATTCTTGTTATGCAAGACATATCTCTCCGATGACACGCATCTCTTTCAAACCCTGTTAAATCCTGAGGCCATCTGCCTATTTGTCAACAAACAGCAGACAATGAGGCATGATGGGTGCATTATCTGACCTGCTCCAGGGCTAAATAAAGACACTGCATAAAGAAGGAGAAAACAGGCATTCCAGTTGTGGCTTTTTAAACCCACTTACACCTATAGCTCATCCAGACCAGCTAATCCTGTTTACCCTCAAGAAAACTCACTGTGGTGATTTCACTGTTATTTCTATGAAAAAGACATGACTGCCAAAATGGTGCAACGAACACAAATGCCCTCTTTTGTTTAGGGAAACAAAAAGACCATTTACGGAAACAATGAGCACTGAATATTATTCTGAAAATAAAATAAACAGACAGTCATGCTGACAGTCAACAGTCCTATACCACTTCGGACTACCTTCAGATACAGTGATGCAAGAAGAAAGAGGTGTGACCCTGAAATTGGGCTGATGCGACAGATAATTGAGAGAAGCAGATAGCATTTCATTCATGTGTCAGATTAAAGGGCTCTTTGTTACTGCCAGAGAGGGCAAAGCATGCCTGGAGAGAGCACAAGCATCGCCCTCACTCTTACAGCTTTTGTGCCAGACTGCTTGCAAATGAAGGGAGAATGTGTGTGTGCTTGTGGGCAACATATGCACACAAGCAGTGAATTATGAAAAAGAAAAAAAGAAAAAAAGACTCAAGTGTTCATATTAACACTTGTCTACCATCTTGGGGATTATCTTATTGCAACCATCGCTAGTTTCTAGTCAGGGCAAAAATAGCCTGTATCTGCTGATAAGAATAAAGCTACTAAACTCAATTTCACAGTTTTAAAGCGTGACACATAATAATTCCACAGAACAACTACTTTTCGGGATTTATTCCTGCACTGGGAAGTAATAAGGGTCCCAGGCAGCCTATTTAAAGAAATAAAAAGGGAAGATGCAAGTTTAGAACAATTAATTTCACTTATGACAGCCTATCTCAAAGGAGGATCCTCTGTGTCAACATCAGTCCCACAGATGATAAAGTGGGCAACAAGGCACTATCAAACACAAACTGCACATGCTCAGAAGCACAAAGACAAAGAAAGAGACCTTAAAATATCACTGAAGAAACAGAATAAAACTGATTTGCCTCGTTGACACAACTAGAAATACAGAATGCCTGGAAAACAGTAGCCTCGTAGAAGGGAAATTAAATGCAAGTAGATATCATAAAAAAGGATAAAGACATGCCCAAAAAGAGGCCATCTAAGCTATAGCTACAGCTAAATACAGATTTAATACATAGTGTTGCAGCAGGTAGTTCAAATACAGTGGCTCAAGACAAACTGAAGCACATGGACAGACAAATTCCAACACTCCACATTTTAACATTTGAAAAAATGAAATGAGAAACGTCAACTTTATGAATGAAATTATGATTTTACTATACGCCATCTTCCAGAAAGCCCTGTAGCATAACAAGATCACTTTGGTTAATGAAGCCCTGTGGCACAGACTGCATTTTCAGATACATGAATAAACCTATCCCATATTTAATAAATCATAACTAAATAGAAACATCAGAGTTTTATTTGTGGCTTCTTCTGCTACGAGCCTTCAGGCTGTAGTTCTTTGTGATAAACACAAATACTTTGATGTGATGCATCATTTTCATAAAGGAAATCAAAACTAACACTTAAATGATCATAGCCAGTGTATTCATATAGTTGTGGGCTGCATAGCTGTCTGCCATCGGCTCTATGACCTTGTATTCAGGTAATGCCGCCGTTACATTCCACCCATCTCCTGTGTCACCTAACAGAGGAGCCATGATTCCAGCTCAGCCTGGCTCCTCTTCACAGAGCGTCACATTAGTCAGTGCTTTATTGGGACTAGGAGATTACCTACCCTATGTAAGGCAGCGGTATACCTCTTTCATTCTCTTATATTGGGATAACCGCAAGAGCCCCGACGTCCCACTGCTTCATTTTAAAGTGCCCATGTATTAACAGTATTTACACCCTCTGAGATGTCCATTAAACACAATAAACCCTAATGAAGGAATACTGATGTTGCCTAATTGCAGCCTTTTATTTCCTCATTTATTTCTATCCTATGTAGCAACATGTAATTATGTGTGATTATGCATTACAAGGCTGTCTTTGCAAATCTACAATAAAGTCTGCTAACTAAAAGAGAATTACATCAGCAGACAGATACAGACAGTAACGTTTATTACTGGCTCAACTGAGAATTAACACCCCAGTCTGCAGCTCTTTCCAGCTTTCAGCACACTATTTCAGTTAGCCAGAACAAAAACAAAACAGTGGCACTTCCTCTAAAGCTGTGGGCAGCCACTTAAAGCACAAGGGCGCAAACAAACCGATTCTACACTACCTGCCTTAAAGGGGGGAAACAAGTGTAAACGAGTGACTACTAGACAAAGTCAAACATTTACTCAAGCCCAAGAGACCCACACATTTTCCCCCTCAAAAGTTGGCATGGGGTTAAAACACCAGTGACCATTGGACTTAACATTTTGACAGAAAGCCAGATATCAATATCTCAGACTTGCTAAATGTTGAACTTTGTTCACCAATTCATCTGTGTTTCAAGAAGTGCCATGTATAATCTGTAATCTAGTGGGATGAAAACTGTAACTCAGCTTCCCTTTGTCCTAACCAGTGTGGTTTGGGGATTGTTTGGTTTTTTAAGCCCACTGATTGGCCAATAGAGCAGGCTGTAACACTTTGGCAATAATTAGTCTCACTTCGTTTTAAAGAAATATTCATTACTTTTGTTTTAATAGTTAAAAGGTTAGAAAACATTATTTAAAAAAAAAAAAAAAGCTCAACTATCAATTTGTGTGGCCTGTTGTCATAATGTGCACAAATCATGTTGTACACCCAATAACATCTTGACACAAGTGCTTTCAGTTTCTCTGGCTCCATTCAGGGTGGGTGCTGCTATGCTTTAGACATGCAAAACAAACAACAACAACAACTACAAAAAACGTGGACACCTGTTGAACCATTATGAACATGTATGATCAAGAGTAATAAGCACATAAAGACATAGTAAAAAGAAAGTATGCCATCTTTCAGGTCTGTGTCTTTATATATCAGGATATAACAAAAAAAATTCTGTTCCTTAGTGGGTCCGCTAAAGAACAGAGCTACTATTTAATTCCTGCTAATCACTGATAACCTCTATAAAAGCAGACGTTTTGGTAGTTTGTTGGTCTGGAGCATTCAGCTGTGTGTTATCACAATGCCAAGGAGCAAAGACATCCACAGTGATCTCAGAGAAGAAGAATTGTTGCTGCCCATCAACCTGCAAAGTCTGATAAGGCCATTTCCAAATGATATGAAGTAATTCTGCAATGGGAAATATTATTGACAAGTACAAAACATTCAAGACTGTTTCCAGTGTTCCCGGGAATAGAAATCCCAGTAAATTGACCCCAAGGTCAAACATTATGCTGCTTTTGATTTCTACCTTATTCAGAAGGGGTAGCAACAGCAGGTAGCGCTGCATATTTAAGTTAACAGTTTAAATCCCAGAAAGTTGATTCTGTTTTAGTGGGAGGGAAGTCTCATCAATCAAGTTTCCTGACATCTTCACTCCCAGCTGAACATCAAGTCCAAGTGTGACTGGGAATATGATCCCAAACACAGCCTCAGATCTACAAGCAGAATGGCTGAAAAAGAAAACAATCAAGGTGCTACAATGTCCCAGTCAAAGTCCAGACCTCAACGCAATGGAAATGCTGCAGCAGGACTTTTAAAAGAGCTGTGTATAAACAAATGCCTGCAAAACTCAATGAACTGAAGCAACGCTGTAAAGAATAGAGGGACAAAATTCCTCCACAGTGATGTGAGAGACTGAAAGTCATACAGAGAATCATTACTTCAAGTTATTGCTGCTAAATATGATTGTACAAGCTACGCAGCTCTTCATTCACCGCTAAGCATTTTGACTTAGCTTTTGTTAAATAAATAATGACGTGGTGAAATGTGTCGAGTCTTGTTGTTCATCAGAGGTTGTATTTAAATTATTTTAAAACCTGGTAAGAACCAGATGATTTTTTAACTACGTCTCAATACATAAAAACTTAGAATTCCCATATTCTTTCTTTACCATAAGTGTGAAAGCCACTGCAGAGGTAATTCGTTTGAAGCGAAAATATGCCTTTTTTTGCACATTGTTCCTCTGGCTGTGTGCAAACTTGTGTATTTGATGCAGACTCTGGAAAAATAAAAACTTGCCATACTCAGATCCAAGAAAATAAAGAAACAAAACATGTTTATGCTGTGAAATTCATCCCTTGTATTACACCAGTGCTGCTTTAAACAGATTGAATTTGTTAGCCAAGACAGGTCCAATGAGCCATGACAGGGCAAGACTTCATAGGACCAAAATATAAAAAAAAAAAAAACTGTCTCTGAATACAGATATTGTACTCTGCCACACAGATTACGGTTTGTTTGTTTTTTTTTCCTTTCCTCTATTTAAAAGTAAACTTGAATACCGGATTATGTATCAACAGTTCAGCTGTTGCACTGACAAAAATTCAGCTCTCTATTCTCTGGCCTGCTCATCTTTACTTTCACTTTTAACTGACAGCTATATACCCCTTGAACCTTGTATCGAGATAGCGTGAAGCAGATCGACCAACTGGGGGGGGGGGGGGGGGGGGGGGGGGACAAAACAGCGTAACACTCAGACTGTGACTGTGTGAAGCAAACTCTTCTTTGCCCCCATCTATAGCAAATTCCTGACTCCAGGCACATGAGCCCGTTTTTCTAAAAACAACTGAATAGTGGCGTTTATAACCCAAGCCCACGTGCTGCGAGTCATCACAACCACTGCTGATGAGTTGTGACACAGAGAGACAATACTCTTGGGGAAACCATGTAGTATTTAATCAATGTAGGGCTCTGGCAGATACTACCAAAGAGAAAACTATGACCACTGTGATAAATCAGACTATCATGTGGAAAGCTGTAGAATGTTGTAAGCATAATGAAATGCACAGCACCTCCTGAAAAATGACACTGTCCATGATAAAAATGCAGTCCAGAAGAGCTGCAGTGAGACAGAGGAGCCTGTACAGATCATATTTGTACAATGATGGCTTTCTCAGCTTAAAGGGGAAAAAAAAAAAAAAAAAAAACACACACACACAAAAAAACAATTGTACATATAGTCACTGGAAGCTGCTACTAAAAACAATACTTCCCCGTGATACTGCATTTACATTGTCTGCTTTTCCAGTCAGCGGTCCTCGCTTGCAATCACATGTCTGTCTAAAATTAATAATAGCAACAGACAGACAAGACTGGACACAAAAAATAAAGAAATAAATGAGGAAAAAGCGAAAAAAAAAGCTTTGCTTTTGCAGCATCCTGGTGACACTACAAACGTGTCCAATCAAAGTAGGTCAGTGTAACATGGGTCAGTATAAGAGTGGAAAGACAAGTTAACTGATCGCTTTTTGTCTGAAAGGCATTTAATCATCATCTGCTTTGTTAATCAATTCACCGCTTAGTTTTTCTTCTTGGTTAAATGAAGTTTTCAGGCTCTCAGCTGTGCTGATATTTAGCTGATGGGATAGTTTGTGTTTAGTAGTGCTTACAAATATCTCGCCATGAGTCAGACATCTACTTGCAGTTCATTAGCCTCCTCTGTGGGGGTTGGCGTTGGGAGTAAACTATACTATATGACTATAGGCGAGCCTCCCCTATCTAAAGGATTCCATTGTTGTACCACTGTGACAAAGCAGTTTTGCAGGTTCTACCTTCACGTCTCCTCCCTCTCCCTTCCTCCCACACCTCACCAGTGAAAGCTGCAGTTGAGCATGCTCCCATTCATCACGGTAAGTTTCCTTGTTACTGGTAGTTTCATTCATTCTCATGCAGACACTGCAAAGTCACTTTGTGAAAAGCTTTGAGGCAGGCGAGGGCTATCAGTACTGCAGACAGGCCAAGCTGGGGTACATGCTTTAAGGTGGCCAACAGGTAACAGACAGATAAGGCACCCAGTATGACTGACCTGGATATGTCACACACTCTCTCACACACACACACACACAAAAAAGCACTGACTGATTTGCTGCTGCCGCAGTATTTTCTCTGCCACGATTATTCTCACATTGGTCATCATGTCATGTTCAATAACAACCTTAGCAACATGTTTTTAACACTGATAATTACATGTGTACATGCAGGGGCCCAATAAGACAACAGAACAATGCAGCATAAGAAACTGTATGACATGCATGTCTAAATAATGAGAACCTGCTCTGATGAGCCCAATCACTCCAGCTATCTGTAAACAACAAACCAACAATATACCATTTAATTTACAGGGCCACATGGATAATAAGGGTTCATTAGAGAGAGAGGTCCTATAGCTGTGACTCACTGCAGTTTCCAGTGTAGGCTGCTTGCCTTTAAGTCAATATGGCCACACTTAGTAGAAAGTATCGATTTTGTCAGTGCTGACAGACGATCAACGCCTTTCTTTTATGCAAATATGGGTGTAAGCCAGACTTTCCCAAAGATTCACAGCCAGTACCACAGCGTGACAGTGCTATCTATGGCCTATTCTGAGCCCCATAATCAGCTTACCAGGTTGAACACCGTCTCCACAATGTCTCGGTTGGAAACTTCCCCAACTTCCACCAGGCCGGTGAGCACGGCGAATTTCATTCTTATCCCCCTGATAGGCACTCCGGGGTTGAGCCCCACGGCGCCAGGTCGCCCGTCCTTCCCTTCACCTGGCGGTGCAGCGCCCGCTGTCTCCTCGCTAGCCATTGCTAAGGAAGCGGACGGGACAGGTGGCGTTCACAGGTAAGGCACCTGTTCACCTCCAATGGTGACAGTGGAGCCGATGTCAGAAGAGGGAAATAAGGGGGAGGGGGGTTTATCTCCCCTTCAGCTGAGTTGTTGACAGTCTATAGGCACATAAGCAAGACGTTTCCCTCCCATCCAAAAACAGCCTCGAAAGTGGGTAAAAAAAAACGAGAGAATTTGATGACCGCTGACACGGCGAGGCTGGAAATGTCAGTGCTCCTCTCCACGGTGAACTACTCCTCTGCCCTGTAACTTGATGCCACACGGAGGGTTTTACACTGTTAAAAGCCGTGGAAAGTGTGGTGCAGGTAACAAGGGGAGAAGCAGGTGAAGAAGAGTTCGCCCTTTTACCTGTGTCCTCCCGTGCTCCTGTGCACAAACGGCAAGCGAGGATACTTTAATATCTCCGCACAGCAGTGGAAGTTGCTATTGTCACTGAGTCCACTCACTTGACAGGTAGCGCTTGGCATAATAATAAAAAAAACTCAAACTGAATGGAAGCAAGTCCGCCAACAGCTCCGGAGAAAGCCGACAAAGAGCTGAGGTCCGCTCGGTGACCCCCTCCTCCTCCTCGGGAAACTCCGCACACTTGGCTAAATGGCAACGTTGACCCAGCTGCGCTGCATTTGCTTCCTGATCTACCCCGGTAGCTTCAGCTCGTCACCGCCATGACAGTATAGCCCTTGAGTGAGTGGCGCATGCGCAGTACACAACTGGGGACTGTTAAGCTCAGTGGCAGGTGTGCAGCTCAGGTGGTTTTCTAGCTCCGTGCACAGGGACTGCGTTCAAATCAACAGCGTGTGAACTGAGTTACTGCGAAACGTTAACGGTTTGAGCCCTGCCGCTTAGAAGTCCTCTCTAAACAGGCTCCACACAACAAAACTCGCGATTTCACAGTCTCTCTACACGCACACCACATCATTAACATCAGTAACACAAGGAGGCAAAATAAAATGCACAACAGTAGTCCGCTAACCTCAGCGAGAGAGCTACATTATCACCGTTTAAGCAATGCCAGCTAAAATTAATGTGGGACTATAAGCTTGGAAATTTTGCGTCTGAGCTGTGTCTGTCGCACAGTATGCATATTTACACATTACAGGTTATTGAAAGTGTCTTTGTTCCGTTTTCGGGAAAAGCAGCTTGCTACCCTAACCTCAGGACAATGCACATGTCACGTGAACCCAATGTAAACTACAATGCTGAAGGGAGGACGTATAATAGTAAGCAGATAATGCTGCACTTTAATATTTCAAAAAGTTACACAGACCATGGGGCTGTTTATGATAATCCAGGTTTGACTGTATGCTGTGTATCAGCATGCATATAAACCTCAGGGGGATATATTTCAAATACTGCACTTGAAATGTGGCTTTATTTTGAACATGTTAAAAACATAAGGAAAAGAATAATCACAATGTATAACTTTACATGTTGAAAAGGGAGCAGAAATAAGTCTAATTCTATTAAATCCCACCCCCTTTCCACAAATAGTAACAACAATCATAATTTTTTTCTTCCTGTTTATGCCCTCTCCTAGAGATAGAGAGAAAAAGCAATTAAAATAAGGTAGGGCTTGTACAGTGTACAAGACAAGTGCCTGCTACATACACACAGAAAAGTAGTAACTGTAACACAAGCACCAACAAATCATGTTCTGAGTGTAGGAGTCTTAATTTAGAAATCTTATGTACAAACTGTCAATGTAAATCACACATCATATAATGGATAAAAAGAGGATGTTATAGCTTAAACTAACACAACAAACAAAATGAAAAGGCAAACAGGAAATACATGCAGAACAACGTTTTTGTAGGGCACAACAGCGCACACTGACAGATGTGTGCATCCCGCGGCGCTGAAAACCAAACATTAAAGCAAAGTGACGGCTCTGCTTTGCTTGCCTTTTCAAATCACCGCCACAACCATAACCCCTGACACGTGAGGGGTTTTTTTTGCACGGCTGAGGAGAAGAGACAAAACTCTAATCAGACACAATCAAAGCAGTCGAAGTCAAATAATGCCCATATTTGATACTATCTGTCTTCCCATCTCTGTTCTTTCTAGTGACTTCACATTGGCTCTGTGGGATGGATGTGCAGCCATGAGTGTTGCCACAGAGGCAGCTGGCGTCACCGTTCCTGCTGACCTCCCAGTAAAGTGTAGCTGAGCCCTCAGGGACCCTGGGAGTCATGGAAGCCAGCAGCACCACCCATGAGATGCAGGCCTTGTCTCTGATTTAATGACCTCACTGTTCACTGAGCCCAAAGACTTTCTTAAATACGACCTTCAAAAAGAAGAAGAAAAAAGAACAGAAAAAGAGCAGAGAAAGCTTTTACTGACCTTTAAACTGAACTGTGCCTTCTTATTCTCCTGCAGGCTTTATGCAGCTAATGAGTGGACAAGTTTGTGACACAGCGCCACCGTAATCGTCTCTTTCTCCCCTCTTGCTGCCATCCTGTTGGAAGCTCTTATTATCTCAGAAGAAGATTATAACATCTGCAAATGATTTAGTGTCAGAGATTGCAATTAAACTAATGAGCCCTTGTTAAGAGCTCAGAGTGTGTCAGAGCAACTCTTTGAAAAATATCTTTTTAAACCATCTTGAAAGCAAAGATGACTAAAGTAATGACGGCAAATGTAATAAGCTTCTCATCCGAACCACAAATGTAAAGTTGTTGCTCATGCAAACAATACAGCAGAGGCTGTAGATCAGGGGTGTCAAAGTCATCACGGGCCACATACAACCCTACTTTGATCTCAAGCAGAACAGATCAGCGAAACTCTTCTTTCTGTCTATCTGAATTTAACTGCACATTTAATCCCCGACATATCTCAATATAAGAAAAAGAAGTGCAATTTCAACAGTAGCTCTCACTTTTCTTTACATGATAAAGAAATGCCGCTGTTGTAAATGAACAAACCCATCAGCGCCACTCTTTAGACTTAAACTGTAAGAAATTAATATGTAAAATTACAGAAATGAGTCTGGTAGCTCATTGATAAAACTGCCCTGTAATTATAAAGCAGAAAGTTACTGTCAATTCACAGAAAAATGACCTGTTTTATTTATTTATTTACATTGGACACTTTATAAAAAACTAATAAAACAACCTTGTAATTTCTATAGTAGTGAAAAAAACGTGAACAGGTGAATTGTATCAGTAGATGGGAAAATGTATGGAGTATGTTGGAGTTTTTGCTGGACTGATTTTTACCCCTGGGCCTTATGTTTGACACACCTGCTGTAGATGAAATAAAGGCAAAAAATGTCAACATAAATCAGATTTTGAATGAGAAGACACAATAAACAGCTGCCACGTCCTTCAAATAATTTTTGAAAACATCTGTGGCACTAGGAGCTGGATTTGTCAAAGTACTAATAACCTTGCTGGCATATTAGGAAGAATTAAGGAGCAAGACTTTACATAAAACAACACCTTTTTACCTGTTTACCTGGTTTACATTTGTCAATATTGGTATATGAAAGATGAAGTCCACTAACGTGTTTACTTTGTGTCCTCCATCAGGAATCAACATCTTCCACAGAATAATATGACCTTCATACAGGTGGAAGATTACAGGACTATTGTATTAGGCTTTGTGGGTAAGTGGATAAATAACCTCTGAAGTGTATTTTCCCAACAGACAAAATTCTTCCCTTTGTTACAGTAATAATGTTGGTGGAAAACAGGCAACACGCCTATTTTACCTGTTTGCACACCTTGAGACTAGTTCATCCTGTTCAGAGATGTGGAAGAACTTGTCTCCCAGTTAAAAAAAATTGGTGTGGATCACTTTTTGCTAGAACAAATGACACAAATTACTAAATACGAAAATGTTGTACTATTGCCTTTCAGCATTTGACAAATTTTACTTTGAAAACTGTTGTTCCCTATGGCTGTAGTTAGTTATAAATTATTGTTGAGCTTTTTTTTTTCCAGCTTCCATTTATTTAAAAAGATTACTTAAAAAATGTAGGTTTTGTCTTTGTTACTTTGTCCTCTTTGGCCCTTCCACTGTTTTTGCGCTGTGGTCTTCTATAATCTGCCAGTAATCAAATACTTTTAGCAGGCCAGGCTATTTTATGTTGTTGTATTTGCATATCAGCCTTTAATACTAAAATGATTGTGGTTTCTATATGATTTTTATTTTATTGTTTTTTATTCTTATTTGCTTCCTTATCGTTGTAGTGGTGGACCGTCAAACTGATTCGCCATTTCTGGGATAAAAAAAAAGTTTCCTGAATGTGGAATCTGAAATCTTTTCAAGCTTGATTAGACTACCCGTGGTTTAAACTAATAGAATTAAATGGGATGACCAGATCCCAACAAACTAAATGTAGGGCAAACACTGTGTTTGCGTGGGGCAAAGTGGGACAGGTTGACAATGCTGAATTTTATTTCACTGTTATTTCAGCCGCTGTTCTGCCTGGTAACAGTTTTTGGCTTTCAGTTGTATATGTCAATAAACTGATATACCTTTTTTGAGGCATGTCTGACATTTTGGGCAATTTTTTAACCAATCATGACTAATAAAACTGCTACTTCACACTCCTGTGTGAAGCTAAAAAATAAATAAGCTCAGTTTGTCAGTATATACTATGACTTCATTGTCTTTGTAGTTGTTTCTGTCATATTCAGCAGAATCTGCAAAGCTTGTGACTTTTTGATTTGGTTACTGTTCCCTGATGAGTATGGCATTAGAGATGCTGACCTGACTATAATTTTAAAAAAAGCCTTGCCTTCACATGCTTTAACTTTAACTCTTTATTATACACATTTGGTAAAAACGGTCTCTTTGAAAAAGCATGTCCTGCAGAACCGATCAAAGTGTGGGACACTGTCTGAAGATGTGGGAGAAGGGCACAGGGGATAAAAATGCTGCGCATTGCCACATAAAGCGGAACGTCTGCTCACCTTATTGTTGCTGATTTCAAAACTCTATTTTTTAATGTAGTTTGTTAGTTTTTTTACGAGCGTGTTAGACTGTGCTTTCACCGGCAGAGGGAGACAAATGAAACTGCAAAAACACTCGCGAGATGAGACAAATCTCACGAACCCCGAGCCGTCTCTTTAATTCTCGCGGGATTTCCGAGTTCCTCCTCTTTCACTCCCTGTAGCCAACATGGCAGTCGGCAAGAATAAGAGGCTGACCAAAGGCGGCAAAAAGGGTGCCAAAAAGAAGATGTAAGTTGGACATTCAGACATTGTTGTGTGAACAACACTTCGCTTTTTTCGTTGGTGTCGTTTTGGTGTGAAATGGGTGAAGGATGAAGCCGATTTTAGGTGGATGTTAAGCGGCCAGTGCTAGTGTCGGCACCGCCGGCCCCAGTGGCGCTGAGCTGTAGCATGATGTCTCCTTTCATGCTCTTAGACTTTATGTAGTTAAAGTTGATTTTATTATGTGCGAGCAGCTCATTTGGAGTATCGCCAGCACAGTAAGGGAAAGCTCAAGTAATTTGGTTGCTAGCTAGCGCCTGCAATCTTATATGCTAAAGGCTACTGAATGTTAGCTTAACTGTAGGCGAGCTTGTCTGGCAACATGGCAGTCGGATCCTACGGCTAAGAGTTAATGTATCTAACTTATAACACCATGTGGTGCAGACAATCAGTACGACCGAGCTAGTCCGTTAGGAAATCGTGAAATCGATTAGAGTAGTGGTTATTCCACGGTGTTTGCTAATCCGAGCAGTGTCCTTTCTCGTACTGGTATTCAAGCATGGCTGAGATGATTGTGAATTAATACTTTCTACTCTCCTGCAGTGTGGACCCTTTCTCCAAGAAGGACTGGTATGATGTCAAGGCACCAGCCATGTTCAACATCCGCAATCTTGGCAAGACCTTGGTCACCAGGACTCAGGGAACCAGTAAGTCTGCATTGTGCGAAGGCTGTTGTGGCTGTTGTGTGTGTTGTATGCTAATGTTGCTTTCTGTAAAGAACAGAAGTGTCATTCTTTGATTCAGTGAAACTCTGGCAGTAGTAGTAAAGATCAGCTTTAGAATTGTGTAGGTGATGCATTGTTTTCTAATGCTGTCCATAATTATCTGAGAGTATCCTTGGCGTACAGTGGGAATGTGTGATGACAAACTGTTTCGTCCCAAATGAGGGGCCTGATTACTTACGAGATCAACTGCCTTTCCCATTATCAGTACTTCAGGTTCCAGAGACTTCTCGTTACCTTTCAACCCTTTAACCTTTTTTCGTACCTCTTGTACCACACAGGAATCGCCTCAGATGGTCTGAAGGGACGTGTGTTTGAAGTGAGCCTCGCTGATCTCCAGAATGATGAGGTGGCCTTCCGCAAGTTCAAGCTCATCACTGAGGATGTTCAGGGCAAGAACTGCCTCACCAACTTCCACGGCATGGACCTGACCCGTGACAAGATGTGCTCCATGGTCAAGAAGTGGCAGGTGATGGTCACATTTTTCACCAGTGGTGCCAGATAGCTGATGATGTCACTTATGCCAATGTGTTTGTTGAGATTTGGCTACAGGGCTACACTATGTATGGTCTTGGTGTGAACATTCAGGTTTGTATACGGTATATTTACGCTGCAGTGTAAATATTGGGACTCAACACATTAGAAGGAAAAGAAAGACTTATGAGAAATGTCTTCCATGACCAGTATAAAGGGGGAAGTAATCCAATGTAATGTGGTATGTTTTAAAGCTTTTTAGTAGGGGTGCAACGATACACAAAATTCACGGTTCTGTTCGGTTCGATACTTTGGTGTCACGGTTCGATATTTTTTCGATACAAAAAAATGTTCATGCATTTTTAATTTGTCATTTATTAAAATTATAAATATATATTTTAACTCAAAAGTACAGTTTTTAAATTTAACCCTAACCCTTGTGCGTGTTTTTTATTTTGACAGCGAATGCGCACCTGCGGACCACTTATGTGCAGCCCTGGTTATTTAGCTTGTCATATTGCAGCCACAGAAATTCTTTTGTCCATGAAACCATAAAGCTGCACTTTCTTTTTGCCTTATAGTCTGATTTGTCATAACTTCTCCGTTTTGTGGTAAGCTTTTCTTTGGCTGTCACTTCTTCACCCTGACCTGTCTTATTTGGCTCAGCAGAACTGAAATGCTTTTACACACGCACTCACATAAGCTCAGCGATTCTCTGCGCGATCAACCTCTCACATGTTTAAGCTGCGGGAGATTTCACTTGTCATGTTTGCATAGTAAGCTAACGATTAATAAGACGATGTCAGAGGAATTGGTGCACAAATTATCATCACTCACAGATCAGTGCTGTCGCTCTCTATACACAGTTCGCACGATTGCAAAGTGAAAGCAAAAAAACAAGCGCAAATTCAAACGCGACTTCAATATGTCACATATTGACAGTGGCTCACCGATGCCAATGACATAATTACCCAGCTACATTTCTGAAAGAATGCAAAAGCATTGACATATATTTTTCCTTCCTACAATAGCCCGACGGGCAGGGCAGAGATAGATTTTGGTAGCCCGACTGAAAAAAATCGCTAGCTCCAGGACGTCGGGCTAGCGATATTGCAAGCCCTGTATCTGATTGAGGAATCGCTCATCTTTGGAAAAGAGTTTATTACAGAGAAATGGCTCTTTCCAAAATAAAAGCTATACTATCCGCTTCTTCTGGGCTATATTCTCAGCAGCATAAGGAGAATCATGTGCTAACAGCTGTCTAAATGACTCAGCTAAAGTTAGTAGCATGCTTGTTGTTTTTGTCTTTGCACTAGGATGATGTCGGCGTAAATGTGCAGTCGTATTCGTTGTGTTCCCACTAGTGCTTTCAGGTTAATCTCGTTGAAATGACCTTAACGCCACAACACGGCAAATCTCCGTTAACGAGCTACCGCCGATCGCCCCGTGTGTGGGGCTAGACAGCCAACACGTTAACGAGCTAACTGCGCTAACACACTAGCTCCCACCCATGTAATTGAGCATTGCATGGCACATCCAACATACTGTTTTACTTTAGTCCATGACTCGCTTACCTTCAGGGTCATACGTCACATGAAAACCAAAATAATTCCAAACGCCAGATCTGAATGAGGGTGGGGGAGGTCCATGTGTCTTGCTAGCTTGCCCTGCGCTCTTCCTTCTGACTATGCTGTCTGTGTTGAGCGCTCAGTGGATCTGCGCTCGACAGTGCAGCCTAGGCGGAGTAGTCGAACGCAGATTCACTGAGCGCTCAACACAGACAGCATCGTCGGAAGGAAAGTTGATAAAATAAATTACAAATGTTGTATTGTTCGATACATATGCGTACCGAACCGAAAGCACTGTATCGAACGGTTCAATATCGATACGAATATCGTTGCACCCCTACTTTTTAGATATACTTCTTTAATATACTGTCTTTTAAAAAATAATAATTACAAAACAGGAGCTTTGAGAAGTCAATATAATCACCAATGCTGCTTGGCGATGGAGAATTCTGAGTACTGGCATCCTCACAGGGCTTTTTGTCAGTGCCCCTCATGCTCTGCTGGGAGAGTGCACAGTTGATGTTTGTGCGAAGCTCTTTCACACATGCGATATGGGTTGCTGAGGATACTGGGAGCTTATTTTTGCAATAAGCCTCCACCTTTCCACAGCATTGTGTGTGCTGTTCGTGCTGTTCTTGTTTCAGAAGTGAGTGAAGCCTGTGCTGATGGATCCCTTCATTGTTTGTTAATGACATGAAGTTAATTCTGGTCAGTGGCTTAAATGTTGGGCCTATGAGATGTGTCGGCAGTTAAAATTATCTGAAGTGGTCAACCACTACAGTAGTAAGCTGGTGAGTGCAAGCAATGGGCCATCGCTAGTTAAGTCCATTCACAAAACCCTGTTTGCGTAAACATAAATTCAGGTTCACAGCGGGGTTTCATCCAGTCCCAGAGGCAGAGTGCACTCTAGAACTCAGTCTATCAAAGGACTAACATGTTGTTTGACTTTTGCTTGCACGAAATTAAAATGATAAATCATGTTAAGACGTAAGTGCGTACAGTCATCTGATCTGTAAATTGTATTTATTTTTTGGCCCGAGACAGCGGTTATTAAAGTGTTGGGTCTTCTCAGCAGGCGCTGGTAAAATATTTTGGATTTGAGTGTGTTGGTCATATATTCATAATTTTGTAGTGTTGTTTACAGCAATGGTAGCAGCAAAGTCTGAGTGCACCAATGCTCTTTGAAACGCAAGCAACAAAGTGTCATTTCATGTTGGCTCTTCCCATTCAAAAATCAAAGGCCACTTTATTAGATACACCTGGGATATCTAGTGTGTTCAGCTATTCGTTATACTTTCAAGCTTGTCAATGTTGTATATTGGACTATTACATCTGAGATTTCCCAACATTTTATCCGCTCAGATGGCATACATGTGGACAGCGAGCAGTAGAATCATAGACTGTTGTAGAACAAAACTGGAAATGTAGAAGCTTTCTAAATGTAGAATATGTGGCAGAGTTGTCGCATTAGACTTCACAGCTATACCTAGTGCCTTGGCAGACAAGTGTACACCTCAAACCATTTACTAGTGACTCCAGATTAACAAAACTTTCAAGTTGGGTTTTAATGCATTTTGGTTCGGAAAAAGAAACGTGAGAAGCACATTGAAGGAACACGAGCAGAAAAAGTTTGTTACAGACCGATGCGTTTTAAGGCGGCACTGTTAATGTCGTCATTATTTTTCTGCTCAGACCATGATTGAGGCCCATGTGGATGTGAAGACCACCGATGGCTACCTTCTGCGTCTTTTCTGTGTGGGTTTCACAAAGAAGCGTGCTAATCAGATCAGAAAGACCTCCTACGCCCAGCACCAACAGGTCCGCCAAATCCGCAAGAAGATGATGGAGATCATGACACGTGAGGTTCAGACCAATGACCTGAAGGAAGTGGTCAACAAGTTGTAAGTCTCATGTTTCTGACTAAAGCACAGATGGCATTATTAATTTAAGATTGAGCTAATTATATCTCTGAGTGCACTCAGGTTTTGTGTGTGTCGCAATTGATGGTTTTAAATGAATGCGTTTGCTTTTTCGTATTCCAGGATCCCTGACAGTGTTGGCAAGGACATCGAGAAGGCATGCCAGTCCATTTACCCTCTGCACGATGTGTACGTTCGCAAGGTCAAGATGCTTAAGAAGCCCAAGTTCGAGTGTAAGTAATGCATGTTAGTATTTACAGTGTTTCTTTTGTTTGTGGGAACAAAAGATGACAATGTTTCGGTCCCATATGATCACCTGATTACCTAATTGAGATCAGCTGATGTTCCCTTGCAACATGCTAGTTGACAAGCAGACATTCTTGGTTTAATTGAATGAAATGTTACAACTATGTCTTTGCCATTACATATGTATGACAAACTGTCATTTGCAAGTTGTCAGTAATGGTTTGATCAGTTAGTTAAATTCCCTGTCCTCCCTTGCAGTGGGCAAGCTGATGGAGCTCCATGGTGAGGGTGGTGCTGCTGGTGCTGCAAAGGCTTCCGGTGATGACACTGGAGCCAAGGTGGAGAGGGCTGATGGCTATGAGCCCCCCATTCAGGAGACAGTGTAAAAACACCCTGATTTGAATAAAAAATGTAAATGACCAACAAACTGTCCTGTTTCTCTTTGTCAGTAAAGTAATGCAGTCGTTCAGTCAGTGCATGTAAGGAGGGGATAAAATGCTACAAAATCCAGCACTCGAAGGAACTAGTCACCAGATAAAAGGTGGATGCTGCAGAATTAGCAGTGCATTAGGTCTTGTTTGTATAAAAGGTAACTGACCTGAATTCAATTTATTCTTCAGTGTAGAAGATGCCTGTTTCCAGTATCTGTGGTAAAACTCTTGCAGTATGCACAGGTCCTGTTAAATCACATTACTGAAGCTTACTAAAATTATAGCAGTAATATTCCCCCCCAAAATGGTGTGATTTAATTTCATCTCAGTAAAGAACACTTTGAAAGTGAAATTCATTTGTAATGGGAAGAAAATAAAACCACTAGATGGTGCTAGTGTACATCTGGTCAAATCGAAAATGCTTACCAAGAAACCAACATCGTCCACCATTTGTAATTTTATTGATTATTCAGTAAACATTTTTCAAGTGGACTTAAAGTTGGATTACTTGTAGGTAAAATACTGCATTCAACTTAAAGTCAGTTCAGGCTTCTGCTGCTGTGAACAAGTCACTGGAGCTTCAGGTCATCCAGCTGTGCTTTGCACCGAGCAAAAGTCCATGTGGCTTTAATCCAGTACTTGCACGTAGTTTTTAGGAACCAAGGCCCGTTTGCCCCTCAGGTCCCCTAAAAACCATTCATCATCTATGGACTCGAGATTGGTTACAATATCCCCAACCTGTAAAAGAAGAGGAAATGTGGTTTTACATGTAATGAGGAATTTGTTTACTCATGTAAGATGGAATCACATCAGTACCCGCAGGGAGAGCTCCTCATCACAGTTTGATGCGAAGCTGTACAGAGCCCTGGCTCTCCCGCCTCCAGCAGCTCCATTCTCCTGGTTATTAAACGGCTGCTGGCCTGTAAAGGGCAAGATTTGAAGGAACACTTGCAAATCAGATCTCATTGAGCATGATCCTATACTCTTGTTTCTTGAACTTTTAGAACAGTGTATTTAGTGGATGCATGTGATAAACAGTGAAGCTTTGGGGGGCAAACATTGCTTCTCACTGTGTCATGCTACAGAGCAGCATGACATAAAAAGCGAGGTCTTTGTCCATCTTCTCACACCTGATTTTCTCTACCAAAAACGCACAGTATAAAAACACGGGCGTTTCAAAACGAAACTCTTCAGCTCAAATGTTAATGACATCACACCTGTGGTGCTTTCCGCATAATTCCTGGGGAAGAGGCCCTCCCTGCCGTTGAGCCTGCCACAGCTCCACTCAGCATCCATGTGCTTGGTGACGAGGATACAGTCGCCCTGTTGAAAGGACAGCTCTTCCTCTGTCCTCCCTGCATAATCATACAGAGCCACCACCCACTCCACGTCAGAGTGAGACGCCTACAAAAAAAGAGCAAAATACACAAATGTTCAGTGCACCTGCGGAAAACTTAACTATAACAAAACTATTATATATTTTGCTCAAAACACAGGGTCAAATTGCATGACCAACATTGTCTGGATTTATTATCGTGCTTGTGTTGGTTACCTGAGCAGGTTTGCCAGCCTCAGGGTGCATGCTTGGAGAAGCGGCAGCCATCCCTGTGTGAACAAAATTAAATCAAGGAACAAACAGAAAATTCTGTGGCCACATTTTGTGACAGTCCTCAATAATGTATTGGTGTGCTATTAATAATTCAATATTGCTGCCATTGAGGAGACTGGTGTCAGCCTTTTTGTATTATTTCTTTTACTGAGCAGGAGTTTGCATTATTCATGTGAATGCTTTGCTTTAACTTTTCAACTTTTTTCCTCAATTTATAGTATTTAAAGCACAGGTGTCGAACTCCAGGCCTTGAGGGCCAGTGTCCTGCAGGTTTTAGATGCGTCCTTGATCCAACACAGCTGATTTAAATGGCTAAATTACCTCCTCAACATGTCTTGAAGTTCTCCAGAGGCCTGGTAATGAACTAATCATTTGATTCAGGTGTGTTGACCCAGGGTGAGATCTAAAACCTGCAGGACACCGGGCCCTCAAGGCCTGGAGTTCGACACCCCTGATTTAAAAAGTATTTGTAGGACAACAATGCACTACTCGTAACCTCTGATCTGTAATTCTAAACTCCTGTCTATGGCTGGGCTTTTGTAAACAATTACTTAATTAAAGTCAAACACAAGTGCAAATTCTTGACATGCCACAGAGAGTATGTACCAGCCAGCATGAAGTAAAGACGCTCATAAAAGCTCTTCAGTGAAAGATACAAAACGTCGGCATGTTGTAGTGTGGATATTCACACAGATAAATGTATGTATGTACAGTTTAAAAGTCAGCACATAGTGAGCGTCTGAGTGTCTTCAGAAAATCTTACCGGGCAGTGCGACCTTCTTACTGGGTTTCTGACTCGGGGGTGGAGGCAGATCTTCAATGACGTCTACAAAGTTAAGGGGGAAGATGCCAGTGTGGCCGCCGATCTGTCCCCGTGCCCAGTCCTGTCCCATATACTCCTTCAGCTGGATCACATCACCCTCAGAGAACGACAGCTCATCACTGTGCTCCCCTTCAAAGTCGAACCTCGCCATACACCTGGGACCACTTTAAGGGTATATTAAACATCCAGTTAGCCCATCATGCTGGTTTGTAAAGGCTGATCCAAACATTTTATGCTGCAAAGACAGTACCTGACTTTTGCGGGTGTTGGTGGCGGCTTTGGTTTCCTTTCTGGGAGGGGTTTTGGTGAATCCAACTAATCAAAAAGAAAACAAAAGTTAAAAGCATTTGCCTTGCTTTTTGATTGTCACTAAATAGGTGAAGAATGCACTGAAACCTACCAGGACTTTGACATGATTGATGGGAAAGAAACCAGTAGATCCCCTACAGGTGCCCATGTACCACTCGCTGTCCACCTTCTCCACCATGGTCACAATATCTCCCGCTCTCAGACTCAGCTCTCCGGGGCCCTCTGAGGACCAAACACTTCACAATCAATCATTCAGTGCAAACAATCAAATACAACAAATACATCTACACTTACAGGCCACTTCATTAGGTACACCCGTTCAACTGTTTGTTAATGCTGATGGCTGATCAGCTGATCACATGGTGGTAACCCAGTGAATTTAAGTATATAGACATGGTCATGCTTAAGTTTAAAGCATGGCACACTGGCACACTTTGGGCCCCTTAGTGCCATCAAAGATATTTGATGGTTTCTTGAATGTGAATTAGTTCACTGTACTCAAATGACCTCCACCTGTGATATGTGGTATAGCAGGAGTTCTGCGTCGTGGATGTGCAAATCTGCAGTTGTCTATCAGGAATGTTTCCGGCACCGTGTTGAATCTATGCCATGAATAATTAATACAGGCCAAACTGGTACTAGCAAGGTGTACCCAATAAAGTGGCCATCAGTGTCTATGATTCTTTTCAGACAATATGCATTTTATCAGCAGGAGAGGTTGTTGTTTAGAGTGTTCACTGTAGCACGGACACAAAGAGGCCAGCAGAAATAAGAAACTATTTGTTATTTAGGGAGCATTAGAGGTAGATCTAGGCGTGGTTGTCAATTTTGGACTGACCTCCTTTCTATTGCATTTCTTTTCTGGAAAACAAGCTAGTCTTGGTCAAAGTTAACGCTAATTCTTACTAGTTAGCCCCCATTATCTTGTGCCATATAAACCATCACCTCCTGACTTCACCAGAAAGAATTGTCTCCAAAGATTAAAAGAAAAAAAAAAAAATGCATATGCATATGCATTTCTAAATTTAGTGGGAGGCCCTTGGGTTAGCCCCCTGTCTACAGAGATTACACTATACTAACCTCCCTCCCCTCTTGACTGGAAACCTATAATTGTATTTGTCCTCTTAATTAAAATGCCACAACAAATCCAGACAAAGAACAGCCTGAAATGTCAAAAATATTCTATTAAACAGTTATTCAAGAAACCGATGCTTCACCTGGATCGAAGTCATGTACGACCTGCACCTTTAGCCCAGTTTGGTCAGAATCCTGCACAAAAAGGAACAAAGACTTTAAAGTATAACACATCAGGACAGACTGGTAACAACAGCATCAACGGATCAGGTGGCAAAAAACATTCACTGACTCATAATAAAAGGCTGAGTCACCTGTGGTGAAGATTCATCCGAGGAAAGGGGAGTTATAATCTTCATGCAGGACTTGTGGACTTTTCCTCTAGTTTGTCCAACTTGGCACTCCAATTCATTGTGATTAATTTCTCTGAGCAGCAGCAGCACTTCGTTTTTCTATTGAAAGGCCAACAGTACACAAAGGACTTAATGATGTGCTTAACAATGATGAGCTGCAGGCCACATATGTGCTGGTAAAACTAGTTTGGTCACCTGGAATGACAGCTCTCTTGAACTACTCCCTTTGTAGTCAAAGCTTGCAATCCCATGGGGAAGCTGCAACTAGTAGGAGAAAGAAAAAAATTATATTATCAAGCCCTCACTAAGCCGTTGTAGAAACAAGCCTGGAGTTTTTATGCATGCAGTCTCTCACAGTGTATTTGTTGTAGAGGCGGTGGCCTGGGTTGGGCCTTGGGGGTAAGACGAGTTCTTTCCTGTGGGGCTTCTCTGGCTGGAGTTTAGGTGAAGCGTCCCATGACAGCGACTGAGAGCGACCTGTGGCTTTGAAGCTTTGGGGAGGCCTTCCCGGGGCTATTTTGGCAGCAGGTGGGCGAGGTGGGAGGCTTTTGTTCACACTTGGCTTCCTGAAGTGCAAAATTGTGCACAACTTGAGCGGGACATACTCAAAGTGTCCTACAGTTTGATATCTGATTGTTTTCCCCCCTGCACTTACCGAGGTGGCAGAGATGGCATTGGCATAGCACTGAAAGGCTCCTGGAAAAAGAATCAGGGCAAAAGATGTGAAGCACAACTAGCTGAAGCTCAACAGCAGGCAGCGGGTTTAGGAGGCAAGAGTTTCATCAGAAGATGCACTTTAATGAGGTTTAAGGCTTTCCTGTGATCCAAATCATACCTGGAGGGACAAGCTGGACTGCAGGCTTTTTTTGTGGTTCATTGAGTTGTTTAGTGAGCCCACGGGGTTCTGAATTGGAAGAGGAGGAGGATCATCCCAGGAGGAATCTGACATTAAAAAAAAAAGGCATACTGAGCAGCAGTGCTTCATGTGTACAGGATAAATAAAGTGAAGGTAGGTAAGAGTTCAGTGCGCAGTTACCACATGCTACATACATGTCAGATAAACACATCAGTGTTTTGACATAAATCAAACATCAGTCAATCGCTTAAGGCTTACTGAACCTACCTGAACTGGTTTTGCTGGGGACCCTGATGGTGGTTGGTCGTTTCGGCAGGCTTGGCACGGTGACGGAGCCTCCATTGATGTTAGAGTTACGCGGCGGTTTAAATGGCATCGGATCTGAGCAATGAGACACCTCATGAGTGTACAGCTTTGCTTTTGTGTTGCACCAACCTAACTCAGGACCTCCGGTGTACATTAATGTCATAAAAGTCAAGCAGAACGTTGTTGTTATTTGCAATCGAGATGAGAAGAGCTTAAGGTTTACTTAAAGGGAGCATTTGGCATTGTAGGAAATAAGGCTGGGGGGGGAAACTGTGCATTCGCATTTCTTAGCCATTCCTCCAGTCACTACATAGTTTTGTGCAGCATCTCTGACCACGATGTAACCAAACAACCATTCATTAGGTTTCTTTAAATGTCAAATATCTGCCAGTGACACCAATCAAAGATTCTGCTCTCTTTTCTCAGCTTCTTATGGTTGTCACTTAAACACCAGTAAGATCTTTGCAGGCAAGATAACCTTCTTAACCACAATTTATAGGATTTCTTCTTACATTAATAAAGTCAAATAAAGGATTTTTATATGAAAGCAGATTGAAAAACCCAAAACAAAACAGTAGGTCGATTAACACAGAAACTGGAGATGAAAAACGTAAACACGTGCTTTTGGAGCAGTGCATTTTATTTGCACTTACTTATTGGAGTCTCCACATACTCTTTCTCTCTGACCACGGAGGCCGAGTTGTGGTTGTTTATATTCAGATTGGGTTTGAGTGGTTCCTTCACCGGAGGTATAGGTGGAAAAGGTGAATATTCAGGTGGAAAAGGTGAAGATTCTTCCTCATACACCTGACTGATTCTGGTCAGCGGAGAGCGTGATATTTGTGACATTGCCCCCTTGCTGTGTAAAGCCTCCAGTTCCTCCCTTATTGATAGACCTGCGGGTTTCTCAGGAGGCTGAGGTCTGGGGGCTGTCATAGCGTTTTTAAAGATGTTTGCCCCCGATATGTTTTGACTGTCATCGTCTATACTCGGGGTAAACGGAGGTTTGAGAGCTACAAAAGGTTTAGCAGCAACCGGAGGTCTAATGGATGGCTTCCTGGCAGGAAGCTGCGGTTTGCTAGATTCATTCCCATTTCCGTCCTCGCCGGTAGCCTGGCTCTCAAAGGCCTGGATCGTGGCCCGGATGCTACGTTGATTGTTGCTGCCGCTCATCTCGTCAGGAGCATCTTCACTTTGCGAGGATTCGTCGGCTTGATCAGTGATGCCACCGCCCTGCTCGCACTCGTTATCTGCACCGAAAACCTCCAACAACTCCTTTAAATACTTATTTGAGTGGAACTCCTGGTTATCAGATTGAATATCCCCAAAACTTTCACAGATTTCAACCAAAGTCTGAACTTTAGCCTCCTCTTCGGGTGCTTGCTTAAGGGATTTCGTGCGAGGGCGTGGAACGGGACGTTGGCTGCGATTGGAGTTTGAAGGTGAAAGAGTGGCGTCACCAGGTTCAGGGGCAACAGAAGGATGGTTTACGGGAATGTTCCAGTGGACAGTTACAGATCGGACGCACGTGTGCGTGGAGTCTTGCTGTCGAAGTTGCTTTCCATCAGAGCCAGGATCACTTTGGTCCTCAGCGTTTGTGAGCGCTGCAGTATTTGTCACAACCTTCTCTGCTGCTTTTCTGTCTGCTTGTTTCGGCAGCAAGGGCCTGGGTGGCTTTTGTGGCTTTGTACCTGGAAACATGAAGAACCACGGTGTTTAGAGTCAAACCTGCTATGAATGCTCAGCAGACAGTAACGATCCTTTTATGCCTCACCAGCAGGTCTTTTCTCCGCTAACGGTGGAGTGTCACCACGCTGTGTGACGGCAGCGGTAGGGTCAGCCTGTGTGGCGCTTGTGGCTGTGCAGCTGCTCCGGCGGGGGGCTGGAGTGGGCTTTACAGTGTGTTCCTCCCCAGTCTTCTCTTTGATCACCTGGTCATTGGATGGTGGGAGTGGAGTCATTAAAAGAGAGATTTTCCCACATTTTCTCAGTTGCTATGACATTTCTGTGTCGTGTATCTAGAATAATAGAATTATTGAACTTTCTACTATTGTTATTATGACTCTTTTCATTAGGCATGCTTTCATAGGTTGATCCAGGCATGTTTGGACCCAACATTTGAACCTTTCAGTCAAAGCATTTGAGTCTGCGTGCCTGTGTTGTTGTTTGTTTGTTTTTTTAAATAGGTAACACTGAGACACTGTGGCTCAGGTCAAACCTACCTGGGACACAGAGCCTGGCTGAGGAGGAGGAGAAACCACCGAGGATCCTGTGAACCAGGTGTTACTTGTCAGAGGCTCTGCTGCTACAAAAGTGATCTGTGGTCGCCTGGAAGACAAATCGCCATAGCACCATGAGGACCCCCCCTCCATGAAACCACCCCCCCGACAAAAACACATCTACACACCCACTTCTCATTTATCTTTAATGCAGTTTATTTACTGATGATTACTTTTTAGATTCGTTAGCAAAAGCACAGTTCTCTGAACCACATGGCACAAATCAGATATTTGGTTTCATTAAGCTTTTAAGAAGCAAACAATACAGGCGAGATGTAAAGAGTAGGAGGATGGGAACATTTTACTGTACCTCCTGTCTCTGTTGTTGCTCTGAGAGTTTGTTCTCGCTAAAGGAAGAAAGAAAAAAAAAAAGTAACATGAACTTTGTCACCATTGCACTGTAAGATGTCTGTTCAAGTTAATCATACTACAGATATATTTCTCTCTTAAAAAAAAAAAAAAAAAGCCTGCTGACTCATTACACTTCCACATGAAAAACGTGTGAAGAAACACACCGTAAAAGGCTCTAAACGCTTCTCAGAAGGCCGGTTTAGGCAAACTTACTTCGTTTGATAGCAGCTCGTATTGAGGAGAGAGGTCCTGGACTGAAAAGAGCAGAACAAGAGTCTTGTTTATCATCAACAGCAGGGTCATACTTTTGCAGTGACACCATGGTTAAACAGAAATCTCGTCACTCTTCATTTTAACAATCCTTGCAGTGTAACTCCATGCAGCTCCTCCTTATTGTTGATGATCCAAAAATAGATTGACAATAAGGCAGAGATGAATTGCTTAAATATTTTATAGATGTAAATGATAAAAATGTAAGCCAGCAGATGGCAGACTATATTGGATTATTATGGTTAAGGGAAGAGTAAGGTGGTTTACATCAGGTAAAAAGACAAAAATATTTTATACAAGCAGAAAAAAAAAATGTGCTGAAATACATTGAAATAAGTTCTTAGAAATTTCTTAGAGTCCAGAGTTAATTATGCAATTCACATTTCTTAGACTGGGCTGTCTGAAACGAGTCGTTTCATTTCCTTACTTCTGATTGGCTACCTCTCTCAAACGGACGGTTTAAGCAGCAGGTGGGCAGCAATTCTGCTTAAATACAGACTTATTTGCCTCAGACAGCAGCATTAAATGACATCATAGAGATCCAACAGTAGGAAAAAAAACACTGCTGGATGCAAGTTCTACTTCTCAGCCTCCAATAGACAGTACACACCATGGTATCAAAGTCAATGTCGCCTTGAGTTATTAGATTCAAAAGGTATTCGGAATACTTGACCTCTGACCTTGAGGTCAAGGCCACTGGGATTCAAACTTGTCGGAGATTTTCAGTAGATGAAAATCCAAGGTGACTTCCTTCTTGAGTTATCGCATTCACAAGATTTTCAGAAAACTTGACCTCTGACTTTGACATTGTGATCAAAGTCACTGGGATTCAAAATTGTCCACTTATGATATCCTGCTGGTATCTTACTCCATCAGTATTTTACAGCTGAGGGGTAAAAACTGTCTGAATCCAAATCTTCAGCACAGGTTGAAGCTTTTAAAAACACTGACCACATTTATGAAACTTTATATGCTTAAAAAAATGCATCCACTTTTACAACCACACACAAATAAAAGGCAAAGAATAATAAGTTTCCGCCTTATAGGACAAGAGTAGTATCCCAACAAACACCGTTCATTAATCTGTTTGAACACATCGGGCTAACAAAACCAGGAATCCCAATAAACAGGACAATTTCCTCTTTTGTAACTCTTTTACAAAATACAGGAGGCGAATGTATTGACATCTTCCGTTTGTTTCACTTTCAAACATTCTTTCCTTTTGATCGCAGCACTCTTTGTGCTGGTTGAAAACTATAGAGGTTGAACTAACGTGACAGGGAATTTTCCCGGCTCGTTAAGACCCGAGTCCTGGATCTAAACTATCTGACAAAAGCCCAACAATCCTCCTTTTCTTGTGCTGGACGGTTAATTTAATTGACTGCTTGAGTTGGAACCACATGGACTTAATAGGTCACAAACAAATCCACGATGCATGAAAGCTTTAAATAACTGGACAGATTTTCAGCTCTACACACATTTGTCTTCTTAACATGTGTAAACACCAAGTGAAAAAAGCAGCACGGTGTCTACTCGTCATTGTGTTGACCTCCTGTCTGTCAGTGAGGATAGATCACCGCATTGTTTGGTCCATTCACAACCTCACCATCAGCATATCTGGCTGTTAAAGGGGACAGAGCCCTGCTTCCAGCTACAGCTGAAGTTTGGTGAAACTGAACAGCTGTAGCTGGATCGAACATACAAAACTTCAGCTCGGCATGAAATCAAATACCTGGAATGCAAATGTTCTTGGTTCTTGGTTCTTTCAGCACCATCTGCAGAGGAAAACAGAGAGAAACAGGTTTTATAAGTGACAATGAATGACGTATGAGAAAAGTTAGATGTATCATGATTGATCATTTTTAGTGCAGTGACTGAGATACTACAGGTCAAGTAACCAGAAGCAATGGCTGCTTTCACTGAATCCAGAAACAAGCTATGTTAACATGACCTTCTGATCGATCATGTGCAATTAACTTAAATCTTTCTGAAAAAACTTGTTATAATGATTGTTATGAAATTTCAACCTTATACGTCAAATTTTTTTTCAAGAGATATATTTTTGAAAAATGGTCCATTGGCTCACTACCAGCATGAGTCAGTGTTTGGACATGAATATTTCAAACATTATTAAAGATAAAAGCCTGAGAATTTCACTGGCCTTTCTTATCATCAAAAGGAATCAGGATCTAAAATTTAGTACAGATACATCAAAAAATGTCTTAGTATTGGTCAGTTAAAATATTAAAAAAAAATAATAATAAATGAAGCGGTTGTGTAAAGTCACATTTGAGCGCTTACTTAGAAAAAAGCTTCACAAATCAAAAGACAACCAGTGATAATTTCTGAATGGTACAAAGTTGAATTTTACAATGATGCAATTAAACCTGTAGAATACTTTAAGTTCAATACTTAGTCACAACTATGATATAAATGTTATTATCAGATAGTCCTTTGGGTAGAGTAGGTCTTGAAAATGAAAAAATATGCATATAATCAACAAAATTAGTTTCTCATTTATAATTAGAGTACCATCTGGAAACGATCTACTGATATTTTTGTGGTACAACTTGTTATACTTGCTCAATCCAACTTGAAATTTGAATGAAAATGGCACTTTCTTCGTTTTTGTAACCAGAAATTTGACATTGAAAAGTATTCTGCACATTTTATTTTGTATTATTGCAAAATACAACTATATTCATTCAGAAATCTTTTACAATATCAGTTTAAAAACAAACAAACAGAAAAAAAAAAACAACCCAAACTTTTACTGTGAGTTCAAATACAAGACGTCACAGGACTGCTTGATTATTTTTCTTCAAATTTTAACTAGTCAATAATTGGACATTTTTAGACGTTGCTCTCCCAAGTTACAGATCCTTATTGACTCTGATGGCAAGGAAGGTCAGAGAAAATCTCATCTTTAATAGCCTTTCAGTCATCCATATGTAAACATTGAAGTTTGGGGAAAAAAAGTATTTGATAGATAAAATTTCACAGCAACGATTAAATAAAAATAAAATCTGTAAGCGAATCAGAGACGGTTGAGCCGTAGGTGCAGGTTCATTTGAGATAGAATGATCTTTCTAAAACATGAGCTGGTCCTACTGGTAAAGCAACTTACTGAGGATCAGAATGAGGATAAAAATGCACAAAAGAAGCAGCAGGTGAAGATGGGAGTTTTTAAAAAGGCAACTAAATATGACATCACGGTCCACGCCAAAGGTCTGAGCCATTGTTTTATAAGACACAAACCCCAGACTCTCCCACTGCTTCCAGACAGTGCTGTGTGAACTAGAAATACAAGAACTGAAACCATACCAGCAGGGTGGACAGAAACATGTTGATGAACCAGTTTGGCTAAAATGAACTGGTTTCCTTCAGGAAGCACCATAAACATACGTATAGTTATTTCCTGGACTAATGTGGTCCATGACCTGATCTCTAGGTTTTTACAAACCTAAAGCAGATTTCCAGCATTTATCAGCACAAGCTAAAGAGTAAATTCAGTCATTTAAACTAAAGTCATTTGTCCTTGAAGTTTAATGAAGGCAAGCAGGCAGAGACAGAGGAGGCATTGTTTTTAATGCCTCAAACCTGACGCCCTGACCTAGTTGTTCATGACACGCACCTGTCACACCTGTTACTTGTTATCTGTTTAAGCTATAGTGCTGCTTCCTCAATTTACGCAGCATGTGAGAACACAGCCTCTGTACTTTCACTTGATGACACAGACATTTTTAAGTGGCTACATGATGACACTTTTACACTTAATAAAATGTCAACACTTCATAACAGAAGTCACATAAGTGACACAAAAGCACACCTGCCTGGTCATCTGTATCACTAGAAGTGACACCATGTGCTGACAGCCTTACCTGAGAGAAATTAAAGGAAAAGACATGAAGCGTTCAGCATCCAAAAGGTTATTTCCAATCAATATTTTCTCTCCTGGTCCACCGAGCGTCCCTCTGAACGTGCCAGTGAAGCTGAAGCAAGCAGTCCCACACCCACAGGCAAGAGCAAAAAAAAGAGGGACGGCCGATAATGTCTCAGTGTTTACTCGGCCAATCTGATGAAGTGGAATGTGGTCAATCAGGAAGTGGAGGTTTTCAGTGTAACACTGCACCATATTAATCTTTTACTTGTGAAGTCACAGAAATGTTCACGCGACTCTGTCATCCATACTGTAGGTGACGCGGGTCTACAGCCGTTAAATAATGAACTTCAGCAGCTTTGAATTTACATTTACTCTCTCACCAGGTCAGCATTTATTTCAGGCTTAAACAGTTAACTGTTATATTTCCAGTGCAATATAGAACCTGGCTCTTGAGTATTTGCTTAAAATGTTGAATTAACTAAAGGATTTTAAAAAGAAAATTAAAAATATGATGATAAATGGAAGATCTATTTAAAAAAAAAAAAGATTTCTCAGAGCACCTGAAGAGCACTCATTCAAAGCACTTCAAATATGAGTCCTTGAGTAAATCCAAGTAAGCTAAATGGACTGGTACTTATATATTGCACCTTTCTACTCAGGTGAGCACTCAAAGCACTTTCTACTACTAATCTCATTCATCCAGTCATACGCACACTCATTCAGCACTTTTATCTATGCCTAAGTACTTTCTAGCGTTCACACCCTCACACAGATTTATCATGTGGCAACTCAGGGCAGCTGGAGGAGTCAGGATGAGTTCACTGAGCTTCTGATTGATAGACCTGCTGGTCTACTAGCTGAGCAACCAAAAACCCATAGCTCTAATATGAAGATAAAGTAACCAGCAGTGCTGTGTGATACTGCACGATTTGGCATTGATCTGATATCAAGTCAATGCAGGGCCCGTATTGCCAATACTGATATGAAAATTTCTTTATATATTTTAAAACTGGGCTTTTCTGGAGACCTGGAATGTAAATGTGCCTTTTCTCTAGAGCACAGTCAGCTTCTGCTGTTTAAATCTCTTATAGGCTATAAATAAAATAGACATGACAGTCAAAACTAAAAGATTCAGATATTTTCTGAGTTTGCAGGTTTGAGATGTGTTTTTTCATTTTTTCATTTTTTTAAATACAAATCGTTGGGCTTTGTTTCTATCTTAGAGGATAGAAACAAAGTATCTGGTTACACTTTAAGTAATCATGTAAGCCAGCTGTTTGTGTTCACAGATTCAGGCTTATAGGAATGCAAACGGTACATGTTTTCAAGTTCTTTGAAAGAAAAAGTGAGTTTGAAATATCTGAAAGGTACCAAAGTGAATCCATTTCTCTGTCTGTTGGTGTGAAAAAGAAAGTGATGCAGGCTGATACATTTCGCATGGTTTAAAGTATAAACTCTAAAGCTGAATGCACTTCTAAATGTACTGAATGTAGTTCTGGTTTAATGGATGTCAAAAACCTCCCTATTAGTCATAATTGGCCTCTGCACCAATAACAGCACTGCGGTTTTGTCTTGGTTAAGCTCACCTGTGCGTGAGACGTTAGGCATGAATACCTCACACACACAGAGGTGTGACAAATTAACTGAAACTCTTAACTGATCATGCCTCCCCGTCGCACAGAGATGGACTGATTGTCAAACAACGTGAATCATATGAGTCACCAGATCTCAGTCCAACAGAATGGCTGTGGGAAGTTTGAGACAGAGCTCTCCGCTATCATGTTCAAAACTTCAAATAAGGGAATGAATGAATTAGGTTTCATCCCTCTAGTAGAACTGCAGTGATATAGGGAATCAACAAGGCATAAATGAGATTTTTCCAGAGTCCTGTGGAGGTTTTGCAAAGTGAACACTGATTTTTGATCCCACCATAACCAGCAGCAAATGCCAGAAACGACAGATTATATCAGCTGGTGAAGGCACACTAGTTTGAATAAGCTTCAGGCAATCTTGTACCATACTTAAACATCATGAAGGTGACTTCAGGCCAAGAACTACCTCATTGTGGTAGGTGAAGAGAACAACAGCAATTAAGCTTATAAAGAGATAACATTTATTTTAAGCAGAATTGGGTTCAGCTTATTCTAAATCAGTCCCTATTTCCCGTGTGGCACCCTGGGAAAATGGATTGACCACACATGCATCAGATGGCTGTTAAGGTATATTGATAAGGGCCAAAGTGGAAGAATAACCAACACACTGACCAATGAAGCAACAGGATCATCCCAAATAGAGAAACTGAAACATGTGTTGCACCTGTGTGTAACAATAGAGGCTTTCTTTAAGAGAATTATTTACCATTAGAGATTCACTGACATCAGAAAGCAGCTAAAGTCAGCAGGAAAGGTTTCCCCTTCACAGCCATACTCTCCCTCGAACACATGCTGACGTTACTCAGCACAAGTGGCAGCAGTCACAGAGCAGCTGGTGAAACGAGCACCAAATGGAGAACAATCTGCCTTCAAGTGTCACGCTTCACCAGCATGAGTTAAGAGAGCAGTCAGTTCGATAAGCAAATTTGCTCCCTATCCTGTACAGGTCATCAAGAACATGCTGAAGCACCTTTGGGAGGGAAAAGATTCTAAAGTGTGACTAAGGTCAAAATCCAGGAAGTGCTGCTGCTAACTGTTGAAAACACATTTGCCTTCACTCTAAAAACAAGAGAGCTTAAAGCTGCCAAATGACGATGTCACGAGTGAATAACACAATGTCAGCAGCAGTGTCCGGGAAGATTAGATGGTGTCGATGCAAATGAGTGATTCACAGTGCAAACTTCCCGAAGTAGTATCTGAAGTGGGTCAGACGATTTTCTGTTATTATCACAAGTTCTGTCAATTACATACCACAACGTGTTCATCACACAGCAGCCTGCCTGTTCAGACACTGACAGGAATTTCCATGCAAACAGCTGGTGGAGTCAGGTTGTGGTATGAGAGGGTCTGACACTGCTGGGTTTGACATGGGGTGGGGTTGCTTGCTAGAAAAAACAAAGATTACTTGGGGTAAAACTATCTTGGTACTTAACTGTTGTGGGCAAGCCGGGGCTAAAATGAAGAGCAGCAAATTATGAGTACAGAAGCGGGTGGGAATTTTCTATAATCACAAACTGGATGATTAAAATCCACAGCGCTGTGTGATTATAAGAAACGGAGAAACTGATGTAAATGGCACTTCAGTCAGAGCGTTATTAAATAAAGTAATGGTTTGCTTCCACGCAGAAAATCAGAGCATTACAACAGCCTGCTGCTTTATACTGTGTTCAGATTTCTGAAGCAACATCAAAACATAGTTATTAAAAATCCTTCTGCATTTGCCCAAATTAACCCTAACACCGGTCTCTCAATCCTGCCAGATGGCAAGATCCTGCAGGTCCAAGAGAGGTTTGCACACCTTTTATACATTTCTAGGATTTCTAGGGATCATTCCTCTCTCTCAGTTTCTGTGTTTATATTAGAATAAAACGCTGACTCCTGAATTGTGAGCTTTAAGCAACAGGTTTTATGAATGGAGCATCGTCCCCCGCTTAGCAATGAAGATTTTTCACATTATTTGCTGTTCACATTGCGTTTCTACATGATTTCGTCAATGTTGCAAGTGTTCACACTTGAACCAAGATTCAGCTTTTTCCTAAAAAACGCGCTCTGCAGATAAATCAAAGCCTGATACACCACCATACCCGATGCCTGGCTTGTGCGCTCCCCTTCGTTCTCCTCCTCCTCCTCACGCCTGGATTCTGCCATATTGGTATGAAACGATGTGGAAATTTAAAAAACAGATAAAAAAAAAGAAAAAAAAAGTTAGATCTTGTGAGCAGCTGGCCACTCAGTCATCTGTGAGCATAACACGACGACGCAGTCGGATGTTGTCCTGTCCACTAGAAGTTTCACCGAGTCCTGCCCCGCTGTGGACAGACAGAGGTGACGACATCCAGTGACCGGACCCCCCGGCAGGAGTCGTTACTGTCGATGTTTGTACGCGGCTTTTTTTTTTAAACATTATTATTTTATGTCTAATATCTACGTTTATATTGATAAATACCGAGCCGTCAACAGTAATCTTTAGCCTTTATTCTGACTTCATATCACTAATGATAGATACGTGTCGCATTTACGGGTCAACAAGTCAACAATATGATCAATTAGAAAAAGAAAAAAGAGGAAAAAAAGAAAAAGAAAAAACCCTGAAAAAACAAACAAACAAAACTTCAGATGATAAAATAGATACCACCACAACAACTTCATCCAAGGCTCTTGTTGATGGATCCCTCCTCCTTGGATATTTTGTATTGCTGAGACAGATTTTTATTTTTTCGTTTCAAATTTGTATAAATCTTTATTTAGAAAATGTCACCGTCAACCAATGAGATTGATGTAAGCTGAAAGTTCCGGGTGTGTCGATAGTCACATGTATCCCGATCCATTTCACATTCAACATTAATCTTCACCATTAACCACCCTGTATTAATTTACACAGCTTTAATATTCATACGAACCTCCAGTAAGTCAGAACTACACCTACGACCTGCTGCTATAATAACTCTTGACGGTCGTTGACACGTTTCCTTTGAAAGGCTACTCTGGGGAGATGTAATTCATCTGTCTTGCCACCAGATGCCGCTACAGGCTTGCTCATCTTTATAACCATAAACTAAAAAAACCCAAAAACGTCCCTCACTGTCATGGCCAAATCTGTCAAAATATGCCCGATAAAAGTCCCCCTATAAGACTCAATGTAACTACCGGAAATCATGGACAGTTAGATACGTTTGCATCTAACTTCTTAAATTACGACTTGGGCTAAATATATCTTTCAATCAAGCATAAATGGAGGTTGTGTCTCTTCTATAACTCTACAGTATAATTTCATGCTGGAAATCACAATGATTATGATCCCGCTGGAGATATGGGTGGAGTTAGACATGCTGAGGCCCAGATTTATACACAACTTGGAAAGTCGGGGAAGAGTAAACCGTTGTACAGCACCTATTCTTAGCCTGCTTGATCTCAAACCCACACTCTAATCTCGACTTCAGATCTAAATTCTCAAAAATAAATAAGGCGAACTTTTCCCAGATCAGCTCGATTTGGCAGATCTTCTTATGCAGGACGAAAATGATCGAGAGGTTGTGTGCGTCCGAGTGGGACAGTTCAGAAAAAGGTAATAGTTAAAAAAGTACTTACATCTGACACCATTAATTTACAGACTATTATGGCTCCCTGCTTTACAGAATTTACAGGGTGCTAAACGCCGCTAATCATATCGTCACGTGGTTATTTCCCAAAAGGTATTACAAAAAAATGAGAAACACCTCTTCAGTGGACATGACCACTTGGTATTGTGGGAGGAGCGATCAGAAGAGGATCAGTGTGGGCTCACCTCCACTGTGTGCGCCACGGACCAGGTTAAGGATTTTGGTTACGTTTAGGTTGTCTCTGTGTACTATTTCTAAAGTGGGACGTTGTGGAGCTGTGGAAAACGCGGACATTTATTGCGGGGGCTCAGAGAGCGAGTGCGTGTCTGTGGTTGGAAACCTGCTGCTGATCGTCACTGTGCGCTCTTAACCAAGGTGGGGATCTTTACGAGTCCGACGGTAAGAAAAAGACGGGAAAGGCCAGCTCGGCAGGCAACACTTGGCAGTGGTAGTTTGACTTGTATGTTAAGTTTTGCTTGCTTGTTTTTACAGCTCCAGACTCTGTGACTAACATGTGCGGGTGGGTAGGCGGGTGGAAGGGTTGGGTATCTCCAAACTGCGGGGTGTTTTCCTTTGGGTTTACCGGGGGGAGATACCCAGGATCACGGCGACAAGTTTGCATCCCTGTGACGTTAGAGAAGTGAAAACCTAAACTCTGTTTTGCCTCGTTTCCTCTTTGACTACTTCTGCCCGACCGTAGAAAACAAAGTAGACCCACCCTATGTCTAATCTTAGTTCTGTACACCAATAAAAAAACAGCCAATGCTTCATAAAAAATGTTCGCGGATCTGGTTACATAATAACGCAGAATCTTCAGGACGAGACAAATATTGTATCCACGTGCTGCTGCTGTTATTGTCATTGTTATAAACTTTATGTTACGCTCTCTATCGCCTTTCAGCCTGCTCTTTTCTGAGCTTTGAACTCAGGTATCCACTCCCAGGCAGGACGCAGTGTGCGGGTGTTGAGTTACCTGCAAACATCATGAATTTTTCATGTGTGTCATTCCTGTGCAGGTATCCTATTCTACCCGCTAAATCACTGTTTTGTTTTGTAGGGTTTTCCACAATCACCTGATGCAAACTGCGCTTCTGAGCGTCGATTTAGGCAATGAACAGATGGCGGTCATGAGTTACTACAACCTCTGTAGTTTATTAGTTGACGTTTTATCTCAAGGTAGAGGTCACCATATTTTAGTGCAGCATATCAAATCATTAATAAATATTTGAAACAACGCGACAGCGAGACTAGATCTCTTGATATGAGCTTTAAGGGATTCACTACAACTTTCAAACAAAGTCATGGTTTTCTCACTTGTGTGTTGAAATGTTTTTTTTTTTTTACTACCAAAGAAGACATTTTTTTAAAGGAATTTATGACGGGACAAAATGCATGGAGCTGCAAAACAGCCGATTATGCATGTTTAATCCCATAAACCCCACTAATACGTATAAATGGAAAGCTGTGCAGGTTGCTTTAAGTCCAGCCTGTGCTTGTGCAAATTAAAATGAGCCTAATTTTGATAATCAATAACATGTATAGCTGGCTGATACCTTTTAAAAAACGTATGTTAAAAATTTGTGTGGTAGGTACTCATTTATGTGTCCATATTCATGCAAGCGGTTCAGTAAAATGACGAAGAGAAGGCTATGATCCACATTTTAATGTTTTTCCTCCTTTAGAAAAATCGGTGTATAGATTATATATACATATGTACATATTTTACAACTAGAGAATAGAATGAGGATTACAAATAGTCCTCATAGTCTATGTTTGTCCTCTATCTCCTCCTAGATGAGTGAACTAATCTTGATGAAAGTGCCAGTATCTTTATATATTTTGCTTAGTCACTGAAAACAATTAAACAGCTGTCAAAAAAATTGTAGATAAAAGACAAAATCATTTATTGTCAGTATGCGAACTGCTTAATCGACTAATTGTTTGACTGCTACAGTATACAAGTACATTTTCTCCCTAAGTGTTGCGTGCGTGTGAACATAAGGCACTGAAAAGATATAAATCTGTTTGTGCACTTGGTGTTTTAGGCAATCCTGTTATCAATGGTTCACTTTTTATCACTTCAGATCTGACAAATTGAGGTCACTCACACGTCCCTCGCACAGTAAACCGTGTTATCACGTGACTGAAATGCCAGCTTGGGCTATGTGATTTCTGGCAAACTGCTTGATCTTTATTTTAGGACCAGTGTCCTCTTCAGATGTCTGCATGTCATTGTCAGATGTGGCTACTGTGGTGGCTGAACTGGTCTTCAATGGATCTAGTTTAAAGGCATCCCAGCACACAAGCAGTGACCTAAAACCACACTCTGGTCACAGCTGGACTTCTGTGCATGGATGGCATTTAAGCACATCAGGGCTTCTCTGCAGAATCGTCTCTTTAGAGATATTCAGTGAGAACTGTTCATTTAAAAACAAAAACAAAAACTGGATGGAGCCACTGTGATGTCAGCTGGCGATGAAGCCTTGTGCTGAGCATTTTGGATGCTGCAATCTTGCCTTTTCGAAACCAGACATCATGAGTCGGGTGTGGATCTGAGTAGGAAACAGAGGAGCTCATACCATAGTGATTTGTCAATCACAAGATGGTCCCACTGGATGGTTTTGCAAATTTTGAAGGAGGGCATAGACTTTGTATTTTTAACAGTATTTTCCTATGTAATGTTGAAACTACACTTCTTTGTTCTTATATTAAAATACATGAGGGACTCGATACGTTGTTAAACTTCTTTACGCTGGAAGAAAGGGGAGTTTTACTGGTCCGGCACACATGCAGCCCACAGAGGTCAAAGTGGGCTGCACGTGTGACGTAATGTAAAATGAGTTTGACCTGGCTGGTCTGCCGTATTTGCTCAGGCTTGTTTTTAAAATGCCTCAACTGCAGAGGATGTAAAAATGTGAGGTTGTTATGGTGTCAGGTAATTTGAAAGTTTAGCAAAACTTCTGTAATTCGAGGCAGTTTTACAGACTCTCTTGTTTAACACAGTCTACTGTCTGTTGTTTATAAGTGCTTATGAGCTGTGGTGGGCCTGCCTCCTACTTTCTCTCTCATCTCTCACATCATTTTAAACTGGAGTAGATTAAACATGCAGCAAGAGTGCAAGTGAAGTTTAAACCTTATGAAGAGTTGAGAGCAGTTTCTGAGGCATGAGAGGAACGTACAGTTAATCAGTCATCTGTACGATTACTGCTGATGTTCAGAGGGGGAGCTCAAGCAGTCCAACAATGTGTTTGGCTAAGATCAATGCTCAGACCTGCTTCCAGGGCCTTTACACACACAGGATCTACTGCAGCATGCTAGACACTGAAAGCTGGTCATGCTGATGTGATTTACATGCACAGCTTCAGGTCACAAGTTTTTGATTTGCTTTACCTTACTTATTTGTGCCTATCTGTTGTTACTCGGTCTGAAAATACTTGACAAGACATAAAGCTGTGAGAAATCTAAACACATCAGTAGGTGATTCTGTGTGTTTTCCCACTTTGCCCTCCATAAACAAGCCAGCTCAGTTGTCCCGTGGTTGGGATTAGCTCCACCTTCCCCTCTTGTGTCTCGTGACCCCGAGAGGTGACAAATATACTAAACTGACCAGTAGGGCTGCTCGATTATGGCAAAAATGATAATCACGATTATTTTCACTGAAATTGAGATCACGATTATTTGACGATATTTATTTAACCCTTTAAGATCTACCATAGAACCAAGTCCGCCAGAGCTTATAATATTTTTTTTACATGCTGTAGTGCCATTTGTGGGAGCATTTCAAGTTGCTATACATCAATACAACTGTTATAGCCCATATTTTAAAAATGTGTATGTATTAAGTCCATAGTAACTACATTAATTGCAAAAAAGTGCAATAAACTACAAAAAAATTGAAAATCGTTTTTGTTTTGTTTACATATATTTCTACTTGGAGAAATTTAAGAGGCTTATCCCTCAAAACTTTAAATACAAAAAAGTTGCAAAAAATAGTTTACAACAACAGGAAATTTATTTTGAGTGTCTTCATAGTTTTATTTTTGGAGATACAGCAATTTTTATATACTACAGGAAAAACAAAAAACAATCCTATGATGCAAATTTGCAAAGAATGTGCATGTGCATCAAAATAAACTATTTCCAGCAGTGCAATTCGAGTTCTAAGGCCTACAAGTAAAAAACTACATTTTCCGCGAAAATTACGTCACTTGCGATAGTTTGCGTTGACATCTTTTTCAATGTGGGAAGTGTTAAGAACAGCTGATCGGATCGGCAAAGCGTGTTTCTGGAATATTATGTTTTTGTTCCTGCAAGCGCTTTTTATGCAATTTTTGCAAAGCTATATGTGGAAGGAAACCGTGACCTAGGACAAGCTGATGGCATAAGATGTAAGTACAACTCCTCTGGTTTCATATGGAAAAAAATTTATTGTGCTAGCTTAGCGGTTCAGGTTCTACAGGGATTTAAAAATAGTTATACAAAACGAGCATGCCGCTCTGACCGGCTTTAAAGGGTTAACAATAACAATGTATTGAATAATGACTTTAAAAAATAATATAAAATAGTGTGCAAATACTGATAACAGTGCAAATGTTTGCAATATAAGAAATAAATGAAAAATGTAAACTTTGCAGTGTTGCTCTGTGGTGCAGCTACGACACCATAGCAAAGTTTACACACTGTGTCTACTTGATCCACGTCTGACTCCGCGAACCCATAATGTTTCCACACCACTGAAGTTTTTTTTTTTTTTTTACCTCTCTTTTCAACCAACGGCAGTCCACTCCTCTCCAAATAACTTCTGCTTAGCTTTCCGAGCTTCCCTCGGGTCCTCTTAATTGTTGTGACGCGTGTTCGAAATGCAGAGCAGTGCGCTTGATTTGCCACACGGAGCAGCGCGAGAGTAAAGCATGAGGGAGGGGCTAATAATCGGCTCAGTCATTTTTAATGATCGTTGAAAGCCCAGATCGTAATCGTGATTAAAATTCGATTAATTGAGCAGCCCTACTGACCAGCAATGGCAGCAGTTAATCTGAGCCTGTTTTTGTTTGGAAGTTGGGTGAGGGTGTTAGTTTGTCATGAATGGAAATGCAACATATAGAGTACAATAGAGAGCTAAATTAACGGCTTAAGCGCATGTAATAAGATGCTGGGCAGGAGGTTTAGGTTGGGATAACTTGGCTGTAAATGCTTCCTTAGGTTTTAAGTTGAGCGTTTTCATTTTCCACTTTATTTTCAACTCCCTCTTAGTCTGATGTATCCTCATCATAAAACTGACTTCTATTACTTCAATTATGATCATTGTTGGTAACTTATGCAGTATGGTCCCGTTTGTTTGCTAGGCCTAATTCTACTGAGAGAACTCCAACAGACTCTGTAGTGTCGTGACTGTGCTGTGAAATGAATACACTGTCACTCAATCTGGTTGAACCACTTATGTTGTCCTACAATGAACTGGAAGAAGGTTGTTTTTTTTTCTTTTTTTTTCTATCAAGTCAGCAGTTTGTACTCTGATAACATGAAGAGTTATTGTGCAGGTGTAGAGGCTAGTATTTACTACTCTGATAAACAGTTCCCAGGGTATACTGTCTTGTTTTGCATCTGTTTTGCTTTGAAAATTATGTACAAAAAAAAAAATTTGTATAGGACGAGTGCTCGGGTGCTTTAAGGCCAATGTTTTTTTTTTCTTTGACTGAATGTGTTTGTAAGGAAAAGAAAAGTGAAGCGTACAAGACTGAAAATTAAAAAGAAAAGTTCTGCTGCTAGCTGTGAATTATTTATTTATTTGCATAAGCTCCTTTTTTTTATTTTTACAAGAACTTTTCATCTTCTTGGTTAATTATATCAGTTTGGTGCTGTAGCTCTCTCTCGTCTATCTGATAAACATCTCTGAACTTCACAAGAAGCCTCGTATCTTCTTCCTTCTTCCATCCCACATGCAAACATGTCTGCTTTATCAGCAAGGGAGATGCGATGCAAACGAGCTCCAGAGGAAGCAGGAGGAGAGCAGAGATAGGATATACCCACACAAAATGCCCTGTTATCGCTGACAGTCGCCTATTGTAGCGTGAGGACAGGCTAAAGTCTCCCCTGCCAATATGAATGAAGGAATGATGTCACCGGCACACATGCAATGCGGTAATTTAACTTGTGAAGATCAGAGGAAGGGCGGGGGAGGAAGGTAGAGAGGACATGTTTTCTGTACCATTTTTATAAATTTGGGACCTTTAATTACACAGGCTATATAAAAACCAGTCCATTTACCGTTCTGTGAAGAGATCTAACAGAATAGGCAAAAATTCTCATAAACAAAGCTTAAATAATTAAAGGTACACAATTAAACTGCTAATGTGAAATAAGGATACTGTTAGGAAACACTTCCAGAACCTCGTAAGTAAGCTAGCAAATGCTAACACTGAGATTTATAATTGCGATTTATGTGTTGGCTAAAATTTTTTTATTATATTTTATTTAATTTTTTTCTACAGAGTCCAATACAATATTGTCAGACTTTTATCTGTAAGAGTTTTTGAGTGTAACTCATAGAATATGATACTATCAAGTCTACATGATTGTATCATATTGCTCTATTGTTATTGTTTCCCTCAGTAACAATGGTATCGCAGTGTAGCAAGACTCAAGTATGCATCATCGTCTACAACAAATCACAGTGTTTGTTCAAAAGAAGCAGAAATAAAATTCTCATTTAAAAAAAAAGAAGAAGCAAAAAGCAGAATGAAATATCTACTGGTTGCCCTGTGGACTAGCTGAGTCCCATTATGTCATTTAAAGTAATTATAATATTTGTGTAAATCTAATGAATTAGCACCCCAATTTTGAATTGTAAATCGGGATCATTAAAAAATCATTTGTTTGCATGTTTTGATAAACATTTTAAGATATATTGAAGTTAGGTAAAGGATGACCGCATTCAGGTAAAGGATGACTTCATGCTTCATATCAGCAGCAGGAACTTATCTACCTCTGATGTAAAAAGCCTTTTCAAGCTTTATCGCTTAAGAGTAGACTAAGAGAGTCACAAGACATTGGATAACGTTGATTAAAAGTTGGTTTCTGTGTGTTCTGGTCAGTCTCTCTTAGTTTTATCCCCTTTGTATAATGAACTTGGTTATTTTAAGTGGCATATTTTTTTTTCTTTCAGGCTTTATGTATTGCCTTTTAAAACTGATTTTTTTTCTTCTTCTTTTCCTCTCCTCCTTTTGCTTCCTTCAAGCTAAACTGAGAATCTGCCTTTGAGCACGTTGATGAATCATTTTGCATATAATGGCAAATCGAGCCATTAGCCGTTGTGTGCATGTGAAAATCCACAGGCATGGAGCGAAGTTATCTGCTTACATAAGCTAGTTACCGTCATTACTGAACACATAATGGCCTAAGAAACAGCATTTCAGTGAATGAAGCAACATATACATGATATAAAAATGTTTTTGTTTGAAGAAAGGTAGCTTTTTACAAAAGTGTTAGCGTGCTATCTGTCTACTTTTCTCAATAGTTTCTAAGCACTGTTCATTTTAGTCAAAGGAAGATTAGTATTATTTGGATAGGGAACTCTTTTACTGCAATATAGTACTGCTACAAGTACTATATTATACTATATTAAATTAACATTTGGAAAAACTGTAGAGTGGAATGTTGCAGCTAAGCTAATTTAGCATTAGCAAATGCTAAATGAATCACATCTGGCCTGTAGTGTTTACATCTGACAGAATTCACACACATGTAATTTTAGGGGTGAAATATTTGTGCACTAATCACCTAATCATGTTGAAATTTCGTTTTGGCTGGTTAGATATTTTCACAGAAATGTTTTTGCTGCTCGTTAGATATTTTATACCTTTGTTATTGGTATGTGCTGATTTCAAAATGAGGTATTATTGGGTGGTTTGAGATGCTACTTGTGCCTTAACCTCTGTTAAAGTTAAGCTAGTTACAGCTGCTGCTTTCACTTTTTATTTTTTTGTCGAACAACGACTGAAATGAACATAAAAAAATGTAATAATATTATTAATATGTAATTTAAGCTTTACTTTAGTATGACACCTGTAAACATGATGAACTGGCACAGTGGTCAGCATCTGGATAATAACATTGGCTTTTCTTCCTCCCTGCTGTGCTGCTGATTGAATTAGTGAGGAGTATTAACACTCAGACCAGACACTACATTACCCTTCAGCGGTTTCACCTACAGCTCTAAATATTTCAGCAGCTGCTATCACTTTAATGGGGCTGTTGGTCTCTGGGTTGCTATGGTTGCTGCGAGTTTCTTCTCTTTAAACAGCACCTTTAAGTTGATGGAAACATTGAAACTCTCCTTTGAATGCTGCACCTTTTAATAAAAGGTAGGTTTAGAAAAGAAGCATAATAAGTTGTATTTTTTTTTTCATGCTCAGCTGATCAAAGCTCCTGTTTAGCGAGAAATATGATCGTTACGCTGAGTTAAAGGTGTGTCCTGCCCTTCAGGTATTTGCACAGGACACACCTTTGTGTATGAAACCTTCTGGGATTGCAGTCGGCTGACAATGCCGAAACCAGATCAGAAAAGAAGAAATGACAAAAGGCCTAGAGGTGAACATTTCTTTCATTTTTACATCATGTTTGATCCTATCTGTTCCCATCAGTTCGTGTCTTTATTTCACTTTGATTCATCAGAAACTAATCTCTTTTTGGTGTTTACCTTTGGAGTGCTGCTCTTTAAGCTTTAGAAATTATGGATGTCTAGTGTGCCGCTGTGTCGTGATAATAAGTAATTACTTAAACTTGTGCAACCATTTGCAGCTGGCACTGTGACAGAGGTGTGATGCAATGCTGTTGCTAAAATGGGATCTTGAATGTTTTCTAATAACATGTTTGTAATGATGCACTGATTCTTATGTTGATGTAGAGGACATGAATTTGCAGCAGGCCCTAAATGCTGCCAGGACCATTTTTAGAAATGATGCACAGCAAGTGTAAAGTAACCCCGCAGAGCTTTGAGTAATGGTGCACTGTACCTGTGAAATTAGTGGGGGGGAAACAGGGCCATTTATGTTGGCTTTGTCACAGCTTTGGATTTGATTTTTTCATTTTCAGTTTTTAATTGAGCATTTTTAATTCAGTGTGGGTGTTAGTTTTCAGTGTGTTGAACATCTAGGATCTGCAGCAAGAAATAGAGACGACCACTAGGATATGAAACTGAGCAAAAGTCTGGAGCCACCACCACCCTCATCCAACGTTTTATTCTGCATTTCAGGGTCCCGGGCAGCTGAAGCCCATCCCAGTGTCATAGAGCTAAGGTACAACCTGGACAGGGTGCCAGTCGGTCGCAGAGTTAACACAGACATGGACAACCATTCACATCTACGTTCAATTTAGAATCACTAATTTACCAAACTGTGGGACGAAGGTGGAGTACCCAGAGAAAACCCACGCAGACATGGGGAGAACATACAAACGCCACACAGAAAGACCCCAGACAGTTTTTTTGATTTATCCAGATATGCTTTTACTCCACTGATAGTGTGTTTGGAATCTTTACCTACTGAAAAATGAACCCTTTGCCAATTGGATGGTACCAATGGTGGATCAAAATCTGATCCCCAGTACGGAGAACTGTTTTTTTCTAGAGAACCACTTCCCAGTAGTTCAATTCCTTGGAATTGTTAGTCTGCTTGTTTATATCCGTCCTGCTTATTGATTCCAGTCGCACTTGCGCTACAATCAGCTGATTTCAGTTTGTGTGCTGGAAGAGGTAAATGGTGGCACAGTCTGCAACGTGGATATGGAAACAAAAGAATGAGAGCACTTTGGCAATGTGCAAACTGCATCCAGAACAGAAACAATCTTATTATGCTGCTAACACAACTTCGGCTCTTTGCAAGCACCTGTGCAGATAGCATCCTAACATTTAAACTAGCCAAGAACTTAGAGTGATGATAAAAATGAGTGAATGCTGATCTCAACCCAGCAGCCAAACCCTGATTTTCAGCTGGTGACAAAGTCAGTGATGAGCAGTCAGGCTGCAGCCTCCATATCTGCCTGTTCATGTTTCTAAAATAGACTCACTGTGGCGATCGCTTTGAAGTCTCTTTGTGTGTTTTTTCATCTTTGCTTTGTGCTGTTGGCTTCGTGTTCATACCTAAATACTAAGGGAAAGATCATATGAATTACTTTTTCTGTGTCACGGCGGGGTGCGCCGGTGTGTGTGTGGAAACAGGACCCAAAAGCAGATGACGATGAGGAGTAGTAAGGTTTTAACAGAAGGTGAAGCTTTATTGCGATGCCGGCAGGAAATAAACCAAGAGACCAAAACAAACAGGCAAAAACACTAAGAAACAAAAAACACTAAACTGGCAAGACACTAAGAAACAAAACACTAAAGGTACTAAGACCAAAAAACTATAACTATGACTGAGGTGAGATTAAACAGACGAAAACTATAACCATGACTGCGGTGATGTAAACAGACGAACCGACAATGGCATGGAGAAAACAAAAGGCTTAAATACAGACATGAGGTGATCAGGGGAAGTGGCGACACATGGGGGAAAACAGCTGACAGACATAAACCTAATGACAGGACCAGGAGAGGAAAGCTAAATACAATAAACAAAGAACACATGACATTGCCAGAATAAAACAGGAAATACTAAAACATGACAACACAACTTAACAGACCTAATACGTGATGAATAATTACAAAACCCCAAAACATAGAAAACCAAGAACAATAACTGCCTAAACTAAAGGAAAATAGGAAATAACACAAAACTGATCACATAACAAAATGAGACAAATACAAAGAAAACTCAGAGTGCTGGGTCGGAGACCCAGCCTGTGACATTCTGGGAGTAATTAAGCAACGTACTGCATTACTTTAAATGTAATTAGTGGGTAAATAACTCCAAAAAGCACAAAGATTTGACCACGCAATTAAATTGCACGAATGTAATGTCTTTGATGTGCTACTTAGCGATGGTAGGCACTCCCAAAGCAGAGCCAATGGGATTGGAATTGCTGAAATGCAGTCCCAACCATGACACAGCATCCACTGTGTTTTATAGATGGCTGTAGACACTCTTCGCTGTACCTCTCTCGTGACCACCTCTGTATATAATGGTGTAGATTTGATGCGAAAAATCCATTTGGATTCATTAATAGAGAACACCTGCTATCACTGATTCTCAGTGCAGTTCTTGTGTAATTGGCATACCTGCCTTTTCTCCTTGTTCATCTCTCAGGTTTGGTGTCAGGTCTTTGCAGGATGTTTTACAGTTTCTTTCTTAAGGACATGAATTTGACATGCTGTCCATGTGCTGTAGGGTTTTTTTTCTCTTGTTGTTCATCATCTACTTTTCCAGCCCAGTCTTTGGTATTTTTAAAGATTCAGCTAAAGAAAGGGGAACGAATCATACTTTCCTGCGGCAGGCTGCTAGTAGCAAAGTACCTAAAGCTACAATTTAAAGTTGGCTCTTTGCTGAGATGTCTGTTATGCTCAGACACAGCGCTAATTATGCCTAAATAGTTCATAGATCAGTGTTAACTGGCATAAAAAAATACCTAAGCAAAAAATAACAAAAAACATTCCTCTGTGGTCTGGTCAGGTCCAGGGACTAGACTGAAATACAATCATCGAAAGACCTTCAGAAAGCCCAGAGTCCCATTGCTCAAGAGCACTTTAAAAAGTGACCAAGATGTCTGGCTCCTTTGAAGCAAAGTATAAAAGTAAAATGAGGGGTGGCTCAAAAATTTTGCACAGGGCTGTAGGAAAAAGAAGGTAGCATCCCAGTCTTTCTGTCTTATTATGTTTGTTACTCTGATGTGGAAGCAACAAATATGTGTAATTATCAAATTACTGTAATTGGATAGTTGCTGGAGAAACTCTTTCAGAAGCAGCTCACAGATTCACACAGACAAAAGATGTTTTCAGCAGCCTGTATTTTAAACCTTTTCATGACTCTACTGTATTTCAGGTTATTTTGAGCAAGTAGAGCAGTGACTTATGGGTAAGAGTGGTCTGTCTCTCTTTGTGCGACAGCAGGTACTGTAAATGAGACCTGTAAATGTAGGTCACGATTTTCCATAACAGGCCTAGAACTGGATTTCTTCAAAAAGCACATTTTAATTCTTAGAAATAAGTGGCTTTGTTCTCATGCTGTGTCGGACGCTCGTTGGATTGTTGGGGTATTAGTTGAGTAGAAAGTGCTGGGGCATAGTCTCCTTTCTGTTGCTGGGCCCAAATCCTGACCTATTTGGCTATTAATAGGTCAAGAAACCTGCTGTACTGAATGGAGATTTGAGAGGTAGTTGTTGCAGGTGTATTGTTGTCTAGGAGCAGCTAATCACTGCTTGAGCTAATCTTGAAACTTGTACCCCCTGACAAAAGAACAAGTGATTCTGAAACGGGAGCTTTTGATATTATCCTGTGTATCAAAAACTGATGGCTGTTTCGACATGGAAACCTGGAGGAAATACAGCTGAAAATACAGTTGAGAGGCAGTGATGCTGACACACGAGTGAACCTGGCAGTGTGATGTGGACCAGACGGCATTGCAGGAAGGCGAGACGATAGACAGGGTGCAGAAAAAATGTAAACAAACTAATCCAGAAATCCTAACAAACAATGTATAATACAATACTTTAATCTCTAAAATAATCCCATGCTCATACAGGTATTTTTTTTTCCTATTGTAGGATCAGTTTGTTAACATTAATCTGCTCTTAGACTTAAACTGCAACAGTTAAGTTAGGTGACATATCTAAAGAGTCAGCTGTTACATGACTCATTTTTTCATATAAAAAGAGCTTGAGAGGGTTACTGATCTTATAGAGAATTTAAAAAAGTGAAGGAAATTACTTACTGGTTTACTTTCAGCTGTTTAGCTGATATCCACTTGTGAAACTGGATGGGATGAGAAAGGTGTGGATTTGACTGAGAGATTGAGTGGCAGTGCATATCCCTGATTTATCTTCTTTAGATAGATAGTTACATTTATGTCCCATGACGTGAGTATACACATGCAGTAAAACAATCAGTTCAAGATAAGACATTAGCACGCAATATACACACTTTCACTCTCCTTGCATAGTAACGTTGGTAAAAAATAATTTGAATAGTAATTGTGTTGCTCATGTTCAGAAATGTGATGGTTTGAAGAATAAAAGATACTTTGGACCTTTTTTGTGTACAAGGGTGACAACAGTGCAGTGCAGATGGTAGTCATTTAAGGGAGGAGGCAAGTGGATGCCTTAGAAAATGAACTTCATGCTGTACTAAAGGAAACTAGATAGCAGAGTCGAGAACAAAACCTCTGCTGGAACATATTTATTGAGATCGCTGATGAGGGAGCCTTGGGTCAACCTGAGAAGCTGCTCCTTGCTGGTCATTTGAAAACAATGCTGGTTTGCCCATTGGCTTCACTTTTCAGGGCCACTTTGTATACAGTCTGTTGGATAGCCTGATGTTGCTTCACTATACTGTGTCCCATGGTTATCTATTGTTGTTTATTTATCTCAGATTGTGGCCAGACTACTTTTACACTACCTCAAATATATTTCTAAATATATATTACTGTTTAATGGATATACTGGACAAAGTGCGTTGACTATGGAGTTACCAGGTAGAAGAAAAGGAGGAAGACCACGCAGAAGATCCATGGATGGAGTGAAGAAGGACATGCAGGTGGTGTGTGTTAAAGAGATGGTCCGCTGTGTTGGCCCCTAAAAGGAGCAGCTGAAAGCAGAAGAATCGACTACACTGACATGTGTTATAAGTCAGAATCCACCATGTGTTGCCCAGCCCACTCAGCTGATTCACTTGTTTTAAATGAATCATTTTGTGTAACAAAGATTTATGCCCGCACCTTCACCCTCACTTAAAATGGAATTAATCCCTCTTGATCTTTTCAGGAGGTGTGATTACACAGCACTGTTATCACACCAGTTATAAATGATTAAATCATAGCAACCATTCTTGATTCAACTTCTACAGTCAGCACCTCGCGCCTGTTTGACCAAGCTGCCAACCCGCGTCCTAATATCTGCTGTTAGGCCATAAATAGGAAAACGAAGGCAAATTTGGAGCAGCTGTGATCTGCATGTAGTTTAATAATTAATCACAAGGCTGGCAATTCAATTTGTAAGCACCTCCTGTCCACAGGTTGAAGAGCTCTGAACAAAACTGCTCCCCGTGTTATTCTTATGTAGACATGTTATGTGGCTTTAAACAGAGTGCAGATGGACAGTTTGTATAATGTACTGCTGGGATTGAGCCAAAGATGAGTCAACAAACGCTTGGATTGGTGTTTTTCTAAGAACTCGTGCATGTACCACACACACACGCACACACCTGTCTCCGTCCGACTGTTGCTGTATACACGACGTCACGCTTTAGGAAAGTCTTGCCCACTTTCCAAGAAAGACACATTTCTGAATTGCATCTGCTCAGAATTTCAACGTGGATTGAAGGCAGCGTGCAGCTTTTGTGGTTTGTGTTACAGTGTACACAACTACAAGTTGGACCCTGAGACTTTTAAGGCTGCTGTCTCAAGTGACATGTTTTACATGATGGGCCGTGCTGGTGCCAGAGAGGGCAGCTGGCCTCTCGCAGCTCAGGACGGCTGCTGTGCAGTGTCACATCACAAACTGGAAAGGACAATCGTGTTATTCTTCTGTGAATTATGAATCTTATAGGAATATTAAGTGCTGCCATACAGTATACGTAATCTTAGTCTTCTTGTGTGCACTGCTGGAATTTGTACTTGTATGTCCTCATTTTTCTGTAGACTTTCACTCAGCTTGTTTTTTTTTCCTTTTCACTCCCTCCCACTTCTGCTTTTCCTTCCCTTCTCTTCCCTCGCTCCCTCCCTGTAACCACCTCCTCTTCATCTCCATCCAACTGGTGCTCGGAGCAGCTTACTCATGTCCAGTCACTTCCCACCATGCCTCGCCTCTCACACAGGCGCTTCCTGCTCCTCTCTGGACATATTTTCATATTTCTCTCTGTCTCTCTTTTTGTTTTTTTGTTTTTTTTGTGCAACAGGAGCAGAATGAGGTCCTTGTCTGCTTAGCGACCTGTGCCAGTTGAAGATGATTCACGTGAGGTAAGAAATCCTGCCAGCACGCTCGCTCCACGCTGCTTTCACATTCCTTCTTGAGAATCTAACCGGCCTGCAGTCACTCGTAACTGAAAGCAGATGGCTGAAAAGTTTTGCCTGGCAAAGTGAGCCTAACGTGTATGGGTGGCGGAGATGTTTCTGTGTGGTATTGGGGCAAAGTGACGGGTGGGCGGGGGTGGTGAGCTCTGATTCGTCAGGAGATGTGTTTAGGGGCTGGGGACTAGAAGCCGTAAATTGGGGCCCCATGTTGTGCAGCTGCTGTGTGTTTTACAGTTGGTCCCCTGTGGTGACGGTTTCCATATCGCCCTCCGTATTGGGACTGCCTGACTTGGTCCCATCATTGTGTTAGTATTCACAGACAAACGCACTTTGTCATGTCATTGTGTAGTGCTGGAAAGTTTGCTTGTAGCCAGGCTAGTGGTTGGGTTGTAGGGGTGGCTCTGTCAGTCTGCTGGTTCGTATTGAAGTATCTTAACAACCTGTATGTTTTCCCAGTAATGAATCCTAAAGATCTCCCAACACAACTTGTCAACTCAAGTGGACACATATCAGCTCAACAGGTAAAACATCAAGCCTTAATAGTGGCTCACTGGCTTTGGGACTTTATCTTTAATATAAAACATTAAAACTGTTCTAGTTTTTAATGTTTAAGAAAACATTAAGGCAGATCTACAGTTTTAAAAAACAAATCTGAGCTCCCATGAGCTGCTGGGCTTCTCATACACAGGTAAAAAGCCTGTCGCATTTATGTTAATAGTTAAGTAATGCTATTGCTGTTGATATATATTAAGTATAATTAGTTTATCCAGGTTCATCCGGTAAAACTGATTTCTAGTTGAAAGTACTCTCCACGGCTTGGGCTGTGGACCTTTTGTTTGATTGTTGGTATCTGTCGGCACACACAGGAAAGGGATCCGTATTACATCCTGATGTTCTTTCTTGTGAAGCAAAGGCCTGCACAGTACCTGGAAGCGTGTCACAGGGAACTGTGTGGCAGGGAACTCGTATTGTTTTGGTTATATGGCAGCTCACATGTTTCTGTTTCGAAAAGCCCTACTCTCATTCTGTTCAGTTTTGGCTGTATGAATCTTTCCATGAACATGCTTTCCAAGGGAAACAACAAACTAGTTCCTTTCTTACGGGGGAAAAAGATTGAGTCTCTTCCAGATTTTTTATGGTGCCAGTGTGAGTGTTGGAACTGCTGTGCGAAGCTGCCCTCAGGCTAAAATAATATATGTTCTTCATCCAAACAAGCGGTGTGAAGAGTGCTTTCATACATTTTGTAATATTTCTGATCCAGAAGTAAAAGCGGGACATGCAATTAATCACGTGTGATCTACAGAACTAACATTGTCCTGTATTTTATTTAAATCTTTTTACCCTCCTTGATCCCCACACTCAGCCATAGCAGACACACCCAATTGCTGCTCGCCTTCTGATGTCACAAAATATTTCTGTAATGAGAGTGATGTCCAGGGGCCTGCAGGAATCCAATGGGGGCGTATGATATATTCCAAAAGCGATTTGACAGCTCGGTGTGAAGCGCAGAGTTGCTGCAGGAGACGGTAAAGTCTAACTTGAAGCAGCTTCTCTTTCTCTCCTCGACTGACTCCTCTGACTTGGCTTGTTATTGTTCTCTCTCCTGCATGCTTGTCATAGCTCCTAGCTGGCCATGCAGAAGCAAAGAGGGGTTGCAGTCTGCAGCAATTACCAGCCGTATCATTGTGCTGCTATCCTATGAAGCAAACTTTTTTTTGGCTTTGTGTATGATGTCATTTTGTGTTTCCTCTTTTATTTGACTCCTCAGGTCTCCTGTGATCATCTCTCTTTCTCTGGTTTTGGTAACGCCCAGTGAGCAGCCAGGAAAGCCCTCCCTGTCCTGCCTATGACATGGTTTAACCCATGTGCGATCCGGTCACCATGATGGCCTCTGTGGTTGCCAGTGGAAACCGTGATGGACAGTCTCTGGTCTTGAAAGGGGTGGACCCAGAGACCTGCATGATTGTGTTCAAGAACCACTGGGCTCAGGTAAAACACCAGCGCCAAGCTAACAGTCTCAGAACTGTGAATTCTCCAGCCAGCTTAGTTTTTCACACTAGAAGCAAAGAATCTGGATCTCTTAACTTCCGAAGTATTCACCTGATATCCTCTAAAAAGGTTAAACAAACATGTTCACAAACAAAAATGTGGTTAAAAAGCACCCATTTTCCATTTTCCTTGGAAACGATAATGCGGCATAAGACTTTTGTACAGTAGAATATAACGAAACCCTTGTGAAGTGAATATATTAAAATCTTGTAAATAAAGATGCACATTCTATTTAGTTCCTTCCTCAAAACCTGATGGCAAAAAATGACTCATGTAGTCCCCCTATAACAGTAAACTGCAGTGTGAGCAGGGCCAGTGGAATCTTGGCGGTAAAAGGCTGACGGTCTCAGACTTCTGGTTCTTTCCAGCAGCTTGTGTCCCTGTTCACTCCCCTGCAGGACATGGCAGCCTGTTAATCCCACTCCTCCCACACAGAGATGAACAAACTCTGCACACATTAACATGGGGCAGGGGGACACTGAATAATGAGGACATAGAGGAGCATAATGGTAACTGCCATCTACATTTATGGTTGTCAATGTGATGACTGACCCGAATTTATCAAAATCAAGCAGAATCCCACTTTTGGTTTCATTAGTGTTAAAACTATGCAAGTTTAAAGACATTGTGTTAAACTCTAATCTAAATATGTGGCAGATGGCTGCCCCTTCCTGAGCATGGTTCTGGTTTCTTCCTGTTAAAAGGGAGTTTTTCCTTCCCACTGTCACCAAAGCGCTTGTTCACAGGGGTTTGTGTAATTGTTGGGGTTTTCTGTTTTCTTTGTATTAAGGGTGAAAAAAAACCCAAAACGCTTGGACACTGCTAGCACGGGGCGCCCACGCAAAGCAGGAGATGAAGCATAGCTGAATATGTTTCCAAACCAACTTCATTCTAAGCCAAAGACTAGAAAATATGGTGAAGCATATCTTCCCTTTGGTTTCACCTGCACAAGTGCTGAGGTAGGTCTCCCCTGTAGAATTGGTTTTCCCTTGGTCGGGAGCACGCACTGGGCTCTTCAAATCACGGACAAACAGTATCCCACATTCTTGATTTTTAGTTCACAAACACTTCTCATAATGACTAACTACTCCTGACATTTTAGAGATGTTAGCTCTTTATACAGCTCTTTATTATGTGAGTGGTTGTATAACTAATGTGCCAATGTGAAACATCTGGGGATTTAGTGATGATAAACCGTTTAATGATGTACAAGACATTCAAAGCATTTAAAATTTTGCACAATTGTAGATTTTACACTTTTCAACTTGTCACACAAATGGGATATTTTTAATAACAACTGTAACTGTGAAATAAACACGATCAGTCTGTTGCAGCTAATACTAAGCAATGTCAACAGACACCTCATGAGTCATGTGGCCGTCTTTGCTAGCTGTCTGCTCAGCTTCATATTTTTCATCCCCATCTTGACAGTAGCCGTAATCAAAAACTCTGGGCTCGGATTAAAGTTCGATTTGCTTCAGGCAGCACAAATCCACCTCACACAGAGTTTTGTTTTCATTCTTACTTAATCTCTAGCCTGATAAGAATGCTCTTGACTTGTTTCAGCTCAGAAAACAGTGAACACGCTGTAAGTAATGACCTTGTCTTTGTGTGAGAAGCTCTGGCTGTTTCAGAGTTGAAGATTAGCTTTAGGTTCATTTGCTGGCTCTTATCAGCTTCTCTCCAGGCGTCACGGAGCTGTGTGTTGCGTCACGTTAAGTGATCTGTCAGTTGCTGGCAACAGTCTTTAACTGTAGTCTGTGTGTAGTGTGGGCAGCGTGTTTATGGTGATCCTGTAAAGGTCTCTGATTCATTTTAGTCGTCAAGAAAATCTGGCAGTTTTGTCTGAATTTGCTATGACACTTGACTTTTCCTTCCTCACTGGCGTTTGCAGTCTTGATTTTTCATAATTGAGTACAGTGAAGATCTGTCTTTAAACCATGAATGTTATTCTGAATGATTCAATGTGTCCATTGCTCTGTCTGATGGTTAACTGAAGTTACTGTCACAGACACAGTGAGGCACTGGGGGCTGGCAATATGATACTACTGTCATTCGAGGATCCTCCCATATCTATGGCACTATTATGCCAGCATCCATAGCATAACAATGACTGACTGCTCTTGGGAAATATTTGACATTGATCCAGCCTGAGCCTACTTCTTCGTCACATTTTAAAAGGCCTCTGTATCTCTCATGTTCCAGCTTAATATGTAAAATAATGCCACCAATCAGCATCGTTGGGCAAATCCTGAAAAACAACAACAAAAAACACTGTGAATACTGACCCCTTTTGGAACCGACCATAACGTCACCAGTGTAAGGTGGTTCATGATCATGGTTCCATTCTTCCAGCTGTTCAGTTTGGGAAAATCTTATCCCCTGCCTCCTTCCTGTTACTTCAGAATTGGAAGGAGAGCCTGAGCTGGACTGATCCCTGTGGCTTGTTCCACTGAGCTCAGGCTGGGATTACAGACTCTGTTCTCTTGCTGCCATTAGCCATGCCCAGTTATCTCATACACAGACTGTTATTGTCATGGCAGCAGCGTCAGCTTGGGGACACTGGCTCCATTATTGTGACACTGGTTTCTACACAGCAGACACACACACACGGGAGGGACTGGATACACAAAGGACTGTATTATTCTGTGCAACCAAAGTGAGTTTATTCATACAGTGCTGCTTGTCCCCACTCCACTTCTGTTGAAACTGAACCTGTCAGGAATAAGGAAGTGATTGTACCTATTTGTATTGCATACAGTCCCACTTCCAAAAAAGTTTGGACACTGTGTAAAGTGTAAATAAGAACAGAATGCAATGATTTGCAAATCTCACAAACCCATATTTTATTCCCATAAGAACATAGAAAACGTCTGAGAAGTTTAAACTGAGGCAATTTAGTATTTCATTAAAAACAATTACACAGTTTCCCCCACAAAGTAGGGTCTGTTTGTCTGTTAGCAATCCAGCATGTGTGGTTTTCATGGCATCGTATTGTAATAAAAGCATCATAAAACGCCAACATTTCAGATCTAACCTCTTATACCACAGAGGTTAGATCAAAGATAACAGGAGTTTATCTGTATGACAGACACTTTCTTGGGTGACGTAAAAGTCTAAGATCTCATATCATCCTCTTCTCTTGTACTGTAGGTAGTGAAGATCCTTGAAAAGCATGATCCCCTGCGCAGCAGCTCCGCCCTGTCCTCCCTCAGTGTCATCAACCTCACCGCCGGCTCTAGCGGCAGCTCTCGTTTCGGCCCCATCCCTGGAGACGAGGCAAACGCGGTGCAGAATTATGTGGAGCACATGCTGTTCCTGCTGATGGAGGAGGAGAGCGGTCAGGCCGGAGCCATGGGCCCCATCCTGGAGTTTGTGGTGATGGAGAACGTGATGGAGCGTCTGTTTGTGTGGAGCCTCCGTCGAGAGTTCACGGACGACATGAAGCTGGAGCAGCTGAAAATGTACGAGATGCTGGTGGGCCAGGCGCGCCAGCCTCTGCTGCACCACAAGCCCATCCTGCGGCCTCTCATGATGCTGCTGTCCTCCTGTTCGAGCACCACTGCGCCTGCGGTCGAAGCCGAGCTGGTGTTGCTGCTCAACCAGCTGTGCTACGTCCTGGCGAAGGACCCTTCAATTCTGGAGCTGTTTTTCCACACGAGCGAGGATCAGGGAGCCACCAACTTCCTCATCTTCTCCCTGCTCATCCCTTTTATTCACAGAGAGGGCACGGTGGGCCAGCAAGCCAGAGATGCCTTACTGCTCATCATGTCTTTGTCTGCTGAGAATGAGCGAGTGGCCAAACACATCGCAGAGAACACCTTCTTCTGTCCGGTCAGTCCCAAATGGAAGCTCAGCGGCTCACTTTCCGTAAAATTCAAAAGGAATCGTTTTGTCCTAAATACTAAATAATCCCACTCACGCACTAACATTGGCAGCATTGTTCCCTGACATTTCTGTGTCTGGGTGTCATAATTAGTCAGAGAGCAGATGGTGATTAATTCATGGGCTCGCTTAAAAAAGCAAAAAAACAAACAAACCCCAAAACAAGGGTAAATAAAAATCTGGCACCAAATGTGTGGCATTTATAAGATTACAGCACAGCTGCAAGATAATCCCATGTAAATAACGTCATTAATTCACGGCTGCAGACAGTGCTTTCAAAATGAGGTTTGAATGCAGACAGAATTTAATTGGTTCCACTGGCGTCTACAAGAAGGGCACAGCGGAATAATGCTGCAGAGGAACGTGTACAATACTACAATACTAATAATGTCACTCATCTTACACTTTAATTTGGTTGCGCTGGTATAGCCTGTGTTGCATTTGTAAAGCAGCTCTTGGTACTTACAATGCAGGCATGCCCAGTTAAAGACCCCTGGGCACAAATATGCGATGGGCACGCGCCAACTTGATTTGATGATTACACGTTTTTTGCTTCTTAAGTAATTAGACAGATCATATGGGAATGTGTGCCTGTGGAGAGCAGGGTACCTTACACTGCGCCCATGATATATGTTTTTATGATCCAAAAAAGTTTAAGAGAATCAAAATCTGGTATTATTTTTTCTTTTTTTTTATTTGGTGCTTGGGTGGGCCCTCAACTGTGTCTGAGGCCTGTGGACATATGCCCAGAATGCCTGGATAATCTGGCCCAGAACACAAGGATTTCAAAATAAGATGGAATCTTATTTTGAAATGAAAGCATTAGTCACGTCGCATCTCAAATACTGCTAAAGGTCTCCGAGCTGAGCTGATCCATAGGAGGCATAAATCTGTGCAAGGAGAAAGCAGCAGGCTGATATGTAGACTGCTGCATCCGCTTATATTTGCATTACAAGTTACAAAGCAGAGGCCAAGAAGTGATTTACACCAGTGTTTTAGCTTTGTAGTAAAACACAGTAATAAATCTGCTGAAGCTTAAGGTAAAACTGACAGCAGAGGAGGTGTGTGTGTGTCTGCATCTGCTATATGGTACACTACCTCGTTAATGTTTAATGAAGTTTATAACATTCTCTCTGTAATCAATTTATGGCAGATGATTTTTAATAGACTTCTTATATTACATGATGCATGTATGTGCAACACAGTGTGCTTTTTCCTATGTTCAGGTAAATGGGCCGTTATAATGTAGCTGTACTTACCTCATGCATGAGAGTAATGGGAATGTCATTATTTTAAACAATTTGTCTCAATGATTCAATTAAAGAAAATTAATTACCCAAAATTAAAAGTAAATTATACTTAGAACCACAAATTTGAATTATATTTTGGTTCTGGAGGAAACTTTATATGAACAGTGCATAGATTAAATATAAAAACCTCATTTGGCAGGTGCTGGCCACAGGGTTGAGCGGCCTGTATTCATCTCTGCCCACCAAGCTGGAGGTCCCCAATGAAGAGTGGCACTGCCTGCACAAAGAGGACTGGCTTCAGATGCCATCACTCATCCAGTTTCTCAACTCACTGGAATTCTGCAACGCTGTTATTCAGGTGAAGACGTGAGCCGCACGATAAAAGCTCTGCCTCATGAAAAATGCATTCACGTGTGATAAATGGCTGCAACCTCCTGCCTGGCTACACGCTTGACTGACATGCTCCTTGATATTGACTGCTCCCAGGTGGCCCACCCTGATATCAGAGACCAGCTGGTTAGTTACATCTACAATGGTTTCCTTGTGCCTGTCCTTGCACCAGCACTCCACAAGGTTAGCAGTAGCACAATTTCTCTTCACCTGGGTAAAAGGAAGTACTTGCCATTTTGCTGTTTCATTTCCCAATTACAGAAAGCGGTTATTCTGCAGGACGACGCGGTGTGTCAACAAAAACATACAAGCATAAACACTCCAAAAATGACTCTTATTTCTTCCCCTCTACCCAAGAAATTAATTGAGCTGATAGCTATCACCGTCACTGTCATCCATTAAATATGAGCTTGGCATCAGAAAATCCATGAACTGGGCTGTGTCTAAAGGTAAAAAGGACACTAGTTAGGTTAAACTATCAAGAGAGAGAGTTAGAAGAAAGTGTAAGACGACCCATATTCTAGGCTATTTAATGTATAGTCAAGGACATCATATTTAATTCTATATAATGCAATGATTTGTTTAGTTCTTTTATAATGAGGCAATACCGCACGCAATAATTAAATTACCTAATTACCTAATTTCCCTCGCTTAAATGAATCCTTAATTCAGTACTGCTACGATACAGAATCAGGTTTTAATATTTGATCATTTATTGTGGCACTCACACAAGCTCTGCTGACTGATTCCTGCGTGTGTACAGGTGACCCTGGAGGAGGTGATGACCACCACAGCTTACCTGGACCTCTTCCTGCGAAGTGTAACCGAGCCAGCACTGCTGCAGACCTTCCTCTCCTTCATCCTCCTCCACCGTCACGAGAACGTCCATATCTTGGATACTCTAGTCAGCCGCATCAACACACCTTTCCAGGTAACCCAGCACACAGCTAAGGGAACGAGTTTTGCCATGCAGCACATAGAGCATGGCTCAGGTTTAATAAGCCAGGAACAGGTTTTACAAATGGTCCCAGATGCTCTTTCTACTGTTACAGGAAACATATGTGATTGTTTAACCAGTTCTCCTATATTGTGAAATTTATTGTGCAAATATCTTCAGGACTGAATAAATTAGTGTTTAAAATTTGCTCTGTTGTGTCTCTCTGACTTGATTAAACTCTACAGTTGGGGATTGTGTCCTTGGCACTCTTCCGCACTCTCATTGGTTTATACTGTGAAGATGTGATGCTGCAGCTCGTATTAAGGTGAGCGGCCCGCACGCTGACACGTCCCACTCGTGGTAACATGCTGCATCTAATTGCTTTACATTACGATGAGCTTTTACTCGCAACCTCCCGCTGTTACCATCTGCCCGCTGTCCCCTCCTCACCATTCTCTGCCTACAGCCACACGTTGGCTTTCCTGACATCTCCCTCTCATATGCCTCCCCAGGTACCTGATCCCCTGTAATCACATGATGCTGAGTCAGAGACGTGTAGTGAGGGAGCGGGACTGCTATTCGGCCTCAGCAGCGAAAATCCTGGCGTTAACGCCATCCTGCTGCTCTCCCGATCGCAGCCCGCCGCCACTCCGGCAGCTGGACTCCATTCTGTTTTCCAAGGGCGGAGAGACTCCTGACAATTCGGGAAACACAGGTAACAAATAGAACAATCGAGTATTACTTTTGCAGGTTTTTTGCAGGTTTTTTTTGTGTTTATAGTAAAATGTATGGCCACAGTGACTTTGGTATGATGAAGTCTTTCGTCCAGCATGTTTACCGCCTTCCTGAAGCCTAAATTATTAATTTTGCATTAACTACACTGCAGTTAATTCTGCGTTTTCAGGCGGTTGAATAAGTTGGTTGTGTTGCTTTTTGGCATATTTCCAAACATCAAATGATGATCTGCTTCAAGGGAGAAGCTCTTCGCCTCCTGCTGTGCCAGACATTTGATTGTTGTTTAGACGGTCTGTTATCTGTTGTTGCTCCGTTTTATTTTAATTAATTATTTAATTTTTATGTTTTTTTACTGATCCAAGCTAAACCTAGGGAAGTTCATGCAGTGCACTGCAGGGAACATCTGTGATTGGCTCATGCAGGCAGATCCTCACACAGCGACTTGCTTTTGCTTGCTGTTTAATATTAAGAAAATTCAATCAACTGCTCAGCCCTAACCTGATGGTGTAAAACAGTTCTTTTCTATTTGAAAAGCTTGATTCTTTTTGCTTACTATGTTAAAATGCACACTGTTAACTGTATTTAACGTTACAGAACAAAAATAATAAATTAACTGTTAACACCTTTTCTTTTCCCAAGGAAAGATTAATAGACAGTGTCTGTTGTCATGGCAACAACAAACTTTAAATACATGTAATACCTTAAAAATTATTAAATGCTCTCGGATCTTTCCACATATATTATATTCCTGAATGACTTATGTATGTATGTATGTATATATATGTATATATTGTACTATTCTTAGTTAGTGTATTGTCTGTCTTGTCTTAATGTTGGTTTAAAATGGAGCACTGTAACAAAAAATAATTTCCCCCAGGGATCAATAAAGTATTCTGATTCTGATTCTGATTCCTGAGAGACATGGATAAGTATCCATATCTGTCAATACCCAAGTAGAAAAGCATGGTCAAGTGCTCCAGTTATTCCAGTTGGTTAGTTAGTCTAACTGGCTGAATAATGGGCTCAAATCAACTCACTCAGTCAGGTAACTGAAACGTTGGATATTATAACCTAATAACATGTCAGAAAATTTGGCATAAATGGTGAAAAAAAAATCCTTTAATGTGGTGGTTGAGGAACTAAAATGAAAATGGGATAATTTATTAATGGAACGTTTCCCAAATCTGTTCAGACATATGGCGCACTGTAAGGTGTAGATCTGCATTTAATTGGGAAACCAACATGTAACGGGGCTGATTGTGAGTATTTTATCAAATGGCGAGATCTCCCGCTGTTTCGATGCATTACATCACTTTACCCCCTGTAGTTACATGTCAAACTCATTAGTTGTGCTCTGTGTGAGTGCTGTGCTGAGGCACACCAGCTTTTATCAACAGTTCTTATCTGTTTTTTTCTTTCTTTCTTTTTTTTAAATCAGAGGAAGAAATGAGTTTCTCTGAAGAAAATGATGGCTCAGGAAACTCCTGCACCATCGGGTCAGAAATCTACCTGGATGTCAGTTATCTTCATTACCTCTACGACGCCCGTCTGAGCATCAGCAGCTGCATACGTGCCTGCCGGGTGTGGTCAGCCCCGTACGATGGCGAGGACCCACCTCCTGAGAAATACCAGCCGGGCGTCCTCGAAGAGCCGGGGCTAACGAGTCGGCACCCCCAGATCGCTCTCAAGAAAGCTCAACATCCCTTTGCATCGCAAGCAGGATCCTGCGTGCTGCCGGGTACAGACCCGCTTCCTGTCAACCAGCTGGAGCTGGAGTGGGACGACAGTTACGACGCGTGCCCCGTGCAGACCGCCGATGCTCCGGCAGAGAGCAGACCTCCCCCTCCGCCTCCTGCTGAGCCCCCGAAGCACATCCAGGAGATGAGGAGAACAGCACGAATGTTGGTTAAAGGCTCATACATCGAGGAGAACGACTTCCAGGATGACGTCATGGTGTACGATCTCATCGCAAAGAAAGACTCCGGCGATGTCGAGCGCACCAGTAAACCCAGTAGCTCGCAAACGGAAGAAACCAAGCCAGGCTCAGCTGACATTCCCCTCAAAAATGGGCTCAATCTAACACTTCCAGGCTCTGCGATCGTTGATAATAGCAGGAATAGCTTGGACGCAAAGGCTAATGGTCAGACGGATTGCAACGCCAACCTCCAAAACACGACTGCTGTAGCGTTGGGTGACGATCTCTTGGCTCAGTATGAAGAGCTCATTCGCACTTTGGACCCCGAAGCAGGTGGAAAACAGGTCAAAGCTGACAGAGAGGTGAAGAAGCCCATCACGCCTGTGGAGGTGGTGGAGGAGGACGAGATGGATTTCGCCTCCTTCTCTGCTGAAACGCCAGAGCCAGAGAAACTGCATTCACCATTTGGGACAATCAACAGGTTTCGCAGCGGGAGTGCGACTAAAAACCATTCACTACCTTTTACAGGTGAGCTGAGGAATATCTTAGCTCTGTAGGACTCTCATCATTTGTTCAAAAATGAATTTGGAAAGAATTTTTATTTTGAACCTCCTTCCCTGCAGGTCCATTCATCAGCGTGCTTTTATCTCGTCTGGAGAACATGCTATCCAACTCGCTTCATGTCAACCTGTTGCTGACGGGTATCTTGGCCCAGTTAGCTGCTTACCCTCAGCCTCTGCTGCGCTCCTTCCTCCTCAACACCAACTTGGTTTTTCAGCCGACTGTTCGCTCTCTTTACCAGGTAACCCCTCAAGTTTTGAGGTCTTAGTTGGGGGATTTGGAAATACTTGGCACTTTTAGTTTTAAGTCGCTTGTCTTTATCTGAGCCTTAATCATATCACCTCTGTAAATGGTGCACATGCAAATCATGTTGCTTTTGCTTTGTGTTTTAGGTACTAGCCATTGTAAAGAACCAGATAGAGGAGCTGGCTGCCAGCAAGAAGGACTTTACAGAGCTGATCACTGCTGCCCAACACTGTCTAATGGCTCGGGAGCCCTCGTTCATAGAAACAGGTGACAACAGCTCAGATTCTCCTTTTCTGTTTTAGCTCTTATTGAAATCTGCACATGGCTCTATAACAGTATGAAAAATCAAGTATCTATTTATATATGTATATATCTCTTTGATTATACTGTGAGAACCCATAAGCTACCCTGCTAGCCCTGCCAGGAATAGTTTGTTTGTAAAAGCTTTCTGGGAAGTATTTTGGTAGATTCCAGATGGTTAGTAAGGCAGATTGCATTAGATTTACTGTTTATTATTCCTGAGCTTTACCAGCATGGTGTTAAATATGGTTCAAGGCAACATCGGCATTCCTGATTGGTTGTTTTTGGGCTCCTGTTTGGTACCAGAATAAATCTAACTGCCTGTGCTGAGTTCTTTAAGTTGTGTGTCTTTGGAGTTGAGCTGCTTTCTCTTTCTAGCCCTGAAGCTTTAGCCGGGGTTTTGAACTATATTCCCTGTAGGTTCAGAGCTGAGCAGGCTTGAAAAACTGTTGTCAGAAGAAAGGAATTTTAAAGGGAATTATTTAGACGAGCAGAGCGTAGTATTTAGAAATCAGGAAACGGAAATATGTTTAGAGAATATCTTTGAATCCAGACTTTTGCATGTACAGTATGTCAGCGTATTCACGTGGTTGTTAGTCGGTGCAACTCATTCAATCTTTATCCTCACAGACAAAAGCGGCGGCAGCAGCGGTTCCAACCACCACGAGGGGGGAAGGATCCTAAAGAATTCACCCCCACCAAAACCCAAAGCTATCTCCCTGGAGCGGACCGAGGTCTTCGCTACCATCCTCTTCACTGAGTTCCTTAAAGAACTGGCTGCAATTGCACAAGAGCACTCCATCTTATCTTACATTCCTATGGAAGAGTAATTGTGTCCCATTAGGCCTCCGTCAAGAGTCCAGCCTAACTAGGAAAGATTATAAAAAGAGTCTCTTTTGATATTTATGTCCTTTTTGGGCAGCGCTTGATAGAAACCTTTTTAGATCCAGTGATTTTTATACAACTACTTTTTAAAAATATAGAGTATTTATTTTCCAAGCAAAAGAAAAACTTCATGAACTTTTTAAATGTATTCATTCCACTTCTGGAAAGAATTTGGCAGCCAAGGAGGATTTCTAAACTTTGACCAGTTTGTTGCCTTTCACCAGCCGAAATGTTCATGACTAAGGCTCCAGCTCCACCACTAACCAAAGACTGTAGACATTTAAAGAATTAAAGCAGTCATCAGCCCTTATTTGAACCGTCTGGGTCCTGACCTCAACCCGAATGTCTTCTACAACCAGCTCCATCCACAGTACGACATCCGCTGCTCAGTGTGGTACTCGATATTACTCAGGTGGCCTTTCAGAAGTGTTGCGTCTATGGATCACTGCAAGGTGCAGTGCTGGCAACTTCACAGAAACGCACCCAAACTTTGTTCTTATGCAACTGTTGTGACACTTAATTCTTTGGCGAAAATATGTCTTCACGAAGGGGCGTTTCCACAAAATCATCGTGTTAGATTTAGATTTTGTTTCCTTCCCTGTTGATTCACGACGGTACCTCAGGAGATTTTCTTAAACAGCTGTAGGTGAAACGATGCACTAGATTTCCACACTTGTGGCCTCTGCGCCTTTCCATATCTGCGAAAAACCGACAAACCAGGTTCAGCAGTGACGTATTTAACTGTCTGCCTTACCTTTATGATGCCTCATAATGTACATATTGTATGTTCTGGTGACAATCAAGAATAATTAAGTTCAGCATGTTTCGTAACGGGATCGGGGTATTTAAGCTCTTTTTATCTGTTGCCATTTTTTTTCTTGATGAGGTTAGTTGCTTTTTTTGTTTGTTTTTAAGCGTGCGGTCCTTCGTCTGCTGAGGGTGTTGTGTTAGCTGTGATCAGTTTGAAATTTCAATCATAGTTCTGCATCTGTTGAAAATCAGTTTGGATTGTGTTGAAGGTAGCCTGCTTTGAATTGCCTTTAATTTAGTCTGCACGTGGTTATCAGTATAAGGAGATGCTATGAGATATACATATATATTTTGTTACAAAGCATGCTTCTTCTGAATGAACCTTCCAACATAGAAATACTTGCAAATTGTTGTCTAAGTTATGATTTCACTTCACAATGTTGCCTGATTTGTGAAGGAGTTAAACAAGAGCAATATGAAACTTTGCAGCATGAGCTGAAAATGTAGGTTGTTTTTTTTTGATTGAGCAGAGGAATGTGTGAACTACACCGAGTAGGTCAATGGTCTTATCTAGAAGTTGAGCTGAGAAGGTTGGATTTTACTTTTAGGTTTAAATCTGAAACATGAAACTTTGTGTTTCATTTTAAATTGTTTGATTCCTACTTGATACAAATACGTTTATTTTTTCTTTACAAAACGGCTCAAAATCTACAAGTCAAAGCCATTTTCAGGACCGCTGAATAGGTCTTTATGAATGTTGCAGAGCACTTTATCAGCCTTCTAATACCACAGTGCCACTCACTGTCTAACACCTCTGTGGCACGACTGCAGTTGATCAACCAATTTCAGTAGATTTATCTTCCAAAGACTCATCTGATACGACTTTTGATCTGTTTTGTGTTCAAGATTTAACCAGGCTGCTGTTCACTGTTGTCTCAGATACAAAGGAATGCCTCTGTTAATAGTAATAATAATAATAATTAAAAACCTTGAACTTGAAGTGTGTGTGTGCTGAGTAAACATTTTCCATTTCCAAGCAGTGACTAAGACAACCACCAGAGGGAGCTCTCAGACTGGGATCCTTCCTGGATTCTTGAGCTGGCAGGTTTTCTCAGCTCCTCTCAATAAGCCAGCGAATGTCATGTCAGCAGTTTCATCTTCTGCCTCACAAATGACCATACTGGCCAACATAGCAATAGCCAAATGGGACATTAAGTTATATGGAACGAATTAAACTGAATTACACACATTCGCTTTAAGGGAAATAATACTTAAGATCAGCTTTTCAGCCATCCCTGATGGCCATGACTACTAGATTTAAATAAAAGAACTGCACATAAAAGCCACCTTGACTATCTTATCACCATGAGTGGACATCCTAAGAAAGATTCGAAATTCTGTTTGTTCACTGGCAAAACAAACTGAACGGCAATGCACCTCCGCTACAGACAGTCACAGTCTGAAAACTTTATTACTTCTCAAACATATAAATACAGACGAGAATAGATTTCAATATTTACAAAATGTCAAAGTCAAAAATAAGAATAGGGGCCTGATTTTTCCATTAGGCCAAAATAGTTTTTATTTTTCTAACATGTCTTATTGTCAGACTGATGCAGTTGCGTCTCACACTACAGTGCGATCTTCACGAGGTCTTCTTCTGTAGAATCGCCCTCACCAGAACTGGATCAGCTCTTCCTTTGGTCTCTTTCTGAACCAGACCCATCAACTTGTTCAGAACTTTTTTGTTCCCGCTTCTGATCGCGTGAACCTGCAGAGAGGCACACAGAGGGATTTTTGAACATGTTTTTGAGATGTTTCACTCGTGATTACACGCGACATTGTGAGCCCTGACCTCATCTGGATGCGAGTCCACCACCTTCTGGCAGATGATGTGCAGCTGTGCGGTGTCACTAACAAGCCCCAAGTCCTGCTCTTGGGTGATCTGCAGGGCTGTCTTGCCTGGTGACCTCCACATCTCCTGGAACACCTAAGAACACGGAGAAACCCGTGAAACGCAGGTGAGAAGCAGAATACAAACAAGCGGTAGCTGGGTTGCGTGTGTTGAATGACAGACCGAAAGGGGATAATTGCATTGTCTGTGTAGCTGACTGACCTGCTTGGCAACTGAAGAGGAGATGTGTCCTGTTTCCTGGAGCTCCAGCAGCTCCGCCAGGGCAGAAGGAGAGATTGGGCTAAAATCAAATTAAAGCGGTAATTTAATCACACTTTAATAGATGGACTTGAATTTGTGATATAAATGGTAGAAGAGATGGGAAGAGGATTGCACCGAAAGGACAAAAGAATCAATCAACATTTGTGATTTGCCTGCGATGTTTTGTCTTTTCCTTGCCTCCGTGTTTATTCCATAGGCCAGCCGTTCCCAAAGTGGGCTTCATGGAGCACCAGAGGTCTACGATCCATGACAGACACATCCGAAAAATAGTTTTCTGCATCAATAAAAATGTACCCTTATATTGTGTGCATTACTTGCACCAACAAAAACTCTGATATGTTTGTGACACATCATCTCCACCTGTCATGAGATCACCCATTTTTCCTCAGGGGGCAACGAACCGTTGCTGCTGTTGCTGCATATGCAGCTATGCGACTGACAAGCACGGCGAAATATTCGACTCAGTCCACGCTGCGAGCACAAACCAGTGACACTGAAATATATATGCAGGGTTTTCTGGAGCACAGCAATACTAAAATGTATGATCGTTAGAAAAAGTATTCGTCGTTATAAACAAGGGCAGTGATTGTTAACCGCCACACGTTTTTGGTTTAATAGCAAAATAAAAAAGAAAGCTAAAATGGATTATGAAACTCCCAAGCTGTCCGTCAGCCTCAGAGACATCTGTAAGACAACTGCTGCACTGCAATCAACTGAATAAAAAGCAGAGATTTTTAAATAGCTTGAAGTGATGAGATGAGATAGCCTTTATTTGTCAGTTGCAGGTCTTTTGCCCACAACCGAGATGACAGACCTTGCCGACCGTACATATAATACACAAACATCACATTGGGGAGACAGGTCAGGCTAGGTAGCGAGGAAAAAAAACATCGAAATGTGTAACACAAAAGGATAATACAGGAATGCACAGATATCAACACACCATAGCACAATAAACGCAGACAAGCAACATGGGAAAGAGTTCCAGTGTGTACATCTGATCTGGGACTGATCTTCGACTGCGCCTCCAGCTGACCCGATGTCCACATCAGAGGGGAGGTAAGCGTTGGAGGTGGTGTTGGATCCGGGGTAGGGAGGGTGATGCGTCAGTGAGTGCTTATCAGTATCAGTATATGTATGTGTTTGCGTGTCCATAGTTCAGCTGAGACAGTGTCCTTCGCCCTGCCAGGCTAAGTAAACAGTCTTCCAGCCAACCCAGGTGGCCTTGTAGGGAATGGGAAGGAACAGACTCAACACAGTCGTTATCAGGGAGTTTTTGTTTGGCTCCAGCCTTGAGCCCACAGCTGGTGCAGAAGGGGTAGCCGGATTGTGATGGTAATTTTTCTTTTTGCAACAACTCATGAGAATTTCAAAGCTGTTCTTTAACACTCCAACACTGGTTTCTCAATCTCCCATTGGAGAACCGCGAGTTTCTCCATGATGTTATTAACCTTCAGTTTTGTGGTGTTGTCATTCTTTTGCTCAAAGAGCAGATTCTGAGACCTCACGACCGCAGTCAGCTGTTCCAAGATGTAATCCAACGTCCGCTCAGAGGTGTTACCATGGTTCCGAATAGGTAGATATCTTCAGCGTCCTCGATCGACAGTCCCGCCAGGCACACGATCCTCCATGTCTGCCACCCGTCCATCGTGTATCCGGCAGGGAAAGTCCCTCCAGGGCACTCGGGCTCTCCCGAGCCAGGACTTCTCGTTGAGAAAAGGGTGTCAATAGCATTCAGAGACCAGTTGATCAAATCCATAATTCTCTTTAGGTTTTAGAAACAGACTGTGAGAGTGTGTTCCAGGGAAAAGTAATACAAAAAACACGAGACTAGACAAGGACATAAGAACTAAGCAGGGAAGATAAGGGAGAGGAGAAGGAGAAAAAGTGCGTCCGCCTCCTCCGAGAGCAAAAAAAAAAAAAAAAAAGTGTCTTGCACAAATGGTCAAAATAATTATAAAGTAATGAATACATCTCTGAATGTTACAGGCAATATTATAGTGAATTAGTTAAAGTTAAGAATCAACACCTGTGGGAACCCCTCGTGTTTTTTAGTAACAAAAATTATGAATAACTGTTTAAAATTGCAGTGAAGTGATTAACTCACTTCACTTTACATACCAATCAGGGAGAGAAAGCACAAACCTAGCCTCAGGGCATCTCGAGCTAGTCTGCTCCAAGTGCTGATCTCAAGCCTGGAGGGTTGCATCAGGAAGGGCATCGTGGGTAAAACCTATGGCAGATCAAATAAGTGGATCCGTCTGCTGTGGGAAGAGATTGGGCTAAGATGCTACATGGAGCAAAATGAGCCGTGCCTTCTAGGTCTCTCATTCCACGAGAAAGCACAGGTGACTGGTGCCGCCTATTGGGAGCCTTGACTCTGTTTACTACCCATGTCATTTATGAAATGCAATAATCCTGGAGTGGATTTTATATACATATATATATATATATATATATATTTTTTTTTTTTCACTGTAGACAGATTAATACTTCTGTCCAAAGTATCAGGTAGTGTTATCATTTCATATATCCAGCAGGGCTAATATTCACATCATCGCCTCATCTTGTAATATTTCTTTTCAGCTTGTGAGGACAACTGATCAGGATATAAATATACATGAGCGCACTGAACGTATCGGCAAGATCAAATACTCAGGAAGGCACTAAGCTTTTGTGTCTCCTGTCGCTGTTTCCCCATCACCCAAGGCCAAGACAAACTACAAAGAGAACGTGAAAAGGACAGCAGCAGGTTTTTGACAAGCATTCGAGTTAGGAATAAGAAAACAGCCGAGTCCAGTGGACTGAAGATGAAAAAGAAAACATCTGATAATAGACCGCCTGTGAGCAAGAAAACTCTCCTTGTGAGCAATGAAGTCGATTCTTCAGAATCCAGAAAATGATGTTAAACTAGATGATAATTCAGAGGATGAAGGGTGAGAGTGGTAGCACAGCTGAAAAGTTGACAGAAATCAAAGAATGAACAGATGAGATGAAAAGAATAATAAGGTGTGAATATTCTGTTAAAATAGAGAGCTAAAGGTAATGCAATAAATAGTTGATACATCCAGAGTCTGCCACTTCGAGCTGCTTCTTCTTCTCTTTTTTGATAGAATTATGCAAACTTAATGAAAGAAACCTGAATATTTCACGACAACTCAATTGAAAAACCTTTTTGTAACAACAGAAGCTTCAGCTTCAGATTTAAGTTCAGCAATAATCTCCCCATATGAATTAGGTGGTTCACATAAAGGGATACTTTTGCTCATCCAGCTGTTGGGGACAAAACCCCCCCCAAAAAGGAAGCTGGGATCGAAATAGGGGACCCTCATTATATTTTTTTTCACATCTTCATATTTTTAACATTACCATCATGTGGGCCTGGTGAGACATTTCACAATTCTGTCATCATGCTGTCGCCATCCTGCCACAAATATGCCACTTAGTTTCACTCACAGGCAGCCCCCAGCAGTTTCCCTGGTGGGTGGGAGGGGGGGTTCTGGGAGAGCGACATGTCTGAGCTGGATGAGCTCTTAATGACATGTCTGGAGTTTCACTTCTCTAGCTGTCCCACCAATATGCTTCCCAATTTCTCATTTCATTAATCCAAGTCAATGGCTTAGAGCCAGAGGAGCGAGAGGAAATGCGGGCAGGCCTGACAGGGCAGCAGAGGTCATGCATCAGACATTACTGTAACACTTGGAGAACTTTTATTTGCTAACCAACTTCCGGTTATTTCCTCCCTAGCTCCGAAGACTCAAAATATTCCTCCAAGTACTTATATGACTCAGTTTCTAAACCGCTTGCCACTCTTTGTTTTTCTTCAACCCTCCTTTCAACCAAAGCCAGTGCAACGTTACGCATAAATAAACACGAGCTTCTTTGGAGTTTATTCGCACACAAATGCTTCACAACAGTCTGGCAACGGCAGATAAAGCAAAGCTCACACAGCATCTATGCTGACGTCAGTCCATTACTTAAACTTCATGTGTTGTGTAATGACTCCGGCCTTTAATGAGTTCAAAGAAATTATCATTGTGCTCCATTGCTAATCTCAGTTGGACCAACAGCTCAGACGCCTTTGACCGCCCTCATTTTTCTTTTAGCTGCAGTAATTATTGAACTGCCACTGTAGGAAAATTGCTAGACTGAAAGCGCTGAAATTAGTGTCGGACATTTAGCGTCACACAGTGCCATAAACAGAAACGGTGGGAGACAACAGGTGTTATTTATTCATAGCTGGTGGCCTGAAATGTACCTTTGTCTGTGTGTGCGCGTGTGTTTTTTTTCTTTAATGTTTCAAGTGTAAAAGGTACCATGGCAACTCTTTTCATACCAAATCAAAATCTCTTTAATGTCAAGAGTGTTTTAGAAGATCTTCAAGCTAACAGGCTTTCTTATTTAGGGAGAGATCAAGCCTTCAAAAAGCAATTCTCCAAAAAGCTTTCTTACTGACAGAATTAATGAATATCCCAGCTTGCTGTTGTATAGTTATGGATGAGAGTTATTTATGTATCTAAAGCTGTAGTGCTCTCCCTTTCAGATAAACATAAAAAAGCTTGAGCCTTACAATGATCAGCTTATTCAAAGCTATGTGTTTATCAGTTGATGAGTTACTTCCTATCACACACACACACACACACACACGCACACGCACACACATTTCCCTAGCCGCTTACCCTAACCATCAAAAATGAATGCCTAACCTAATTGTAACCCTGACACTAAAACCACATTTTGAGTCTGAATAATGCCTTCAAACTCGTGAGGACAGGCACTTTTGTCCTCCTAAGTGACTGCTGGTCCCCACAAATATAGTAACGTTCCAATTTCGGGTCCCCACAAAGATGTCTAGTGGAATTTATTTGTAACACAGAATCAATTTCTTTCATCTCAATGCATTGCAAACATTCAGAATATTCTTATTTTTTCTTTACATGAGTTTCCTGACACTCAAAATCCAGTTTATTTCTTTTATTTAGTAGTTTTCAGTCTGAAACAGACTGGGTGCTTCAGGGTCTAATGAAAAGGTGGAACAGAAAGAACTGGTTCACTCATTCAGTCACAGGAAGAATGTGGAAATCCCAAACAGCCAACTAGGAGGTTCAAAAAAAGGGACTTTGCTACTGTGAGGCAACAGTGCTAACCACTGCACCACCATGCCACCCATGAGACCCCAAGTCTTTACCTGGCGGTTAGATAAATGCTCATCCTGGAACTTGGAGCATGTTTATGTGTCTGTGTCTCACCTTTGGCACACACTCATGTCTTGCTGTTTGAGGTGACCCAGCAGCTCATTTGTTACCCAGCCAATCACCTTCCTTGGCTCCTTCTTGGTTGCCTTTAACACAGCCTCAAAGTAGTCCACCAACCCATCTTCATTCTACATTGACATAAAAAAGTGATTCCTTCACAAACATATAATCTAATTAGAATCAAACAAGCAGAGCTCATCAGTATACAACTACATCCTGTTAAAGTCCAGCAAGCTACACAAGTAAGACCTGATCAACTGGCTTTTAAAGGAAAGAACTACCCTTCCTCCCACTGGCTGGTTTCACCCAGTTTCTCCCACTCAGAAACTCACCACCAGAGTGAAGCTGTGCTCAGGTAGGATGCCGTACGTTTGCACCAGCCTGTCTCTTTTGACACTTGGTAGCTCTGGCAGCCCTTCCTTTATCTTCTGCACCACTACCACCTGGCACGCATCAATGCCAGTGGGCAGTGATGCATCATCCTCATACAGAATCAGAGGGGGCAGGTTGGGCTCTGGCATAAACCTGAAAAAGGCAGGAGGGGTGAGTGAAAACAGGGAACAATGTTTTATCAGCAGTACGGGTAAGTTTGGGGGAAAAAAGGTCGTCTTGTGCTGTCACTTGGCCACCTGATCATTCGACTCCATCAGCCTTGAACCTGTCAATCATTCCCCTACCTAAACTACAACACATTCTTCGTCTGTTCACACTTTAGGTGAGGTCTGTTTAGCTACCTGTCAATCTCCAGACCCCAGTAAGAGGATCTTTCTCTGATTTTATAAACACTTACAATATGAACTTACACTCACCTGTAATCCTGAAGACCCTCTTTGTCCCTCATAGGTAGAGTCTCCCTACAAGACAAGGTGGCAGTATCAGAAATGATAGCTCAATATGTTTGTTTCTCTTGATGAGAAGATCAAACAAACATGAAAATACTCAAAACAAAGAATGAACATATGTGTGGGGATCCCTTTCAGTGAGCCTGCTTTTCTTCAAACTAGTGGCATCAGATCTGTGACCACTTTCACAGGAATGAGAAGAAAGATCCACAGGTCATCACCCCACACTGTTTAGCATGCTTCACCATGTACCTCGGATATACAAGACCTCATGGGAGGGAGGTACCAGAGGATGATCAAGGCCTCAGCTGCCTTATTCTGTGAGCTCATAAGCTTGTGAGTAGCACATAGCTCACAGATAACACAGAACGACGGCAGCATCCAAATGGCTCTATTCATCATCATTACCATGATGGTTTGTCCTCAGCAAAGCTCACGACTAATGAAGCAGGCAGAGATCCCAGTCACAGGGTGCTGTAGCAGTTACATCTTGGCATGAAGACGCTGCTTTTTCATCCTCTTACCCTGATTTGGAATCATACGCCCGGGTCTCGTTTTGCACCGTCCCTCCTCTCTGCAGGACATCAATCTGTCTCTGGATCTCATAGTCTGATGAATATCAAGGAGAACATGAACACAAATACAGAACCGCAAATATAATTTGGTGCTAAATGCCAAACACCTGCTGTTATACGCCGGTGATCGTTGACTCTCTGAGTGCTGCCACATTATAACTCTGATAAACAGCCTTTTGTTTTCCCTGTGACTTTTAAATATCAGTTCAGCCGCAGAGTAAATGTGAAACAACTTAATTGATAAATAACTGAAGCACAGCGCTGCTATATGCCAAAACGCACTTCCAAAACCTGCATTTCAAGTACTGAAATTTTCTGAGACTACTAGCTTGTTTGAAGTGAAGCTCAGTTAAAAATCAGCAAAGTTATAGCTGACACAAAATCTATGAACAGCTGCAAGAAGTCAGTTAATCATCACATGCTGCTATCACGCAGCTAATTGTTTGTGAATAGCTGTCAGTCCAAAAAACGTACGCTTCACAAGTTACTGTCAGTTTCAACTATACTTCCTGTCTTAATGCCTCTACATGAATCCAGCAATTTTGCTTTTACTAAACTGGGTCTATTTCTAGGCACTGACATAGTAAAAATATGATGGTTATGTCACACTACGCATGCTTTTTCTTTGCTTTTCTATAGCTATCAAATGAAAAAGAGGAATGTATAAAGCCTCATGAAAGGGAAATATTGGAGTCAAAGTAACGAGATTTATTCCTTCCAAGGTAACCAGACTGATTGGAGACTTCGGGAAGTTAGGGGTTCAACCAAGTAATAATCTGGTACAAGTATTTAGTTCATGGATTTAATTAATAAATGCAGCATGACAATTATGTTTTCATAGAGCTGCTAGTCAGATTAAAAATGACAAAAGTTAAAACTTTTTATCCCAACTTTGCTTCTTTCAGCTGCTCCATTTAGGGGTCAGCAGAGGGAACCATCTGCCTCCATCTCACTCTCTTTCTGGCAGCTTCCTCTGACACACCAACCCTATGCATGTCATCCTTCATGACCTCAATGAATCTTCTCTGTGGTCTTCCTCTTTCCCTCTTGCCTGGTTGATGTCTTCAACATCCCCTATCCATTATATCCACTTTCTCAACCTTGCCTCTCTAACCTTGTCTCCAGACTGATCAACCTGATGTACTCATTTCTAATCCCGGCGGCTCTGGTCACTCCTAATGACAAATAAACATCTTCAACTCTACCATCTCCAGCTCGGCCTCTTGTCTTTTTGTCAGTGCCACCATCTCCCTCTCACTGCCATTTCATAAACTTTGCCTTTCACTCTTGCTGCTATCCTTGGGTCCAAAAATCACCTCTCTTGTGTACCGTCCTTTGCTTTGGATGGTTGACCCAACATATTTAAACTCTTCTACCTTTACTCCTTGCAGCTTTGTGTTACCTCTGCCCCCTTCTCACTCACGCGCACATGTATTCTCTTTTGCTTCTACTGACTTTCATTGCTCTGCTCCCCAGAGCACACCTTCACCTCTCCAGCCTCTCTTCCACTTGCAATGTTGTCTGCAAACATCATAGTCCACAGAGTCTCCTGCCTGATCTCATCTGCCAACCTGTCCATCAACACTGCAAACAAGAAGGGGCTCAGAGTAGACTTACCTCAATCTTGAACCCATCAGTCACTCCTACTGCACACCTCACCACTCTGTACTCATAAATGTCCTGTACCACCCTCAGTTTTCTGCCATTCCTGAGTTCCTCATGCACTTCCACAGCTCTTCTCTTGGCATCCTATCTTATGCTTTCTCTAGGTCCACAAAGACCTCAGTGCAACTCCTTCTGACCTTCTCCATCCTTCTCCATAAACCTGCTCAAAGCAAACATATCATCTGTAGAGCCCTTTCTGTGCATGAAGCCATACTGCTGCTCACTGATCGTCACCTCACTTCTTAGCCTTCCTTCAATAACTCTTTCCTATAACTTCATGGTATGGCTCATCAAGTTATCCCTTTTTGGTGACTAAAGCTCTGCACATCACCCTTGTTCTTGAAAATTGGTATCAGTGTGCTTCTTCCTCATTCCTCAAGCATCCTCTCGTTCCCCAGCACTGTGTTAATCAGTCTGAATAAAAAGTGCATTGTTCTCTCTCCTAAACATCTCTGTACCTCCAAAACTATCTGTACAAAGTTCTTGGATGCTGCCTCTTAATTCTCTTATTCATCTTTGGCAAATGAAAAACTGTCTAGATTGTATTCCTCCACCAAGCATGGGTGAAGTTTGCACCCACGCTATTTTATTATGATCAAGGGAACATTCAGCAAATGTTTAATATTTGTGACACAGGGATGTAAAAATAGAAGTGATTTTACTTGATTGATTGATTGGTTGTAAAGGAAATGTAAGTGTAAAAATTTGAGAGTCAGCTTCCAAGTTTTGGATTTTTGGCTAATAAAGCCAATCTATAGAACATCTGCTACATATGTCATGTCAATAGTTCAGCAACTTAATAACCGTCCTAAAAAGCCGTTCACGCAATCTGAAGAAGAAAACACTGACAGCTTGTTCATTTTACCTCCGCTTTTAATACAAGAGCCATAATCAAAGTACAGCAGCACTGTGGAGAGCATAGTAACCAACTGTGAAGTATTACAATAGAATAGCTGCACTACAGCGTGTGTCAAAATCAGCTCAACATATCGTAGGCACAAGACATCTTGACCTGGACAATATTACCACAAGCTGGTAGATGCAGCTACCACAAAACGCAAAACTCTGAAACACCATTTCATCTGAACATGACCTGTTTAAATGTCAACTAAAAAAGGACTAAAATGTGTGAGCAATCATGCGTGCAGTTAAGACCCTTTCAGATAAAGTAAATTCAAAAAATAAATGAATAAATGCCTGAGGCGCTTTCTGCTATCCTTGCTACTGAGTCTCAAACTTTTTATCGGTGCTTACCTATAGCTCTGGCAAGGTATCGAATGCTGTTGATGTTCTTCACCTCTGTCCTGACGCCCAGTGGCTCTCCAGGTCTGTGCACCGAGACATTGGCATCCACTCTCAGCTGCCCCTCTGAGCAAAAAGAGGTAAATAGATGCACGCGGAGAGAGTTAAGTTTAGGTTTAGAAGTGTGGCAGCTTGGAAGCACGAGAGAAGGAGAGAGACAGAGAGTGATTTCCATACCAGACATGTTGCCTTGACAGGTGCCTAGAGCTTGCAGGATGAGCTGCAGCTCTCTGACAGCTGCAGCAGCCTCCTCTCCACAGCTCATGTCTGGCTCCATCACCAGCTCCATCAGACCTACACCTGAAGACAGCAACGTTTCACATCTCAAGGGTCTGAAGCTCAGTGATAAACCCTTGCTTTGTTGATTAACCTAATATTAGTTTTTAAAAATCAAAACATTATCACTGGAATTCTATGACTTTTCCAGCTGCTGCTGCTGTCTGTCAATCATAAAAACATCTTCTTAAAAATAGTTTAATTTCTTAATCAAAAGATGGTTTAGGAAAGTCAACTGCCAAACACCTGCTGCTACACGCTGGCAGCCCTCAGGCCTCTGACACATTATAACTCTGAGGTTTTTCTTCCAGTGACTTTTAAATACCAGTTCAGTGGCGGAGTAAACAGCTAATCAATGAGTAGTAAATACGCAGTAAATACAGTATTTGCCGGTGTCCATTTTTTAGCTGAAGTTCTTGATAAAAAAATTAATCAAGCAAAGACCGGTTTAGCTCAGTGACGGCTTTTAAATGGCATCAGGAGAATCACAGGAATAAGCTGCCACTATTGGATGTACAAGACATGAGCAGGACTGATTTATCATTGATTTTTTTCCATTGAGCAGACTCTTCCTCTGTATTGCTACCTGCTCTGTTGAGGTCTATGAGTGTCTGGCTGCGGACGTCATCGTGGAGACTCTTGCCGCTGTCCTGTTCCAGCTGAATCTGTTTGATGGTCACATTTTTTCTCATCACCTGGTTCCTCTTTTTCCCTCCAAGGAGGCTGTAAGTAAGCACGCCATCTACTGCGATTGGCAAACGTTGTTGAGTGATCTGGTATCCAGCCTAAAACAAGAAAATACAATACAAAAAAATTCAATAAAAAAAATAGAACCTGAAAACATGCCCCAACTTACTACGTGATTAAAAGACATGTCCTATAATTATTATGTTAGCTGCTATGTGAATTAAAGTATAGTGAAATATATGAGTGCTGGATAGCTGGTTGGTTGAAGACTGGTTTGTTAAATGCCAATATGGCCCACATATCTCTGAGGAATGTTTCCGGCACCTTGTTGAACTGGTGCCATGAAGAATTAAAGCAGCTCTAAAGGCAAAAAAGGGTCCAATCCAGTACTAGCAAGGCATACCTAATAAATTGTCAGTGAGTGTATATGTGTTTAAAATAGGAATTTCATCTCCTCTTTAACTGAATGAAGAAATGATCCTTCACTTTGTTTAACCAATACATCCTTTTAATTATAGAAGAAAGACTGTTTCGTGAAGTCTTGCAGTAGAGTTTTTGCAGCGTCATGGCTGCGTGTAAAGGTCTGGCGGGGAGCGTCAGTTAGACACGGCGATTGGCTTGGCTGTCATAATGCAGGAGGAGCTGGCATTTCACTCAAGGTTTCTGCTCACAAAAGCACAATATTTCATGAGCTCCTCTATTCCTACAAGAACCTGCTGCCCCGAGTATTAATTTCGACGTTACCACGGCAACCACATCACAAGACCTAAACATTAATCACACTTATGCTAAGGAGACTGAGGACGTGGGAGAAGAGATTGGGGGGGCTGTTAGTCACCGGCTTTTTGTACAATGCGCCTGATCGACACAATCAATCACCTCCACAACTCCTCCTTTTAAAAGAAACAGGAAGAAAACAACACAAGATTCCTGGGGATGTTCTTTTTCAACTTCTGCTCCTCTTGGTGGATTTGATCTGTAAATCTGCAAGATTTTGTGACTACCGTTGCAGCTCATCAGAAATCCCCCCCTTTCCCACTTAATCCTTTCACGAGTTTTGTCTCTGGTCATTGAAAATGACAATTTCTGCAGGTGAAAGTGCAACCAACTACTGACATTAGGGAGCATCTGAATAAGTGGAGACCATTTACATTTCCTGCATAATAAATCAGCTGCTTTTTGGATGAGCCATGTTTGCTGTTAACAGCATCCTTGTACCCACATTAAGCTTTCGCAATTACTCTGTGACAGAACACGGAGCCCTAATGAGCGCTTCCTGAGACTCGTACAGATGCATGTCTGCTCACACGCCGTTTCAAGCAGGATCAAACGCGCACACACACACACTTTCAACTCTTTTCCACATTGTGAGCCCCTGAGTCATTTTCTGACTCATTCCAAAGTCTAAACAAACAAGACTCAGTCGGTCGTCTAATTCCTCACCCCTGCACACCGATGTTTTTCCTCGGCTACCCCGCCGAGGTCACAAAGACATTTCATTTCTCTCATTAAACACAAGTCAAAGCTTCAATGGCCAGGCCATGTCTGTTTATTTGGAAACTTAATATCTCAAGGAAATTGTAATTATTTAGATGAGCGTGGAGCTGCTGAGGCATGTTATTAAAGGGCTGTTAAAAACTTTATATATGTGCCTTGCCTGCCATTTCAATTCAATGAAGGAATGCTGCTCGGACAGCGGCATTAATCATTTAATGAGCAACTGTGGTGTTTTACAAAATGCAATCAGGGATTTCTACTGGAACATATCAATAATGTACAATGCAATTTACAAATGTATTTTTCAAGGGTGGGATAATTTCTCCCTCGATCCTGTTCCACGTTTGGTTTTTACGAGCACAGACTGCACTCAAACTTTTGGTCGAATGTGAAGAATATTCCATCATCTGCATAATTAAAGCCATTCTGACTCTGAGATTATCAAGCTGCTTCACTGAGACAGACCACCCTCTTTAAGCAGCTGTGAGAGTAATGGAAACTAAGTGATTATAAAGCAGACTACACTAGGTATTTAAAACATCAATAAGGCTTTGGGATAAAACCTACTGGCACGAGTTCTCAAAAGAAAAATAATAATCTTAATCCTGCCGTGTGTGTTGAGGATGAATCCAAAGGAGATGATGTAAAGTTCTACAAACATGCAAGGAAGCGAGAGGAGCCCAACAATAATCCCCGCGCTTCTGGAGGGGATTTTGCTGGAAGACTGATGAACTTTGAGAGGAGACAATGTATCATTTACAACAGTGAAAATGTGCACTGCTGCCACAAAATCAGTAATTAAAATTAAACGAGAGAACGTCAATCTGTAAAGATCTGCATATAATGGATGTTCTTCATCATGCTTATGCAGTCACATCTGCTCACAATAAAGTCAAGTTAGATGAGAAAGTAAATAAATAAAACCACCAGCTAAAGTTTTTTGTTTTTTGCTTGCTACTTCAAGAAAGTACTCTCCATAATGAACTTCTTTGAGCAGTTTCATTGAAATATGGTACACTCCAAAGAAAATGAAACTTTTATTTAGTCCATAATTACCCTCTTCATTACTTTGCCCAAAGCTCTGTTAGCAAAATGTCTTACCAGGGCTGGCTACACTTTGAAAACAAACTTGAAAAGTAAAATTCTCTTACATCTTTCTTTTGAGAAATTTCTAGATTTATTAGCAGGAGGTCTCTGTTGGCTAAGTCACTGTAGAGCTCCCATGACATTTTGTCTGTTCCACCCAAGCCTTAAAATGTCTGGCAGTAAAATTACCCCAGGGCTACTGAAGGGTTGAGAAACCTTTCCATGCAAGCACTCCATTACAGAAAGCAAAGTGAATATGACTTGGGCAAGACAGTTTAATGGAAATATCACCGTTAAAGAGGGTTTTTTGGGAGGTTGGGGTATCTCTTCCAGTATTGCTACTATTCAGCTTATACATCCTGCCGTTAGATATTTAAATACTGCATGCCCTGCCCCCCTGTGACCTACTCCTGTGGGGGCCATGCCTGCTGGGGACGTTTAGCAATCCTCCTTACCTTCTTTCATGTTCTCTCTTACATGTCCTGTTTTTTTTTTTTTAAATTTTAAATAATATGTTTAATTTAACATTCACTTATTAGTTTTTCTTCTCTCACTTCAAGATAAAAAGTTTTTTTTCTCTGTTTTTCTATTTATGCATGAATTTGCATGTTGATACACACCACAGCATATAGACATTCAGCAGCCAACTACAACATTAGAGCCTGCAGTCACAAAGGCCTTGTCACTTTTGTTTTCTTCTTTTCCCATTCGGTGCATTTTTCTTTTCTTTTTTAAAGCCAATCCCCAGTGATTTAAAAAGTGCAGATGAGATGAGAATTAGCACATCCAAGTCTGAGTGCGTATTCCAGGTCATGGAGCAATTACTGCACCAAGTGAAGGGAGTTTAAGCATCTTGGGGTCTTAAAAGCTAAATTAGGAGTGTGTTTGCTTTGCAGCGGGATGCTGTTTGGCAACACCTTTGAAAGTCCTGGTTACTGAATTGCATCTCTTGGCTGCATTTGTGGTGTTGATCTCTACTGGCATGTTTTAAATGCAATTTTCTGACCACCAGTTTTGGTGGGTCAAAATCTAGTAACTTTTGTATTATGCTTAGCAGGTATCTGTGGTTCTGTTTGTGAGATGCTTAGCACTCTACTCTCTCCTTCGAATATGGGCTTCAAACCAGCAACATGATATGATGCTAACAAAATCTCCAAGCAGAGCTTCAGAAACCTATGGCTGACATCACAATGGCTTTGTCCA